>NC_090938.1:276324545-277569188 GCF_040938575.1 Ambystoma mexicanum | reverse complement strand
CAGTATATGGTTCATAATGGCTGCTCCACAATATTCCTCTTCAACACCCTAGTGCTGGAATTTCCAAAAATAAACCTTTACTCACAACCGCCTTGAGCTTGATGCTGTTCTCTGTTCTCTTATATTGTTGCAAGTTCGGACATAGCCTGTAACAGGAATTACCTCCTGACCCCCTCAAACATCAGCAAGTGAAATGTTTTATTCAAGTATAAGGATTGAAGACGTTGTGTCTAATGATCAAGATGAAGAGGAGAAAGCAATTGATGCCCTCATGAATATTTACATCTAATTTGTAACTTATGGGAGTGTTAGTCTTCTACCTAAAACCGTTCCCATAAAACCTACACTACTGGAACAGGAGGAGGGACTGGGTTGACCTGAAATAAATAACAATACCTCCTATAATTGAAAATATTGCACTTTAGTGCAAAATGTGTGTGTGTGTGGGGGAGGGGGGTATTTTAAATTCAACTTCTGCTGCACCATATTTCAAACACTTTTTAGGATTTCCTTTTTAAGCAGATTTTTTGACGTTCGGTTAAAAGCAGGCTTAGACCAATGCATGTTTTCTAGCGGACTCTAAAGCATGCATAGAGAGTTGGACTGAAAAGTGGTGTCTTGCAGAAAACTGAGCCAAGGAGCATTGATCCCATGGTACAAAATAAACTGGTTTTACCGCGTAAGGACAGAGGATTTCTCAGGGAGAATGGGTGACTGACATGATGGAGGAGGGGCCCATGCTCCTCAATGGGAAGTGTGCAGAAAGAACTTCTCACATGATACGATAACCAGAAGACCAGAAGTTGAGATTAATAGAAAGGCTAAATGTGAATGAAAGTTAGTATTGTGTTTACTGGAGGCGGTACACCCTCCAGCAAGAAGGACTAATCAGTTTTCATGATGTTCTTAGTTTAAAACCTGTCAGTTGACGAGTGACCTATAAAGGAGAGGGGGCGGTCGGTGGGGGATTAGAGCAGCCAGTTCCTGACAGACATAGGATCGTGTGTTGCTGTCTTGAAAGACAACACTACAGCTGTGCCTGTTTGTCATCCCCTGAAATTGATGTGTGAACCTGTTTTCTCTATGTGCAATCTATAAAACAATTGTTCCCGACATTTGAAAGTAGATAATTCATATGTTAAACTATGTGTGTTCTCTGATAGCAACACTTGTCAGTGTTTTCAGAGAAAGCGAAGCAAATTGGTTGTAAAATCCATTCTGAAAATGATTTTGCCTCATTGAATCTGATAACAGATGCCAATTTGATATGTTTATATAGGGGAGGATTTTTTTATTTTCTCTCGAATAATTATTCAGATTTGCTTTTATACGTATGGATGTTTGAACTGTGAACGTAAATATAAGCAAGATAATAGCTAACAGGCTGTGTTTCTCTTCTGTGGACAAGCTGTCTGTATGTGCCCCATCTTTGTAAGTTATTGAACCATGTTTAATTTTGCTGATTATATAATTGTACATAACACAGAATATTCAGGTTACAAACAGCCTACTTCTAGTCTCAGAATTTGGTGTGGGATGTCATGTTCGGGCGTGGGTGCTAAATAATGCATGTTTTTCTCCAGTAATATTTATATATTCCAGAGATTGAAAACATTAAATTACGCATCTGTGGCTGCGCTAATTAATAACTTTGGCCATCCCCTCCCCCCAAAACACACCCCACTTGCATCTCATTGAGATAGCTATCTTACATGACCATCAAGCATGTGCTCTTATGGGCTGCCATTGTTATTGTAAATGTAAGAAGTCACCTGAAAGGTAATGGCATAACTGCAGCTGTACATGAGCTCATGATGTATTGAAATGTCCTGTACAAGTACGTTTTTGGCAACTTGATTTATAAGCAATGTGTTCCTATAACTAGTTACATTTTTTTTTTTAAATCACTAAAGTTCATTTAATGGGACCCATAGCTTCCTACTGTTTAATGCCATAGTACTTATCATTGTACATGGCTGTTTTGCCGAAGTAAATTATTCCGTGGTAATTTACTTCAGCAAAAAGTAATAGATGATCTCACTTAGGTTTGACCTATGAAGTTAAGGACCATCTATTTACTCCCCTAAAATCTTTCCCTAAAGCTGTATTTAATAAACAGCAGGAAGTAAATAAGGTTGTACTTGAAACTTGTGCTATAAAAAGTAATCAGAGCATTGTGGACTTCAAATAGCATAATACCCGACGTATTGGGACATGCATTTTTAAGGGTTGTGTCGGATGCGGGGTTGGGATGGTTGGATTAAGGATTGGCAGTTGGGAAGGTGGTTATGGGGAAACCCCTGTTTTCAAAAAATGAAAAAAATAAATAAAAACATCCGTTGTACTTTACTTCGGCAAAACAACGTAGAGAACCCTTATCGTGCATGACTAGCTGTGGAATCCTGTGGATATTGTATTCCAGTGCAAACGTTTTATTTTTTATATGCCAAAATGATTTCACCAATCAATCATTTTCACACCTGACTGCATGACTTTGCTTTTCACATCCCCAGTGTTCGTGACGGACACAAGAGCGTCTTAAGACCATAAGTGTTCACTGTTTTTGAAATGTTTATCATCCACAACTTTCATTGGTGCTTGCGGATCATGGCAACCTTTGTGCAATTGCTAAGGTTTAGTGCTTGAGCCAAAAGACACATTAAGAATTCGCTATTTATTCTCCTCGTTTTTACTGCGCCTGTTGAATGCGGACACAACAGCTGAACACGTTGATTGTGTCGACGTGTTTCATTTCTTTTTCAGTTAACAGGAAGCTGTTTTCAGGAGACGCAGCTTTATAGAAATGTGGGCGTTTTTGTCTGAGTTCATATGGGAGCCCTGTTAGTGTGGGCCTCAGAGCACAGTAATAGACAACTCCGTCATCGTCGAGGCTCGCCCGAGACACCTCTAACGAAACAAGTTTCCGGTCCCAGTCTAACACGGCAGAAACCCCTTGCTGGGCCAACTTGTCCTCAGGCTGGTAGACATCAACACGGAGGAGCTTGTGAGGTGGTTGGTTCTGGGGCTGTGCATACCAAAACAGATCTGGGTTAATACTAGATGTTGTGAAGTTGCAGGTTATGGTACCGCTCCGTGCTTCTCCAATATGTAGTACCGACGGGAACTGGGAAACAGAATTGCCAAACGCACCATCTGCGAAATGAAAACAAGGGAAACGCTTTTTAATGTATACTTGTACTGGTGTGTTATCATATATATATATTTTTTAAGGGGACATGCTTTTATCCAAAAGAGATTTCCTCTTAATCTATTTAACCACTGCTTCGTTTTTTGTTTTTTTTTAACATGCCCCTAAAACCCTGTTCTGTCTCCTGTGTACATGTGCATCATCTCGGATACAAAAGGGGCCATTACGAGTTAGGCAGTATTCATACAACCAGGCTCCATGTCATATACTGCTCCATGCCCACATTATCAACAACATTATTTATTAAAAAAAACTGCATGTGTTAATGACCACATGATTATGGGTTGTGGCACCAAGCATAACCCATATTTTAAGGTTTAGATCAAAAGATATGTGTGTCACCTGCTTTCAAGACATTATCTGTGAGTGAAGTAAAGGGCTGTGGAATCCACGTCAGCTATGAGAAAAAAGATTCAAGGCCCCCCACAGGGTTTGAAACTGCTCCTCGCCGTTCGGTTTAAATGGGGATACATAAAGCGGCAGAGGGTCATGGGTGACCCTTCTGTGCATGTTTTCTCCAAAGGACAGCAATGTGTGGACCTCTGCTGTACTTTGTGCATTTATGTTCTTCAAACACAGATTACAAAGCATATTTACATATGTTTAAACAAGCAGCCGGGCTATTTGAGAAATACTGCATTATGCATGTCCAATGCATGCTCGTCAATACTTTACCACCAACAACCATCAAAAGCAATTGTGACAATGAAAAGAAATATGCAGCCACCTCATCAGTATACTTTGGCCTGTGACTCCCTAGCACTTCATGGTGGTGAAGCCCTGAGCACCATCCTAATATGGCGAGCTCTGTGCTAGCTTTTGGCATGTTTCTAAGTCCATAGTGGGGGGCTGAGTACAAGATACATGTGGACATCCATGACTAGCAGTTTAGAATGGAAACTTGAGTTACGTCCTCAGTTGAAGACCTGTGTACATTTCTATGGTGGTATTTGCCCAGCAGGGCGGTAAGTGTAGCAGTCTAAAAAGAGTCCTTGGTCAAGTTGACCACAAGTACCAACCTATGCTGCCAATTTGAGGACTAGCTCAGCTCTACTCTGCCCCCTGCTGCGGATGAGGGCAGTCACAGCAGGCACTTTCTCTCCCCTTGTTCTCTGTTTACCCCCACTCAAGCTCCATGCCCACTCCCCAAAAGTTCATCTTACCAAGTAGAAAGAGTCCAACGTACAGGTGCAGCAAACACATTGTGAGCGTGGCTTCCTCTCTGTTTTATCTGCAAAGTGGAAACGTTGAATGTCGCGGATATGCAAGAGACTCGATGGAGGGTGTGCCCTCCTATGCTCCACGCATGACTTGTTCTGCAGTAACACGAAACCGTGTGATAGGCCTGAACAAAAAATATGATTTCTCCACATACCTGCTCTGAAGGTACAGGGGGCTTGCAGTTCTAGGCACTAAAAGCTCTGTGGCTCCAACATCTACAGAATATGGTCCATTAATGCTTTGCATGCCTGCGTGATTGCGTCTGAAAAAAGATGCTGAACTTTGCTTTCTGCCCGGCTATCGAGACTTCTGTGTGCCTTCAGCTCCACTCAGTTTTACCTTCATCTTTTATCCTTTATGTAAGTGTCCGGCTATTCGTGTATTCTTATAAGTCGCACCCCCACCAATGGCTTTTGAGAAAAGATTTTCCTGGGTAATGTGACACTGGATGCTGACAATAGGGTGATTTATTTTTACAGACTGAATTAATCCTTATCCTCTGTCTCAAAGTATCACGATTTGCAAGAAAGAGCAGTCGATAAATTAAAGTGCGGCGTAATGACTACTGCTATGCAGGAGTCCAAGGATGAGCAGTGGGTAAACTGCCTGCAGAACCCCACACTACTACTACCCGGCAGTCATCACAACCCGAAAGGTACATGTCCTTCTCCTTGGTTCCCAACTCAGGTCGAAGGCAGGCTACATCTTCCTGAGGAGTGGTACCTGAGACCAGTAGAAAAGCAAACAGCAATGCAACCTAGACTTCAAATTAAAAGAATGTCCAAACAAGGATCTCTAAAAAAAGAGACTTTTAAATATACAATATAGTTCAGTTCAGATATGTTTATTCAGAAAAAATGTATTTAATTAAACAATTACATTATACATACACATTTACAACATAAACACGCGTTGGCAATGCCAATAGTTTGGGCTTTTGTGCAGGCATGGCAAAGGCACTTGCCATGCCCAGCCATAGTGGTATTAACTACCCATTGTTGGTAGTAAGTGCAACATGATGCGAGTACCTAGGCATCTAATAGCAGTGCCTGGCAAAAGCATACACCATATGCATAAGCCTAAAATGTTGGCTTTGCCAATGCTTGTTTAAAACAGAACTTCAATGGCTTTGCCAGTGCATTTTTTAAAAGGACTTAATTGAAGGACACACACAGTGCTTATAAATCGAGTGCAAACTATAAAAGAAATTACAGCCAGCCCCTCGCCTGATTAAATAAGAAGAAGCCCAGCGCATTTAAGGAACACCAAATAAGATTGTGTTTGGTCTGAATGTCTCCTATTCTTAGAAGTGCACAAACTTGTCTCTTCTTCATAAATTATATCGCTGTGTCCTGAGGAAAGCCCTGTCATTGATCCAGGAAGCACCACTGATGAGCGGACTCCGGTCTATAGGGCTGAAACACCCATAGATATTAGACAAGATGTTAGACATAGGTTTTGATGTCTAAGTAAAGTCATCTGGTCAGGTATAAACACATTCTAGGGGTTTTAACATGGTGGCTCAACAGTTAGTACAAGAATGTGTTGAGAATTACAATGGATAGCACGTTGAATGCTGAAGTGTGTACCAATGGGATGGATTGAAACTCAGGGTATTTGTAACTGCAGCTATGTTTTATCCATGTCCCCCATTTTCAAACCAGATGTATCAAGTTGGTTTTTCTTTAAGCACTTTGATGCACTTACACATTTCCAGTGGTTTTCTGCGTATTTTGCACATTGTTCTGTAATGTTTATGCAGACAAGCAAATTAAATATTATTTTGACATGTGATAGCCTTTAAAATCTCCCATTGACCGGGTACCCTTCCTCTGTATGCAGAAAGAAACTGAATCGGGGCTATGGTTAACATAGTAAGAAGGAGGCACGGCATCCTTATTGCCTATCGGAGCCATTTTAAAGGAAACTAAAGATTGGAAAGGACGGGATAGTCTATCAGAAGGCCTAATTGAAGCAACGTTGGGTTTGCTCCTATTTGCGAAAAGCGAGCATCCCAGGGGAGTCAGAACACGTTTCTCAAAATTATTCAAATTAGTTCCATCAAAGTTCCCTGAGATGCTATCATTCCATCGGCCAAAGAACAGTGTTCTAAGAGGAGCATAGCAAGCAGTTGTCAACGGTAAAGGATGAATATACCAACCTAGCCCCTTATCCCCGTGTTGCGGTAAATGTGAACAGACCCAACAATTGGTTTTGTTAAAAATGGCATGTGTCGAATTCATAATCAGTATCATAGTATTATTGTGATACTTCTGTCTATGCTGAGAGTCCCTAGGTGACAGAGTATGCAGGTGTACAAAAGGAGTAAAAACAGTAGGCGCAATTTCAGTTGGCAAAAGAGGCTCTAGAGGATAAATCTCCTCAACGTACCAGAATCCTAAAGCAGTTACTATAAAACCCCCCAATTATTATCATCAAAACACAGCAATACGTTTTCGGGCCCAGGCACATTGTTCATTGTCCAAGTTGGTCACCCCCTTATTTACAAGTCCAATACGGGCAGTAGCGGTGGCAGGCATTGTAGTCTTCGGATGGAAACCCCAATGTTCGTTGCTGGTGACCCCCCGGTCGCGTGGCTTCTTAGTCCTTCCCCAACCCTAGCCGTCAGAAACCCCTTTCTCAAATTTGGGCAAAAGCAAGCCCTTGATGATCCTTTCCTTCTTTTGAATGCACAGTTGAACCGTGCTGTAGGTCTATTTTCTCCGTTGAAGATTATATCTGGTGGTTCCCGGTACTGTTTGATCCGGAAATAAGGTAACATCACTCCCTGAGGGAAGCAACGTATCAGAGGCAACGGAAGTTGCAGAATTCGAAGCAATGGTTTCCGGAAATGACTTTTCCAAAGAGTGTGGAGACAAAATGGAGGGGTTGCCCAAGACCCACGGCTCAGAGAGATTCTCCGACTCGCTCACAGTGCTATTTGCTGCTTCAGGATCATCGATTGCAGCGTTAGCGAGGGGTTCTGTTTCTTCTGTAACGTGCGGCGTCGGGTGAGGAAGTTTCTTGACATGGATCGCATGTATCCAGTTCTTCTTTCCAGCCACCCGCACTGCCATTTGGGTGACCAACAAGACCTGGAATGACCCCCGCCAGCGAGGCATGAGGCAAGAAGACCGCTCGTATGCTCTCACCAGGACCCAGCTTCCAGGCCGGATGTTGTGTCCTGGGCCCTCGTAACATACAGGTAAAGCTGATCGTACCTGATGATAAATGAAATACAGATTTTTAGTCAACTGGTTACAGTAGTCTGAAAGCAATACATTCTCAACATTTCTCAGTGCTTTAGGTTTTGGAAGACCCCAAATATTGGCAGGTCTCCCCATCACCACCTCAAATGGAGAGAGCCCAGTCTAGTTTGAGAGGTCGTGCGCATGGCTAATAACACAATCGGTAAGGCGTCCAGCCATTTTAGTTTGGTACCGGCACACGTCTTAGCGAGTTTGTTCTTTAGGATACCATTATGTCTCTCTACCAACCCGGCACTTGGATGTCTAGCCGAATGAAATCGCTTATCAATATGTAGTGCCGTACATATCTGTAAAATTACAGAAGCAACAAAATGTGGACCATTGTCCGACCAGATGACTCTTGGCAACCCAAACCGCGGGAAGTACTACTTTATCATAATTTTTGCAGTGGTCATGGCTGTAGCATCTTTGACAGGGAAAGCCTCAACCCATTTACTGAAGGCGCAAATGACCACAAGGACATATTTTAAACTATTGCACCGCTCCATCTCAATAAAATCAAAATGAATCACTTCAAACGGGACAGAAGGAGGCCCAAAGCTACCCTTTGGAGTTACCGTCCCTTTCCCCACATTCTGCTGTAGGCAAATCATGCAATTTTGGACATAATGCTGAGCAATTTTTGAAATCTTATCATTTACCCAGACTTTCTCTAACATTTTCGTAATCTGTTGAGCACACACATGTGTGGGACCGTGTGCCATAGTGACCATCATGACTATGTTGGCATTAGGAAGTAACCATTTCCCTTCAACTGTGTCCACCCAACATCCGTCATCATCTAATTTCCCCAAGCCTTCAGCCCATTTCTTAGATTCTTCCATTGTGGCGTCAGCTTGGATATACCGCACAGACCCAATATCCTCGTCCATTACATAGACATTCCTAGTTTCACTTAGAGCATATATTTCTGTGCGAAGATCTGTGGCAGTTTGTCTGGCTATCTGATCAGCGAAAGCATTCTCTTTTCCTACATTGTCTGTGATCTTGCGATGTGCTGCGCATTTCATGATCGCTAACTGACTAGGGAGCGCGAGCGCCGAGAGCAATTGTACTATCAGGGGCCATGCTGAATCTTGGTCCCATGTGAAGTTAGAAACCCTCTCTCTGACCAAAGTCTCCCAAAGTTGTGAGCCACCCCAAAAGCATACTGACTGTCAGTATATATATTCACTGTTAGCCCTTCGGAAAGCTCAGAAGCTCGGGTTAATGCTATAATCTCTGCGGCCTGCACGGAGTTATGTGTAATTCGCTTGGTCTCTACAACCATGCTCAATGTAGTGACTGCATAAGCCGCTGTGGATGTACCATCCGGAAGTTTGAAACAGGAGCCATCACAAAATAGCTCCCCTTGCGCATTATCCAAAGGAGTGTCCTTAAGGTCAATTCTGCCCTTTGTTTCTTGTTCAGTAGTATACAGGCAGTCATGTGACTCATCATCACCGCAAACAGTATTTTGCGGGAAAGGTAGGAGTTCAGCCGGATTAAGAACACAACACCTCCTAATTTGTATGTGGGGAGCAAACAAAATTAATTCACATCTTGTCAATCGTGCGGAAGTGAGGTGTTGCGTTTGGGTTTTGTTCAATAGAACATCTACAGAGTGAGGCACCATCAGGGTTAAATCATGGCCTACGACCATTCCTTCACTCTGTTTTACAGACGCGGCAGCGGCAGCGACAGCTCGCAAACATCTTGGCAAAGCGCATGCGACGGGATCAAGGGCGGAAGAGTAGTAACCGCACGGCCTATTCTTCCCTCCATGTTCCTGCGTTAATACAGCCAAAGCACATCCATCACATTCATGCACAAACAACACAAAGGCCTTGTTGTAATTTGGTGTACCCAAAACCGGTGCAGAGCATAATGCAGTCTTGAGAAGCTCAAATGATTGTTGATGTTCCGATTTCCATGGCAATGGCGAAGAAATACCCTTCTTTGTCAAAGCCAAAATCGGTTTTATCACTAGTGAAAAGTTTGGGATCCATAACCTACAGTAAGAAGCCATACCTATTAAGGCTCTGACTTCCTTCTGTGTATTTGGGACAGACATGCCAGAAATGTGTTATATTCTTTCAGGTGTCAATCTTCTTCCCTCCTTTGACAGGAGGTATCCTAAATAGGCGACCTCCTGGCAACAATATTGAAACTTTTTAAGCAAAGCTTTGTGACCATGCTTAGGTAGATGGATGAGCAACAATACAGTGCCCTCTTTACAAGAGCTCTCAGAATCTGCTGCTAAAAGCAAGTCGTCAACGTACCGAAGCAGCGTACAAGTAGGGGATAATTCAAGAGTATCAAGCTGTTCTTTCAAGGCCCTACTGTAAATGCTAGAACTCTCGGTGTAACCTTGAGGTGCACGAGTAAATGTGAACGAGCGTCCCCCTAAGGTGAACGCGAACAAATATCTACTGTCCTTGTGAATAGGAATACTGAAGAAAGCATTCTTCAGGTCCACAACACTAAAGTAAGTAGCCATAGCTGGAATCATAGTTAATATCGTCATCACATCAGGCACAATTGGAAATTGTGGAGCGACAACTCTATTAATGGCACGCAAATCAATTATAAAACGAAACGGAATAGCATTATCGCCTTTTTTGTACACGGGTAGGATCGGACTATTGCACGAACTTCCTGTAATCACCTCAATCACCCCACGATGCACAAAATCGGAAACAATGCTCTTCAAAGCTCGCTCACCTTCAACCGAGATCTTATAATGCGGAATACGTGGCAGCTTAATACCATGTTTCAAGACTATTCTAACAGGCTCAATCTGTAGAACACCAACATCATTGTCGTCAGCTGCCCACAAACTCTCCGGGACATTACTGAATTCTGGTGGCAAAGGTCTAGTCAAAAATTGTGAAACAGAAACTGCTGTGGTGAAATCGTCAAACGCACTCCATCAGATGAACAATGAATTACCGCATTTAATTCATTCAACAGATTCAACCGAAACAAATTCTCTCCGCAATTCGAAGTCAAAAGAAAGGGACAATGGTCCGTAAAGGGACCCAAAGAAATAGGTACCAGCGAAGAAACCGGACAAATGACTGGTGTGCCAGAAAACGCTACGGAGACATTAGTTTGCCCTGACAGTGGAATGTTTGGAACCCGAGAATGATCAATGGAGCACTTCTGTGCTCCAGTGTCTATCAAGAACTAATGTTTCCTATTTCCCACTACCATTTCAACGTAGGGACCTTTCTGGCTAACGGGAATAGGTGTAGGTTCCAAACCCTGTTTCGGGCAATCCTAACGAAACAGAATATCATCAGAAGGAAGCTCCTCAGAGAGGTAAGCAGCAGAAGGGTGATCGAATATGTATCCACTCTCGAAGTCTGATTGTCCTGTGAAAAGGGTTGCTGAGGATCCTGTGAAAACTGACCTCTACCAGGGCCCCCCACCCCGGGGTGACCTCTGGGTCATCTACCCATACTCCCAAATGTGTTATTCGACCTCTGTCGAAGGACGGGGCATTGTGCACGCCAATGACCCTCCTGGCAACAATAGGCACACTGGTTAATGTTCACAGGACCCAAGAGCACATTCCCTTGTGGAACATACTGGCCTCTAATCTGCGAACTACCCCCTCTGGGGCCTCTAACAATTTGTTGTTACAATACTTTAGTCTTTAAGTCTCCTTTTCTCTTTTCTACTCTATCTTTTTCATTATTGACACGGTTCTCATAGTACTGAGCCATGTGCAGTACTTCTGATTGGGATTTCGCCTGCCAAGCGCTCTCGGAAGACATAATCTGTGAATGGATGTCAGGCAGCAGTCCACGCACAAATTTGTCCACAAATAACCTTTTCCCAGATTCTGTGCCTAAATCCTGTCCACTGAAGTCCGAGAATACTTGTTCGAACCGATTAAAGAACTCAGTGGCACCCTCAGATTGTCCTTGGACACAGGCCGTAAGCGTGTCCCAAATAATTCTTTTTTCGGGAATTATAGTTTTCAATTTCACAATGATCCTGTCAGGCAAAGTGAGTATCACCTGAGGCGGTCTCTCACCAGCTGGCCTTTCCCCGTCAAGCCTAGTTATATTAGCCCACGTATCTCCCAACCCAGGTGCATCATCTATTGTTCTAAACTGCTTCCACAAATCTACGGGCAGGAGTACAGGGAATAACAAGTCAATATCGCCTAGGGTGAACACTGAGGACTGCAAGACGGACTCTATCTCTTTATAGAATCCTGTCAGATTTTTCCTAATGTCGGGAATAGATTGCCTAATAGTGTTTACTTCCTGTCGTGAAAACGGGACGTGAATAAACTGTGATACATAATGTGCAGGAATGTCCACAGCAGCTATACCTGCTGCAGCATTAGCGGCAATCTCAACTTTTGGGACAAATGTTGGAGGTACCTCTCTCATAGGCAACTGAGATATAGGCAACTCCGAACGCTTACTAAGCAACAGAGCTAAGACGAGCGCTAAAGCAGTCGAAGAAGTGTCAAGTGAAAAAGCTCTCTTATAAATACCCAGTAACTCTGTGGGACAACTAACCTTCTTCCTCACACATTCATCCTGCAGGTACTCTACCATTACCTGAATCACCTTCCTCTGCATTTCTAGCCTGTGTTATATACCTCAAATTGTACAAATTTGTGCTTCCTCAGATGCCCATTTACGACACGGAAGAAATCGTTTCTGTACATACATACTCTCCTCTTCGTCATTCTCATTCTGTAACTTCTCCAAATCTCTCCTTTACTCAAACAACCTCTCGACATGCTCATGTACTTTCTCCACAGTATCTCTTGATAATGCTAAAGTATTCAGATCCCTCAGCCCTTATGGGAGATCCACATTATTTAATTTACCCCACATTACGCATACATGAATCCCTAAACCTTCAATAAAAATATTTTTCTCAGGAAAATTATCCATATTAGACAGTGTGGCAAAAACATTAGCTTGATCATCTCTCTCCATATAATGCTTAGCCCATGCAAACAAATCCCGCTTTTTATCTGTAGGGACAGTATTACGAGTAACAACCTTCGACCCTGCACCCCGATCAACTATAGTCGGTACAGAACCACTCGGGAGTGGAGGTGCAGGCAGATTCAATGGAGTTATTATTACTGGTGCAATGGGAAGAGGTGGTAGAGCAGGCAGAGGAACAACAGCCGCAATAATAGGAGCAACAGGTTGAGCAGGGAGAGCAGGAATAACAGCCGAAAGAGGCAAAGAAACAGGAAGAGGATCATACGGAGGTGGTGCAGAGGCACCAGGCCTTCGCTCATTTAACAATTTGTCGAGAAACTCATCAGAAACATGAAGGTCTTTAGAAGGATAGATTTTCTGAATACCGAGTGAGAAAGCCCTATCCATATTCTTAACTGACTCAGACTGTTTGTCCTGATCATATAACAACGCCTTTTCAGCGTTAATTTTATGATGGCACGCATGTTTTTCCCTACTCTTAAGCTGCTGCAACGCTTCTTTTTTTCAGTTCTGTAGAACATCAAATGCTGCGGGTCTGGCCTTTTTCTTTAACAAGACCGACTGTAAGTATTCAATACGAGGGATCTCAAAACTACCATTGATTGGCCACTGAAGTTCGGAGGCATGTCTGGTTTGTCTGTGCCAAATATCATTAAATACTACACTTCCAATGCCATGTTTACAATACATAGTAAACGCCGGCGACCCCTCCTGTGGTGCCGGGCGGCTAAATTCCAAAGATTGTCGATCGCTGCGGAATAATGCCCTAAAGCAGCTAGACAATTTCCCAGGCATTTCTCAAAAACTTGGTGTTACCTGGTCAATAATTGTGTCTGCGGATACAATGCGCCAAATTCAAATTGTCAGTGTTAAATTAAGATTCGGGTCACAACTCACCTGACCAAACCTAAGGAGGACCGTATGGTTTATCAAAGAACTTACCTAACGACTTTTACCTTGTGTTTGGTGATTTCGGCAAATTTGCCCACCTCAAAAGTGGACTCTCGTCAAGATGCCATCTCAGACCGCACGGCTATCGTCCAAGGATCGGATCGTGCAGCGCTGTAGAGGTGTCGCGTCTCGTTCAGTCGGGCCCGTAGTATCACACCGTCCGATCCTGGTCCGATAGCATGCGTCAACCTTCAATGGTCCGGCATCAATCTTGAGGGTCCCTATTCGGGCGCCAACTGTGAAAAGAGGAAAATAATATGAGGCCGGGAAACCCAAAGGAAACACACCAAACACCGGTTACAAAGGAACATACAAATTACTTTATTTTAAGGTCAAGCAATGACAAAGTCAAATGACAGGTCAGATAGCTATTGGCCCTCAGTGCAACACAATGAACTTCAACGGGGTTCGATGTATTCAGTGAGAGACTGTACATTGGGACATTCAGGCTTTTATACATTTCTCCAGCCTGTTGTCCAACCCCTTCGCGGGTTAACCATTCCATGAATGTATTACTGGTCTAGGGTCTCTGCCAGGTCAATTCTAATTTATTCATTAGTATGTGCATAGATCAGTTCCGTTGATACAGGTAATCCATTTACATGCAGGTCAACAGAAGGACAAGGTCTCAGTTCACGACCCTAACAAGTGGCTTGCAGGCAAGTTATACATTAGCTGTACGGAGGTCATGTCGACCAGATTCTGTTCGGAATGGCATCGTCCACCATTTTGATGTACAGGGTGACTTTTACACAGCAAGAGAACCTAAAATGGCGGTTTGATTCAAGATGGCGGCTTACATCAATTTCTAAGGTCAAGACCTTGCAATAGAGAGTTATTCGCTTACAGTTTTATGCAACTTGGCGTAGGCCAATACACATACAATCGTTTACAATAGGGGGCATTATTTAATATCCAGTTTGACAATAACTCCTCTCATCACAGGTTCCTTTCCCTTCTACAAGGAGAACTGTAAACGTCCTTGCCAGCTGGTGTGCCAACCTCCTTCGAAGTTTGTCAAGATTTGCAACATTCCTCATAATGCTTCTGAGAAAAATCACTTTTAGTCCATAAAAACAAGCTTTGGCAAAGGCAACAGTTTTATGTTTGAGTAGGCATGGGATAGGCATTTGCCAGGCAATGCCATAATAGTTCTACATAGCCACAAGTAGGTACCAGCTGTAAAATCATGTGAGCACCTGGGCATATGATAGCAGTGCCTGGCAGGTGTCTACCTAATACCTACACACAAGCCAAAAATGATGTTTCTTCCAATTCTTGTTTTTAACAGGACTTTGATGCAAAGGTCATCTGCAAAGATACACATTTGTTACACATCAAGTCACTGGAGGCTCTCTTGTTTAATACGTGTGTCTTACTCCAGTAGTATATTTACATCTCCAATTAAGCCATTTGTTCTAAGAAGACTGCTTTGAATAACACTGTCAGGCCGTGTACAGCTCACGGTTTGATCTTACTGCATGAAAGAGCTAGCTCAAACAGAGTTTTTGGTAGGGAAAAGCTAATTGGGGGTGGAAATTGCTATATGGATTAGCATGCCCATGGGTAATCAATGGGTGAGCAAATAGGCAAACAACGTCCACAAGCTTTGTGTCCCTCCTCACATCCCATATCGCTCCTCTCATATTCCAATGCCATATTTTTGGCTTATGCACCACCACCTAATAGCCAAAAATAATAAGTGGGGCGAAAGGACTGTACAAAACATCCAGAAGAGTCATGGGAAGACACAAACACACAGTAACATAATACCAGTCTCTTTTAGGACATAGGTGGGTACTCAGCTGAATTGAATAATTCACTTGATTGTCAGTAGAACATGCTTCTATTCTGACATGTAGTAATAATCTAATTTAGTGTTAGTTTACTTTTATAGAAGTATAAGTTCTAGAATGCAAAGTGTTGTAAACTTTATAAACAAAGCCAGCCGAACATCTTATCCCTGAAAAGGAGCTACCTAAACAATGTAAAGACACTCCAAAGAAGCCTGCAAGGTAGTCCCTGTTTTTAACCATTCTTAATCCTGAGGGTGCACATTGCTGTTAATCCTGATGCGATTAAATCTGCATTTCAAGAGCAGTCAAGCAAAAAGTCCTCATACAAATGAAATATACCTCTTTGAACTGTTGACTTTTTTAATTAAGTTTTTGTTTTCATGAATTCAGGTAAATATTGAGAAGCCAGTTGTGGTCAGTGTGGGGTTTTCCTTTGTTATGCATATGTGCACATGACAAATGCAGTGCAAAACAAACAGGAACCAGATAAGAACAAGAAAGTGCAACCGAGCACCAGTCTGCGTTGGGGTGCTCAGTTTAACAGCCTCTCACTCCAGAATTTGGTCATAAGGAGACTTGTCTCCTTTTTAAAATAAAATAACTTGAATTTTCCATCAGAGATACCATGTAAATGTCAAACGCTGTGCTATAGCAAACCCCACTAACATAACATAACACACCACTGTTCGAAGTGACAGTTTAACATTAATCTGAATGTTGCTACAGAGCACCCAAAGCTAATAAATAGTACAAGCCCCATAAGTTACATAACACCCTCTATTGTCACCTCAAGATGCTAGGGCCAAGTAGCAGATTTGTAAGGTGTGCTACATAGCTTTACTTAAATATAAAACAATTATGCCTTATTACACTACATTTATGACTTGCTAAAATTTTCCCGCAAGGTATACCGCAGTGCCTCGCAAAAACTTAAAACGCGTGCACAAGCCAACAATGTTGGCTTTGACAATGCTTGTTTTAAACAGGACTTCAGTGCCTTTGCCAATGCTTGTTTTTAACAGGATTTCAGTGATGTTCACGCAGAGTGCTTATAAATCGAGACTGTGTGTTTACAAGTCCAAATAAGAACTCTAAGAAGACTGCTTTGAACACACACTGACAGGCACTTTGAATGTAAAGTCTGATGGGAAGGCTTTATTAAAGTGAGCTCAAAGAGTTCCCATGAGGAGGTGTTTTGGGCAGGCAAAGGCAGGGATGGGTGGGACTGTCCATAGGGATTAGCTTGGCCATGGGCAGGCAATGGGTGGGCACATAACCAAACAACACCTATGTCATTCCAGGCAGGGCCTCCTTTGGTTTCCAATCCACCCCTTTTACTACCTATCTGTACTCTAATGCAATAGTTTCGGCTTATAGGTGTTGCAAGCAACACCTAATAGCCCAAACTAAAAAAGCAGAAGATCACACCAAGTGTATGTCAAATTCAACAATCATCCAAATCATATCAAAATGTCTTTATAGCTACCTTTACATTTCATGGAATCTTGTCATTCTTTAATTACAACCTCAAATCTTCCATGCTTTATGTATAAATAGTGATAATGACCATGCTATTATTTAGGACTCAGGCTTTTAAATACTGGCACAAGTAAACTCGATCTTATATACGAATAGGCAGGACAAACAAATATGAAATGGTCTTGTTGTTCAACCTCTGCTTGACACTTTGGACAACATTGTTGTTTTGCATGGGCTGAACGACTTGACACTACATCCATCAGTAATAAGAAGTTGAATTGGGTTCTCATTATAGGACTTCTTTGAGCTTTGTAATTGCTCCAAAGCAAATATTCTTGTGTGCTATCAGTAGCTATATTCATGTATCTAAGTTAAGGTTTAACAATCTCAAAGCTCCTCTTCCACCCTATACATTATCCATTTTGCGTTCTTGTGAAAACAGAATGAAAATATCGAGGCTGAGTACACCAAAAGGAAATACACTGAACATGGGTTACAAAGGAACATAGAAAGTACTTTTATACTGAATCCAGTTGCAAAAACAGAGCAAAATCAGATAGCTATCGACCCTCAGTACAACATAACGAACTCCAACGTGGTTCAGAGTATTCAGTGAGAGACGTTGTACATTAGAATGCATTTGCTTTTTATACACTTGGTGGGCACGATGTCCAGCCCCACTTCGGGCTAATATTCCATGTAATTCATCACCGATCTAGGGTTCGTGCCAAGTCTCGAACAACCACATATAAATGGTTTGCCTTTAATACATGTATCAACAAGCCTATGCAATAACTGTGAATTCTAAGATTTTTCCATGCAGTCCTTCTCAAACATTAATACAATGTAGTAAAACAAGTGTTCTAGGTTCAGTATTTGAATACATTGTTTCAGCATATGCTCGTGGATTAGTTTCGTTGCACGAGTAATCCTTGTACACACAGGTCAACGAAGGACAAGGTCTCCGTTCACGACCTCAACAGGTGGCCTGCAGGCAAGTTACATATTAGCTATGTACAGAGGTCAAGACGGCCATGTTGTATTTTGGAATGACATCGTCCACCATTTTAACTCACAGGGTGCCTTTTACAAAGCGAATCCTAAAATGGCGGATTGGCCTAAAATGGCGGCCTACATTGATTTAAGGTCAGGACCTTGCAACACGGATTCTCTCGCAAGCGACTTTCGAGCAGCTTGGCGTAGGCCAATATACATATATTTATTGCAATAGGAGGCACGATATAATTTCTCTTTAGACAAACCCTCCTTTTGGCCTATGCCAAGTGCTAAAACTACTTTGGATCTCCTTGCAAATAACTCCATGCATCATCGTCCATGCACCCTGAATCACTATCGGAAATATCTATTGCCATTAGGTCATTTGCTAAAATATCTTTCAACACATATTCTTTGGAAGTTTTATCTGGGGCATACACTTTATGTCCTATCGAACCTATCGCGTGTGCGCAACATCCCCCTAGCATCGAACACATACCAGGTAGACACTGAATACAGAAACAAAAAAACAACAGAATTCCCAAAATAAGTAGCAAGACCGAAAGTACCTTCCAACCCCAAGATCGCAAGAAGTCCCAGAACCAAGCACTTAGATCCCAGTTTCTCTCGGGAACATGCACTTCGGAACTAAGGACGTGCAGATTCTGTATTGCCTTGAAGATAGTTGCGGAGGAATCTGGAACGAAAACACAGCAAGCGGACCCCACTAATTTACACACTCCACCACGCTCAGCCAGAATGACATCTGATGCCATTCAGTTTTGAAGTGCTACTAATCTTATCGCCTTTTGTTCTAACGTCATATTATAGAGTATGTCCGTGGTCCGGTTGATGGTTCTCTCCAGTACTCGCGCTAGTTTTCTGACATCTTCTGAATTCGCTATCTGCCCCCAAAATGGCACAACTGATTTAGCTATATCTCCCAAGATTTGTGCTGGGGTGTCACCATTCTCGTCCTGCCATGGACGAGCCTTTGAAACTTTTCTTGTACTAGCTATAAACACCCAGGGTAACAAGATCCCTAAAAAACAGGTTCCCTGCCAATCCCTGGGCAACCATGGGAATGCTAGATTACCGCAGACAAAGTAGACAGGGTCACCTACATACAAAGGTCTGTTTTCCCAAGTCAAATTTGCAACGTTGGCACAACCTAGAAAGTTTCCCATTGACTGAGTTCCATTCCTTTGTTTGCAAAAAGAAACTTAATCAGGGCTATGATTAACAATGTAAGAAGGAGGCATGGCATCCTTATTGCCTATTGGAGCCATTTTAAAGGAAATAAAAGATTGGAAAGGACGAGACAATTTATCAGAAGGCCTTATAGAAGCAACATTCGGTTTACTCCTGGTTTTTGCGAAAAGAGAGCATCCCAGGGGAGTTAAAACACGTTTCTCAAAACTATTCAAATTGGTGCCATCAAAGTTCCCTGAGATGCTATCATTCCACCGGCCAAAGAACAGTGCTCTAAGAGAGGCATAGCAAGCAGTTGTCAAAGGTAAAGGATGAATATACCAACCTAGCCCCTTATCCCCGTGTTGTGGTAAATGTGAGCAGACCCACCAGTTAGATTTATTGAAAATGGCATGCGTAGCATTCATGATAAGCAGTAGAGTGTTATTGTGGTACCTTTGTCTGTGCTGAGAATTCCAAGGGGATAGAGTATGCAAATTTACAAAGGGAGTAGGAACAATAGGTGTACTTTCAGTAGACAACAAAAGTTCTAAAGAATGAGTTTCCTCGAGGTACCACAATCCTAAGGCAGTGACTATTAAAAAACCAAATATCATTATAAAGATACAGCAATACATTCTCGGGGCCCAGGCATTTTGTCCATTGTCCCGGTTGGTCACCCCCTTATTTACAAGTCTCATACGAGCGGTAGCAGTAGCAGGCATTGTAGTCTTCAAACGGATACTCCAAAGTTCGCTGCTGGCGACCTCCAGGTCGAGCGACTTCTTAGTCCTTCCACAACCCTAGCCAACAGAATCCCCTTTCTCAAATTTTGGGCAAAAACAAGCCCTCGATGATCCTTTTCTTCTTCAAATGCACAGCCGAACAGTGCCTTAAATCTATCAGATGCACAGCAAAACCGTGCCGTAAGTCGATCAGATGCACAGCAATACCGTGCCGTAAGTCTATTTCCTTGGACGTAGATTTTACCTTACTTTTCCCGGTACTGATTGATCCGGAAACAATATGTCGTCACTTCCTGCTGGAAGCAACGTGTCGAAAGCAAGTGAAGAGGCCGAATTTGAAATGGCAGTTTCCGGATGCAAGACTTTTGTAGAGTGTGGAGACAAAATGGAAACTTCCCAAGCCTCACGGGCTCAGAGAGATTCTCCGACACACTCCCAGTGCTACTTACTGCTTTGGGATCGTTGGTTGCAATATCAGCGAGGGGTTCTGTTTCTTCTGTAACGTGTGGCACAGGGTGAGGAAGTTTCTTGACGTGGGACGCGTGTATCCAGTTCTTTCTCCCAGCGACCCGCACCGCTGTCTGAGTGACCAACAGGACTTGGAATGGCCCATGCCAGCGAGGCGCGAGGCAAGAGGAGCGCTCAAACGATTTGACGAGCACCCAGCTTCCAGGCCGTATTCTGTGGCCTGGGCCCTCGTATCGCACAGGTAAAGCTTCTCGTACCTGGTGATAAATCAAATACAGGTTTTTAGTCAACTGACTACAATAATCTGAAAGTAATAAATGTTCAACATTTCTCAATGAATTGCATTTAGGAAGGTTCCAAATATTGGCAGGTCTCCCTATTACCACCTCAAATGGAGAGAGCCCAGTCTTGGTTTTAGGGGTTGTACGCATGGATAACAACACGATCGATAAGGCGTCCGGCCATTTTAGTTTGGTGCCTGCACACGTCTTAGCGAGCTTGTTCTTAATAATACTGTTGTGCCTTTCTACTAGTCAGGCGCTCTGAGCATGTCTGCCAGAATGGAATCATTTGTCAATTCGTAATGCTGTACATATCTGCAGAATTACAGCAACGACAAAATGTGGACCATTGTCTGACCAGATAACTCTTGGTAGCCCGAACCGCGGGAAGTATTCCCTTAACATGATTTTTGCAGTAGTCATAGCTGTAGCATCTTTAAAAGGGAAAGCCTCAACCCATTTACTAAAGGCGCAGATAACCACCAGCACATATTTTTTATTATCACATCGTTCCATTTCAATAAAGTCAAAGTGGATCACTTCAAAGGGGATAGAGGGTGGCCCAAAACTTCCCCTTGGAGTTACTGTCCCCTTTCCCACATTGTGTTGTTGGTAAATCATGCAATCCTGAACCTAGCGCTGGGCAATTTTCGAAATCTTGTCATTTACCCAAACTTTCTCAAACATGTTTGTCATCTTCTGGGCACATACATGCGTAGGACCATGGGCCATGATGACCATCATCATTACATACGCGACAGGGAGTAGCCATTTCCCTTCCACTATATCCGCCCAACACCCGTCATCATCAAGTTTCCCCAAGCCTTCAGCCCACCTTTTGGATTCTTCTAACGTGGCATCAGCTTGGATATCCCATACAGACCCAACACCCTCATCCATCGCATAAGCATTTACAGTCTCCCTTGAAACATGCATCTCCGTATGGAGATCGGTAGCAGTTTGTCTAGCTATCTGATCAGCGAAAGCATTCTCTTTCCCTATATCATCTGTAATCTTTCGATGTGCTGCACATTTCATAACTGCTAACTGAGTAGGGAGCACAAACGCTGAGAGTAGTTGTACTATTAGGGAGCCATGTTGGATTTTGGTGCCATGTGAAGTTAGGAACCCTCTCTCTGACCAAAGTCTCCAAAAGTTGTGAACCACCCCAAAGGCATACTGACTTTCAGTATATATATTTACTGCAAACCCTTTGGAAAGTTCACAATCTCGGGCCAATGCTATAATCTCTGCGGCCTGCGCAGAATTATCCGTGATTCTCTTAGTTTCCAACCCGTGCTTAATGTAGTGATCGCATAAGCAGCTGTGGATGTCCCATCCAGAAGTTTGAAGCAGGAGCCATTACAAAACAGCTCTCCTTGCGGATTATCCAAAGGAGTATCTTTCAAGTCAATTCTACCGTTTGTCTCTTACTCGGTCGTATATAAACAATCATGTGGCACTTAATCGCCGCAAGTAGTATCTTGCGGGAAAGGTAGGAGTTCAGGGGATTAAGAACACAAAACCTCTTAATTTGAATGTGAGGAGCAAACAAGAACCATTCATATCTTGTCAACCGTGCAGAAGTGAGGTGTTGCATTTGAGTTCGGTTCAGTAGAACATCTACAGAGTGAGGCACCATCAGGGTTAGATCATGGCCTAGGACCATTCCCTCACTCTGTTCTACAGACGCAGCAGCAGCAGCGACTGTTAGGGAGAATTCTCTGTTTAGGCTGAATTTCCTAACCTAGTGAGTCCCCCAGCAGCTTTGCTGGATTTCTGGAGTTTGTTTTTTTTCTCCTGCCAAGAGTGAGACTCTTTTTTCTCCCACTCTTAGACATGATCTATGGTGTTCCTTTGACTGTTAATGTGTTTTATTGGCTATGTGGTCCTTTACTCCATAGGGTCTCATGTGTTTTTACTATGTGTGTTACACAGCAGCCTCCATGCAGTGACACGGGGTGTCATAGTGACACCCCACCATAGACTCCATACCCTGGGACTGACTACTGTCTCCCAGGGCATGTAAAGTCACCATTGGCTTTACTAGTCCCAAATTATGAACAGAAACCAGTACAAACCATCATATTGTGGACTTACTGGTCGGGGCGATTCGATTGCCCTGGGGTCTGTTAGTCGAGGGGGCACGTCTCCTCCCCCCTGATCGAGTTTTGGCTGGTGGCAGTGGATACTACTTTTTATATTCGACCGCAAATATATCCCTATCGGATTTTCCCATTGTTCGAGGCTACCAACTTTAATTATTTAATTCTCATAGCCTCGAACATACCGCCGGTTTATTTATTTAATATTAATTCGCCGGTTGGTACTTTTTGGCAGGACTCGATTCTAAAATGGCGTTTGTGTTCTCTTCTGTGACTCCAACCCAAGTCGAGCCCTTTGTTCCACTTTTGGTGGGCTTCTCCACAGAAGCCTCCAAAAGTGGTGCCACTCTGTCTGGGTACCACAGGGGGTGTGGGAGGGTTTTAGGCACCCTGGAGTGAGTTACCTTGGTAACTCAAGTCGCACTCTTGTGTGATTGGCCCAAGTGGTGAGCCGGCCGGCTCACCACTTAGCATGTTTGATTGACAGCTAGGCTGAGTGAATGGGGTGTGCTGCATAAAAGCAGGGCTTTGGGGACTGGAACTTCAGAAGTCGCCACAGGACCTGAGAATCCGACGAGGGAGAAGCTGAGCCGACCTGCTACGACGACGACACCGGTGGAGCCCTGCGGAACCGACTCACCACTTTCCGACGACAGAGAAGATCTCCCTGCTGGAGAATCTTCTTCCCCTGACTGGTGGGCACAACCAGTTTACCTTCTTTTTCCTCGCATCCCAGGACGTCTTGTGGTCGAATTGCCCGTGCCAAGCACCCCGGCAACCTGATAGCCCCTTACCACTGGACCGCAAACTAAAGGACCGCTCCTTTTAACTGAGAACTCCGCGGCTGGTTTCTTCCCTGGCAGTGCAACAGACTCCTGTCTTCCTCCCCGACAGGATCCTCTCTTCCCCCGGACGAAACACTGACTTGCATCCGCTGCCAGGAACAACTGCCCCCGCTAGAGTATTCTCACCACTTTAAGGTACCGTGTCCGCCAGGCCTCCCTTTCTAAATATTGCTACAAGGTAATAATAATCCCTTAACCTTCTGGACTGGGCTGGCCGCCTTGACCATCTAACTGGTCCCTTTCTTTTGGTCCAACTCTTTCTGAACCTTTTTGAGACTTTTGTGCACTTTTCAACCGTGTGATCTTGGACACATTTCGTTCTGATCCTCTTAAAGTGGATCCGGCCTTCTGAACTCTAACTTCACGGTTTGACTCTGCCTTCCTCTCTTGTTGTGTTCCTGTGAAAATGTTGGGATCTGTTTCAATTTATACTCTGCTTTTCTCTCCCTTTTAAAACAAATTATTAGAGTGCCATCTGTGTTAAGCGCTCACCGCTGTCTGAAAATAAGTGGGGCTTTACTTAAGACTTGTCTAATATTCTTTTAAGGGAGTGTATATCTTTTAGTGACCGTGTTTTTGAACTGCTTAATATTAGTGCCTGTGTGTTTTATTAGATGTGGTTTTAAATAAATAATTATATCTCTTTTACACCAAGCTCTGGTCAGTGTTTGCTTGTTCTACTGTGTTCCTTTTGACCTATTGTGAATACTCTGTATTCTGCCTAACTCTTCTTGAGGGAAGTCTGACTGCTCAGCCACAGCTTCCAAGTGAATCTGTGTGGTACAGACTGCTACCAAGTGGGTTTACTGCCAAACACCTGTAGTCTTAAATCTTTTGCAGTGGTCCCAGAGGGAACTGCACAGGTTTCTGCCTAAAACTGGTGTACAGCGGTGGGAATTGTATTGAGTATACACTTTAGAGTGCTTTTTGAACACTTTTCTTTAGCTTAGCACTAAAAAGCTGATTTTCTAACCATGTCTGCTATGGAGAGTTATACCCTAGAATCATTGTCTGCCAAAACTGCTGATTGCTTAAAATTATTGTGCAGACATAAGAATCTCTCTGAGAAGGGCAATAAAATGGAACTTATAGAAAGATTGTTAGAAAACCAAAGTCTGGGTGGTACAGAGGAATCTACCCCCCCCAGCAAATGTAGAAATTAGTGATGGTATTGATCTAAATCAAAGTCTTGATAATGAGTCAGAAGTGTAAAGTGAACCTAATGACGTTAGCCACTCTGAGCCTCTGTCTGCCTTACCTACTGGACCTACTGGGCCTATACCAGGTCCTACATGTAACCCTGCTTATTTTGAACTTGAAAAAATGAAGCCTGTATTAGAGTACAAACGTTTTATTGCTCAATCTGAAAGAAACCAAGAGCTAGAGTTCAGAAGAATGAATGCCCAGGCTGAGCAGAAGCAAGCTGAGTTAAGACTCAGAGAATTAGAGCTTAATCATGAACTAGAAATGAAGAAGTTATCTGTGGAAAATGCTTCTCTCTCCTCTGGTTCCTCTAGGAGTTCCAGTCCCAAAAGACCCTGGATGCCTAAGGAATTAGTGGGTATGTATGAACCTAAGTTGGATGTGTTGGATTGGTTAAAAATGTTTGAGTATAATCATGGGCTCCAGGACAACACAGGGAATGAGTTACGCCCCTGGTTGTTCTCTAGGCTTCCCCCTGTTGCAACTGATGTGGTAATGGAGTTGGGGGAGGTGGATAAGAAGGATTATGAATGTGTGAAACTAGCTTTGATAGCTAGATTTGGGAAGACCCCCTCCCAGTACCTTAAGAGGTTTAGGACCCTCAAAAAGCATGATGGTACCCCTTAGGCTACCTGGGTGAGTGAAAGTTTGAAAAACTAAGAGGGATGGATTAAGGGTTACAGAGTTAACACTTATGAAGGAATGAAGAATCGTGTAATGTTGGAGTCAATTTATGATGCCTGCTCTCCTGAGCTCAGACAGCACTTGGCTGATTCAAAGGAATTGGATTCCAGGAAGTTAGCTAAGGCTGCTGACTTGTGGGTTGCCAACAGGGCCACTCACAAGGATTCTGGGGCTACTCAGAAAAAGGATGAGGGAAAACAGACAAAAAAGGACTCCAAAGAGAATTCTAATAATTCCAATTCCAAAGAGGGCCCCAAACAAAACCAAAAGGGTAAGCCACCAGGGAAACCAAATCAGGCTAGTGTACCGTCTGGTGCCAAACCAGAAGGAGGTCAGAACAAGCCACCATTCCAAAAAGCATTTGGTAAATGCTTTGTTTGTGGCTCTATTGACCATGTGAAAGGAGATCCCAGATGTAAGGGTAAACCTTCAGGGGTCCAGCTTGTCTCCTTAGCCTTCGCTCCAGAGGAGGAAGTACAAATGGCGAGTGGAAACTTTCTATTACTGGCTGATGAACCCATTAGAGTCTCAGCCAGTGTTTCTTTAGTGTCTTTGGGTTTGTGGGAACAACAGAACTTAGATGTCTATAATTATATCCCAGATAATAATAAAGAGTTTTATAAGGACAGTGTCCAGGTGAATGGTCAGGAGACTCCTGCCATTAGGGACACTGGGGCAGCATAACTGTGGAGGACAAATTGTTTTTTCAGGCTAAGGATGTTGCTAAGGCACCCAAACGCCTCACCAAGTTAGCTGGAGGGCCTGTGCAGATGCTTCCCCAATTACCAGTTCTCATCCAGTGTAATGACATGACTGTGAAGATACCTGTCAACATACAAAGTGAGGTGCCAGGAAGGGTTCTGCTGGGTAATGACTTAAAAACTCTTGGAGTAGTGTCACATACCCCCAGACCTCCTAGTAAAAAAAACAGGAGCTCACCAGACCTGCAAGGGAGAGAACCATGAGAGGTACTCCCAAGGAGATGATGAAGAAAGAGATCACTCCTGCTCCACTGGAGATGTCAGCTGCTGTCTCTAAGAAACTAGAAGGAAAAGGGAAACCTACATCTTCTAAAAAGAACCTCACAGACAGCACTCCAGTGCAGCCAAAAAGGTCTTCCCCGAGGTGGTCCAAAGTTACACCAGTAACTCCCCCTCCAGCTGAGGCTGAGAGGGAGGTACAACCCTGTGTGGTTGAACTAGACTCTGAAGAAGAGCTAGTGGAAGGCCAGGAACTCATTAGAGATCTGGATCCTGTTGACCATCCTGAGCTGCAGTCTTTACTGGCAGAAGGTGGACCCAACAGGGCAGACTTCAGTAAGGGACAGAGAGAATGTCCAACTCTGGAAGGTCTTCACCACCAGGCAGATGCTCAGGCTGAAGGGCAAGAGCCTGGGAAATATAGGTTACACTGGGAAGATGGCCTCTTCTACAGTGAACCAACAGAGTCTACACCTGGGGACAACAAACGACTTGTAGTACCCCAAGAGAACAGACCACAGTTCTTGCAGTTAGCCCATGAGATTCCTTTGGCTGATCACTTGAGTTTCAAGAAGACTAAGGAAAGGCTCTCACTCTACTTTTATTGGCCAAAGATGGGGGCTGAAGTAGATAAGTACTGCAGGAGCTGCCACACCTGCCAGACTTCTGGTAAGGTTGGCTCCAACAATGTGGCACCTTCAGTGCCTCTCCCTGTAGTGGGAGTCCCATTTGAGAGAGTAGGGATCAACATTATTGGTCCCCTTGATCTTCCAACCTCCTCAGGCAACAGGTTTATACTTGTTGTAGTAGACCATGCTACTAGGTACCCTGAGGCAATTCATATGAGGACTGTTACAGCTCCGGCTGTGGCAAAGGCCCTCCTTGGTATATTTACCAGGGTTGGGTTTCCTAAGGAAGTAATCTCTGACAGGGGGTCACATTTTATGTCCCACTACATGAAAGCCATGTGGAAAACCTGCAGAGTTACTTACAAGTTCTCAACCGCATACCACCCTCAGACAAATGGACTGGTTGAAAGGTTCAACAGAACCATGAAGAGCATGATAGAGCTTTAGAGGACCCCCTTAAAAGAAAGTGGGACCTTCTACTGCCATGCCTTCTCTTTGCTTATAGAGAAGTCGCTCAGGTGGGAGTAGGTTATTCTCCCTTTGAACTTCTCTATGGTCATCCAGTCAGAGGTCCATTGGCCCTGATCAAGGAGGGGTTGGAGAGTGCGCCTTCCCCCAAGCCAGTCAGAGTGACTGACTATGTGATAGGTCTCCGAAGGAGAATGTCGCAAATGATGGCAGAAGCAAGTGATAACTTGAAAGCTGGACAAGCATTGGTCAAGCACTGGCATGACCAAAAGGCTAACATGGTTGAGTTTACTCAGGACCAGCTAGTTCTCGTTATGATTCCAACAAGGCAGAGGGCCTTGCAAGACAAATGGATGGGACCCTTCAAATTTGTGGGTAAACTTGGAGAGGTCAACTATCTGGTGGACTTGGGCAATCCCAAGGAGGCTCCAACAGTCTTCCACACCAACAGACTAAAAGCGTATGTCTCCAGACCTGATGTAGAACCTTTGCTTCTAGCATCATCAGAGGAAGAAGAAGAGAGTGAAGCTCTTCCTGATCTCCTCAGAGGCTTACCTTTAGACAAAAAGATTGAAGGAGTAAATCTCTCTTCAAACCTGACACCTGAGCAACAGGAAGAGTGCAAATCTATGTTAAATCAGTTTGCCTCCCTGTTCTCACTTTCACCAGGCTTGACCCCTTGGGGACAGCATGACATACTCACTGGTGACTGTCTGCCAGTCAAAAGCAGAGGATATCGAATGGCATAGAATGTAAGAACCCACATCAAAGGTGAGGTCAGCAAGATGCTTGATCTCGGGGTAATAGAGCCCTCTACTAGTCCATGGTCTAGCCCAGTTGTGTTAGTACCAAAGGCAGGATCTAAGGAACTTAGATTCTGTATGGATTACAGAGCTCTTAATGCAGTCACTAAGACTGATGCCCACCCTTTTCCAAGGAAAGATGAGTTTTTGGATAGACTTGGTGCAGCCAAGTTCCTCAGCACATTTGACTTGATGTCAGGCTATTGGCAAATAGCCCTGACAGACCATGCCAAGGAGAAAACTGCATTTTCTACCCCAGTTGGCTTATACCAGTTTAAGGTTATGCCTTTTGGATTGAAAAATGCACCTGCTACATTTCAAAGGATGGTAAACCAGGTTCTGAATGGGATGGAGGACTTCTGCATGGCATACTTGGATGGCATAGCAGTGTTCAGCAATTCCTGGGAAGAACATGTGGACCACCTGAGATATGTTTTGCAGGCTCTTGGAAAGGCCAATCTGACCATAAAGGCAAGTAAATGCCAGATTGGGCAGAGTAAAGTGGTCTACCTTGGACATGAGGTAGGAGGTGGAGAAATAAGGCCTTTGCCCAGTAAGATTGAAGCTGTGCAAAATTGGACAACACCTACTACTCAGACCCAGGTGAGAGCCTTCTTAGGCCTAACTGGGTATTACAGGAATTTCATTGAGAACTATGGGTCCATAGCTTCTCCACTGAATGTCATCTCCTCTCCTAAACTCCCTAAAAAGGTTAGGTGGAATGAGGAATGCAATCAGGCCTTTGAAACCCTGAAAAAGGCTCTTTGCCAAGCCCCAGTACTCAGAGCTCCTGACTATCACCAAACTTTCATTGTGCAAACAGATGATTCAAATGTAGGAATAGGTGTAATCCTTAGTCAACTGGATGGGAAAGGTAGGGAGCACCCCATTTGCTTCATCAGTAGAAAACTGAAGGATCCTGAAACAAGGTGGGCAACCATTGAACGAGAGTGTTTTGCTATTGTGTGGGCTCTGAAGAAGTTTAGGCCATACTTGTATGGTTCTACTTTTGTCATTCAGACTGATCACCAACCCTTGAGATGGTTAATGCAAATGAAAGGGGAAAACCCAAAACTATTGAGATGGTCAATCTGCCTGCAAGGGTTTGATTTCACCATTGAGCACAGGTCAGGGTGTCACCACCAAAATGCTGATGGTCTCTCTAGGATGTATGTCATCGACTAGAGGTATGAGATTCATCCAGGAGTGGATTAAATCCTCCTGTCCCTTAGTCTGGGGGGGCGAGTGTTAGGGAGAATTCTCTGTTTAGGCTGAATTTCCTAACCTAGTGAGTCCCCCAGCAGCTTTGCTGGATTTCTGGAGTTTGTTTTTTTTCTCCTGCCAAGAGTGAGACTCTTTTTTCTCCCACTCTTAGACATGATCTATGGTGTTCCTTTGACTGTTAATGTGTTTTATTGGCTATGTGGTCCTTTACTCCATAGGGTCTCATGTGTTTTTACTATGTGTGTTACACAGCACCCTCCGTGCAGTGACACAGGGGTGTCATAGTGACACCCCACCATAGACTCCATACCCTGGGACTGACTACTGTCTCCCAGGGCAAGTAAAGTCACCATTGGCTTTACTAGTCCCAAATTATGAACAGAAACCAGTACAAACCATCATATTGTGGACGTACTGGTCGGGGCAATTCGATTGCCCCAGGGCTGTTAGTCGAGGGGGCACGTCTCCGTCCCCCCTGATCGAGTTTTGGCTGGTGGCAGTGGATACTACTTTTTATATTCGACCACAAATATTTCCCTATGGGCTTTTCCCATTGTTCGAGGCTACCAACTTTAATTATTTAATTCTCATAGCCTCGCACATACCGCCGGTTTATTTATTTAATATTAATTCACCGGTTGGTAATTTTTGCCAGGACTCAATTCTAAAATGGCGTTTGTGTTCTCTTCTGTGACTCCAACCCAAGTCGAGCCCTTTGTTCCACTTTTGGCGGGCTTCTCCACAGAAGCCTCCAAAAGTGGTGCCACTCTGTCTGGGTACCACAGGGGGTATGGGAGGGGTTTTAGGCACCCTGGACTGAGTTACCTTGGTAACTCAAGTCGACTCTTGTGTGATTGGCCCAAATGGTGAGCCGGCCGGCTCACCACTTAGCATGTTTGATTGACAGCTAGGCTGAGTGAATGGGGGTGTGCTGTATAAAAGCAGGGCTTTGGGGACTGGAACTTCAGAAGTCGCCACAGGACCTGAGAATCCGACGAGGGAGAAGCTGAGCCGACCTGCTACAACGACACCACTGGTGGAGCCCTGCGGAACCGACTCACCACTTCCCGAGGACAGAGAAGATCTCCCTGCTGGAGAGTCTTTTTCCCCTGACTGGTGGGCACAACCAGTTTACCTTCTTTTTCCTCGCATCCCAGGATGTCTTGTGGTTGAATTGCCGTGCCAAGCACCCCGGCAACCGGATATCCACCTACCACTGGACCACGAACTAAAGGACCGCTCCTTTTAACTGAGAACTCCGCGGCTGGTTTCTTCCCTGGCAGTGCAACGGACTCCTGTCTTCCTCCCCGACGAGATCCTCTCTTCCCCTGGAAGAAGCACTGACTTGCATACGCTGCCAGGAACAACTGCCCCCGCTGGAGTATTCTCACCACTCTAAGGTACCGTGTCCGCCAGGCCTCCCTTTCTAAAGATTGCTACAAGGTAATAATAATCCCTTAACCTTCTGGAATGTGCTGGCCGCCTTGACCATCTAACTGGTCCCATTCTTTTGGTCCAACTCTTTCTGAACCGTTTCGAGACTTTTGTGCACTTTTCAACCGTGTGATCTTGGACCCATTTCATTCTGATCCTCTTAAAGTGGATCCGGCCTTCTGAACTTTAACTTCACGGTTTGACTCTGCCTTCCTCTCTTGTTGTGTTCTTGTGGAAGTGTTGGGATCTGTTTCAATTTATACTCTGCTTTTCTCTCCCTTTTAAAACAAATTATTAGAGTGCCATCTGTGTTAAGCGCTCACTGCTGTCTGAAAATAAGTGGGGCTTTACTTAAGACGTGTCTAATATTCTTTTAAGGGAGTGTATATCTTTTAGTGACCGTGTTTTTGAACTGCTTAATATTAGTGCCTGTGTGTTTTATTAGATGTGGTTTTAAATAAATAAGTATATCTCTTTTACACCAAGCTCTGGTCAGTGTTTGCTTGTTCGACTGTGTTCCTTTTGACCTATTGTGAATACTCTGTATACTGCCTAACTCTTCTTGAGGGAAATCTGACTGCTCAGCCACAGCTACCAAGTGAATCTGTGTGGTACAGACTGCTACCAAGTGGGTTTACTGCCAAACACCTGTAGTCTTAAATCTTTTGCAGTGGTCCCAGAGGGACTGCACAGGTTTCTGCCTAACAGCAACAGCTCGCAAACATCTTGGCAAAGCGCATGCTACAGGATCAAGGGCGGAAGAAAAGTAACCGCACGGCCTATTCTTCCCTCCATGTTCCTGCGTAAATACAGTCAAAGCACATCCATCACATTCATGCACAAACAACACAAAGGCCTTTTCATAGTTTGGTGTGCCCAAAACTGGTGCAGAGCATAATGCAGTCTTAAGCAAGTCAAACGATTGCTGGTGTTCCGCGTTCCATGGCAATGGCGAAGAAATGCCTTTCTTCGTCAAAGCCAACATCGGTTTGATCACTAGTGAAAAATTTGGGATCCACAACCCAACCTACAGTAAGAAGCCATACCTATCAAGGCTCTAACTTCCTTCTGTGTATTTGTGACAGACATGCCAGAAATGTGTTTTATTCTTTCAGGTGTCAATCTTCTTCCCTCCTTTGACAGGAGATAGCCTAAATAGGCGACCCCCTGACAACAATATTGACATTTTTATAAGCGAAGCTTTGGGACCATGCTTGGCTAGATGGATAAGCAATAACACAGTGCCCTCCTTACAGGCACTCTCAGAGTCAGCAGCTAAAAGCAAATCATCAACGTACTGAAGCAAAGTATAGGAAGAAGGCAATTCAAGGGTATCAAGTTGTTCTTTCACAGCCCTACTATAAATGCTAGGACTCTCTGAGGTGCACAAGTAAATGTGAACGAGCGTCCCCCTAAGCTGAACGTGAACAAGTATCTACTATCCTTGTGTATAGGAATACTAAAGAAAGCATTCTTTAGATCCACCACACTAAAGTAAGTAGCTGTATTTGGAATCATGGTTAGGATTGTCGTTACATCAGGCACAATTGGATATTGTGGAGCCACGACTTTATTAATGGCATATAAATCAATTATGAAACGGAATGGAATTGCATTATCGCCTTTCTTGTACACAGGTAAGATCGGACTATTACACAAACTTCCTGAAATTTCTTCAATCACCCTGCGATGCACAAAATCGGAAACAATGCATTTCAAAGCTTGCTCACCCTCAACTGAAATCTTATACTGGGGAATGCGTGGCAGCTCAATTCCATGTTTCAAAACTATCTTGATAGGTTAAATCTGTAAAACACCGACATCATTGACGTCGACAGCCCACAAGCTCTCTGGTACATTAATGAATTCTGGAGGCAAAGGTCTAGTCAAGAATTGCGAGACTGAAAATTGCTCTGGTGAAATCGTCAAGCATACTCCATCAGAAGAACAATAAATCACTGCATTTAATTCTTTTAACAGATTCAACCCCACCAAGTTCTCTCCACAATCCGAAGTCAACAGAAATGGACAATGGTCTGTAAAGGGACCCAAAGAAATAGGTACCAGCATAGAAACCAGACAAACAACTGGTGTACCAGAAAACCCTACAGAAACATTGGTTTGCCCTGACAGTGGAATGTTTGGAACCCGTTAATGATCAATGGAACACTTCTGTGCTCCAGTGTCTATCAAAAACTGATGTTTCCTATTTCCCACCACCATTTCAACGTAGGAACCTTTCTGATTGACGGGAATAGGTGTAGGTTCCAAACCCTGCTTCGGGCAATCCTAACGAAACAGAATGTCATCAAAAGGAAGCTCTTCAGATAAATATGCAGCGGAAGGATAATCAAATATGTTCCTGGTGTCAACACTCGAAGTCTGATTGTCCTGCGAGAAAGGTTGCTGAGGGTCCTGTGCAAACTGACCTCTACCAGGGCCCCCTACACCCGGGCGACCTCTGGATCACCTACCCATATTTCCAAATGTATTATTTGCCCTTTGTTGAAGGACGAGGCGTTGTGCTCGCCAATGACCCTCTCGACAACAATAAGCGCACTGGTTAATGTTCACAGGACCCAAGGGCACATTCCCTTGTGGTCCATACTGACCTCTAACCTGAGAACTACCCCCTATGGGGCCTCTAACAATTTGCTGCAATAGCACTTTAGTTTTCAAATCGCCTTTTCGTTTTTCAACCCTATCTTTTTCATTATTGACACGGTTCTCGTAGTACTGAGCCATGTGCAGTACTTCTGATTGTGATTTCGCCTGCCAAGCGGTCTCAGAAGACATCATTTATGACTGGATGTCAGGCAGCAATCCATGCACAAATTTGTCCACGAACAACCTTTTCCCAGACTCTGTGCCTAGGTCTTGTCCACTGAAATCCGAGTATACCTGTTCGAACCGATTAAAGAACTCAGTAGCACCCTCAGACTTTCCTTGGACACAGGCCGTAAGTTTGCCCTATATAATTCTTTTTTCTGGAATTATAGTTTTTAATTTTGCAATAATTCTATCAGGCAAAGTTAGTATCACCTGAGGCGGTCTTTCACCAGCTGGCCTTTCTCCATCGAGTCTAGTTATATTCACCCATGTATCTCCCAACCCTGGTACGTCGTCTCTAGTTCTAACTTGCTTCCACAAATCTACGTGCAGGAGTACAGGGAATAACAAATCGATATCACCTAAGGTGAACACTGAGGATTGCAAGACGGACTCTATTTCTTTATAGAATCCTGTCGGATTTTTCCTAATATCAGGAATGGATTGCCTAATAGTATTCACTTCCTGTCTTGAAAACGGGACGTGAATGAACTGTGATACATAATGTGCAGGAATGTCCACAGCGACTATACCCTGCGCAGCATCGGCCGCAATCTCAACCTTCGGGACAAATGTGGGAGGAACCTCTCTCATAGGCAACTAAGAAGTAGGTGACTCTGAACGCTTACTAAGCAACAGAGCTAAATCGAGCGCTAAAGCAGTCGAAGAAGTGTCAAGTGAAAAAGCTCTCTTGTAAATACTCAATAACTCTGTGGGACAACTAATCTTTCTTTTTACACAATCATCCTATAGGTACTCTATCATTACCTGCATCACTTTCCTCTGCATTTCTGGCGTATACTGACTATAAGTGTCATATACTTCAACTGGAGTTATCGACATATCCGAAATCCATCTAAGTGCATCTTTCGTACAAATTCGTGTTTCCTCAGATATCGATTTACGACAAGGAAGGAACCGTTTCTGTACATACATATTTTCCTCCTCATCATCCTCATTCTGTAATTTTTCTGACTCCTTTCTATACCTCTCGACATGCTCATTTACCTTCTCCACAGTGTCTCTAGAAAACGCTAGAGTATTTAGATCCCTTAACCCTTGCGGAAGATCCGTATTATTTAATTTTCCCCACATTATACGTAACTGAATTCCTAAACCTTCAATAAAAACATTTTCTCAGGAAAATTATCCATATTAAAAAAGTGTGGTAAAAACACTAGCTTGATCATCCTTCTCCATACAATGCTTAGCCCATGCAATTAACTCACGTTTCTTCTCTGGTGGTACAGTATTGAGAGTAACAACCTTAGACTCTGCACCTCGATCGATTAGAAGCGGCTCAGGACCACTTGGAAGAGAGGGAGCAGGCAAATTCAATGGAGGTACTGTAACTGGTGCGATAAGAAGAGGTGGAGGAGCTGGAGGATAGGGAACATTAGGAGGAGCAAGAACAACAGGAAAAACAGCAGGTGGATCAGGAATAACAGGAGGAAGAGGCAAAGCAGCAGGAAGAGGAACATACGGAGGTGGCACAGAAGCACCAGGCCTTCGTTCATTTAATAATGTATCTATTAATTCATCAGAAGCATGGAGATCTTTGGACGGATATATTTTTTGAATTCCAAGTGAGAAAGCCCTGTCCATATTTCTAGTCGATTCAGAATGTTTATCTTGGGTCATACAATAATGCTTTTTCGGCGTTCGTCTTATGACGGCGCGCATGCTTCTCTCTACCTTTAAATTGTTGCAACGCTTCTTTTTTCCAATTCTGCAAAACATCAACTGCTGCATGTCTAGCCTTTTTCTTTAATAGAATTGACTCTAAATACTCAATACGAGGGATTTAGAAACTACCATTGATTGGCAACTGAAGTTCGGAGGCATGTCTGGATTGTCTGTGCCAAATGTCATTAAATACTATACTTCTAATTTCTTGCTTACAGTACATAGTACATGCAGGCGACCCCTCCTGTGGTGCCGGACGGCTAAATTCCAAAGATTGTCTATCGCTGAGGAACAATGCCCTGAAGAAGGTAGACAATTTCCCAGGCATATCAAATTATTGGTGTTACCTGGTCAATAATTGTGTCTGTGCCAAATTCAAATTTTGAGGGTTGAATTAAGAGTCGGGTCACGACTCACCTGAACAAACCTAAGGAGGTCCGATCGGATTTCAAAGAATCTTACCTAACTAATCTTACCTCGTGTATGGTGATTTCGGCAAATCTTCCCGCCTGGATAAGTGGACCCTCGTCAAGATGCCGTCTCAGGCCACAAGCTAATCGTCCAGGGTTCGGGTCGTGCAGCGCTGCTGAGGTGTCGCGTCTCGTTCAGTGGGGCCCCTTTTTTGTCACACCGTCCGATCCCGGTCCGATAGCGTGTGTCAACCTTCAACAATCCGGCATCAATCTTGAGGGTCCCTATTCGGGCGCCAACTGTGAAAACAGAATCAAAATATCGAGGCTGAGTACCCCAAAAGGAAATACACCGAACACGTGTTACAAAGGAACATACAAAGTACTTTATTTTATACTGAATCCAGTTACTAAAATAGAGCAAAATCAGATAGCTATCGGCCCTCAGTACAACAATACGAACTCCAGCGTGGTTCAGAGTGTTCAGTGAGAGACGTTGTGCATTAGAATGCATTCGCTTTTTATACACTTGGTGGGCACGATGTCCAGCCCCACTTCGGGTTAATATTTCATGTAATACATCACCGATCTAGGGTTTGTGCCAAGTCTCGAACAACCGCATATAACTGGTTTGCCTTTAATACATGTATCAACAAGCCTATGCAATAACTGTGTATTCTAAGATTTTTCCATGCAGGCCTTCTCAAACATTAATACAATGTAGTAAAACAAGTGTTCTAGGTTCAGTATTTGAATACATTATTTCAACATATGCTCGTGGATTAGTTTAGTTGCACGAGTAATCCTTTTACACACAGGTTAACGAAGGACAAGGTCTCAGTTCACGACCTCAACAAGTGGCCTGCAGGCAAGTTACATATTAGCTATGTACAGAGGTCAAGACGGCCATGTTGTATTTTCGAATGACATCGTCCACCATTTTAACTCACAGGGTGACTTTTACAAAGCGAATCCTAAAATGGCAGATTGGCCTAAAATGGCGGCTTACATTGATTTAAGGTCAGGACCTTGCAACACGGATTCTCTTGCAAGCGACTTTCGAGCAGCTTTGCGTAGGCCAACATACATATATTTATTGCAATAGGAGGCATGATATAATATCTCTTTTGACATTCTAAGGAGGTGAACCCTACCGTGGAATCGTAACAATAATCTGCATGGATTTGATGAAACATACTTTTGATAAGTGTTAGTGATTTTCAGGCCGATTCATGGAATTAATGTGTGCCAAAAATGGCAGCGCACGTGTGAAAATCGCAGCGCAAGTGTGAAAATTGCAGCGCAAGCATACCAAAGCCACGCACATCGATTCATGGAAGTCAGTGCGCATGTAAATCCTTGGATGTGTGCTAAAGTCGTGGGTGGTGCACGCGGGCGCCCACGTCATCAAATGGCGTGCGCTATGCGCACAGCAAAAGCACACATAGCGCAGCGCAGACAACAAAAGTGGGCGGAACACGCGGAATGGGGAACAACGTGTGAAAATGTGGGCATTACAGGGAAGTACAGGAGGTAAATGCAAGCAACGCCCACACGCGCGCCTACAACACGTATTCATGGAATCGAACAGGGGAAAGGTGTGCGCCACAAAAGATGTACTAATCCAGAAACACGTATGCCAGCAGGAAGCAGGCGTTCGCGGCCCAGCGCAGCATAAAAGTGCGCGCAAACAACAAACAAGCTCAGACGCTACGATGAATATACCGTTCCTCGCAGCAGTGGTCGTGGGACACCGCAGGAAGTGGAGGATAGCCAGGCCCGCATTTTTTCACCCAGGACCAGCATTTTTGGGATGCCTGATGACCAGGTGTATGGCCTCACGTGAGTCCCGTATCTCTGCACGGGTTGCCTGGAGCTCTGCTGAGAGTGAATGTGTGAGCTGCTCCAGCTGCTGTTCTGACCTAAAATTTCGGGAAGCCTCAAGTTCACCCAGAGTATCCCTGAGGAACTGGTGTTCTAACCTCAGGGCTTCCCTATGGGCCTGTGACTCTACAGATATGGCTTCGCGCTGAGTCTCCAGTGCCGCCCGTCGGTCCCTGTTGGACGCCAACATGTCCTCCCTGTGTGAGTGGCAAATGGAGTCTGTTGCCTGCTGCTGGATCTCCATCTGCCTTTCAGGGGGGAGAATGGAACTGGCAACCCTATCCAAAGCCTGAGCCATCATTTCACACAATGCTCCCTGTTGTGCTGCTATACCGTACATGGAGTTTTCCCATACGGTATTGCCTGGTAGCGCACGGCCACCGCGTCGGTGGGCACCACACCTGTTTGGGGCAAGGCGATCTGCACCTTGCTGTGCTGGCACTGCCTGAGGCTGCAGGACTGCATTCCCCATTTGATCTGCTGGCCCAGGAACAGGAGCAAATTTTGTGGAGTGTGACCCTGCATCCGTAACCGCCAAAGGCAGAGTTACCAACACTGACATCCCCATAGAGGGGTCTACCCACGGTGCAGGTGGGTTGGACAGAACAACATCCCTGCCAGAAACACGCACCTGCAATGGCACATATGTCTCTCTGTCCGATTCAGCACCTGAATCATAGAGGTCTGCGGAGGTGTACCCAGAGACACCTGTGGATAGTATGGTCTGCAGGAGGATTGGGTTTTCACCCACCACCAACCCCACATCCTCCACTGGTGCCTGGTTGTGGCTGAGATTCACCCTGGGTCTGCACCATCTCCTCCATCTCAACAGCATCAAGTGCCTCATCACCTGCAAAAACATGAAAGACAACAAATGGAAACAGGCATGAGCACCATAGCACACACATAGGCCTGACAAGCCAGAGATCCAGTACATGAATTACACATGTCCCACATGACTATAACCCTGACATGCATGCACTGTCAATGAGTTGGAAGGGGAGGCAAAAAGCAGACACTGAGGACTCCAAGATGGAAAAGCAACACATTTGCTGCATGTTGGATAGCACTGGCATCACACATTAGCCTGTGAGTGGCTTGTCCAATACACATACATGACACATGCCAGCACACAGATGGCACGTAGCATAGCCATGGTACATTTGACAACTACAGCCATATGTTAGTGAATGAGTACTGTCACAAATCCATGTGAGATGGACATGATGAGATGAAAAATGCAAAAAAGTGTGACAAAATACTCATATGCCACACACTGCAACACACCCAGTGTTCAATTATCCAGTGATGGCAGGCAGATGGATACATCTATGGTTGTTCACTTCAACATGACAGGAGACAACAGTCATGTCCCACATTCATACAGGGCCCAAAAATTAATGGGAGCAGGCCATTACTCAATCAGCCTGAATGGTGAAATCATTCACATAACAAGGTAATAAATGTGGGCCATTGTGGGGTGTAATCTATGACAGAAGCATGTCACATATGTGGCATTAGGGCAGAAAAATGTGTTGTAAAAATGGGAGGATTGAAAAAATCATGCTGAATGAACACTGAAAATTTTTAACAATGTTGTTGCAAGATGACAGTTCAAGGGCAACTGCAGTAATGTGGTGCTAATTGGCTACTGTGGTTAGAAGGGATACTGTCATACCCAAATCCAAGGCCGGTGAATGGTTGGAGGAAGCACATGGGTGACCCATGCCACTCATGAATACACACCCTTACCTGGCACTCAATCAGAACACATCACCCAAGCAACATACACATGAATTACACACACATGCATGGGCACTCATCGGACAATGCTTCATAATCTGGTAGGTCTCCCATGCCTTGGATCTGTTCCTCTGTGACGAAGGTTCCAGCAACAGACTCATGTTCAGTGAGTTGGTCGTCCTCTGGTGGAGACCCACCGCCAGTCACCAGAGTAGAGGCATGATTGGAAGCTAGCTTGTTCTTTGCTCTGCATTTAAGGTCATTCCACCACTTGTAGCAATCATCAGCTGTGCGCCTCACAAATCCAAGGACACTAATGTGGTCCGCGATGGTCTGCCAGTGGGCCCTACGTTGAGCAGGCATAGTCTTGCAGCCTGCAGTCACCACCATTTCGCAGCTATGTGCCAACACATAGGCCACAAGTGCATTAAGTTCGGCATCATTGAAGCTAGGCTTCCTTGACGTTCCGGAGTGTGTAGCCGTGTCTGGGGTTCCAGCTTGTAGTGCAAGAGCACCCTTCTTCTTGGAAGGTGGTGCGGATCCTGAGTGGCTTACGCCGCTCTGGTCAGTAGGGGCAGAAGCGCAGGTGGACTGGGTACTTGAAGCCTGTAAAGGCACAATGACCAAAGGTCTTGGTGCAGGCATTGGCTGCAGGGTGATGTTGGCAGGGCCAACGTCGGTGTGATGGACCTGGTTCGACACTGTCCCAGCTGGGAGACTCGGAGCTGGGGTGGTTTGAGCTGCAGCTGCCCCTGCAGCCTCCTCACCCTGGCTACTTGGGGCAGCAGATGATATTGCTGCCCCAGATCCACGTGGCCTGGTGACAGCAACTTTCACTGCCACACGTGGCTTAGACTTGGTGACCTGGAAGTCAGACTGGGAGTCATCCTGTGCCGGTTCAGTTGACAAAATGGGCCGGTTCAACAAGGGCTGAGCTGGGATGGTGCCAGCTACATTTCCCACAACCATTGGGGGGGGGGGGGCATGGGTGGCCCCGATTGGTCCTCCACACACTGGGCTCTAGGGGAACCTTGTAAATCCTGGCCACGTCCCCTACCGCGCCCATCACTCCCATTTCTTTGAGCTTGGCCACCTTTGCCTCCCTTACTGTTGATCGCCTCCCAACCATGGCACTGATATTGTTGTGCGTATGGGAGTTGCAGTAAACAATTGTCCTGGGCAATTGAGGTGAAAGGGGTAGGGTACTAGATGGAATTCGTACCCTAGTGCTCTAGCAAGGCTGTCTGTGACTCCTGGGGGAAGATGACGGGTCACACAACGCACAGGCACCCCAAAAACAAAAGTACACGTGCACGCAACCCCTGGTAGACCACGTGCGTGGAAAAATGAACCCGCACTACGCTGTGGCAGCCAGAAACACAAAAATAAGCGTACGCGTGTTACACACAGCCTACAATGACCTCTGAAGGGGAACGCGACACACGGGGGCAACCACAGTTGGAAAATACGTGCGCGACTAACTGTCTGCCTTGAAAAAGAACATGAAAAAGACGCATGTGTGCGCGTTGGCAACACCCCCGCCAAAAGAAGAAAACGCAGTCTGAGGAAACAGGGAGTATGAACTGGAAACGTGAAGTAATCGCGTGTCAACCGATAAGAAGTAGCAGAATCACCTGCTCGCTCTCCTCAAAAAGCACATACAAGAAAATAACGTCATATTCATACCTTTTAAGCCAGCCCACACGTGCAACTTCACTTACGCGCTTACGCGCTAAGGCCCTTTCCTCCACTAGCACGGTGACGTGCAGTTTTCTCACATGCTGATTCACTATGCACCCGTGTTGTGGGGAACGCTCGCACGTGTAACGTCACAGATGCGCTTACGCGCTGAGGGCTTTTCCTCGAATTTCACGCTGACGTGCACTTTTTTTACGTGCCAAATCACTCCGTATCAAGCTGGCCATGCAACAACACACGGAAGACCAGGCTCCTGCCCAGAAGGCCATATTCCTGCCCCCAGAGCTCCGAGCACGCTCCAACCTGCCATCTGCTGCTGCCTGCCTGCCGCCCACTTGCCCTGCTATTTGGTGCCTGCACATCAGCCAGGGGTGCAGTTGCTGTGACCACCCCTGCTGGAACTGAAGACTCCCGACTGGGATACCATCGCTCCACAGCCCAGCCCCAGGACCCAGTTGCCCACCCACACCTGCCTCTGGAGTTGCCATGTTGGATACTACACCATCTGGCACCACTGGCAACCCCCAGGCAGAGAGGCAGAGGGCCACCAGCTTAAGGGCCAGTGAAGTTGGTGTCCTGGTGGAGCACGTCCTGGGGCAGTATGATGCCCTCTTTGGAAGTTCAAGTGCCAACAATGAAGGACGGAAGAGGATCTGGATGGACATCGTGACTGCCATCAACGAGGAGGGGGTGGCAGTGTGCGACAGTCCACACGTCTGGAAGCGCTGGGAGGACTTCAGGTCCAGGACCCTCAACAAGGCCTGGTGCCTCTTGAAGGCAGCGGATGCCAAGGGGTGCCGGGTCCGCCTATCCACCATCCAAATGAGGGTCCTGGAACATATACATCTAGCGCTCCATGTCCAGGTCCTTGAGAGGCAGACCCGTCTGGAGTCGAGCGGTAAGTGTACATGCCTACTGATTGGATGCTGTGCGTGTTGTGGTGTGCCAGGAGTGTGCAGGTTGAACATGTGTCTATGTAGGGCCGTGTATGGATGCGTATGTACAGGGACGTGAACCTGCCACATGTGATTCCTCTCATGTGTGAGACACATCAATGGTGTATGTGTTGGCAAACATGCTGGGCAAATGCATGTGTGGGTGCACACATGTGAATATTATGATGTGCATGTACTGTGGCATGGTTGTGGTGTCACACATGGATGCTGATTCCTGCTGCATGTATCTGCACTATGTACATGTGCATGTGTGTGTATTTGACAAGTGTGCAACTGTGATGCAACATGGATGTGTGTGACACTGACATGTAGGTGGCTGATTGCCAGTTGTGACATGGATGGAGACATTATCACTGCAGTGGTGCAGATGTACAGATGCATGTTAGTCCGGTAGAGTGTGTGCATGTGTTATGCACTCCCCGTGTTGCATGTGACGCCAGGCTCACCTTCGGCTGCTCGTGCTTTTGTTTGTGTATGGATGGTGCTGCCTGGTGCAACATTCCTATTGATTTGCTCACGTGTGAGAGTTAAAATGACATGTGTGTTGGGGAGTGCGATGCTGTGTCTGAAGTTTGACACTGCCACTCATGTACACTGTCATGTGTGTATCAGTCCATTGTACAGTGCGCTGATGCCTGTGTTCTATCTATCCCTGTATGCAGCGTCAACTGATGAAGAGGGCGGAGAGGGTGCTCTGGAGGAAAGCGGCAGGGATCGCACCACCAGCCAGAGACGCAAGGCCCGGCTCCCCTCCCAGGTTGTCATCTCATCGGGGAGTGAGGAGTCTGGTGCCGCGTCCCAGGCCGCAGCTGCCGAGGGTAGGTCCAAGAGGCGGAGGTCAGAGGTGGACTCCTCGGCAGCAGAAGGGGCAGCTGAGACCCCACAGGGTCCAACAGAGGAAGATGGCACTGAGTCATCCAGGTTGGTGGGGGGTTTGGTGGACGAGGAGGCCGTGGAAGGGACACACATGGGGTCTGGAGGTGGGGATTCCACTGGTGCTAGTGGTGCAATGCAGGAGCAGGGACAGGAGGCAGCACAGGCTGCCACGGAGGTGCCTGTGTGTAATCCTGTCCCTGATCCTGTGACTGCATCATCCTGCACCAGCATGGATGCCTACGTCCAGACCCGTTTTCAGGGAGAGGATGAGCACACAACTGGCCTTCCTCTCCCTGTGGACGTGGCAATTCTGGACTGGGTTGAGCCTGCCCTGGCTGGGATAGCCTTGCGTCAACGGGGCATGCGAGCTGACCTACAGTGTTTTCGTGAAGACAGTGCACATCATCTCGGATGCCTCTTTGACCGCGTTGACCTGCAGGGACGGGTCACCAGTGCTGGATTCCTCCGTGTGCTGGACCTTGTTCCGACCCCCTCCTCACCTGAAACCCCTATGCGCCAGTCGTCCTCCATGCCATCATCCCACCCATGTATCACCTGGTTACCCTGTGGAGCTGCCTCTGACCCAGCGGCCAGGCTGGTGGAGGACACATCCCTGCCACAGTCGGGAGTCGGACGTCCAGCAGGGGTGGCCACCACAAGAACTGCACCCCAGCCGGAGGAGGACATGCAGGCAGCAGAAGGCAGGGTACAGGCACAGCGGCAGCACCATCAAGGTGGGAGCGACGATGGCTCGGGGCCATCAACATCCGAGGGGCAGGCATCGGCCAGAGGGCAGGAGGACCCAGGATTGGGAGTGTCTTCCATGTGGCAGCGGTTGGGCCAGGCCATAGGTGCGGAGCGGCGGCGGGCGGAAGAGGCATGGCTCACAATGGTCAGGGCAGAGAACTCCATGCGGAGGGCACTGAGGCGGGCCGAGTGCCTCGAGGCTATTCGCAGGGAGTTGGAGTCCAACATGGCATTGTCCCTGCGAACCCTCGGGGCCATGGAAGAGGACCGCCTCCAGGACATTGAGCAGGAGTTCGATGATGCCCTGGCCCAGGACATCGGAAAGTGAGCCGTCAGACAAGCCCACCACCATTGTAAATAGTTTTTAGTGTTAGGTTTCATTTTCGTTTTCCTTTATTTTGTGGTGATTGGACTATGCCCCACACTTTTGTATATAGTTATTTCTTAGGTAGTTTCTTTGATAGGTTTCATTTCTTTCGTTGGGCTCATGGACCCTTTGAAAATTACTTGTACATAGTTGGACATTGGATTTATGTGTGCATTTTCTTTGGATTTCACCATGGAGCAATGGATTTTAATTTTACGTTTCCTTTCGATTTGTTGGACCATTTTTCTTTAGGATTTCTTTGGATTGGTTCTACATTTCCTTTTTCATATTTTTGGATATGCATTTCATTTCATGTTTGTAATTTTTTTTATGCTTTCATTTCATTACATTGATTTTGTTCATAATACATTTTGATATTTTACTTCCATGTGTAGGATTCGCTCAATGGGTTCATGCATGTCAAAATGTGGGTTTACACAATCTATGGCAACCAGTGTGTGTGTGTGTGATGGACATGTGTTGATGTACATGGTTGACTTTTGATTTGTGTCATGACATAGGCATGTCAGTGTGTGGTGGATTAGGGAAAATCATTGCATGTCAAGACTGGGGTGGCGTGCTGTGGTATTTTGGTGCACATGAGGCCCATGATTGTGCAGCTTCATGTTGTGTTGCAGGGGGTCGTGAGTCGGGCCTGCTGGCAGGTGCCCCTCACTACTGGGGGTGTGCGGGTGTAGGGGGACATGAGTCAGGGCCTGCTGGCAGGTGCCCCTCACTGCCGTGGGTGTGGGGGTGCAGGGGGACATGAGTAGGGGCCTGCTGGCAGGTGCCCCTCACTGCTGGGGGGGGTGGGGGTGCAGGGGGACATGAGTCGGGGCCTGCTGGCAGGTGCCCCTCACTGCTGGGGGGATGGGGGTGCTGGGGGACATGAGTTGGGGCCTGACCCTCAATGCTGGGTGGATGGGGGTGCTGGGGGACATGAGTCAGGGCCTGACCCTCAATGCTGGGTGGATGGGGGTGCTGGGGAACATGAGTCAGGGCCTGCTGGTAGGTGCCGTCAATGCTGGGTGGATGGGGGTGCTGGGGGACATGAATTGGGGCCTGCTGACAGGTGCCCGTCAATGCTGGGTGGATGGGGGTGCTGGGGGACACGAGTCAGGGCCTGCTGGCAGGTGCCCGTCAATGCTGGGTGGATGGGGTGCTGGGGGACATGAGTCAGAGCCTGACCCTCAATGCTGGGTGGATGGGGGTTCTGGGGAACATGATTCGAGGCCTGCTGGCAGGTGCCCGTCAACGCTGGGTGGATGGGGGTGCTGGGGGACATGAGTCGGGGCCTGACCCTCAATGCTGGGTGGATGGGGGTGCTGGGGGACATGTGTCAGTGGTCACTTGTGCGTGGTGACATGTGGGCTGGCTGGGGGGCTTCGCCAGGGTGGATGGGCTGCCTGTGGGGCATGGCCAGGGGTGCAGTGTGTTCCCTTGTGTTGTGGTCTGCCTGCAGGTCCTGGGGAAGGGGGAGAGGGCACACCTGGGAGGACACACACTAGCAATTTGTTGGGGCACCCCCGAAATACACGTACCCTGCTTGCACAGGGCCAATCGCTGGTAAAACTTCCCGCGCACCCCCGAAATACACATACCCACTCGCACAGGGCCAATCGCGTGTGATTCTCCCCGCGCACCCCCGTAATACACGTACCCCACTCGCACAGGGCCAATCGCATGTGATTCACCCCACGTAGCGGGGTACATGTATTCGGAGGGGCGCGTGGGGAGTTTTACAGGCGTATTCATGGTTGGGGGGCTGTATGCTGGTCCACTGGCCTGTGCACCATGTACGGGATTTGTGTGCTGTTCATGGCGCACAGGGAGCGGTTGGGGGCGTAACTGGCACTACTGCAGGGTCTCTGCGCCACTCTGCACCACGGCTGGTTATGGATGTTTAAATCCATGAATACGCTGTGCGCGGAAATTGATTTTGGCGCACGTGGCTGGCGCAGACTGCCGCACGTGCACACTGTGCGCCAGCCGTGTGCGCCACTTGTGTGCTGAATTCTATGAATTACCCCGTTTATGTTTTCTGAGCATTTTTCCAGACTAGATACGCAATTAGATATTGTGCGAGTGTTGCTTGAGGATTAGCTCATATTCGTGGCTAATGTAATATAGGCTTGAGGGCTAGCTCGTGTTGAGCAAAGATAAGGCCAAGCTCTTTATGTAAAGTAAAATCAGATGCTGACTTTGTTAATTCTAATAGTGATTTTAGGAAGACATTTTCATCCCTTTTTATGGGCTGGACATTATGGAAACCCCAGACTGATGTGCCATATTTTATTGCAGCCTTGGTTTAACCATATAAATGTTCTTAATTATATTTTTCGGCTGTTGTTTACATTGTGTATCAGGAGTCCTCCACAGCCAGGTAATGACTGGAACACCAAAGTAATACTAAAAGGACCGTACACCAAGCAAGCAGTAACGCAGTTTATTACAGGCACAGATGCAGCTGGGAGAGCATGGTTGAAACAGCACAGTGGAATGAAACTGTATGAAGAGAGATGTTGACGCTGCTTACTGCGTGCAAACATTTTTATAGATTCCTCCCTTGGTGCAGCCAGCATTAGCACCTAGATATTGTGACCTTGTGGACCTGAAAGATAAGGAAAATCGTGTAAGAGGCTTTATGTGGACCGGTCACTGTCGCTCATCTATCCATGTTAAAGCATGGACATATTTTTTCCATACTGCCCTACAACTATTGTTTATTTTTGCTACTAGCTCCCCTTGAAATCCCACTAATCCCTCTGCTCAACAGTGTACCAATCCCCCCTCCCATTTGCCATCATGAAACACTAATCCCTGTTTCCTCATTAATGGGCTTGTGTGACACCAAGGAATATCATTCCCTGATGAATTTCTGCAGTGCACTCTGCTATGAGTTGTGAGCATCTGCTCTCCTTTCCTAATACTGTCTGTTATATATTCTAGTATTATGTACTTTGTATCCTCTTTTCCGGATACTCTCCCTAGCTGTATACATTTGTTTGCATACACATTCTCCCCTTCATTTGTCCAGTGAACAGCCACTATCTGTCCCTGAAAAAGACCTCGCGTTTTGCACAATGACAAGTGCATTATTTACCCCTGCTCCCCCAATGTCACCTACTGGGTTGGAAAGAGTTTGGGCATCCCCGTAATGTGTGGGATGAGAGAGCACACGTAACAAGTGTCATTATCCCTCTCTCATCCCACATACCACAAATCATCATATCACACATTGCCAGATGCCGTGTCCTGCTTCCCCCAATGCCGCTGTGAAACACATTTGCACTAAATATACTGCTTTTGGTTCTTATATTGTTGTCATCATTTTTGATAGTGCTTCCTGAACCTTTATATAACAGAAACAAGAGAAAAGAAGGAGACAAAATAACAAATAAAAAAGCCAGAACAAACAATAGCACACTATTTTTCTGCTTTCTATTATTACCACTACTACTGCAACATTAATTGTGCACCTCCTCCACAGGCCTCCTGTAAAACTGTATTGCAGAAATAAAAGTCAGTGAAAGCTGGGCTATATTTCCCATCAAGTTGTGCTCCTCTGCTCTTCTCAAGGGAGCTGGTGCTGTTGTCTTTGCAGACTTCGGAAAGATAAATTCATTGTGTTCTGTAAGTCACTTTCACTGTAGTGAGCGAGGCACTTTCCACTTCCTGACAAAGTTCCTGACGAAGATCCTGTCACCTGGCTAGAGAGGCGCAGCTGGTGAAAAAGTACCTTCTCCTCGTGTATCTGTGGGTGATGTCTCTGTAGCCAACTGGCATGGGCGTGGGTACACCTGACGAGATATATATGTAGGAGCTTTTGTATGTTCTGTCAAGTACATATGAAATTCTTCACCAAGGATCTGTGCCGAGTTATTAGCATCCGAAATTGTACGTGCAGGAGTGAGAGGCCATGGATTCTCCTGTAGTAACAATTTTGTGCAGAGTCAAGTGATCCATGCCAGGTGAGTTGTGTAAGGAAGGCATGGTATCAAGAATAGACAGAGACTAGTTATCACAGTTCACGGGTGTTTATTAATCTGTATAGGTAGGGTCGAAAAATGACTACTCTAAACCTCAATCTAAGATCAGAGCAAGCTATGACCATCAAATCAAAATAAGGCAGTCCTAGTGGCGTCTTGTCAAATAAAAAAGGCCTATACTATGAAAAACCTATCGCCAATCCTTATGCTAAAATACAAAAGAGTTTGGGATAGGGCTCATAAGAAATAAAGAAGTGTTCACAAACAATATGTCAGGGTGCAGTAGTCATGGTCTCCCATCCCATTTTTTGAGCATGGGATAAGGTGGGACTCGGAGCACAGCACACTCTCAAGCTTTCCCAGCACAAGACAACAGTACCATTCTCAACTATCAGGATCTTCGATGGCCAAGTCTCCCTCTCTATAAAAAAGACTCTTGACTTCGAGGGCCTGATGCATTCCAAAATAACAACAAAGGTTCCTTTCTGCACGTTGGGTGATGCTTTCACTCCTGGGTCCCCCTCTTTATGGTGCAGACCCCTCAAATAGTTCCTTTCACTATCAGGATCATCAGAGGCTGTCTCTCCTGCTTCCAAAGATCTGATCGTTCAGTGTTTCACTAGTATTAATTCAATGTGGACCACCCTCTGAAGGGTTCACTCTAGTCAACACACTGCTCCCTTTGGGACTTTAGACTTGTCCCTGTTTCATCAGCATCCCTCCTTCGGGTTCACTCTTGCCAATCTCACAGTTTGTTTTACTTTCTTACGATGTGGGATTCACCGCCCTTATTCACGATCATCTGCCGATCAAATACTTTTGACTGTACAGAGGATTTTACTAGACCCCCCTGTATGACCACTTTGACCCTTCTCTCGCCTTTCCCAAGGCCTTCTGGTATTAATAGTTTCAACCATCGGGTAATCGAGTTTCTCGAGTGAGCACCCACGTGGTGTCTTGCTCATCTGAAGCTGGCTTTCCCCTTTTACATCAACTTTCTGCAAAAAGTCGTTTGCTACTTTTGTTCAACACAGTTTGGTTTCTTTATCGGTCCTCCCCACGACACACCGGTTGTGATGAACCGCTTGGCTTTTTTCGTATCTGGAGTCAAGGCTGGTACCACGGTAGCCAGTGTCTCTTTCTGTCCTGCTTATCAGCGTAGGCACGCTCTGTGTACCATGGACATCTGCTGCAACACACTTGGGCTATTGTTCGCGGTCTTACAATTTGTTCCACAGAGTTCTTACGGGCCTTGGTCGAAAAGGGAAAGGTTGTTTCTCCCCTTGTCACCCTCTCAGTTTTGCGCTGTCTTTCTCCTCCTCTTGAACTGCTGTGCCTGGATAGCTGTCTTGTCGTGCGGTCTGCCTTGCTTGTATTGTGCTCTTATGCTCCACCTTTTATCCCTGTGGGGAAGGGAAAGTGCGGTCAGGTGTGTGTGATTCAGGTCAATTTCCTGACTTTGCCTGACCCTTGTGTTAGGACATGTCAGGTAACGGGCCCTAATGTTAGTCTGTTGTCTTTCGAGGCGTGAAAAGGTGTTCATGTAAAGGGGGATGTAGAGAGGTTGAGTGTCCTATGTAATAAGAGAGGAAAGATGGATTAACACAAGGGGAATACTGTGTCTCACCCGTAGGTTGTGGGATGATTCAACCCACTTTTACTCTGCCATGCAGCATCCCTGTGTTCTGATGGTGCCAGAAACCTCAAAATGGCCGCAAAACACTTGTGGCGCCAAAACCTCTGAAAATCGCACTCTGCAAAGCACAAACAGATGGCTGCCCAATCTACCACGCATGTTGTCAGTGGTGGAACAGAGATCTCACTCCTGAAACATGTCACTGGGCTCCACAACATGTGAAAATGGAGTACAGAGGGAAAAGCAGTGCTCTGCAAAAGGAAATCCAAAAATCTTGCTTTAAATGTTTTTCTTTGTTTGCGGAAACTACATCCTTAAACATCCAGAATTCTTTCTGTGTGCTACAATTCACTTAGTTCAGGAAATCATTGTGAACAATGTCTTGAAAAGCTGAAAGTATCAAAGAAACATCCACAGCAAAAGTTGTCTGCCTGTGGAATTTGTCAAAATCTAGGCGCAGTACCCTCTGCCGCCTGAAGGACAGTTGTCAGAAGCCTGCATGATAAACTTTAAAACATGTATAAACTGAAAACAAATGTTTGAATGCTAAGTGGCCTGTTACTGAGAGTAATCTATGTTGTAATTGTTTGAGCACATGGTTTAGAATCTGGAATAAGTGTTCTAGCTGCAAGTTTGAAATCACAAGTTTGTTTTAAACCAAGGAAAAATGCAACAGAAGTAACATTTAAATTTAAGCCTGGCTAAAAGCCACCGACACTGGAATAACAGCTTTCCTCACAGAGGCAAGGCCTCTCCCTAAAGCTTCTCTCCAGCAGGAAAAAACACCTATGGGGTGGGGAAAGAATTTAGTCTGCAAGGGGAAGAAGACAATGGACATCCTCCAGCTCAAGGAAATGCGAGGTGTGAAGTGTTGTAAATGGCCTCTGCCAAGGAGAAAAAGGGAGGAGAGGTTGCTGGGTCCCTGGGAGAGACCAAAGGGGTGGAGATAAACAACCATGTGTTGCTTAACAAGGACAAAAGACACATTTTAAAAAGACTGATAACTTACTATGTAAAATTGTGCAAAATATAGAAATAACAGCATTGTTAATGTAATTTCAGGATGCACAGGTGAAAAGGCGCCCAAACTCTGTGACATGTTCTGGGAAGAAACGGCGGAAAAAGTGTAATTACACAAAATGTATTTCTGATAGAAGTATGAAACTTTATACACGTATGCCCACATTCAGCGTGCACAAATGTAAAAATTTGCTCTGAAATTGGACATTGTGTTCCGGATGAAAAGGGCAAAATTCTGTGAAAAACAGACACAAGATCCTACAGCGACGGGGCTTGGAGGAGTATCTGCTACACAATATATGTAACACAATATATGTAATCTGTACATATGATTTTATAGATGATGCACATGTGGAAATATGTATTGTACCAAAAGTAGATTTTGTGTTCAAGAGGCTAGGGGTGGACTCTAGGCCTCATAAACCCACACCATAAAGATGACACGCTGTTTTTCTCCTATCAAGGAAGAAAGGAGACCTTGACCAATCCCTGTCCAAGGAGCGAGTTTAGGCTAAACCAGCACACACACCCCTTTGTCATAAGCATAAATAGAGACAGTTCAGCACTCAAAAGGACAGACATATTAACCCACTATCGGAATGCTGGTGGAGCACCCTGCTGCAGAACTATTCATCTCACTTGCTCCAGACTCCAGAAACTTGGCAAAGCAGAAAGGCCCATTGCGTAGCTGAACCATTTTCAGCTAGGCCTTAAATTTCCAGAACCAGAACCAACCCCAGAGGGGAACCAAAAGACAGCCGGGCTGTGCTGTACTGCTTGCCTGCTGAATATAATTATCATCAGAACCAAAAGATCCAATCCAGTCCGGTGCTGTGCTGTGACCAGAACCATTGCAGATCCGATCCAGTCCTTTGCCGTGCTGTGAACAGACCCAGTCCAATGTGAGGTGCCCAGTAGTCTGTCCTGACCAGAATCCCTGACCAGGACCAGAAATCTTGATGGACCAGAATCCTGACGGTTCCGTTTAAAAACATATCTAGTAAGTATCTATAGATAGAACTTTGTCACTAGCATATGTCCTGTCCATAGCCAATCCCTATCGTAAACCCAACCAATCTTGCCTTCCGAATCTGATATTGTTAGGAGTATTTTTTAACTGTCAAAACTTTTCTTGCGCTGAGTTTCTCTTATTTGTATTCTAAAATCATAAGTCATTAGTGTTGTGAGTAACTAATGTGAACCCCAGAAAGAAATTGAGTATCCACCAGGTGAAGGGTTCCCTGGCCAGGAATTGTGGAGATTAATGTGTGGCATTCTCTTTTTCTATAGTCATAATCTTGTGTAAGAAATCCTGTTTGTCTTTTAAAAGTGCATTCCTGTTTCCCATTCTTGCACCTGTCTCGAAAAACAACCTTCACTAAAACATCCATAACTTCCTGAATTTTTGTACTAGAAACAAAATGAATTTAGCTAACATCAACAGCTTTAATTTGCATCTGAAACCGCATCTCAAATCCATATGGTTCACCCGTAATCGTGATTATCGCACACTGGAAAGTTTGCCGTGAATTTCGTTTTAGGGAAATTCTGACACGTGTACAACAGTTTTTGATTGCTTCCGACCTTAATTTTAAGATTTCACATTGTTCCTTAGTATCAAATAATTGCTAGTGTTTGTGTGCAACTACCCAAAGCAGCTCCCATAAGAATTTAAACAATTTCTGCAATTTAAACCATATTTAGTGTTTTTACCCGATCCATTCTCAAGATAACTTTAAAACCATTCTGACTGCTTGCCAATCAATTCTGTTTTTCTCTTGTGGTGCTGGGGGGAAATCGGGATTGATATTTTGTTTGAATTCTGCCACCATTCCTGAATACCTGCTCTCTCTCCTCTTATCTCTTTACATTGCCTGTTTGGCAGTTGAGGGGTGTGCAGGGGGAACTAGTAACCACACTGCTAGTTGATCTGAACACACCCACAAAAGTATTATTTCTGTGCTGAATTGTTTTGCTCACTATTACTCCTTGTGTATTAAAGAGATTATTTAGTATTACATCACCCCATTGGTGATCATTGTGTACCTATTAAACATATTGTGATACATTTGTAAATACATAAATAAATATTTTAACTTTTGCAAACCAGCCTGATTCCTGGCTCAGTGTGACCGAGGGGTTCCAGGAGAGGGGTGTTACATGAATGGTACATCGTTCAGAATAAAATAACTTTTAGACACAAATATATAAGGATTTCAGTTGTGCATTACACGCTAGGCGTTGACTTAGGTGTGTGCCGGATTGAAATCACTTACAAGGTGTTCCCGTTCCACTCGATCCGCTTTTCTTTGACCAGGCTCCAATTTTGTTTGGACCTGGAAGAGAACAGGGATGAGAGATATCCACGTGAACTGGATATCCCAGCCCCTTTGATGAATAGCAATTACCCTGGAGATGGATGTGGATGCAGATTGTATTCATACATCAATAATCAAAATGACCCAGGTAGTTTGGCAAAAGGAAGTCTGTTTTAATGCCAATCGTCTAAAACAGTTAAATCGACCTACCCTGGATACGGCCATTGAAACTGTGCAAAACCACTCAGAAGCAGCTAAACACTTCCATTCGACCCATCGTTCTTGGAGTGTAACCTCTGCTTGCATCTGATGGGGCACTAACTAGGCAATGACATTGATTAGATCTGCCATTTCTCCTGTGGGTGTAATGGTCCTTTCAGTGGATGGTTCGAATCCGAAATAAAAAAAGTCTCAATCCTTTTGGATTGAGTTTCAAAATCTTCAGACAATTCTGATTCTGAACCTGCCAAAGGAATGGACTTTGATAAGTTAATCTCCAACCCTGATGGGCCCAATATGGATGGTGATGATGTACCAAAAGAAAAGGTTCACAGAGAGGAGGGTTCAGGGTGCTAGGTCTGACAAAAGAAAAATGGGTTGAACCTTCAATATTAATCGATCCCATTGCTGTATGCTGAAGTGTGAATGAGGAATGCTGTCTAGAAATACTTGGGTCCTAAAGAATAGATCTTGTTGACCAGTCGCGATATGCAATTGTGAGAACAACACCTCTTTTAGTGTGGATACACATTCAGAGTTTAGGAGTCCAAAAATCCTATATTCCCCTGTTGGTGGTACGACAATTATTAGCATGGGTTTCAATTTTTATCAGTTGAATCACATCCCACAGCTGACACCATATGTAAGGAAGGCATGGTATCAAGAATAGACAGACACAAGTGATCACAGTTCAAGGGTGTTTATTAAACTGCATATGCAGGGTGGAAAAACGCCTGATCTAAACGTAAATCTAAGATGGGAGCAAACTACGATGGTCAAATCAAAATAAGGCAGTTCTAATGGCGTCTTATCTAACAGAAAAGGCATATACTAAGAAAAACCTATTGCCAATCCTTACGCTAAAATACAAAAGAGTGTGAGACAGGGCTCATAAGAAATAAAGATGTGTTCACAAACAATATATCAGAATGCAGTAGTCATGGTCTCCCTTCCCGTCTTTCGAGCACGGGACAAGGCAGGGCTCTGGAGCACAGCACACTCTAGAGCTTTCTGAGAACGAGATGACAGTTCTGTTCTCAGCTACCAGGATCTTCGATGGCCAAGACTCTTGCTTTAAAGTCTCTTACATTCGAGGGCCTGATGTGTTCCAAAAATACAACAACTGTTCCTTTCTGCTTTCACCCCTGGGTCCCCCTCTTCCGGTGCAGACCCCTCAAACGGTTCCTATCTATATCAGGATCTTTGCAGGTTGTCTCTCCTGCTTCCAAAGATCTGATAGTTTAAATAATCAACAACAAAAAAAGTTATTTCAGAATGCACTTGGCGTGATGATTCTTCATCCTTGGGTCCCCCTCTTCTGGGTGCAGACCCCTCTCTAATATCAGCCTCCCTCCCGTCAGGTCACTCTGGCTTTCTTTCGTCACTCTTCTGTTTTCTGAGTGCCAAGGTGGACAAACCACTTCCCCTGATTTTTCTGGCCTCCCTTGATCAGGCTCAGGCCTTTCTTTCAGGATCTCCCTCTGCCGGTCTCGGGCCTGAGTGCCAAGGGGAACAATTCACTTCCCCTGGTCTTTTGAAAATACCTTCACCTGTTGTACTTCAAAAGTCTCAATGTCTTTTTAAACAACACACAGTTGGACACCCCTCCGTTGTGGTCACTCTTGCCCCACAGTGCTTTCCTTCGTTCTTATTAAGCAGAATATTTTCCCCTCAGTGTTTGTTTACTATTAATTCAATGTGGACCAAACTCTGCCGGGTTCACTCTAGTCAAAACACTGTTCCCTTTGAAACGTTAGACTTTGCCCCATTTCATCGGCATCCCTCCTTCGGGTTCATTCTCAAGGCCTTCTGGTAATAGTAGTTTCAACAAGTGGGTAATTGCCCAGAGTTTCTCGAGTGAGCACCCACTTGGTGCCTGGCTCATCTGCAGCTGGCTTTCCCCTTTTACATCAACAGTTCTTTGACCATTCTCAAATCAGCCATTTGCTACTTTTGTTCATCACAACTCGGTTTCTTTATTGGTCCTCCCCTTGACTCACCGGCTGTGATGAACTTCTTGGCTTTCTTCGTATCGGGAGTCAAGGTCGGTACCACGGTAGCAGGTGTCTCCCTCTGTCTGCTTATCAGCGTAGGCACACTCCGTGTACCATCAATATCTGCTGCAACACACTTGGGCAATGGTTTGCAGTCTTACAATTTGTTCCACTGAGGTCTCATGGGCCTTGGTCAGAAAGGGCAAGGTCGCTTCTCTCCTAATCAGCATCTCAGTTGACGCTGTCTTTCTCCTCCTCTTGAATAGCCATGCCTGGATGGCTGTCTCGTTGTGCAGTCTGCCTTGCTCGTATTGTGCTCTTATGCTCCACATTTTATCCCTTTGGGGAAGGGAAAGGGCCACCAGGTGTGTGCGATTCAGGTCAATTGCCTGACTTTGCCTGACCCTTGTGTTGGGTCACATTAGGTAACAAGTTCTAACATTAGTCTGTCATCTTTCGAGGTGTGCAAAGGTGTTTGTGTTTATAAACGGGGTGGGGGTGTAGAGAGTTTGAGTGTCCTATGTAATAAGATGGGGAAAAGGGGTTAACAGAAGGGGAATACCGTGTCTCACCCGTAGGTGTTCACATTCCACCGCTGAGGACTCCCCAGGTCCACCCCCAGGAACTGGTTCCAATAGTGATGGCCATGTCCTGACCTCCTGGATGACAGATCCCTGGGGTCTAGTTCGGGAGTCACCTTCAGGTTTCTCAAAGTTGCGAAGTGCAAATAAAGCAAGCAGTAAGCAATGGAGCCAATACTTTCCAAGTGTCACTGTTAGCTTGGCCACGTCTTCTTTAAGTAAGCTATTTAATCTCTCTACTAAACCGTTGGTTTCAGGGTGGTAAACTGAGCATAGGCGGTGCTTTTTCCCCAGGCGGGCAGTAACCTTCTTGAAGAGATCATTGGTAAAGTGAGTGTTGCCCATTGTCTGGCCTCAATTCATCACATATGCCCAACCCTGGAAATACCTCCCATACCAAACATGTTGCTGTCAATTTTGCATCATTGTGGGCACATGGTTCTACCTCAAGCCACTGTGAGAAAGGACATGCTACAACAAGCATGTACCTATAAGAGGCACATCAATTTCAATGTGTGTCCTGCCAAGAATTCCGGGCAGGTCATGCTATTTCCTGTGAATTCAGCCTCTAATTCATAAAGCTTTGGCACAAACCACCTTTCATTCATCTCTGTGGCTACGTGTTCCTTAGAACATGGGCCAGATTATGCAATTGCTCTAATGCTACATTAAGTAATGTCTTGGCCATGGCCGGTTTCCCTGTGCTCTTCTGTCTCTACACAAAGTCAGTGGGGGAGAGAGAGCACTCTCTCTGTATCCATAGATCCTTTTCCTCATGGCGTACTTCTACCTGCAGTTCAATTATCTGGACAATGGGCAGTGCTTTGAAGGGCTCTGTAGTGTCAGGGCTCTTGGGTTGCTTGGACCCCTGCACCATCATCAGTACTTTTTCTTGGTTTATATTTCCTCCTCTCACCCCCTCACATCGGGTCAGATGCATTCCCAGTCCTCTCGACTACAGGACTTTCATCTTTTTCGCTGCAGCGCAGCCATGCCTCTTTTCAAGGGGATCTCCACTTCACTTTATCTCTGTAATTTTTACTTCTGTAATGTCACTTCTCTCCTCTGCTGGAGCACTCCTTTTCTCTTCTACCTAACAATAAAACACCACATGGCTCTTTACAACACACAACCTAGGCACCTGCCTGCCTCTTCATTGTGTGCACAGGTACTGGTCTCTGGAGATAGGTGACGCAGCACAGGCTATGTGGCAGGGGAGCTCCCATATCCTCAGGTGGCCTGGAATCACGTCGGGGTCACCATCATGAAGGGTAACCCCAAAACCCAAACAAACAAAACAATCCAAGGAGCAATAAAGAGCGCATGAATTGCAAGAAAAAAACAAGTTTTATTACATGCAATTTTGACATGGAAGAAAGCAACCTTCATTCAATATGCCTATAAAAATTGGTACTATATAAAGGGAAAAACCCCAAGCATGAAATCGAAACAGTTACAATACACATTTAAATCCCTCCAATCCCATTGGCTAGCATCATTAGTCCCCTAAAGAAAACCATACATTGGTCCACTTCTGCCCCCATAACCAAACAGGTACTATCCCTCTACCAGTAACCTAATAGCTTGGTCAGCTAGAATTCTTCATTCCCATTGGCTGGTGACTTGGGATACATTTGATGCATTTGGCCCTTTCCTCGTTGGTAGAACCTTCCTCGAGTATCTGATGGTGTGTTTCGCCCGTCGGACCTGACAATCCCCTGTGAGGTGTAGACATTGTGTCAACAAAAACATATATGTCATCTCATTCCAATGCAGCCAGAAAGTTTGGCACCCCCTGATGTTTCTTATCCTTTTGGCTGTACACTTGGCAGCTCATGCATGCGACTCCTGTTTGAAAACACATTGCATCTCGGGACACATCACATCCTTCCTCCTATGAGAGCCTGTGGCCATATAAAAAACGCCACTAATACACCACTCTTTGGAGACCAATTTCTCGAATTTATGAGCTTTATTCACCCTGTCAGTTGCAGTTCCAGTGAAATGATCACTCTTCCATAAAGTAGTATAACCCCAACCTGATCACATCCTCTTGTCTGCCACTCCACCTTATTGTGTTCTCATTCCACCATGTCTGTCACCTCTGAGATGCTGAGCTAGTGTCTGGGACACAACTTATACTGCTCTTTGTTCACACCCTGGGAAACTGCTGAACCATACTCTCAGAGACAATCACTGCATGGCACTTCACACCGCCTCCACAGATGCTTGCCATATCTGTGCACCAAATGGGGGGGATCAGAAATGAAGTCTGATTAACTGACAACAACCCAGCTACCATCTGCAGCCTTGTCATCTAAATAACCAAACACTGCAACTCCTAATGTACCCTATGCCACCTGGCATACCGCTAACTGATACACCCCCTGGCCTGCTACAACATATCCCTATTCATTCCCTAATGCGTTCACTAATCAATCGTCACCTACACCTTGTGGCAACTAACTAAATAGCTTTTTGACTGCAGAAGGTGCAACTTACAGCTTTCCCTACCTACAAACATACCCCCATGTCTACTCTGCTGCTACTCGCTAACAAGATGCCCAATATCATATTGGCCTGCACTCTGCGTGTGGTAAATACTATGGGCCCCATTCTAAGTCTGCCCGTCTGGAAACAACGGTGCCGGTAACCTTACCGGCACTGTTGTTTCCGGAACGGCAAATGACAGGTTTGCCTGCCGGAGCCGATGTGTCTCACAGGTCTGACCCTGCTGGGCACAGCGGTTACGGCAGGCAAAGCCATCACGGAAGCACCAGCACTGTTAACAACAGTGCCGGTGCTTCTGTGTAATCACTCCTAATGGGGAGTAACGAAATTGCTGGCACCTGACTTCCTGGCGACCAGACTTGGAATAGCCCAGTGGTACCGGGAAGTCAGGTGCTTGTAATTTTTTATGGGTTCAGCGGCAACCCGCCAGTAGCACCAGCATGGTTACTGCCGGACCCGTAATGAGGCCCTACATTTCATCATAGACTTCTCGCCAACCCGTGTCTGAACCAACCCTAGTGAGCACATAGCAAGAATGTCACTGCTGGTGACAAAGATGCGACGCAGAAAATTACCAAATTCTCCATGCTATAGGAAGTTGCTCAATCTGTACTTCCTCTCATGTTTGGGGTGTTGGACCTGGATATCTGTTGCAGTTAAAATATCAGCGATTTTAACTACAAGGCGAAGAACCAATTGTTATTTCTAGGAAGATGTATTCTCAAAGGTTCTTTTCATAATCATCTTGCTCTTTCACAGCTATGATAGTGATGTCTGGAACTTGACTGTTCTGAAAAATATTCTTCACTCGGTCAATGACAGGTGCCATTCAAACTAACATAGTTCCTGCCTCCTTTTAGTTTGTTGGGCTGCAAGTTTGGGTCAATTTGAACTGGTTTATACACTCTATTAGAGCTGAAAGCCTCAGAAGAAAATAATGTACAAGTAAAACAGACGTACCCTGAGATGCTGTGTCTATAACCACATGGGTGAGTCTGTGTCATCCTATTTTGATTTCTACTCTATCTACTGGGATTTGTTTCTCCTCAAAGTTGGCCATCTAGCGCTCCATGTCCAGGTCCTTGAGAGGCAGACCCGTCTGGAGTCGAGCGGTAAGTGTACATGCCTACTGATTGGATGCTGTGCGTGTTGTGGTGTGCCAGGAGTGTGCAGGTTGAACATGTGTCTATGTAGGGCCGTGTATGGATGCGTATGTACAGGGACGTGAACCTGCCACATGTGATTCCTCTCATGTGTGAGACACATCAATGGTGTATGTGTTGGCAAACATGCTGGGCAAATGAATGTGTGGGTGCACACATGTGAATATTATGATGTGCATGTACTGTGGCATGGTTGTGGTGTCACACATGGATGCTGATTCCTGCTGCATGTATCTGCACTATGTACATGTGCATGTGTGTGTATTTGACAAGTGTGCAACTGTGATGCAACATGGATGTGTGTGACACTGACATGTAGGTGGCTGATTGCCAGTTGTGACATGGATGGAGACATTATCACTGCAGTGGTGCAGATGTACAGATGCATGTTAGTCCGGTAGAGTGTGTGCATGTGTTATGCACTCCCCGTGTTGCATGTGACGCCAGGCTCACCTTCGGCTGCTCGTGCTTTTGTTTGTGTATGGATGGTGCTGCCTGGTGCAACATTCCTATTGATTTGCTCACGTGTGAGAGTTAAAATGACATGTGTGTTGGGGAGTGCGATGCTGTGTCTGAAGTTTGACACTGCCACTCATGTACACTGTCATGTGTGTATCAGTCCATTGTACAGTGCGCTGATGCCTGTGTTCTATCTATCCCTGTATGCAGCGTCAACTGATGAAGAGGGCGGAGAGGGTGCTCTGGAGGAAAGCGGCAGGGATCGCACCACCAGCCAGAGACGCAAGGCCCGGCTCCCCTCCCAGGTTGTCATCTCATCGGGGAGTGAGGAGTCTGGTGCCGCGTCCCAGGCCGCAGCTGCCGAGGGTAGGTCCAAGAGGCGGAGGTCAGAGGTGGACTCCTCGGCAGCAGAAGGGGCAGCTGAGACCCCACAGGGTCCAACGGAGGAAGATGGCACTGAGTCATCCAGGTTGGTGGGGGGTTTGGTGGACGAGGAGGCCGTGGAAGGGACACACATGGGGTCTGGAGGTGGGGATTCCACTGGTGCTAGTGGTGCAATGCAGGAGCAGGGACAGGAGGCAGCACAGGCTGCCACGGAGGTGCCTGTGTGTAATCCTGTCCCTGATCCTGTGACTGCATCATCCTGCACCAGCATGGATGCCTACGTCCAGACCCGTTTTCAGGGAGAGGATGAGCACACAACTGGCCTTCCTCTCCCTGTGGACGTGGCAATTCTGGACTGGGTTGAGCCTGCCCTGGCTGGGATAGCCTTGCGTCAACGGGGCATGCGAGCTGACCTACAGTGTTTTCGTGAAGACAGTGCACATCATCTCGGATGCCTCTTTGACCGCGTTGACCTGCTGGGACGGGTCACCAGTGCTGGATTCCTCCGTGTGCTGGACCTTGTTCCGACCCCCTCCTCACCTGAAACCCCTATGCGCCAGTCATCCTCCATGCCATCATCCCACCCATGTATCACCTGGTTACCCTGTGGAGCTGCCTCTGACCCAGCGGCCAGGCTGGTGGAGGACACATCCCTGCCACAGTCGGGAGTCGGACGTCCAGCAGGGGTGGCCACCACAAGAACTGCACCCCAGCCGGAGGAGGACATGCAGGCAGCAGAAGGCAGGGTACAGGCACAGCGGCAGCACCATCAAGGTGGGAGCGACGATGGCTCGGGGCCATCAACATCCGAGGGGCAGGCATCGGCCAGAGGGCAGGAGGACCCAGGATTGGGAGTGTCTTCCATGTGGCAGCGGTTGGGCCAGGCCATAGGTGCGGAGCGGCGGCGGGCGGAAGAGGCATGGCTCACAATGGTCAGGGCAGAGAACTCCATGCGGAGGGCACTGAGGCGGGCCGAGTGCCTTGAGGCTATTCGCAGGGAGTTGGAGTCCAACATGGCATTGTCCCAGCGAACCCTCGGGGCCATGGAAGAGGACCGCCTCCAGGACATTGAGCAGGAGTTCGATGATGCCCTGGCCCAGGACATCGGAAAGTGAGCCGTCAGACAAGCCCACCACCATTGTAAATAGTTTTTAGTGTTAGGTTTCATTTTCGTTTTCCTTTATTTTGTGGTGATTGGACTATGCCCCACACTTTTGTATATAGTTATTTCTTAGGTAGTTTCTTTGATAGGTTTCATTTCTTTCGTTGGGCTCATGGACCCTTTGAAAATTACTTGTACATAGTTGGACATTGGATTTATGTGTGCATTTTCTTTGGATTTCACCATGGAGCAATGGATTTTAATTTTACGTTTCCTTTCGATTTGTTGGACCATTTTTCTTTAGGATTTCTTTGGATTGGTTCTACATTTCCTTTTTCATATTTTTGGATATGCATTTCATTTCATGTTTGTAATTTTTTTTATGCTTTCATTTCATTACATTGATTTTGTTCATAATACATTTTGATATTTTACTTCCATGTGTAGGATTCGCTCAATGGGTTCATGCATGTCAAAATGTGGGTTTACACAATCTATGGCAACCAGTGTGTGTGTGTGTGATGGACATGTGTTGATGTACATGGTTGACTTTTGATTTGTGTCATGACATAGGCATGTCAGTGTGTGGTGGATTAGGGAAAATCATTGCATGTCAAGACTGGGGTGGCGTGCTGTGGTATTTTGGTGCACATGAGGCCCATGATTGTGCAGCTTCATGTTGTGTTGCAGGGGGTCGTGAGTCGGGCCTGCTGGCAGGTGCCCCTCACTACTGGGGGTGTGCGGGTGTAGGGGGACATGAGTCAGGGCCTGCTGGCAGGTGCCCCTCACTGCCGTGGGTGTGGGGGTGCAGGGGGACATGAGTAGGGGCCTGCTGGCAGGTGCCCCTCACTGCTGGGGGGGGTGGGGGTGCAGGGGGACATGAGTCGGGGCCTGCTGGCAGGTGCCCCTCACTGCTGGGGGGGTGGGGGTGCTGGGGGACATGAGTTGGGGCCTGACCCTCAATGCTGGGTGGATGGGGGTGCTGGGGGACATGAGTCAGGGCCTGACCCTCAATGCTGGGTGGATGGGGGTGCTGGGGAACATGAGTCAGGGCCTGCTGGCAGGTGCCGTCAATGCTGGGTGGATGGGGGTGCTGGGGGACATGAATTGGGGCCTGCTGACAGGTGCCCGTCAATGCTGGGTGGATGGGGGTGCTGGGGGACACGAGTCAGGGCCTGCTGGCAGGTGCCCGTCAATGCTGGGTGGATGGGGTGCTGGGGGACATGAGTCAGAGCCTGACCCTCAATGCTGGGTGGATGGGGGTTCTGGGGAACATGATTCGAGGCCTGCTGGCAGGTGCCCGTCAACGCTGGGTGGATGGGGGTGCTGGGGGACATGAGTCGGGGCCTGACCCTCAATGCTGGGTGGATGGGGGTGCTGGGGGACATGTGTCAGTGGTCACTTGTGCGTGGTGACATGTGGGCTGGCTGGGGGGCTTCGCCAGGGTGGATGGGCTGCCTGTGGGGCATGGCCAGGGGTGCAGTGTGTTCCCTTGTGTTGTGGTCTGCCTGCAGGTCCTGGGGAAGGGGGAGAGGGCACACCTGGGAGGACACACACTAGCAATTTGTTGGGGCACCCCCGAAATACACGTACCCTGCTTGCACAGGGCCAATCGCTGGTAAAACTTCCCGCGCACCCCCGAAATACACATACCCACTCGCACAGGGCCAATCGCGTGTGATTCTCCCCGCGCACCCCCGTAATACACGTACCCCACTCGCACAGGGCCAATCGCATGTGATTCACCCCACGTAGCGGGGTACATGTATTCGGAGGGGCGCGTGGGGAGTTTTACAGGCGTATTCATGGTTGGGGGGCTGTATGCTGGTCCACTGGCCTGTGCACCATGTACGGGATTTGTGTGCTGTTCATGGCGCACAGGGAGCGGTTGGGGGCGTAACTGGCACTACTGCAGGGTCTCTGCGCCACTCTGCACCACGGCTGGTTATGGATGTTTAAATCCATGAATACGCTGTGCGCGGAAATTGATTTTGGCGCACGTGGCTGGCGCAGACTGCCGCACGTGCACACTGTGCGCCAGCCGTGTGCGCCACTTGTGTGCTGAATTCTATGAATTACCCCGTTTATGTTTTCTGAGCATTTTTCCAGACTAGATACGCAATTAGATATTGTGCGAGTGTTGCTTGAGGATTAGCTCATATTCGTGGCTAATGTAATATAGGCTTGAGGGCTAGCTCGTGTTGAGCAAAGATAAGGCCAAGCTCTTTATGTAAAGTAAAATCAGATGCTGACTTTGTTAATTCTAATAGTGATTTTAGGAAGACATTTTCATCCCTTTTTATGGGCTGGACATTATGGAAACCCCAGACTGATGTGCCATATTTTATTGCAGCCTTGGTTTAACCATATAAATGTTCTTAATTATATTTTTCGGCTGTTGTTTAAATTGTGTATCAGGAGTCCTCCACAGCCAGGTAATGACTGGAACACCAAAGTAATACTAAAAGGACCGTACACCAAGCAAGCAGTAACGCAGTTTATTACAGGCACAGATGCAGCTGGGAGAGCATGGTTGAAACAGCACAGTGGAATGAAACTGTATGAAGAGAGATGTTGACGCTGCTTACTGCGTGCAAACATTTTTATAGATTCCTCCCTTGGTGCAGCCAGCATTAGCACCTAGATATTGTGACCTTGTGGACCTGAAAGATAAGGAAAATCGTGTAAGAGGCTTTATGTGGACCGGTCACTGTCGCTCATCTATCCATGTTAAAGCATGGACATATTTTTTCCATACTGCCCTACAACTATTGTTTATTTTTGCTACTAGCTCCCCTTGAAATCCCACTAATCCCTCTGCTCAACAGTGTACCAATCCCCCCTCCCATTTGCCATCATGAAACACTAATCCCTGTTTCCTCATTAATGGGCTTGTGTGACACCAAGGAATATCATTCCCTGATGAATTTCTGCAGTGCACTCTGCTATGAGTTGTGAGCATCTGCTCTCCTTTCCTAATACTGTCTGTTATATATTCTAGTATTATGTACTTTGTATCCTCTTTTCCGGATACTCTCCCTAGCTGTATACATTTGTTTGCATACACATTCTCCCCTTCATTTGTCCAGTGAACAGCCACTATCTGTCCCTGAAAAAGACCTCGCGTTTTGCACAATGACAAGTGCATTATTTACCCCTGCTCCCCCAATGTCACCTACTGGGTTGGAAAGAGTTTGGGCATCCCCGTAATGTGTGGGATGAGAGAGCACACGTAACAAGTGTCATTATCCCTCTCTCATCCCACATACCACAAATCATCATATCACACATTGCCAGATGCCGTGTCCTGCTTCCCCCAATGCCGCTGTGAAACACATTTGCACTAAATATACTGCTTTTGGTTCTTATATTGTTGTCATCATTTTTGATAGTGCTTCCTGAACCTTTATATAACAGAAACAAGAGAAAAGAAGGAGACAAAATAACAAATAAAAAAGCCAGAACAAACAATAGCACACTATTTTTCTGCTTTCTATTATTACCACTACTACTGCAACATTAATTGTGCACCTCCTCCACAGGCCTCCTGTAAAACTGTATTGCAGAAATAAAAGTCAGTGAAAGCTGGGCTATATTTCCCATCAAGTTGTGCTCCTCTGCTCTTCTCAAGGGAGCTGGTGCTGTTGTCTTTGCAGACTTCGGAAAGATAAATTCATTGTGTTCTGTAAGTCACTTTCACTGTAGTGAGCGAGGCACTTTCCACTTCCTGACAAAGTTCCTGACGAAGATCCTGTCACCTGGCTAGAGAGGCGCAGCTGGTGAAAAAGTACCTTCTCCTCGTGTATCTGTGGGTGATGTCTCTGTAGCCAACTGGCATGGGCGTGGGTACACCTGACGAGATATATATGTAGGAGCTTTTGTATGTTCTGTCAAGTACATATGAAATTCTTCACCAAGGATCTGTGCCGAGTTATTAGCATCCGAAATTGTACGTGCAGGAGTGAGAGGCCATGGATTCTCCTGTAGTAACAATTTTGTGCAGAGTCAAGTGATCCATGCCAGGTGAGTTGTGTAAGGAAGGCATGGTATCAAGAATAGACAGAGACTAGTTATCACAGTTCACGGGTGTTTATTAATCTGTATAGGTAGGGTCGAAAAATGACTACTCTAAACCTCAATCTAAGATCAGAGCAAGCTATGACCATCAAATCAAAATAAGGCAGTCCTAGTGGCGTCTTGTCAAATAAAAAAGGCCTATACTATGAAAAACCTATCGCCAATCCTTATGCTAAAATACAAAAGAGTTTGGGATAGGGCTCATAAGAAATAAAGAAGTGTTCACAAACAATATGTCAGGGTGCAGTAGTCATGGTCTCCCATCCCATTTTTTGAGCATGGGATAAGGTGGGACTCGGAGCACAGCACACTCTCAAGCTTTCCCAGCACAAGACAACAGTACCATTCTCAACTATCAGGATCTTCGATGGCCAAGTCTCCCTCTCTATAAAAAAGACTCTTGACTTCGAGGGCCTGATGCATTCCAAAATAACAACAAAGGTTCCTTTCTGCACGTTGGGTGATGCTTTCACTCCTGGGTCCCCCTCTTTATGGTGCAGACCCCTCAAATAGTTCCTTTCACTATCAGGATCATCAGAGGCTGTCTCTCCTGCTTCCAAAGATCTGATCGTTCAGTGTTTCACTAGTATTAATTCAATGTGGACCACCCTCTGAAGGGTTCACTCTAGTCAACACACTGCTCCCTTTGGGACTTTAGACTTGTCCCTGTTTCATCAGCATCCCTCCTTCGGGTTCACTCTTGCCAATCTCACAGTTTGTTTTACTTTCTTACGATGTGGGATTCACCGCCCTTATTCACGATCATCTGCCGATCAAATACTTTTGACTGTACAGAGGATTTTACTAGACCCCCCTGTATGACCACTTTGACCCTTCTCTCGCCTTTCCCAAGGCCTTCTGGTATTAATAGTTTCAACCATCGGGTAATCGAGTTTCTCGAGTGAGCACCCACGTGGTGTCTTGCTCATCTGAAGCTGGCTTTCCCCTTTTACATCAACTTTCTGCAAAAAGTCGTTTGCTACTTTTGTTCAACACAGTTTGGTTTCTTTATCGGTCCTCCCCACGACACACCGGTTGTGATGAACCGCTTGGCTTTTTTCGTATCTGGAGTCAAGGCTGGTACCACGGTAGCCAGTGTCTCTTTCTGTCCTGCTTATCAGCGTAGGCACGCTCTGTGTACCATGGACATCTGCTGCAACACACTTGGGCTATTGTTCGCGGTCTTACAATTTGTTCCACAGAGTTCTTACGGGCCTTGGTCGAAAAGGGAAAGGTTGTTTCTCCCCTTGTCACCCTCTCAGTTTTGCGCTGTCTTTCTCCTCCTCTTGAACTGCTGTGCCTGGATAGCTGTCTTGTCGTGCGGTCTGCCTTGCTTGTATTGTGCTCTTATGCTCCACCTTTTATCCCTGTGGGGAAGGGAAAGTGCGGTCAGGTGTGTGTGATTCAGGTCAATTTCCTGACTTTGCCTGACCCTTGTGTTAGGACATGTCAGGTAACGGGCCCTAATGTTAGTCTGTTGTCTTTCGAGGCGTGAAAAGGTGTTCATGTAAAGGGGGATGTAGAGAGGTTGAGTGTCCTATGTAATAAGAGAGGAAAGATGGATTAACACAAGGGGAATACTGTGTCTCACCCGTAGGTTGTGGGATGATTCAACCCACTTTTACTCTGCCATGCAGCATCCCTGTGTTCTGATGGTGCCAGAAACCTCAAAATGGCCGCAAAACACTTGTGGCGCCAAAACCTCTGAAAATCGCACTCTGCAAAGCACAAACAGATGGCTGCCCAATCTACCACGCATGTTGTCAGTGGTGGAACAGAGATCTCACTCCTGAAACATGTCACTGGGCTCCACAACATGTGAAAATGGAGTACAGAGGGAAAAGCAGTGCTCTGCAAAAGGAAATCCAAAAATCTTGCTTTAAATGTTTTTCTTTGTTTGCGGAAACTACATCCTTAAACATCCAGAATTCTTGCTGTGTGCTACAATTCACTTAGTTCAGGAAATCATTGTGAACAATGTCTTGAAAAGCTGAAAGTATCAAAGAAACATCCACAGCAAAAGTTGTCTGCCTGTGGAATTTGTCAAAATCTAGGCGCAGTACCCTCTGCCGCCTGAAGGACAGTTGTCAGAAGCCTGCATGATAAACTTTAAAACATGTATAAACTGAAAACAAATGTTTGAATGCTAAGTGGCCTGTTACTGAGAGTAATCTATGTTGTAATTGTTTGAGCACATGGTTTAGAATCTGGAATAAGTGTTCTAGCTGCAAGTTTGAAATCACAAGTTTGTTTTAAACCAAGGAAAAATGCAACAGAAGTAACATTTAAATTTAAGCCTGGCTAAAAGCCACCGACACTGGAATAACAGCTTTCCTCACAGAGGCAAGGCCTCTCCCTAAAGCTTCTCTCCAGCAGGAAAAAACACCTATGGGGTGGGGAAAGAATTTAGTCTGCAAGGGGAAGAAGACAATGGACATCCTCCAGCTCAAGGAAATGCGAGGTGTGAAGTGTTGTAAATGGCCTCTGCCAAGGAGAAACAGGGAGGAGAGGTTGCTGGGTCCCTGGGAGAGACCAAAGGGGTGGAGATAAACAACCATGTGTTGCTTAACAAGGACAAAAGACACATTTTAAAAAGACTGATAACTTACTATGTAAAATTGTGCAAAATATAGAAATAACAGCATTGTTAATGTAATTTCAGGATGCACAGGTGAAAAGGCGCCCAAACTCTGTGACATGTTCTGGGAAGAAACGGCGGAAAAAGTGTAATTACACAAAATGTATTTCTGATAGAAGTATGAAACTTTATACACGTATGCCCACATTCAGCGTGCACAAATGTAAAAATTTGCTCTGAAATTGGACATTGTGTTCCGGATGAAAAGGGCAAAATTCTGTGAAAAACAGACACAAGATCCTACAGCGACGGGGCTTGGAGGAGTATCTGCTACACAATATATGTAACACAATATATGTAATCTGTACATATGATTTTATAGATGATGCACATGTGGAAATATGTATTGTACCAAAAGTAGATTTTGTGTTCAAGAGGCTAGGGGTGGACTCTAGGCCTCATAAACCCACACCATAAAGATGACACGCTGTTTTTCTCCTATCAAGGAAGAAAGGAGACCTTGACCAATCCCTGTCCAAGGAGCGAGTTTAGGCTAAACCAGCACACACACCCCTTTGTCATAAGCATAAATAGAGACAGTTCAGCACTCAAAAGGACAGACATATTAACCCACTATCGGAATGCTGGTGGAGCACCCTGCTGCAGAACTATTCATCTCACTTGCTCCAGACTCCAGAAACTTGGCAAAGCAGAAAGGCCCATTGCGTAGCTGAACCATTTTCAGCTAGGCCTTAAATTTCCAGAACCAGAACCAACCCCAGAGGGGAACCAAAAGACAGCCGGGCTGTGCTGTACTGCTTGCCTGCTGAATATAATTATCATCAGAACCAAAAGATCCAATCCAGTCCGGTGCTGTGCTGTGACCAGAACCATTGCAGATCCGATCCAGTCCTTTGCCGTGCTGTGAACAGACCCAGTCCAATGTGAGGTGCCCAGTAGTCTGTCCTGACCAGAATCCCTGACCAGGACCAGAAATCTTGATGGACCAGAATCCTGACGGTTCCGTTTAAAAACATATCTAGTAAGTATCTATAGATAGAACTTTGTCACTAGCATATGTCCTGTCCATAGCCAATCCCTATCGTAAACCCAACCAATCTTGCCTTCCGAATCTGATATTGTTAGGAGTATTTTTTAACTGTCAAAACTTTTCTTGCGCTGAGTTTCTCTTATTTGTATTCTAAAATCATAAGTCATTAGTGTTGTGAGTAACTAATGTGAACCCCAGAAAGAAATTGAGTATCCACCAGGTGAAGGGTTCCCTGGCCAGGAATTGTGGAGATTAATGTGTGGCATTCTCTTTTTCTATAGTCATAATCTTGTGTAAGAAATCCTGTTTGTCTTTTAAAAGTGCATTCCTGTTTCCCATTCTTGCACCTGTCTCGAAAAACAACCTTCACTAAAACATCCATAACTTCCTGAATTTTTGTACTAGAAACAAAATGAATTTAGCTAACATCAACAGCTTTAATTTGCATCTGAAACCGCATCTCAAATCCATATGGTTCACCCGTAATCGTGATTATCGCACACTGGAAAGTTTGCCGTGAATTTCGTTTTAGGGAAATTCTGACACGTGTACAACAGTTTTTGATTGCTTCCGACCTTAATTTTAAGATTTCACATTGTTCCTTAGTATCAAATAATTGCTAGTGTTTGTGTGCAACTACCCAAAGCAGCTCCCATAAGAATTTAAACAATTTCTGCAATTTAAACCATATTTAGTGTTTTTACCCGATCCATTCTCAAGATAACTTTAAAACCATTCTGACTGCTTGCCAATCAATTCTGTTTTTCTCTTGTGGTGCTGGGGGGAAATCGGGATTGATATTTTGTTTGAATTCTGCCACCATTCCTGAATACCTGCTCTCTCTCCTCTTATCTCTTTACATTGCCTGTTTGGCAGTTGAGGGGTGTGCAGGGGGAACTAGTAACCACACTGCTAGTTGATCTGAACACACCCACAAAAGTATTATTTCTGTGCTGAATTGTTTTGCTCACTATTACTCCTTGTGTATTAAAGAGATTATTTAGTATTACATCACCCCATTGGTGATCATTGTGTACCTATTAAACATATTGTGATACATTTGTAAATACATAAATAAATATTTTAACTTTTGCAAACCAGCCTGATTCCTGGCTCAGTGTGACCGAGGGGTTCCAGGAGAGGGGTGTTACATGAATGGTACATCGTTCAGAATAAAATAACTTTTAGACACAAATATATAAGGATTTCAGTTGTGCATTACACGCTAGGCGTTGACTTAGGTGTGTGCCGGATTGAAATCACTTACAAGGTGTTCCCGTTCCACTCGATCTGCTTTTCTTTGACCAGGCTCCAATTTTGTTTGGACCTGGAAGAGAACAGGGATGAGAGATATCCACGTGAACTGGATATCCCAGCCCCTTTGATGAATAGCAATTACCCTGGAGATGGATGTGGATGCAGATTGTATTCATACATCAATAATCAAAATGACCCAGGTAGTTTGGCAAAAGGAAGTCTGTTTTAATGCCAATCGTCTAAAACAGTTAAATCGACCTACCCTGGATACGGCCATTGAAACTGTGCAAAACCACTCAGAAGCAGCTAAACACTTCCATTCGACCCATCGTTCTTGGAGTGTAACCTCTGCTTGCATCTGATGGGGCACTAACTAGGCAATGACATTGATTAGATCTGCCATTTCTCCTGTGGGTGTAATGGTCCTTTCAGTGGATGGTTCGAATCCGAAATAAAAAAAGTCTCAATCCTTTTGGATTGAGTTTCAAAATCTTCAGACAATTCTGATTCTGAACCTGCCAAAGGAATGGACTTTGATAAGTTAATCTCCAACCCTGATGGGCCCAATATGGATGGTGATGATGTACCAAAAGAAAAGGTTCACAGAGAGGAGGGTTCAGGGTGCTAGGTCTGACAAAAGAAAAATGGGTTGAACCTTCAATATTAATCGATCCCATTGCTGTATGCTGAAGTGTGAATGAGGAATGCTGTCTAGAAATACTTGGGTCCTAAAGAATAGATCTTGTTGACCAGTCGCGATATGCAATTGTGAGAACAACACCTCTTTTAGTGTGGATACACATTCAGAGTTTAGGAGTCCAAAAATCCTATATTCCCCTGTTGGTGGTACGACAATTATTAGCATGGGTTTCAATTTTTATCAGTTGAATCACATCCCACAGCTGACACCATATGTAAGGAAGGCATGGTATCAAGAATAGACAGACACAAGTGATCACAGTTCAAGGGTGTTTATTAAACTGCATATGCAGGGTGGAAAAACGCCTGATCTAAACGTAAATCTAAGATGGGAGCAAACTACGATGGTCAAATCAAAATAAGGCAGTTCTAATGGCGTCTTATCTAACAGAAAAGGCATATACTAAGAAAAACCTATTGCCAATCCTTACGCTAAAATACAAAAGAGTGTGAGACAGGGCTCATAAGAAATAAAGATGTGTTCACAAACAATATATCAGAATGCAGTAGTCATGGTCTCCCTTCCCGTCTTTCGAGCACGGGACAAGGCAGGGCTCTGGAGCACAGCACACTCTAGAGCTTTCTGAGAACGAGATGACAGTTCTGTTCTCAGCTACCAGGATCTTCGATGGCCAAGACTCTTGCTTTAAAGTCTCTTACATTCGAGGGCCTGATGTGTTCCAAAAATACAACAACTGTTCCTTTCTGCTTTCACCCCTGGGTCCCCCTCTTCCGGTGCAGACCCCTCAAACGGTTCCTATCTATATCAGGATCTTTGCAGGTTGTCTCTCCTGCTTCCAAAGATCTGATAGTTTAAATAATCAACAACAAAAAAAGTTATTTCAGAATGCACTTGGCGTGATGATTCTTCATCCTTGGGTCCCCCTCTTCTGGGTGCAGACCCCTCTCTAATATCAGCCTCCCTCCCGTCAGGTCACTCTGGCTTTCTTTCGTCACTCTTCTGTTTTCTGAGTGCCAAGGTGGACAAACCACTTCCCCTGATTTTTCTGGCCTCCCTTGATCAGGCTCAGGCCTTTCTTTCAGGATCTCCCTCTGCCGGTCTCGGGCCTGAGTGCCAAGGGGAACAATTCACTTCCCCTGGTCTTTTGCAAATACCTTCACCTGTTGTACTTCAAAAGTCTCAATGTCTTTTTAAACAACACACAGTTGGACACCCCTCCGTTGTGGTCACTCTTGCCCCACAGTGCTTTCCTTCGTTCTTATTAAGCAGAATATTTTCCCCTCAGTGTTTGTTTACTATTAATTCAATGTGGACCAAACTCTGCCGGGTTCACTCTAGTCAAAACACTGTTCCCTTTGAAACGTTAGACTTTGCCCCATTTCATCGGCATCCCTCCTTCGGGTTCATTCTCAAAGCCTTCTGGTAATAGTAGTTTCAACAAGTGGGTAATTGCCCAGAGTTTCTCGAGTGAGCACCCACTTGGTGCCTGGCTCATCTGCAGCTGGCTTTCCCCTTTTACATCAACAGTTCTTTGACCATTCTCAAATCAGCCATTTGCTACTTTTGTTCATCACAACTCGGTTTCTTTATTGGTCCTCCCCTTGACTCACCGGCTGTGATGAACTTCTTGGCTTTCTTCGTATCGGGAGTCAAGGTCGGTACCACGGTAGCAGGTGTCTCCCTCTGTCTGCTTATCAGCGTAGGCACACTCCGTGTACCATCAATATCTGCTGCAACACACTTGGGCAATGGTTTGCAGTCTTACAATGTGTTCCACTGAGGTCTCATGGGCCTTGGTCAGAAAGGGCAAGGTCGCTTCTCTCCTAATCAGCATCTCAGTTGACGCTGTCTTTCTCCTCCTCTTGAATAGCCATGCCTGGATGGCTGTCTCGTTGTGCAGTCTGCCTTGCTCGTATTGTGCTCTTATGCTCCACATTTTATCCCTTTGGGGAAGGGAAAGGGCCACCAGGTGTGTGCGATTCAGGTCAATTGCCTGACTTTGCCTGACCCTTGTGTTGGGTCACATTAGGTAACAAGTTCTAACATTAGTCTGTCATCTTTCGAGGTGTGCAAAGGTGTTTGTGTTTATAAACGGGGTGGGGGTGTAGAGAGTTTGAGTGTCCTATGTAATAAGATGGGGAAAAGGGGTTAACAGAAGGGGAATACCGTGTCTCACCCGTAGGTGTTCACATTCCACCGCTGAGGACTCCCCAGGTCCACCCCCAGGAACTGGTTCCAATAGTGATGGCCATGTCCTGACCTCCTGGATGACAGATCCCTGGGGTCTAGTTCGGGAGTCACCTTCAGGTTTCTCAAAGTTGCGAAGTGCAAATAAAGCAAGCAGTAAGCAATGGAGCCAATACTTTCCAAGTGTCACTGTTAGCTTGGCCACGTCTTCTTTAAGTAAGCTATTTAATCTCTCTACTAAACCGTTGGTTTCAGGGTGGTAAACTGAGCATAGGCGGTGCTTTTTCCCCAGGCGGGCAGTAACCTTCTTGAAGAGATCATTGGTAAAGTGAGTGTTGCCCATTGTCTGGCCTCAATTCATCACATATGCCCAACCCTGGAAATACCTCCCATACCAAACATGTTGCTGTCAATTTTGCATCATTGTGGGCACATGGTTCTACCTCAAGCCACTGTGAGAAAGGACATGCTACAACAAGCATGTACCTATAAGAGGCACATCAATTTCAATGTGTGTCCTGCCAAGAATTCCGGGCAGGTCATGCTATTTCCTGTGAATTCAGCCTCTAATTCATAAAGCTTTGGCACAAACCACCTTTCATTCATCTCTGTGGCTACGTGTTCCTTAGAACATGGGCCAGATTATGCAATTGCTCTAATGCTACATTAAGTAATGTCTTGGCCATGGCCGGTTTCCCTGTGCTCTTCTGTCTCTACACAAAGTCAGTGGGGGAGAGAGAGCACTCTCTCTGTATCCATAGATCCTTTTCCTCATGGCGTACTTCTACCTGCAGTTCAATTATCTGGACAATGGGCAGTGCTTTGAAGGGCTCTGTAGTGTCAGGGCTCTTGGGTTGCTTGGACCCCTGCACCATCATCAGTACTTTTTCTTGGTTTATATTTCCTCCTCTCACCCCCTCACATCGGGTCAGATGCATTCCCAGTCCTCTCGACTACAGGACTTTCATCTTTTTCGCTGCAGCGCAGCCATGCCTCTTTTCAAGGGGATCTCCACTTCACTTTATCTCTGTAATTTTTACTTCTGTAATGTCACTTCTCTCCTCTGCTGGAGCACTCCTTTTCTCTTCTACCTAACAATAAAACACCACATGGCTCTTTACAACACACAACCTAGGCACCTGCCTGCCTCTTCATTGTGTGCACAGGTACTGGTCTCTGGAGATAGGTGACGCAGCACAGGCTATGTGGCAGGGGAGCTCCCATATCCTCAGGTGGCCTGGAATCACGTCGGGGTCACCATCATGAAGGGTAACCCCAAAACCCAAACAAACAAAACAATCCAAGGAGCAATAAAGAGCGCATGAATTGCAAGAAAAAAACAAGTTTTATTACATGCAATTTTGACATGGAAGAAAGCAACCTTCATTCAATATGCCTATAAAAATTGGTACTATATAAAGGGAAAAACCCCAAGCATGAAATCGAAACAGTTACAATACACATTTAAATCCCTCCAATCCCATTGGCTAGCATCATTAGTCCCCTAAAGAAAACCATACATTGGTCCACTTCTGCCCCCATAACCAAACAGGTACTATCCCTCTACCAGTAACCTAATAGCTTGGTCAGCTAGAATTCTTCATTCCCATTGGCTGGTGACTTGGGATACATTTGATGCATTTGGCCCTTTCCTCGTTGGTAGAACCTTCCTCGAGTATCTGATGGTGTGTTTCGCCCGTCGGACCTGACAATCCCCTGTGAGGTGTAGACATTGTGTCAACAAAAACATATATGTCATCTCATTCCAATGCAGCCAGAAAGTTTGGCACCCCCTGATGTTTCTTATCCTTTTGGCTGTACACTTGGCAGCTCATGCATGCGACTCCTGTTTGAAAACACATTGCATCTCGGGACACATCACATCCTTCCTCCTATGAGAGCCTGTGGCCATATAAAAAACGCCACTAATACACCACTCTTTGGAGACCAATTTCTCGAATTTATGAGCTTTATTCACCCTGTCAGTTGCAGTTCCAGTGAAATGATCACTCTTCCATAAAGTAGTATAACCCCAACCTGATCACATCCTCTTGTCTGCCACTCCACCTTATTGTGTTCTCATTCCACCATGTCTGTCACCTCTGAGATGCTGAGCTAGTGTCTGGGACACAACTTATACTGCTCTTTGTTCACACCCTGGGAAACTGCTGAACCATACTCTCAGAGACAATCACTGCATGGCACTTCACACCGCCTCCACAGATGCTTGCCATATCTGTGCACCAAATGGGGGGGATCAGAAATGAAGTCTGATTAACTGACAACAACCCAGCTACCATCTGCAGCCTTGTCATCTAAATAACCAAACACTGCAACTCCTAATGTACCCTATGCCACCTGGCATACCGCTAACTGATACACCCCCTGGCCTGCTACAACATATCCCTATTCATTCCCTAATGCGTTCACTAATCAATCGTCACCTACACCTTGTGGCAACTAACTAAATAGCTTTTTGACTGCAGAAGGTGCAACTTACAGCTTTCCCTACCTACAAACATACCCCCATGTCTACTCTGCTGCTACTCGCTAACAAGATGCTCAATATCATATTGGCCTGCACTCTGCGTGTGGTAAATACTATGGGCCCCATTCTAAGTCTGCCCGTCTGGAAACAACGGTGCCGGTAACCTTACCGGCACTGTTGTTTCCGGAACGGCAAATGACAGGTTTGCCTGCCGGAGCCGATGTGTCTCACAGGTCTGACCCTGCTGGGCACAGCGGTTACGGCAGGCAAAGCCATCACGGAAGCACCAGCACTGTTAACAACAGTGCCGGTGCTTCTGTGTAATCACTCCTAATGGGGAGTAACGAAATTGCTGGCACCTGACTTCCTGGCGACCAGACTTGGAATAGCCCAGTGGTACCGGGAAGTCAGGTGCTTGTAATTTTTTATGGGTTCAGCGGCAACCCGCCAGTAGCACCAGCATGGTTACTGCCGGACCCGTAATGAGGCCCTACATTTCATCATAGACTTCTCGCCAACCCGTGTCTGAACCAACCCTAGTGAGCACATAGCAAGAATGTCACTGCTGGTGACAAAGATGCGACGCAGAAAATTACCAAATTCTCCATGCTGTAGGAAGTTGCTCAATCTGTACTTCCTCTCATGTTTGGGGTGTTGGACCTGGATATCTGTTGCAGTTAAAATATCAGCGATTTTAACTACAAGGCGAAGAACCAATTGTTATTTCTAGGAAGATGTATTCTCAAAGGTTCTTTTCATAATCATCTTGCTCTTTCACAGCTATGATAGTGATGTCTGGAAATTGACTGTTCTGAAAAATATTCTTCACTCGGTCAATGACAGGTGCCATTCAAACTAACATAGTTCCTGCCTCCTTTTAGTTTGTTGGGCTGCAAGTTTGGGTCAATTTGAACTGGTTTATACACTCTATTAGAGCTGAAAGCCTCAGAAGAAAATAATGTACAAGTAAAACAGACGTACCCTGAGATGCTGTGTCTATAACCACATGGGTGAGTCTGTGTCATCCTATTTTGATTTCTACTCTATCTACTGGGATTTGTTTCTCCTCAAAGTTGGCCAATGCTCCAAGGATAGGTTTGTGGATAATACAGCCATTTTTCCCGGTTCCTCCGTTTAGAGTTTCAAACACTTCACTAGATATCAAGGTTGGCTGAGAAACTCTATATATGAGAGTTGATAAGTCAAACTCTCCAGGAACTTGCATAGGTACAGGCATCCTTTCATCTTTTGTCTCCAATTTACAGAGAGAGTTTGAGTTAGTGCATAATTTGGACTGTATATTATTAATATTAGGGATTTCATAAGCTTGACCTTGAGCAGCCCCCTCAGGGGCATTCTCCTTAGGGCCAAGTCCATGTGGGTTGGTCAAGGACTCAGTAGGAATGAAAATACACTTGGAAATTTCAAAGGGAATGGCGACTTACTCCCTTTCTGCAGGTTCAAGTTCACCACTACAACGTGTACTGTTATGCCTTGAATAATCTAGGGAGGATGGAATGCCCTTTTGTTTTGGGTTTTCCGCTGACATTGTTGGATTTTGTTCATCTTGTATCTTGTGTATTTGGGTTTCTTTGTTACTCTCTTTCTTTTCATTCAAGTTATCTGTTTTACGTCTATTAACTCTTCTCTGCTCTTTTGCATGAGACATTGCATTTGAGAGGGAAGAAACACTTGGTTCCATCTCCACAGAACTCTCTTCTCTTCTTTATAAAATGTCATTGTCACATTGTTCTCCTCACACAATTTCATCTTTTTAATTTGTCTGTGGTTTTGTTTAAAGGAATAAAGAGGGTACACCATTGGCCTTTGCTCATTTTTTTGCAAACTTAGGTTTATTTTCACACGAGGTATTGGAAGCTTCCTCTAAGGCTTGCCATATCTATCCTGTCACCTCTCCCATATCCTCTTCTCCTTGTGTATTTTGAACTGTGACTATTCCTCTTGTCATTGTCCACCCCAACCTGTCCATCCATTTTGGCCAGGTTTCTGTGAGCATTAGAATCAGGATTTCTCTATTGGGATCTCATGATTTGTCCAATGCTTTTAGTCAATTGCTCGACATGTTGCTCATGTTGTTTAAATCCCGTTCCACTCTCCACATTATGGGTTCTTCTTGGTCAGATCGCTGTTCTTTTCTAGAATGGTAACTGTCTCTTCTAGGGGAGTTGTTCTGGTAGTTCTGACAACTATTATTGTATGTATTGTTGAATCATCACTTACCCTGGCAATGGAATCTGTTATCATGGAACCTAGTAGAAGGACGGTAATTATGTTGATAATTAGTCCAAGGGATGGTGATTGGCTTCTCTCTCCCTGGGAGAATTTTGACTTGGATTCCCCTTTCAATCTAATCCTCAGTTCTGAGCATTTCTCTCTGCAGAAGGAATCTATGTGTAGCCCAGAATAGTCCTTGAAACTAAATATTGCAGACTGAAGTATGTCTATGTTTTTGTGGGAAATAGTATGTTGTATGCGCAGTGACGGACTCCTTGGCTGGATCTGAGCACAGGGCCTACTCAGCCTTTTAGGATCCTTAACAACAGAGAAACAACTATTTGCCGCCCTCATCATCTGTGTTTTCATCACATCAGCTATCTTAATGATGGCTGGGGCAGGCATTTGTTTAGGGTTCTTTTTTTGGTTTCTTTTAGATGTTAAGTTCTGTACTTCATTCCTCATAGCATATCATGTTTGATGAACCATTCCAAAATTCAGGAATCACGAAAATCACAAACTACCTCAATCACTACATATTTTGGTTGGGCATGGAAGAATGTAGGCTTGAACTCTCAACTTTCTGAGTCGACACATCAAGAAATCTGGGAAAAGTCAAAGATGGCCACCAGAAGGAGAGCAGCGTTACCGCTGAGCTCTCGCCCCTCGGGGTCAAATAATTAATAGAAACTACAAAGAAGCCTCCCCAGGTGTGTTAAACGGAAATCATATTAGTGCATCCTTTTGATTATGTTGGCCTAAGCCTAGTTGCTCTGAGAAGAAAACCGTGTTGCAAAGTTCCGATTTTAGATCGACTTCGCCGCCATTTTCAAATCATCCGCCATTATGATTTCTGTTCATATGATTCTCTGTTCTAAAATGGTGGACTGTGTTTCTAATTTGCAACCAAGCTTTCCCGACCTTTGAGTTCTGTTAATGGTTAGACTGTCCATGGTCCGACTGTTTAGACTAGGTAATGAGACCTTATACTGAGAACGAACTGTTGTCCCAGGATTGTCTGCGCTAACAAGCCTCATCCACGAATACACATTGGCGACAATGTTGTGCAAATGCCAAGCATGGACACAGGTTGAACTGCATTGTGAAGGGATATGGACTAAGGCTTACTGCTGGAGCTGAGAATATACATCGCCCTTGTAACTTCATGGAAATGCGAACTCGTGTAATCCTTCTGCATATTATTGTATGAGCTATAAGTGAACTCGGCACAAACTCTAGACCGCAGATTATTAACATGTAGAGGGGCTGCACAATATTGTAAGAAATTTATAAATATGCGAATGTTAAGATGTCCAGCACTCTCTCTCCTCACTCTGACGGGCTGGTACTCATTGTGATGTATTGAGAGCCAGATAGCTATCTGTATTTCTGTTTCTTTGTAGACTGTACAGTAGAATTAAAGATCTGTGAATCTTTATAGCCCGTGTTTGGTGTATTTCCTTTTGTGATACTCAGCCTCGATATTTCCTTGCTTTTACAGATGGCGCCCGAATAGGGACCCTCAAGATTGATGCCATCTCGTTGAAGTGTTGACGCGGCTATCTGACCGGGATCAGACGGTTAGAAAGGGGGCCCCTTCTTGGATGAGATGTGACACCTCAACAGTACTGCACGACCCGATCCCAGGACGGTGAGCGCGCGGTCCGAGACGGCATCTTGACGAGGGTCCATATATCGAGGCGGGCAGTTTTGCTGAAATCACCAACCACGAGGGTCCTTAGTTGTCCTTTGTAATCCGATTGGACTTAGTTCTTTGATCAGGTGAGTCGTGACCTGATTCTTAAGTATCCTGATATTTGATTTGGCGTATTGTCCTTGCGAGAACAATTATTGACCAGGTAACACTAGAATTCTGATGTGCCTTAGAAATTGTCTGCCTGTTTCAGGGCACTATTCCGCAGAGACAGACAATCTTCGGAATTTGGCCATCCAGCGCCACAGGAGGGGTCTCTGGCATGTACTATGTACTGTAAGCACAGCATTGGTAGTATAGTGTTTAATGATATTTGGCACAGACAAACTAGACATGCTTCCGAACTTCAGTGGCCAATCAATGGTAGTTTTGAGATTCCTCGTATAGAATATTTAGAGTCTATCTTATTAAAGAAAAAAGCTAGACCTGCAGCATTTGATGTATTGCAGAATTGGTAAAAGAAGCTATGCAGCAACTTAAAAGTAGAGAAAAACATGCACGCTGACATATGTCGAACGCAGAGAAAGCGTCATTATATGATCAACAGAAACAGTCAGAGTCAGTTAGAAACATGGACAGGGCTTTTCAACTTGGCATTCAGAAAATATACCCGTCTAAAGATTTTCATGTGTCAGATGAATTAATTGACAAGCTTTTAAATGAAAGGAGTCCTGGTGCCACTGCGCCACCTCCTTATGTACCTATTCCTGCTGATTTACCTCTTCCTGCTGTTGTTCCTCCTCTTGTAGCAATTCCTGCTCCTCCTATCTTTCCTCCTATTGCTCCTCTTCCTCCGGTTATTGTTCCTTCTCCTATTATTATTCCTCCACCTGTACCTCCACCTTTGCCTGCTGCCATAAGTTTAGTAGATTTGTCTTTTCCATCAGTGTTAGCATCTTAATTACCTATTGTACAAGACTTGTCTACTTTTTCTCTTCCGAGTGGTTCTGCTCCGCTTGTAGTTGATAAGGAAGCGGAATCGAAGATTGTAACTCGTAATACAGTTTCTAAAGAGAGGAAGCGGGATCTGAATGCATGGGCTAAACAGTGCATGGAGAAGGGTGAACAATCTGATGTTTTTGCCACACTGTCTAATTTAGAAAGTTTTCCTGAGGAAAATGCTTTTATTGAAGGACTGGGAATTCATTTATCTGTAATGTGGAACAGACTGAATAATGTAGATCTCCCACAAGGGTTGAGGGATCTGAATGTTTTAGCATATTCAAGAGATACTGCAGAGAAAGTATTTGAGCACATTAAGAGGGATTTTGAGTATATAAGGGATTTAGAAAGGTTACAGAATGAAGAAATAGATGGTGATAGTTTGAGCGCTATTTTTGTACAGAAACGGTTCCTTCCTCTTTGTGAGTCAATGAGTGAAGAAACGCGAATTTGCACAAGAGATGCAATTAGATGGATTTCAGACATGTCGATATCTCGCGTAGAAGTATATGACACGTATAGTCAGTATACGCCAGAAATGCAGAGGAAAGTGATACAGGTTATGGTAGAATACCTGCAGGATGAATGTATAAAAAGAAAGATTTGTTGTCCCGCAGAATGATTGAATATCTATAAGATTCCTATTTCTCAGTTGCCTATGAGAGAGGTTCCTCTTACATTTGTCCCAAAAGTTGAGGTTCCAGCTGATGCCACTGCGGGTACAGCTGCCTATGACATTCCTTCACACTATGTATCGCAGTTTGTTCACGTCCCGTTCTCAAGACAGGCAGTGAACACCATTAGACAATCCATCCCAGATATTAGAAAGAATCAGACAGGGTTTTATAAGGAAATAGAATCTGTCTTGCAGTCGTCAGTATTCACTCTGAGTGATAGAGTGATATAGATTTGCTATTTGCCGTTCTCCTACCTGCTGATTTGTGGAAACAAATTAGGACAATAGATGATATAGCAGGGTTGGGTGACACATGGGATAATATGGCTAGACAAGATAGAGATAGACCAGCTGGTGAGAAACCACCACAGGTAATACTGACTTTACCTGATAGAATTGTGACAAAACTGAAAGCCTTAATTCCTGAGAGAAGGATTGTTTGGGACAAACTTACTGCTTGTATCCAAGGAAAATCTGAGGGTGCTACCGAATTCTTTAATCGGTTTGAACAAGTGTTTTCAGATTTCAGTGGACAAGACTTAAGCACAGAGTCTGGAAAACGATTATTTGTAGACAAATTTGTGTGTGGATTGTTACCTGACATCCAGTCGCAAATTATGACTTCTGAGAGCACTTGGAAAGCTAAGTCTCAGTCTTAAGTGTTACATATGGCTCAGTATTACGAACACCGAGTCAATAATGAGAAGGAAAGAATCGAGAAGAAAAAGGGAGACTTGAAAACTAAGGTGTTGTTGCAACAGATTGTTAGAGGCCCTAGAGGAGTTTAGGGGACAGCATGTTCCACAAAGTAATGTGCCATTGGGTCCTGTACACGCGAACCAATGTGCTTATTGAATACAAGAGGGTCATTGGTGAGCACAATGCCCAATCCTCCAACAGAGGTCGTATAACACATTTGGTATCATGGGTAGATGATCCATAGGCCACCCTGGGGTAGGGGGTCCTGGTAGAAGCCAGTTTTCTCAGAATTCACAATCTTTCTCGCAAGACAATCAGTTATCGAGTGTGGATAATAGAAACATTTTTGATCATCCTTCTGCTGCTTATCTCTCTGAAGACCTTCCCTTTGAAGACTTATTGTTTCGCTACGATTGCCCAAAGCAGGGTTTGGAACCGACGCCTATTCCCGTTAATCAGAAAGGTCCCTACGTTGAAATGATAGTGGGAAATAGGAAACATCTATTCTTGATAGATACAGGAGCACAGAAGTGTTCCATTGATCATTCACGGGTTCCAAACATTCCACTGTCAGGGCAAACTAATGTTTCTGTAGGGTTTTCTGGTACGCCAGTGGTTTGTCCGGTTTCTTCGCCGGTACCGATTACACTGGGTCCATTCACGGATCAGTGTCAGTTTCTTTTGATGACAAACTGTGGAGAGAATTTGTTGGGGTTGAATCTGTTGAAGGAATTAAATTCGGTAATTCATTGTTCTTCGGATGGAGGGCGTTTGACGATTTCCCCAAAACAATCTTCTACCTCACAGTTTTTGACTAGACCTTTGCTGCTGGAATTTACTGACGTTCCGGAGGGTTTATGGGCGATTGATGACAATGATGTTGGTGTTTTGCAAGTTGAGCCTGTTAAAATCATTTTAAAACCAGGAGTAAAGTTGCCACGTATTCCTCAGTATAAGATTTCGGTTGATGGCGAGCAACCTCTGAAGTGCATAGTTTCCGATTTTGTACACCTTGGGGTAATTGAAGAAATGGCAGGTAGTTTGTGCAAAAGTCCGATTTTACCGGTATACAAGAAAGGAGATAATGCAATTCCTTTTTGTTTCATTATTGATTTACGTGCCGTCAACAAGATTGTTGCTCCACAATTTCCTATTGTGCCTGATGTGACAACAATATTAACTATGATCCCAGCTTCTGCTACTCATTTTAGTGTTGTAGATCTTAAGAATGCTTTCTTTAGCATTCCTATACACAAGGATAGTAGATACATGTTCGCGTTCACACTAGGGGGATGCTCGTTTACATTCATCCGTGCGCCACAAGGGTATACGGAGAGTCTGAGCATCTACAATAGGGCTTTGAAAGAACAGCTTGATACACTTGAGTTGCCTACTACTTGTACATTGCTTCAATATGTCAACAATCTTCTTTTAGCTGCAAATTCGGAAAGGGCCTGTAAGGAGGGCACTTTGCTGTTGCTTATTCACCTAGCAAAGCATGGACATAAAGCTTCACTGAAAAAGTTTCAATATTGTCGACAGGAGGTCGCCTATTTAGGCTATCTCCTGTCAAAGGAAGGAAGAAGGTTGACGCATGAATGGATTAAAATCATTTCTAGCATGTCTGTCCCAAATTCACTGAAGGAAGTCAGAGCCTTGATAGGAATGGCTTCCTACTGTAGGCAGTGGATCCCGAACTTTTCGCTAGTGATTAAACCAATGTTGGCTCTGACAAAGAAGGGCATTTCTTTGCCATTGCCATGGAACTTGGAACACCAGAAAGCTTTTGATCTGCTCAAGACTGAACTGTGTTCAGCACCAGCTTTGGGCACACCAAATTATGAAAAGGCCTTTGAGTTGCATGTGCATGAACTTGATGGATGTGCTTTGGCTGTATTAACGCAGGAACATGGGGGGAAGATGTCATGATGCTCACCCCCGGGGACCCAGAACAAGTCCAGCAACCCCGGAAGCAGGCATCAAGTTACCCCAAGCAAGCCCAACAACCCCCTATGGCGCCAGGCTCATATGGAGAGTCAGTCCTGGCGCCAGGCTCATAGATGAAAATTATCCTGATGCATACCATGCTGCAAACTTACCTGATGCAGACCATGCTGCAAGAGCTCCAAGCCAAACGAGGCTTGGAAGGGACTATTCTACCTAGGGACTATTTTTTTACTCGGGTGGGGCTGGGGAGGAATACTTACCTGCGACTACTTTGGAGGCTATTTAAACCACGCCCGAAGAGCAGCACACGCTTCGTGTTATTCTGCATCCAGCAGCATAACGCTCACCGTGCCTGCAAGTCTGCATCCAGTTTTCTGCCACGCCCGCCTCGAGTTTGGAGCTCCTAGAAAAAGGGAGAAAGAAGGAGAAAAGATTAGAACAAGAGCAATACCTTTGATCCTTACCTGAATTCCCGATCCATCGAGCCTTCGAGCTGGAAGAAAGAAGTTATTTTATGCGCGTTGCCTCGCCTGCTGCAGCGCTGCGCTGAACTCACCGGCCTTTGCAGCATCTTCACATTTCACCGCATCCTCCTGCATGTTCCCGCCGCACTCCGGCACCTAAGGAGAAGACAAGAACAGCAAGGTGAGCCAAGGGAATACACAGAGGAATACCCCCATAGACTTACCTGATTTTACCACCGGGGGTACTATTCATCTTCACGGGTCGGCGCAGCTTCCACTGCATCCTAGCCAAACCCCAGCCCCTCAGGGGAAACAAAGGGACAGCAAGGTGAAACAAGGGACTAACATGGGGAACCCTCCTCACCACAAAAGACTTACCTGATTTTACCGCCGGAGGCATTATTCCCCGAGACTTCATACTTTCTCTCAGCGCCTGAATAAGGGAGAAAGCAACAGGTTACATATGGACATTATTTTATCGAACTGTGTTGGATAATACAAATCCTTACCAGAACATTATCGGTTGTCACGAGGAACTCTTCAGTAAGGTCAAGCTGCAACCTGCAAGGAATCGGACAAGAGTGAAAGTCAGGCATTTGAACTCTTGCGAACTACATACTTACGGCGTCTTGCCGGGAATATCGAAGTCAATATTGTCCTGGAACTCACCAATTCCTTCGAGCCAGTGAAGCTACTGGTTATCTACGCGCCCCTGCGCTCAATGCAGGATGGAGAGCTCATCTTTTCAAATCATCAGGTGAGACTATAAGAGGGGACATCCAAGGTGATCAGTGGGGAGAACAGCGGGGTGGGGGGATTTACGCTCAACTCCACTGGTGGTTAATTCCCTTTCTCCATTTGCAGAAGAATATTCCTACGGGCCAAGCAAACGAAGCTAGGTGGGCCAGTCCAGTCCGTCATCTCGGCCCTATGCGTCACATTGGTGGAGACCGCAGCAGTCCAGTCCATATCGACGCCTCTGTGGGAGCCAGGTGAGCGTAACAGAACGTGAAGCCTACCTACAAATTCCCACCCGGGCGTTATGGATACCTCAGAGACTGACCAATTGGCCCAATTACTAGGGGAACTGAGTGCCGAAGTGCATTCCGCCCGTCAAGAAACCAATGCCCTTAGGAGGGAACTGATTTTGTCAAAGGAGCGAACTGATGACCTTGCTAGGCAAATATTGCAAAGCCAGGCTGGCAAGCACCCCTACCTGGTTCCGGGGGAAATCCAGCTCCTGTGTTATCGAGTAACCCAGTACAAATAAACCTACCTGGAAATATTCCATTAGCTCCACCCGAACGCTTTGCTGGAGATCCCAAAAGGTTCGCTGTGTTTATGAACCAATGCCGCTTGCACTTTTTATGCAGACCTGGAGCCTTCCCAAAGGATCAAGCCAAGGTAGCCTTTGTATTGTCATATCTCAGCGGCAGTGCAGCTGATTGGTCAATTCCACTAGTTACTCAGGATGACCCAATTCTTCGGGATTTTCGGGGCTTCCAAACAAGCATGGAAAGACTATTTGCCCGGCACTCCCAAGGACAGGCCCTGGATAACGAACTTTTGTCCCTACGACAGGGCAACCAGGACCTTCTATCTTACATCGCAAACTTTAACAGGTTGATAGTGGAAACTGGATGGCCTGAGGTAAAACGAATCAAGTTATTTAATCGAGGGCTTCGAGGAGAACTCAAGGATGTCTTGGCTGAAGTCGTGAACCCACCTCAAGACTGTGCTGAATATATAGACTTAATGGTCCAGTTAGATCACAGACTTCAGAACAGAAAGGCTGATCGAGCCAAGTTTGAGAACAGGGTGTTGGTCAAAACCCACGCTAACCCCAAAGGAGCAGAGGCTTCAGAACCCATGCAAATCAGAGGGGTTAAAGGACCCTTTACCCAGAAGGAAAGAGAAAGGAGACGGCAAATGCAATTGTGTCTATATTGTGGAACTTCTGGGCATTTTCTACGGGATTGCCCTGTAAAACCACCCAAGAAGGTGGTAGGAGCTGCTGATAAAAGCCATATGGAGTCAGACTCGGGAAACGACCACACCCAACAAGCGTAGAGGTCCGCTTGCCGAGCTTGAAGAAGGATACTCAGACTTTGCATTTCATCATACCAATGGTCCTCGTAGATCCAGGGCAGCCATCGCGTATGCACGCAGTAAGGGCATACATTGATAGCGAGGCCATAGGAAACTATGTGGACTACGAATTGGCTTCCAGGATGAATCTGCCTCTCTGCCAAAAAACCACCTCAGATGTCATCACCACAGATGATGGGACCGAAATTGCCGCTGGGCCTGTAACTCATTCCACCACAGAGATGACATTATTGGGACCGGATGGGCATCAAGAGGCTATTGTGTTTGATCTAATCAAGGCCCCACAGTTCCAAATAATACTGGGGATACCTTGGTTGGAAACACATAATCCTTGTATTGATTGGCAAGAGAAGAGAATAACCTTCCCGGATTGTGCGCAAACCTGTTACCCAAAAAGAAATCTGAGCGCAGGCCTGGCCACAGTAACCACATCAGTCATGCAATTACCTCCTGAATACCAAGAATTCCAGGATGTCTTCCAAAAAGAACAGGCAAACACCTTACCTCCTCACAGATCGTATGATTGCCAAATCGATCTCATACCCGGTGCACAACCCCCTTGTAGCAGGATCTATGCCCTTACGAAAACTGAGAACCTTCACCTACGACAATACTTAGACCAGTACCTTGTCAATGGCTTTATTCGCCCATCTAAGTCCCCTGCATCTTCAGCTATGTTCTTCGTGCCCAAAAAGGAAGGTGACCTCAGAACATGCATAGACTACCACGCATTGAACCAGATAACTGTTAAGAACCGGATACCCATTGCCTCTGATCCCATAACTACTAGACCAAGTGAAGGACGCTTGCATATACACTAAATTAGATCTCCGGGGGGCATACCATCTGGTACGTGTAAAAGAGGGGACGACGAATGGAAGACTGCTTTCCGCACTAAGTATGGGTTATTCGAATACCAGGTGATGCCTTTCGGGTTGTGCAATGCACCTGCAGCCTTCCAATACTTCATGCACTATGTCCTTCGTTAACTCATTGACGTTTGTGTTGTCGTATATATCGATGATATTGTAGTATACTCCTCTTCAGAATCTGACCATGTGAAGCACGTCCGAGCAGTCCTTGAGAAATTGCGCCAGCACAAACTATATGTAAAACTGGAAAAATGTGTTTTTCATGCCACAGAAGTTGAATCCCTTGGGTTTATCCTGACCCCAAAGGGAGTCCGAATGGACTCATGAAAGGTGGATGCAATCCTTAAGTGGCCATCACCAAGTTCAGTTAAAGGAGTACAAAGTATGCTTGGCTTTACCAATTTCTACCGCAGATTCATCCCAGATTTTTCACATGTTGTACATCCCATCACAGCACTCTTGCGAAAAAATAAACGCTTTATGTGGACTGAAGAAGCTGAAAATGCCTTCCAAGAGCTGAAAGCAAAATTCACGTCTGCACCTGTATTAAAGCACCCGCGCCCTGAACTTCCATACATAGTGGAAACTGATGCATCCAGTCTAGCCATGGGAGCTGTCCTGTTTCAAAGGGACCCTGAAACTGGCCAGCTTCACCCAGTAGCGTTTTGGTCCAGAAAGTTCTCGGTTCCTGAGTTAAACTATGTGGTTACCAACAAGGAGTTATTAGCCATTAAATCCGCCTTCAAGGCTTGGCAGCACTATCTTCTCGGTGCCAGGCATACCATTACTGTGATCCCCGATCACCGGAACTTACAGTATTTAAAGACAGCCAAGGCCCAATCGTCACGTCAATTCCGATGGGCTTTGTTCTTTGCCGAGTTAGATTTCGTGATAACCTATCGACCAGGTTGTAAGAATGGTAAAGCAGATGCCTTATCCCGAATAGGGATGGGAGAGGCAGAAGTGAACCCTGAACCAGTACCTATAATTCCCAAACAAAGGATTTTTGGCATGACTACTCTACAGACTCTAGAGGACATTCAGGTAAAGATCCAGCAACTCTTTGATTCTACAGCCTTGCAGGACTGGGTAAAGAAAGGCCTGGACTACTCTGTCACCAATGATCTTCCTTATTAGCAAGGACGGCTATTTCTGCCACACAAGGAACTACAAGAGCTAGTCATTTCCCGTTATCATGATACCCTAATGGAGGGGCACCCAGGTATTGCAAAAACTGAAGCTAAAATTAAAAGACAATTCTGGTGGCCCACCTGGCGAAAGGATATTAAATCATTTGTGATGTCTTGTGGCATTTACGCCCAAAACAAAAGTCAAAAGAAAAAAACAGCTGGACTCTTACAACCTTTAGACATTCCGCCTACACCATGGCACACCTTATCGTTAGACTTTATTACTGATCTACCCCCATGCAATGGATTTAACACCATTCTAGTTATTGTAGATCTTTTTTCCAAGATGGCCCACTTTATTCCTTTAAAGGGATTACCTTCTGCTTCAATCCTGGCCAAGGAGTTCCTCGAAAACATTGTTCGCATACACGGATTTCCGTCCGTATTGGTCTCTGACCGGGGCAGTCAATTAATTTCACATTTTTGGAAATAATGCTGTCAATTGGCACACATCGATGTGAGGTTATCGACCAGTCACCACCCCCAGACAGATGGTCAAACGGAAAGGACCAACCAGACTCTCGAACAATACCTGCGTTGTATGTTACATCAGACGGAGAGTAATTGGAAAGACATTCTTTGGATCGCCGAATATGCATACAATAATTCAGTACACTCTGGAACTGGACAAAGCCCCTTTTATACCTTATATGGGCACCATCCTTGAACCTCAGACCTTGACTCTCCCCAAGACTTAGAAATGCCCGCAGTGGACCTCTGCACACTACGATTACACAAGCCTTTAAAGAAGCAACTACACATTTAAAACAGGCAAAAGAAAAATACAAGAAAGATGCTGATCGGCATAGAAGTGATTCTCCACAATACCAAATATGGGACCAAGTATGGTTAGCCACAAAACATATACCTCTAAAGGGAACACAGACCTTTAACCCCAGATATTTGGGACCTCACTCTATTAAGGCCATTATCAACCCGGTGGCTGTCAAGTTGGACTAACCTGCTAATATGCAAATTCATCCCGTCTTTCATGTGTCACTTTTGAAGCCGGTACAACCAGGGACAAGACTAACCAAGCCACCAGACCCCATCCTTGTAGACGGAGAACCCGAATTTGAAGTTAAGAACATCCTGGACTCCAAACTGATAAAGTCAAAACTTTTTTATTTAATCGACTGGAAAGGTTACGGACCACAGGAAAGGTCATGGGAACCTAGTGACCATGTTCACGCACCCCGATTGGTGAAAAGATTCCACCGAAATTTCCCAGACAAACCGAAAGGTGGAGAGGGCCCCATCAGGTCCTCCTGGCCACACAGACAGTGATACGAGTGTCTGGCAAGAAACATTGGATCCACGCGTCGAATGTCAAGAGGATACCTTTCTCTTTGTCACACGACAAGGAAGACAAGGAGAAACTTACTTGTTCTGCTTCCAGAGATCACTCAGCATTGAGCAGTACTGAGAGTGCTTCAGAGACACTCCCTGAGCCCGTGGGGCCTGGGGAAACAGCCGCTTCATCTCCACACTCTTCTGCAGATCCTTTTGCGCCACTGTCAGGTTCTGCTGCAAATTCCTCACTTCCATCAGGAAGCAACGACACACTGTTCGCAGATCACACTGTACCAGGAGTCATAAGGTACAATCTGAGTCCACGGAGCTAGACTTACTGCACGGTTGGGCTGCGCCATCAGGCTAGACTTACTGCACGGTTCGGCTGTGCCAACGGAAAACAACTGCAGGGCTTGTCTTTTGCCCTATCTTTTGCATTCTGAAGGAAAGTAGGTGGCTGGAGATAGGGAAAGACTAAGAAAATGTGTGATCAGGAGATCACCAGCAAACGCACTAAAGAGTTTTCGTTTCCAAGGAACAATGCCTGTTATCGCCTCTACTCGTACGGAACAAACAAGTGACTGTTTGGCCAGCAAAGACAATGGACAATCGAATACATGGTCTTGCAAAACGTATTGTTTTCTTGTGATTATGTTAACTGGGTTTATAGTATTAATTGCCTTAGGATTTTGGTATTTGGAAGAAGTACATCCGCTCGAAACATTCTTGCCTACTGAGAATGTACCTACTGTATCTACACCTTTTGTGCATCTGCACACTCTATCTCCTAGAGACTCTCAACACAGACAGAGTTACCACAACAACACACTACTGCTTATAATGAACGCAGCTCATGCCATTTTGAACAGGTCTAATTGTTGGGTGTGCTCACATTTACCGCAACATGGGGAAAAAGGGTGAGCTGGTATATTCATCCTTTACCTCTTACTACTGCATGTTATGCTTCTTTACAGGCACTATTCTTTGGCCGATGGAATGATAGCATCTCGGGGAATTTTGATGGAACAAATTTGAGCGAGTTTGAAAGACGAGTTCTAACGCCTCTGGGATGCTCACTTTTCGCAAATAGGAGCAAGCTTAATGTTGCTTCTATTAGGCCTTCTGAAAGACTTTCCTGACCTTTTCAGTCTTTGATCTCTTTTAAGATGGCTTCTATAGGCAATGGGGATGCCACGCCACCTTCCTATACTGTTAACCATAGCCCCAACTCAGTTTCCTTCTGCATACAAAGGAATGGTATTCAGTCAATGGGTGATTTCGAGGGCTGCACTAATGTTGCGAACTTGACAGTGAGGACAGACCTTTGTATGTAGGCAAATCTGTCCACTTCGTTTGCGGTAATGAGGCTTATCCATGGTTACCTAGGGATTGGCAGGGAACCTGTTATTTAGGGATTCTCCTTCCAGGGGTATTTATAGCTAGTACCACAGAAATCTCTAGGGCTCGTCCAAGGTGGGACGAGAATGGCGATACTTCATCGCAAGTTCTGGGCGACGTAGTAAAAACCTTCGTACCTTTTTGGGGGCAGATACTTAATTCTGAGGATATCAGGAGACTAGCGAGAGTACTGGAGAAAACCATCAACCGGACCACTGACATACTCTATAACATGACTCTAGAACAGAAAGCAATAAGATTAGTGGCACTTCAGAAACAGATGGCATTAGACGTCATCCTGGCTGAGTGTGGTGGAGTATGCAAATTAGTGGGGTCCGCTTGTTGCATTTACGTATTAGATTCCTCCCCAACCTTCTTTAAGGCTATACAAAATCTGCACATCCTAAGCTCAGAAGGGCATGTTCCCAAGAGAAATTGAGATCTTAGTGCTTGGCTTTGGGACTCTTTACGATCTTGGGGATGGAAGCTTCTTTCGGTCTTTCTGATAATTCTGGGTATTCTATTGTGTTGCTGTTGCTGTATACAATGTCTTCCTGCCATATGTTCAGTGTTAGGGGGATGTTGTCCACAGGCAATGGAACGTTAGGACCAAAGGTACACGTACCGAAAATAATGACCAACGAATTTGTGTTGAAGGAAATTTCTGCTGCAGACCTTATGGTGATTGATATATCTAATGAATGTGATTCAGGTTGTATGGACATTGGGACGTGGAGTTACTCGTAAAGCGACTAGTTTTAGTTAGGACTTGGCTTAGGGCAAAAGGAGGGTTTGTTAAACGGAAATCATATTAGTGCCTCCTTTCGATTATGTTGGCCTAAGCCTAGTTGCTCTGCGAAGAAAACCGCTTTGCAAAGTTCTGATTTTATATCAAATTTGCCGCCATTTTAGAATCATCCGCCGTTTTGATTTCTGTTCATATTATTCTCTGTTCTAAAATGGTGGACTGTGTTTCTAATTTGCAACCAAGCCTTCCCGACCTTTGAGTTCTGTTAATGGTTAGACTGTCCGTGGGCCGACTGTTTAGACTAGGTAATGAGACCTTCTACTAAGAACGAACTGTTGTCCCAGGATTGTCTGCACTAACAAGCCTCATCCACGAATACACATTGGCGACAATGTTGTGCAAATGCCAAGCGTGGACACAGGTTGAACTGCATTGTGAAGGGATATGGACTAAGGCTTACTGCTGGAGCTGAGAATATACATCGCCATTGTAACTTCATGGAAATGCAAACTTGTGTAATCCTTCTGCATATTATTGTATGAGCTATAAGTGAACTCGGCACGAACTCTAGACCGCAGATTATTAACATTTGGAGGGGCTGGACAATATTGTAAGAAATGTATAAGCACTCTCTCACCTCACTCTGACTGGCTGGTACTCATTGTGATGTACTGAGAGTCAGATAGCTATCTGTATTTCTGTTTCTTTGTAGACTGTACAGGAAAATTAAAGATCTGTGAATCTTTATAGCCCATGTTTGGTGTATTTCCTTTTGTGGTACTCAGCCAACCTCGGCTGTGCAGGCTTGGAGGCACTGCTGGCTTGCAGCTTGGTGGACTCTGGGCGAGTGTGACCGACTGAACAGAAAAGGAGTGGCAGCAATCAGGCAAAGGAGGCTGTTAGCAGGGGACGGTCACCGGACAGAGAAAATGGGTCCTTGTCTCCAGACTGAAGGGAGGCAGCGGTGTGCCGTGCCGGCATCCTTGCGTCCTCAGTGGATAACCAGTGCAGCAGTGGAGAGGACCAGGAAGGAGGAGCACTCCCCAGACCCACCGGACAGGGACAATGGATCTGTACCGGCTTGGAGGCACTGCAGGCTAGCAGATGGGCAGGGTCTTGGAGAGGAAGCAGAGTGGCCTGCTGAACAGAATAGGCGAGGTGGCAATCGGGTGCAGGTGGCTGTTAGCAGAGGACAGACAACAAACAGAAAGAATTGGTCTCTCTCTCCGGACTGAAGGGAGACAGAGGTGCAGCATGCCGGCGGCCTCAGCCGGAGATCCAGTGAAGAGGACCAGGGAGGAGGAGCACTCCCGACGCCCACCGGACAACGGGGCAGACTGCAGCCCGGTTCTACTGGATGTGAGGCGGACTGGTGTGCAGCAGATCCTGCTGAGGGATTAAAGAAGGCGAGGAACTGGTGGGGAGCTGCGACACTGCGTGAGGTGGCCACTGGTAGTCAGAAAGCAGGCCATGCCTCCGGATCGTGCAGTGGGTGTGCTGGCGGTGGACTCACACCCATGGCTAGGGGCAAAAATCTAAGAAGCGGCACAGGTCAAGACAAAAAAACATAAAACAAAAGAAAGAACACAAGGAGTTCCAGCGCAGGACAGCCTCCAACCCCCACCTTCACCCAGACTGCTACACAGAGGAGAGGGGCACCGGGGGTATAATGGGCCCCACAAGCCTAAGAGGGTGATGGAGGTGGGTTGCAGTGCTGACCACACCTGGTAAGAGCAGTGGGCTGGACCACCTGGTGCATGGACTGTGGTGCAAGGAGACACAAGAAGAGGAAAGGAGCAGATCCAGCTCTAGGAGTGGTAGCAGGAGCAACAGGCACCCTTGCCTGAGGTAAAGGAGGCTCTGGGTCCCAGCTGGGCCTCAGAAAGGATGGAGAGCAGAACTTGGTGGCTCTAGCCGAGTGATAATAGCAGACCAAACGTGTAGAAAGCAGGAACACACACACCACGGCACCACAGATCATGATGACAAGCAAGGAAGAGTGTGGTAGGGATTGGAAAAGGGGTCCAGTCTCAGATAAAGAGGACCCCAAGACACTGAGTCAGTGGGTCGGTGGAGCAAGACATAAAAACACAAAGACGCAATAAGACGGAGGTGGGGCCAAAGCCCCCACACCACCAAAGGGAGATTTCCTGATGTCAAAAAACAAAATTAAAGAGATGCAATCAACTCACAAGACCTCCAAAAAGGCCCAGGAGGGCAACCTGCAGAGACTTCGGAGGTAAGGCGGAGAGCCTGGAAGAGGGGGCAGTCAAGGATCCCTCACAGATGGCAAGCCTGATGGACGGGCAACCCCAGCGAGGGAGCAAACTGTCCCCCAAGAAGTCCTCAGGCAGTGCTTTCAGTCACAAAAACAATTCAGTCGCAGATGAGTATAATACGAGCGGAACACTCCCAGTCACTGTATGAAGTAAAAGGTTAAATAGCGAACTTGGAGGAGCAGACCGACGTGGCAGAAAATGCCAAACAGGAGATAGCGGAGGACACTCAGAAAATTGATGAGCTAGTGGATCAACTAGAGAGGGTCATGCAGAATCTGGAAATCGAGAGCGAAGACCTGGAGAAACACTTGAGAAGATCTAATATACAGATAAAAGGCCTATCTGATGGGGTAGCTGACAAGGACTTGCGGAAGATGACACAACATGTGTCTGTGGACTTTCTGGAATTGGAAGATTGGTCAGGGATACAATTAGACCACATCCACTGAGTGGGGCCCAAGAGAGGAGAACTGGGTACCAGACCTAGAGATGTGGTGACGGTGTTGCGGCAATATGGACAGAAGGAGCGGATAATGGTAGCCGCCAGAAGGGCAGGTCTGATAAAGATTAAGGGGTCCGATCTACAGTTTTAGGAATTGGCACAGTCCATACTTTTGAAGAGAAGAATGATGGGTCTGGTAGTGAGGGCCTTGGTGCGGGGCAGGTGAGATATACATGGATCTTTCCTTTTAGACTGTTATTTTCATTTGAAGGTAGGCAATACCATGTCACCCTTTGGGAGGAAGGTCTGAGGATTTTGAAGATGGAAGAGGAGGCGACCCCACGTCAGGAGCAGAGACCCACGAGGAAATCTGTCAAAAGGAAGTTTTGGGAATGGACAACGGTCCTGGCAAGGGGCACAAGAAAAGGGCCCAGAGCAGTCCAGTCAGTCTGCCTGCAAAGTGGAATGATCCAGAGGGCACTCCCTCAGACTCCAATAAGGGCCCACCATGTTGAGGGGAGGGGCCAATAAGCATTATGGCTACAAGACTACAGCCTGAGTGGGAGGACAAGTGAGAGGCAACGGGGGAAAGCAGAGGAGGTGCGCAACATCTTGGAATAGTTCTTATGGGTCTTGGAGGACCCATATATTTTCTCTCTGTGTTGTTACAGGATCTCAACTCCTAGGGTGTGATGGTTTATAGATTGGTTGTGCCCAACCAGAGGTTGGGGGAGAGGGTTGGGGACATGGGCAGTTGAGAAGGTGTGGAGGGAGGGTGAATATTGGTAGGGAGGGTGGGAGGGAGCAGGCACCCAGCTCAAGAGAGGGTTCAAATCAGGATGACCATGGGAAGAGGGAAGATGTTTCGTCTCACCAAACACAATGTCAGGGGGCCCAACTCCCCGATCAAAAGGAGAAAGGTGGAGCAATCATTGGGGAGGGGGAAACCAGGCTTCATGGCACTGCGGGAAATGGACATTCAAAAGCGGGACAAACACAAGCTGAAATTGAAAGTTTATGCCCTCATACTACAGTGCAATGCCCAGGGGAAGATGAGAGGAGTCTTGATTAACATATGATTGCCACTGAGGGGGACAATGAAGGCAGGTACATCACAGTAACAGTCCGATGTGAAGCAGGGATATACACTCTGGCAGCGATTAATGTGCCCAACACAGGGCAGGACGGGTTCCTATTATGAGTATTGACCACATTTGAGAAGTTTGCCACAGCTTCTGGGGGAAGGTGAGAAAAGGTAGAATTCCTTTGAGAAAGAAGAGCTGAAAATGGGACTTCTTGGCAATATCCTCAGTGTGAGGGACGAAGGAGAGAGAGGAGTCGAAGATGACTCTGAGGTTTCTGGCTTCAGAAGTGGGAGCAGGGGGAGAACTCATGGAAGAAGGCCAGAGTGAAGGGAAGAAGTTGGGTGCAGGTGTCCCAGTCGGAAGGATCTCTGTTTTGCTGGAATTGAGGCAGATCTCACTGTAAGCGCACCATGCCTGGATGGCAGAAAGGGATTCAGGGATGGTGGAAGGTATAAGAGGGTCAGCAGGAAGTTTGAAGAAGAGTTGGGTGTTATCAGCATAGCACTGGAAGTTGGGGGAGAAGGAGGAGATGAGGAGTGCCAGCTGAGTAAGGTAGATTTTAAAGAGCCAAGGCAGGAGAATAGAGCACAGGGAACACCACAGGTGGAGAAGGAAGTAGGAGAGTGTTAAGACAGATTTCTGAACAGTCATGGAGGGGCAGAGGTTCAGAAGGCCAGCCTAGTTTCTTGGAACAGGGTAACCTCTGGACAAGCCAGACCAATCAGGGTAGCGATCGCGGCGGTCAAGACTAGGTCTCAAGAGGGGTGAGGGTGACTGAAAGCCCGCAATGAGCACACAAAGCAAGGACACTTACAAATTACTCCAAGCAGGTGTTATATGAAAAATATATACACATTTATTACAAGGCCTTTGTAACATTGACCGTAGCGAGAAATCACAATAAAACTCAAGTAAACCAACACATACCAAACCAATACAATATATATACAAATACAAACGAGTCTAACGAGTTAGACGCACGAAATGTGTACACCACCTAGATGGGGAGGAAAACAGGCAGTGCGAATAATAATTAGACCCAGTCCGCCTTCAGAGGCACCTAACTAAAAGGAAGTCCAAGCCCTATGAAGAGTGGAGCCTTGTGCTCAAAAGTACCTGCACACGCTGGTGCCAATGGGCAAAAAGGGGAGTCTCTTCGAGGGAATCAGGCAGTTTAGTTCGGTAAACAAATGAAGATGAACAGAGCTCCGCGACTCAAGCGCAGCCTCCACTGTGGGCAGAAGCAGAGCGCGAGTACGGAAAGGCGTGCTGTTAGACACAGCGGGGAAAAGCTATGGGCTCCTGCAGGAGGGCGACCAGTTCCTAGCGATGCTACTCACCGGTCCCAGATGCAAGCAGACCCAGGCTTCTCCGCGTCAGTTTCAGTGCTGGCAGGTTCAGATACGAGCATGGGACGTCTCGGCGTCGTTTAGATTCCGCAGCAGCAGAAGTTGAGTTGAGGATGTCCCAAACGCAGTGAACCCGCACAGTTTGTTACCACAGCAGGGCAACGGAGCGGCCAGGTGTATTTCAGCCAAATATACACTACTCACTTCAGACCTGGGAATGCCAAGTGTACGAATCGTGTGAGAGTGACAAGGACTCGTAATACAACACAACCTGACAGTGGTTACAGAGCAAGACTCCTGGGTAGGCTGGTCAGTCTGCTGGATGGCACAGAGACACTTCAGAAGGCTTACATGCAGGAGATGGTAAAGATGCCAAGAATAGTTGTTCCCACTATTCCAAGGGGTCGAAGTACCAGTACAGGCCTTCTCGTTCGATCAGATGTAGAAAGGGTTTCACAAAGCGACAGCAGTGCAGAGGAGCAGTCCTTCGGCGGGTCACCAGCGATTCCTCGGTTCAGCCTCATGGTTGCAGGATACTTGGCTCCTGTATTCCTTTGTTCGTGAGAACTCATGAGATCGACATGGTAGTAGCGTTTCCAGCCCCCTCTTATCCACGGTTCCCTTCGTGCCAAAACGGAGGGGACCCAATGGGAGATCCGCTCATAAAACACTCACACCATATGTGGACCTATCACGGACCACAGGGGTCCCAGGCATTCACGCCACCCTAGACTCTCTGGTGCCCAGGATGTGTATTGGGACCAGACATCCCAACCCCCATCCTGGAGGCACACACAAGGCCTGTAGAAGCCCGCGAAAGCATCTGTGTTTTGCGGGAAAGTACATGCCCAAATAAGGAAGGCCCCGGGTCGGCTCGACCTGGGGGAGGTGAAGGGGGCAAGACGGTCAGCGGACAGGACAAAGAGCCTCGTGGTCTGGCCATTTTGGGAGCCAGGCCACCATTTTGGGCTAAACACGAGAAACGCGCTTAAAACGCCAAAAGGAGCTCAAAAACACAAGAAACAATCGCTGCCACCAATCCCGTCCGTGATTCACTTGCACCGTTCATTTACAATCCAAAGAGAGTATCTAGGGCCTGTAGAAGACTAGAGACCCAAGAGAGCAGTAACTTAGCTTACAGTGCCCTCTTGTGCCATGTTGCGCGAAAGCTGCAACATGATAAAGAAACTATGGAAAACAACGTTTCCCGGTACTGACTGTCTTAAGGGCATGTCAGTTTCCCCGTAAGAATGGAGCGAAAGCCCAGAGGAGTGCGGCAGAAGGCTGCACTTCTCTGGCAAAGTCTAGATCATGGTGAAAACAACAGCAAAAAGTTTAGGGGTTGCCACATGGAAGGAAAATTACCCACAATTAGGAAATCTTTCCTAACAGAGAGGAGAAGGTGCCCAGGATGACTTGGGAGGAGTGGTCAGTAAGGAAGGAGGTCAGCCAGTCCAGTTCCCGCTCTGAGATACCAAGAGTGTCATGGATCCTTTGTATGAGGATGGATTGTTCGACCATGTCAAATGCAGAGGAGAGATCAAGAAGGATGAGGACAGAAGGGGAGTTGGAGTCCAGGGATGCAAGCAGTTCTTCACGGGTGTTCAGAAGAGCAGTTTCCGGGCCTCTGGATGCTCAGAAACCAGATTGATGGTCATGGAGACCGCCAACAAGTTCAGTGTGAGAGTTGACTTAGGACAGGGCCAACTTCTCCAGCAATTTCCCCAGGAAGGGGATAATGGAGATGGGGCAGTAGTTGGCTGGACAGAAGGGCCTGCTGATGTTTTTTTAAGGAGGGGTTGTAGATGAGGAGCCAAGTAGCCCCACCTCAATCGGCTGTCCCTTTTACCCGTATGCTGGAAACCAGAAAATGTGACGTATACAGAACAGCTGAATCGACGAAGAGCAGAGTATGGACTCAGTCCAGTGCCAGTAAAAGGACCAGTACCTAAGAGAATCTGGGAGCCAAAGTACCCATTGAGAAAACCATATCTGCATATAAAGAAATAAGTAGGCCATTTGAATGAAATTCCTGAAGAAGCAGAGCCAATAAATGGCAAGGGTGAATGGTAGTGTTAGTAACCATTGCCAGTATATGTTACATGAAGCTGAAGATGAAGTACATAAAAGAGATGCAGTGACCAGAGAATGTGGATACTCTATAAGGCATCAAGAAAGCAATAAGGATAAGTGACATCTTGGGCTTAAGGTGAAGAAGTTTATGCCACAGAAACAGATGAATATATCAAGTCATTTTACGAGTGTACAGATGCAGAAGAAACGCAAAAAGCAAAGTAATCATGAAGCTAGTTCTAAGCTTATAGTAAATAGACTGCGGCAAGCGCCAATGTATACATACATAGGAAAGAGAGAATTATGGATGTTTCCACTAAACGTATTATAGCATGTTGAACAGTAGCAAAAAAGCCTCATTTCAGTGTGTCGCAGCTAAAAAACAGAAATTGAATTTAATTACAAGCAGAGTATCAGCGAAAGGTGAGGCTGGACGAGCCAAGAAGCTAAGGTTTTATCCAAACTGGAGTGAACTGACTTTGGATACAAAATCATGTAAAAGAACAAACCTCCTGTTCAGAAGGCATGAACGTAACAAGGAAGACGTCAGAGGTCTATTAGAAAATAAAATTAAATACATGAAAAGTCTTGATTCTATGGTCTCTAGTCACATGGAGGCATGAAGTTGGATGAGCAAGATGGTCACACCTATGCACGGAGGCAGACTGTGCTTCTCACTCCCTAATTTTTTCAGAGCTAAGAACACTCTCAATCATGAATTTCAAAAGCCTAATTGACACTAGACCACTGAGGTGATAATGGATTGATATGTTAATTGGTAGGAAGCTAAAGTTAAGGCAACCTTACCAGCATCTGGATGGTCAGCCTGCAGGCTGCTAACGGAGGTGGAAAAGTACTGAAGGTGGATAGAGTGCCAACCAATTGTAGAGGACCTGCGTATTTACGGGTCCTATAGTGTGTAAACCAATGGGACGTAGTGTATTTAGTGACGTTGATACTGGTCATTTTGAAGGGAGGGCTTAATTTCCCCACCTGATGTTGAGTAACCAATCACATAGTTACACTTTTTTAGACTAGTATGGATATGTTCACTCAGAACCATTAGCCCATGCTTTTAAGCTTTTGTAGTTTGCCACGTAGGATGACGTTAGTACACATGAGATTAAGCCGTAATTGATGACACATACTCCTTATAAAAGTGCAGATTTTCTTAAAGTACTTTTGAGTTAAGATCAAACGATTGCGTTGATGTTCGTTATGCTCCCTGTTTTAGATAATTGACATTAAAACAGTCTTCCTTTTGTCAACTTCCTGAGTCGCCTCAATTATTGATGTATGAGTACGTTCTGCATCCCCATCCATCTCGAAGGAAATTGCTGCTCATCAAAGGGGGCTATCCAGTTCAGGGTGCACAAGGGAGTGCTTGAGGGACGAGGGGAAATAACCTGCAGTAAATTAGTGATTACAGAGGTCAGCGAGTGCAGGGGCGAGAGCGAGCAAATGTTGCCCTTGTTGGTTCTGAATGACCAAGGGGAAACCTGTTTGGAAGAGACCTTCATGGAGCGGACAACACTGGTGACTTCTTCTGGTGAGACAAGGGTGAAGGAGAAGGAGGAATGAGGAGGGTGAGTGGCCAAGGGAGGCAAGGGGGTGAGGGATGCGTTGGGAGTGAGTGACAAGGCTTTTCAGGATGTCCTGAGTTTTGGTGGTGAAGTGAGTGGCGAGTGCATTGCAGACGGCCTGAAAAGGAATAGGGGAGGAGGATACTGCAGAAGGGTTGGCAAGTTCTCTGCAGATTTTGATAAGTTCAGCCATGTTGTTGGATGCACCAGATACCTGTGTCTGAATGTGGGCCCTTTTCTTGGCACGGATAGAGAGTCTGTATTGCCTTTGGTGCAGGTGGCAGGCCGGTTTGTCAGAGGATGAGCCTGAGGTTTGCCACTTCTGTTCTGCAGTTCTGCACTTTCGTTTCAGGTCTGCAAAGACATACCAAGCCTTGCGCTTAGATGCGGGTTTCAAGCTGATTTGGTAGGGCAAGTGGGGATAAAGGTGGAAGTGAAGGCAACACCTGACACTCGTTTCATTGGACGGATGTTTGTGAATGAGGTTAGGAGGGCTTTTGGAGGAGTGGTCACATCACAGGGCCATAGGGACCCTGGTGGGAGGAGAGAAGAGTGTGGTCAGACCAAGAGAAAGGGGTGACCAGGAGATATAAGAGAGGGTGGTCGGAGTGGATGAGGGTGTCCAGAGTGTGTGCAGCAGAGTGGGTTGGACCAGAAGGGAGAATGGAGAGGTCTAGAGAGGTGCAGGGGGCAATGAAAAGGGGAGCCCAATTGGATGTTAAAGACACCCAGGAGAAGCATGTTGGAGGAGTCTGAGAGTAAGGAGGAACATAAATCAGCCCATTCAAAGAGGAACAGGGAGGTAGCGCCTGGAGGCTGGCAAATGGTAGCAATGTTCAGAGTGGAGGAGTGAGAGATAACCAATTTGCACACCAGGCTCTCAAAGGAAGAGGAGAGTTCAGTGTGTAAAATGGAAGAAGGAACCCACTCAGGGAAGATTAAGGCAACCCCACCGTCAGCATAGTGAGATTGAGGCTTGGAAATGATCATAAAGCCGTCAGGTAGGAGGGAGTCAAAAGCGGTGACTGAGATGACATTGAACCATGTCTCAGTAAGAGCTTGAATGTCAAGATCAGTGTCTTCAATAAGGAGGCAGATAGCAGCAGAGTGTGTGTTGGCTGAGCGGGCATTAAGAGTCACCACGTGGAGATGATCTTTCCATATGAAGGTTTTCTGAGCTGGTACATGTGGTACTTCAGTCAGAGGTGGGGGGACAGAGGGGGAATTAGGGTAAGAGGGATGGCAGGATCCGGTCAGAGAGAAGGCAGTTGGCCTGAGGACCCTGAACCAGGATAGTGCCAGTGTGGTAGACATTAATGATGCAGCGTGATGTGAAGAAGCCCACCAAGAGCGTTTCCCACTTGGTGCTGCCATTAATGGGAGAGGATGAGAAAGGGAAGAGAGTAGAGATGAGATGAGAAGTCCATAGGTCTGGAGAGGGAGCAGAGAAGAGGATGTCAGTGAAGATTACTCTTCCAGATTGTGTGAGAGAGGAAGGATAGGGGATAGTGTAGCAGTTAGAGAAGTTTGGAAGGATGGAGAGTGCCATCTCAGTGACAGAGGATAGATGTGAGAAGGGAAGAGAAAGAAATGGGGGCCTGCAATGCACCGTCCTGTTCCTAACTCACAGGCGGTGTAGTAGTTAAGGATGGCACAATACAAATGCAGAGCAATAGGTGGGTTGCAGGAATCATTTTTTTTTACGTAATACAATCCGGCGTACACAATGATGCAAGATGTGAAAGCACACCCACCTAGATCTGGTTTTTAAAACAGGAATACAATGCAGTGCAGTACAATATGGATACAAGATGTGAAAGCACACCCAACTAGATTTGTTTTTTTAAAACAAGAATAAGATGCAGTGCAGCAGAAAAAGGATGCAAGATGTGAAACCACACCCACTTAGATTCGGTTTTTACAAGCTATACAATGCAGTGCAGCACAAAGTGGATGCAAGATGTGAAAGCACACCCACCTAGATTCGTTTTTTTAAAAACAGGAATACAATGCAGTGCAGCACAAAGAGGATGCAAGATGTGAATGCAAACCCACCTAGATTTGTGTTTTTAAAACAGTAATGCAGTGCAGTGCAGCACAAAAAGGATGCAAGATGTGAAAGGACACTGTGAGAAACCTGAATTTGTTTCACTCGCTAGTCCCCAGAGATCTGTCATCCAGGTGGCCACAACACGGCCATCACTATTGGATCCAGTTCCTGGGGGTGGACCAGTGCGAGTGGATCACATGGGTGAGGGGTCTTCGGGGAGTGGAAGTTGGATGCCGAAGGGTGAGACCCGGTGCCCCCTTCTTTATGACACCTTTTCCCTATCCGGCCCCGTAGGATATCTAGAAACTCAACCCTCCCTCTTTCTTTACACAAATACTTTCTCACAGTCCGATTACCAAGAAAGACAATGGACTTACACCAGAGCCGTATACCTTACATGTCCCAACACAAGGGTCAGGCAGAGTCTGGTAATTGCTGATAATTACACACACCTGACTTCCTTTCCCTTTCCCCATAGGGATAAAAGGCAGAGCACGAAAGCACACTCTGAGCAAGGCCAACCGCATGAGGATGCAGCTATTCCAGGATGGCAGTTCAAACGGAGGAGAAAGGTGGCGAGACCTGAAAGGATGATGAGGATGTAGTTGCCCTTGCCCTTTTTCAACCCAGACCCGCAGAACCTCAGTGAAGGGAAACGTAAGACCGGGAATTGCAGCTGGCGAATGGTGCAAAAGATATCAGCAGTACATGGGACCCGCATGCTTTGCCATCGTGGTACCGTCCTTGACTGCAGAGGTAGGAGACACCAGCAGAGTTCGGCACTGCCGGTGAGTCGGAAACAGCTTTTAATAAACCGAACTATGTGGGGCTCAAGGTTACGGAGAGCGACATTATATGAAGAAAGAAGAATAATAGACAAAGGGCCTTTGTAAGCCCAAATTGGTATCAGAGTTAGAGTGGTCTGGCACCACATGGGCACTCATTCGAAGGATTCTGACTGGTGCCTTGCTCCTTAAAAAGGAGAATGTGTTGAACTGAGAAATAGAAGTGGTCCTGCAGCAGGTTATATTGAATCCTGTGTATAGTCAAAAGTCTTCGTTTGTTGTAGAAACTACAGGAACTAAGAGGCCCTAGGGGAGTCCGGCGTGAGTTGTCCAAGTGGACATACGAGGACCAAGCCAAACCCCTTGTACAGTAGAACATCTTTGGCACGTTGTGGAGGCAAAGGTGAACCCGACTGAGGGATGCCTGATAATTAGGGTGAGCAGTAATACTCCCGTGAACATTATGACAGGTACGAACCCGACTGAGGGATGTCCACAGTTTGTGGTTGGTCTGAGCCTGACTGAGGGAGGCTAAGATTGAGAGAAGGATCGAAGGGCGACTGAGGGAGAATCCAAGGGTGAAGAGTAATCACCCATTCGTGAAGCATAGCAGAAGGAACTTTTTGTTTTGTTGATAATGACACTCTGAAGCAAGAGACTTTGCATGAAAGAGACTTGGAAACAGAAGGTCCTGATATTGTACTGTAACCTCATGACAGAGAAGCCCAGGAGTGTGCTGTGCTCAAGAGCCCCACCTTGTCCTATGCTAAAAACCTGGGGAAGGGAGACCCTGGCCACAACATCCTGACTTATCATTTTGTGAACACTTCTTTCTTTTTCTCGTGAGCATTATCCCACACTCTTTTGTAGCATAGCAGTAAGGATTGGCAATAGTTTTTTTTTTAGTATATGCCCCGTTTATTTGACTAGACTCCCCTAGGACTGTATTATTATTATTTGATGGTCGTAGCTTGCTCCCATCTTAGATTTAGGTTTAGTTTAGGGGTTTCTCTCTCCCATTTTACAGTTTAATTAACACCCTTGAACTGTAATCACTTGTGTCTGTCTTACTATGATACCATGCCTTCCTTACAACACCCACCTAGATTCAGTGTTTTAAAACAGGAATACAATGTAGCACAAAAAGGATGCAAGATGTGAAAACACACCCACCTAGATTTGCTTTTTTTAAAACCGGAATACAATCTAGTGCAGCACAAAAAGGATGCAAGATGTGAAAGCACAATCATCTAGATCCGGTTTTTAAAAGGAATACAATGCAGTGCAGCACAAAGTGGATGCAAGATGTGAAAACAGACCCACCTAGATTTGTTTTTTTAAAACAGGAATACAATGCAGTGCAGCACAAAAAGGATGCAATATCTAAAAGCACACCCATTTAGATTTGGTTTTTAAAAGGAATACAATGCAGTGTATCAGGAATGAGATAGGCAAGAAGATAAATACACGGTGAGATGTATTTTCCAAATATAGAACACACAGTGCATTGTCATAAAGAGAAGGTAGAAGGAGAGTCAGTCAGGAATGGCACAGTAATGGTTCAAGAGATAGCTGGAGGAGGCAATCGGACTGTTCAGTCATCACTCATGTTTATGCAGAGAAGCAGAGGCTATAGTCCAAGTTCAGGAGCAAGACATGCCCAGGAGGTTGCAGCATTGTTTGTGGGCCAGCAACAAGGTAGGGGCCCATGCAAGCCCAGACAGGCTCAGACTGGGCCTAATGTGCAGGCCTTTGGCTGGGGGCTAGCTTTACCCTGCTGGCTTCCTATTGACTGGATAAGGCAGATGTGAGCCAATCAAGCAGCATCAGGCTCCCTCGAGGTCAGAATTAACTGCAATGTTCCATGTCGGCCATCTTTAACCATCGTGGATAGCATTGAAGCTATATCACAGAACAAAAGCAATGTCCTAAAAATAAAGTGCTCACCAATATTTTCTTTTGCAATTTGTGGCGGTTTGAAAAAGTTGTTGAGGCACTCAAAGTGAGGAAAAAGCTCACCCCCTGAGCTTCGCTGCTCGAGTGGGGCAACCCGCTTCAGCAATATTGTGGGCAGGCCCTAGCTGCTCACCTTGGCTTCGTGGTGTTGTAGGGTGGCCCTCAGCAGCCGTAGGTCCAGAGCCTCCTTCTTCCAATATCGAGGGAAATGGAATCACAAAAAGCCAAGGGTATCTATGAAATTATTAATGGCACCCAAACAAATGGGAGGATTTGGGGTACCCAACTTCCATCTCTATTATCTGACGGCCCAAATTAGAGTGGTTCAGGAGTGGTTCATGGGAATACACAGCAAGGTATGGTTCCGAATGGATAGAGCACTGGTGGGTAGGCCCCTGCAGGAAGTACTGTGGTACCAAAGGGAGAATAGACCCAATAATATGTACTTAAGCCGGATAACAGCCCTAGTGGGGGAGGTATGAAACTCCTTGGTTTGCCAGGTAGGCCTGACAACCTTCCCCCCTTGAAACACCTATTTAGGAACCCCCAGTTCACACCAGGGGAGGAACAGGAGGCTTTCACCTGCTGGGAAGCAGCAGGGTGCCGCAAGCTGCAGGACATGGTGGAGTGCCAGGAAATTATATCTTTTGTTCAGTGCAAGCAACAATTCAAACTGGGGAGGGGAGAATTTAGGTACTCGCAGCTGAGGCACTGGTTTATGGGTCAGCCAATCAAGACAGCTGCGATCAGGGACTCACTCCCTTTGAAATGTATGTTACGCCTAAATCAGGGGACAAACACCGGCTAACAGCACTGTACAAAATATTCTCTGATGGCCAGCAGAGTCCAGAATGGTTCTACATGAGACAATGGGAACCTGCCCTGGGTCTCCTGATAGAAGGGCAGCAATGGTCTCAAATATAGGCGAATATCCCCAGACTCACACGTGCTATTCAGATTCAGGAGATGTGGATCAAGGTAATGGTGCAGTGTCATCTCACCCCCAAGAAATTTCACAAATACTACCTGGAGGTATCTGCTTCATGGTGGAGGGTGTGTGGGGAGACGGGGACTTGGGAACACAGTTGGTGGAAGTGTGCTAACAGCACTGTACAAAATATTCTCTGATGGCCAGCAGAGTCCAGAATGGTCCTACATGAGACAATGGGAAGCCGCCCTGGATCTCCCGATAGAAGGGCAGCAATTTTCTCAGATATGGGCGACTATCCCCAGACTCACACGTGCTATTCGGATTCAGGAGATATGGATCAAGGTAATGATGCAGTGGCATCTCACCCCCAAGGGATTTCACAACTGGAGGTATCTGAGTCATGGCGGAAGGCATGTTGGGAGACAGGGACTTGGGAACACATTTGGTGGAAGTGTGCTGGCTTGCAGCCTTTCTGGGTCATGAATAACTCACCCATGAAGGAGATATTTGGCTCTCAGATCCACAGGGGCTTTGGGGAGGCTATGCTGGGAATGGGTCAAGTCCTTGAAATACTGCCATTGGAAACACAAAGAAAAGCATACATGATTTTTAGTATTGCGGCCCTGCTGCTAGTGCGGCAAAAATGGAAGAAGAAGGGCACCACGGCAGATCATGAGTGGATTACTAAGATCTGAAACTTTGTGCCCATGGAATGGGTGATTTACTCGATTCAGGGTGATCATCAGAAATTTCAGGTAGAGTGGGACTTGGTTTTGTCATTTGTCCATAATGACTTTCAGGCTAATTGGTGTCTGCAGAGACTACGAGTGCCGGAACTGGTTTGACAAGGTCACTTATGCGAGATGAGGGGGAGCCAATTGGATGTCCATGGGTTTATTGTTGTTTCAGGGGGTGGATCGGTGGTAGGGAGGGGGGACGTTTACTATTTGTTCAAATGCTAATAAAATACATTTTTTAAAAAAAAACATACATCTGGGAAAATGCTTGCTTGAGTCCTTGAGCAAACTGCAAAGATATTGATCCTCTGCACAAATTGAATTGTAAGCTGACTTAAAGAGTTTTGGGGAATTTCTGTAATTGAAAACATATTTCAAAATGGCCTTCATCTAAGAGAACCATTTCTAGTGATCTTCCAGCCCAGCAAAGAAACAAAGACTCTAGAAAACCCAACAGAAGACATCCATTTTACAAAATGTATGTTATTTTGATTATTCTTCAATCCAAATGAATGCCATCATCTGTTCGTACAACTCTAGTTCTTCCCAAACAGAATATGTTGCATTTGTATGGTAAGTGGTTGTTTAGCTTGTATCTGTCTGAGTGGGTATTTCACAAATTGTGATTGTCATTTTTTTTATGTCTCTTTACCTGAGTCCAACTACCCTCATAGGAATCAGTGGCACTATTCAAATCCCTCTCCCTACTTCCATATTCCCCACATCACTATGACTGCAAGGAGGTTTCCCATGTGTATGGTATTGCAGACCCGCTCTCTTTTCTCTTTCCCTTTGGTCTTCTTGGTTATTGGCCTCCAATCCTTTCTGAGGGGCTGGATAGTATAGCATGTTATCTTTTGTTCATTCAAAGTCAGTGATGTTCCATCTACCTAGGGGCTGTTGGGCATCACCATAGTCCCTTGCAAAGATTGGGGCTTTTAAAATTTCCTTTTTGGGTTCCATTTTCTATTTCTTAATGTCAGCCAAATGGGCTAAATAATCTCTGTTGAATCATATGCTGTAATTTGTCTTAACTCATTTTAATTTCTGCAGTCACTAATTTCCTGTTGGAGTTTATTCCCACTCCCTCTCCTGTCCACTCCTGACATGCTAAGTTTGCCACTCAGCTTACTTGAATGTACCTGTATTCCGCTGAATCTGACAGGGAAATCAGGTCTTCCTGTGTATCTGGGTGAGTTTGGGAAGAGGGGCTGGTGTATCGTGAGTATGGCTAGGTGCCCCAAAATCCACAACCATGACTCTGGGAAGTTTTGGGGAATGGAGAGTTAGTCTCAGAAATTGGGGATTCTCACCCTTCTTCCATTTCTTTAAATAGTGTGTTTCTTTCTGATAAAGATGTATTTCTTCTGTTGACTGGTATTCTGCCGTCTAGTTAATTCTTTCTTCAGATGTTCAATCTTTGACATAGTGTACCAAGATCCTCCCTCAAAGAGGCATTTTCTTCTGTTCTCTGCATTAACTCTTGCACATATAGAAACATTACACAGCCACACATGTTATTAATTATACATCCACATTAATCTATCCAGGGGTCTCTTGAAACTTGATACACAGGCAATATGTGTGTTTCTATGTGGGTTTCTTGAGGTTGTATCTTGCAATACATTAATGTACCGAATTAAAATTCTTGAATAAAACAACATCACTTTATTAATTACAAAGGTCCAAATTCATCTTCATTATCAGAAATCATTCAAAAATTCATTTAGGTTCATGGGGTTCATAAATGTGAATAAAACGTGTGGTATGAAAAACAGCTTTGCAAACTTAATATAGAAACGTACAATCGGGCTACCGCCTATCATTTATGAAAATCCTAGGAACATATGTGTGCATTCAATCATGTCTTTTTTTGTAACCATCTACTTTGTCCCACTAACTTGCAGAATCATTTGAGTTGCTATGTTCAAACAATTCGATATGATGACATTCAATATCATCTCCAATATGGACACTATACTGTAGTCAGACTGTGTTTTGGCCTAATATTTGATTACAGAAATGTGCTATGTGCCTTCCACATTTAGACTATTCAGCATTCATTAGTGCAATATTGACTTCAGTCCCTGACCTAGTGATGTGCTCATCCCACTGGAAAAGAATCAAAAAAGTACACATTAATGTAGAGGCCCTTTGTATGCCTAACATAAGCCTAACATTTTAGTAATGAAAAAACATATGCATAACATATTAGTAATGAAACAAACACAATTTACCAGTTAAACAACGTCCAACTGTGAAAATAATTGTCATCACGTCTCTTAAGTTCTCCTAGAGATAGTAAACATTCATGTTTAAATTTCATTTGTGCTATCAACTCTTCAAATGATAGTTCTCTTACCTGTGTACTGTGTCTTTGTCCAATAAGCATAACAGGTACTCCCCAAATGTTGGTTAATGGGGAGTCTGCCATACTGGACCGGGGAGACTACATATGCTACACACAATGTGAGGCAAGCTACCCTCCCTCACACACCACCGATTTAGGAATATAAGGAGGGATTCAGCAAAATGTGTAACTGCATTACATCTGAGCATAAATTAGTACAACTCATTTTATTACATATTTCACAACAGCATAAAATCCACAAACAATGTTCCATTTCTCAAAAACATGTGTACAAAACTAGCTGATGTGCAAACAAATGTAAGGAAAGTGCCAAAAAGGGTTAGTATAAAGTGCTCCAAAGTGTGGAAAAGTGCATTAAAAGTCAGTCTAAAACAGCCAATATTACTTTTCCCAAAAAGGGGGATGAGGAAACAATCACTTCATTCTCATAATTAGTATTTGTTATAAATATAAGATTTTTGTCAACATAGCTTCATCTTCTTCATCTGGTGAGTCTCAAGCATGTTAATTTGATTAGATCATTAGAAAGAGGTGGCGTACCGCATGTTGCATTCATTTGACTCAAGCAATTAAAGAAAAAGAATGTGAATAATTAAAAAGGTCAACGTGATGTGTTTCCGACCTTCGATGGGATTCCACTTGTCACTAGGAGTGGGCCTTCATCAGGACAAAATTGACTCACGCTCGAGACATAGGCCCTCATTACGACCCTGGCGGAAATCGAAAAACGATGGCGGAAATGCAATACCGCCATCGAATAGCGCTCGGTGCGATTATGACCCGTCACCGTAAAGTACGATGCCATTAGCGACACCGTAGTGAACGCCAACGCTAACTGCACCAAGTACGCGCACGCGCGCCATGCCAAACCGTAATTACCACCATGGCGCAACGGTACGCGAATTCCGACCCTAGCGGACATGTACCTAACGCCATCAAGCATGGCGGAAAGTACCATTCCGCCATGGTGAGAAGTACGGCATCGCGAATCAACCGTAAACGGCCCTACTGAGTGCCTGTACACCACTCCCTGGCCACATTGCACAACTCCTCGTAGGTGCAATGAAGTCACACAATGCAACCAGTGAAATGTACAAGTCACCCATGCATGTCAACTAACAAATGAATCCAGGGGCTCCAAGTGCCTTGTGAGTGGGCATCCATATCTGCCATGGCACCATTGCCGCACTGATGCAGCACAGGCATGTGAAGGTCCAAGTACAGCAACATGAGCAGAAAAATGAGACAAACAAAAACAGAATAGAAATTTACTGCACCACAAAACCACCAAGGGCCATACAGCCATTAGGTCATGACTCCAAAATACATTCCAGTATTGTGGGCTGCATCCGCAATAAATGACCAGCTTCTGCTTGTGTGACGCCCTGTTCCATCATGGTACACAGGGGCTACATTCACGTCCAAAAAGGCAACACGGAAGCGCCTAGAACCGCAGGGCCGTCCCATTAGGTAGGCACTAGTCCAGCAGAAAGGACGATATGTTGCTCCTAGCCACTAGCACTGCGTAAGGGCATGTGGCCCATTGGCGATCGTCCCATAAGATCGTAATGGTGCTCCACTGATTGACACGAAGCAGCAGGTGTCGGGAGTAAAAGCCATCTGCAGGAGTGGCGTACAGATGGCAGCGGCAAAAGGGGAGGAGATACCTGTCACCCAAATGAAATGAAAAAGAATAGTATGGCCATCAGAACTACATTTGTATAACTCACTTCAATGATCACACTAAATCTACAGCCATATGCATGCTAGCCCACTCAAAAGGATTATACCCACCCAAAAATCACTTGCGAATCACAACCATAAAAATCGAGGTGAAAACACCATTACAAACGAGTGTTTGTGTGCATGCGTCTGTGAAGACAGAATCCATTAGATGGGATTAGTAACGTGCATAGACACAAGTGCCTGAAGGGGCGTCGAGACAGGGAGGGTTCAACAAGGGCAGAAAGACGATGGTCCCACTATGGCAGCTCTGCATGACATAGCGCAGGGGAGGTGGATAGATTCCAAAAAGCCCTGTACATGGCAAACTCTCCATCAAATCATCTGTCCATGCATCCATGCATCCATACATCATTCCCTCATCCCGGTATGAAAACGCCTGATTATTTACTCACATCACATTTGAAACTTCCATGGGGTCTGTGCGTAATGCAGTCTGCAAAATCCACTGTTCTCCAGCCCGGAATTCTAGTGTTGTGAAGTAACATGTATTTGGGAACGTCCTGCCTTTTTGTCCACTACGCTATTGTGCATCCCATACTATTCATATCAATCAGAGCATTCTCGCCATGGCCCCTGTCCCAAGGACATTAAACAATAGAACGTTATATTTGCAGTCAGACCTGTGGGCGTCTCCTCGCCGCTAGCTGAAAACCGAAAGCGCTGTCCTTCGAATTCCACATTTGCAACATCACGTCGAAAAGGCATCTGTGACCGCTTGAAATCACAAAATCATCCATGTAGTGCGGCAGTGTGTGAAAATGGCAACTGGCTTCACTCACAAATGGGACGCCCCGCCCGTCGGTGAACCTCGGTACGGTGCTCGCCCAAAGGGGATTGCAGCTGGCACAGGTGGAATGAATCACCACAGGTAGAGGCTATACAGCCTGAAAACACATAAATTGCACACCCAACCCCCTCCCACAACCACACCCACTCCAAAATGCTACCGGCAGGACTAGCGATGTTGGCCCTGGGGGACCTGATAGCACTGCAAGTACTCCAACTTCAAGAAGAAGACGAACACCAACTACTACAACAACCGGCCGCACAGAGGAGACGCAGGAGGAGGAGGAGGGCAAGGCAGGGCCAGCAAGGCCCACCAGCACAGCCACTACCACCACGCAGGCAGCCCTCAATCCCACGCCTCCGAGCTCATCCGTTCAACCTCACTGATGAGCAGATCCACACCCTCTACCGTTTGGACCGGGACACCATAACCGCCATTGTGGACATGACACAGGCTGACCTTGTCAGCATGATAGATAGCCCAACCGCCATCCCACCCCTACTGAAGGTGGTGTCTGTACTCCACTTCCTGGCCACAGGCACCTACCAGCACACAGTCGGACAGTTGCATGGCATTTCACAGCCACTGTTCTCACGGACACTATTGCAAGTGCTCGATGCCCTCCTGAAGCACGCAGACGACTACATCTCTCTACCACGCTCGGAGCAGGAAATTACGAACACAAAAGTGGGATTCCATGCACTTGGCGGCATACCGGGTTGCATTGGTGCCATCGACTGCACCCATGTGGAATTGGTCGTCCCACATGCCATGGAGGCCCAGTACCGCAACCGAAAACAATTTCATTCTCTTAATGTACAAATGGTGTGTGACTCCAACAGGATCATTACACATTGTTGTGCCCGATTTCCTGGATCAACCCATGATTCTATGGTCTTGAGGAACTCTACAATACCACGCTACATGGAGCGACACGCAGGGAACAGATCCTGGCTACTCGGTGAGTCTCATTTCATGCATGATAATGTGGGGTATGTGATGCGGCAATGACCTGGCAGGAAGGGGGGGGTGCGTACGTAGCAATGTCATTCCACAAACATCCTTTATTGTCCACATACAGGTGATGCCGGGTATCCACTGAAGAGATGGCTCCTTACACCACTCCGGAACCCACAGAACCAGCATGAGGAGGACTACAACCATGCCCACTCACGTACCCGTGTAGTCATAGAACAGGCATTCGGCCTACTGAAGACTCGTTTCCGCTGCCTCAGCAGGTCTGGCGGGGCACTCCTGTACCGCCATGAGAAGGTTGCAAAGATGGTCATGGCATGTGTCATGCTACACAACATGTGCGTACGTAGAAATGTGCCCATGCCCCCTGACGCAGAACTGCAAGCACCTGAAGATGGTCATGATGAGGGTGGGGATGTGGCAGCACCTCAAGGAGTCTGCGAGGCACAGGAGGGCCGTGACATTCGTCAGATTCTCATAGATTCATGCTTCTAGCACTCACGCCTGGTGGCTGATACATGGACACGGGACTTGTGGCACTGTGTGTGTCTGGAACATGCACAATATGGACTGTACGCCTATAAAGGCCTCGTACACAAAGATCAATGTCCACACATCTCATTGGATGATTGTGGAATGTTTATAGCATATGTGAAATTATGTTACACACCCCATCGACCCGCCACCCAAGTAAGCCCAACACACCCCCTCCACCCTCCTACCTCCCCCCCGAACACCAGTGTCCAAAGATGCTCATTGTCAGTGGGAAGACACTATTGCAAGCCCCCTCTCCGGGTATCAGGGGCACCCCTGCCTGTGGAGCGCAGGTTCCTCCCAGATCTACGTTGGGGGCTGCCCTGGACGGAACTTGCAACGGATGATGTCTCTGCCTGCTCACGTCCATGCATGTCCCTAAGGGTTTGTGAGAGCTCAGTGAGCACACGGCGCACAGCGGCAAGTTCAGCACATACGTCTTTGGACGTCGCATGCAGTTCCCCCCTCAGGCTCTCGGTGCTTCTCTCCATTTGTACTCTCAGGCTCTCGGTGCTTCTCTCCAATTCTGCCCTAAGCGTCTCAGTTGCTGTTTCTATGGCTGCCTTAGTACCCCCACATTCATCAGCATGGTCCTTGAGGAGCGTGGCCAGTTGCTGCTGTTGCACGATCACCTGGTCGAGGGACTGTTGCCTCTGCTGTGCCATGGCCATTTGCGGTGGTGTCACAGAGGGGCTGGTCACCTCATGTTGCCTTGCCACAGGGCTTGTGGGGGATGGCCAGTCGTCGTCTTGTGGGTGCCCCTGCGTGGTATCCTCATGGTGTACGGGATGAAACAAACAGGGGGATTGAGACAGGTCATGGATGGATCTTACTTCGACATCCCCGTCTTCTGTGTCGGAGCATGCTGCCATTAATGGAGTGTCACCTATGGTGCTGCTGCCACCAGAGGCAGTGCCTTCTGTGGCATCCATTGGGGGGACCTGTGGTGGTGCTGTTGTGGGCATGCTGGCTGCTGGGGTGCCTGTTGATGTTCCCTCCTGTGTGCTGCCACTTGATTTGTGCTGATGCCGTGTCTTGATGCATGCAGCTGAGGTGGAGGGTCTTTGGCCGTTGGTCTTGGCCCTCTTTGCAGGTGTGCTGGTAGGGGTGTCCTGGAGCTCGTCGTTTGAATCAGACCCTGTGGTGGAGTAAAGGAGGGCGAGCGTTATTCATGGGTCTGTTGAAATTGGAATGGCAATGTATCACATGCATTGGGGTGGTACCTGAGGGTGATTTGGGTCGGGGCCTTGGAGGTGGTTTCATTTTTGTGTGGATTGAGGATGCAGTTGTTTTGCAGCCTGCAGTTAGGGTGTGCCTGCTGCACGTGTAGAGGGTGTTTTTAGGGTTTTTAATTATTTATGTATTTAATGTGAGTTTTAAAGTGCGCTTTCAGGCCAATGTATGTGGACGTTCTCCTGGACATGTGTTACTGTTGCACTATGTGGACACATGGTACTTCACATGATTGGACATTGTGGATTTGGCATTGTATTAGTTGGCCCACCTACCGGATTCTTCGGATGTCTGCACTCCTTTCTCCATCCCTCCGACTCCCTCTATACTCTCCATTCCAATGGTGGAGGCACAGATTTCTTCCCAGGGGGTCAACTTGATGGGTGACTCCGATCCTCCCCCGGTAGCTGTGGCAATGTTGCGATTGGCGGATAGTATGCTCCGTACGCGTATCCGTAGGTCGTCCCATCGCTTTCTGCATTGCTGTGGGTTGCGGGGTGCGGTCCCCACCGCACTTACCCGCTGTGCCACCAGGGCCCATATGGCCTTCTTGTTCGCAAGTGCCGTCCTGGTCATTTGCGTGGAGAAGACGACGGCAGCATTCTCCTGGAGGGTCTCTGTAAGCACGGTGAGTTCCTCACGGGAGAAGTGGACCTGCCGCTTGCGGTTGCACGCTTTTTTCGCTACTTTTCCCATTTCTATTGCTTTCACTGGGGTGGATGACGGGTTGGGATGTGTCTCAGGGTAGTATTTTTAATGGTTGTGTGGGAATTCTGATTTTATAGGTGTACGGCGTGCTGTTTCCCGTTCCGGGCCCATGTTTTTACTTCCGTTTCCGTATGTTTACGGTCACCGTACTTTCCGGTTGCCGCTCATTACGGTGACCGCTAAGATGGGTGGCGGAATTGCACCTAGGGCGCCGTACGACAGCGGTGAGGCGCGTTTTGGGGACATTTCCGCCATCGCGGACTTTGCACTTCCGCCATGGCGTAGTGCTCGTGCCCGATGGGTCGGAATTGGCCGCACTTTGCTCCGTCATGCGATGGCGGAAACGCTATTTACGCTATGGCGGTCAGGTCAGTCACTTTCCGCCAGGGTCGTAATGAGGGCCATAATCAGTTGATAACCCCTCATTCGTCTTTATAAAACCTATGTGTAAAACAAACCAAGCACAATTTCAGGCTAGGACATTTATCATTATGTGTACGATTCAATGTATATCTCATAATAACCCTACTTACCTCATTAGGTGAATCCAGGTGCAATGGGATAAAGAGTACTGTATTCCATCAATGCAGCTGAATGATTTCGCTGCTGAAGTGTCATTGCTGAACATCTATTTCCAATACATCTACAAAGAGGAATGGATATATAATTTGTCTAGCTCCTTCTTTGATATTTGATTTGAGTTTGTTGATCATTATATAGCAACCACTAACCTCACAGTATATCTTAATCACTGTGAGTTCTTAGGCCATTGAATGTCTTATACTGTTAAAAAAAATAGGAAATCATCTGTGAACAAATTTGAAGAATTCATAAGTATTTCATGTGTTTACTGAATCTACTAAAGACTGCCAAAAAATTGCTGCCTTTGATCCAGATGATAGTAGAATAGGGCCCAGGATGCTCAACCCCAAATGAGTGACGGAACAGATAGTGCCAGGAGGTGATAAAAGAGATATTAGGATGAAGCGCAGCTACTGCTTATCGCTGTACGGACAAGTATGCGGTGTTATTATATTCCAAAATAGGTGAAATGGAAGGGTTCTGCTAGTGGGTGAATGCTGCAGAAGATGACAAATCTCTTTAACGCATATGATGAATCTGATGATGTCATCACTTCTTTCCCAGAAGTAGCCTCTGCTCATGTTGCAAGGAGACGGCAGCTGCTACCTGATGCTAACCCTGGGGGCGGCTATATGAGGCAGGACCACATGGGAGAGACGACCCTCAGGAGGATGACACAACATCATCGGAGGAAGTCACATACCCCCATCCCCTTTTAGGGATGTTCCCTCCGTTCCACATGCCTTGATGACATATTGTCACACTCTCCCTCAACCACTTGTCTAGTCTACGCCAAGCATTCACCATTATCTCCTACAGAATAGTTTGTCAACAACTGAGACGAGGAAGAGGCAGGCAAGTTGTGCTTCCTGACCACTGCAGAGACTGGAAAGATGACTGAAGCCCGAGCACCTACTGGAGGTGTCCACAAGGGCAGAGAGAGATGCGGGAGCCGGAGGAACATCCAACTTGGAGTCGGGAATGCCAAGAATAAACAAGAAGATAACTGGTGAGCCCATGGAAAGGGTTGGGATGAAGAAGCACTGTCAGGTGAGGTAACAAAAGCCCTAGAGAGTGGGACTGGGGTCTGGGACCCTCATAACAAAATTGGTTAAAAGCAATTGTTCTGCCAATACACAAAAAGGGCAATCGGGCCGAGCCGTCAAACTATCAGCCGATTGCCCTTCTTGATACCATTGGAAAAATCTTTGCATCCTTTCTAAAGCAGAAATTAGCCCAATGGGCCATCAAAGCCGGAATTTGTGACTGTTGTCAGACTGGGTTTACTAAAGGCATAGGAACGGAGGTAAACCTATTAATACTAAATGTATTGAAACTTGAAGCTTTGAAGGAGAAGAAAAAACTATTTCTTGCATTTGTGGACATGAGACAAGCATTCGACAGTATCAACCGGGACTTATTATGGTCAAAGTTATATCGGTGGCAATGTGCTGACGATCTACTTGCCCCGGTAATAGCTTTACATAACCACACTTTAATTCACATCCGGTTGATTAGGGAGGGTGAATTGTCTAATGAAATAAAAATGCTCAAGGGTGTAAAACAAGGATGCCCATTGGCAGCTCAGCTATTCAAACTATTTATCGCTGACCTTCCATCTATTTTGGACAAAGTCCGGTGTTTTCCTCTGAAAATGAATAACCCACCGATTAGTTACATTACCTATGAAGATGATCTAGTGCTCTTAGAAAGCACTCAGATAGGAATTCAGCGACTGTTAATCAAGTTACATGAGTATTTAGCACGCAATGACCTTGAAATAAACACGGCAAAAACTAAAAAAATGATGTTTGGATCTCAAGCCAGAGCAAAAAACAGGAACTTCAGGTGGATTGTGGCAGGAGATCGTATCAGCGTGACCACCACAATAAGATATCTAGGGATATTATTCAACACTTCCATCTTCGAACAACCCTGGAAACAAGATTTAGTAGACTGCATGTCTGCATTTGCTCTACAAGGTGCAAAAGTGCATAACGAATACAGTAAATTTTCCATGCAACCGATTTTGACTTTTTATTTGCAAAAAGTAGTACCAGTGATAACATTTGGAGCAGAAGCGGGGTGGAACATCGACCAAGAGCTGTGGAAAGTGCTTAAAGGAAAATGTTGATGGAAGGTGCTCAGACTACCGCGATACATCTCATGACAGCACTGCGCCACAAACTGGCAATAAACTCCTTATATAGCTTAGTCCTGTGGAAATCGCTAGCGGCAATGAGGAAAATGTCCTTGAACTCACCAGCTCCAGCATACCAGAATTTTGCCTCCTCAGACAAGACGCCACACTCAGGCCTGCTAAAGGGCTGGACAAGCAAATTAGAGAAAGTGCTGATAGCAGCAGACATAAATAAAGACTCACTGATCTTCCTGCCTCAAATAGCAAAAAGAAAATTTGAAAGGTGGAGTTGGATCAAGAACCTAGAAAAAAGGGCAAGTCTTCGCTCTTCTCTCACCTTAGGGGTGTGTGAACACCATCTCCACGCTCAATCAAAATATTTGCTAATCTCTCCATCGAGACATCATCGCAAGCAGTTTCTTAGATTTCAGCTTAATGCCCTAAAGACTAAAGAAATAATGTGGCTAAGACTTGATAAAGAGACAAAAGACAATCTCTGTAGATACTGCAACAAAGAACTTGAATCTTTAAAGCACTTGCTAATAGAATGCCTTGAAATAGTAGTTCTGAGAACTCATTTCCTAGGAAAATGTTCACCAATCCCTGGTAACATGGAAGATTGGTGGAGTACGCCATTTCAGGAAACAATATAAAATTAACATGTGCTGTGGTTGATTATATGGATAAAATACTTGACTCTAATGACAATGTATAGACTGACTAGAATCTATCAAAATAACGAAGAAGGGGAGTGTTTGGGATGTATAAGACATTGAAAGTGACAGTGGAATGAGCCATCTTGCTTGAGGTCCTGAAGATAATATTTGAGTTCGGATCTATAGACGGAAATTTGCTGAAGACTGTAATCATCCTTTGCTTCTCTCCCCTCCCCTCTTCCTTGGTTACTTTGGACGATTTATGATGGTATTGGACATATTTTTTTATTTTTTATTTTAGTGGCTCTCTTGTGATATGTAATAAAAGTTTGTATAAACTAAGGTTACAACAAAATATATATTTTTTTTAAATTACGAAATTGGGAGATCAAAAAGGGGAACAAGCAAGACATTAAATGTTGAAACCTGGTAGAAGAAAATACCAAGTGTTTGGAAAGCAAGCTGAATGATTATATTAAAAGGTCTAAACACACATTGTTGAAAGAAACTGCATAAAAGCCCTGCCAGGATAGTATGCCAGGCAAAGCCAAATATTTGAAAGAAACTGCATACAAGTCATGGTATGAGTGGATACCAGGTAAAGCCAAGTGTTTGAGAGAAACTGCATAGATGTCCTGGCAGGAGAGTATACCAAGCAAAGCCAAGTGCGTGTAACAAAGTGAAAGAGACTGCATCCACGACCCAGCAGGAGGGTATATCAGGTAAAGTCAAGTGTCTGTGAAAAACTACAGTAAGAAGAGAATCTCAAGGAACATCTATGTCCTTAAGATTGTGAATTGTTGTAAATGTGGAAATGAGCCTGGCAGGGAAGTATACCAGGTAACCTGCGAGTCTGGGACCTGAACCCAAATTGTAATATAGCAACAAAAAAAAGAATCCCAAGGAAGATATATGCCCTTAGGATTTTTAACTGCCTTGAATGTGAAGAGAAACATGGGGAAGGGAGCCATGTCCTCAGGAACATTGAACCCACCAAGAGGAGGGAGTTTTCCTCTTGGGTTACAAGGACGTTCTTGGGTTACAAGTAAGTTGGTTATTCTTTTTTTGAACATTACGTTTTGGAGAAAAGGAATCTGGGGAAGGGAGCCATTCCCTGGAACTGTGAACATTATCCACTTGGATCTTTTTGGTTGGATGTATACTTTTGTGTTGCAGTTGAACATTTGTGCACTTTGAGAACCAGAGACAATATCCTTTGCACCTTAGATTTAGTTTTAGAGCGTGAGGGCCAGGATAGGATTTTGACATAGGACATATTATATTGCTTTGAGAATCTTGACAAAAGACAAGCCCGTTAGATTTGGTTGAGGTAGGGAAACTCCTCTTATATTAGGGATATTGGGGCATTTTCCAACCCATTATCATTTAATAAAAGTTTATAACTAAAGCATGAGTCCTCTGTGTCCACATCTCATTCCTGGCTCCACACATATGGTATTAGAGGTGGGATCAGGCTCAGTTGATATAAACTAAGGAACCCATTACAATTCCACATTATAGTTATGTTAACTCAACAAAGATATATCTTCAATGATTTTGAACACTAAACAACTGCAAGGAGAGGAGTTCATATTTGAAGTAGCCTTGGCTGAGTCAGTCTATAACATTAAACAGTCAATAGTGGATACATATCAGATCCTTATTGGGTGTTAGCAACTTCTCTTCCAAGGAAACCCTCTATCTAATGGTCTGAGATTTTATGATTATCATAAACAACCTAATAGTAAGGTAAATCTGTTAGTTAAAAGCAGTGGATACTACCTATCAATAAGTTCTTCAGGGGTTAAACCAATTCTAGCTAGACCCACTGAATCCCAACATGAAAAAGAGTTACCCAGTCACCAGCTGAAGAGGGGATGCCTGACGGGTCCATCACACAACCTTCAAGAGCATGCATTCCAGCTGACCAGGAGGAAGGAGGGGGGAGGATTTAAAAACCTACTATTTAGGTCCACTGTTAAGAGGGGGATTGAAAAAATCATACCCACTTTTAAATCCCCTAGGAACAGCAACATTTAATTAAATCAAAAAACATCTATTACAAAGGGTCGGACAAACAGACAACTTTTACAAGCAGAAGTTATGGGAAATCAAATTGAGTCCTGGAGAAACCTCTATAGAATTGGGTGCCCAAGTGCAAAAACACCACCACTGCTTTCCCAGAAGTAGCCTCTGCTCATCTGGCCTGGGGATGGCAGCCGCTACTTGATCCTGTCCTTTGGGGCGGATATATTAGGGAAGACAACATTTTCGGAGGGGACCCTCAGGGGGGTGACACGACATCATCGGAGGAAGTCACATACCCCCATTCCCTTGTAGGGATGTTCTCTTCCTTCCTAATGCCTTGATGGCATATTCTAAAAATCTTCTTCAACCACTTGCCAAGTCTACGTCAACCATTCACAAATATCATCTAAAGAATAGTTTGTCAAAAACTGAGATGAGTTAGAGGAAGGGAGCAGTAGTGATTTCTCCCAACGATATCCAACGTCAGCTGCCCCAATCCCACATAAGAAACAGTATTACAACAACGGAGAGGAGGAAGATGCGAGGAGCAATGATGATTACTCCTAATGAGAACCACTGTCAGCGGCCAAGTCGCTGGGGAAATTCAATTGGTCTGACATGGAACAAGATGAAACATAATCACGAACATCTGTAGGTAGCGAAGGCCACCAAAAAATGTCTTTGGACAAGATTCAGGGTGTTGTTTATTCCATGATGTCCCGCAGCACGTGAATCATGACACTTGTGCAGGACCATCCTTTACAAGACGTAATTATTACCATGTGATCATAGAAATAGAAACCTCCTTCTCGTGAGAGTTTGTGTGTCTGAGGAAGTATTCAGCAAAATTCTAGATGCTCTAAAGTGGCCTGTTTGGCCTGTTGTAGAAAGTCTGTGATGACATGAAGAAACAGTGCCTTTGGGAAGATAGGTTCGAGGTGGAATCTGGCAGTGGGATGGTCTTTGCGAGAAAGGGCATCAGCACAAAGGTTCTGTCTTCCTGGTAAAAAGGTGAACCTGATGTTGTAGGGGGAGAAAAAATGTGCACACCGGGCTTGACGGCTGTTCATAGTTTGAGCATTCTGAAGGACCTTGAGATTTTGACGATCCTTTAGGACTTCGTTTGGAAACTGCGATCCTAATAAAAGATGTCTCACTTTGTCGTATGATCTTTTTATAATCAATAACTGTTTCTCGAGGACTGAATAGTTGATCTCCGAAGGATTGAAAGTCTTAGATAAATAGGCCACAGGAGATTCGGTGCCATCAATCCTTTCCTGTAATAGAACTGCCTCTAAGGCATAGTGTGAAGCATCAGTTTCTAGAATGAATCTTCTTTGTTGGTCAGGAGTCACGAGGATGGGGGCTGATGTAAATAGTTTCTTCAAGTGATCAAATGATTTTTGAACAGTAGCATCCTACACAAAGGGGATTCCTTTTTTAAGGAGTCGGTTCAGAGGTAGAAGGAGTACAGAAAACTTTGGAATAAACTTTCTGTAAAATGTTGCGAAACCTACAAACCTTTGAATTTCCTTGACAGTGGATGGAGGTGGCCAATCAACTACAGCAGAAACTTTGCGTGGATCCATCGAGATTTCTTGGGGGGACAGTACAAACGCCAAATAAGTAACCTTTGAGCAAGGGAACTCGCATTTCTCTGCCTTACAATACAATTGATTGGCTTGTAAACGTTGCAGGACTAGTTTTACATGTTGGATATGATCACTTAGATTGACCGAAAATATCACAATGTCATCAAGGTAGACCACTAGAAAGTAGAGTGACACATCTGCATATACATGATCCATGAAACATTGGAATATTGCCAGGGCGTTGGAAAGGCCAAATGGCATAATATGGTACTCAAAATGCCCAAAACGTGTTTGGAATGCTATTTTCCATTCATCTCCAGGAGCAATAGGAATTAGGTGGTACGCGCCTCTAAGGTCTAATTACGTATAGATGGTGGCGCCTGAAACTGCTTCAAAGATATCAAGGATTAGAGGCATGGGATATTTATCTGCCACTGTGATCTTATTCAATCCCCTGGAATTAATGCAACGGCAGAGTTCCTCTGTATCTTTTTTCGGGATAAACAATAGGGAGGCTACCGCTGGTGAGGTAGACCCTGCAATCAACCCATTCTGTAGGTTTGTTTGTAAGTATTCTTTGAGCACTGACTTTTATTTTTGGAACAACATATACATCTGTCCAAACGGAATGAGTTGATCAACCCGGTCTGTTATGAACAGTTTTCTCAAGTGTACTCTAGAAGTTCGATATGACAGTCATCCCGGCGGTGAGGAGGAAGGGAAGAATATTGGGTAGTAGAGTACACTTGAGAAAACTGTTCATAACAGACCGGGATGTTGCTCACATGGCTGACCATGGTGACCCCTTCTCGAGGAGACTCTGAGGGAGAGATCTGTATACCCACGGCATGGTTGGACAGACACTTCGTAATGCAGTATTCAGATCCCAGAAATATAGGTCCTGCATTCCAATTTAACTAAGGGTTGTGTAAACATCAGTTTAATATTGTTAATAAAGGCCAGATATGAGTCCAAGATAGCATTACTTGTGGTCACTAGAGGGGTTACCCATGCTAAGGCAGCCCCAGTCAGATGGGAAACTAGAAACCCAACCTTGTCCTTCTCAATAGGGAACTACTTAGCCTTGAATGTTAATTGAATGGGGCAGCTGTCCAAAAATTATTTAAGTTTATGTGGACTATCGTCATATTTTGCCGGTAGGAAAGGACGACAGTGGTAATTTTGGGTTGGTCCATGCTACTTGTTGTCTGAGGTGTGCATTTTCCTGTTTGAGGGTTTGAACCTCATGGGACAAGGACTGCTTGGCAGCCATGAGCTGCGGCATCTGCTGTTCCATGGCAAATTCCCCGGCGTTGCTATCTGTGACAAGTTAGTCTACAAATATGCAGTTACCACTAACCTGAGCAGAAGGCAAGTACTTGAAGACAAGAAAATCCCCCGGGACCTTTACAAACCTCCACCTGAAGAGAACAGGATTCAGATGTTTGCAAAATCCCCAGGGAAACTGTCATGGCCACAAGCCCCAGAACACAAAAACCACACCATCTAGTGATGGGGGCAATGGGTCACTTGACTCACTTATGTCCCTTTGGGACCCATAAACACAGGGGCCCTTGCTGGACTCAGTCCTGGCGCCTTTGGTGCCAGGCTCATATAGAGATGTGGGCAGGAACACTTTATTTCAGTGCAGGATTGCTTTTACTTTATTTCAGTGCAGGGGTGCTTTTATTTTACAAGAACTTTCCAGGAGCTGAAAGCCTTTATTCCAGAGAACATCCTCATGTGCTGACTCATCGGGTGTGGCTCCCTAGGCCTGGTCTTCATGTGCTGACTCATCGGGTGTGGCAGGGTGTGGCGGCCAGGCTGAACCTCGTGGGCATGGCTTCAGAAGCTCAGCTATATAAGCTGCCCCATCCTTAAGGCCGGTGCTTCGTGTTACTGTGCACTCACGTGCAATGTGACGCTCATTGCCGCTTGGACCAGTTTACTTACCTTTGAAACCAGGCCTTCTTCTGCATACTCACCTCCAGGAAACCGGTGCTTCATCGCTTCATCTCCTGACATCCAGTGATCTTGATCCCAATGCCGCAGCACCGCACTCCGCATCCACAAACTTGGACCCAGTGAAGAAGAAGAAAGACAAGGTTAGAACACCTGTCCTAGGGCTGCGCCGCATTTGAACCCGGCGCCCCCCCTAGTTAACAACTTACCAGCTAATGTACCGCTGCAGCTTCGTTCCTCATTCCCTCCTGCTGCCGCCTCGACCTCCGCAGCTTCTGCCGGGCCGGCAACATCACCTGCAAGGGAAGAAAGCAAAAGAGCAAACATTAAAAGTGGAATGGACAGCAATACAAGACAACAAACTTCACAATACAACAAAAACAGATGAGGAAAGACAAAGGCAAACAGGAACACTTACCTGAAATATAGTGGCTTAGTCGCAACAGGACTGGACTACCACGTGCAAGGGACCAGTGAAGGAACTCTGTCCAGATCATACAAGCGCCACTGCCAGAAGCAGCAGGATAGAGTGCTCGCCAAAACTAATCAACAGGAGCAGTCCCGAGCAGCATCACCTATTACCACCAGTCACCACATAAGCGCAGAGGGCAAAGTCGGACCCGAGCAACCTCACCCCCGGGAGGGCTGCAACCGTGCCCCAACACCTCCGCAGAGACCAGGTGAGCGTAACAGAAACCCTGTGGGGGAAAAAAAACTGTTCCGGATTAGCAATTGTGAAGATTGTGAAAGATCTTCTATCTTCAGACCCCTGGATGGAGCGTGCTGGACTGGTTTCTCCAATGGTGGGAGCAGGAGCAACCTTCTGTCGAAAAGAAGGACAAGGTAAGTAAGGATAAGGTGAGCAAGAGTAAAAGAGTAGAAAGAGGGAAAATTATTTGCACCTCGACTCTGACTTGAACAATCTCTATCAGCAAGCTGCTGAGGCGGTGAAGGTGCACAACTTCTTTTCAATAAGAGATGGCTAAATGGAAACAGAAGATTCGTCAGAGAGCGGACTCCCCTGACTCTGCTCTATGGCTATTCCCCCCTATTCTACTTACAGGGATACTTCAGTAGAAAAGCTTGACAGTTCAGTAGGGGCTGAGTCGTGATTAGCAGAAAAGACACAGGCCTCTCCCATGAAGTGCCTGCAGATAGAAATAGATTAGCTTTCGTTCGATCAAGGATAGCAGGTAAGAATGGCATGTAAAGTTCCCTACCAGGGTTTTGCGTCTCTGAGTTCGAAAGATGATAGGAAGTGGAAGCAGGACTTCCGTGTTGGGGACGTAGACTGGAAAGAGGTACTGCACCAGCGGGACGACTGAGAGTCTGAAGCGGACGTGACCGCAAAGTCAGAAGTGCTGCAAATAAGAAAGACAGGAAAATGGAGGATACCTGGGTAACAAACTTACGGAGTGTCAGATACAAGTGTAGCAACATGCTGATTCCCAGGAACCGCGGAATATAAAGCATCACATGATCCCAGGTTGGGCGGAGTCCCTTCCAAAGTAAGCGCGGACCGACCTGCCTTAGAGACCCGGCAGGGCCCGGCAGCCATGTTGGATTTCCATATACAACCAGCATATCGAATATGGCCTCGGCGCCACCACAACCAGCGGCCACAAGGAGACATAACAATACCAGGCAAAACCAAGTGTTTGAAAGAAATTACATAGAAGTCCTGGCAGGAGAGTATACCAGGCAAATTCAAGTGTGAGCAAGAAAGGGAACAAGACTGCATCCAAAACCTGGCAAACGAGTATACTAGGTAAAGTCAAGTGTGTGTGATAACTATATTAAGAAGTGAATCTCAAGGAAGATCAATGCCCTTAAGATTGTGAATTGTTGTAATGTGGAAATGAGCATGGCAGTGAAGTATAGCAGGTAACCTGCTAGACTGTGACCAGTACCCAAATTCTAATATAGTGAATAGAGAATCCCACGAAAGACATATGCGCTTAGGATTTTCAACTCTCTTGAATGGGATGAGAAACCTGGGGAAGGGAGCCATTTTATCAGGAACAGAGAACCCACCAAAAGGAGGGTGTTCTCCTGTTGGGTTACAAGAAACTTTGTTATTTTTATTTGAACTTTTTCTTTTGGAGAAAAGGAATCTGGGGAAGGGAGCCATTCCCTGGAACTGTGAATATTATCTACTTGGATCTTTTTGGTTGTATTTATACGTGTGTGTTGCATTTGGCCATTTGTGCACTTTGAGAACCAGAGGCAATATCCATCGCACCTTAGATTTAGTTTTAGAATGTGAGGGCCAGGGTAGGATTTTGGACACAGCACATAAGTATTTGCTTTGCACATACTGACAAAGGACAGACACATTCGTTTTGGTTGAGGTTGGGGAACCCCTCTTAGATTAGGCATTGTCAGGCATATTCCAAGCCCTTTATCATTTAATACAAGTTTATAACCAAAACATGAGCCCTCAGTGTCCACATCTCATTCCTGGCACCTCAGATTACCAAAATACTGAATGTGTGACTTGTTTGGTCCATCAGCATAATCGCACAAAAGGGAGTTGCATACTGATGCTGCATTTAAATATGCTTATACCGCAATGGTAGTCTAGGAAATAAAGACATTAAAGTCGAGGGCGGCGGCCATCTTGAAGTAGTGATCAATTGGGGTGGGTGACATCTGAATCTATAACGCTTCGTAAAAGAAAAGCTTCTTGCATGTGAGAGAAATGTCCCATACAACATGAGCTGTTTAACATTTTTATACATCCGTGACACAGAGAATATAACATCACCAGCAAGATATCGTGGTGAAATCAATATTTTGTATTACTGTGTACTGGAAAAACAAATTTAAAAATATATTGAATATCAAAATGGGGTAGGATGTCTCTAAATCACTAATACTGGTCCGTCCTCACCATGTCATCATTGTTTCATCAGAGTCTCCTAAATTGGCGAGGAGATGTGAACCCACACAGAGTTAATCTACTGAGTAAATAAATAGTCTAAGGAACGTGTAAGGATAGATACAGCAAGGCACCCAGGCATCAAAGGAATACCATGTCTGAGTGGGCTAAAAATCAAATAAATAGTGCCCACTCTATACATATATTGAGACCATGATGGACCGTTTCCAGCTTCTGTATCCATTTCTGTTCCACATGCAGGGGCGTTGCTAAGGGGGTGACTAAGGGGGCTATAGCCCCTGATCTTTTGATTGTAGCCCCGGATAGAATCTCAGGAGCTACAGCCAAAAGAGTAGCTAGCCCCCAGTCCCAACAGTTCCGGCATCAGCGTAGCCCCGGGTCTTTTCCAGACCTAGAAACTCCCCTGTCCACCTGTCTTAATTTCTACTCACGGTTACCAGCTCTGGGGTGAAGTTCAACTGTCTGAATAACAAACCATAAAAAGTCACTGGGCTTATGTTGATTGGAAGTAAAATGTACGACAAGGGGTTTGTTGGTCACACTGTTTTATTGGGCATGATCGATGTTTGCATATCCTTTGCTGGACTTCTTGCTTAGTTTTGTGAATATAAAGTACGACGCATGATGTACGGGAATTAGTGAATTCCTTCAACTCCCATTAAATATGATACAAATCAGTGCTTTTCATATTACAAGTCAAAGGGCATACCAAACAGTTATTCAATCTATGATGTCCGGATAAAGGGGGTAAAACCCAGGCTTGTGTGATAGAAGGTGTGTGTGACTGTACTTGTTCATAAGTATGGACAAGTCTTTGTTTCAGGTTTTTTGATTTTTTAAAAGCAAACCTTGGTTATTCAAGTTTGAAATCTTTTGTCTTTAAAATATGCCCATTTTTTTGTATGACTCACCTTAAAGCATGGTAATGGGGCTTAAGGTGGTGACGCTAGTGATGTAATCTACTAGCACTTTATTTTGTTTAGTAAAGCACACTTCTCTATTTAAATGTTTCACACATTTTCTGGCATCTTTAATTGTTTTTTGGGGTATTTGCTTTGTCTTAATCTAGATTCCAAATTGTCACAATGCTTAAAAAAATACATTTAATTTCTGGAGCAGTTCCTTTTTTTCCCTAGAAACTACACACATGGCAGGTTGTCTTCAAGGCCCACAGAATGGAAACTGCTATAATGCACTAGCATATTTTTATCTGTGGATTTTTGATCTAAGCCAGCCAGTCTCATGTTTATGTAGTCTAAAATCTAAAAAAATACTGATTGTAAATTGTCTGTCATGTTCAACTTCAGATATTGATCACAAGTGTCCAGCCAGCTTTTGAAGTTAAGCAAATGTTACTTCATACCTCTCCAACTAACCAAGGTAACATCAATGTGTCCCTGCCAACTAACTACCTGGTTTATGAAAAGGTTAATTCTGAGGAAATAAACAGATTTTGAAAATAATCCATGTAGAGATTGGCTATGTCGGGCTCAAACATAGCTTCCATGCTCTTTCTGTGTATTTGCTGGCAGAGGCTATTTTCAAACAAAAAGACATTTTCCGTGAGTGCTATTGGGATGCATTCCACAATAACATTTGTGAGCACTTTTTCTAGGGTCTAGGTACATTTCTCAAGGTATATTTTCAGTACTTGAATGTTCGCAGTTTGGGGGATACTAGTGTATAAGGCTTCTACGTCAAAGGTTACTAATATATCTTGTTCTTGAAAGAATTTTGATAATGGAAGTGCTTTCTTGGACATAAGAACACATTGTTTGTACAAAAGGTCTGAGGAAAAAATTGGCATATAACAAAAGAACTTCCAGTACTGAAATTATTGCTGAGACAATTGGTCTGTGTAAAGACTGGAGGGGGGGGGGTTCTGTACTCCTGCCCTCTACATGGCAGAGTAGAAGCACAGAGCAGCCCAGCCAAGATTCCATGCGGTATCAATGTACGAGTAATCAAGGCTTAAGCTCTGAGGAGGTGATGAAGGCTGGTTCTTAAGTACAGTGTAGTCCCCAAGCCCCCACAAAGGAATGTCCACACACTATGTTAGGTGATAACACAGTTCTTTATATAAATGAGGTTCAATATATACACAGTCAATAACACACTTTGTATTCTGGCAATTCTAATGTGGTAATTATGTACAATGTCTATGTGGTACCACAGTTAACTCTTGACTCTTTTAAAAGGCACCAACTGCTGACAGTCTCAATGGCATACAAATCAAATAGTAAAGTGAATAAACAATAAAAATAGGAAGGAAAACAAGTTGGGTTAAACAAATGGCAGAATACTTTGTCTCTACTCCCGACACAGTTCTGTTTGAGGATCGCCCAAATGGGACACCTGTAAATAAAGTGTATTAACAAGCCGAGTCCTTATACGTTTAAGATAGTCTTGTTTCCTGCTAAAATGTTCTACTACCCTAATTTACCTGAGAGTTTTTCTGATGGTTTGTCGATGGGCCCATCTTGAGTGGACTCCCTATAAAACAGGAGCTACGGGTTGTCGAGATTCCTATGAAGAATATGTGAACACTGTTGTTGGGAGTAGCTTCGACCTTTGCGGTGCTCGTCTATGATCAGTCGTGGATGTCCTCTGAAGATGAGGCGTGCGGTGCACTTCGATCACAAGAGTTTGTTGCCGCAAAGCAGATTGATGAAGAGCGTAGGCCCAGCAAGGGCGTCGGGTCATAGCCATTTGGCGTTGGCAATCGGGACACGACCACGGCTGGCTTTCGGATCTTCATCGTGTCTTTATGGTCTTCAGGTGGCAGGAAAACCACTGGTGGATTCTCCTCAGTTCGTTAAGGCAAGGGAGTCTTGATTTCAAAGTATCTTGGGCAATGGTGGAGAGTTGCGGCTCCGGTCGTTGAGCAGCACAGTGTCAAGCTGTCCCCGCTTCTGGGTAACACGACTCGACGGGCTTCCAGCAGTTACAGCAAACCTCCAAACCCTGGTCGACGACGATGGACTACGATGTCCGGGTGCTTCACTTCAGGTTCTTGGCGGACCCCGTCTCCAGTTGGCAGCCTTTCGAGGACTGACTTTCAGGGCGCCTTGAAGAAGATTAGCTTTTACCCGATGTTATGATATGATATGATAGTTTATTTATATAGCGCCTATGCACAAACTGTTTCAAAGCGCGGGAGGGAACAAGGGAAAATACAATGACATTCTTACATGCCATGAACAATGAGAATGTGAAATTAACTATCTTACTCGGCTTGCCAACATTTCAGATAGTGCTTGAGCTAATACCTAGATAAGGAAGGGAGGGGAATGTTATGATATGATAGTTTTTTTATAAAGCGCCTATACACAATGGGCCTCATCACGAGTTGGGCTGTATCCCAGATGTAATACCGCCCGACTGTAATAGCCTTAGCACCCACCAGTCCGGCGGTATTACCGCCAAATCACGGATTGGGCATTAACGGTAAATCCCCATTCCCCACTGCGTCCATTGGATTCAAAAGGGCATTTTCGGCGCTAATACTTTGGGCTAATATAGCTGGTGGTAATACTGCTGAAAAGAGGGCGCTAAATGGGATTTTCACCTCCAGAAAAAAGCTGGAGGTAAAATAGCCCATTTATCGCCCAACTCATGATAGGGCCAGCCCTTAAATGCGGCAGTAATACCGTTACTGCTGCATTTCAGTCCTACAACCCAACTCGTGATGAGGGCCTATGTGTTTCAAAGCAAGGAAGGGAACAAGGGAAAATACAATGACATTCTTACAGGCCATGAACAATAAGAATGTGAAATTAACCATCATACTTGGCCTGGCAACATTTCAGATAGTGCAAGAGCTAAGACATAGATAAGGAAGGGAGAGGGAGAGTGGGAAGGAAATGGAAACAGACAGGGGACTACTGTACTAGGCCTGACGACATTTCAGGTAAAGCCGGAAGATTAGCAAAAGGTGAGGAAGAGGGGTGCAGAAAGGGAGGGATAAAACAAGCAAGGGAAGGGGAGAGACAAATAAGGTTGATATCATACTAGGTCAAGGATAATTCTGATAGAATAAGTGTATGGAAGAAAGTGAGGGGATGTTCCCTCGTAGCTCAGGAAGAGGTCTCCTAGCCAGGTCCTCTCTTGGATCAGTTCTTGGAGACACAACAGTTTTTGGATTGCGTCTAAGGAAAGCATCAGCAGAGCCTTCTTCTTCCAGCTGGGCTTCAAGGTTAAGCATCAAGCTTCGACTTCAGCTTCTGAACATTTCTAGTCAGTGAGAGGTCCTCAGATATACTGTTCTGTCTCTCATTCATACTGCTGAGCCAAGCTCAGGCAGCCAATCATTTAGAAGGGCATTCAGCAGGCAGACAATCAGGCTCACAGTGCATGCAGGCCATTCTTCTCCATCCACATACTCACAACAAGGATTGTGGATTGGGGCAAGCACCCAGCCTTTCAGCACACCACACTGCATTCATGCCAGCTTCAGGCAGGGCTGTCTCACTCTTTGTGTCACACACGCAGATACCAGACACCCATAACATGAACTATATATTGGTCACACACTCCATTCACCCAGGTCCCACCCCAAGGGTGTACCCACAACATACAGTCATTGGGAAGGCTCCAGCCAGTCTTGCCTGGACTTCCCCACAATACCATACATGGAACTTCCACCCAGCAGCCAGTCAGGGGAAGGGACATATTCAGGGCTTCCCAGGACTTTAGGAAAACAAGGTAACCGGCAATAGAAAGCAAGAGGCCATAGGGGCCATCTTGTCTCCTATCAGGAAACAACTGATTCCAATGGCAGGGCCTTGGTATCCCAAAATGGAGGATACTCAGAACACCTGTCAAATTCAGCATGGAGCTGCCACCAGCCCACACTCTGCTCTGTGGGCCACGCACAGGTGCCCAAAAACATACACCAGGGGTACAGGGTTGTACCCCCACCCATGGGTGCCATAAGGGTATCCCAAGGGTCTGCTCACCACAACCAAAATGAGGAAGATCTGCACTGCCAGGAGTCCCACATGGACTCCTGTGCAGAAAACAACACAGAACACACATGATAAAGGAGTGCAGGACAAGGACATGGAGCCCTGTCCCTTCAATGCATTTGCAGCATCATAGTCTGCCCAGAGGATGTGTGGTATTTTTGTGTACTTTGGGTAATATGTGAAATGCCAGGGTGTAGGGATGCAGTTTGTTTAGACATCTTTATTTCATCCTCGTCTATCCATGCTTCCTCGAGAGTGTAAGTGGTCAGACTTAAGATCTCTTGTAATCTTGGTCTAGTGTCTACATCTAATTTGTGGTAAAACATGAAATTGTTAAGCTGTCTCATTGCCCCATTGCGATAATCGCTGCCTTTTCCACAACACACCACCTCAATTATCTGATGGCTTGATGTTAAAGTCAGGATGGTTCTCTAAGATTGTAATGGCTACCATCTATGTGCATGCACTAATGCACTAATGCAACTCAACACATATGTGTTATCTTTTACACATTTTGTGTTACTCAATTAATGAATGTGTAGAGACCAAACAAAGGTGGTCTCCAGCTTTATAAGAAGAGAGACACAAGGAACTGGAGCGGGCACCGCTTTGTTTCTGTTTGTTTTAAGCACAGGTATGTGAATACTACTGTATTTTGGGGTGCAGCCCACTAAATCATGCTACCATGCATCAGCACGATACGAGTGAACTATGTGAAGGAAGACCTAGGTAAACTTGCCTGCGGTGTGGGCCGCACACCCTTAGATCCCAATTGGATTAAAAAAAAAGTTTAATAGTTTGTTGGTTCACATTAACGACTCATTAATTCTTTGAACTTGGTGGTTTATTTAAAGTAATTGTAAGCAATCGCTTTTCTGATGGGCAACATAACCCAAAATGGCCAATGCATTTCGGACTCAACAGTCCTTCATCGGGGCCTATCTAATCAAACAAATTGTGGCCAAACATTAGATATCGGTAACAGTTAAACCAGTTATGTAAAGGACAGCATAATCAAAAGCAAAAAACAAAAAAGCATACCATATTACATCACATAAAATGGAAAATCAACAGGGTCCCACATACACAGAGACATAAACACGACCAAAAATAATAAAAGAAAAAGAGTCAACAAGTTAATAGATAACAATTTTACAATTTAACATCACATTTTTCAGCCTCTTATTAATATACTTTATCTGTGCCCAGCTTCCCGTTCTGTTGTTAATGTTTTACTGCACCTTATGTGTAAACTGTTATACTGGCCAGTGGTATCATTGCTGTGGTGCCTGATGTTAATAGTATTCCAATAGAGCGGGTAGGGTGTGAGTTTACAAATAAATTGCTAATAACTCGCTCAAACCCCGTGCTTTATCCCATGGTGACCACTTTAAACATGCATGCAGAATGCTGTTGTGTCAATGTCAAAAAATGGCTGACCTTAGCCAGTAACTCGCTGGCGTGTTCAAACTTAAAAGTTTGTCTTTCAATGTGCGGCTCCACCGCTTTGCATTAAATTCACAAGTTGACCTGTGTTGAAAAATAGCATTCATTAAAGCGTGCTGCTAGCCCGCTTTACCGCCGTACACTTAACATCTATGAGACCGTCTGCACGATAATCTGTCATCAAACCCCTACCTTGTGTGGAATGTTTTAGCACAGGATACGTGTCTCGCTGAGTCACGATTCTGTGTGAGACCGCTTTGTTAAGTAAACGATCGGTTCTGTTCAGAGTGAGGCTGCGGTTACCACGGCAATGCCTCCTATAAGATGGTGGCTTGTCCATGTGTATGCCGCCATCTTGCTTGGGGCTGATTTGAAATGTGAACATATATATCGATGCTGATTGCTCGCAAACTCATGTAGCTTTGTATGACATAACATAGACTAAATGAAAGGCAAACATGCATTATGCATACTCTAATAATACCCTTATCTTGCCTTGTATGGTTCAAGTGACAGCCTTACCCGAAAATGTAACCACAAATAAAATAAAATAAAATAAAAAAATAAAATAAAAAGGGATATCACCATGACAATAAACAATTAAAAATTAAGAATAGAAAACATCTAAAGTAAAGAAAAATGCTTTACAGCAATAACTTGGTCGTGTAAACACTTAACAATGCTATGCTATGTGGCTAAACATGCATAAACAATATGAGGTTGCAATAAGAATAATGTTGGTTATAGCGATCAAAAATGGAATTCCGTCCATAGGATATATTTTCAACACAGTTATAATGCGCAGCATGCGCTGGTCAGGTTAGATAAGTCACTTGTGCTCTGATTTTTATATCGAACCAATAACCTCATAGAAAACAGTGCATAGAAAACAGTTCAAATCGACCAACTCATAGGAAACAGTTCATAGAAAACAGTTTAAATCGAACTCTTCGTTCATTCCCCTGGGTGATAAGCTGTCCAGCCGATCTATCCAGTATGCCTCTCTTTGTTGGCATCTCTTTCGTGGATCTTTACCTGGTTGTTGGTTACTCAGTACTTCCAATACTTGGAACCTCAACTGAGCTGCTGTATGCTGTTTTTGATTGAAGTGTCTTGCCACAGCTGAATTTGGATTTTTGTTACGTATGCACGACTTGTGTTCGCTCATCCTAGTTTTAAGCTGCCGTCCTGTTTCTCCCACGTAACATAGTCCACAAGGACAACATATACAGTATATGCAGTTCTCAGAGTCACATGTCCAAAAATCTCTGAGAGCGATTTTTTCTCCTGTGTGAGGGTGTGATACTGTGTTCCCTTTAATGATACTGTTGCAATAATTGCAGTTCAGACATGGGTAGGTACCTTGTTTTTTCTGTTTTTGTTTTTTACTTGCAATGTCGCTTGTGTTGACCAGTAAATCTCGTAAATTGTTTGAGCGTTGATATGCAAATACTGGTTTGGTTTGGAATAAAGACGTTGTGCGTTCATCGCTGGTGAGTATTGCCCAGTGTTTAGTGATGCATTTCTTTATACGTGCACTCTGAGTCAAAAATTTAGACACATATACTATTGTTGGGGTTTCTCTTTTGGGTTTCTCTTACAATGTACTAGCTCTAGTTCTGGCTGTCACTTTAGAGGATGCTTCATTCAACTCCTCTTGATGGTATCCTCGACTGGATAACTTATTTTCTAATTTTTGTAATTCTTGGTGAAGTTCTTCTGGATCACTGATGATCCTTTTCAGCTGTAGCATCTGCCCATAGGGTAAGTTCCATAACGTGTTCTGGGGATGAAAGCTCATGCGATGTAGCAAGTTGTTCCTATCAGTGGGTTTAGTGTACAGCGAAGTCGTGATCCGTAGTTGATTTACTTTCACTTCAACGTCAAGGTAATGGATATTAGGATTTCCTATTTCTGCAGTGAACTGTATTCGCGAATCGATCTGATTCAGATATGTCAAAAATTATTTTAATGTGTCAATGGATCCTTTCCATATCCCGAAAATATCATCTATGTACCTCACCCACACTTTTAGTTGATCGTTCCATTTGTGTATGTCCAAAATGTGTTCGGTTTCAAATTGGTGCATGAATGCGTTGGCATACGCTGGTGCCATTGTGGCTCCCATGGCCGTTCCTGATGTCTGTAGATAGTATTCTTTCTCATAAGTGAAGTAAGAATTCATGGAAATAAAGGTCAGTAATGTCAAAATGAATTCTTTGTGAGCTCCTATGTTATGTTCCTTTAGCAAAAGCCATTCCACTGCTGCCTGTCCTAAATCTTGGGGTATGCTCGTGTAAAGGCTGTTCACGTCAATGGTGAACAAAATATCTTGTTCTTCCAGGTGAATCTGTTCCAAAATGTTCAAAAAATGATTACTGTCTTTGACATATGAGGATGTTTTTTGTATAATTGGTTGCAGGAAGTAATTGATGTAAATTCCCAAAGGTTGTAAAATCCCTCCTGTTGCTGCGACAATTGGTCTTCCGGGCGGGTTGTTAAGTTTTTTATGTATCTTAGGGAGTGAGTAGAAATGTGCGGTTTTAGGTCTTGAATTCTGCAGGAATTGTTTGGTTTTGTGCGTAATCATGCCCAACTCTTCCGCTCTTGTGAGCACTGCTTAAAGGTCCATTTTAATTTTGTTTGTCGGATCATGATCTATTTTAGCATAGGTGTTGTGATCACTTAATTGGCGTAATCATTCTCTTTTATAGTCAACTGTGTTTTGAATGACTAACACCCCTCCTTTATCAGCCGACCTGATAGTGATTTTTTCATCCATGTACAAGCCTTTGATGATGGCCATTTCGCCTCTACTGAGATTCTTATATTTGGGTGTACCAAAATGTATTTTTTTCAGATCTGTGAGAACCATTTTTTCAAAGATGTCAACTGCAGGAACTGTGATAGGAGCCACAAAAGTACTTTTAGGTCTAAATTCCACTAAATCTGGTGTGTCTCAGTCAGATTGCTGTTCATTTTCCATTTCTGCAAAAAATACCTTCAATTTGAGTTTGCGTGTGAGCTTATGTAGTTCAATCTTGGTGTTGCATAAACTAGTTCCATAAGTTGGTACAAACTTAAGCCCCTTCTGTAAGACTCTGTTCTCTTGGTTGCTCAGGACCCTGTCAGAGATGTTAACTACGAGGTTGTCTGTGCTTGGTATCGTGTTAGGACCCCGGGTCCTTTTCCTTTTGCCCCTCCTCGTTCTTTTCTTCCTCTGCTGTTGTCTAAAAAAGGCTGGCTATTCCTTCTTGCTCTAGGTCCGCCTTCTGTTGTCAAATCTCCACTGCCTGATGCTGTTGTTTGATTTTGTGGGTTCTCTTCTTTACGGTGTCCGAGCTGCTCTGCTCTGTGCGTGGTTTATTGCACTGGGTCGGTTGGTTCTGATATTTGTCCGCCCACATGTAAAGTTCATCACGTAAATAATCAAAGGTGTCTCGTCTAAATTTACGTATCTTCCTTGCTTCTAGATCTGACTTATAGCCTTCAAGTCGAGTGTTAATGTCTGCTAGAATCTCTGCAAAGGATTCCTCGTTAGTAAGCTCAGTGATCTCCTTAGTTAAATCTTGTATTTCTTGTTCCAAAGTAGATCAATTTGCTGATAATTCTTGAATAGTGAGAAGGATCAGATCAAGTGAACATCTGTTTAGTATTTGTTCCCACTTTTTTACGAATTCCTTATTCTCTTTGCACAATGTTGGTTTGAGGCCCATCCTCAAACCACGAGGGATGCGTTGGGCCTTATAATAACGTCCAAGAGTAACTGCGTGCAATTTACGGTTGATTTCCCTACGGATCAAATATTCCAATTGTTTGATCTTCTTATTCGGGTCGATGTCTAAAGTGGCTGTATGCTTGTCTTTGATCAGACCAAGGATGGTGTTTGCCTCATCTGTTGAGAAACCTAAAGTGGTTGCTCGTGAATCTGTTAATTTCTCAATATCTTCGTATGACATTATTGCGTGCCACCGCTCTCAATTGCACGGAAGTGGGAAGTACAAGAAGAGAGACACAAGGAACTGGAGCGGGCACCGCTTTGTTTCTGCTTGTTTTAAGCACAGGTATGTGAATACTACTGGATTTTGGGGTGCAGTCCACTAAATCATGCTACCATGCGTCAACACGATACGAGTGAACTATGTGAAGGAAGACCTAGGCAAACTTGCCTGTGGTGTGGGCCGCACACCCTTAGATCCGAATTGGATTTCAAAAAAAGTTTAATATTTTGTTGGTTCACATTAACGACTCATTAATTCTTTGAACTTGGTGGTTTATTTAAAGTAATTGTAAGCAACCGCTTTTCTGATGCGCAACATAACCCAAAATGGCCAATGCATTTCGGACTCAACAGTCCTTCATCGGGGCCTATCTAATCAAACAAATTGTGGCCAAACATTAGATATCGGTAACAGTTAAACCAGTTATGTAAAGGACAGCATAATCAAAAGCAAAAAACAAAAAACAAAAAAGCATACCATATTACATCACATAAAATGGAAAATCAACAGGGTCCCACATACACAGAGACATAAACACGACCAAAAATAATAAAAGAAAAAGAGTCAACAAGTTAATAGATAACAATTTTACAATTTAACATCACATTTTTCAGCCTCTTATTGATATATTTTATCTGTGCCCAGCTTCCCGTTCTGTTGTTAATGTTTTACTGCACCTTATGTGTAAACGGTTATACTGGCCAGTGATATCATTGCTGTGGTGCCTGATGTTAATAGTATTCCAATAGAGCGGGTAGGGTGTGAGTTTACAAATAAATTGCTAATAACTCGCTCAAACCCCGTGCTTTATCCCATGGTGACCACTTTAAACATGTATGCAGAATGCTATTATGTCAATGTCAAAAAATGGCTGACCTTAGCCAGTAAATCGCTGCCATGTAAGTCACCACAAGTTACTCAATCACAGGCAGCTTATGCACAAAAGGAAACTTTACCAGCCGGCATGAATCTCACACTAACACCCATTACTGTAATCATTTATATGTATATATCAAACTTAAAGTAACACTGGGCATTCCAATTACATTTATATCACTTGTTGATATATGTATATATCACAATATTTAACTTCACAAAAGAATTTCAATACGAGTAAAATCCCATTTTCAAATGCTTCAAATTGCAGTCTTCATTTCCCCATGACAGAATCAAAGGACTGTTATAAGGTTCGGAGCGTCTTAACTAAATGTGGTGCAGGGGCTTCTTAACATATGTGTGCAGCTTTTAATATACTTCTAGTCATGTGCCTTCATATCTACAGGTTTTGCAATGGGGATGTCACAGTCTTCATTGAATCGCGCATAGCTGATGCAAACCATTATTTTACCGCAACTCGACTATTGCAATTCCCTGGTAGGGGGAGCTAGCAAGGATTGCATTTACAAACTGCAGAAACTCCAAAATGAAGCATTACGAATAATCTATAACATCGCACATAGAGACTCGGTAACTGTGGCCCGCAGAGAGCCTCATTGGCTCACTGTAGCAGCCAGAATTCTCTTTAAGATGTTCACATTGGGACACATGTCTTTTTGGGTCCTCATTGCAATACCTAAAGGAGAAATTGGAGTTCTACAGACCCAGTAGGAACCTGCGCTCAACAGAGGCCTGTACCCTTAAGGTCAAACCCGATTCAAAAGAGTCTGGGGGAATGGTTGTTCCTTCCCTGTTTGGGTAGCGCAGGCCTGTAATGAGCTCCCTGAATCATTAAGGAAGGAGGGAAATCATCACTCAATTTTTAGAAAACTCCTTATGACCAGGTTGTTTGCTTAGGATTGATTTCAGCTTATTTGCTTGTAATCTTGTCTTTGTTTCATGTCTGTCTGTCTCAGCGCCTGGATGCCTGAGGGGTTTGGTGCTTTACAAACAGATAGATAGATAGATAGATAGATAGATAGATAGATAGATAGATAGATAGATAGATAGATAGATAGATAGACGACGGACAGATAGATAGATAGATAGATAGATAGATAGATAGATAGATAGATAGATAGATAGATAGATAGGTGCCGTGGTACAGGAACCCCTATCTTGTCTTTTCACATTGCACATTGGTCTACCTGTGCACTTCTGTATAATGGTTTGCATGAGTTATAGACTTTCGTACTATTTTCTGTAAATAGAAATAATACATTTGAATCTTCGAAGCTACTTTCTGTTGCACAAATATCTTTTTGATAACTAGGCTCCCACTGGCAATAATTATCAATACATTTCCATCAGATGATAAAGTTTCATGTCATCATTTTCATCCGAATCACTGACTGCTGCAAAGAACACATGTAGTCTATTTTAAATAGTTCTTAATTTCACAGAACAAATCTTCATTTAGTGGGCAAACAATGATATCAGTTTTGCAACGACACTCATTGCAAAATACACTTGTTTTTTGTTAGAAATACAATCCCAGGTGCATTCAGTTTCAAATTGAGAACACAGTGACATTTTATCTTACACTGCTACGATGTCTATATAAAATGGGTATTCCCTTGTTCCCAGGCCATCCTTACTCCCAGGGAGTTATTGTAGACAGTAATTCAGGTTAATCTGAAGTTATTACTTTGAAATGTTGCTTTCTATCTTCGGGAATTATCTTGGATCCCCTCAATTTGGAATTTCTCAATCTGCAAGTTCCCTTAAACTGTTGCATAGGTTCCCATATGGGCTGCTTATCTCCTTCAAAATGGAGATCATCTCTGCATTCTCTTATGGAAATCTCAGATCTCCCCTTTGGTGTCTGTCATCATTCCATATTCATCTTCAAGCCAGCCATCTCCTTTGGTTAATATTTCTTTTCATCTATCTGTGTACGAGGTATTTTATAAAACTCCTACTTTGTTCTTGTGACTAATTGCTGTGGGGCTAGTCTTGTAAATGGCAAGGTCAATCCCTAGTTCATTGACTGAAAAAAAGGTGGGAGAGAAATCATTTCTATTCTTGGAGCTATTACTTGAGATTTTCCCTAGCACATTTTGCAGAAATGTGGTGATTTAATGAAACCAAAACCATTACATCATTTGTGTTACCCCGCACACAGAGACACACTACTCAAGTCTATGGCATTTTTATTTTGGGAATTATTCACTTCTCATGATAGTCACAGTTTTTATCATTATAATCAAAGCACATGTTGTATCTGCTAAACAAACATCTTTTCATCCACAAATCACAGATTGTCTCAGGTGCCTTGGACATTCCACTATAAAGTTATAGATTTTGTATTGATTGAAGATTATGATCGTTTGACAAAACATAACCCTTTCTGTTCATTTGTATCTGATTAAAATACTGTTTCTGGACACATGAGATCCAGAGTGTTACATCGCAAACAAGCTATTTTTCATAATACAGATTAATACAAGTTTACACCTGTGAATTTCATTTGAGGTAAACATTGTCTTGTGATGAGTCTGGAAAACTGGTCTGAACAAGATTAGGCAGGTTGTTCCCAATAGCCTCCTGATTAGTTTTATGATACAGATTCCTGAGGTTGGGGCTGACCGCTCCAAGATAAATCCAAGTTTACATTTAAGCATGAAGCAAAAAAAATAAAATAAAATACATTGTTATTCAGAGTAATACAATTTTAATTGTTTTTTAAAATTGATGATTACATTTTCACATGACTTTACCATTGGCAAGGAAGGAACATATGTTTAAATCATAGGTGTATTTGCTCTGCACTTTACCATCAGGAGTATGGCAACATGTTGGGATATTGAGTTATTCTTTTAAACTTCTGCGATTCAATATAAAAAATCTGGAATTCGGGCTGAGTTTTCTTCCGCATAATTACACTGCAAATATCTGGTCCTTATACTTTTATATGTGACAATATTCCGATTTCAAAAGGATTAGTTCTGAATGACCTTTTTTCATTAGCACCAATAACCCAGTCTCTGGGCACAATGGGCCTCATTATAACACTGCCCGTCGCGGTAACAAAGGTGCCGGTGTGCTACCGGCACCATTGTTACCGGACCGGCAGAGTACAAGTTTGCAGGCGGGATGCCCTCCCGGCCACCAGGTCTGACTTTGGGTGGCCGAATGGCACCTGTCAGAAGACTTTGACGGATACACCAGCACTGTTGCACATAGTGCCGATGGATCCGTCCTCCCCACTCCCATTGAGTCCAATGGGACTCGAATGGGAATGGGCAGTTTCTTTTTCCACCGCCTGCCAATTGTGACCGCCGGGGCTGTAATGCCCCAGTGATTCCCAGTAAAAAAACATGACTCCGGCAGCAGCCTGCCGTTCTTTCCAGCCCGGCTACCGCCAGAGTCATAATGAGGCCCAATGTACTTAAAAGGCCTAGAAATGGTGATAGTTTGTGGTACTTTCTTTTACTTTGTTAAATAATGTCTCTCGTGTGCATACAGAAGTATTTGTATCTTGCAGGTGCCACCCAGTTTATCATGGTAGTGAATAAGAGGCAGAAATCTGGCATAAGCATAATCTTTTGGGCAACACCTCTCTCACTTTATATTGAAGTGGCCTTGAAGTAGCCTTCATGTTTTGTGCCCTTTAGCTCACAGAATACCTTTCTCACTCATTGAGGCAGGGGTTCATTTGATTGAAAAGATGTATCCCAATAAGCATATCCCATGTCACCCATGTACACATTGGGAATGGCCTGCATGAATACCCTGTGGACACATTGCCCATGGTATGTCCTGTAGCCCTGCTGGAGAATCATCCCAAAAACTTGATGTGCACACTGGACATGACTTAGCCCCATGTCCTCCCTCTTACTTAGCCCCATGATTTTGGCATTACAACAAGCAGCTATGTATGAGGCAGGATATTAGCCCCTACTACAGTTACTCATGAGTCTCCTGATGGGTCCACTGAACATAGAGTGTGACCTAGCTCCAGGGAAGAAAAAGACAACCTTATGGGCCCAATGCTGATACCCACAGCCATACTCAAATGTCTAACCCGGGCTCATTTGACCTTTGACTATTCAGCATGTGAAAGTATCCACTGGTTCCTCTCACCAACCCCCTCACTTTCCATGTATGGCTGGCAGTACTTCCCCTACCCTCCCACAACTTTCAATGGGGCCCCAGCTCCCACACATCAATGTTCTGTCTGCACTCAACCTGCCCAACTCCCTGAACACACAATTACTATGGTGGTTTCCGGGTCATGCTTGCTAGTACAGTGAGTCAGCATGTGGTGGCCCAAACGAACACCGGCTTCACAGATGGGCTTACTGGTTTTGGCATTCAGCACCACTATTGAGCTCCATCAGGTGTGCATGTGTTTATAGCTAAAATCATACTTTGAAGACTCTGTGAACCTCTCTACATGGCCATTGCTTGAAGGACGGTAAACCAACGTTCTTTTGTGTTTTACATCACATTCTTCTAAGAAGGCTTTGATCTCCCTTGACAAAACTATTTCTCATTGTCACATATTACTCATTAAGGGTAGTCATCCCTTCTGAATATAGTTTGGAGGAATATAATGCAATTCTCAGAAGAGGAGGAATCAAAAGCAACCTCTGGCCACTTGCTTCAATAGTCCATCAGTAAAAAGACATAGCTTCTTAACTGGAGAAGGCAGTCAAAGGGACCCAAAAGATCTATGCCCACCTTGTTCAAGATACCCCCTGGCAACTCGACAGATAGCAAAGGCATGGCATGAAGATTAAGTCTCATTGTCTGCAAACAGCAAGCATTCTCTCATGAGTCTGTCTATGACCAAGTCAATGCCAGACCACCACTACTCAGTGAGGGACAGTTTGGTTGGTGATATTTCCATTCATCCAGAGTGGCAAATTTGAGAAGCTCCTTCCTCATCCGCACTTGGGTACTATTTTAAAACCTCAACTCAGTAAGCCCCTTTCCAGGGTGAGCTCCTGCTCAACTTGAAGGAAGCAATTTGTGTCCCACCAACATGGCAGAGGGCCAACTGTCACCACCGTGCCACAGTTCAACTCACCTCGGCATTAGAAAATATTTCCACGGTGGCTGACAGCCTGATATGTGAGCCATGCTATTCACCCTGCGCACTGAGCATTGCAATTTGGTGTGTGACAGGCTGCTGGTATGGCCTCCACCACTATGATAAGCTGGTGCATGTACCAGGCACCGGTGTCCTTCTTCTGTGCATGCGCAGTGACGACTGTGCTCCAGTGCCTGCACAGAGACGAGGTTGCCTTGGTTTAATGCCGGCATATACCAAACACCATCAGAGACCCTCCAATTTGCCTCTCAACTAATTCTGGTGAATGACACTGTTTGTTTTGTGCCAGTTTCCATGCTGGCTGCGTGAGCTTTCCCTCTCTAAATCAACCTTGCTCTGCTCTGGTTCCTAGCCTCATGTGTTCTGTCCCTGCCTGCCCTCATCTATCCCCTCTCTTCCATCATATCCGGGGGCAGCCCTTCACTAGGCCTCTAGCAGCCCTCCTTCAGGCCTCCAGCAACCTTCCATCCCGTTCTCCTGCAGCCATCCAGGCATCTTGCTACCCCATCATTCAGGCCACCCACAGCCCTCCTTCCAGGCCTCCTGCAGCCATAGGTCCAGACCTCTGGCTACCCTTCACCCAGGCCTTGAGTAGCCCTCCTTCCATGTTATCAACACCCGTCAACTCAGTGTCTGCACTGTACTTGCACATACTATTGTGAATTATTGATTACCTGTAGGGCAGGGAGCAAGGCACTTATGGGTCCTGGTGTTAATCCCCAGGATCTGATAGTGGGTTATTCCCTGTTTGCACCAGACACCAGCACTGGACATGGACACTGGACAGGCCACAACTCGCTTGTCCAGAAAACCATCACGTACATACCTGCTGACACGCTCCTTGAAAGGTTGAGACAACTTTCTACCATCCCTAAAGGAGAGGACTTTAAGGATGCAATTCAGAAATTGAAGAACAAGGTATTTGCCTTATGGCAGGAAGTAGCTAACCTAAATGATGAAAACAAGACACTGAGCGATACATTGCATTGGGATACATCAACTGCACTCTCAAAATGAAATTTGATGGGGACCAACACAAACTGAAAGACTTCTGTAAAGTTCTTTTTGAGCTGATTGTTGAAATAAATGTTATATGTTAGTACTATCTATAATTATTTACTATTTTAATAGTGTATGTCTTTGATAAGGCACATACAATATCTGCAGACATGTAATGTGTTAACACTTGATTTGGGTATTTATATATGATGATATGTATTTTGATAAAAGTTTGTTGTTTAACCATATGCAAAGAAAACATTTTTTTTAAAAGACAGACTTCTGTAATCATTGCACAATTAAGGTTTTGTTCTGGCCATCTCACTTCTCCAATGATATTGCTAAAATAAGCTTCTTTCTCAATAATCTGACAAGCACCACCTGCTGGATTCCTTTCCTGCCTTTGAAAAACTATTTTGGATATTTTCCAGCACTATTAAGGTCAACATTGCCTCCCTTGCTCCAGCCTTGGATGATTTCTGCAATCACTCCTTTGCCACTTGCTCCTTCCTTCTTGCTTCCCCTCAAGCACTTCCTTGTGCACCCTCTCCTCAAAAAGTCTTCTGCCAATCCCTTCTGCTTGGCTAACTACCGCCCTATCTCCATTACCCCCTTCTTGGGGAAATTCTTGGAGAAGCTGATCATCTCCTAGCTGATCCACCACATTGAATCTGTTGGTTGTCTCCACAACCAACAGGCTTCAGAACTGGCAGAGGCACGGAAACTACACTCCCGAACACTCATGAATATTTACTCTCTAATCTCGATTCCAAATCTCCTTCCATTCTCATCCTTCTTGATCTTTCCTCTGCCTTAGACATGGTCAATCATACCACCCTTATTAATCTACTCTGTATGATACCCTTGGAATCACAGACCTGGCACTGGGTTGGTTGACCTCTTTCCTCTCTGACCAGCATCACAGGTTCAGTTGGGGTCTTTTCTCTCCTCCATCTCATTCTCCACCTACTGTGTCCCTCAGGGCCCTATCCTCTTGCCATGGCTCTTCAACATCTACCTTGCACCTCTGGCCCATTTGATCTCCACCTTCTCTCCTCACTTCAGTGTTATGCAGACAGCAGACAGCTCTCCTTCAAGCTTCCCTCCACTGCCTCCTCTTCTTCCTCTCTCATTCCTGACTTCATGTCTGCTATTCAGGCATGGTGCGCTGCTAACAATCTTTGCATTAAGGCCAGTAAAACCGAGATCCTTCTTATTGGGACCCCAGCTCCCTACTTCCCTCCTATTTTCTATTCCTCCCTCTCTTCTTCTCTCCTCACATCATGGACCTTGCCAAGAAGGCCAACTTTCAGCTGCACCTCTTCGAAGGCATTCTCTCTTTCCTCACCTTCCCCCAGAAACTCAATGTCTCCAGTGCTCTGGTCCTATTTAGGCTGGACTACTGAAACAGTCTCTTCCTCAATCTGCCTAAATTCTCCCTTCGCCCCCTTCAACCAATCCAGAATAGGACTGCAAGACTTATCCTCGGCCTCAAGCCCAGGGACTGCAGCTCTCCAGCCCTAAAATCTCTCCACTGGCTCCCGGTTGCTGTGAGGATCAAGTTCAAGATCCTGCTTCATACTGGGCTGGGAGGATAGCTCAGGGGCAACTCCCCCGCCTTGGAAGCAAGATAATGCAGAACAGCACAGGTTCAATCCCCAGGTCCGCGCTTAGAAACCTCTGCCTAGTAAGCACATTATAAATAACCAATTACAGTTACAATTACCAATTACAATACACAGGGCTTTCTGGGGACTGGGACCTCACTACATCCAACTCTCTCTCCCTAAATACCTCCCTGCTAGAGCCCTTTAGTTTTCTAGATCTAACTCTCTGCAGATCAGATGCTTTTCCAAGTAGAGAGTGGGGGTAGATCTCTCTCTTCCACAGGAGCCTCCATCTGGAATGGTCATCCCTGTCCCTCTCAGGCTTGGGCCAGATCTCCTTAAGTTCCAGAAGCTTCTCAATACCCTCCTCTTCTCCTTTTCCTTCCCCCTCCCCCACTCCTGCTAATGCCCCCTGCATTTGGCTGGCTGCCTGGTTCCTTCTGAGTCATACAGGGCACCAGGCCCTCCTCACCCAGTCTACCCCCTCACCTCAGTCTCCCCTGACACCCCCACCAAGCATTGCTGCACTTTCCCTTCTGGGCTCCCATCCCCCTGTACTAGCCTGACAGGGCCTGCACCCCTAATGATCTAGTTCTGCACCATCCTTGCACTGAGCATGTGTACCTTCTTTCCTTGCACTGCCTGCATTACCCCGGCATTTGTCCTCACCTAGCCCAGGTGCCTCCCACATTCGAACTTGCTTCTCTCGACTCCAACATGCACTTCCCTTCCCACCTAAGCACTATAACATTCCTCTCTGACCGGCCCTCCCTCCCTCCTGCCCACTCACCAGTTCTTGTTACTGCGCTTGCACGATCCGAATTTCACAAGGTCTAGTAGGAACATTTTTATTATTCTTATGCCCCCCCTTTTTTTTGTCTTGTGGTGCCTTGAAACACTATTTGCTGTATAGGCGCTTTATAATATCCAATACCTAAAATAAATAAAATATAGAGAAAATAATTACGCATACTGTGATCTTCTGTTCTGATTACTGCACCACCCACTGTTGTTCCAAAAGCTGGCCTGCATTGCCTGTCTTAGGTATCTAGAATATCAACACTCAGAACAATATTAACACCAGCCAACTGGTCCCTATGATTTATCATCCGTTATTGGATGTCTTTTCAGAAGCTGCTGCCATCCAGTTACCACCCAGAGACCGTATGAATGTGAAATCAGTATCCAGGAAGATAAACCCATTCAGCATTTATTTTATTTTATTGTTTTTTTATAACGTGCCTAATACCTTACATGAGTTTGGTTTCTAAGCACGGATCCGAGATCCAAGCCTTTGTTGCTCTGCGTGGTCTTGCGTCCAAGACCAGCGCGTTGCCCCTGTGCTATCCTCCATTCACAATATATCCAGCATGGGTGGAAATATTCACTAAGAAACAAGGGAAAGGAGGTATTCATATGCTACCAAGAGGACTGTCTGGAAAAAGGATTCATAACACCATCCACGTTTCTAGCAGAGGGCTCCTCTTTTTTTAGTTTGCAAAAAAAGGGGAAACCTCCTGCCTTGTGTGGATCATCAAGAGTAATATGACATCACACTGAAAGATCAATACCCACAACCCCTTATCAGAGATATACTGGAGTCGCTACATTCTGCCGTAGTCTTTTTTAAACTAGACCTAGAGGTGTGTACAATATGTTATGTATAAAGCATGGAGAAGAGTGGAAAAAAGGTTGTTTTTTTTATTTGTTTATGGTTCAATTACAAAATGTAGAACCTTTAGAAAATATTAAAAATATTTCCAGAAACAAACACATATTTACATTTACATTTGCATTTACATTTACATTTATATTTCTTCCTAAAATCCTACAACAACATTTCATCTCAATACCATTAAATCTTTAGACCTTTAAAAGAAAAACAAGAAAAACAGAAGAAAAACAGAAGATTCACTTTCTGATATAGACACCCTCCATCTCAGCGATGGTAATGATCTTAATATGTAGAACCTGATTCAGGTAAGGCATTCAAAAGTTTCAAAAGTAGAAAGATGAAGTGATCAAAAAGATCTATTATGAAATCTTCTTAAAACAGAGAAAAATACAGATTAAACAGTTAATATTCATTAATTATCAAAGATAGCAAGTTCCTTTTTTATGTGTTTGCAAAGGCTTACTAGTTCATATATTAGTGGTTTATATGAGCCTTGCATCATTCTTGCCCATAGAAATTGCAGACAATCCTCATGATCAATATTCACAAATTTCATCAATCGTTTTTTTTCAGAGACTTAAAATGATAGCAATGAAGTATAAGATGTTTCATAGTTTCATAAGGTTCATTGCAAAGAGGAAAGTGACATTTACTTTGATTAATTTCCCCTTTTTCGTTCCAGTTCCTGGTCCTTTCCCTAGTGTGGTATAGTTTGAATCTATACCATATATATGCTTTTCTGGTATGATTACAAGGCAATAACGTAATGTGATCGTATCTTGGAGTGCGCTGTTTAACATATGCACCATATTCTTTATACAATTTATAGGTTGCTATTCGGTCTATTGTTAAACACCAGTCCCTTTCAAAGAGGTTTTTTTTAGCGTAACCTGGACGATGATGAACATCATTGGCAGTGATATGCAAGTCATTCAATAGTTGTTTCATTTTCAAATGATATGGAGTGAATGAGATAGAAATGATTGTACCCAACATGGTTTCCATATCACTGTATAGCGGGTTCTTTGGTGGAAAGTGGATTTTTGCGTAGTTTGACAATTGCCTCCATTTCCAACGTCCAGATAAAGCCACAAGCCCCAATTCATGATGTATTACAACATTAGGTATGGACATTGGTGAATACATTGCAGATTTTAAAAAAGAGCCATGTAAACAATCAAGAATTAAATTCATATCGCATAAACATATATCAAGTGAGTATAGTATTACACTTTCAACTTTCAGTGTCATGAAGTCAATCAAAGGTGTCAACGAGAATTTATAATATTTTGCATAAATCCTTTTTAGTTGAGACAGAAGTGGTTGGGTCTTACATTTAATTAAATCAGTCCAAGCTTTAATTGAGTTTTGTTCTGAAAGATTATATCCAAGATAGATTGTATTGGTAATGCAAGATACTTGGGTTTTCATAATCCGCCATTGATAACCTCCATATTTATGCTTTGTGCCAAATTTCATAATGGCAGTTTTTGCCGGTTTAGGTGTCAAATTATTAGCAATTGCGAATTCCTCAAAGAGTAATAAATTTGTTTGAAGCCCTGCTGGAGTGAGGTCAGAGATGATAATGTTGTCCGCAAAAGCCACCCATTTGAGTCGAATAGTGCCGACTTTAACTGAAACCAAATTTTTATGATCCCAATTATTATCTAGATCAGCCAGATATAAGTTAAAGAATGTAGCCGCAAGGTTACATCCTTGTTTGAGACCTACCAATGTACTAATAGGCTTAGTAGTTCTTCCTTCGGCTGAGATTTTGATTTTATATGCTGTATTGGTGTTTAATTTGATAAACCAATAAAGTAATCATTTGAAATTCCCATATTCCTCATTTTTTTCCAAAGGAGGTAATGAACAACATTATCAAAGAATAAGTCAATGACTACTCATGTAGACTTTGTGTCCGATTAGATATGACTATGTTGTCCAAATTATTTAAAAAACAATTTATAAAACAAACATGTTGACTGCACCACCCTGTTTAAACTAACGAAATATGAGGTTAAATACAACAGTAGGAACATTAAGTGCAATCAACAAACAAAGGAAAAATCAAGAGCGTTTGGACTAGCGAACTGAACACATGTTTGTAGTATGCCTATCTTTTTAAATGTAATTTGTTTTTGATATGTCTTGAGTAAGTTGGGTATAGGCATACTCAATAGTCCCGTACACAGTATATGTTTTTAGCACTACAAAAAAATCTTTTAATGATACAATGGAGCTTATAAAAACCTGACTTTTTTAGCAACAAAATCAGAATCCTTGCTTGGTAACAAACTGTGCCATGACATTTGACCATTGATGGCTTTTTGCACACAAAACATGTACTATATAATATGCTCTATGATGATTTTAGAAAATGATAGCAACTTTGCACATTATAATATCAAATGCACTAAGCACTTTATAGAATAAGGCAACTCAATGTTGAAATTACATTTTTTGGAGATCAGGTAATAGACATTGTGCAGACATACCATCAGTATAACCAAAATGTCACCAAGGTGCACTAGCTGCACTCCATCCAATCCTTGGCACGAAACCAGTTGGATTAATATACACCACCAAGGTATATACTGAGCATTTTAGAAAACGAGTGAATTTTGTGTTCACCATTACACAATCCAGTACCAGACACTGCATATACATAACAAACATTTTAGCTTGGTAAGCACGTTGCACTTTATCAAGTTACAGCACTGAGCAATTACATCTCAATTGGTGATTTAAATCCCCAAAATTCTTAAAAGCATTGGACACTTTAATTAGTGCAATTTTTTGCACAAACGACATATCAGCAGTAGTAAGACGTCAGATTATTGATTATATGTCTTAAAATCTTCCATTTCACCAGGCACTTTCCAAATGCAACGTTTCCACAATTAAGCTTTTTCAAATCTTAACATGATATACATTGCACATACTACACAATATAAGTAATTTTACATTAGTAAATGTAGGTATGCACGTGTCACTAAAACAGTGGTAAACTTTATGGGACATCCAACATGGCTGTCCTTAAAGGCCAAGGAGTGTAAAACGAATTTGCAGTTTAGTGTTTCAAAGTAAAGGAGGGCTTTGACAAGTCACGGGTTAAATGCTAAAAAATCCACTGTACCATTCACAATCTGACGAAGACCAGTTCGGGTGAAACGTGCTATTGTGTGTCTGTTCTCTGAACCTGTCCACCTATCAACCAATAAAGGACTTCTATCATGGTGAAAGCGGCTAAGGCGTGATTCTTGGACCAATAATGGAGGAGTGCCGCTGTGAACTAAGCATTTGCAGTTTTGTTTGTTTTTTATCGGTCTCAACCATATCCATGTCCCAATCACTTAAAAGTTCTCTTGATTTAGCTCCTCTAATGCGAGCCAAAGACGAGGATTTTAAAGTTCCCATCTCACTGACATTTCTACAATCAGCAGCTTTCAAAACTCTGGCCAATACAAATACTGGGTGATGCCAATGCATCAGCTAGTTTCCAGCAGTTCATGGATGCAAACTTTTCAGATATACTGAGCCATTACCTGTTGGTATACTTAGATGACTTCTTGATTTTCTCTCAATCCCTCGTTTCCAACGTCAATCATGTTACAGAAGTACTGTCCCTACTGAGTCTGCATCACCCATGCAGTAAGCCTGAAAAATGTCTATTTCATCAAGGGTCTATTGATTTTCTTGGTTATGTTATCAGTGTGCCGGGTCTCCATATGGACGAACCTACGGTACAAGCTATCGTACAATGGAAAAGCCTGCACAATGTTAAGGTGGAGCAGCAGTTCCTTGGGATTGCTAATTATTACTGCAGTTTAATCAAAGGATTTGACCATCTCTCAGGCGATATCACCTGCCTGTTGAAGAACGGGACAACTTTCCTGTGGGGCTCTTAAGAGGAAAACACTTTTCAGCACCTAAAACGGCATTCTCCATGGCCCTGGATGATACTAAAGCATTCAAGGTTTAAACTGACTTATCTGACCAGGCCATAGGGTCAGTAATACTGTAAAAGTTGGAGAAAATAGGAATTGAACATCCTATTGCCCCAATTTGATTTTTGTTTAATGTACATTCCTGAAACCCAGAATTACAGGCAGATGCCTTATCACGGTTATTGATCACTGAATAAAAAGGAGGATTTTGATATACAGATCCTGCCAACAAGACATGTCCTTGCTTTGTTCTCACTTTCGATGTGAAACATGCAGAAAGACACATTTCTCTATACCGGCGTCCCTGCTTTGCTGCAGGCATATAACAATTGGTTAGAACAAGGGTTTCTTTTCCATGACGATCATCTGTATATACTCACAAACCATGTGTACGCAGGTCCTGAGATCCATGACTCTGCAGTGGCAGAACACAGGGGATGTCAGGGAACCCTGGTCCTTATCCAACATCACTTCCGGTGGCCAGGTCTATCGGCCCAAGTTAAGGACCATGTTTGTTTGTGTCCCTTCTGTTCACAGAACAAAAACACCTTGCTCCAAACCTGAGGTTGTTGCAACCACTGGAGATTCCTCATCTCTGTGGCACACTTTTGTGATGGATTTCATAGTCAAGTTACCACCCTCAGAAAGAAAGTCTTGCATCATGCATGTGATTGACAGTTTCATAAAATTAGCCCACTTGCTTGCCTTGTGTAAATTACCCACTGTAGAAGAGATGGCAGATGTCTTTATCCGAGAAGTGTACCAACTCCATTGATTACCTCTAAAAATCATCTCTGATCATGGCAGTCAATACAAATACCACTTTTGAATGACTGAATGAAACCATCTAGACATCCAAAGGGACTTCAGCTCTGGATACCACCCACAGCCAAACAGTTAGACGGAGCACACCAACCAGATGTTTGAACAATACCTGCACTTCTTTTGCAAGACTCTCCAATCCTTATGGAATCATCACTTGCACCTGGCAAAGGCACCTTACAACAACTCCATTCATTCAGCAACCCAACAAAGTCCTTTCTAAAACTCTTATGGTTTTCAAACCAAAACCATTCTGTTTCCATGCCATTGCACTGGGTAGGATACCATCTGAAGATTATAAAAACCCAGGACCTACAGCATCTCACTATAGCAGCTCTAGAAACCACCAAAGCCTCCCAAAAGAGACATGCAGATCATTGTCGTTCGCCAGCTTCAGCATAACATGTCAGAGACATGGGCCTCTTTATAAGTGTGGTGGTCCAGAAACAAGGGTTCCGTTTAGCTTACTGGCCAGGTGCAGCAGCCCTGTTAGGCAGATTCTTCACGGAAGTGCTGGCACTTCCATCTCCCCACTCCCATAGAGTCCTATAGGGCTCTGTGGAAATGGGGAGTTACAAAATCCAGTACCTGACTTCCCACACTGTAGGGACTTGTAATTTCCCGGTGGCACCGGGAAGTCAGACGCCGGATTCAGTGTCACTGGGTTACCGCCAAACCCGTAATGAGGCCCATGGTCTGGCTGTGTTCCAAGCATCTGCCTGTGCACAACTTGCCTACTAAATTGGCTCCTCGTTTCCTGATCCATCCGGCATGAATAAATGCCTATCACTGGTGGCAGTCCATCTAAAGTTGCCCTCACCATGACTGGCACACCCCGTCATCCACTTATTCTTACTGAAAAGGCATCAATCAGACCTCTACTGGTGGATGGGGTAAAATAATATGATGTCAACAACATCTGTAATGCATGGCGTACTGGAAAGGCTATGCCCAACGTGACAGGACTTAGGACCTTGCAGACTTGGTGAAACATGTCTATCATCAAAACCCCTGGAATACTGGGGCACCGACAGGCCTCTGGAGGAGGCATAGTGTCACCACCACACCCCAGGTCAACTCACCTTGGCACTGGAGGATCTCTCCACAGTGGCAGGCAGCCTGGCAAGTGAGCCATGCTATTTGCCCTGTATGCCAAACCCATGGGATGCGGTGTGAGGGGAGCTGGCGGTATGGGTGCAACCATGACAACCCACTGGTGCATGCACCAGGGACTGATGTCCTGTTTCTAGGAATGTGCAGTGGCCACTGAGTGTCAGTGCCTGCACAGCGACAAGGATACCTTGCTTCCATGCCAGTGTATACAAAACATGATCAGGGACCCTCCATTTTGCATCTCAACTGAATCCGGTGAGGGATGCTGTACGTTATGTTCCAGTTCACAGATTTTTGCCTGCCATTTATCTCTCCCCCTCTACCTTGCTCTGCTCTACCTTGCTCCCTAGCACAATTTGCTCTGTCCCCATCTGGCCTTTTCTGTCCCCTCTCTTCCCTCGTGTCTGGGGGCTGCCCTCAAACCAGACCTCCAGCAGCCCTGCTTCCAGGCTTCGTGCAGCCATACATCCAGACCTCAGACATTGACCTGTTACACCATTCTACTCCTCCTGAAGAAGAGAGCCAGTATGAAATGTGCAACTTCCTCTTCATGCCCAAGATTGACCACATTTTTGTCATTACTGCACTAGAGAAATGGCTTCCAGGGTCTGAATCTATTCTCTGATGCAAACGAAATCTTGAAAAGACATTATAGAATAGCAAAGTGTCCGCGGTTTGTGCACTGCATTCTGGGGGTGAAATGCACTCTTCCCATTTAGACATTAAACAAATGACTGTCAACATGTACCTGTTCACCCTGCTGACCTTTGCATGGGTCCTACAATATCGATTTGCAGGTCTGACCATGGGAGCGTCAAACCTCTTTTCATTAATGTTGCTCTGTTCGTTGTAAGGAAGGCATGGTATCAAACGGTGAAGACAAACACAAGTGATCTCAGTTCAAAGGTGTTTATTGAACTTCAATGGGTTGGTTGAATGCCTATCTAACCTAAATGTAAGGATGGTAGCAAGCTATGACAATCAAATAATAATAGTGCACTCCTAGTCGCCTCTATGTCAAAATAAAAGGGCCTATACTAATAAACCTATTGCCAATTGTTTACAAAATTAATTACAAAAGGGTGTGGTACAATAATGTATGCAACAACAACAAGTGTTGAAGAAATAATATGTCAGGACGGTTGAGCAGCTGGCTTCCCTTCTCCATGTTTTCAGCATGGGGCAATGTGGAACGTTGAGCTTTGCACACACTCTTGCTTCTCTGCCACGAGGACACAGTTCAAAGCAAAGATATCAAGGACTTTTGCCAAAGTCTCTTTTCCAATAACAGTCTCTTACTGCAGGGGGCCTGTCATAACAAACAAATATCAAAGTTCAATTTCTATTAGGATCTTCACATGCACAAGTTCTCCCTTCAGTATTTATCATGGGTCTCCCTCAGGCTTGGACCCCTTTGTACCACAATGTTTACACTTGGTCTCCCTCGGGCTTGGACCATGGATCTCCCTCATTTCCACTTGGATCCTCTTGATATCAAAATCAAAGACTTTCAAATGTGCGATGGGTTTCGCTAAAATCATAGTAGGATCACTTCGACTCTCTTCATACAATATTTTCATCAATCGTTGGGCTTTCGTTTGTCTTGGCAGAATACCTTACAGAGACCTTCGATTGAGCACACTCACTGTGCAGGACACCTCTGTTAATGGTATTGTATCTTTCCTTCTCATGTTCATAACTTCATCAGCAGTTTACCTTTATTCGCATCTTTCATCACACGTGTTTAACAATGTTCTTTCCAGCACTCGTTATACAATTTTGCAGCTTGCAACCTTGACTTCAACAGAGACCGGTCTTGCATCGGCCTCCCCAACTCACTGGCTGTGTTAATCTCTCTGATGCTTGTTTGTTCTCAGAGCCAAGGATGATACCCTGGAAGCTGCTGCTCCTCCAAACCTTGGTTGGTTATGTGCGAGGGCCCTCAGTATCTCTGACACACAATGCAGGATTCTCCAGTCTGGTTTCCTGGCCTTATGCTCTCTGCTTTGAAGGTTTCTTGAAAGTAACATCTTCTTCCTTGCAATCCTTCTTGGTTTCCCATCTTTCTCCCTTCATTCAGCTGCGATTTGAAACTGCTGTTCCTATGTGTGCTTTGTCTCACTCACAGTGTGCTCTTGTGCTCCATCTTTTATCTGTGTGGGGAAGTTTAATGGAAATCAGGTGTAAGTGAATGACAGCAATTGCCTGACCTCGCCTTACCATAGTAGCAGGACACGTCAGGTACACTGCTCGGGTGTCTTAAGAAAAATGTCTCTTTACTGCACCTCTCCGTCCATCTTTATGGAACCCCCAAACCTTTTGCTTTTATTTTTGAATCTCACCTTTACTTTTTGCAGTGCAGTGATGGCTTCACTACACTGGCTTTTGCTCATATGTTATGGGTAAACTGACATGTCCTTCAGCTGTCAGTACTGGGAAACGTGTTATTGTGTTATTGTGTTACCAGTTTTGGTTACTTTTGTATCACTTGTGGTAACTTTTTATCATTGTACAATGCAGCTTACACTGCAGTACAACGGGGTACATTTTTGTTTTGTTCTAGACTAACATTCAGAGGATTTTTTGTTACTCTAGGTGTGCTCTACGTGTGCTAAAAGGATGAGCTAGTGGCAGCAGTGACTTTTTCCCACTTTTTGGGAACTTTCATTTTAGCTTTACCGGGTTTGGCTACTAACTGTGGCTTCTGGTCAAACATGGCTGTTTCACAAGATTATTTGCTTGTCCTTTTGCCATCTTGTTCTTTAGACTTCTTCCTGGCCTGAGAGGCAAGGCAAATCCTTCTGAGGACTTCCAGTGCCTGGGAAAGCCAAAGCTTTGGTGGGCTACTGGAGGGCTGTGTTGCTGGCAGGATGTGGTCTGGGACTGTCTGGTCCCAATCCACAAACTGGTTTCAGTGTATCTGAGTGGTATGCATGAATGTTCCCATCAGTGATCCTGATTGGACCACTGCTGGGGTGTGTCTGTGAGCTAGTCCTGTCATTGGCTAGCGAGGGCGTCAACGTTTACATGGTTTTTAGGATAAGAAGAGGACCCATGCACCCATTCTTCGGAGATCCTGGAGAAACATGAAAGAGCCAAATATCCTATCCAGCTGCGAGACCCGCAAAGACACTGGAGACCCGTAGGAAGAAGGCTTGGCTACCAACTTCTGCTGCTCTCCTAGAGGAGACCTGTCATGCTTGTAATCTTTATCAGTCCTGTGAAGAAGCAGCAACCCTTGGAGTGGAGGGAACGTCCATTCCTGATGTCTGCTCGGTACCCTTCAACGAAGAGCCTCCAGAAGTGTCCCAGCATTGTCCTGTGGCTGACCAGCTCAGAATTTGGGCTGTCGTGCTGTCGGCGTCACTGTTCTGAGTTTCAACCTGGAACTTGGGTGATCCTCGGCTGGCCTTAGGAGACTAACCTCTGCGAAATGTCGGTGTCCTAGAACCAACAGTACCCGAGATAGAAGGGAAAGTCTGACTGTGGCTGTTGAGTCCCTTTGTGTCACCGAGCAGTGGTGACCACTGTCTGAAATTGCTTGCCTGACCCGAGTCCAGTCATGAGAGCGGTCCTGCATCAAGTTTTACTGCATTCTTCAATCGAGAGTCCATGCAACAGTGAAAGACACCAACTGGAGATCAGCTAGAACCTGCATCCCATGCAAATTGAGGACTGTGGCCTTTGGTGGGAAAAGCAACCTCTGACCCTCTTCCTGCCAAGTCTGGGGCAGATTCAGAGTATGGGGGGTGAGTTACAGAGCTTCTTACCTGCCCCTATACTCCCATTACAATACAATGGGCTTATAATAAACCTTTATCCTAACACCGTTGGCTTTGCCACTACTTGCTTGCTCAAGACTTCTAAAAGTTGGGCCTACTACTGTTAGCTACTTTAACATGTAATCTAATCACAAGAACCCTTCACTGGACCTCAGAGACCCTGCCTGCATTTCTTCCTGCTTCAAGGATCCCGTGGAACCTTTACCTGAACTATTGTGGAAAAGGCCCCAGACAAATTAGGGCTGGTCCATAGAGAATGATCCCTAATTTTAGTTAGGGATCATTCTCTATGGACCTTGAGTGCATAATACTAATCTAATCTTTCCTTTGCATGGGTTTCTGATATGTATAATGCCCTATATATCAATTGAATGTATATATGTATCTATTGTATTCATTGTTGTGTGATAACCCTACTTGCTAGTAGTCATTTTTCTATAGTGTGTTTTGGACAATAAATAATAACTGTATTTTTATACATCCTGTCTAATTGGTGATTCCCATTGTGTGACCTCATTGTGGACCCTTTACAAGCTCACCACCTCTGAAGAACTTAGCCTAGATAGCCTGTCACTGCTACCCAAACTGGTTTGACTACAGCTCTGCAGAGTTGTTCCCGTCACAACATAGGTTGGCCTTGTATACATCTGTCCACCAGGTCACAGTATAGAAAATCATTCCTAAAAAAATCAGTTTTCTCCCTGAATGGGCTGTCCATGTGGAAGTGTTTGTGAAGGGAAAGGTGAGGTAAATTTCCCACGTATCTTACCTCGTAGGATGGGGTAAATGTGTTACAGGGGGAGGGATACTGCGTCTCGCCATCCGGTGTCCCGCTCCCCAAAGACTCCTCACCCATGTTATCCTCCCGCAGAGGTCCACCCCTAGGGTCTGGATCCAAAGGCGATAGCTGTGCCCTGGTCACCTGAAAGAGAGATCCCCAGGGACTAGTGGGTGTGACAGAGTCGGGGAAGTAGGCTGAAATTGTGCACACACTAAACATCCCCTGGGTTATATTACTACATCCTGTGACATGTGTGACCAATAGGCATAATCTTTTTTTTTTTAAATGTGTGTTTGGTTTCTCACAGTTAAAACCTTTACAAAGAAGAATAATAATTACATTTCCTTTTCCATACATAATATAAAACAAATTTCAGTTCTCACATATTTTCGGTAATTATTAATAGTGACATTTGCGATAAAACCATAAAAAAAATTATTTGCATTGGCCCACTTATGACAAATTTCCATTGTTATTCACTTACACCAATTGGTCATTTACAGTTCATTAAATGGTGACTATTGCAACTTGTGCCAAACCACTAGAATAGAATATACTATTTCCTAATAGTAAGAGAAAGATTAGTCATCATCAGGATTCAACATGCAACAACTCTATTGGTGCAAATAAGTAATTTCTCTTTACTATCATTTGAACCAGTTCCTATGTACAATATTCTTTAGTTTCCAGGTTAGTGAAGCATATTACAATTCAACAAAATAAAATAAATAATTCTCTTACTGGGAATGGAATTTGTTTGGTTTCCACATGTGCCATTACTGTCTACTCAAATACTTAGAATCTAAATGCGCCATATATTTATTCAGATTGCTACTTGTGTCTCTCCATCTCTTGCTGATAAGATCATCAAATTCTTTGATATTTTTCCAACTTCGCGCATAATGTCTCATCAATTGCATCAAGTAATTCCACAAATGCTAAATTAAGACTCATGCTGTCACCCCTCATACCTCTGATCCATAAGATCTCACGGGTGAAATGACCTTTGTTACTCAAATAAAGACTACATGTTTCATGGTTGAAATGGGAACAATCCAATACTAGATGTTTCAGTGTTTCATCACATTTACACTTATTGGAAAATTGACACACACCGTTTGGTTCAACCCCGATTAGAGTTCCCCAATACTTGATTTTGTGTAGTGTAGGTATAGGTAGTTGCTTGAGTCTGAATCGCATGTACATTCTTCTGGCTTTAGAGCCTGGGAATTGTACTAAATACCTCGGTCTGTCCCCCCATTTTCTAAGTTGAATTTTTTATTCTGAGTAGTACTGATAGGTCCCTACTTTATCGGATTGTACACACCAATAATATTCTTCAAATATCTTTTTACAATTTGGTAAATATGCGCATAAATCTTCTTTAGCAACGTTTATGTCAATGAGTATACCATTCAATTTATCACAAAATGTGCTCATAGACCACACATTCTTTTCATTGGAGATCCGATTTGGATCTTCATTTAATTGTTAGGCGGATTCATTATTTTAATGTAGTTCCTCAAATCATACCACTTTCTTTTTGCAGATAACGGTAGTAGATTTAACTCATGACATACTATAGAGTTGGGAATAGAGCGTGAGAGCGTAAGACATTTTTCCACAGACAACCCTGCATAACATCCAGTTGTTCATCAATCTCGCTTTCACATATATCTAAGCAATATAGAACAATCAGCTCAACTTTGAGGATGTAAAATTGGATCAGGGGGAGGAAGGAGAACATGCAATATTTACGCATAATAATTTTCATTTGGGATGCAAGTGGTTTTATTTTACACTTCAGCAGATCTTTCCACATTTTGGACGAATAATTGTCAGCTAGGGTGTAACCTAGGTATCGGATTGCAGGTGCATATGCAATCAGGACAGTATTTAGTGTCCAAGTGAATTTTGTAAATTTACGTCTGCCATCGGCAAATATAATAATGCTTGATTTTGTCGGGTTTGCCTCAAGATTGTGATTTGAGGCAAACACTGCATATTGATCCAGTTTGCACTGAAGCCCAAAAGGTGTTTTATCAAAAAACAGAACAAAATCAGCAAAAGCAATCCAGTCAAGTTTTAGTGAGCCGAGAATAGCAGGATACATTACTAGGTTACTCCAATCCCTATCTAAGTCTGACATATACAAGTTAAACAAAACCGCTGCCATGTTACAGCCCTGTTTCACTCTAATTACGGTGTCTACATTTTCGCTGAGTGCTCCCTGTTGGTTCAATCTAATCCTATAGCTGGTTTTATGATGTAACTTTGCAATCATTATCACCAAGGCTTTGGGAAATCTCCTTTTGAGCATTTTTTCCCATAATACAGCTCTGATTACAGACTCAAAAGCTGCCATTAAATCAAGGGCTGCCATATATACTGGCCCAATATTGGCATGCTTAGACTGTGCTTGGAGATGTTTAAGAATAGTTGCATTTCACGGGCCTCCCATTGATTTTCTAAAGCCTACTTGAAAGTGGGATAACACATTATGGACTTCTATAAACCGTTGGATCTCTTCTAACAATAAAAGGGAGAAGATTTTTGATGCTACATCCGTTAATGCAATGGGTCTAAAATGTGCAGGGTGGTTAGATGGACCCTTTTTATAAATGGGAATAATAATCGCAGAGGACCAAGTGTTTAGAATTTGTCCACTATCATAGATATTATCGAACTTGATTTTGAGTATTTCTGGCCAGAACTTATGGTCTGCTTTGTATAGACATCCATCCGGACCAAGGGCTTTGGAATTCTTCATATGCTGAATGGCATCCCTAATGTTCTCTGTAGTCTAAGGGGACCTCTCGCCTCCCAGAGCATCGAACACCATATTGCTGCCCGACTTACATTTTTCAGGCAGACGATATTTTGTGTATATATATATATATGTCGTCCATGCCTGAGCAGAGATAGCAGGCTCTATCAGCCCTTCAGATTGTAAGCTAATCGTTTGAAGCGTTACTCAGACCTGACAGGTTCCTGCTTTAGAAGTTTATACATCATTTGCTGGTTATCTGCTATCAGGAGTGTTTTCCTTAGATGTTTAATTTTATTTCTGTAGGATTGTTTAATTGTTCTAATTTCTTCATGAATCACTGCAAAGGGGAGTATTTGTCTCCTTACATTTCTCACAGAGTGATTTTTTTCATTTTTCATGGAAGCAATATTGAGACTGAACAAATGTCGACGAGGTGTCGGTGGGCGAGAATTCCCCTTAAGTTCTACTATCATGGCTCTTAGATGTAAATGGATACATTGGTCAAGACGTTCTTCAATTTCATAGGGAGAGCATCCCTCACAGGCAATGCCCTGACAACTCCCTACCTCTGGCACAATTCTGGTAAGAAATGTTGCGCATGTAAATGGGGTCCATCTTACCGATAGGGCATGTCGATCTGGTTCAACCAACCCCATTCTGAGATCTATCTTATATTTGAAGTAGGAAAGCTTTATGACCAATTGTATAGCCAAGTGATCACTGGCTGCTGGGTCTTAGATGAAAACTGGTTTATGATGAAAGTACAGTTCTGTAGATATGAAAACATAATCGATGCAAGAGGACCTACCACCTTGTGACCATGTATGAGGATGGAGACCCTCTCCCATAGATGTCCTCTGTACATCCCATTCTAAGAAGAAGTCAATCCATATTTGCCCATTCCTGATTGCCAGAGCAGCATAATTTCCCCTGCATTCATTATAACCATCTGGTGACACATGGCACCATGAATTTAAGTCCCCATCAGCAATTATTTTTATATCGGGATTCTGTGTGAAGGCCTCTTCAAATATGGTGTTAAGGTTATCATACAGGTGACTTAAGTGGCTAGTATTTTTATTCCAGTAAATGCATACCAATAATAAGCAGGTTTTAAAATCAACGCCAATGTGCATCTCTACAGCCAGAATCTGATCTGATTTAAATACCACAGTGTCCATTGCTAGACATGCAACATTAAGTAAAATAGCTATCCCACCCGAAAGGCGACCTAACAATCCTCGTTTGGCCAGCTGGGTAAATACCTGGTAGCCTTCAATTTGAAAGGCAACCATACTCATAGTTTCCTGGAGGAATATTATATCCGGGAGTCTCATCTGGTCATGTTGCGCATACCATCTTAAGAAATTCTTCAGACCACATGAGTTCCATGAGAGAATTGTTAACCATGCTTCGCTGCTAAACCGTTTCCACCGGTTGCTTGCATTGAGGTTCGATTCTGTTTTGGACTGAAACTGTTATTCCCTTGACTGCTTCAAGAAATGAGGTTAGTTGTTTTAGTATATCCTCATTGATGTAGGGATTTATTACTTGATAGTGGGCCCTTCTACTAGCTTCACCGTTCAACAGTGAAGTTTCAAGAAAACTGGCAGCATCTTCATCAGATTTCAATATGAATGGGGTCAGGCCAATAAAAGTAAAGTCGTCTTTTTGTGTCCAAATCATTTTCATGATTACCCTTGACTTTAGGCCACAAATCATGAGATTATTGTTGGTAGATGCTAATTTCACCCAATCCATGTCATCAGATCAAATTGTTCGAAGAGCCGGGATAGCTTGGAAGGCTTTGAGCATGTATGCTCGATTTAGTCGTGCATCCCCATTGCATGCTTGATAGTTTATTCATCCTATTATGGCTGGTGTGTCTGTCTGCTGGCAACCTTAATGTATCTCTTTCATCTCCGATAGAGTCACCCCCGTAATCAAGAACCTTTACTGTATCGTGACCAAATGGTAACATGTCTGTCACTTGATCCCTCGCTAGAATAGGGTTATCTTTTATTTTATTGCAATCTGGGAAAGTTGCAGATATATTTGGACTCGATACGCCGGGTACTGTGTTCAGCTCACTCATTAATCTGGGTCTCAAAGAACCATCATTGGTTGCCTAGTAGTTCTTTTAAAATCTCTTGAAGGAAAGAAACTCAGTAAGACTGGTTGTTTTTGCGAGACGAGAAAGGGAACAACAATCAAGTCAATACTCTGACTCTCATTGTTTTTTTCAACTGATATCCTGTCTCCTAATGAAATTGGAGGTTTTATATCACTGTTATTCGAAGAAGCTTTGGGAGAAAATTTCTTTTTTTTGTTATTTTTACTATTGATGGGTTCTGTTGTGTTTTCAGCGCAAGAAGCAATCCCTTCTGTTTGAGAAGGAGGCTTTTCGCTAAATCCATTTGGTTCATTAAGATCCAGTAGAGCTTTAGACTATTCATTGAGCTGATGGAGACCTACAACAGCCCCCATACTTGACAATTGAGAGATTTGTTCAGAAATAGCCTCATCCGTTATATTGTCAGTACTCCTACATGAGTTTTGGGGGGTCGCTACTGGCAAGTTTAAGTTGATCTCAGAGTGAGATGCACTTTCATTTTCTTGCTTCTCACTATCGCCACAAGAGTTAGCGGCCAGAATATTGCGTTCTGTCTATGGTGCCATAGTGGGCTGCTTACCCTTGGGAGTTGGGTGGGATACACTCTCAGTTTCCTTTATTGGGATTACTCCTACTTCCCCCATCGATGCAGCTCCGATGAATTGAGCAAACCTAACTCCGCCCCCTGTGCATTCATGGCAGAACTATCTCTTTCCACCATCGCGGTAGCAGACTTCGCGGTCAGCTTTCTTCCACTCCCGAGAGCATTGACCATGATTGACTTGGAGGTATTTCCGATAAACAAAAGGTTTACCTTGGCAGTCTTTACAGGAAGTCTATGAACAAGATAAGAGAGAATACCAGGATTGCGATTCTGCCAGTTATCTCTATTTAAAGATAATTATGGGATCGATCTCCCCTTCAGTCAATATGCGGGTAGGACTAATATCAGTCTCCAAGCCCAAGGACTGGCTGTATATATGTTTCCCTGCTCTAAACACAGAAACAAGTATTACCAATGCCATTGTCGTGAGAGTCTCCTCAAGACCAAGTGTCTGTCAGTATAATGCCTCACAATCCAGCGCAAGAACAGGTGAAAACAGGCAAAAACTGGCACTCACTGGCACTTACTGGCACTTCCGGGGCGCGCGCCGAGGGCACTGTCCCAGTGCCTTAAGTAGAGGAAACAGATACAGCAGCAGACGTGAGGCTGTAAACTTGAGGCGGTGCTTAGGCGTGCGCCTAGCAACGGCATTGTCTATGGGTGAAAGTAAAGTAGTTGGGTATGGATTTTGTAGTCTGCTTGATAGCAGATAGCTAGTACACAATTTCTTTTTCACATTTCTAAAGCTCAAATCCACTCTACAATGTTGCACGTGTCAACCCAATCCTCAATACTATTTAACACGTGTCCACCCAAATTCTCAGTATGATTTCACACGTGTCAACCCAATACCTTTCTACAATACAACACAGTATGCTTGCAGTATAGATGTTATGAAAAACATAATAAGCCCTTAGGCAGCACTTCTTGGGAATCGTATATTGTCTTATACAAATACTTAGAAAGATAGTCCATGTACACACCGTAGCAACAGGATTGCTCTGTGCCTTCAGCAGTAGTCCTTTGGTGTTTGGTGAAGTCTGTAGGAGAGATTAGCAATAGGGCAGTAGGACAGGTGAAAACAGGCACTTACTGGCACTTCCGGGGCGCACGCTGAGGGTGCTGTCCCAGTGCCTTAATTAGAGGAAACAGACGCGGCAGCAGATGTGATGCCATAAACTGGAGGCGGGGCTTAGGCATACGCCTAGCACCGGCAGCGTCATAGCAACGGGATTGCTCTGTGCCTTCAGCAGTAGTCCTTTGGTGTTTGGTGTAGTCTGTAGAGCAGATTAGCAATAGGCCAGCAGGACAGGCGAAAATAGGCACTTACTGGCACTTCCGGGCCATAATCTTGTAAGATTCCAAGGTTTTCGGGGGAACCTCTGTATCCTGCAGTTATGGCATTGTGGGCATGATGTAAAATCAATCCCTGAAATGACAAAGGCACTACCCATTGGATTTGGCCTGATACAGATTCCCTAATCATCAGCCCATCTTCTAAAGTTACTCTTTTTTGGTTTTTCAACAACACCCTCAGTTCCTCTTTCCCATCGCAATCCTCCTCAGTCAAGGGATTTTGTCCTGCATCTAGCACATGTCTTATGTTTGTGCCTTAATCAAGTCTTGATCTGGAGTATCAAAGCTCCACTGCACCATGCGCTGATCAACTGTTTTCAGAGTTTTGGAACGTGTTACCGCATCCATATGGATTTTACCCAGCAGATGTTCAATAGGAAATAACTCACCCATCACAGCCCCCATTTTGGATTTTTGATCTGCCTTATCAAATTACCACACATCCTCCTCCAATGGATGATCATGTCACTTTCTGAAACAAGTTTGTCTATGACTTGGATCATTTGCCATGTTTAAGTGATTTCTTGTTATATGTGAGCATTCCTCTCACTTTCCAGCTCGGTAAATACTCCACAAAACTATTTTGTGCGTAATCAGAATCAGTGACTAAAACTATTTCTTTAAATGTATTTTCCACTGCTGTAGATACTGCCTTATAAATGGAGGCCAATTCTGAAACCTGACTCTTTTTGGATCCTAACCTCTTGCTTTCCTATTCCTGCCACCAATTCTTTTTCAGAATCACCTTCCAAGTGATATGCACATTCATCTACATACACGGATGGGAGATCCTTACACATTTCTTCATTGAAAGACTTGTAGGGGGATTGCTCACATTCATCTATATTTGTTTCTAATTCTGTGTCTTCAGGTGAACAAACAGCTGCACAGTCATGAAAAGCTTCTAGTCCTTGAGCAACTGCGCTCTTTTTGTTCTGTCCATATCTCACCTCCACTGTAAATCGCTGTAGTGCTAAAGTCCATGAAGTGATTTTTGACTGTGCCAAATTCCATGGTCTGATCCTTTTATTTTTCAAGACTTGTAAAGGCTGGCGATTTGCTTCAACAGTCACTCACTCCCCTTGGATTATGAGACAGAAATGCTGCAATGCCAAGACAGTGGTTAGAAGTGCTTTTTTACATTCGCTAAACGTGGTCTCTACCTGGGACAATGCCTTGCTGGCATATGCAATGGTTTTGTTATTTGCATCATGGTTTTGATATAGCACTGCTAGCATAGTCATCTGTGAACCCTATTTCTAAAAAGAAATCCTGTTTTTTAATGGATATACCAAACATGGTGCTTTTGTCAGACTGCCTTTTAACTTGGGCACTGCCTCCTTTTGTTCCTTTCCCCATTTCCAGGGTACACCCTGCTTCAGTAATTTGGTCAAATGATGTGTGATCTCTGAATAATTTTCAATATACTTCCTGTTCTAACTTATCATTCTGAGTAGACTTTTTAAACTTTTCAAATTAGTGGGATCTTTTAGTTTCTGAATTACTTCCACCCATTTCTTATGTGTTTTTAACCCATGTTCTGTCGCTTCATGGCATAGAACTTTTACCCATTTTCTGCACCACTGTGCTTTCTGTAGAGATACTTTTGCCCCAGCCTTTTTTGTAGCTGCCTGAGCACATTTCTAATTTCATTGAAATTACTTTTAAAAATCTTTATTTTTGATTAACACATCATCCACATAAACTATGGTTTCTCTCTCAGCTGCATCTGGAAGTGTCTTGCTCAGGAATATCCCAAATTCACTCCCACTATTGACATACACAAAAGGAGTCCGGGCCCAGGCATATTGTGATTTTTCAAAGGAAAATGCAAATACATTTTGTATATCTTCAGCTAGTGGTACACACCACTATCCAGCTGTAAGATCCAAGGTGGTAAATATCTTTCATCCCTGAACCTGTGCAAGGCCCTGATCAATACATGTACAGGGCCACCTTCAAACAGGTACCCTCTTGTTTAATTCTCTTAAGTCTGCACACAAGCACCATTGGGTTTTAGCACACCCAATATGGGAGTATTTGATGTTCTATGAATAGGCCTAATGAGGCCTCTAGATTCAAAATGTGTAATTATTTCAGTCAGTGACTCCAGACATGCTAGGAGAAACCTATATTATCACACAAATGCAGGTTCCCTACCATGTCTTTCTGGTAGTGTAGCAACATGCAAATTAGTCTGCCCACATTCATAGGCATCTTTGGCAAAAACCTGTTTAAATTCCATAAATATGTTCCTCAAATGATCTTTCTCTTCTTCATTTGTGCAAACATTTTGGTAAATCCTCCAAAGAAGGAAACTGTACTTTCCTCTAATTGTGTGGCAGTGCCTCTCTGGAGAATAGCTACCCTCACATATTTTGTAATAATGAACTACATTTTAATAAGCTGCTTTTATATTTCAGATTTATCTAATTCAAATAGTACACAATCATCCTGATGACAGCATATCATACACAGACTGAACTTTAAAGATTCCCTTTGGCTTAGAATCCAATGATTCTGGTAATTCACCCTGTGCAGTCACATAGCTTTCAGGGATTTCCACGATCACTGGGTTACATAGATCAGCAGTATAGTAAGATTCCTGAACTGGCATTCCTAATGCTGTATTTTCTTCCAAATGAATGTCCTGACACCCTTTGTTGTCTACCAGGATTCAAATGGGTCCATCCCCAATCTCTAACAATCTCTACCAATGGTGTATATTCGCATTATGTTTTATGGATTTATTTAGGCCCACAAATGCATCAGAAACTTTCATATGTTGTCCCTTCCTGTATTTTAATGCTACTGTAAATTGTCTGGTAAATGCGGGAATGGTAATATCCTTTTTTATTCAATGTTCAATTGCATATGGCACCATTTGGCCACAGTGGTAAGCTTGTCTCTTGTTTTCGAATTCAGGTAGAACCTCACCCAATCTGGACTAGACCTTTCAATTTAGTCTAACACCATACATACATTCTGTGCAGGATGTCCTTTCCCAAACAGAATGTATTTTGTGTTCCGCTCACAATCCACACATATTAAGGAATGCTTTTAGAGCATCTTCCCACAATTCTTGGTCCCACGTCCGGGTCATCAACGCCAAAAATGTGTTGATTTCTAATCTTAAAATGTTGGATCTCCTCTCTGTCAAGTATGTGCATGAATACATTTACATGAATGAAACTCCTTTCCTGCTCAAGCACCAAAGTGGCATCAATCATTTCACAATGCCCATTTGCATGGATAGGGATCCATGGCTGCTCTACTTCCGTGTGTATTTCTGCAATTGTTGAAATGCATTTTTCCTGATATAACTCTGCAGTAATAGTTGGTTTACATTTTTGTTCATCTAAATATAAATGCAATGCATTTTCATCTATCTGTGTTTGCCAGTTTGACTTAGGGTCCAAATAAATCTCCAAAGATTGCTTCTCCTTTTCTCCTCACATTTCATCCTGACACATGAGAATGACAGTGACGCTAGGCACTTAGGCATTCTGAAGTTATACTTCCACTTCACTTTCTGATTTAGCAATGGTGTGGCATTCTTTTGCACTGTTGCTCTGAGTCATTATATTCTTAGGTTTCAATGGTTTTGGCTAAGGATCATAAAACCCTATTTACCCCATCAACGAGGGGTGACAGTCTCCTCAGGCAATTTTTTCCTATGATATGATATATGATAAGGGATTTATAACGCGCCTATACACAAGTGTTTCAAGGCGCGATGAGACAAGGAAGGGGGAACAGATGGAAGACAGAAAAACGATCCTACTAGGCCAGGTGTCATTCAGATCGCGCAAGTGCAAGGGAAGGGGGAAGGGGGAAATTTCATGTGGAAGGGGGGAGGGGACAGTGCAGTACATGGGATAATAGAATACATAACAATAAGTAAAGTACGGGCAGCAGGTGGCAAGTGCAAGGGTAAGGATAAGTGCAGACATCAGGTGTCAAGTGCTGGTGATGGGGCTGTAGTGATACAGAAAAAAGTCCCCAAGGGCGGGGGTAGCCAGGAAGGCAGTGCAGGTGTGTGACTTGCAGGGGAGGGGACCTGGGCCCGAGATCAGAGGGTGGCTAGGTAGCCAGCACAGTTTCTGTTTTGGCCAGGAAATCAGCAGGGGAGAGGAGGGGAAAAAGCAGAAGCAAAGAGAAAGGTTTTAAGGTGCTTCCCGAACTGGAGATGGCTCTCCTCAAGTTTCAGGGGGGCAGGGAGGCTATTCCAGAGGGAGGCCCCAGCCGAAGAACGAGATCTACCACCTACTCGTTGGATGGAAAAGCGACTGACCCTTAGGGAGTTGGAGGCGAATGAGCAAACAGCTCGAGAAGGAAGATATTTAGGAAGAGAGAGGTGAAGATATTGAGGCCCCGGGCCCCAGAATGCCTTGTGGACAATGCAGAGGGTTTTGAACTGGGAGCCAGTGCAGAGATTTCAGTCCTGGAGAGATACGATCCTGGGCTTGAGGCCAAGGACAAGTCTTGCAGTCCTGTTCTGGATAAGTTGCAGTGGGTGGATAGTAGAAGTAGGCAGATTTAGAAAGAGGCTGTTACAATAGTCCAGCCTAGAGAGAACCAGAGCTCTGGGGACATTGAGCTTCTGGGGGAAGGCGAGGAAAGGAAGAATACCTCTGAGGAGGTCCAGCTGGTAGTGTGACTTCTTAGAGACGTTGGAGATGTGAGGAGAGTCGGAGACTGTGGAGTCGAAGATGACCCCGAGGTTTTTAGCCTCACAGGTGGGAGCAGGAAGAGGGCCAAGAGAGGCCGGCCAGAGAATGACAGGAAAGGAGGGTGTGGGTGTGCCGATGAGGAGAATCTTGGTCTTACTGGCATTAAGCCAGATATCATTGGCAGCACACCACCACTGTATGGCGGATAGACAGTCAGAGATGAGAGAAGAAGAGGTGGCTGAGGGTAGTGTCACGACCCTCGCCCATAACCCCCTCTGGCAAACCCATTGGCCAGGTGGAGTCAGGACTCGGGCCTCTAGAGCCTGGCATCCTCTTCAAAAGCCCTCATGGGGCCAGTCCTGGCGCCTATGGCGCCAGGGTCATACATCATGAACAACAATATGCTTGGGAAGTACTTTATTGTATTGTCAGCCAACATGGAGGCATCCACATAGATTGGTTCCTAAGAACCAAGCTATGCGGTCTAGTGTTTTGGGTGTGGCAGGCCTGGAACTCCTTTCTCTGATACTACTTTACCTGGGCTATATAAACCACACCCTGACTGTAGAACATGCTTCGTGTTACTTTGCAGCTTGCAACGTGACGCTCACCGTGTCCAGCTATTCCCTCGAACCTCGGAGAAGAAGAACCTGCAAGGAGACAAAAGGAGCATCATTAGCAGCAGCATCTTACCTGCAGTCTTCATCTTTAAACACTTGCAACTACTGAGAACAGCTTCCTCGAATCTGCACGCCTCCCGGACAGAACGACCTGAAAGAGGAAGATAGAGGCAACATTAAAGAAAGCTGTAGAGACATTTACAAATTACGAACTGCTCAAAAGGCTTACCTGGCTGGTCGCCTCTCAGCTGGCACCACTCCGGACATTCCACTCGCGCTGAAGAACACCGTGACCTACAAGGAAGGAAAACACAGGTTAGCAAAGGCAAGACTTCGCAGTGCTGCACGTAGCGTCAACTTACCGCATCATATCACTCTTAATGCGGCATCATTTACCAGCGGGGCTCAACCAAGCCAGTTCGCCGTGCTGATGCTCCGCATACCTAAGGGAGAAAAAAGAGACATTTTAAACAAAGAAAGGCATGCAGGATAGCAACACAACTGAAGAACAGCAATAAGACCTACCTGAACAATATCAAACAGGCCGGCGTCAGTGAAGTAACTGGACCACACTCTCCAATGAAAGACAACGTGCCCCTGCAAAGAAGGCAGGACGGAGAGCACACCTAATTCTACCACAAGGTGTGGAGAGGGCGCCAGAGGGACTGAAAGCATACGGGGGTGGAGGGAGGATTCTTACCTCAGTCGGTCAGTCTTGAACACAATCCTCCTGTATTTTCAGGCAGAACCTTCCCCGCAGACCACATCAGGGCAAAGCTGAGAAGCATACCAGCGAGTAACCCAGCTGGGTGGCATCCCTGTGGATACCAGGTGAGCGTAACAGGTAGCCTGAAAATGAGCTGAGTGTCATGCGCATAGCACTGGAAGGTGGGGCAGAGCATGGCAATGTGGTGGGCAAGAAGTGCCAGGTATTGGTTGAACAGCCAGGGAGAGAGGTTAGACCCCTGGCGAACACCACAGGTAGAGATAGAGATAGAGGAGAGGAAGGACCCCAGTTGAACCTGGGAGGGCCGATCAGAGAGAAAAGAAATCAGCCACACCAGGGCCGGACCGGTGATCCCCAGGTTATCACGGAGATGGTTGAGCAGGATGTCATGGTTGACAGTGCGAAGGCAGAAGAGAGATAAAGTAAGAAGAGGACACAGGGGGTGTTGGAATCAAGGTTGGAGAGCAGGTCTTCTGAAGCCAGACTGATTGTCATGGAGACAACCAACAGATTCAGTGTGAAGATTGAGCTGGGAGATGGCCAGCTTTTCCAAGAGTTTGCCCAGGAAAGGAGTGATGGAGATTGGGTGATAGTTAGCCAGGCAGAATGGGTCTGCAAAGGGTTTCATAAGAAGAAAGTGCACAAGGGAGTGCTTCAGGGGCTAGGAGAAGGCTCCCATGGTGAAAGAGTGGTTGCAGAAGTCACCCAGGGCAGGAGTCAGGGAGTCAATGTGGTCCTTGATGGTTTTGGAGGAACAGGGAAGAACCTGTTTTGACAAGACTTTCATAGATTGGACTTGTCTAGAAACCTTGTCGCAGAAGTCACCCAGGGAAGGAGTCAGGGAGTCAATGTGGTCCTTGATGGTTTTGGAGGAACAGGGAAGAACCTGTTTTGACAAGACTTTCATAGATTGGACTTGTCTAGAAACCTTGTCTGGGGAAAACAGGGGAAAGGCAGAGAAGGAGGGAGGAGACGAGGCTGAAGAAGGGCCAGGGGAAGAGCAGGGAGTAGAGGGAGGAAGGGGAGAGGAGGAGCGAGAGGACATGATGTCCTGGGTTTTAGAGATGAAATGAGAAGCCAGTTGCGTGCAGAGGGCCTGGGAAGGGACAGGAGAGGTAGAGACTGCGGCAGGATTTGCCAGTACCTTGCAGATTTTAAAGAGTTCATCTGAGTTGTTGGATGCCGCAGAGAGCGGGCATGGATGTGAGCTCTCTTCTTCGTGCGGACAGAGAGCCGGTTTTGCCTTTGGAGCAGGCAGCAGGCCAGTTTGTCAGAGGATGTACATGAAGCACGCCATTTCCTCTCATCCACCCTGCACTTGCGTTTAAGAGTGACGAGGTCAGAGTCGTACCAGGAGTTGCACTTGGCTTTGGGCTTCAGCAGATCCTCATGACAGGGGCAAGAACATCGAGAGTGTCAGATATAGCAGAGTGGAGAATGGAAAGGGCTGTGTCAGGGTGTGAGTCAGCCAAAGGGTGAGGGGGGTGAGAAAGTGGTGGCAAAAGCCTCAACTGACACGCGCTTCATTGGTCGGATGACCGAGAAGGTGGGTGGCAGTGATGGAGTTGGCTTGGCCTGAGGTGTAGAGAGGGTGAGCTGGGAGGAAAGGAGAAAGTGATCACTCCAGGAGAGAGGGGTGGTGAGAGGTATATAAAAGGGAAGGTATGAGGAGATCAGAACATCCAAAGTATGCACTGCAGAGTGAGTCGGTCCACAGAGGAGAATAGAGAGTGAGAGAGAGTCGCAAAGGTCACGAAAGAGTTCACAGGAAGGACAGGAAGCATCCAGGTGGATGTTGAAGTCTCTATGAAGGAGGAGTGAGTGGTTGAGACCAGGACTGGAGAGGAGAGGTCTGCCCACTCAGAGAGGAAGGAGGAGATCTAACCAGGTGGCCGATCGATAATAGCCAGATTAAGAGAGTGGCTAGGAGATAGAGAGAGCCTGCAGACGAGGCATTTGAAAGAGGAGTAGGCCTGCGTAGGAATGACAGAGGCAGGAATCCACTCCGGGATGATCAGGGCTACACCCCCTCCGGAACGGTTGGACCTGGGCGCAGAGAGGATCTTGTAGCTGTCAGGGAGGAGAGTGTCAAAGCTTGTGACAGAGCTGGCCATAAACATTGTCTTGGTAAGACCGAGGACATCAAGGTCAAGTTCCTCCATAAGGCGGCAGATGTCAGAGGAGTGTTTGACAGCTGAGCGAGAGTTAAGAGTGGCAATATGGAGAAGGTTGCCATCCTTGAAAGACTTCCGGGGAGGGGTATAAATCAGAGGTACGCCCTTTGGAGGCATAGAAGAAGCCCGAGGGGGGCAGAAAGGGAAGGAGGAGAGGGCAAGGTAGCCAAGTAGGAGGCAGCAGGGGGAGGCTAGGAAGCTGTGGAGTGGGGAGAGGGGACAGCAGGAAAAGAAAGGAAATTGATGAGGCGCAGGAAGCATCTATCAAAGAGGAGAAGGTTGGTCTGAGGGCCATGGACCAAGACAGTGCCATTCACATACATATTGAGGATTACTGGATTACCTTAGAGGAGTGGAAGGAGGCTAGTAGGGCCTCCCACCGGGTACCACCATTAATGGGAGAATAAGAGAAAGGAAAGAGTACAGAGACCATATGTAGGCTCCATAGATCTGGTGAGAGAACGACAAAGAGGATGTCGGTGAAAGATTGCCTGGAGGAGGCACTGGTATAGGTGTCAGTGATAGGAGGTCTGGGTTGGAGACCAGGATGTCCTTTTTAAACTTCTTCCTACCGGATTTTGTGATGAAAGCAGGATAATCGATAGAGAAGCAGTTAGAGAAAATAAGAGAGACAGAGAGCACCATAGAATAGATAGGGAGAGGAGAGAAGAGGAAGGGAGAGGGAAGGGGAGAACACTAGGGAAAGACACAGGGCAGGGACACAGGGAGAGGTGACACAAATTGAACATTTGGACAAGGTGACAGACACTCAAATTTAAAAGACTATCACAATGCAATTTTAAAGACTGGAGAAAAAGACCCACCTAAGTTTGAGAGTCCTAATAGATGGGAAAAAGGCCTAGGTTTCACAATGCAATTTTAAATAATTTCACAATGCAATTTTATTTTTTTAAGCCAGAGAGAAAAACAAACCTAAGTTTGAGAGTCTTAATAGAGGAGAAAAAGGCCTAGATGCCAGAATGCAATTTTAAATACTTTCACAGTGCAATTTTTTAAAGCCAGGTAGAAAAGACACACTTAAGTTTGAGTGTGAGTGTCTGCTAGGTCGACAGGGATAGCATGGTAGTCAACCCTGGTGATGGCTGGCCACTGGTGTCCCCTGCGGACCCTTGCAGACACAGCCATAGTATTTCATTAATGGGTGTGAACAACACTTCCTGTCTCATCCTGTGCTTCTCTATCTTTATGTCAACCTCAGTGACACCTTCAATGTGTATTTCTTCCACATTGAAACTGTGCACAGGGTCTTTACTCTGTCTCACCTTTACATAGTTTTATGGGAACCTCCCCTCATTGATGATCTGCATTAGTTCCTTTGACATTATTGTTGCTCCCCAGCTTCTTCTAGAATGCATAGAAAGTGTGAATTGTTACTGATCTGAGGACTTACTTTTCTCAGACCAGCCTGGCTTTTTGCTAGGCAAAGGGGAATATGAAATTAAATTTTGCCCCCCTTTTTGCCCATTTCTTTTTGAATTTCTCTGTCTATTTTCCTGGACTCATAACCCATTTGAAGTGCAGCTACTGACTGCCCCTCTGACTTGAGACCACTAGTGACCACTTACCTCCATGATGAAACCAATTGACTGTGTATTTTCAAAAGTGTCTTGTGTCAGCATGTCAGTTTCTAGTGGGTGACGTTTACCTGCAGTACCTGTCATTTCTGTCTCTTGGAATATTTGTGGTTCAAAATACTCCTCAGGTAGCTAACATGTGTCTGCCTTTTGGGGAATTCTTATTTCTGTGAGGGTATAAACAGTATTTTGATTATCAGGTAAGGTTAAACTATCTGTTTTGTGATTTGCACGTTGCATATTCTTTTTAAATCTACCTCTCTGTTCTTTGGGTTTTTCTTGTTCATTTTCTCCTTTTTGCTCTTCATTTTCAGCCTCCCAAATGGCCTGGTTCAAATCCCAGTTAAACTATGCTCTCTTTTAGTGTGTGTTAATTGTTCCCTTTCTCGCTTTCATTCATTTATTTTCTTGTTTTTACTTGCTAGACAACTCAGTGTTCCTATTCAAAGGCAATTCATGGGCATCCATGTTCTCATTATGGCAGAGGTGACAACATGCAAGATCACTCCTATGACCTTTTGCACTCTCATTTGCTTGTTGTATTTCAACTAAACACAATTTCCCCATTTGCTAAGACAAATTTTTAACCTTGGCATCTAAGCACTGCAATCTGCTCATGTCTCTGAATTCTTCTCTTTGTGGTCGGCAATGGTTGAATTGAACCCGATTAGCCCTGTTCTTGTACGTTTCCGTAGATTGGTTTATGTTATGTTTCCCCTGGATTCACGTGACACAGGAGGTGGGGAACGTGGTGTAAGCATTCTTTGATCATGGTCTTCCTGTGGGGGGGGAATGACTATATTGACAAGGTACATAATTCATATTTTGTCTTTCATTTGGTGGGAACTGTTCCTTAGGCTGATTTCCATTTTCAATGAATTTGTCCACATACTTTGGTCTTTCTTGATTTCCATACACCACTGTGTTTGAGCCAGATCTAATCTGGGCCCCTAATGTCTGGTATTGATCATTGTACATCTGATTTTGATTCTTATTTAGGCCTGGCATATCATGGCAAAACCCCACTCTGGGAGAATTACCAAGGTACCAATGACTAATGTAAGAATCTCTATTGCTGGCATCAATGGATTGGAGCATAGTAGTTTGGGGTGATGTTCTCTGTTGAGCCACACCCCTTTCATTATGTGCCATGTCATTCTTTGCCTGAGTTTGGGCTGATTCTAGTGGCATCTTTACAGACTTCACCACTAAAATAGCTGGTGTGCAATCCTTTGTTTCCTGATGTTCAGGTTCCTCTTCTTTCTGATTAAATATTACCTCATACAGTTTGGTTGCATGTTCAATTATCCATTCTAATGGTTTTTCCCTATCAAATTCATGAATTCATTGGGAGACAATTTTCTTCTGGAGCCCATAGAAGTATGCAGTTTGAAATTCTACTTATTTATGGTTAAAGGTCACATCAAAACGTGAGAATACCCTTTTAAGTTTGGTAAGAACTGCTGAGGGGATTCATTTGGTTGTGCAGCCATACTATAAGCAGCTTTCTTGGCTTCTTGTATAGACTGATAGGGCAAGAATGGTTGTCTAATTTCTTTCTGAAAATCTACCCATTACAAATGTTTCTGTTCATTCAGGCCACGGATAACGCTGGCAGAAGCCACATCTAAAGTGAGGTGAAAATGCCGCCCATATAGTTCCCTAGGAATCTGAAGGGTTTTGAATATATCATGGACCACCTCCAAATGATCTTTTATGCAACAATCTCCTCCTTTTTTGAACAGTTTAATCAAGGTTTTGATAGATTTCATATTTTTTAAAGCATTACATGGTTCATTCTGGGATGTGCCATTTTGTCCCTCACTCCTGTTCTCTTGTGGGTGAGAATGTGTATGAGCAGTTTCGGGTGTTTCATACCCTAATATTGGATCATAACCAGGCCTGGTCTTGTGGACAGCTGCTGGCAAATGTCCCTGGCTATAGCTGTTATTAAATTCAGCTTCAGTGAATGTGGTGCAATGATGCTTTTCTTGAGACTTAAAATTAAAGATTTGCTGTTTCAATTCTCTGCACTGCGCATGAAGCGGCTGTGCTTCATCGTGAAAATTGTAATTCTCGTCCCTGACTTTAGTGATTATTCTTTACAACTCTTTGATCTGTGCCTGACAACGGTCAACTGCTTTAATTTTTTCTTCATTCTCTTCCATTAATTGAAATATTTCTTGTTCCATGGCACAGAATTCCTTATCTTTTTCACGATTATCTTTTCTAAGGGTCTGAATTTCTGAAATTTCAATATCTTTGTCCTGTTTTATATGACTCCCGTGGCTGCAAGGATCAAGTTCAAGACACTATGCATAGTCCACAAGGCCTTCTGGGGCCGAGAACCGCACTATCTAAAACTCTCTCTTCCTAAATACTCTCCTTCTAGAGCCCTCTGCTCGTCCTCTTCTAACTCTCTGCGGGTGAGCTATTTTTCCAAACAGAAATTTGGAGGTAGATCTTTATCCTCAGCAGGTGCTTTACTCTGGAACAACCTCCCTGCTCCTCTTCATCTTGAGCCTGATCTCCTTAAGTTCCGGAAACTCCTTAAGACCTTCCTATTCTCTTCCTCTTTCTCTCTCCCTTGCCAACCTCCTCTCCATTTCCTCCTCCTTCTCTTCCCTAAATCTGCTCCATTTATGCTGACTGGTCGCCTCGTGTACCTACAGAGCCTCACAGGTCCCTGGCTTCCTCACCAGTCTTGGCCCTTTCCCCCGGGCCTCTACACGTCTGCTCACCACTACTGCACATCTTGAATTCGCTCCATGAGAAGGGTAACCTCTCTGCACTTAACCCAGGGCACTGCTTGACTGTGTGTACTTGTTCCTCTGCCCCTCCCTTTCACTTCCTGTCTGTGCACTTACATTACCTAGAATGCACTAGGCCTAGTTCGTCTGGCCTAGTACAGTAGTGATTTCTGTATATCCTTCTCCTCCTCCTCCCTTCCCCTATCTGCGCACCTTTTGTCATGCACTTACACTATCTGAAATGTCACCGTCCTAGCATGGTAGTCTATGGATTATATGTCTTCTCCCTCTCCTACCCCTTTCGACTCCTTCCTGTATTGTATTTCACTGGTAATAATGCTGTCAGGTCTAATATGCTAGTAATTCTTTTGTTAGATCATAAGGAATCTTCAAGGCCTAAGAATGACTTTGTATTCCTCTGTTCCCTTCCCGCCTTGATACACTTTAAAGTACATAACTTGTGTATATGCGCTTTACAAATAAACAATTACAATTACAATTACATCATCCAATACTGTTTTTAAATGAATTAACTCTTCCTCACTTTCAGCAAGTTATTTATCTCTCTGAGCCAGCCAGGCACTAAATCCTGTACATTTGGCCTGCAATTGCGTGTCTAACTCCCCATGTTTTTCCATCTGTAATGATTGCTCTCGTTACGCATCTAAATCGCATTGGAATTTGCTTATGACCTCAAAGTCTTTCCCTCACAGATTTATGGATCTCTGTAGCAGAAACCTTAATGCAAAAAACCTGTCAGTCTTTCTGTTGTTTGCATTCTGAGGCTTGAAACAGTCTAAGAAGACGTGTTTGCACAATGCTTCCTTTATCAAAAATACCTTCACAGAGGACTCTTTTTCCATTTCATTGCAAATCCTGTCTTTCCATGGTATCAGCTCTTCAGATGACCAGGTTACAAACTGAAAAAAGTTTTGCCTCAAGGTAATCCGATAGTTCAGAAAACTCAGCCTCAATCTGAGACATGGTGGGACTAGTGCCAATAAAACAATAACAAAATCAATGTGCACACAGTACAGATGCTACCTCCCAGCTTTAACTCAGGGAATGAGTGTACAATATGGTTATGCTATACTATGTGAGGCCACACCCATTAATTACTTAACCGCTTCCTGACCAAAGCACCAAAAATCTGTCAAGCTTGTTGGGATAGCTCGTGGTATAGTGCTGAGACCTAAATATGGAGTACTGCCTGATAATTGTTCTTATACCGGGGTCACTAATGGTAACCAAATGCTGGACCTAGTACACTCTAGATCATAATTTAATGTCCCTGCATTTTTGTATTTCCAATACCACGTTATGCCCTTTTGGCGGTATCTCGGAATACATTTACCATGTAAACAAAATACTGTCATTCATACAGAGCCCCTGAGGAGAGCCCAATTCACAGTGACCAATTTTGCTTTGTATTTTACTGCAAACTGCAATATGAAGTTATGGCCTGCAGTCAATTGCAACTTCCACTTGTTATCTGTGTTACCACAAAAGACCATAACACATAATAAGTACGCTGAGGGTAATTCAACTTTCTCCTGGTTTCTTTATCAGAAGTTAGAAAGATGCAAAATACAAAAACAAAACGTGCAATGCACAATGTTCACATGACATTTAAATTTGAAAATCAAAGGTGAAAATGAAACATTAAAAGCACAGTGCCATGGTCATGAAGTCAGGGGCACAGGCATGCAGGGGTTGCATGCACAGCAGACCTGGGTGGACACTGTCCTGGAGCCTTTGGCGCCAGGCTCATGAACAAATGTAAACAAGAACATCTATTTAACACCAAAAAGCTTTATTATGGACATAGCACTTCAGATGCATTAACCTTGAACATTCCATCCATTAAGCAGGATGCATTAACCTTGAAAATTCCATCCATTAAGCAGCCTCAAGTGTATTCTTGGATTTGGCTGCTAATGTATTGCCTTTGCACATGCTCACTCTCTAGGAGTGGCAGGGTGTGGCTAGTAAATTGGCCCTAATGGGCGTGCCCGCGATCTCAGCTATATAAGCTGCCCCGATCCTCAAGACAGACGTTTCATGTTATTCTGCACTTGCAAGCAGCGTAATGCTCACCATCGCCTGAGGTCAGACTTACCTTTGAAGATCCTGCTTCCTGGACATCCTGCTTCCTGCCAGCATACTTACCAACTGGGGGAAGCTGTTCTTACCTGTACGTCTCTTCGGCGAACCAAGTATTCATCTTTACACTTGGCACCGCAGCACGACATGCTTCATCGTCGACAGCAGCCCCTGCAAGGAAAAACAGAAGAGAAGGTTAGACATTGAAAAAACAGTCAGTTTAAGGTTGCGCTTTGCCATACTTTGCGCTTTTCCTTAAACCATCACTTACCTGCTGTCGAACATTGCGGTAGCATCCATCTTCCATCCGGCCGCGTCTCGCTTCTCACAGCTGCATTGAGGTTGCATTTCCATCTAAGGGAAGAAAACAGAAGAGAGACATTATTGCGAGCATAAATAGGAGCAACATATAAAGACATTAAACAGAACGAACAGCATCACAAGAGCTCAAGAAATACTTACCAATCATAAGGAGAAGCATAATCACAGCTGGACTGGACTAATCCTTATCAGGAATCAGTGAATGAACTAGATCCCATTTGACGTGCCCCTGTCTGAAGTAGCAGGACGGAGAGCTTATCTTCCATAATTCACAGGTGAGCTATATGGGCCGGCGTATGCTCACAGAAACCGTACTTTGGGGTGAAGGGTTCGAGAGGTACAATGATCACAGATTGGCGCATTCACACACTGTTATCTCCACGCAGGATCAGTGTCACCATGTACCACCGCTCCCAGCTTTTCTACTGAGGTAGAGGCCTGAAGGGGGCGATTCAAGTTCAAGGAGGGCTGCAACCGTGCCCCAACGCCTCAGCAGAGACCAGGTGAGCATAACAGAACGCAAAGCTTCTAATACTCTCTGCCTGGGAGTTATGTAAACTTCAGAAACAGATCAGTTAGCCCTCTTTCTAGGGGAATTACAGGCTGAAGAACATGCTTCAAGACAGGAAACCAATGCATCACGGAGGGATCTTATTGTAACTCGAGAAAGAACTGACGAATTGGCAAGACAAATGCTACAAGCACAAGCAGGACAGGTTCCACTGCCTGGAGTGACCCATTCTTCTCATTCTTCCATAACCACAACAATCAACACCGGTTCAGGAGGTTCGTCCAGGAGCAGTGCCTCTAGCCCTTCCAGAACCCTTCATCTGCGACCCAAACAAGTTTGCTGTATTTATGAACCAATGTCGCCTTCATTTCTTGTACAGACCAGGAGCCTTTCCTAATGACCAAGCCAAAGTGGCGTTTGTACTCTCATATTTAGTAGGTAGTGTGGCAACTGGTCTATACCTTTGGTAAATTAAGATGACACTTTACTTCGGAACTTTGGGAATTTTCAACATGAGATGGAGAAATTGTTTACCCTTCATACTCAAAGACAAGCTCTGGACAACAAGTTGTTGTAACTCAGACAAGGGAGTCAAGATCAATGAACCTCTTTTGCAACCAATGTCTCATAGCCCAGACCAACTGGCCAGAAGAGAAGAGGACTATACTCTTTTACCGAGGGTTACCTGGAGAAATTAAGGATGTGTTGGTACAAGTGGTGAATCCCCCTGAGAGATGTGCGGACTACATAGACCTGACGGTGCAACTCGACCATAGGTTGCAGAATCAGAAAATGGATCAAGCTAGATCAGAGGGACAGTCAGTATACGTATGGCCTTGTGCGAATCAAACTAAACCACATGAACAGTCTGAGCCAATGCAAATTGGTGGATTACGAAGTCCCCTTACCAAAGCAGAAAGGGAAAAAAGAAGACAACAACAGCTTTGCTTATATTGTGGACAAGCAGGTCACTTCCTCCGTGACTGCCCGGTAAAACCACCCAAGGTTGATTGTGCCGACACATGTTACAATAAAGATAACACCAATCTGAAACCGAAGAAAGGAATCGTGTTGAGCCTCATCAGCTCCTTACCGCTTGAATACCAAGATTACCAGGATGTCTTCAGAAAAGAGCAAGCCAACGTTCTGCCCCCGCACAGATCCTACAATTGTCAAATAGATCTTGTACCCGGAGCCCAGATCCCTTGCAGCAGAATTTACGCTCTGACAGAACAGGAAAATCAGCATCTTAGAACTTACCTGGATCAGTACCTGGCGGACGGTTTCATTCGCCCGTCCAAGTCACCTGCCTCCTCGCCCTTATTCTTCGTGCCTAAAAAGGAGGGGGACTTAAGAACTTGCATCGACTATAGACCCATCAAACATATCAGAGAAAAAAATCGATATCCTTTACCACTTATACCAGAACTCCTGGACCAAGTGAAACATGCTCAAATCTACACAAAACTGGATTTAAGAGGAGCATTCCATCTTGAAAGAGTAAAAGAGGGAGACGATTGGAAAACGGCCTTCCGCACAAAGTATGGCCTCTTTGAATACCATGTCATGCCCTTCGGGTTATGCAATGCACCTGCAGCGTTCCAATTCTTTATGAATGATGTACTCCGTGAACTACTGGACGTTTGCGCTCTTGTTTACATTGACGACATTCTTATCTATTCAAATTCCAACATCTACAAAAGGAGTGCAAAGCGTGCTCGGATTCGCCAACTTTTCCCGTCGGTTATACCCGGATTTTCACAAATTGTACATCCAATTACCTCCTTGTTAAAGAAAAATCAAAGGTTCCATTGGTTGACAGAAGCTGAAGAAGCCTTCCGGAAGTTGAAACTAGCATTCACTACAGCACCAGTCCTTTGACACTCATGGCCAGACCTACCTTACATAGTTGAGACAGATGCTTCAAAAATAGCCATGGGAGCAGTATTGTCAGAACGAGACCCTGAAACAGGACAACTACACCCCGTCGCATTCTGGTCCCGCAAATTTTCAGTCCCCGAGTTTAACTACGCAATCACAGATAAGGAATTACTGGTGATTAAAGCAGCATTCAAGGCCTGGAGACATTACCTTCTTGGGGCGAGACATACGGTCACTGTCAACATGGACCAGCGTAACTTGCAATACTTGAAAACCTCCAAAGCACAATCCTTGCGTCAACTTCGTCGGGCTATCTTTTTCGCGGAATACGATTTTATTAATACTTCTAGACCTGGAGTACGCAATGGGAAAGCAGACGCTCTATCATGCATGAGTGAAGAAAAAGAGGCTTTTACAGCATCCGACCCTGTGGCCATAACTCCTGAGGAAAGGAAAGGCAGAATAGCTGCCACCACATGTGTGGATGACCAAAGAACCAGTTTGGAATCCCCGATGGATCAATCAACACAACAGGAATGGCTGTTAAAAGGTGACCAGTACACCATCAAAGACAATCTACCGTATTTCCAAGGACGATTATATGTCCAAGACCAAGAACTGCAAAAGCAAATCATCACAAATTACCATGATTCATTACTGGAAGGACACCCAGGAATAGCTAAAACTCAGGCTAAGGTAAAATAAAACTACTGGTGCCAACCTGGCGAAAAGACAATGCCCAATTTATTCAAACCTGCAGTGTCTGTGTAACACTCACCTTGTATCCACAGGGATGCGTCTCGACTGTTCTGGGACACTCATGGGTTCACTGCACCTTCCCCGGACTTCGTTCTGCCAGGAATCAATTCTAGAAGATAGGAGGGGGATTTTAGCAACTTCACCTTCCCTTCAGAGACCCACCTCCCTGAGTTCCCTTTGTGGTTTTCCCTTCGGACTTCGCTCACCTTGATTTTCGTAATGTCACGCTCTCCGTCCTGCCGTGCTGGGCAGAGGCGCGTCGTTGTTGGCTTGATCCGCTGAGTTACTTCACTGGCGATTGCCTGGAGTCCAGACAGGCTGCGACTCCACCTTTCAGGTAAGTCTTTAATGTTTTTTGAGTAATGTCTATATTGATGAATGCCCCAATAACCTTCTCTTGTCTTGTAGAGGCTGATGGAGAGAGCTGAAGCTGATGGCTGAGTTCGAGAAGTTAAGGATGCGCTAGATGCTGCGCTGAAAGCGTCTTTGCAAGTTGACTGATCTTTGCTGTTGTTCTTCACAGGTCGCTGAGAATTCCCTGAAGCAGCGATGTATTGAGACCAAACGCCGAAGATGATGTTCGGAATGGCGGAGGCCTTCCAGGAGAGATGGTAAGTAGCTTCTGATTCTTGCCTCTATTGTCCTAAAGATGAAGCAGGAGATCGATGGAAAAGTTCCAGAAGGCTCCGACTGGATGGAGGAGCTGGAGCTGAACAGGTAAGGATAGCGAAGTTCTTTAGAGTTGTTCGCCCGTGCAGGCCAGGATGCTGAGCAGGACCCGGTAAATGTCACGCTGCAAAAGCAGAATAACGTGAAGCGCGTGCCTTGAGTCTGGCGTGGTTTAAATACCCAGCAGGTATCCCAGGTGCCTTTGGGGCGGACCCCCCCCTGAAGCTAGACTGCTTGTTGCAGTTACCTGATAATCCTTGTGGGGGCAGCCATGTTCACCCATTGTCCATTGGAAGCCATACTTGCCAAGTGAACCTGATGCCAACGGCGCCAGGATTGCGTCCAGGCACCCGCAATGAGCTGGCGTGGGCCTTTCTGGCCTTGTAAGAGAACTGAGGCGGGGGCCATAGTGCCCAAGACCCATAGTCTAGGTTCCAGGTTGTGACAGCACCTCCCCAAGGCCCCTCTCACGGTGACCCTCCTGTCCGGTCCTGGCTTGTCAGGGTGCTCTCGATGAAAACGTTGAAGCAGGTGCAGAGCATGGATGTACTCACTGGGCTCCCATGTTCTGTCCTGTGGACTGTAGCCCTTCCAGTCCACCAAATAGTAGAGTTTTGTCCTCACATATGTAGAGACCAGGATGTCCCTTCTCCTCCATATGTATGTGTTTCGAGGCTAGCCACACCTGATCCCCTACTTGGTAGTCCGGGGCCTTGGTGGGATGTTGATCCGCATATTTTTTCTGGCGCGCCTTGGCTAGTTGCAGATGTTCTTCAGCTCTCTTGAAAGCCTGCAAGATGGTCGTGTGGAGGGTTGTGATGGCTGGCATTTCCAGAGTCGTCGGGATGTCTAGCTCGGACGTGCGCGGATGTCTTCCGTAAACCATAAAGAATGTTGTTTGTCCAGTGCTGCTGTGCAACGATTTATTGTAGGCGTATTCGGCGATCCATCAGAGGTCCTTCCAATCCCCCTCTGCCTAGTGGAGCATGCAGCGTAAGTACTGCTCGAGGGTCTGGTTCATTCTCTCCGTTTGACCGTCTGTTTGGGGGTGGTGGCTAGTGGACAGTCGGATGTCTATCTGGGCTAGAGAGCAGCATTTTCTCCAGACGTTGGACACAAACTGAGTTCCTCGATCCGATATTAGGGCCGAAGGGAATCCGTGCAGGCGCACTATGTGCTCGAGGAAGATCCGGGCGAGGCCGGAGGCGTTAGGCAAACCCTTGAATGGAAAGAAGTGAGCCATTTTAGAGAATAAGTCCACGACTACCAGGATGGTGTCGTAACCTTGACAAGAAGGGAGATCAGTAATAAAGTCTAGGGACAGTGTGTGCCACGGGGCCGGCGGAATGTCCAAAGGTTGAAGGAGCCCTGTGGGTCTTTGCTTGGAGGACTTGTTCTGGGCACAGATTCCGCAAGACGTGATGAATTCGATTACATCTTTGCGCCACGTTGGCTACCAGTAACTCCTCTTCACTTTAGCTAAGGTCTTTGCAATTCCCGGGTGTCCTTCTATGAGAGAGTCATGGTACTCTGAGATGACTTGTTCTTGCAGTTCCTTCACCGGCACGAACAGCCGGTTCCTGTAGTACGACATTTGGTCCTTAACACAATAGTGTTCACCTCTGGAACCCCATTCTTGTAGTTGCTCTTGAGTTAGCACTTGCCGGACTTCGTATAAGAGCTCGTCCTGGGTCATGGTGGTGGTGATGCCTAGGATTCTATCACCAGGGATAATGTCCACGGGGTTAGGAGGTACATGTGCCATTTCCTCCGTACCCATGCGCGAAAGGGCATCTGCTTTGCCATTTTTAACTCAGGCTCGATACGTGATTACATAATCGTACTCCGCAAAGAAAGGGCCCAACGTAGCTGCGGAGATGACTGAGCTTTCACATCATTCAAATATTGGAGATTTCGGTGATCTGTTATCACAGTGATGGTATGTCTGGCTCCCAATAGGTAGTGTCGCCAAGCCTTGAATGCGGCCTTAATGGCCAGCAGCTCCTTGTCGGTGATGGCATAGTTGAGCTCCGGCGGCGTGAACTTCCGTGACCAAAAGGCCACTGGATGCAGTTGGCCTGTGTGCGGGTACTTCTGTGACAACACTGCGCCCATCGCCATACTAGACGCATCTGTTTCTACAATAAAGGGAAGGTCTGGACGTGGATGCTGCAAGATCGGGCCGTAGCAAACTTCGCCTTGACTTCTTGGAAAGCCTTCTCCGCCTCTTCTGAACGAAAGGTCTTGTTACATTTCCGTAATAGTGAAGTAATCGGGTGCATAATTTGGGAGAACCCGGGAATAACACGGCGGTAAAAGTTAGCGAAACCCAGCATACTCTGGACACCCTTAATGGAACTGGGTGCTGGCCAGTTGAGGGCTGCGTCAACTTTGTGAGCGTCCATGCCTATCCCCTTAGGTGAAATGACAAAACCAGGAACTCCACCTCCGCTACATGGAACGAGCATTTCTCGAGCTTGGCGTAGAGGTGATGTTGTCGAAGCTTGAACAGGACTGCTCGTACATGCCCTACATGTTCTTGCTCAAATATTGAGTACACTAGGATGTCATCAATGTACATTAGGGCGCAGACATCAATGAGTTCTCTAAGCACATCGTTCATGAAGTATTGGAAAGCGGCTGGGGCATTACACAGACCGAACAGCATTACTTGATATTCATATAGGCCGTACTTGGTGCGGAATGCCGTTTTCCACTCGTCCCCTTCTTTAATGCGCACTAGATGGTAGGCCCCTCTAAGATCCAACTTGGTATAGATCTGGGCTTCTTTGACCTGGTCTAGTAACTCTGGGATCAGAGGCAGAGGATAACGGTTTTTGATGTTAATTTGGTTCAGGGCACGGTAGTCGATGTAAGTTCTCAAGTCCCCTTCTTTTTTCGGTACGAAGAATAACAGAGCCGCGGCCGATGACTTGGACGGGAGGATAACGCCATTGGCTAGGTATTGCTTTAGATATGTTTTCAGATGTTGGTTTTCCGGTTCTGTAGCGCATAGATACACCCACACGGAATCCGGGCATCGGCAGCAGATCGATCTGGCAATCGTAGGGTCTGTGAGGGGACAGAGTATTTGCTTGCTCTTTCTGAAAAACGTCTTGAAAGTCTTGATAGTGCACTGACAGCGTAGCGAGTCCTCCCAGGACGCTCACTGCACCCTCACGCACAGGAGAACTGGCGTGCTTCCCCTTCTGACCTTTTGGGTAGCAAGTGTGCATGTAGCCATGGGCAAAAACCAATTCACGGGCACCCCAGTTGATTTGTGGGTTGTGTGCGACTAGCCACGGCATTCCCAGGATTAGCCGAAACTGCGGTGCCTTGATCAGATCGAAGGTGAAGATTTCATGATGTCCATCCTCACACATGAGGGTGAGTTCTGTGGTACATCCAGACACAGGTCCCGAGGCGATATCGGTGCCGTCAACGGTTGTGACCGTCTCAGTGGTTGACTTAGGGCAGAGTGGTAGCCCCATCTTTGCTGCGACGTCCTGATCTTTATAGTTCCCCACCGCTCCACTGTCGATATAAGCTTCCATTGAATGCATGACAGATGGGTGCTGGTGAGTGATTAAGATCACAGTTAGAGCAAAATGGGAGGTCTGTAGTTGAATCTCCTCGCTCGACAATTGGACCCCTACAATTGCCGGGCTTGGCAGTTTTCCGACTCCTCACCGGGGTTCACCTTGTCTGTAGCCCCGACGGTTCTTCTGGGCAGCTTGACAGGGCACTCTTTAAGGAATTGGCCGGCCTTGCCACAATAAAAGAACAACGTCAGCTCTCTCCTTTTCTCCCGTTTGGCTTTGTTTAAAGGAGGTCTGACTCCTCCTATTTGCATGGGTTCAATGGCACCTTCAGACCCTCGAGGTGCTTGGTCTTTGGGTCGCACAAATACAGGGCAGGCATCCGGCTTACTACGATCACTTTTTTGATCTTGAAGTCGCTGATCTAGTTGCACCACTAGGCTAATGAATTCAGCACAATACCGAGGTGGGTCCACCACTTGAGCCAACCCATCCTTCAGCTCCCCTTGCAGACCCCGATTGAACAGGTTGGTCCGTTTGTCCTCAGGCCAATCTGCCTCTACCACCAGCCTATTGAAAGTGGCGATGTATGCAAGCAAGTCCTGGTTCCCTTGTCGAAGGGACAAAAGTTTGTTATCTAAAGCCTGCCCATGATGGCGTTGGGCGAAAAGCTTTTCCAGCTCCTGTTGAAACCCACCAAAGTCCTGCAATAGGGGGTCATCTAGACTGATGAATGGCACCGACCAATCAGCAGCACTCCCACTCAGGTAGGAAAGGACGAAGGCCACCTGCGACTGGTCGGTTGGAAATGCCCAAGGTCTACACAGAAAATGGAGATGACACTGGTTCATAAAAGTTGCATATCATCGGGGATCTCTCGAGAATTGCTCCCGAGGGGCTAATGGTACTGTTCCAGGAAGGTTGATCTGGACCTGATTGCTCACTGGAATTGGTGTTGGAGGGGCAATCCCTGGAAACGGTGCTTGCCCAACTTGGGATTGAAGAAGTTGCCTACTTAGGTCGTCTGTTCTTTCCTTGGTCACAATTAGTTCTCTCCGCAAGGCGTTGGTTTCCTGCTGTGAAGAGTGGACCTCTGCGCGCAACTGCCCCAACAATTGGGCCAGCTGATTAGTCTCTGAGGTTTCCATACCGGGCGCCCGGGTGGATTATTAAGTACGGCTTCGCGTTCTGTAACGCTCACCTTGTATCCACAGGGAGGCCTCTCGACTGGTCTGCGCCACTTCTGGGTTCACTGCACCTTCCCCATATTTCGTTCTGCCAGGAATCAGTTCTAGAAGATAGGAGGGGGATTTTAGCGACTTCACCTTCCCTTCAGAGACCCACCTCCCTGCGTTCCCCTTGCGGTTTTCCCTTGGGACTTCGCTCACCTTGATTTTCGTAATGTTGCGCTCTCCGTCCTGCCGTGCTGGACAGGGGCGCGTCGTTGTTGGCTTGATCCGCCGACTTACTTCACTGGCGATTGCCTAGAGTCCAGACCGGCTGCGACTCCATCTTTCAGGAAAATCTTTAATGTTTTTTGAGTAATGTCTATATTGATGAATGCCCCAATAACCTTCTTCTCTTGTCTTGTAGAGGCTGATGGAGAGAGCCGAGGCTGACGGCTGAGTTCGAGAAGGTAAGGATGCGCCTGATGCAGCACTGAAAGCGTCCTTGAAAGTCGACTGACCTGTGCTGTTGTTCTTCACAGGTTGTGGAGAATTCCTGGAAGCAGTGATGTATTGGGACCAAACACTGTGATGATGTTCGGAATGGCGGAGGCCTTCCAGGAGAGATGGTAAGTAGCTTCTGATTCTTGCCTCTATTGTCCTAAAGATGTAGCAGGAGATCGATGGAAAAGTTCCCGAAGGCTCCGACTGGATGGAGGAGAGTTGGAGCTGAACAGGTAAGGATAGCGTTGTTCTTTAGAGTTGTTCACCCATGCAGGCCAGGATGCTGAGCAGGACCCGGTGAACGTCACGCTGCAAAAGCAGAATAATGCGAAGCGCATGCCTTGGGCCAGGCGTGGTTTAAATACCCGGCAGGTATCCCTGGTGCCTATGGGGCAGACCCCGCCCTGAAGCTAGACTGCTTGTTGCAGTTCCATCATAATCCTTGTGGAGGCAGCCATGTTCACCCATTGTCCATTGGAACCCATACTTGCCAAGTGAAACTGATGCCAACGGCGCCAGAATTGCGTCCAAGGCACCCGCAACGAGCTGGCGTGGGCCTTTCTGGCCTTGTAACAGTACTGAGGCGGGGGCCATGGTGCCCCAGACCCATAGTCTAGGTTCAAGGTCATGACAGTCTGTGCACAACACAAGTCTCAGAAACAGAACCCTGCTGGCTTACTGCATCCCCTAACAGTACCGCCAGCACCTTGCCATACCCTGTCAATGGACTTCATCACAGATCTTCCACCCTGCAATGGATTCAACACCATATTAGTCGTTGTGGATTTATTCTCCAAAATGGCCCATTTCATCCCTTAGAAGGGACCCCCAATTGTGTCAACTCTCGCTTCTGTGTTCCTAGAGCAAATTGTTCGATTGCATGGATTTCCAGCAATATTAGAATCTGATCCCTGAACTCAATTTGTTTCTGCCTTTTGGAGAAAATGTACGATTGCCAAAATCGATCTCCGGTTGTCCACAAGCCATCACCCTCAAACTGATGGGCAAACTGAATGAACCAACCAAACTTTAGAGCAATATCTCAGGTGTACGTTGCAACAGTCCGAGGATTCTTGGAAAAATATACTCTGGATAGCTGAGTATGCATACAACAACTCAGTTCACACAAGCACAGGGCAAACACCATTCTACACTGTTCATGGAAGACATCCGAGGACATCAGTATTTAAAAAACGTGCATAAAACCATCACTCAGGTTCTTAAGGAGGCGACAGAGCATCTGACCAAGGCTAAGGAAAGACAAAAACTGTTTGCTGATCGACATCGGAAGGAAGCTCCCGCCTACCAGATTGGAGAAAAGGTGTGGTTATCATACAAATATATTCCCCTGAAGGGGCCAAGAGCTTTCCGCCCAAGATACCTGGGCCCCTATACTATAAAGTCCATAATCAATCCTGTCGCCATGAAATTGGAGTTACCATTTCACATGAAAATTCACCCGTATTTCATGTCTCTCTCCTCAAACCCATGAAATTAATACACAGCTTAGTTCTCTGCCAGAGCCCAAAGTAATAGAGGGAGAACCAGAATATGAAGTCAAATCCATACTGGACTCCAAGGTGGTTTGATCAAAATTGTATTACCTAATTGACTGGAAAGGTTACCGACTTCAAGACTGAAATTGGGAACCCAGTGAACACGTCCATGCTCTGTGTTTAATCAGACAGTTCCATCGCAATAATCCCACCAAACCAGGACCGGGAGGAGAACCACCCTTGAGAGGGGCCTTTAGGGGGAGTGCTGTCATGGTCATGAAGTCAGGGGCACAGGCATGCAGGGGTCGCATGCACAGGAGACCTGGGTGGACACTGTCCTGGTGCCTTTGGCGCCAGGCTCATGAACAAAAGTAAACAAGAACATCCATTTAACACCAAAAAGCTTTTATTATGGACATAGCACTTCAGATGCATTAACCTTGAACATTCCATCCATTAAGTAGGATACATTAACCTTGAACATTCCATCCATTAAGCAGCCCCAAGTGTATTCTTGGGTGTGGCTGCTAATGGATTGCCTTTGCACGTGCTCACTATCTAGGAGTGGCAGAGTGTGGCTGGTAAGCCAGCCCTAATGTGCGTGCCCACGATCTCAGCTATATAAGCTGCCCCGATCCTCAAGACAGACGCTTCGCGTTATTCAGCACTTGCAATCAGCGTAACGCTCACCGTCGCCTGAGGTCAGACTTACCTTTGAAGATCCTGTTTCCTGGACATCCTGCTTCCTGCCAGCATACTTACCAACTGGGGGAAGCTGTTCTTACCTGTACATCTCTTCGGCGAACAAAGTATTCATCTTTACACTTTCCGGAACGCCGAAATCTTCATCTTGGCTCCGCAGCACGACACGCTCCATCGTCGACAGCAGCGTCTGCAAGACAAGGTTAGACATTGAAAAAAACAGTCAGTTTAAGGTTGCGCTTCGCCATACTTCGTGCTTTTCCTTAAACCATCACTTACCTGCTGTCGAACATTGCAGTAGCATCCATCTTCCATCCGGCCGCATATCGCGTCTCAGAGCTGCATTGAGGCCGCATTTGCATCTATGGGAAGAAAACAGAAGAGAGACATTATTGCGAGCATAAATAGGAACAACATATAAAGACATTAAACAGATGAACAGCATCACAAGAGCTCAAGAAAGACGTACCAATCATAAGGAGAAGCATAGTCGCAGCTGGACTGGACTAATCCTTATCAGGGATCAATGAAGGAACTAGATCCCACTCGACGCGCCCCTGCCAGAAGTAGCAGGACAGAGAGCTTATCTTCCATAATTCACAGGTGAGCTTTATGGGCCGGCGTATGCTCACAGAAACCGTACTTTGGGGTGAAGGGTTTGAGAGGTACAACAATCACAGATTGGCGCACTCACACACTGTTATCTCCATGCAGGAGCAGTATCACCATGTACCACCGCTCATAGCTTTTCTACGGAGGGAGAGGCCTGAAGGGGGAGATTCAAATTTAGGGAGGGCTGTAACCGTGCCCCAACACCTCCGCAGAGACCAGGTGTGCGTAAAACACAGCTCATTTGCAGTTTTTTCCCTGCGAGGAATGAGCATTGCTATAATTAGGCTTCAAGATGCTCTTCTATGCGGTAACTGAGCCTTTCCTGCAATGGGTTTCAAAACAGTCTATTTGCGATAAAGTCCCAGAGATCTGCTAAATTTGACCTTGAACTTCGCAAATAATCTCGGCAGATTATAAACTTCTGTTACATCTGAATGCTGTTGCATGAATGGATAAGAATATGAAAACAGCTAACTATATTTAGAAATGCAAACACATCGTTCTACGCTATAACTGTTAGAAATGCCTAATTTAGAGCCCTCGACTAACACACACACCTGTTAATCTATGATATTTGATTGAAGTGCATAGAATAGCGTGAGTGCATAACATGGTTGTTGTGCATACATGGAACGGGTTGGAGTGCATGGAATGTATTGGAGTGCATTGAACGAGTTGGAGTGCATGGAACGGGTTGGAGTGCATGGAACGGGTTGGAGTCCTTGAAACATTCGGAATGCATGGAACGGTCGGATGCATGGAACTATAAGACTGTGCTTGCTCCCAAGCACCTAAGGTAAACCACCATATAACATCTCCACGCTTACTCTCTTCTTTACACCATCACTCACCTAAAACACAGTGATACTATGACACCATTCAGTATAGCTGTTCTTATACCATCACTTGCCTCATACTCCCCATCATCCTAACTAATCACAGTTGGTCACACACACTCCAGCCTAGGCTTTCTCCTCGGGCCTAATGCAGCCAGAATCTGTCTGCATAATAACCTCCCAGAACAAACACATATTCCTGACCTCCCAACCACCACACCTACCGCTAAGAAGCAGCTATCACACGAATGCCACAAATTCTGCACACATATCCGGTGCTCACACGCACCTTATGACTCTCTCTCCTCTCTATACTGACTTGAACTTCCGTTCCCGAGGGCGTTCAACCTACCAGCACCTTGAGATCATACCAATGGTGCATAAGGCACTATATAAATGCAAAGTACCATAACATAACATATTTGCCTCTTCACACTCCTCAATTTAACTGGGAACTCACTCAAGAAATAATGCTTGATTGTGTGTGTGCTCCCCGGACTCCAAACGATCTCCATCTAGCTGCCCGGACAAGAGCATACTTTATCTGATTCACCGCCTTTGCTGTTCAATAGATTCTGCGAAGCCTTCTGTCAGCCTGCCTGCCACTGCTGGACACTTCCCCCAGGGACGGTGAGTGCTTCAAATTGACAGCCAGCCTTCTGAGAGAGCCAGCCTCCTGCAAGTCTTTTTGAACCCTTTCCCTGAGACTGTATATGGATACAGATTTTACTGACATGAAATGTAAAAGTGCCTGCCTTTCTCTGTGATGTCATACTCCATCAGAAACACCTCCCTTTCAATCAACCATAGTCCAGAAATTTCCAGAGCATGTGATTAGATCGAGCAGCATGGAATTGCAGCAAACGGATGTGAAGTGTTACATTGCCCTGAGCTGCATTCCAGTTGGACCTACTTGGACAGATCGCTTCACATCAAATCGTGTACATATCCATCACACATCTAATCCTTCCACATTTATTTACATTTATTTACTGCATTTCAAATTAATCAGTTATCAATTTGTACCAACGTTTGTTCACAAAATTAATGGACTGACTTGTCCTAAATATTAGTAGGGGATATTTTAGGAGTTAGAGGATAGGGATTAGCAAATGTTAGTTTTTTAGGGTTCATAGCAATTCAGTCCATGAGAGTGTTGTGGAGTAAAATGCTAACATCATGTTTTACAGTATCAAATCCAAATTCACCTTTTAGCTGACATGTGCTTTATACATCCACAATGCTGACATACACTGGATTCAGCACAGTGTCTCACATCTGAATCTCACACTCTTGCTCACTACTGGGATCTATTTTCATCCCTGTTGAAATGTGGAGCCTTAGCTAAAATGTGAAGCCTCCTCTCCCTACATGACCCTCCTCCTTGGACACTCTGGACAACAATAACGATAACAAAATAACCCCACATAACACCCTCCTTCCCCACCTACCTGAACAACCCCAACTCTACTGAATCACTGACACCCTCCCGACCCCAACCACAACTGAGCAGTAAATGAATGGGGCACTTGCACTGTATCCAGTACCAGATCTGAATTACGTATTTGTCAAAAATACTGATTTGAAATTGCAATAAAATGACAGTATCTGCCGATGATCTTTCCAGCCTCCCACCACCGTCAGTTAAGAAGGGTCTATCCAAGAGCACTATGTTTCCCATCAGGAGCTACCATTTGTCAATACATCGGAAGTAAGGGAACCACTAACGAATCAATACTGTGTCCTGTGTCGCCATCCTGTGACCTCTGGCCCCTCTTGGTCAGTGACTTTGTGATCATTTCCACAAATACACTAGTAGCTTTAGGTCAAGTGAATAACTGGACTTTTACTTCATACTGAATTTGTAATCCAGCAGGAAAAAGCATGGAGTAGCTGATATTCCTGTCACAGAACTTGTGCTTAACTACTGCAAAGGTTCTTCTGGAGGCTTGGACTGTTAATGAAAAATCTGGGAAGATCTGGAGCTGATCCCCATCATATGTCAGGTCTCCTTTCAATCGTGACAGCCTTAGCATGGTGTCTCGGTCACGATAATTGAGGATGCGTGCAATGATTGGTCGTGGCTGGGCCCCAGGTATAGGTCTATTTGTGGGAATCTGGTGGCTCTCTCTACCATGAACAACACAGATAGCTCACTTCGATGAAATACTATCAATACTGTCATGCAAATTATTTCCACAAATTATTCCATTCAGCTAGGCCCTTGAGCTTCTCCTATTCCAAACATCCAACCAACGTTATGCCCCTCCAAATCTTCATTCTTAGCAGTTATTGCCTTAACGGCTGCCTGTGTTGCCTTAATCTTGGTAGGGACTGACAGCAAGGTATCCTTCAGTTCTTATATCCAGTTTTCAGCCTCATCTAGTCTGGCACCATGCTTATCGAGATACAGCTGGTGCAGGTTAACTTTATTTGTGAGAGTGCCCAACTTGGAATCAAGCTTACTGTTGCTGGCTTTGAGATGAAGCAGATTTCTTTAAAAAAAATCTTGGGGTCATCCAATTTTGTTATTATTTTTTTATTTACTTCTATAGCGCCAAAAACCCACAGGCATCAGGGTGCTCACAAAAACCTGAAAAGACCAACATAGTGAGAAGACAAGGGCAATAATTATTCAGTTCAGAGTCAGGGGAGCTAAAATTAGCAGACGAGGTATGTCTTCAAAGTTTTTTAGAAGCAGTTCCAATAAGAGATCTCTCGGAGTGAATTCCAGAAAGCTGGAACTAGGGCCCTGAAGGATCTACCCATACCTCTGGTTCTTTTGGTTCTGATGCCCTGTACCAGGGTCAGATCTGACGATCGTAGATCTCTAACCGTTTTGTAGGGTAAAAACCTTTTTTTTTAGGTACTTTGAGGCTTTTCCATAAAGCGAGCGGTGTATTAGTGATCCCATTTTGAAATTAATGTGTTGTTGTACTGGTAATAAGTGTAACTCTTTCCTGGTTTTAGTAATGTGAGTTCTCCTTGGGATTGACATGGCTATGTGGATACCATCATTTTGGATAACTTGACATATCTGAATATTAGACTTTGTTGCCCCACATAATAAGAATCATAGCCGGGCAATTGTCACCACGTTCTTGTTGTTGATGTAGGGGCGTATAGTACAGAGAAGTCTCAGATGGTATTTGCATGTTTTGCGTAGGTTCTGTACATGGGAATCTGAGTTAATTGAGGCCTCTAGTATGACCCCTAATGTTTTCACTTTAGCTTGAGTTTTGATCTTATTACCTTGCAACAAGAAATTAGAGTAATCAGGATCTAGTTTGGCCCTTGTCTGTGGTGAGCCAAAGATGAGAAGCTCTATTTTATCACCGTTCAGGCAGAGCCAGTTCAAGGACATCCAATTTTCAATGGCATTATAGGTGTTTACTAATGTTAGTGAATCTTGATGGTAGTCGCCACTTTGCTCGATGACCATTTGCGTGTCATCCGCATAGTTCGTAAAAAAGACCCCTCGCTTCTCTAGTAACATACATAAGGCGCGCATGTAAAGGTTGAAAAGGAGTGGCGATATTGATGCTCCTTGAAGGACACCATATTTTATTGCAGAAACCGGGGAAGTGGCTGCGCCCCATTGTACCTTGGATACCCAATTGGACAAGAATGATTTAATCCAATTAACCACCATCTCTAAGCAACTCCCCTGTTTTTGCAGATACTCTAGCAGTCGAATGCTATTGATAGATCCAACAGGATCAGCATCCCAGCTTTCCCACTGTCAATGATCTCCAACATATGATCCTGGAGGTCCAGGAGATCGGGCTCGGTCCTATGGGCTGGGCGAAAACCAGACTCTCTGTTGTGCAGGTTGTAGTTATTTTCTATGAATTTCTGAAGTTGAAATGTGGAGGCCTTGTACAATATTTTTATGATAAACTGGCTGTTTGTTATTGGATTACTCGGTGAGATCCAGGTTCAGTATCTTTGGAATTGGCGTTATAGTCACTTTCTTAATGCCTAGTGAGACATGTTGATCTCGGAAAGAGGCATTAACAAATTTTGTTAGAAAAGGTTCAAACATACCTCTGTGTTGTAGAATAATTTTGGATGGTAAAAGGCTTAAAGAACAGGTGGTAGGGTTTATGGAAACTAACAGCAGATTCATTTATGTTGATGAGATGGAGGAGAACGAGAATCCTGGAGATAAAGAGAGTGAGGAAAAATCCTCTGTTTCTTTGGGCTCTTTCGCATTATTGGGGTGCTTCAGTAGAGTGTCAGAGCTCTGGGATGCTAATATTTGATTCCTGGCTTTGGTCATTTTCCCTTCGAACGCTAGAGATATTCGTTCACAGTCGTCACTTGTGATTGTGTCTGTAGTATCCCCTGCTCCTTCTGACGGCACGTGGTGTGTCACTGGAATTTTGGGTCTCTTCACTACCACTCCCCCATCGAATGAGAGCTTGCATTGGTTTTTGTCTCCCTTCCCCATGGTAGAAGGTTGTCTCTCAAAGCTCCTAAAATACTGGTCACCTATCCCACATGCAGCTCACGAGACAGAACTGCAACACCAGGGCCTAAGATCAGTCTGTACATGTAGCTCCACGCCAGCACCCCCACCAGTGGCACTCATTGTGTATATCAGAGTGACATCTCACCTCAGGGACCTCCGCCTGCATAGTGTGTCTTCCCTCCGCCATAGTCTTTCTTAGACCACTTCCAGAAGCATAATAGTGGAGTAGTGGCAACTAACACTGTTGACTCATGCGAACTATATGGAATCAGAAGTGGCTTTCCAATGATCAATGACCCTACCAGCTATGGTCAAGCCAGGGCTGATACATATGACTTCCAGCTCTGTCACCACCACCACAGCATCCACCTGGTATTACCTACCAGGCAGGTCATTGATAACCGACACCCATCAGTGATATCCTTTGAGCCCTTTTATGTATCGCAAACCAAAAGGATTACAGTCAAAAGGACATTCCCTGCCAGCATTCCCAGCTTGCCGTAGCACATTTCTCCAGGTCCACACTCATTCCACCCACCGGACATATCTTTGGGTCAATGGGAACCTTTTGATACTACTTAGGAGCATCCGGTGCTCAGTATGTACTCCTGCCCATGATTGAACGCTGTGCCACAATTCGGCAAAGCACTAAACCCCTCTCCTACACCACTGTGATGTGCTGTACGCAGCGCTCAACTGAGGCCAGAACATGCGCATCCGACTCCCAGTGGTGCATCACTGTGTATCAGGGCTGCTCCCCTCAGTCTTGCTACATGGGTGGAGTTGGCTAAACCCTCTAGCCAACACAGGGATGGCTGCTGACAGCAAAACCGTCTAATCGGGCTCAATCAGGTCGATAAATCTGCAGGAATGAAACAGGATTAATGTCTGGTGAGCGGACCTCACGCGGAAGCAGCCATACTGTTTTGGGCTCAACCCTCCCACCCCCCACCCAGGGAAAGTTTTTGTCAGAGTCTCTTATATTTTAATGCTTAAATTTTACACTGACGTCAGATTCTGACACCCCATACTTGGCAACACAATACAACCACACTTTAGAGGAGATAATAATATTTTCCAGTGATTTAATGTTCCCTTGCGGTCTTTATCCTTGTTACTGGAGATTCTAAGTCTTTGTGTTGGTATTGTCTTGAATTCAGTCTGGCTGCCCATCAACCACCCAACCATGAGTTAATGCTACTAAAGGCATGCTCCCAATGCCTCTCTGGTTTTAGTTGCTAGCTGGGATCAGAAGGTGAATTTGTTTTACTGGTTTTGCCGCACCTTGATGCCTACAGGCTTTTGGTGCGATATAATCACACACATAACATAACATAACATAACATAACATAACATAACATAACATAACACATAACATAACATAACATTGAGAGCTCCTAAATGCTGGAGCCATGCAATGTGTAGTTCCCCAACAACAAAACATGTTAGTGCTTGAAATATACCAAAAATAAGCACACATCTTTAACTCCCTCATTATGCAAGGCATCAGAGTCATAGTCTCACGCTCTGGCCACTTTTTCTCAACCTAGCCTTACCCTTAGTTTCCCATCCCAGTCCTATTTATTGCCTCTTTTCTAAGTCCTAGTAATTTATTTCAGTCCTAGACTCTCATCCCAGGCCGGATTCATAATCACAATCTCTCATCCTAGTCTCTCTCCCTGGTCCCTCATCCTACTTTCTCTTCTAGCCATGTTCTAGACCCTCTTCCTATACTTTTGTCCTAGTACCACAACCTACCCTACTCCCTCATCCTTCTTTCTAGTTAGTCACTCTTTATCCATTGTCTTAATTTCTTGTCCTCGACCTAGCCCATAATTGCAGTCTCTCACCCACAGTCTCACATCCTTGTCCTAGTCCTTTGTTCTAATTTTAGTTGCTAATTCGAGCCTCTCATCCCAGTACTAATCATTTGCCCTCCTACTAGTCCCTCAACCGTGCCCCTCATTTGAGTACTGTGTCATAGTTCCTCATCCCAAATTCCAGAACCCAGTCCCTCAGCTTAATCTCTTATCATTTTATACCCATCCTAGTCCTAGTTTCTGATCTTAATCACTTGTCCTAATATCTTATGCCAGCCTCTAGTCTGACTTCTAGTCACTCATCCCATAGCGTTATCTAATCCTAGTCCCTAATCCTTGTCCCTTGTACTAGTCCAAGATTCTCTTCCTCATCCTGGTGCCTCATCCTAGTCTCTCCTCCAAGTCCCTTATCCTATTACTAGCATATCTTTCTACTCCTAGACTGTCATCGTAGTCTCTCATCCTAGTGCTTGTCTCATGTCCTACACCTTTGCCCCTCTTCCCTCATTATAATTCATCTTCCTAGTCATTGATTTTAGTCCATCACCACTCATCCTAGTCCCTTCAATGTGTCCCTTATTCTAGTCCTTCATCCCTCATTCTTCTACCTTCCCCTTGCCCTAGTCCCATGCCTGATTTGCTAATTATAATCTTGCATTGTAGTCATATGCTCTTGCCCTTTTCCCTTCTTCCCATTTCCTGGTCCATTGGTCCAAGTCTCTAATTATATTCCCTTTTCCCAATCCTTTCTCCTAGTCCCTCATCCAACTGCCTCAGTCTATTCTGTCATCCATGTCTCACATTCTAGTCCCACTCGGTCATCCTCATCCTAGATGCCATTCTAGTCACTAATCCTAATTGTAGTCACTTATCCTAGACTATCATCCTAGTCCTAGTTCCTTTTCTAAAATGTTCATAGAAGCCCCAGTCTCTCATCCTCAACCTAGGCTTCTGCCCATGTCCTAGTGTTTCATTCTTGTCTGATTCCCTCAACCTAGTCCCATGTCCTTCATCCTAGAGACTTGTCCTGGTCCCCATCCTACACCCTCACGCTTACCCTATTCTTAGGTCATATTAGCTCTTTCTAGTTTCTTGTCCAAGTCCCTCATGCCAGACCCTCATTTTAATATCTCATCCTAGTCTCTAATGCTTGTGCTAGTGCCTCATATTAGTCCTTTTCATAGTCTTTAATCCTATACTGTACTCCAGGTTCTGGTCTCTCAGACCATACGGTGATCCTTGTTCTAATCTCTCGTCTGAGTCCCTTGTGGTAGTCTTGGTCTCCCCTCTTCACCTTAGTCCCTCTTCCTAGTCCCTCATCCTAGGCCCTTCTGATCCTATTTCCAGACTTTCTTATAGTTCCAGTCTTTCATCCTAGACTAGTGTCTGGGTCTACTCCAATATGTGACAAAAGTCTTTCATCCCAGTGCTTCTCCCATGTCCTAGTCATTTGTCCCTCTTCTCTCATCCTAGTCCACCTGTCTAATCCCTGATCCTAGGCCATCATCCCTCATCCTATTCCCTTCATTTTGTCTCCAAGCTTAGTCTTTCATTCCTCATTCTAGTTCCTTGTCCATCTTTTCATCCCAATATTCCATCCAGGTCATACACACTTGTCCTCCTCCTTGTCGATTGGACCTCATTCTAGACCATCATCCTAGTCTTCCTCTTCCTAGTCCTTATTCCAAGGTGGTCATTCTATTCTCTCATCCTCGCTTCTCATCCTAGTCCTAGTGTCTTGTAGTCTGAGTTCTCATCACACATCCCATTTTAGTCGCTTGTTCAAGTCACTAAAACTAGTCTCAAATCGCAATTACTTGTCTCTCATCCTAGACTGTCATCCCAGTCCTGGTCCCTGTCCCTAGTTGCACATACTACTCTCAAAATCTCATCCTTATCCTTGCTTCTAATTCTAGTCCAAGTGTTTAATCCTAGTCTGAATTTCTCATCTGAGGCCGTCATACTCGTCCAATGTCCCGCTTCTTAGTCCCTTGTCATGCTCCCTTATCCTAGTCCCTCATTCTTGCTCCTGTCCTAGGTTCTGGTTCATTATCATAGTTTCTCATCCTAGTCCCTCATGCGGGTTCCTCATCGTGGTCTTTTTTCTTAGTCCTGGTCTTTCATTCTAGTCTCTCATCCTAGCCTTTTCTCCTAGGCACTCACCATAGTAATAGGTCCTCATACAAATTCCTCTCCCTCATTCTAATCCCCCATTTGAGTCCCTTGTCCTAATCTAGTCTCTTTTTCCAGTCTCTCATTTTCATCGTTGTCCTGGTTTTTATTCAACGTCCTTGTATTTCATCCTTATCCTAGTCTTGCATTCAAATGCATGTCTTTCATCCAATTCCATCCTCCTTGTTCCTAATCCTAATCCCAACTGTCCTAATGCCTTGTCCTATTACCTTTTCTGATACCCTTCTGTTGCCCTAGTCCTTCATCCTATTCGTAATCACTTATTTTAAATGTAGTCTGCCATCCTAGTCCCTCATCCTAGCCCTAGGCATTCAGCTGGTCATAGTCCTCATTCTTGTTCCTTGTCAATGATTTTTTTTACCTAGTCCCTCATCTGTGAAGAAACCCTTGAAGCCAACCTCAGTGCCGGAAGGGCCTGGGAGATTGCCATGAAACCAATGTTGTGGAGTTAACATCCTACTCCACCGCAGGGTTGTTCCCGTTTTCAGCTATGAAGGGAAGGGTATTGGGAACAAGTCAGAATTCCTAGTGGTTGTTTGGTAAGTGAGGAGTGAGGCCAGTAATGATGAGGTAGTGATGAGTCATGAATAAGCAGGCCATCAGCAGAGAAATGTATGACTCTTGCTGCGCAGTGCAGACATGAGTGTGAGTGTTGGGATTTAGATTCTGGTCAAATAAGCTTACTCCAGATGGCCTGGATAATGTAAAAGTGTTCCCCACCCCTTCTCAGTGCTTGAAATAGGAGGATCATTGGTCAGGGTTAGTGATGAAAGACGGTGGCACTTGGGGAGTGTGGTATCTGTGCCTGCGACCGCCACCTCTTTACAGCCTACAGTGGAGGTTTGCCCTGGGGATACTCCTGCAGCCACTCCAGAGAAGTCAGTGAGAGCGAGAGTCATGAATACAACGAGAGTCCCCACTTCTCCCAAGTATTGTTGATTGCACTTTCTTCACATTGAATTCTACACTTGCTCCACTTGTTATAGTATGGATATAGTTGTATAGATGTGTTTATTTAAATGTGTGACTTCATGCTCTGACCCTTGCATTTGGATGACCTAAACCTATTGAGTTGTTACTTGATCAGTTGGAAAAGTGTCTCAGTGTGTATAGCAGCTAGCCATCCATTTCTTTAATTAATCCACTTGATTATTACCTGGAGCCTCCGGTGTCAGACACGAGGATGGGTGGGACGTAGAAGCACAAGGGAGTGAGCCCAGAGCATTTTCGTTTGAGAGTGGGGTTCTGCCATATTAGTTCTGGGGCACACCTTGTTCCTGTTTTAACCACTTTATCTTTACTGTTGCAAACACTCTGATTATGACCTCACACATAGATAAGATTGTTGGCAGTGGCCCCATGATTGGCTCACTAAGGTGGGCTTAGCCTACACCAATGAAAGTAGCCCACTTGGCTTTGAAAGAGGGCCAGAGCCCCTCTTTTGGCTGATCATCAGAAGACTTCATAAGAAGGAATAAAAAAGTACTCAACCTTGGACCCTGGCTGAAGGTACAGTCTGCCTTACATCATTCGCCAGTGAAGGAAGACCAGGATACCCGAAGAGGGAATCAAGATCCCTCCTCTAAACATCTCCCAGGGAACAGAGTGAGAAAAAGAACTCAGAGGACCCTCCAGCTGCTTCAGAACTAGTACTCAAGTCAGCACACAGTGTGCTCTGCTATGATCTGCTGCAAGCTCCCTAGTCAGGAAGTTCCAGAAGGTCTCTGAACCCAAAATGCCCAGCTGCCTGCAACACACTGTTAGGCGGAAACCTGTGCAGTTCCCTCTGGGACCACTGCAAAAGATTTAGGACTACAGGTGTTGCGATGAACCCACTTGGTAGCAGTCTGTACCACACAGATTCAATTGGTAGCTGTGGCTGAGCAGTCAGACTTCTCTCAAGAAAAGTTGGTCAGTATAGGGAGTATACAAGATAGGGTAATTCTTCGCAGCAAAACGAGTAAACACACAACCAGGCTTTAGTATAAAGATAGTAAGTTATTTATTAACAACAGAACGTCTACGAAAAATACTAAAGCGAATCACGGCAAACACATCAAAATACAATTACTCTGCAGAATGGAATAAAGCTCAATCCCCCGAAACACAATATCGACAACTCTAGGTTCTACGGCACCACTTATTTTCAGACAGAGGTGTATACCTCAACCCAGATGACACTCGAATATTTAGTGAGGAAGGGAGAGAAGAAATAGGCAGGTAATGAAGTCAACACGGTTCGTACTGAAGCGGGTAAAAATGCAAGGCAGGAAGGCATTAATCACACTAGATCACAAAGTTCGGCGGCCAGGCCCACTCGGTGAGAGGCAAGGCACGATGTCCTAGAAAGTCTCTACGGGTGATGCATTCAAGTCTTGGTTAGCAAATTGTTTAGCGACAGGTTGAACCAGTTCAGAACAAAGAGTGAATAAGCTTGGAGGCAACCCAACGGAACGGGGAGGAATCAGATACCTCACACGAACCGATCGAAAAGGGGAGCCAGGCGGTTACGGTACCTTGTTGTGGAAGACAGCTCCGACGGGGGCAGTTGTTCCTGGTGGTGGATGCACGACGGGTCTTGGCCAAGAGAAGAGATGCTCTCGTCGTCGAAGAGAAGATGTCCGGTGCACCACCAGGGAAGAAACCAGCCGCGGAGTGCTCCGTCACAAGGCACCACCTTTCGATCAGGGTGCAGGAGTAGTGGCTATCCGGTTGCCGGGTGCTCTGTACGGGCAATTCGACCACTGCGTCCTGGGCGACCAAAAAGCACAAAGAAGAAGAAGACTGGTTGTTCCCACCAGCCAGGGAAAGAGCCTCTCCGGCAGGGAGATCTCTTCTGTCGTCGGGAGATTGTGAGACGGTTCCGCAGGGCTCCACCGGAGGTGTTGTCGTGCAGGTCGGCTCAGCGTTACCCTCGTCGGATTCTTTAGGTCCAGTGGCGACTTCCTGAAGATCCAGTCCCAAAGGCCCTGCTTTTATGCAGACGTCCCCCATTCATTCAGCCTAGCTTGTCAATCAACACATGCTAAGTGGTGAGCGGGAAGGCTCACCAACTGGGCCAATCACTCCAGAGTGCGACCTGAGTTGGCAAGGCAACTCGGTCCAGGGTGCCTAAACCCCCTCCCACACCCCTGAGGTAACCCAGACAGATGGCGCCACCTTGGAGGGTCTCTGTCCAGAGGCCCGCCAAAAGTGGAACAAAGGGCTCAACCTTTGGTTTAGGAGTCACAGAGAAAAACACAGACGCCATTTTACAACCCGAGTTCTGGCAGAAAATACCACTCGATAAACCTATTTAAGATAAGTAGATCGGTGGTATGTTGGAGATTAACAAAAAAACAGTGTCAATCTTCAACAATGGGACGAATCCCATAGGGTTATGCTCGGGGTCGAACATAACAAGTAGTTTCCACTGCCACCAGCCAAAACTCGACGAGGAGGGACGGGACAGTGCCCCCTCGAGTAACAGATCCAGGAGTAATCGAATTACCCCTACTAGCACGTCCACAATAAGATGGTTGGTACTAGTTCTGTTAGCAAATTTAGGTCTAGTAAAGCCAATGGTGACTTTACATGCCCGGGGAGACAGTAGTCAGTCCCCGGGTATGGAGTCTATGGTGGGGGGACCTGCTAGGGCACCCCCGTGTCGCGACCCCTAAGGTGCAGTGCGACACACATAGAAAAACATATGAGACCCTATGGGGTAAAAGACCCCATAGCCCATCGAACACATTGACAGCCCAAAGGAATTACACACATACATGTCCAAGAGTGGGAGGAAAAGGGTCACACTCTTGGCAGGATGGAAAAAACAAACTCCAGAAATCCAGCAAAGCTGCTGGGGGACTTACTAGGTTAGGAAATTCAGCCTAAACAGAGAATTCTCCCTAACACTCGCCCCCCCCAGACTAAGGGACAGGAGGATTTAATCCACTCCTGGATGAATCTCATACCTCTAGTCGATGATATACATCCTAGAGAGACCATCAGCATTTTGGTGGTGACACCCTGACCTGTGCTCAATGGTGAAATCGAACCCTTGCAGGCAGATCGACCATCTCAGTAGTTTTGGGTTTTCCCCTTTCATTTGCATTAACCATCTCAAGGGTTGGTGGTCAGTCTGAATAACAAAAGTAGAACCGTACAAGTACGGCCTAAACTTCTTCAGAGCCCACACGATAGCAAAGCATTCTCTTTCGATTGTTGCCCACCTTGTTTCAGGATCCTTCAGCTTGCGGCTGATGTAGCAAACGGGGTGCTCCCTACCTTTCCAATCCAGTTGACTGAGTACGGCACCTATCCCTACATTGGAAGCGTCTGTCTGCACAATGAAGTGTTGGCGGTAATCAGGAGCTCTGAGTACTGGGGCTTGGCAAAGAGCCTTTTTCAGGTTTTCAAAAGCCTGATTGCACTCCTCGTTCCATTTAACCTTTTTAGGGAATTTGGGCGAGGAGATGACATTCAGTGGAGAAGCTATGGTCCCATAGTTCTCTATGAAATTCCTGTAATACCCGGTGAGGCCTAAGAAGGCTCTCACCTGAGTCTGAGTAGTCGGTGTTGTCCAATTTTGCACAGCTTCAATCTTACTGAGCAAAGGCCTTATTTCTCCACCGCCTACCTCATGCCCAAGGTAGACTACCTTACTCTGTCCAATTTGGCATTTACTCGCCTTTATGGTCAGATTGGCTCGTCCAAGAGCCTGCAAAACATCTCTCAGGTGGGTTACATGTTCGTCCCAGGAATTGCTGAACACTGCTATGTCATCCAAGTATGCCATGCAGAAGTCCTCCATCCCGGTTAGAACCTGGTTTACCATCCGTTGAAACGTAGCAGGTGCATTTTTTAGTCCGAAAGGCATTACCGTAAACTGGTATAAACCAACGGGGGTAGAAAATGCAGTTTTCTCCTTGGCATGGTTGGTCAGGGCTATTTGCCAATAGCCTGACGTCAAGTCAAATGTGCTGAGGAACTTGGCGGCGCCAAGTTTATCCACCAACTCATCTGTTCTTGGCAAAGGGTGGGCATCAGTCGTGGTGACTGCGTTAAGGGCTCTATAATCCACGCAGAATCTAAGTTCTTTAGATCCGGCCTTTGGTACTAACACAACTGGGCTAGACCATGGACTAGTAGAGGGCTCTATTACCCCGAGATCAAGCATCTTGCTGACCTCACCTTTGATGTGGGTTCTTACGTTTTCTGACATGCGATATCCTCTGCTTTTGACAGGCAGACAGTCACCAGTGAGTATCTCGTGCTGGCCCCAAGGGGTCAAGCCTGGTGAGAGCGAGAACAGAGAGGCAAACTGATTCAACATAGACTTGCACTCTTCTTGTTGCTCGGGTGTCAGATTGGAGGAGAGATTTACTCCTTCAATTTTTTCATCTAAAGGTAAGCCTCTGAGGAGATCCGGAAGAGCTTCACTCTCTTCTTCTTCCTCGGCCGATGCTAGAAGCAACGCTCCTACATCAGGTCGTGAGACATACGCTTTAAGTCGGTTGGTGTGAAAGACTGTCGGAGCCTCCTTGGGGTTGCCCAAGTCCACCAGATAGTTAACCTCACCGAGCTTACCCACTACTCGGTAGGGTCCCATCCATTTATCTTGCAAGGCCCTCTGCCTTGTGGGGATCATAACAAGAACGAGCTGGTTTTGAGCGAACTCAACCATGTTAGCCTTTTGATTGTGCCAGTGCTTGACCAATGCTTGTCCAGCTTTCAAGTTATCGCTTGCTTCTGTCATCAGGTGCGACATTCTCCTCCGGAGACCTATCACATAGTCAGTCACTCTGACTGGCTTGGGGGAAGGAGCACTCTCCAACCCCTCCTTAATCAGGGCCAATGGACCTCTGACGGGATGACCATAGAGCAGTTCGAAGGGAGAGTAGCCTACTCCCTCCTGAGGGACTTCTCTATAAGCAAAAAGAAGGCATGGCAATAGAAGGTCCCACTTACGCTTAAGGGGTTCTTCTAGAGCACCTATCATGCTCTTCATGGTTCGGTTGAACCGTTCTACCAACCCATTGGTTTGTGGGTGGTAAGCCGTTGAGAACTTGTAAGTTACTCCGCAGGTTTTCCACATGGCTTTCATGTAGTGGGACATAAAATTTGACCCCCTGTCAGAGATAACTTCCTTAGGAAATCCGACCCTAGTAAAAATACCAAGGAGGGCCTTAGCCACAGCCGGAGCTGTAACAGTCCTCATAGGAATTGCCTCAGGATACCTAGTAGCATGGTCTACTACAACAAGTATAAACCTGTTGCCTGAGGAGGTTGGAGGATCAAGGGGACCAACGATATCAATCCCTACTCTCTCAAATGGGACTCCCACAACGGGAAGAGGCACTAACGGTGCCACATTCTTGGACCCAACCTTACCAGAGATCTGGCAGGTATGGCAGCTTCTGCAGTGTTTTTCTACTTCGGCCCCCATCTTTGGCCAATAGAAGTAGAGTGAGAGCCTTTCCTTAGTCTTCTTGAAACTCAAGTGACCAGCCAAAGGAATCTCGTGGGCTAACTGCAAGAACTGTGGTCTGTTCTCTTGGGGTACTACAAGGCGTTTGTAGTCTCCAGGGACAGACTCGGTCGGTTCACTATAGAAGAGGCCATCTTCCCAGTGCAACCTATGTTTCCCAGGCTCTTGCCCTTCAGCCTGAGTTTCTGCCTGACGGCGAAGACCTTCCAGAGTTGGACATTCCCTCTGTCCCTTACTGAAGTCTGCCCTGCTGGGTCCACCTTCTGCTAGTAACGACTGCAGCTCAGGATGGTCAACAGGATCCAGATCTCCAATGAGTTCCTGGCCTTCCATTAGCTCTTCTTCAGAGTCTAATTCTACCATACAGGGTTGTACTTCCCCCTCAGCCTCAGCTGGAGGTGGAGTTACGGGTGTGACGTTGGACAACCGCGGGGAAGTCCGTGTCGGCTGCATCGGAATGTGGGATGCTGGTTTCGGTTTAGAAGTTTTAGGTTTCCCTTTTACTTCTGTGTTCCTAGAGACAGCGGCCGCCATTTCCAATGGAGCAGGAGTGATTTCTTTCTTCATCATCTCCCCGAGAGTACCGCGCAGGGTCCTCTCTCTTGCAGGTCTGGTTAGCTCCTGTAACCGTTTACTAGGAGGTCTGGGAGTATGCGATACAACTCCGAGAGTTTTCAAATCGTTACCCAACAGTACGCGTCCTGGTACCTCACTCTGTATGCTGACAGGTATCTTTACAGTCATGTCGTTACACTGGATGAGAACTGGTAATTGGGGAAGCATCTGCACAGGCCCTCCAGCTAACTTGCTGAGGCGTTTGGGTGCCTTAGCAACATCCTCAGCCTGAAAAAACGATTTATCCACCACAGTTATGCTGGCCCCAGTGTCCCTAATGGCAGGCGTCTCCTGACCATTCACCTGGACACTGTCCTTATAATACTCTTTAGTATTATCGGGGATAGAATTATAGACATCTAAATTCTGTTGTTCCCACAACCCCAGAGATACTAAAGAAACGCTGGCTGAGACTCCAATGGGTTCGTCAGCTAGCAGTTGAAAGTTTCCACTTGTCATTTGGACTTCCTCCTCTGGAGCGAAGGCTAAGGAGACAAGCTGGACCCCTGAAGGTTTACCCTTACATCTGGGATCTCCTTTCACGTGATCAGTTGAGCCACAAACAAAGCATTTCCCGAATGCTTTCTGGAATGGTGGCTTGTTCTGACCTCCTTCCGGTTTGGCACCAGAAGACATACTATTCTGCTGTGGTTTTCCCAGTGGCTTACCCTTCTGGTTTTGTTTGGGGCCCTCTTTGGAATGTGAGTTATTCGAATTCTCCTTTGAGTCTTTTTTAGGCTGTTTTCCCTCGTCCTTTTTCTGAGTTGCCCCAGAATCCTTGTGAGTAGCCCTGTTGGCAACCCACAAGTCAGCAGACTTAGCTAGAGCCCTGGAATCTAATTCCTTCGAATCAGCCAAGTGCTGTCTGAGCTCAGGAGAACAGGCATCATAAATCGACTCCAACATAAAAAGATTTCGCATACCCTCGTAAGTGTCAACTTTGTAACTCTTAATCCATCCCTCTAAGTTTTTCAACCCTTCACTCACCCAGGTAGCCCAAGGGGTACCATCATGCTTTTTGAGGGTTCTAAACCTCTTAAGATACTGGGAAGGGGTCTTCCCGAATCTAGCTATCAAAGCTAGTTTCACACTTTCGTAATCCTTCTTATCCACCTCCCCCAATTCCATTACCACATCAGTCGCAACAGGAGGAAGCCTAGAGAACAACCAGGGAAGCAACGCGTTCCCGGTGATGTCCTGGAGCCCATGATTGTATTCAAACAGTTTCAACCAATCCAACACATCCAATCTCGGTTCGTACATACCCACTAATTCCTTCGGCATCCGGGGTCTTTTGGGACTGGAGCTCCTAGAGGAACCAGAGGAGAGAGAAGCATTTTCCATAGACAACTTTTTCATTTCTAACTCATGATTAAGCTCTATTTCCCTGAGTCTTAACTCAGCTTGTTTCTGCTCAGCCTGGGCATTCATTCGTCTGAACTCGAGCTCTTGGTTTCGTTCAGATTGAGCCAAAAACCGTTTATATTCTAATTCGAGCTTCATTTTTTCAAGTTCAAAATAAGCAGGGTTACTTGTGGGACCTGGTATGGGCCCCGTAGGCACAGTTGGTAAGGCAGGTAGAGGAGCGGGGGAGACAGTTTCGTTAGCCTCGCCGTCCTCGTCAGCCTCTTCATCGCTATCATCAGAATCACGATTCAGATCAACACCATTACTGTTATCTACAGTTGCTGGAGAGTTTGGTTCCTCTGAACCAGTACCCAGACTTTGATTCGCCAGCAATCTCTCTATCAGTTCTAACTTCTTGCCTTTTACAGAAAGATTCTCTTGTCTACAGAGAGCTCGCAAACTCTCAGTATTTTTATCCGACAAAGACTCTTGGCTGTAAATTTCCATTGTAGACATGTTTTTTGAAAGTTGCTTTTGTAACGTTTTGTGGTTAGTCGTCCTACAGCGTCGAAAAACACTCTAAACTGTATACTCGATACTAATCCCACCGCTGTACACCAGTGTTAGGCGGAAACCTGTGCAGTTCCCTCTGGGACCACTGCAAAAGATTTAGGACTACAGGTGTTGCGATGAACCCACTTGGTAGCAGTCTGCACCACACAGATTCAATTGGTAGCTGTGGCTGAGCAGTCAGACTTCTCTCAAGAAAAGTTGGTCAGTATAGGGAGTATACAAGATAGGGTAATTCTTCGCAGCAAAACGAGTAAACACGCAACCAGGCTTTAGTATAAAGATAGTAAGTTATTTATTAACAACAGAACGTCTACGAAAAATACTAAAGCGAATCACGGCAAACACATCAAAATACAATTACTCTGCAGAATGGAATAAAGCTCAATCCCCCGAAACACAATATCGACAACTCTAGGTTCTACGGCACCACTTATTTTCAGACAGAGGTGTATACCTCAACCCAGATGACACTCGAATATTTAGTGAGGAAGGGAGAGAAGAAATAGGCAGGTAATGAAGTCAACACGGTTCGTACTGAAGCGGGTAAAAATGCAAGGCAGGAAGGCATTAATCACACTAGATCACAAAGTTCGGCGGCCAGGCCCACTCGGTGAGAGGCAAGGCACGATGTCCTAGAAAGTCTCTACGGGTGATGCATTCAAGTCTTGGTTAGCAAATTGTTTAGCGACAGGTTGAACCAGTTCAGAACAAAGAGTGAATAAGCTTGGAGGCAACCCAACGGAACGGGGAGGAATCAGATACCTCACACGAACCGATCGAAAAGGGGAGCCAGGCGGTTACGGTACCTTGTTGTGGAAGACAGCTCCGACGGGGACAGTTGTTCCTGGTGGTGGATGCACGACGGGTCTTGGCCAAGAGAAGAGATGCTCTCGTCGTCGAAGAGAAGATGTCCGGTGCACCACCAGGGAAGAAACCAGCCGCGGAGTGCTCCGTCACAAGGCACCACCTTTCGATCACGGTGCAGGAGTAGTGGCTATCCGGTTGCCGGGTGCTCTGTACGGGCAATTCGACCACTGCGTCCTGGGCGACCAAAAAGCACAAAGAAGAAGAAGACTGGTTGTTCCCACCAGCCAGGGAAAGAGCCTCTCCGGCAGGGAGATCTCTTCTGTCGTCGGGAGATTGTGAGACGGTTCCGCAGGGCTCCACCGGAGGTGTTGTCGTGCAGGTCGGCTCAGCGTTACCCTCGTCGGATTCTTTAGGTCCAGTGGCGACTTCCTGAAGATCCAGTCCCAAAGGCCCTGCTTTTATGCAGACGTCCCCCATTCATTCAGCCTAGCTTGTCAATCAACACATGCTAAGTGGTGAGCGGGAAGGCTCACCACCTGGGCCAATCACTCCAGAGTGCGACCTGAGTTGGCAAGGCAACTCGGTCCAGGGTGTCTAAACCCCCTCCCACACCGCTGAGGTAACCCAGACAGAATGGCGCCACCTTGGAGGGTCTCTGTCCAGAGGCCCGCCAAAAGTGGAACAAAGGGCTCAACCTTTGGTTTAGGAGTCACAGAGAAAAACACAGACGCCATTTTACAACCCGAGTTCTGGCAGAAAATACCACTCGATAAACCTATTTAAGATAAGTAGATCGGTGGTATGTTGGAGATTAACGAAAAAACAGTGTCAATCTTCAACAATGGGACGAATCCCATAGGGTTATGCTCGGGGTCGAACATAACAAGTAGTTTCCACTGCCACCAGCCAAAACTCGACGAGGAGGGACGGGACAGTGCCCCCTCGAGTAACAGATCCAGGAGTAATCGAATTACCCCTACTAGCACGTCCACAATAAGATGGTTGGTACTAGTTCTGTTAGCAAATTTAGGTCTAGTAAAGCCAATGGTGACTTTACATGCCCGGGGAGACAGTAGTCAGTCCCCGGGTATGGAGTCTATGGTGGGGGGACCTGCTAGGGCACCCCCGTGTCGCGACCCCTAAGGTGCAGTGCGACACACATAGAAAAACATATGAGACCCTATGGGGTAAAAGACCCCATAGCCCATCGAACACATTGACAGTCCAAAGGAATTACACACATACATGTCCAAGAGTGGGAGGAAAAGGGTCACACTCTTGGCAGGATGGAAAAAACAAACTCCAGAAATCCAGCAAAGCTGCTGGGGGACTTACTAGGTTAGGAAATTCAGCCTAAACAGAGAATTCTCCCTAACACACACAATAGTATTTTCGCTGTGTTGCAACTAACCAACAATCCACAACCTTTAGAGGAGATAAGCCTGCTGTTCCACCCGTGTTACAAAAATTGGACAAGGAGATTTATAACTTCAATTGTATTCTTGTTTATTCCAATCTGTTCAGATCCATTCTGGTGTATTAGAGGTGTGGGGATCATTGATTTTTTCTAAAAAAGATATTCACCCCTGGACCTCTGATACCCCAGAATTTGATTCGTAACAGCCCCACAAAGATTGGATTCAATTGCATTGTTGGCAAATCAACATCGTTGATTGGATCACATCTGTATTTCTTCGGATGGAGCTATACGAATGATCGCTTCCTTTCTCATTTGTTGGGAAGCACAATCAATGCTCTTTCTTGGGATCCCCACCATTTTCTTTCTCTTAGGTCTGGGAGACTTAAATGAATGTGGCCCTCATTACGACCCTGGCGGAAATCGAAAAACGATGGCGGAAATGCAATACCGCCATCGAATAGCGCTCGGTGCGATTATGACCCGTCACCGTAAAGTACGATGCCATTAGCGACACCGTAGTGAACGCCAACGCTAACTGCACCAAGTACGCGCACGCGCGCCATGCCAAACCGTAATTACCACCATGGCGCAACGGTACGTGAATTCTGACCCTAGCGGACATGTACCTAACGCCATCAAGCATGGCGGAAAGTACCATTCCGCCATGGTGAGAAGTACGGCATCGTGAACCAACCGTAAAAGGCCCTACTGAGTGCCTGTACACCACTCCCTGGCCACACTGGGCTTCGTAGGCAAACGCGCCCAGTACAGTACCACGCAACTATACTCAGAAGCCGGAACCCAATGCAGATCTTCTCACAATACATCGCTCCACAAATAGGAATATGCTACATTACTTGCAAAGAAGAACGCTACACGGTTAATATCAGAATAGAAATTTAATGCACAACAAAATCACCAAGCCCATACAGCTATTAGGTCATGTACTCCAAAATATATTTCATTATTGTGGGCTGCATCCGCAATAAATGACCAGCTTCTTGTTGTGTGACGCCCTGTTCCTTCATGGTACACAGGGGCTACATTCACGTTCAAAAAGGCAACATGGAAGCGCCTAGAACCGCAGGGCCGTCCCATTAGGTAGGCACTAGTCCAGCTGAAAGGTCGATATGTTGCTCCTAGCCACTAGTACTGCGTAAGGGCATGTGGCCCATTGGCGATCGTCCCATAAGATCGTAATGGTGCTCCACTGATTAACACGAAGCAGCAGGTGTCGGGAGTAAAAGCCATCTGCAGGAGTGGCATACAGATGGCAGCGGCAAAAGGGGAGGAGATACCTGTCACCCAAATGAAATGAAAAAGAATAGTATGGGCATCAGAACTTCATTTGAATTACTCACTTCAATGATCACACTAAATCCACAGCCATATGCATGCTAGCCCACTCAAAAGGATTATTCCCACCCAAAAATCACTTGCGAATCATAACTACAAAAATCGAGGTGAAAACACTATTACAAACGAGTGTTTGTGTGCATGCGTCTGTCAAAACAGAATCCATTAGATGGGATTAGTAACGTGCATAGACACAAGTGTTTGAAGGCGCGTCGAGACAGGGAGGGTTCAACAAGGGCAGATAGACGATGGTCCCACTATGGCAGCTCTGCATCACATAGCGCAGGGGAGGTGGATAGATTCCAAAAAGCCCTGTACATGGCAAACTCTCCATTAAATCATCTGTCCATGCATCCATACATCATTCCCTTATCCCGGAATGAAAACGCCTGATTATTTACTCACATAACATGTGAAATTTCCATTGAGTCTGTGCGTAATGCAGTCTGCAAAATCCACTGTGCTCCAGGCCGGAATTCCAGTGTTGTGAAGTAACATGTATTTGGGAACGTCCTGCCTTATCGTCCACTACGCTATTGCGCATCCCATACTATTCATATCAATCATTGCATTCTCGCCATGGCCCCTGTCCCAAGGACATCAAACAATAGAATGTTATATTTGCAGTCAGACCTGTGGGCGTCTCCTCGCCGCTAGCTGAAAACCGAAAGCGCCGTCCTTCGAATTCCTCATTTGCAACATCACGTCGAAAAGGCATCTGTGACCGCTTGAAATCACAAATTCATCCATGTAGTGCGGCAGTGTGTGAAAATGGCAACTGGCTTCACTCACAAATGGGACGCCCCGCCCGTCGGTGAACCTCGGTACAGTGCTGCATGAGGGTCCACCGTTAATCGAGTACTACATTCCACTGACCCTTCACAAGTTTGTTCGCGACTGCAAAGATAGTATGTGAAACAATGGGACCATAGCAGAATGAACATATGAACCAATATTTCACTGCCATCGGGATCAAATACATGATTGTAATAACAAGATGCCATGCGTCGAATTGCAGCGTTGTGTGCGGGACGTGCTCGCCCAAAGGGGATTGCAGCTTGCACAGGTGGAATGAATCACCACAGGTGGAGGCTATACAGCCTGAAAACACATAAATTGCACACCCAACCCCCTCCCACAACCACACCCACTCCAAAATGCTACCGGCAGGACTAGCGATGTTGGCCCTGGGGGACCTGATAGCACTGCAAGTACTCCAACTTCAAGAAGAAGACGAACACCAACTACTACAACAACCGGCCGCACAGAGGAGACGCAGGAGGAGGAGGAGGGCAAGGCAGGGCCAGCAAGGCCCGCCAGCACAGCCACTACCACCACGCAGGCAGCCCGCAATCCCACACCTCCGAGCACATCCGTTCAACCTCACGGATGAGCAGATCCACACCCTCTACCGTTTGGACCGGGACACCATAACCGCCATTGTGGACATGACACAGGCTGACCTTGTCAGCATGATAGATAGCCCAACCGCCATCCCACCCCTACTGAAGGTGGTGTCTGTACTCCACTTCCTGGCCACAGGCACCTACCAGCACACAGTTGGACAGTTGCATGGCATTTCACAGCCAGTGTTCTCACGGACACTATTGCAAGTGCTCGATGCCCTCCTGAAGCACGCAGACGACTACATCTCTCTACCACGCTCGGAGCAGGAAATTACGAACACAAAAGTGGGATTCCATGCACTTGGCGGCATACCGGGTTGCATTGGTGCCATCGACTGCACCCATGTGGAATTGGTCGTCCCACATGCCATGGAGGCCCAGTACCGCAACCGAAAACAATTTCATTCTCTTAATGTACAAATGGTGTGTGACTCCAACAGGATCATTACACATTGTTGTGCCCGATTTCCTGGATCAACCCATGATTCTATGGTCTTGAGGAACTCTACAATACCACGCTACATGGAGCGACACGCAGGGAACAGATCCTGGCTACTCGGTGAGTCTCATTTCATGCATGATAATGTGAGGTATGTGATGCGGCAATGACCTGGCAGGAAGGGGGGGAGGGGTGCGTACGTAGCAATGTCATTCCACAAACATCCTTTATTGTCCACATACAGGTGATGCCGGGTATCCACTGAAGAGATGGCTCCTTACACCACTCCGGAACCCACAGAACCAGCATGAGGAGGACTACAACCATGCCCACTCACGTACCCGTGTAGTCATAGAACAGGCATTCGGCCTACTGAAGACTCGTTTCCGCTGCCTCAGCAGGTCTGGCGGGGCACTCCTGTACCGCCATGAGAAGGTTGCAAAGATGGTCATGGCATGTGTCATGCTACACAACATGTGCGTACGTAGAAATGTACCCATGCCCCCTGACGCAGAACTGCAAGCACCTGAAGATGGTCATGATGAGGGTGGGGATGTGGCAGCACCTCAAGGAGTCCGCGAGGCACAGGAGGGACGTGACATTCGTCAGATTCTCATTGATTCATGCTTCTAGCACTCACGCCTGGTGGCTGATACATGGACACGGGACTTGTGGCACTGTGTGTGCCTGGAACATGCACAATATGGACTGTACGCCTATAAAGGCCTCGTACACAAAGATCAATGTCCACACATCTCATTGGATGATTGTGCAATGTTTATAGCATATGTGAAATTATGTTACACACCCCATCGACCCGCCACCCAAGTGAGCCCAACACACCCCCTCCACCCTCCTACCTCCCACCCGAACACCAGTGTCCAAAGATGCTCATTGTCAGTGGGCAGACGCTATTGCAAGCCCCCTCTCCGGGTATCAGGGGCACCCCTGCCTGTGGAGCGCAGGTTCCTCCCAGATCTACGTTGGGGGCTGCCCTGGACGGAACTTGCAACGGATGATGTCTCTGCCTGCTCACGTCCATGCATGTCCCTAAGGGTTTGTGAGAGCTCAGTGAGCACACGGCGCACAGCGGCAAGTTCAGCACATACGTCTTTGGACGTCGCATTCAGTTCCCCCCTCAGGCTCTCGGTGCTTCTCTCCATTTGTGCCCTTAGTATCTCTGTACTTCTCTCCATTTCTGCCCTAAGTGTCTCAGTTGATGTTTCTATGGCTGCCTTAGTACCCCCACATTCATCAGCATGGTCCTTGAGGAGCGTGGCCAGTTGCTGCTGTTGCACGATCACCTGGTCGAGGGACTGTTGCCTCTGCTGTGCCATGGCCATTTGCGGTGGTGTCACAGAGGGGCTGATCACCTCATGTTGCCTTGCCACAGGGCTTGTGGGGGATGGCCAGTCGTCGTCTTGTGGGTGCCCCTGCGTGGTATCCTCATGGTGTACGGGATGAAACAAACAGGGGGATTGAGACAGGTCATGGATGGATCCTACATCGGCATCCCCGTTTTCTGTGTCGTAGCATGCTGCCATTAATGCAGTGTCACCTATGGTGCTGCTGCCACCAGAAGCAGTGCCTTCTGTGGCATCCATTGGGGGGACCTGTGGTGGTGCTGTTGTGGGCATGCTGGCTGCTGGGGTGCCTGTTGAAGTTCCCTCCTGTGTGCTGCCACTTGATTTGTGCTGCTGCCGTGTCTTGATCCGTGCAGCTGAGGTGGAGGGTCTTTGGCCGTTGGTCTTGGCCCTCTTTGCAGGTGTGCTGGTAGGGGTGTCCTGGAGCTCGTCGTTTGAATCGGACCCTGTGGTGGAGTAAAGGAGGGCGAGCGTTATTCATGGGTCTGTGGAAATTGGAATGGCAATGTATCACATGCATTGGGGTGGTACCTGAGAGTGATTTGGGTCAGGGCCTTGGAGGTGGTTTCATTTTTGTGTGGATTGAGGATGCAGTTGTTTTGCAGCCTGCAGTTAGGGTGTGCCTGCTGCACGTGTAGAGGGTGTTTTTAGGATTTTTAATTATTTATGTATTCAATGTGACTTTTAAAGTGCGCTATCAGGCCAATGTATGTGGACGTTCTCCTGGACATGTGTTACTGTTGCACTATGTGGACACATGGTACTTCACATGATTGGACATTGTGGATTTAGCATTGTTTTATTTGGGCCACCTACCTGATTCTTCGGATGTCTGCACTCCTTTCTCCATCCCTCCGACTCCCTCTATACTCTCCATTCCAATGGTGGAGGCACAGATTTCTTCCCAGGGGGTCAACTTGATGGGTGATTCCGATCCTCCCCCGGTAGCTGTGGCAATGTTACGGTTGGCGGATAGTATGCTCCGTACGCGTATCCGCAAGTCGTCCCATCGCTTTCTGCATTGCTGTGGGTTGCGGGGTGCGGTCCCCACCGCACTTACCCGCTGTGCCACCAGGGCCCATATGGCCTTCTTGTTCGCAAGTGCCGTCCTGGTCATTTGCGTCGAGAAGACGACGGCAGCATTCTCCTGGAGGGTCTCTGTGAGCACGGTGAGTTCCTCACGGGAGAAGTGGACCTGCCGCTTGCGGTCGCACGCTTTTTTCGCTACTTTTCCCATTTTTATTGCTTTCACTAGGGTGGATGACGGGTTGGGATGTGTCTCAGGGTAGTATTTTTTATGGTTGTGTGGGAATTCTGATTTTATAGGTGTACGGCGTGCTGTTTCCCGTTCCGGGACCATGTTTTTACTTCCGTTTCCGTATATTTACGGTCACCGTACTTTCCGATTGCCGCTCATTACGGTGACCGCTAAAATGGGTGGCGGAATTGCACCTAGGGCGCCGTACGACGGCGGTGAGGGGCGTTTTGGGGACATTTCCGCCATCGCGGACTTTGCACTTCCGCCATGGCGTAGTGCTCGTGCCCGATGGGTCGGAATTAGCCGCACTTTACTCCGTCGTGCAATGGCGGAAACGCTATTTACGCTATGGCGGTCAGGTCAGTCACTTTCCGCCAGGGTCGTAATGAGGGCCTGTGTCATTAATTACTAGAAAAAAGTGATAGGAAGGCTGGTTTACTATAACATACTAACAAGGTTTGATACTGTATAGCTCCCTGCAACTCCCTGTTCTACTTTACTCTATTCACAATAACATGCATCAAAGTTTCACATATAATTAATCTTATCTTTTACATTCTACCAATGTTCATCCTTTCAACCATATCATTCGTACTCACCTCTTTGCTCAGATACCTTTGCTTGGTCAGAACGCATTGGATCGGGAGGAGGAACTTATTTGTCGATGAGGAGTATTTTGAGGGTGGCAGGCTTTCAGCTGGTTCACATGGAACCAACATTCCTCTGCAGGCTGCCCTTTTGGAATGTGCAGTTTGTATGCAACAGGAGAGATCTTATCAGTGATCTCATGTGACCCCTTCCAGCTAGCAAGGAAATTGCAATCATTGGACTGGTTCCTTTGAACGTTATAAACATAAACTCTTTTACCTACCTTTTACTTCTACATGGAGATACATGGGTCATATTAGATTGCTCTAGAGTCCCCTCAGCATTTTAATGTATTTATTCAATTTATTTTTATACTTGTAATGTGCCTAAAGCCAAGGGCATCAAGACACTGATTGAGACCAGTTACACGTAATGTATATTTGTCAAAACAGCCTGTAGTCCAGGTGGAGCCCACGACTCAGGTGAATTTCTTTAAGATAGAGAGTTACTTACTAATGGGAGGAAGGGAATTCCAGTGTGTGGCAGCAACTGTTGGGAAGCTGAGGCCTCCTCCTCTCGCTCTTTTGAACATAGGTAGTACAATCCGGTGAGCGTGGACTGATCTTACCGGTCTGATTGTGTTCGGTCTACTGATTCTTTGTGTGGAATCCACAGGGGCCTTATCCAGGAGGCATTTGTGCCTGATGGTAAGGACTTTAAAGATGATCCTTTCTTGGCTAGGAAACCGGTGCACCTCCCTTCATGCCGCAGAGATATGGTCCCTTCTTGGGATGTTGAGCTTTGAGCCGATTGCATTGTTTTGAATCACTTGCAGTTTATTGATGTTTTTTTTAGATGAGCCTGCAAAGACAGCATTGCAGTAGTCGAGGCTGTCACCGGTTATTGCCTGTGTGATGGTGAGGCATCTCTCAGGAGTGAGAAATTGTCTGGCTGCATTGAGGAGCTTAGCAGTGTATGCTGCTGCAGAGGAGAGGAGATTACGTCGACTTGTCTTTTGCGGGAGAATGTGGCATCAAGGTACACTCCTAAAGTTTTAAAAGAGGCTGAGACTGGGATAATAATCTCATCAATTGTGAATGATGAGTATTCAGGGGAGAACTTCTTTAGCATTGCTAGTGAGCCTACGATCAAGATATCAGTTTTACCATCATTCAGGCATAGTTGCTTTGTGGCCATCCAGGCCTGGATGGTTAGGTACATTTTTTCTAACTGCTTTTGAAAGACCTTTCTTTGGCTCGTAAGGCCAGGAGGTCAGGTTTGAACCAGGTGTTCCAGTACACAACTGGTTTAGTTTTATGGAGCATCAGTGGGGCTACTGAGTCTACTGCAATAGACATAATATTAGAATATAGAACCTCTAGTTTTTTTAGCCATTGAGTCTGCGAGCTCCAGTAGGAGGTGGGGAGGCAGGGGGTGATGGCTTCTTTGGTGAGTTCTACATGCTGCGAGACCAGGTTGCGGGTGAGGCCTACTGTGTGTGTCTGTGTGTGTCTGTTACCTATTGTTGCAGGGAAGGTGAAGGTGAGGATGTGGTGGTCTGACCAGGGGTGGGAGGATTTAGAAGTTATGGAGATCTGACTGTTGAGGTCTGCAACCCAATCTAGGGTTCTGCTCTTGTTGTGTGTAGGTGCTGTCACACAGTGAGTTAATCTTAGGTCCGAGAGGGTGTTGGCTATGGAGGTGGCATTGTGATCAACGGGATCATGGAGCCCTAGGTTAAGGTCAACAAGGAGGATGGATCTAGAGGTGGGTTTGATGTTAGTTCCCAGCACCTAGAGCAGATTGTCTTAGAAGGAGGCAAGGGGGTCGGTGGGCAATAGAGGATGTGAATGGTGATGGAATCTGAAGGAGATGATGCCAATTTGACAGAGAGTACTTCACAATTAGTAATTTTATGAGTAGTGTGACTGGCCTTTACTGTAAGGAGTCTTTGAAAATGTTGACAACCCCACCACCTCTGGATTCTATTGTGTTGTTTGGTTAAGCCATTAGTTATTGCTAGTTGAGGGCATAACCTGATAGTTGATGTAGCCAAGTTTCAGTGATGGCTAGTAAATCATAATTATGAGAGATGATCAAGTCGTGAATGTCAAGGGCATGGGCAAGGATGGATCTGGTATTAATGAGGGCACCATTAAGGAAGGGGATTTACAGTATTTGCTATCGTGTGGGTGTTTGGGTATGAGCTGCTGGTTAGGGGCTGGTGGTCATGTTAATGGTATTCTTTTGCTTGCTAAGTGGGAGGGTGTGAGTTGAATCAGTATAGGTGGTTTTACTTGGTTGGGAGTTTTCCTTAGGTATGCTTGACAACTTGTTGTTTAATAGCCTGTGGGAGGGCTGGCTTGGGGTTTATTAATGAGCGGGATGTCCTTCCTTGATTTGCTGTGCATGCTCTGTGCTTAGCAGAGCTTGAGATCATAGTACTTTTTTGGGGCAGGGAGGCGTGACCGTAATTCAAGTTGCCTGTCCCCTGTTTGTGGCTGGGAGACAGTGAATACTTGGTCTGGTAGTTCTGGCGCTCAGATAATTGTTTCTCATCGTAGTTGCGGCTGGTGCAGCAGTGGTCCCTGGGCTAAGAGGAGATGGTATGGAATAGCTACAATGTGAGCAGTTGGGTGGTGTTAGGGAGAAATCTCTGTTAAGGCTAATTTCCCAAACCTAGTGAGTCCCCCAGCGGCTTTGCAGGATTTTTGGTGTTTATTTTTTTCTCCTGCTAAGAGTGAGACTCTTTTTCTCCCACTCTTAGACATGATTTGAGATATCCTTTGACTTTGTAATGTTGTAATGTGTTTTATGGGCTATGGGGTATTTTACTCCATAGGGTTTCATGTGGTTTTTGTAAGTGTGTTACACAGCACCCTCAGTGCAGTAACACTGGGGTGTCATAGTGACCCCCAAACATAGACTCCATACCCTGGGACTGACTACTGTCTCCCAGGGCATGTAAAGTCACCATTGACTTTACTAGTCTTAAATTTGGGACAGAACCAGTACAAACCATTATATTGTGGAAGTACTGGTAGGGGTAATTAGATTACCAGTGGGTCTGTTATTCGAGGGGGCACTGTGCAGTCCCCTATCGTCGAGTTTCTGGCTGGTGGCAGTGGTTACCACGCAAAATATTCCACCGGAATATTTTCTATGGGATTTTCCCATTCATTTTAAACGCACCACTTTTTGGTGCAATGTTAAAGATACCGCTGGGTTATTTATTTAATATTTATTCCCCGGTTGGGTCTTTTTGTCAGAACTCGGTTTTAAAATGGCGTTTGTGTTCGCCTCTGTAACTGCAAGCCAAGTCGTGCCCTTTGTTCCACTTTTTGGTGGGCTTCTACACAGAAGCCTCCAAAAGTGGTGCCACTCTGTCTGGGTCTACAGGATGTGTGGAAGGGCGTTTAGGCACCCTGGACTGAGTTGCCTAAGCAACTCAAGTTGCACTCTTGTGTGATTGGCCCAGTGGTGAGCCCCCCGGCTCACCACTTAGCATGTTTGAGTGACAGCTAGGAATGATGAATGGGGGTTTTATGCATAAAAGCAGGGCTTTGGGGACTGGAACTTCAGACGTCGCCACAGGACCTAAAGAATCCAAGGAGGGAGAAGCTGAGCCGACCTGCAATGACGACACCACCGGTGGAGCCCTGCTGAACCGTCTCACCACTTTTCCCGACGAGAGAGAAGATCTTCATTCGAAGAGTCTTCTTCCTTTGACTGGTGGGGATAACCAGTTTGCCCGTCTTTTCACCTTCCCGGATCATCTCATGGCCGCTGTAGCATTGAGCTGGCATAGGTTACACCAAGGATAGCAATAGAATGGTAGCTGCCTGGAAACCCATGTCATTCCAAGGTTCCAGGTGTGACGGTTGGTGACCACACAGGATGGGAGATTAAACACTGAAGGATGTATATGCTATCTCTCCTACCTCCCTTCTTAATTAAACCCTGTGACTAAATAAAGCTCATCTACAATTATACCAACCTGACCTCGGAGTGTTTCCTGCTTCAAGACTGTGTATGATAAACCCCAATACTACAAGTGGCGACGAGGATGGGATGTCTAAGTGAACCAGTGATAAATGGAAGTGAGATCCAGCGCCATGATAATATTGAGCAACGATGGTGATGATCTTCCCACATCTAATTGGAAGATTTTCAAGGTGCTGAGGATGCGCTGCCCCACAGCGTTATCAGGGATCAGTGTGTGAGTCCCAAATACTGTCAAATGCAGTGTGCAGTACTATCAAAGATAATGGTTGAAGAAGCTGCGCGCATAAATCCATCCAAGGTCAGTGCCTGGTAACTTTTTAATAGCCTAGCGGTTGCTGTGGGAGGAATTTGGGGATTTTAAATTCCGAGTACCTAAATTGGAAAAAAAATGAAATCGCTACTGTAATCCCATCCACATCGTGCAAATGGAGTTTATCTTATGGGTGTTATTGCCGTGCACCAGCGCTGGGAGACGCTGAAGGCATCACTGTCAACTGTCATCGTTATGACTGTCATTGAGCAGGAGCTCCGTTCAGTTGGGCTGTAAATATGCAATGATGACGTGTTCAGCATAATATGATTTGAAGGCGTATGAGTTCGTTCGTGTTTGTTCTAATTTTCATGAGTAAATCACCCACTAACGCCTTGCAAGCGTGATGACGGAAGGAATAAAAGACCACAACGAGGCTTGGAATGCAGACGCACAGCAAAAGTTACTGGCCACTGCAAGGTTTGCAATGCGGAAGAATGAAGGGGTTTTTCACAATAGAAATATTTACAATAACAGTGTTTGTCTGCAGTCATGCGAGAGATTGTGCATCAAAGTTTACAGTCCTTGGAAGTCGTGTTTATTTTTCAACGTGATCATTCACTAATGACCGATTGCGGAGACTGTTATCATAAGTGAGAGTAATTTTATCGTGCGGTTGAGCAGCAATAATTACCCCGCAAATTTTACACTATTCCTCTTCATTACATTTTACCTACAATATCCAAGTAGTGTAGTTCATGCATTTTGCAGGATATTGCCGAACTATGCGCGTTTCAGAAGCTATTTTGGTCATTCGGAAGAAATGTTATGGGTGGCAGTCTGCCTAATTATTCCGCATCGGTGCATTAATTTAAATAGTTTGACAACAGGCTCATTGCAGGTTTTGTACTGGAATATCTGCGTGTTAAATGAACCATCTTTCTGATTGGAAAGGAAGTGTTTTCTTCTGTTATTTTAATGCAAGATTTCTTCTAAACAGCTTCGCACTGGACAATAGCTTGGGTTTATACCACAGATAGTGCAAATCCACTAAGTGACAGATACTCTACAACTGCGATGAGATAATAATGAAACTGCAGCTATTCAGTTAAGAAGGGAGGTAATGGCTGCATGTGGCTTGGCAAAATCCAGAAGAGACAGTGTATACTAACATATGAAAATGTAAGGTAAGAACTTTGAACAAATGCTGTGACATTAATATTATTCTTGTGTGTGTAAGCAATTTTGGGAAGCACATAAGTATAGCTACATTAATACCCACAGGTGATATACATGTATTTGCAACTATTTAAGGAATGATGCTAACACATTTTTTTAGGTGAGATTTTGTCAATTTATATTATACGGAGAGTGTGACATGCCAGATGCACATTTATTTATAAGTTGTGTGTAAACGTTTCTTCCTACAAATAAGACGTTTTACGTGTTTTACATGTGTAATAAGATATTTGGACTTATTTGTGTGTATAGTACACTTGTGATACTGGCGTGGGAAGGATTGTCAGAGTGTTGTGGATTTGGCTACATTTAGTACAATGATTGTTAGTAGACATTTTTTTGTAGAGTAACATTTTTTTATATGAATATTCATACAGTTGCATGTTAGTATATTTTGGGAGTGTTTAATCCCAGACGTCTCTAGAGAAAGTGAATTAATGAACGTGGCGGTTGTTATGCGACCACATATGTCGATCTGTTCAGCGAGACGGGCTTTAAAGCTGTTCCTGCGCTTAATCACAATTGCATCTTATTATGCCATATGCATGCAAACATTCAATTCTGTTTGGCTTTTTATGCACGCATTTATTGAGAGTGCAAATGTATTGTAGGAGTGAATTGTAATCAAAGTAACTGGCATAGTATGGAATACTTTTGCTGAATATTGGCGCACACACTTATGACCTATTTTTAAGTGTAGATGTTTTCCACAGTTGAGATGTTAAGGTGTGGGTTTTCTTTGGGTGCCAATCTATCATCAATTTCTGTGGTGAAGCCTGCATGGGGTGTATAGAGTTTGCATGGAATGCATAGAAATCTTTGCACAAGTAAATAAATAATATGTTCAAGCAATACATTTAATGAATGCCCATGCAATAAATTAATGGAATAAATAAATACATTAAATTATATATATGTCTCCCATGGATACGGTGCATGGGATGTCTTCCATACACGTTGTATGGAATAAATGAATAAACATGTGGAGTAAATAAATAAATATAATGTGCATGGAATAAATGAATAAAGCTGTGAAATAAATTGTTATTCCGTTATCAAAATGTTATTTTGCTACCAATATCGGTAGGTGAAGGCCGTTGATATAAATACTAACTCACGGGTAGTGCATTTCGTAAATTGTTATTCCGCTACCAGTATCAGTGAGTATAAATGTTTTTTTGCTACCAATATCGGTAGGTGAAGGCCGTTGATATAAATGCTAACTCACGGTAGTGCATTTCGTAAATTGTTATTCCGCTACCAGTATCAGTGAGTATAAATGTTATTTTGCTACCAATATCGGTAGGTGAAGGCCGTTGATATAAATGCTAACTCACGGTAGTGCATTTCGTAAATTGTTATTCCGCTACCAGTATCAGTGAGTATAAATGTTATTTTGCTACCAATATCGGTAGGTGAAGGCCGTTGATATAAATACTAACTCACGGGTAGTGCATTTCGCAAATTGTTATTCCGCTACCAGTATCAGTGAGTATAAATGTTATTTTGCTACCAATATCGGTAGGTGAAGGCCGTTGATATAAATGCTAACTCACGGTAGTGCATTTTGTAAATTGTTATTCCGCTACCAGTATCAGTGAGTATAAATGGTTTTTTGCTACCAATATAGGTAGGCGAAGGGCAGTATATAACTGCAGATATCATGAATTCAATCCATAAATGCAATTCATAAATGCAATATTATAAATGAGGCCGTATAGTATAAATGCCAATGTTGCTGTAGAAAACTATTCTGCAAACAGTAATAAATAATGGAATGTGGGGGCCATTAGCAACATTTTCCATATCCATTGATAGATGAACATAAAGTACTGTATTCTATTTTCTTCGTTCCACAGGTACAGTCAACGTGCAATTTGTGGACATTGTCTGAGCAGTGAAGTTTAAGTCAGCAATGTTTTCTTTAGCAATGTAAATGTGGGTTAATGAAATTCAGTTGAATGAGAAGTATAATATATGTATTTCCATTTTATCTCAGAAAGAAATATATCTAGTGAAGTGTTATGATTACATGATATACACATATTTTGATGTGATGAAATTGTTCTGTTTAAGGTTCATGCATGATGCCACATATTTCAGTATTGTAAGATATATGCAGGCTGACGTACAACCATTATGACAAATTTGTATGTGCCATAGTTTTAATGCGGACATAATTTTTTCCATTCTTAGATGTTATTTTGGAGTGATGTTTGGTATGTATAATGAAAGTTTTTGTTAATTTCATAGGGAAAGGGGATGTGTGTAGTATTAGCATTGGATGACTAGGTCATGAGAGCCATGGAATACCACAGCTATCTGGAATGGTTTATTCCTGAGAGTTCCAGGGATGTCTCTCAGGAATACACCATCCAGGGATGTTCCAGGAAAGTTCTAGGGATGTCCTTTTTGGTTACTTCAGGATGGGAGATGCAAAGTGAAGGATGTTTTTTAGTGGCTATCCCCTTTATCTATAGTAATTCGAAGATGCGATTGTACTGTGCTCTTTCACTACTACTTTTGCTTCTGTTCTCTAAAGTTAATATGACATGGTTCTTATCATGTGTTTCTTCAAAACTTTCATCTTTCATTTTGTTGTTTTCTGTGTTTCCTTTATTTGTGTAAGGAAAGGGAGATGTGTAGCATTGAGCTGGCATAGGTTACACCAAGGATAGCAATAGAATGGTAGCTGCCTGGAAACCCATGTCATTCCAAGGTTCCAGGTGTGACGGTTGGTGACCACACAGGATGGGAGATTAAACACTGAAGGATGTATATGCTATCTCTCCTACCTCCCTTCTTAATTAAACCCTGTGACTAAATAAAGCTCATCTACAATTATACCAACCTGACCTCGGAGTGTTTCCTGCTTCAAGACTGTGTATGATAAACCCCAATACTACAGCTGCCTTGTCTGTGCCAAGCACCCCGGCAACCGGGATGCCACGATTTATCACTACCGCAAATAAAAGGGTAGTACCTTTTAACCGGAGAACTCTGCGGCTAGTTTCTTCCCTAGCAGTGCAACGACCTTCAGCTTTCCCCCACATCGAGATCTTCTCTTCCTCTGGACGACACCGTGACTTGCACCTGCTGTAAGGAACAACTGCCCCCGCTGGAGGTTCCTCTCCATTTTAAAGGTACTGTGTCCGCCTAGCCTCCCTTGCAACGGTCTGTACGGGGTGTCTATTAAATCCTCAACTTACTACCTGGGCTGACCCTAGGCTGGCTAACTGAACTTTTCTGAGCTGAACTAATTCCTTTTTGAACTCCCTGCAATACTTTTTTGAGCCTCCTAAACTGTGTGATCTTGGGCGCATTGGTGTTCTGTTCTCTCCAAGAGGGAGCCTGGCCTCTGAACTTTTTGCTCACAAGTAGACTTTGACTTTCCTGCCTTGCTGGGTGCTTCTAAAGTATTAGTGTTGTGTGCTTTTCTAATTTCTGCCTTTTCCCTCCCTTTTTTGATAACTTATTGGAGTGCCATTTTCAGTTAAGCACTCATCTCTGTCTGAAAATAAGTGGTGTTAACTTGTCTAATAAGGAATAAGGGATGTATATATATTAATAGTGACTGTGTTTTGAACTTGCTTGCAATGATAGTGCTGGAGTGTTTCTATAAGTGTGTCTTTAAATAAATAATTATATACTTTGATACCAAAGCTCTGGTCAGTGTTTGCTTGTGCTACTGTATTTTGGTACCTATCTTGTATACTCTATATACTGTCTAACTCTTCTTGAGAGAAGTCTGGCTGCTCAGCCACAGCTACCAGGTAAATCTGGGTGGTACAGACTGCTACCAATTGGGTTTACTGCCAACACCTGTAGTCTTAAACCTTTTACAGTGGTCCCTACGGGAACTGCACAGGTTTCTGCCTAACAGGTGGGCTAGTCGGTTGGTTGGTTGGCTGGTATTCAGTGTGGGCGAGGTACGTTTTGGTTCCAATAGTTAGTGAGATGGAGTGTGAATCGTTACGAGGATGATAACAGCATGGTGGACAGGGTTTAGCATCTGTGAGTCTCAGGGCATGCGTATTGGAGGAGTGAAGGTAGGGTTTTGCAATCAGAATCTGGCGAAGCAGTGTGATCACAGGGCTGGCTTGAGGGGTACGAGACAGCAGTGCAGCCATAGGGAGAAAGTGAGGTGGTAGGGGACCCAGAGACTACAAGACGTGGCTTCTGGTGCAGCAGATTGTCAAAGCAATATCGGGGGTAACAGGATGTGATGGGTACATCTCAGGTTGATGGAATGCAATTTGCAAGAAAGGAAGGGGCTTTGGCATTGAGCAGCACACCAGGCTTACCTTCGGCATGCAACGCTGTTCGATAGGTTTGACAGCATTCTCGGGCATCCGGCAATTGCTGCAAGCATCGGAGAGCAGATGAGAGTTGCGTCAGACTTAGACCACAACCTTCGAATGCGGGCGGCTCTGCCATCCAGAGTCCTGGCAGCAGGCCCATTGGAGGGATCAGCGGCCAATCCCCTTGTAGAAAATCATGCAGGTCAGCCCAGTTGAGGCTGTTAACCTTGGTGGCGGCCATCTTGATAGGTGCTGCTTCTGGTTTAGGCAGCACTGAATCTCCTTTCTGTGCTAGTGAAGGGGGTGATGTTGAGGGTCCCATGGTGGACCCCAGGTGCAGTGGATTAGGTGAGAGCTGCATCAGCCTTATTCCACTGCCACAGAATATTGGAGGTACGTCTGCAGAACCTCCATGGTAGATTGGTAGAGGTCTTTATCAAAGTCTGTTCCTGTGTTCAGTATAACAGATGTATATGCAAGACCATTTTCCGACCGCTCATAAGTTGAAAAGGGGACCTTTTAAGTCCCAACTGGGTCCACAATCTACTATGAACTTCTTTAAAATTCCTGCAATCTTTTTATTATGTCACTCATCACCCCTTTGATGCCAAGTGATATTTAAAATGCAGTTTTTTTTTTCACTCCAATTATTCCCCACATTTTAGTCATTTTAGTCAATACCTCATTGGTGAAATGACTCCCTCGGATGGACTCAATCTCTTGAGGAAGGCCAAAATGAGAAAATACATGATTCATTAATAACACAGTGGCTGTTTCTTCCTTGCAATGTGGAGCAGGAAAACAATCAATCCATTTAGTAAATAGAAACGTAACTGTGAACATATTGTTGCTGCATGCAAAACCAGTCAATGGACCAATATGGACCAATAAAGTCCATCTGATGATAGGAATATTTTAAGGACATTCCTCTCTTTTGGAGTGGAGCCCGGTGAGTGGGAGATCTTGGTTGGAACTGATCATATACTAAACGCCGCTTTAAATAAATGTTTGGATCTTGATCGATATGTGGCCAATAAGGGACTTCACATAGGATCTCTGTGGTCTTTTGAAAACCCTGATCACCAGTAGTTACTGCATCATGGCATGGTTTAATGTTATACTTTGGAATGAGGTAGGTACCACCCTCTAATTATAAGCAGACTAGGATTTCCTAACCAAAAGTCCATATTGAATTTTGAACATCTTTTGGAATTTAATCAATACACAAAGATATTCATTTGCCTTTCAATCCGAGTTCAAATGAGGGAATGTGTTCTGGTTCTTCGAGATATTTATAGAATTTCCCTGTGATTGGATTTCCTTTCTTCGTGGTAATTAAAGCTTGGTCTGGAGCATCTATACTCCATTGCAGAATAGAAAGTTTGCTTTCAGCTTGAGTTTTTGATCAAGTCAGCGCTGTTACTTGCAATTCTCAAAGTAGATATTCCATGCCATTATATTCACAATTGATTGGTCCTGTTTTGGCGTGTCGATCCGCCAAATATTTTCTGGTTTTATCAGGATGTTCCACACTTGAGTGACTTTTCATTTTATTCCAAAATATGGTTATGTTGCTTGATTTTACAAAATCATCTATCATTTCAATTAACTTCTCAACTTTTTACGGTTTTGCTGTTGATGCAAAAAGCAACAATCTGGCTTTTCAGTTTATAAAATGCTCAACAAATCCATTTTGGGCATAGTGCAAATCAGTTTTGATTACTACTTCTGGAGCTGGTGATCTCTGGCAGTATGGACAGCTTTATAGTTTGCTATCAGCTCTATCACTTGAATACTCCTGGGGCCAATTTTATAACCGGCTGTGGGTTTAGGGGTGTGATTCACACCAGAAGGGAGAAAGGATAGCTCAGGGGCAACATGTTTGTCTTGGAAGCAAGACACGTACCCCAAGACAGGTTTGAATCCCGATCCTGTGCTTAGAAACTACTCGCTGTGGGGGCGTGGCTTGACGCCGGTAAGGATGGCTGCTTAGGCGCACAGCTCTGGCCCACCTCAACAAACATTTTACTGCAACTTTGCATTAACACTTCAATTCCTCCCCCTCTCATCACCTTATTCCAGTGACGGCTGAGGGATACTCGCTTTCTGGTTTTGGTGTGCTTCACCACTCATAAAAACATTTTTCTATGCCTTGCAAGTCCTGCGGCAGTCAGCTCAGCTGCCATCCGTCACCCGTGGGGAGATCCCCAGCTGCGGCGGTGATGCAACTTCCCGGATTGGGCCCAGTCTGGACTCTGCTTCATCTACACACTGCCATCTACTGGACAATAAGTAATATTGCCTGCTACAAGATAAATAGCATTATAAGGATAGTGTAAATTACCACTCTAAGGTGAAATTAAATCTGCCTCACCTCCCAAATATTATTTGCTTAAGCTTTGAGTTCAGTTGGGGTATTCTTGAGCCTCCCTTCTCTTGTTGTGCCGGGGGACACTTCTGGGCTCACTACATTAACACCTTATTATTGGGGCCTTAAAAGGCAACTTGGTCTCCAGTAAAAACAATCAGAAAACGCCAAAGGCCTCTAAAGAAGTGCAGACTTCTTCTGTTACCTACAAAAGGCTCAAGAGTGCTTTGCTGCCTCCATCACTCCCACAAGACCAGGACTAATGTATGGCATAGGGACTCCCAGGACCCCCCTTGTTATTTGCATATTTTAAGTAACTTTGGGTCTCACCCTAAGTTACTAGGGGAATCCAGACGTGGACCCCTTGCTCACTATTCTAAGAGAGGCACAGCTCCACCCGACTGTTGAGGTCCAATCAGATCGAAACACGTGTCTGAGGTTTCCGTTGGTACTCTTGTTCAGAGGGGAATTGCCTAGCATTTTGGTGCTGGACTGCCCCTTGGCAGGACAAAGACTGATATATTTTGGATATTTCTCCTCTTTGAAAGATAGTGAGCTAAAGACTCTGGGTAAGTCTCTCGTAACCAGGACTAACGTCTGGCAGAGGGACTCCGAGGACCCCCCTTGTTATTTGAAAAGAAAACAGCACAAAAAAGACCTTGATTCTATATACTTTCAGCTTTCTAGCATAGAGAAGCAATATTATTACTCGTCCTCGAACACAGACCTTTGCACCGTCTTGTCCCTACGCTTTCATATGTACAAAATACTTACTGAACAAGCTGCAGGTGCCATCCTAAAATATAAATCTGAAATTTACCAAACATCCAATAAAGCGGGCAAAGCTCTGGCCTCCTATCTCAAAGCTAGGAAAGCGAAAACACTCATCTCCCACATTAAAAATCCATCTGGTTCCATTGTTACCAATGCCTCTGACATTATAGAAGTACTCAAGGGATTCTACACCAACCTTTATTCTCCAGAGTCATCAGTCCCATAGGGCCATCTCAAATCTTTCTTTAAAAACATCAATAGACAATCTTACCCATTAACTGACCTGAGTGGCCTGGACGGAGACCTTATTACATAGAAAATCATGCAAGCCATCGAGGGGTTGGGAAAAGGCAAGGCCCCAGGACCTGACAGTTTATCTGCTGAGTGTTGTACTCGCTTTCCTCCTCCTTAACCCCAGGCTCAAATCTCTCTAATCTTCTTTTATCTCTAAAGACTCATCATCAGTCACCTTTTTTGAGACCCTCCTTATTTAATTTGCAAAAGCTGAAAAAGATCCAGATTTCCCCAAACATTATAGGCCCATATCCCTTATAAATGCTGAAAGCAAGATCGTTGCCAAAATAGTTGCCAATAGAATCGAATCCTACCTTCCCAAACTCTTTAAAACCAAGCAAGTAGGTTACGTCAAAGGCAGGAATATTTTGGCCAATGCAAGACTCTTACTTGATTCCCTGCACATTATTTCACAAGACAAAAAAGATAAATCAAGCTATGCTGCCATTGACTTAGACACTGAAAAAGCCTTTGATAGTGTCAATTGGGACTGTATGTTCCATGCTCTGCGGTGGCATGGCTTTGGCAGGGATTCATATCCCTTGTTAAATTTCTATATTCTGATCCCAAATCCTCTATATTTATCAATGGTTAGTCCTCATCCTTTTTTTCTTTAAAGAGAGGAAAACGGCAGGGTTGCCCCTATACCCCATTCTATATGTACTATCCCTTGAACCCCTTTTAGAACTAATCTGATCTGATAAGAATATTCCAGGGATCGCATACATGAATCCAAAATAGCCGCCTATGCAGACAATATTCTTATTCTTATGAAAAATACCAAACAAACCTCCCCTATTTGCCAGATTACAAGATTGTTCTTCTGTATCCGGATATAAGCTCAATAGAAACACATCAGAGCAATTACCCTTCAAACCGTTCTGCCTCAAACACAAATTAGACATATTTGGCTTCAAATAGTGCAATATCTCCTTCAAATACTTAGGCTTATGATATACCTCCTCCATTAGCAGAACTATAAAATCAAATTAAGTCTAGATAGCTAACTCAATAAGCTTAAAGACTTATCCTCATGCAGGTCCCCCCTTTATTTAACCTGGTGGGGTCTATTGGACACTATTAAGAGGATGTTTTCCCCTATTCTGCTATAGCCAGGGGTGCACAACTGATTTTGACAGAGGGCCGAAAGTACCTTACATGAGGGCTATAGTGGGCTGAAAAGTAAATGTGGACGGGGCGGTAGGCGGGGCATGGCAGGAGGCTTTTTAAACCCCAATTTGTATTAAACACATGGAAAAAGAATATGTTTTTGAGGGGTAATGATTTTTATTTGCATTTCAAACTTACATTTTGTACTACACATTTTCCATTGTTATAATTTATTTCTATTTAGTTATTGTATCTCGTCTGTTTAATTAACTTATATATATTTTATTGACCCTAGATTGGACATTCCATTATTTTGGACTGCTATAGTTTGCTGTTTGGGTTGCCCAAGAGGAGTATGGCCTTCGTTGAGTCACGTTTCCTCAAAAAGCAAAGGATGTACATCTCCTAAGTGTGCCTGTTTTAGCTTTATTATTGGGTTCACTATAGGAGTGCAACACTATGCCCCGTGGCTCCCACCCCCAACCAAACACTATGCCCCATGGCCCCCTCACCCCTCAAACAAACACTATGCCCCATGGCCCCCTCACCCCCAACCAAACACCATGCCCCATGGCCCCCACCCCTCAACCAAACACTATGCCCCATTGCCCCCACCCCTCAGCCAAACACTATGCCCCATGGCACCCCCACCCCTCAACCAAACACTATGCCCCAGGGCCCCCACCCCTCAACCAAACACTATGCCCCATGGCCCCCACCCCTCAACCAAACACTATGCCCCATGTCACCCCGACCCCTCAACCAAACACTATGCCCCATGGCCCCCACCCCTCAACCAAACACTATGCCCCATTGCACCCCCCATCTCAGCACACTCTCAAACATGCAAACATACAGACCCAAACCCCCCACCCCCAACTGAGCACACACACAAACATGCACCCGTACAGACCCGAACCCCCACCCCCCAAATCAGCACACTCTCAAATAAGCACCCATACAGACCCAAACCCCCCACCCCCCAACTCAGCACACACACAAACATGCACCCATACAGACCCGAACCCCCACCTCCCAACTCAGCACACACACTCTCAAGCATGCACCGATACAGACCCGAACCCCCCACCCTCCAAATCAACACACTCTCAAACAAGCACCCATACAGACACAAACCCCCCACCCCCCAACTCAGCACACACACAAACATGCACCCATACAGACCTGAACCCCCCACCCTCCAAATCAGCACACTCTCAAACATGCACCCATACAGACCCGAACCCCCCACCCCCCAACTCAGCACACACACAAACATTCACCCATACAGACCCAAACCCCCCACCCCCCAACTCAGCACAGACACAAACATGCACCCATACAGACCCGAACCCCTCACCCACCAACTCCGAACGCCCAACCCCCCAAATCAGCACACTCTCAAACAAGCACCCATACACACCCGAACTCCCCACCCCCCAACTCTGAACCCCCACCACCTAAATCACCACACACACAAACCAGCACCCATACAGACCCGAACCCCCCACCACCCCAACTCCAAACCCCCCACGCCCCAACTCAGCACACTCTCAAACAAGCACCCATACAGACCCGAACCCCCCATCCCCCAACTCAGCACACACACAAACATGCGCCCATAAAGACCCGAACCCCACACCCCCCAACTCTGAACCCCCACCCCCCAAATCAGCACACACAAACCAGCACCCATACAGACCCGAACCCCCACCCCCCAACTCAGCACACACACAAACATGCACCCATACAGACCCAAACCCCCCACCCCCCAACTCAGCACACACACAAACATGCACCCATAAAGACCCGAACCCCCCACCCCCCAACTCAGCACACACACAAACATGCACCCATATAGACCCAACCCCCCCAACTCAGCACACACTCTCAAACATGCACCCATACAGACCAGAACCCCCCACCCCAAATCAGCATACAAACTAGTAAGCATGCACATATACAGACCCTGCATCTCAAATACACCACACTTACACTCCAAAACAAACATTCATGCACACCGACACCCCCCCACCCCCGCATCTCAACATACACAAAACAAACATTCAAATCCAAACATTCATACACATCCGACACCCCCCCAGCACCCCCACCCCCGCATCTCAACACACACACAAAAAACATTCAAATCCAAACATTCATACACATCCGACACGCCCCCACCCCCGCATCTCAACATACACACAAAAAACATTCAAATCAAAACATTCATACACATCCGACACCCCCCACCCCCGCATCTCAACATACACACAAAAAACATTCTAATCCAATGCTTCGTACACATCCGACACCCCCCACACCCCCGCATCTCAACATACACACAAAAAACATTCAAATCCAAACATTCATACACATCCGACACCCCCCCACCCCCGCATCTCAACATACACACAAAAAACATTCAAATCCAAACATTCATACACATCCGACACCCCCCCACCCCCGCATCTCAAAACACACACAAACATACAGCAAAACAGACCCGACACACAAACACAAACAGACCACTTACCGGAGATGTGCTGGAAGGCAGGTAAACTGGAAGTCGCTGGAATCGTACTACGGCTGGCGTGGTCCAAGGCTGAAATGCCTTCCAGCATCAAGCCTTATGGACCAAGCCAGCCGTAGTGCTGGCCCTCCATTGGTGCAGCACACACGCACTACATGGCTCGTAGAAGCGACATGGTGCGTGTGTGCTGAGCCAATGAGGGCCAGTGTTTTGTCCGGCCCAGAAGACAACAAAGACTTTCCTAATGGAGGGCGGCCGATGCTGCTTGCGGGCCGCCCTCCATTAGAAAAGTCTTTGTGCCTCGCGTGCCGGACAAAAGAGCATGGCAGGCCGCAACTGGCCCACGGGCCGTATGTTGTGCACCCATGTGCTATACTATTTACAAATGCTACCTGTACCTCTGCAACTACATTTTTTACATCCATCTATACAATTTTGCTCAACTTCCTGTGAGGAAAAGGCAAAAGCAAAAGAATTTCACTTAGCTTTATGAAAGGGGGGGGTGTCAGATACACCTTCATATTTAAGCAAACCTGCTGTTTTTATACCCCTTCTGATTTAAATGACCCCTCCTTGAGGTGCATATTTTAAAAACAGTTTGTTTCCCCTCATAACATTGCTGACACATTGTATTTTTCTAATCGCTTTTCCACTACTCTTCCCTGACACGATCAAAGCTTCCGGATCGGCCCTAAGAGCACTCCTCTTCTCGTCCATCAATTGCCTGATCCAGGAACTATTCCCATATTTATGTCACAACAAGTCTATTATGACCAACAACAGAGTTTTATATCGAAGATCTTGCATCACCAAGGGTATCAGGTTTATTCATCAGATTGTGCAAAATCACACCATAATGTCTTTCTATGACCTCAAGAATTAGTTCTGTATACATCTATCTGAATGTACCTTTTACACAGTGGTGTAACACAAAATGTGCCCCCCCTTGCGAGCCATGCCGAGGGCACCCCCACCCCCAAATTGGCAACAAATCATGGCTCGCGCCACACTGTGGGCTGGCCTAGATTATCACGCTTACGCAATACACACAAACGTGCTGGTGAAGGGGAATGCCACACACTGCGCTAGGAAAAAGATATAATTATGTGTCTTAATGCAATAGACAGCACACCTTCTGAGAAAAATTGGCTAAAAAGCCAAAATGTGTGCAATTGTTTTGTAGGGTAACACCAATCCAATACATTCAAGTCACCAACAGTGCACAGGAACATTAATGCTTTGTTATTAAAAATGCTATGCCACAATGAAAACATGTCCAACTGGCTGCACAATGTAGATCAGTTTAGAGACTTAATAACATTACACTAAAGCATGCCAGGCCACATTCAGAAATGCCTAGACTGGTTTCACCAAAATGCCAGTCGACGCAATAACACTCATCAAGAAGAGAGTGGACATTCAAGCCTGTGTCTCTGTGGCCTCTAACAACATGTCCAAACTCTTAACAATCTGCAAGGAACTGGCGAATCCTATTGCAGTCTCTACCTATCCTGTTCTCCCAACAGACCTTCTGTATGGCTTTCGCAGCTATGGCCCTCTCACTTCTCAGCTAAAACTCAGGACACCCTGTCCTCTATCTCCTCTTCCTCTCCCTTTTTCTCTCTCTGCACCTCTTTGCCCATCTCTCCCTCTCCTTCTTTCTCCTCTTTCTCTCTGATAACACCTGACGAGGTTCCTAGACAAGTCCCATCTATGAAAGTGTCATCCAAACAGGTGCTTCCCTGCTCCTCAAAACCATCAAGGACCATATTGACACCTCATTCCAGCCTTGGTAGATTTCTGTAATTATTTTTTCGCCACTGGAACATTCCCCTCTCCCCTTAAGCACTCCTTTGTGCACCCACTCCTCAAGAAGCCGCCTGCCAATCCTACCTGCCCGGCAAACTATCGCCAAATCTCCATTACCCCTTTCCCGTGCAAAGTCTTGGAAAAGCTGCCCATCTCCCAGTTTACTCTCCACACTGAATCTGTTGGTTGTCTCCATGACCATCAGTCTGGCTTCAGAGCTGCCAGAGGCACTGAAACTGCTCTCCTGAACACCTGTGAAGATCTGGTCTCTAACCTTGATTCCAGCATTCCTTCTGTCCTCATCCTCATTGATCTTTCCTCTGCTTTTGACACAGTCAACCACGCCATTCTTATCAATCGACTCTGTGAAAACCTGGGCATCAGGGATCAGGCCCTGGAGTGGCAGACCTACTTCTTCTTGGACCACCCCTACCAGGTCCAACTTGGTCCCTTTCTCTCTGCCACATCTCGCTCTCTAGAATTGCCTAGCATTTCGGTGCTGGACTGCCCCAGGGCAGGACAAAGACTGATATGTTTGGGATATTTCTTCTTTGTGAAAGATAGTGAGCTAAAGACTCTGGGTAAGTCTCTCGTAACCAGGACTAATGTCTGGCAGAGGGACTCCCAGGACCCCCCTTGTTAATCTACATCTCGCTCTCTATACCTGTGGCATTCCCCGGGGCTCTATCCTCTCACCCTGGTTTCTTAACCTCTACTTGGCACCTTTGACCCACCTGATCTCTTTTAACTTTCAGTATTATGCGGATGACACACAGCTTTCCTTCAGTCTCTCCTGAGCCTCCTCTCCTCTCTCACTCATTCCAACGATCTCTGCCTTAATGCCAGTAAGACAGAGATCCTTCTCATTGTGACCCATACCCCTGCTTTCCCTCTCTCACTCTGGCCACCCGCCTTGGGCCCTCTTCCTTCGCCTTCCTGCGAGACAAAAAACCTTGGTGTCATCTTTGACTCTGCTCTTTCTTTCTCTCCTCACATCTCGGACGTTACCAAGATGTCCCACTACGAGCTGAACCTCCTCAAAGGTATTCTTCCCTTTCTCACTTTCCCCCAGAACTCACTGTCTCCAAAGCCCTGCTTCTTTAGGCTGGACTACTGCAACAGCCTCTTTCTCAATTTGCCTTCCTCTACTCCACTCCCTCAGCAACTAATCCAGAACAGGACTGCAAGACTTATCCCTGGCCTCTATCCAGCCTTAAAATCTCTCCACTGGCTCCTGGTGACTGCAAGGATCAAGTTCAAGTTCCTTTTCATTGTCCACAAGGCTTTCTGTGGCCAGGACCCGCACTACATCCAACACTCTCTTCCAAAATACCTTCCTTCTCGATCCCTTCGCTCTGCTACCACCAACTCTCTAAGGGTTATACGCTTCTCCAAGCAGAGAATGGCAGGTAGATCTCTCTCCTCTGCAGGTGCTTTCTTCTGGAATGGCCTCCCTGCCCCTCTCCAACTTGAGCCGGAACACCTGAAGTTCCGGAAGCAGCTCAAAATGTTCCTCTTCTCCTCTGTTTTCTCTCTCTCCCTCCCTCCCCTGCGGACCTACCTGCCCTACCTGTCTCTTGTACAAACTGGTTGCTTGGCTACCCTCAGAGTGTGACTGAGTCCAGGCTCTTTCTTGATCAGTCACCCTTGCACTGCCTCCGGGCCTACCATGCATTTTGGGGCTGTAACTGTAACTCTACAGTCCCTTGTTCTCCTTGCACTGCCCAGCGCCGTGCCATCCTGGCTTCACTGACTCAGAGCATTGCTGCCCTGTTTTCCTTTAACCTCTCCCTTGCACTTCCCCCTCCCTTTCCCCTTGCACTTCTCGTTCTTGCATGATCTGAATGAAACAAGGCCTAGTAAGATTGTTTGTCTTGTCCTCCCTCAGTTTGTCCCTCCCTGGTCTTGTCGCGCCTTGAAACACTTGTGTACAGGCACATTATAAATGACTTATCATAGCAAATCATTTTTATCATAGATGCCCAGAAAAATGTACAATGCAGCAATAAGAAACAGCTAGACTGGCAGCACCCAAATTCCTGTCTAGCCAGGTAATTACACTTAGCAGGACTGCTTTATCAGAAATGCCCAGTTAAAAAAAAGTCACACCAAAATGAGGAATACTAGACTGGCTGCACCAAAACGCCTCTCTAGCCACTAATACCACATATCATGCCTGCTTAGCCTGGACATGGACAACCATTATGATTTATCACACAATCCCACCCCCAACACATCCCCCCTCCCTCCCATCCCCCACCCCAACCTCCAAAAACAGCTTCTTGGCCCAGATTTACCTCCACGTCCCTCTTCCTTGTCCCAGTACTTACGTATGAAGCACCTTGCCTCATAGGTAAGTACTGGGTTGAGGAAGAGTGGGACTAGAGGTAATGAAGATTACAGGTAGCTAAGCTAGGCCTTACCTCCATGTACCTCTTCCTCTTCCCAGTTCTTGACTATGAGGCAGAGTACCTCATACATAAGTACTGTCTCATACACATGTACTGGGACGAGGAAGAATAGGGCTAGTAGTAATGAAGATTACCAGTAAGTAACCACGGCATTAAAAACAAGTAGTGGTGCAACACCATTGAGCTGACTGGGCTTCAGCACTCCCACCCTGACATTTTGGGCTATGTTGACTTGACTTGGCTGACCTACAGAGCAGTTGCCGAACAGAAAAGACACAGATGTTAAACGCCACCTGGGTTTCGCTGTTAACAAGGGTCTGGCCCAGCAACTAGTAACGTACAGCATTTCAATTTTAGTACCTGCATTCAAATGCCAAATTCATTAGGCAGTTGAAATCATGATGTGGGCTTAGTACTTGCATGCCAGGGGAGTGATAGGAAGGGTAGAGCGGGAACAGGAGACTACTCATTCTCACATAGGTGGGTGCTTTCAGACTTAAAGGAGAAAGTTAACTGCTTGTAACATTGAAGCTGCACTAGAATAGTCTAATCAAAATTTGTAAAGAAGTTAGATGCCCCCACACAAATAAGTTTGCCCCTCCCCCACCGCCCGTGAAGTTAGCACTTCTCCCAACATTTGAAGAGGAAGCCCCCTGACATGTAGGTTTTGTTGCACCCCTGAGCACAAGCACACACACCATTCACCATATACACACATGCTCACCCGGCCATTCATACATTTACGTGTGCACTCTTTCACCATACAGTCACACCCAGGCAGCCACCCATACATTTAAGTGTGCACCCTGTCACCATAAAGACACACACACCCAGGCACCCACCCACCCATACATTTAAGTGTGCACCATTTCACCATACAAGCACACCCAGGCAGCAGCCCATACATTTAAGTGGGCACCCTTTCACTGTACATGCACACAGGCACACCCAGCCACCCATACATTTGTGTGCACCCTTTCACCATACACTCACACAGGCAGCCACCTATAAATTTAAGTGTGCACCCTTTGACCATAAAATCACACACACACACAAACGTCATAGGGTTGAGGGGAGCCAAATTACTTCAAAAATCAATCGTTTCTTTTTGAAGTCACTCTGACTAACACATTATTTCCATTAAGGACCGAACCATAAGAGAACTCAATTCTTTATGAAGGCAGAGTGACTTCAAAATAAACAATTTCTTTTTGAAGTCATCAGGCTCACCCGACCCCATGAAATGGAGGCCTGCACCCTACGGTCTTCCATGTCATGGGATGGGGTAGCCCCCAGACTTCAAAAAGAAAGCTTCTTTTTGTATTCATCCTGTAACAGAAAACATTTCTTTATGAAGGCAGAGTGAATTAAAAAATAAACTTTTTTTTAAAAAAAAGAATAGAATTTTATTTTTTTCTTTAGCATTTGTGTTCTCCGAGTGGTGCCCCCTCCCAGGGCATGTGGTAGTGGCGTCCCCCGTTCTGCATAATGCTTTTACAACAAACTAGTTAACGCCTGTCTGGATGATCTTCAAGCTCATGACAACAATGTTCTCTCACCACACACCACAAAACTACAACTAATGGCCATGACCCATGATATCCGAGCCTCCAAACTTAATAAACTGTTGACCACGGCTAATTCTCCTACCATTAAGTGGCTCATACAATCTCAATGGGAGACAGATTATGGTCTTGTTTTCAATGATCATACTTGGTTGCAGCTATGGATTAGGATCAGACATGACTCCACCTCGGCCAATATTACACAAAACTTCTTCTTCTTCATGCACAGAGCCTTCCTCAACCCTGTAAAACTGACAAAAGCTAAAATTCAATCAGATGGCAAATGTTGGTCATGGAGGAATGCCCCGGGTTCTTACAAGCATATGTTTAATGAGTGCCCATTTGTGTTCCGCCTGTGGCAAGACATTTGGAAATATCTAACAGTAATTTTCAATATACATGTTCCTCTATCCCTTATAAATGTGTTTGTGTGAAGTATTGCCAACATTGGGGACCAATCGCTCCCTACACTCCCCCATCCTATACGACCTCATTATTGCTATTGCCATTAATCTCATTACTGCCAATTGGAAAATATCTCCTAACATCACTGCTAAAGGCTGGTGGAACAACATCTGGCACACACAGAATTGAGCCTCTGTATGGCTAAGTATCAGGAAGCTGTCCCCAAACATAATTTGAAATGGGATCCCTTTATTAACTACTTAGACCATCATAATGGGCCTCATTCCGAGTATGGCGGTAAGGGATACCGGTCACCGTTAACGAGACCGGTGCCGGTAATCCCTTACCGCCACATTCCGAGTTCCCTTTGCGCCCTCGTCCTTAACGCCTGCATTTAGCAGGCGTTAGGAACGAGGGCGCAAAGGGGCTTTTAAGCCAATAACGGTGACCGTAAAGTACGGTCACCGTTATTTGCAATTTCCCCATTCCCATTGAGCCCCATGGGGGCTCATTTGGGAATGGGGAAGAGCCCTGGGGAATGGGAAATTACCGCCCTGGTCAACATCGGAATAGGGCGGTAATTTCCCATTCGACCAGGGCGGTGCCGGTACGGGTCCGGCGCCGACCAAGGCGCTAATAGCGCCATTGGTTAGCGCCAGACTCGGAATGAGGCCCAATATGTCTGCACATAGTTCATGAAGTTTCTTGTATATCTGTAACACATGTATTTAATATCAATAACTGTATGTGCTGCAAGACTGTCAATGGTATATGAGCAAATTAGTTAACTGTATCCTTCCTCCTTATGCCCCCATTTCCTCGTGTCTGGTGTCTTTCCCCAGTCTGTCCAAAACTCAGTTGTGTAGCCACTCCTAGGTGAACCACATAACAGTGATTGTTTATCCTATTATTTTCATGCTTAACTTTGATTCATTAATTCACCTGTATTTTATCCATTTATCAAATCTCTACCTATCAGATTTTATTATATTCTCCCAAATCTCGCCTTAATGTATAACACACAGTTTTTTTATCATATCCAATCATCTCAAGTTGTGTGGTTCATTCTTTAAAGTTCAATAAAAATGTATCAAACAAAAAAAAGAAACCACTCGCTGGTATGAAGCACGTTATAAATGAACAATAAAATAAATAAAATAAAATTCACCCATGCTTTCCCAACACTGGTTACTCATTCTTTTCATTTTATTTAATATGATAGGAACATCCATCAGCATAGGCAATGGACATTCTCTGATAGATGTTCTCATCATACACTTTATAATGAGAAGCTAGAACGGCCTCCAGATTACTAGTGGTTTTTAGATTCTCATCCTCTACACAATTGTCTTGGACACAATCATTTAGATCAGCTTAACCTTGTGCCATTGGACTCTTTCTGTTTTTACCATATCTGATTTCTAAAGGGTATTCCTGCATTAAAATAATCCAAGCATTCATTCTTGATTTAGTGACAATCACAGTTTGTATCCAATCACTCTGCAAATATTGCAGAGGCTGATGGGAAGTCTCAATTAATATATTTTCCCATAGATCAATGAATGGTAGTTTTACAATGCCCATATTATTGCCAGGAGTTATTACCCACATTCCTTAAATTGGATCTCCCCAGCTGATAACATTTTGCTTGCGTAATAAATCAATTAATTAATATGGTCATGCTTCTGATATGAGATCATGGTTAAAAAGATGTTGACAAATCCTGTTTCCAGGAAGAAGTCATTGTTTTTGATTGGCTAAGCCAAATATGTATCTTGGGACAAAATTATTTTACATTGTTTCACAACCTCTGTTTGGGAGTCCTGACCCCTCCCACTTGGCCCTTGCTTTCAAAAGATGGACCTAGAGTTCAGTGATCTCTGCATAATCCTCTATGAACTTCCAAGTGTAATTAGAAAATCCTAAGAGGCTATATAATTCAAGTAGATTTGAGGGGTTCTTCCATTTTTCTAGTAGAGCCTCAACGTTGTTCTGAGGATTAAGACCCTCAAGTGAGATTTCTTCACCTATAAAGTTTACTTTACTTCTACACATTTGTGCTTCTCGGAGAGATAACTTAGCACCTGCATTTCATAGCTCAGTAAGCACATGGCGGATTTCCTCCAGTATTTGTCAACAGTTTTACTTTTTCTTAATAGGTATGCATATAAGCCAAATTCCCTCTTTCTACTAGGTCAGGCACAGCCTTATGTAGGAAGATATTAAACTCGTTTGCCCTGTTAATATACCCAAAAGGAGTTTGTGTCCATGTGTACTACTACACCCCAAAGGTAATGGCAAGTCTATATTGCGTTCACAGAGTACAAAGATAGCCCAATATCCATTAGTCAAATTGAGGGCAGTATATACTTTGAAACCTGGTTTTGTGCAAGGCCATAAACAATATAAGGAAGAGACCACTGTGGCATGTGTACCCTCTTATTCAATCCTCTTGGGTCCTTTGTCTCCTTTGCCCATTGAGTTTCAATATTCCTAGTACTGGGTTATTAAAGGTACTGGTAATTGAGCCAATAATCACACATGATTTCAAATTCTTGATAATTTCATGAGTAAATACATGGGCGGTAGAGGTAACCAGTATTGTATTACAAATACTGGCACCATATTAATGTCCATAGTTATGGTTGTATGATATGTCCACAATCATATGAATCTACAGAAGAAACTTACTGAAAATCCATAAATATTTGACATAATTTTTGCTCTTTTGTCTCACAGGCATCACCCATATTGATTTGTTCTTCAGCCATCTGACAGAAGCATGGCCATTTTTCTGGGATTGCTATTTCGGAGGTATCTTCTACTTGAGTAGATTGGTCTTTCATTATGGTATTTACCTGAGCAGTTGATTACTTAGCATTGAGGTAGTTATGAGTGACGTTGAATAGTACCTCATCTTCCAGCATCTCATAGGTAACATCCTCCTCCCCATAAGGGCACAGGGAGTACACTATAAAATTCCCTCCATATCGAGTATAAACGGTTTCTGGTCCGTTACCAACATTTGCACTCTGCATGTCATCCTAAATCAATCAACATGCTTGGCAACGAGGGCTGTATTCACCAAAGACAGCCCACGCTCCGAGCATGGATGAGCTGTCACCCACTGTGAAGTGCATACTTAACCCTTGACCCCTGGCTTGAACAGAGTATGCTGACTCAACCCACAGCCATTTAAAAAAAAAAAAAAAGGAACGAACATTTATGACCATAAACAACTTAACTTAGCTGTAATAGAACATGCTCCAGGGAGCAGGATTCCTCAGTATCTGGAAATGCAAAGTCCAAGCCACTCAACCGTATCCCGAAAATCCATCTCTTCACAGTGAAAATCAAAGCAGTAACCAAGGCGCTGGGACCATCTTCATTTTTGACATACCTGGGAAAAGTTGGAAGCTTGGCTGCATTAAGAAACAAATCTAGACCATTATTCTTTTAGTCCACCAGATGACAGTCCACCATGCAAAAGCCATCATTCCATGTCTGTTAATGCTCTTGCTGAACTTGAAAGAGCAAAAAAGGAAATTACTGCTAAAATGCAACACAGTGGGCTACAAGCATTCTTAAATCTTGGCTTATTTAAAAAACAGCAGTACTTTTGAATATCTTCATTAAAGTGAGTTAGCACACCGGCTGAAAACATTTTATGCTGAAGTGCGCACATCCAATGGCACAGAATATGACCCTCAAAAGCCTCATTTCAATCCGTTCCGGGATCAATAGACATTTAAACAGTTCACCCTACTCCCCTAACGTTAACATCATGCACAATGCAGCTTCCCAAAGTACAGACAACATTTTCACCCCATTCATAAAAAGAAGCAGGCAAGAAAGAAAGGACACCTCACTTCCAAAACAGGGCATAAAAAAGATGGATCTTTATTGACTGAAAACATCAACTGTCTTGTTCCCTTAAAAATCCAGAATCACTGTAAATGAAAGTGTGGTTTGATATACAATTGCATCTTGCACATAGAGGAAGAGAAGGAGTCTGACAACTATATCGGAATGCATTCAAAATAATTACAGATGAAAATGGCCAAAAATATGCCACGCTAACCTTCACTGAAGCAACAAAATCCCACCCTTCACTACCTGAACGGAACACATGTCAAAACAGAGGTTTCATGTTTGGACAGCAAGGTGGCCCTAACTGTACAGTGGCATCTTTAGTTTAGTTTAGTTTAGTTTGTTTATTTATAAAGCGCATCCAAACCCTCAGGTAACTGGGCGCATAATCATGTGTACAACAGGGTTACATATCGTTGCACGAACATCATATTACAACAGACAGAGCTGTTATGCACCGGCCATGGAAGCTATGGTATCGGTGGAGACACACCTAAAGTGAACGCGGTCTAGCCTTCTACCAAGATGGCGTCCGGAACGTATATACGCATCACGCACAGTAACAACGGTGCGTTGTATCATCGTTATTCTCAACTTTGTTCATTGCCCTTGCTCTTTGATATTCTGTTTCGCAGAAAGACCTTACCCCTTCCCTCTTACCTTGGACGTTTTCTACTCTTTTGTTTTCACTCGCGGTGTATTCCTCTAGTGTATATCCAGCAGCGGGTTCTACTGGTAAGTTCACGGGAGTTTCTTTTCTTTTTCTCTTCGGTTTTCTGTCCCTACGCTGGTAGTCATCTATCTTTATTGTTCTGTTTACCTATCTTCCCTATATCTTCTTAATCTACTTCTTCTACCTTTCCGAGTATTTTTCAGCACTCCCTTTCCACTGTTCTCTCTCTCCACGGCAATCATACTTCTGTGCCGGAGCTCTCGTTACCGTAATTCCCACAGAGCTGCTAGTCCCACGTACCTTCTACCTTCTACAGTGCCTTCGTAGTACTCTCCGAACATTACCTGATCTCCTGCGGTGCCTTCTGGATCGCAATACTCTCCGAACCTTACCTGATTTCCTGCGGCGCCTTCTGGATCGCAAAACTCTCCGAACATTACCTGATCTCCTGCGGTGCCTTCTGGAACTTGTAGTTTCTACAAACAACAGTTCGGTTTTTGCCCTTGACTTATGTAAAAGGCTTCATTCTACTTACGACTAAGGATCCTTGTTCAGCATAGTGGAGACACAATTGGTGGATCTAATACCCTTTCCGACAGAAGAGAAGATCTGTTACACAGGGTTTTTTGCCTAAACGGCTTTTTCCCTGGAGTTTTGGGACTGGCTCCTGGGAGATCACCGGATTTGGTTCCCATCCGGTCAAGGTGGCCTCCGAGGAGCCACGTCCTTATTTACGTCAAAAGAAGACCAAGAAGAAGACTGCATTAAGGGAACATCGAAGAATACCGGGTTGGTCGTCTTCTACAGGCTCCCCTGGAGGTTCAGGTGAGGAGGAGTTGGGCATAAAGAAAGGGGAAATTGTTAGTTTTGACAGTATACAACGCCCAGAGAAGATTTCGATGGCTACTCCTGAACAAATACAGGAGATGTGTAACGCCATCCAAGGTCTACGAGTTGATATGCAAGCACTTCAGGCCGAGAACCAGACTTTGCGTAACCAAGCCGCTATCAGGGATGAAGGAAGAGGTGAACTACCACCAATGCCGTTTTCCATGCCCAAGTACGACGGAAACCCAAAGTGTATAAAGGATTTCCTGGATTCCTGCTCAGTGTATTTTTCTTTTAGAAAAAGAACCTTCGAGTCCGGAAGAGCCCGGGTAGGGTTCTTGATTTCCAACCTGACTGGCAACGCTTTAAGATGGGCAACACCTCTGGTAACGGCTGACGATCCGTCAGTGAACGACTATGCCCTATTTGTTCGCAATTTGCAGATACGTTTTGAGAGACCAGAAATTCAGTACTCGACGTATGAGGCACTACTGGATATTAGACAAGGGAATCAAGATGTACAATCCTATGTGTCTCAATTCCAAGGGTTGGCTACCTTGGCCGGATGGCCGGATACGGCTCAGCAGACGATATTCCGTAGAGGTCTCCATGAGGAGATAAAAGATGAACTAGCTCGAGTAGCCAGACCAGACACTTTTGCGGAATTAGTAACCTTGGTTCTACGGATCGAATACAGAATACATGAGAGACGCCATGAGAGGAAGAGAGTCCGAGGAATCCAGCCGAACTATAACCCTCCTTCAATCCTAAAGGAAAGGTCCTCACCCGAGGAACCAATGCAGATAGGTGCTACGCGTGCACCTTTGACGTCAGACGAAAGAAGACGTCGGCGAGAACAGAACTTATGTATGTACTGTGGTTCCTCCAAACATCATTTGAAGGATTGTACCGAGATTCCTTCCCGACGTTCGGGAAACGCTCAACCTCGTCCCTCTGCAAGGGAGGTAACGGGGAGAGTAGCACAAGTCCTTGCAACCCCACAGGAGCCGGAAGACGAGTAGAGGACAACAATCTAATGGTTTTGCAAGTATCACTAACCACTACCACTGGAAATAGTATTCCGGTTCTAGCCATGTTGGACTGCGGAGCAGCAGGCAACTTTATTGACATTAACTGGGCTAAGAACAATAGGATCGTTCTACAACATAAGAAGACGGCAATACCAGTAGAAGGAGTAGACGGCTGTCCCTTGTCCTCTGGTCCTATCATCATGGAAACCCTACCTATGCGAGTGTCTATGGGTAACCACCATGAAGAAGCTATCTTTGATGTAATTAGAGCAGCACACTTCCCTCTCATAATGGGAATACCTTGGTTAAGACTTCACAATCCGTACATTAACTGGAGTACCAACCGATTGAGTTTTGATTCCGAGTTCTGCAGCAAACACTGTATCAAGGATCCACACTTAGAGGTACAACCCGCCGACCTGGCAGTTCAATCTAAATTGACAATATCAGCTATTCCGTTGCAATATAAGGAATACGAGGATGTATTTGAAGACGTCCTGCCCAAACTCCTCCCACCTCATCGCCCTGAGGACTGCAGCATCGAACTTAAGGAAGACGTGCCCCTGCCCTTTGGAAGAATGTATCCGTTGTCCCAACTGGAACGGACGGTGCTTAAGGAATATCTTGATTCCAACCTCAGCAATGGACTGATAAGAAGTTCGAAATCATCAGGTGGAGCATCTTTGTTTTTTGTAGCCAAGAAGGGTACCAAGGAACTCCGTCCCTGTATAGATTACCGTGGATTGAACAGTATTACTGTTCGGGACAGATATCCTATGCCTCTTATCAGGGATATCCTAGAGGCTGTTAAGGACTCACAATTCTTCACTAAGATTGACTTACGAGGAGCCTATCATTTGCTAAGGATACGTCATGGCGATGAATGGAAGACCGCCTTTCGGACACCGTTGGGGTTGTTCGAGTATTGCGTAATGCCCTTTGGTCTTGTTAATGCCCCAGCGGTGTTCCAGAGATTCATGGACCGGATATTTTCAGACTTACTCAACATATCTGTTGTAGTGTATCTAGATGATATCCTGGTATTCTCCAGCTCACTACATGAACACCGTACCCAGGTTAAAGAGGTTCTTCGCAGGCTAAGAAAGAACGCTCTGTTCGCCAAACCTGAGAAGTGTTCATTTGAGGTTTCAGAAATAGCTTATCTTGGGTTCATACTCTCGTCTACAGGCATACGGATGGATCCAGATAAAGTTAAGGCCATTCTCAGATGGCCTGATCTATCATCCGTCAAGGAGGTACAGCGCTTTCTCGGGCTGGCGAATTTCTATCGCCGCTTTATACCCCATTTCTCTGAGATGGTGTTACCTCTTACCTCACTCCTTAAGAAGGGAGTACTTTTTTCCTGGAATCCAGCAGCCCAGAAGGCGTTTTCCACACTAAAGGAATTGTTTACTACAGCACCTGTTCTAATACAACCTGACCAGTCAAAGCCTTTTATTGTTGAGACTGATGCCTCCGGCGGTGCTCTGGGAGCTGTACTTTTACAGCAAGACAAGGAAGGACAGGAACACCCTATCGCATATTATTCACGAACACTTACCATCAGTGAGCGAAATTATTCTGTGCTCGAACGAGAGTTGTTGGCCATGAGAATGGCTTGCAAAGAGTGGAGACATCTCTTACAAGGAGCAACCAATCCATTCCTCATACGTACCGACCATAGAAACCTAAAGGTCCTTCAGCAGATGGAATGCCATAACTCACATCATGCTCGCTGGGCCTATTACTTCTCGACTTTTGATTTTCAGATTACCTACATACCAGGTACGTTAAACGGAGTAGCGGATGCTCTTTCCAGAAGCTGGCCCGAACCCGGACAGGAGAAGACTGGGTTGGTCAATGTAGAGAAGTTGTTACCCAAACAACGATTCATAGCCATGATCAATCTCTATCTCCAAAAGATACAGGAAGGATATAAACACTGCACTAAACAGACACCTATCTCCAAGGATCTACAAGAGAGAAAAGGACTATGGTTCTACAAATCAGCTCTTTTTCTACCCACTCCGGAGCTTCAACAACAAGCACTCAGTTTATGTCATGACCTCCCTCTGGCTGGACATAGAGGCCAAAAGGCCACACATGAGCTAATCACACGAAGTTTTTGGTGGCCTTCAGTTAATTCTGACGTCAAGTCATATGTCCGGTCTTGTTCAATTTGTGCCAGCGCTAAGGTGTCTAGGCAGAAACCCATCGGGTTACTACAACAACCTGAGCTTCCCACTCGCCCCTGGGAGAACATCTCTATGGATTTCATTGTGGATCTGCCTTCCTCTCAGGGAAAGACAGCAATAATGGTAACAATTGATTCGTTTTCTAAACAAGCACATTTTACTTCTCTGAAAGGAGTACCTTCAGCAGCAGATACTGCTTCGGTGTTTCTTAGAGACATAGTAAGACTACATGGACTACCTCGAGTGATCATCTCCGATAGGGGCGTACAGTTCACTTCAAGGTTCTGGTCCTTACTTTGTAAGGAGTTAGGAATTCATAGAGCCATGTCGTCGGGTTATCACCCGCAGTCAAATGGACAGACGGAGAGGCTCAATGCCACTCTCGAAGAGTATCTCCGTTGTTTCTGCAATAAAGAACAGGACGATTGGGATTCCTTGATCCCCATGGCAGAATTTGTCTACAATAACACTTTCCACACATCTATCGGTATGAGTCCGTTCTTATGTACTTACGGCTATCACCCTCACTCCTTCCCCAAGATCGGCCTTAACGAAACCAAGGCGCCATCTGTAGACAAGACACTGGCTGAGATTAAACAATTACATGCCTCTGCCCTACATACCTTGGAAGAGAGCAGAAGGAACTCCAAGAAGTACGCGGACATGAAAAGAAGACCAGTTCCTCAGTGGGGTCCAGGTTCACTAGTCTGGCTATCCACCAGGTACTTACCCAGATGGGCAAGGCTAGGCAAATTTACCCCAAGATACATCGGTCCTTTTAGGATAGAGACTAAGATCAATCCTGTGGCATACAAACTCAAGCTACCTGCTCGTTTCAGTAGAATACACCCGGTATTCCACACTTCCTTGTTAAAGGAACATATCGAGGATCCTTTTCACAGAAAAACCAGGAAGAAAGAGATCAAGATGACCCCGATACCTGAAGAATATGAGGTAGCCAGATTAATGGATTCACGTTACAAACAAGGAACATTACAATACCTAGTTCATTGGAAGGGTTACCCAGATTCCGAAAGAACTTGGGAGCCCAGATCGCATCTACATGCCTCAGAACTAATCAAGAAGTTCCACAGATTGTATCCCGGTAAACCGGGAGGGACCCGGCATCGAAGGGGGCATACTGTTATGCACCGGCCATGGAAGCTATGGTATCGGTGGAGACACACCTAAAGTGAACGCGGTCTAGCCTTCTACCAAGATGGCGTCCGGAACGTATATACGCATCACGCACAGTAACAACGGTGCGTTGTATCATCGTTATTCTCAACTTTGTTCATTGCCCTTGCTCTTTGATATTCTGTTTCGCAGAAAGACCTTACCCCTTCCCTCTTACCTTGGACGTTTTCTACTCTTTTGTTTTCACTCGCGGTGTATTCCTCTAGTGTATATCCAGCAGCGGGTTCTACTGGTAAGTTCACGGGAGTTTCTTTTCTTTTTCTCTTCGGTTTTCTGTCCCTACGCTGGTAGTCATCTATCTTTATTGTTCTGTTTACCTATCTTCCCTATATCTTCTTAATCTACTTCTTCTACCTTTCCGAGTATTTTTCAGCACTCCCTTTCCACTGTTCTCTCTCTCCACGGCAATCATACTTCTGTGCCGGAGCTCTCGTTACCGTAATTCCCACAGAGCTGCTAGTCCCACGTACCTTCTACCTTCTACAGTGCCTTCGTAGTACTCTCCGAACATTACCTGATCTCCTGCGGTGCCTTCTGGATCGCAATACTCTCCGAACCTTACCTGATTTCCTGCGGCGCCTTCTGGATCGCAAAACTCTCCGAACATTACCTGATCTCCTGCGGTGCCTTCTGGAACTTGTAGTTTCTACAAACAACAGTTCGGTTTTTGCCCTTGACTTATGTAAAAGGCTTCATTCTACTTACGACTAAGGATCCTTGTTCAGCATAGTGGAGACACAATTGGTGGATCTAATACCCTTTCCGACAGAAGAGAAGATCTGTTACACAGGGTTTTTTGCCTAAACGGCTTTTTCCCTGGAGTTTTGGGACTGGCTCCTGGGAGATCACCGGATTTGGTTCCCATCCGGTCAAGGTGGCCTCCGAGGAGCCACGTCCTTATTTACGTCAAAAGAAGACCAAGAAGAAGACTGCATTAAGGGAACATCGAAGAATACCGGGTTGGTCGTCTTCTACAGGCTCCCCTGGAGGTTCAGGTGAGGAGGAGTTGGGCATAAAGAAAGGGGAAATTGTTAGTTTTGACAAGAGCGTACATTAGTCCAAGCTCTGAGTGCTTACATACAAGAGTAGAATATACCAAGAAAAGAAAAGTATGTACAGAGAATATGGAATGAGGAATAAAAGTTACAGTGGCTAATGCGGACCGGGTTACAGGTTGGTCCTGACTATGCTGTAGGTAGAGTAAACATTACTTGCTTTTTGCACAACTTGCACACCATTACACGCTCCGTGCTGTGTGTTTTTGGGATCTATCCCAGGGATTTACAGAGAAATTGGACGTATTTGGAACGGAAACATTCGTATTTACACTAGGACTCATCTACCAGCCATACCTTTGTGACTTGTGATTAAGAAGAGCACTCACTGACTATGACTTTGTACTATGGAGTTGTGAGCTGCCGGCCACAAGGCTTCATAAGGCGCTGACATTGAACATTCAAACAGCCTTTGAGGAGTGGTCTTACTGACACTAAGATACGGTTTGGCCTGGATATTCCCTTTGGGATTGAAACCATAAGGGTGAAGATAATTACGCATTCGAATTGCAATTTGGAAATCAACAAACCACCATCCGCACTGTTACGACAACGTAAACTTGTCAAGTTCTTCCTTAGAGACCACTGCAAGACCGGTTTAAGGCGTTGTTACGCCCCGGTGTATCTATACCCCTGAAGAAGTTCCTTATAGTAATTCTAACCACTAGAGGAACGAAACATTTTGGGAAACTTGAGATACTAATATAAAGCATCAATAAAAGCTTAAGAATCTCGAATAGGTGAAACTCAGGTATTGACTAACCCAGACATCTAGACAGGAGGTACTCATTGTCAACAACACAGTATCACCTGTTGTAATATCAAGTAGTCCAATCCTATTGTAAAAATGGAGACTTGAATAACTGAAAGCTGTTCATATTTTTATGCACATTTGAATTGAGATCTCTAAAGGAGAGATACTGTGAAATTGCGTTTTTTGTACAATTGAAGCACATTTTGCTCATTAGTATTGATGTGACGAACATCGCTATGCACTTTAGAGCACTGGACACTTTGTTATGTTTTATGTGATGATTTTAACAACTCTATTTATTAAAAACTGTTTATGTTATTATAATATTGTTCTATGAAGTCAGGTTGTATTTTCCTTGAACTTCTACTTGTCTTTGTTTGAATTGTCGTTCACTAATGTGTGGATCCCTAATTCATCCAGTGAACTACATGCCATAAACCTAATTTAGGTGTGGGAGCTTTGTTGTTCTAATTATATACAGGTCAGGTTTGCTCCCCCTTAGACTATTATTATACCTGATTTCCCCCACTTTTTAAAGAGTAAACATTACTACAGGTGGAGAGCGGCGGCTAGCAGGTCATGACGGTGAGAATCTGGGTGTTTAGGCTAGTAGCCATGATTTTACCATGGCTCTGAATGGCCAGAATGCGGCTTCCGATCTAATTGTAGTGGGAGGTTGTTCCAACATTGTGCTGCGAGCACTGGAAAACTGGAGCCCCCTGCTGTTTTTAGGTTATAATTCGGGATCTTTAGTTGGTGTAGGTAAGGTGTTCTGGTGGGTCTAATGGGGCAGTGTCTAGAAAATTTGTCAGAAAGGTACCGTGGGGCAGTGTGTGATAGGCACTTGTGGGTGATGACCAGTGTTCTTAGCTTAATTCTGTCACGGATCGGGAGCCAGTGGACTTCTTTTCTAGCCGTAGATATGTGCGCCTTGCGCGGGAGGTTGAGGGCACATCTTAGTGCATTATTTTGCAGGATCTGGAGTCTATTCAAGTGTTTAGTGGTAGTGCCAAAGTAGAGCGTGTTGCAATAGTCTAATTTAGACAATATCAGCGCTCTAGATAGGGTGAGGCAGCTAGAGGTGGAGAGAAAAGGCCTGCAGGCATTGATCAATTTATTGGTGTATGAGGTAGCTGCGATGGTAGAGTTTATTCGTTTCTTTAGTGATAGGGTAGAATCGAGGTATACACCTAGTGTTTTAACCTGTTTGGAGACTTTTATGATGTTGCCATCAATAGTAAAGGAATGGTACCTTTGGTCCAGTTTGTTGAGGCGCGCCTGGGAGCCTACAATAAGCAATTCTGTCTTATCGTCGTTAAGGCAAAGACTGTGTTGCCATCCAGGCTTGGATTTCTAAGTAGATATCATTAGGCTTTGCAACATCTTCCTCATAGCTACCAGTGAGCGTGATGAGGACCTGGGTGTCGTCAGCATAATTAGTTTAGCTGACACCCAGATCGTCAAGACGGTCAAATAGGAGCTTCGTGAAGATGTTGTAAAGTGTGGGAGAAATGCAGGAGCCTTGTGGCACACCACATGTGATTGGGATAGGGTCCGCAGCCACAGTGGGGGTGAAGACTCTAGTCGTCCTGTCAGACAGAAATGACTGGATCCACTTAGTGGCATTCTGGGAGAATGCAGCAGCCGAGGAGAGGTGTTGAGTGAGGATCTGGTGTGAAGTGTATCTACAAAAACTACCTTTTTAATGCACATTGCTTTTTAGTGTATGCACTAAAACTAAATGAAGATCAATTACAAATGACGCCCATATGGTACTCAAACAAACCTCTTAGATAAAATGTACTCGCTGCTATGATGAAGAAAATATCCCAAAAAGTCAATTTGTCAACTACGTACACAAACCATTGTATTCACGTGACAACTGTGCAACTTCTTGCAAATGCCGGATTGGGGACGAGACAAATAATGTCTGTAACTGGGCACCGAGCTGAATACTCAATTAAAAACTATTGGCGGCTTCAACTTTCAGAACGAAATACATGGTCTTCAATCCTTTCTGAAGCTGGACCAACCCCCATAAATTCACCGGGTTCCCTCCCTGCAGCTAATTCTAGTATACCCAACTTCTTGTCTAATTCTTCCCTCTCTCCAGTAACCCCCACAATTACACATTTGTCTAAATGTACCATATCATTTTATGGCAATGTCCAATTTAATTCCAAATGAAACACTACTTTCATATTTTTCCCAGCTTCTGCCGTGTTAGGAAATATTTCATAATTGTATGTAATTTTCCCTCCATGTGTCTGTTTTGCTCGCCCAGAGTGCACGGACAGTCATTTATCACCAGTGTATTTGCAGAGCCAATACTTTGAACACAGGTAGATGACGCAATAATTTACAACCACACGCACACTTAGAGAGTAAGTAGCACTTATACAGCTATTTATTCATAATTAAACATACATAAGCAGTAAGTGATAACACAGGAATAAATCACAGATACATCACAGAAAAGATATTAGGTTAGCAGGAATACATCACCATGGGTGTAACTGAATCCCTCATCTCGACAGAAGCGGTTGGAAGACCCCGGTAACAGCCAGGCCAAGAGCACAACAGCCCACAGGTATGTCGGAACAAGGCATCCCCCCTCCGACTGAGGTCTTTGTGCTTATCCCGTTTGAACGTTGAGGGGTTCCGCATATATGCACTCATCAAAAAGGGGTGGCAATTTCTCGAACCTTCTGGCAATGGCGCTTACGCATTGATGGGTGACCATTGGTTGCAAGCTGGGTCAACCGACAGTAACCTCAAGGAGCAAAGCGCTTCCCTCTCCTAAAAAATGCCTTGGAAAACAGTTCTATAACTCATCTCGAAACCTTGGCGCAGGCATAGCAAACCACAACAAACCCTGTTATCAGGTACCAGCCGGCACCTGCAGATCTTAGCTTTCCCAGTGCCGTGTCCTTGGCTGAGAAGTCCTGCATTCCAGGCCCAGCAGCGAATAACGTTGAAAACATGTTGTTTCGCAAAGCAAGTGCCGCTTTCCACTGAGGCATGGATAAATATCCATTATGGCTCTGAGTGCCCCCAGAATGCACTGCGCACCAGTGCCATGTTTTAGCTCGAGCATCACAATCCACCCTTGGATATTTACTTTCCATAGCCCAGTGGTAGAGGAGCCGGTCTTTGAAACCGACAAAATATTAAAACTAAATTGGTAATGCATTGAATACAACAACAATACGCTATTATGATAGCTAATATAATACAAATGCAAGCAAAAGCGTAACGCAGTGTACCCCCAATATCAGGAATCCATGAAAATAGCCAATCCCACCAATTCCCGGTATGATCTTGGGACACTTGAGAAATGAGATCCCTCAAACCTTGAATATGACTTTCAATGGATCGTGAATGGTCACTTAGATTGAAACAACACATACCTTCAGCTGCGTTACAACCTAAATTATGCTTCAGCAATAGATAATCAACGACATCATGTTTTGCAAAGTTGCTTTTCTAATAACTTTGCTATCAAGGAGTAACTCTTCTAAAGCTTTAGAAGTATGATTGAGTCCTTTTACTACTAGATATGCTAATTTGATCAAACATTTGTAGCCCCCAGCAGCTAAACCCCAAACTCCCACTAATGAAAGGGTTAATGCGAGAACCTCAGCCTCTGATAGCAAATGCACATGTGAATCACAATCTGAGGATAGACCCACAGACTCGAAAGTTGACCTTTTGCTTTGAGACATTGCTGGGTGTAAAGGGAACATCATTAGTCCTAATCGAGTTAAGGCACATGGACCTCCTGAAATGTTAGCTGGAATGTAAGTGTATGTGATGTTGCCACATGAAAAGAGCCATCCTGTTGGAAGTTTCACATGTTTCAGATGACTGGCAGCTATCACTGTATGATTGCAAGACATAGTATTATTCACACTGGTACATGTACTTGGAACCCATGAACACAATCATTTCTCGAACACAGTTTGATTTTTCTGTTTGGTTAAATTGAGCTGTTGGCATTTGCCAATTTCTTTTGCATTGCAGGTCATAAGGTAACACACATCGCCTTGAGTTACATTGTAGGTTATAATACACGTCAAGTTTCTCCATTTGCGATCCGTTTCCCGGCAAAACCTGCAGTACTCATAGACGGAAAAGGATTGCCTAATATCGAAATCTTGAACCAAAGAATCATTGTGCATGACGCCGAAAATGTGCTTTAGAACCGGAACTGGTGTCGGCACTGCTTCTAAGCACGTAGTCAGTAAAGCCTCAGCCTTGGGCACGTCAGTGAGGCAAAAGTGTGTAATGTTGAGCACCTGTTGTGCCAGATACTTCCACATATTCTCAGTTTGGGTGATCATTGGGGAATATTTTCGCCATCCTGAAGTCGCCTCTTGCGTAGCTGGCATCAATGTTGTTTTCACTTGCACCAGACGTGTTTGCTGCATTCCACAAATCCATGTCTTCGGTCTGGCTGGCTTTTCGGCATCGGCATAGGTCTGCTTTTGGGCATCATTGCTCATCATCATCGGTTTCCCATGGATCGCTGGAACAGATGTGACATTTTTCATTGGTAGCGGCATGCCGTTTGACTCTCTGGAAAGGAGTCCATTTAGTCCCACAATTACACCAGCCAGACACAGGATCTACAAGGCAAACCCAGAAAAGAGATATCAGTGTTGAAAATCACTCTCTTAGGTAACATTTGTCTGCAGACACATACTGCCATTTCTTTCTACCGGGCTCCATCACTAAGACTACATGGTCTTTGCCTGATGCAATAACATCTGCGGGCACTGGTGGGCCACTTGGCCTTTCAACCCACACCTTCGCACCCAGTACCATACTGTCTGAAGATCCAAAACCACGATCCCAACTTAATAGGAATGATAATTAACTGGACTACACTATCGCCCTAATGAATCAGTAAAACTTGGTCACCACTATTCATCAAGATGACTTTGATCTTGCCTTGATAATCGGCATCAATGACCCATCCCAACACTTGAACTCCCTTCAATGCTAGGCACAGATCTAGGGGCAATCCATCCCATATGCTCTAGAGGAATTTGTACTCCAATCCCTGTTTCAATTACAACAATCCCTCTTGGGTCTAATCTGATTTCCTCATGGGAATGCAAGTCCACCCCTGCTGACTCTGGAGTCCCCCGACAGGGAGCTAAAGAACCCGGGGTAATTTCCCAGTACAATAGGGTTTCTCTGACTGAGTTGGGTTGAATCTGTAAAGCAGGAGTCATTAGCCGCATCAAAGGAGTTTCATGATTATTTACAGGCCTATTGTTTCGCACTTGCACCGCATCAAACACACGATCATGCCAGCCTGCCAAACTGCCATCTCCAGATTTGCGCAGCTGTTCTTTCAACAAACCATTCATCCGTTCAATTTATCCTGAAGCGGCAAGGTAATAGGGCACGTGGTAGAGCCATTCAATATTCTTCTCCTGACAGTACTCTTAAATCAATTTGCCTTTGAAGTGTGACTCATTGTCACTCTGGATTTGCAAAGGCACTCCGTAATGCAATATGATCTGATCTAAAAACGTAATGGTGTTCAATTGTGTAGCAAGCTTGCACGGCAAAACCATCATGTATCCCGAGTATGTATCCACAATAGTGCATGCATACTGACAACCTTTACTGATTGGCAGGGGACCGATATAATCAATCTGCCAAATTTGACCTGGTAATTTTCCTCTCCGCAACGTGCCTTGGACAATCTGAGGGATAGGCCTGTGCTGTTGGTGTTGGCACACTGTACATTGCAAAATGATCCTTTTCACTACCTCTAAAGGAATACTGATTCCTGAATCTTGTGCCCACCTGATAGTAGCCTTTTCTCCAAGGTGCCCACATTTCTGGTGAGCCCACTTGGCCAAACCCTCCAAATCGAATCCTGAGCCTCCGCATCCACAGATGAAATCTTGGTGTGTTCATCTGCAACAGAATTAAACCAACGTTCTAATGAGTCTGCAGCACAATGCATGTCCACATGATACACAGTGACTTCACTTTGTGATAAGATTTCCGCAATATCTTGCCATAGTTCTTTTCCCCACAACTCTTCCAATGAATCTTCCACCCATTCTTTTGCCAGGTTGGCAGCCACACCGCCAACCCATTCACCACTGACCATGAATCCGTGTACAAATGACATTGAACAGGGGTCTCTTGTTTCAATGCTTGGTAAACTGCGTAAAGCTCTGCAAACTGACTGCTCTTTCCTTTTCCTGACATTGTCAAAATCTTTTTTGTCTTGGGATTATATGACACAGCTTTCCAGTATCGCTCGGTTCCCACATATCGGGCCGAGCCATCTGTGAACCAGGCATGCTCTGTCTGCTCCACGGTCAAATCGCCATAAGGCACTCCCCATTTCATGGGAGACTCGTGTTTTTCAGACACTTCCGGTGGTATGTAACCTGAGGGTGGTATGTTGGCTACTTGCTCATGTAATTTTGCAACTCCACCCTTCCCTGATTTGGCTCTGTCTTGAATGTACTATTTTCATTTAATTATGCTGGCTTCTTGAGCTTGCTCTATTCTATGTGTTTTAGGAGAGCTCAGCACCCATTGCATAATCGGTATTTCTGGCCTCATCAATACATCATGGCCCACCTTCATTTGCTTGGTATCAACAAGGGCCCAGTAACATGCCAGCAACTGCTTCTCGAACATAGTGTATGAGTCACCAGCATCAGGCAACTTACGACTCCAGAACCCTAATGGCACATGTTTCCTGTCTTGTTTCTGCCACACACTCCAATTAGCGTAATTGTCTTGTACAGACAAATTCAATTCCACCTCACCTTCCTTTAATGGCCATAGATCAAGTACCTGGTGCTCGGTGTCTTTTGCCAAATCAAATGCTTTCTGCTGCTCTTCCCCCCATTGAAACTCATATTTCTTTTGTGTCACTTTGTAGAGGGGGGCCAGTATCTGCCCTAAATGGGGAATGTGCTGTCTTCAAAACCCAAACAGCCCTATGAACTGCTGGGCTTGCTTTTTGTTCATTGGAGTGCTGAACTCAAGTATTTTCTGTCGGGCCTTCGGCACCATTTCTCGATGCCCATTATGCCACTGAATCCCTAGGAATATCACTGTCTCAGCTGGGCCTTGAATTTTGTTTGGGTTAATCTCCCACCCTTCCTTCTTCAATCCATCCATAATTACTTCTAACTGGTTTTGCACACTGCGCTCTTCTTTACCCTGAATCAAGATATCATCAATGTAGTGAGAGATTTGTATGTCAGGTTTACACAGTATCTTGTCTAAGTGCTCTGCCACCAGCCGGTGACAGATAGTCGGGCTACGTATGTACCCCATAGGAAACCTTGTGAAGGTATACTGACGCCCGCTCCAAGAAAATGCAAACTGCTCTTGGCACTCTTCAGCAATTGGCACAGAGAAAAATGCATTGGCTAAATCTACCACTGCATACCAAGTCCCCTCAAACTTTTGGACATTCTCAATCAAGGTAATGGCATCTGGGACCGCGGGCACTAAGGGAGGAGTGTGTTTATTTAACTCGTGGTAATCCACCATCATCCTCCAAGACCCATCCCCTTTTTTGACAGGCCAGAGAGGATTGTTCCACGTGGTAGTAATGGGGCGTAACACACCCGCCTCTACATACCCTTTGATGGTGTCTGAAATGTCCTTGTGCCCCTCGGGAATGCGGTATTGCTTCATTGCTGCCCATTTAGTTGCCACAGGCACCTGCAATGGGGGCATCTTCACTTTGCCTACGGTAATGGGTTTGCAGGTCGATGCACTCACCCCAAACTGGTAAGTTTTACCTCCAAGTCTCAAAGTCAACTCTTCTAGAATGTCAAAGCCAATTATGTACTCAGGTATCGGGACAATCAACACTTGGTATTTCTGCCTAGTCAAATTGCCAAATTTCATCTCCACTTCAGTTTGTACTGCGGGGGTCTCTTTTCCCCCTAGACCTGTAATAGTAAATTGTCTGCCTTTGAATCGTGCTGGATTTCCATGAATCAGAGAGGCCTCCGCCCCGGTGTCTACCAATGCTCGCACCCCTTGCATATTTCTTGGCCCCCAGAAAATCTTAACATTAACATGGGGCCGCCTATCAACTTATGCGAGCAGACGCTGCCGGAGCTTGGCCGCAACCCTAGTCAAATTTTGAATGAGTTGACCTGACTCTGCCTCTAGCATTGCACTCACCACCTTCCTCAAATCAGCATATGTTGGCTGGTACGGGGAAGGTGTCCCCATAGACCCCTCTTCCTGTTCTTCTTCCTCAGGAGGGGCAGAAGGTGAGGTGTCCCTCTGTGGCTTAGACACCACCTGTTTCTTAACCTGTTTGTAGTGCTCTTTGGCTGCAAGCCCTCTCTTTTTGTATAGTTCGTACATGACCCTGGTTTCAATGCCATCAATCTCTTCCCGTGGCACACCATCTTTTAACAGGGCCAAAAACATGTCTCGGGAAACTCGACTATCCTGCCTCCTGCCTTCAGTTCTTCTCTCACTACGCCCCTCTCTCTCTCGTGGCTTGTCATCACTCTTGTCCCACTCCCCTAAATCTGCTAGTTGCCGAATAGCATCCACTACCTCATCAGTGGGTTTGCCCGCCATACCTATGAGCAAAGTCATAATGACACTTTTATATGCGGGGGGCAGTTCTGATCACCATATTCCTGGTTGAAACTGAAAGCGGTACGACCCCCATGTGTCCCTGTGCATCTACATGAATTGCCTCTTTCATAACATGCTCTCTGACCTTTTGAATCGCTTTTTTCAAAGTATACCACTTCTTTTCCTCACTAGGCCAGTCTGTGGTAATAGGATACTTGCGATTACATGCTTGGGCTGCCAGTTGCAACAAAGACACCTGTGAAGCTTGCCCATTCTCATCAGGGGGCGGCCCTGCCCTTAAGACCTCTTGCACACTGGTGTCATTTGACAGAGGCAAAAAGCGCGGTGAGTCTGTGGCATCTACCAACAGCCCTGCTGCGCCCCCATCTAGCAATCTCACCATCCATGTCAATAAAGGTTCGCCTGACTTTTGCCTCAAACGAGTAATGATTTCCCCAACCTCCTGCTGAGTGTAATCTTCCAGCATGGTTAAATCCACAACCCTGCCCACAGGATTCTGTGGGTGGGGTCTGGCACGCCGTCTTCTAACAGGCTTAGCTGCCACTGCCTTTTGATTAAGTTCTGCTTTGGAATCTGATTCGCTCACCAAGCGGCTCTCTGGGCTGGTTGTGTCAAAAATGTCTCCATCCCACTTATCAGGGTCCCAATCCACACCTGCGGTGGCGATTACAGCTGCCACTTTCCTTTGGTTCACCCCTCCCCGTCTTTTCCTGTACTTATAGCGGGCTACTCTGACTGCAGCCTTCTCTGCCACAGCCTGATATTTAACAGCTTTATCTTTGAATAGTTTCATTTGAATCTGCTGCATTAACGCAATCTGCTTTTCTGCAGCCAACTCTTTTTCTAATCGCAAAATATCATTTTTCATTTCCACATTTTTTTGATGTATCTTTCGGTAGGCATGCAGGAGAACCCAACCCCGCCTACCCAGCACGGTGCATTCCTTTCCCCTCTCTACTGAAACCTGTTGTAAACAAGACATTACATCTGACGGATCAGCGTCTCCCAATCCATGATCCCATGTTTCACTTAGCCCCGCGCCACATGCCCACACCTGGGCCAATTTATCATATGGGCTCTTAGCCCAACCTGGAATTATAACATCAGAACATTCACCGCCAGCGGGAACGCTCTTTTTCCTGAACAAACTATTCATCATTACAGTAATACACAAAACCTCTTTATATATAGATTTCTTTTTTCCTTTCCACACTGCAGTCACTCGCGCAAACACACGCACAAAAAAAAACGGATTAACACAGTCCAACACTCACTGCCAAATAACTCTTGCTTGCAATGTAAGCAAAGCCTATCGGCGTTCAAACAGAGTCTTTAATATTTGGAGCAACTCATCCCAAATATCCCATCCTCAACGCCAAAAATGTATTGCTCGCCCAGAGTGCACGGACAGTCATTCATCACCAGTGCAGTTGCAGAGCCAATACTTTGAACGCAGGTAGACGACACAATGATTTACAACCACATGCACACTTAGAGAATAAGTAGCACTTATACAGCTATTTATTCATAATTAAACATAAATAAGCAGTAAGTGATAACACAGGAATAAATCACAGATAACTCACAGAAAAGATATTAGGTTAGCAGGAATACATCACCAGGGGCGTAACTGAATCCCTCATCTCACCAGAAGCGGCTGGAAGACCCCGGTAACAGCCAGGCCGAGAGCACAACAGCCCACAGGTATGGCGGAACAAGGAGTCCCCCCTCCGACTGAGGTCTTTGTGCTTATCCCATCTGACCGTTGAGGGGTTCCGCATATATGCACTCCTCAAAAAGGGGTGGCAATTTCTCGAACCTTCTGGCAATGGCGCTTGCACATTAATGAGTGACCGTTGGTTGCCAGCTGGGTCAACCGACAGTAACCTCAAGGAGCAAAGCGCTTCCCTCTCCTAAAAAACAACTTGGAAAACAGTTCTATAACTCATCTCGAAAACCTTGGCACAGGCATAGCAAACCACAACAAACCCTGTTATCAGGTACCAGCCGGCACCTGCGGATCTTAGCTTTCTCAGCGCCGTGTCCTTGGCTGAGAAGGCCTGCATTCCAGGCCCAGCAGTGAATAACGTTGAAAACATGTTGTTTCGCAAAGCAAGTGCAGCTTTCCACTGAGGCATGGATAAATATCCATTATGGCTCTGAGTGCCCCCAGAATGTACTGCGCACCAGCGCCATTTTTTAGCTCGAGCATCACAGTGTCAACCCCCAAACTTTTTGCTGCTGTTCAGACACCATTGACTGACTTTGCCAGAGAAGCACAGCCTTCAGCTACACTCCTCTGGGATTTCGCTCACTTTTAGGGGGAAACTGACATGCCCTTAAAACAGTCAGTACTGGGAGACTTTGTATCCCTTAGTCCTTTCCTCAAGTTGCAGTTTTTGTGCAACATGTAAAACGTGTGCAATGTATCTTACCATACAGCACACTTGGGTCTCTCGTCATTTCCAAAGGCCCTAGATACTCTCGCTGGACTTTTTATGAACTATGCAGATGTGTCATGGACAGGACTGATGGCAGCTATCTTTTCGCATTATTTTTAACCCTTTCCTGCCATGTTAACCGTGTTAAACACATTTGGCACAAATAGATGGCCTGGCTCCAAAATGACCATGACACAAGGTTCTTTGTCCTGTCCTTTGGCCATCTTGCCCCTTCACCTTCCCCAGGTCGAGTCGACCCAGGTCAGTCCTTATTTGGTCATGCACTTTCCCGCGAATCCCAATGCTTTCGTGGGCTTCTGCATGCCTTGTGTGTGTGCCTGCAGGATGTGGGCTGGGATGTCTGATCCCAATACACATCCTGGGTGCCAGAGAGTCTGGAATGCCCTGAATGCCTGGGACCACTGTGGTCCATGATTGGTCCACGTATGGAGTGAGTGTTTGTGAGAAGATCTCCCATTGGGTCCACTCTGTTTTGGTACAAAGGGAACTTTGGATAAGAGGAAGCTGAATACACCACTACCATGTCGATCTCCTGAGTTCACACCGAACAAAGGATAGGAGCCAAGTATCCTGCAACAAGAAGCTGAGTCGAGGAACCGCTGGTGACCCGCTGGAAGGTTTGGCACCCTGAGCCCGCTGTCGTCCCGTGGGACCCCCTCTGCATCTGATCGTCCTAGAAGGTCTGCGAAGGAGCTTCAACCCATTAGAATAGTGGGACCAACTATTCTCGGCACCTTCATCAAACCCTGCAAGTAAGCCTCTTTGGAAGTGTCCCTGGGCCAACCAGTGGGCTGACCAGCTTACGCAGGACCTTTGCTCTGTCAGTGCCGCCGTTTTAAGAACGACCCTTGAAACTTGGTATACTGCTAGCTCTGTGTCCCAAGCAGCCTTACACCAAATTTCGTACACTTGGCGTTCCCAGGTCTGAAGTGGGACGAGTGTGCCAGGACCGGAGTAAATGCGGTTACCGCGTTGCCCTGGCGCGGCAACAACCTGTGCACGTCTGCTGCATTTGTGACCCTCTTTCCCCTGAAGCCTGCTGCAGTGAAACTGGACCGATCCCTCCACCCAGAGCAGAGAAATCGCCACTGTCCCATTTGGGAATCATCACTGTATTGTCCAAACTACAAGGTGTCGAGAGGTCCTTTTTGCCGCATTCGAACCTGCCAGCGAAGTGGACTGTAATGGCGAAGTTTGGGTGTGCCCGCATCATGACTGGTGAGTATTCCTTACCCCAACCAGTGGTCCCTAGTGCAGGAGCCCATTTTTACGCATGAGTGGCCCCTGAGGGCCCCTTTCCTTTCCACAGCTATTGCGAAATAGCAACTCCATCCTGCACTCTCAAACTGCCTCTGCCCCCAAGTGGAGGTCCTGCTTGAATAGTGGGAACTTTTTTTGCATCGCCTCATCCACCTTCCTGAGCTGCTAGAGACCCTTGAAGAGACCCTATCTTGCCCATTGGCACAAGCGCGTGCATGTACTATTGATAATAAGGCTCCTCTCTTCGTAGGGCTTGGACTGCCTCTTAGAGAGGTGTATTATTGAGGTGGAACTGGGTCTAAAGATTACCTGCACTGCCTGTTTTCTTCCCCTCTAGGTGGTCAACATATTTTGTGTATTTAACCCCTTACACTCCATTGGTCTTGTGTATATATTGTGTTGAGTGTGATGTATTGGTTTACTTAGTGTTACTATGATTCTTTGTTATGGTCTATGTTACAAAGGCCTTGTAATAAATGTGTCTATATTTTTAATATAACACCTGTCTGGAGTAATTTGTAAGTGTTTTTGCTTTGTATGCTCATTGAGGTCTTTCAGTCACCCTCACCACTCCTGAGACTTAGGGGCCGATTCATGGAACAAATGTGCGCCAAAATTCGTGGTGCAAGCTGGCGCAAGCGTGAAAAAGCAAGTGCACGCACATGTGTGCGATTCATGGAAGGCCCTGCGCATGTTTCCCCCGGGATGTGCGCCAAATCCGCGCATGGCGCACACGTCACTGCAACATCCCGACCACCATGCGCGACGCGCACAGCGAAAGTGCACAACATGTAGTGCACGCACCAAAAGGGGGCGGAACACGGGGCAGAACACACGGAATCGGGAACAACGCGTGAAAATGAGAGCATAACTGGGGAAGTACTTTTGGGAATTACACGGAACGCCCACACGCACGCGAACTACACATATTCATGAAATCGAATAGGAGAAACACGCACAGGCCTAAACACGTCCGCCACACAAAGGTAGGCGGAAGCGACCCCGCACAGTATGAAAGGGCGCACAAACAACAAACACGTATATACAGGTACGATGAATGTCCCATTCTGTGGCCCCTTAGTAGAAATGACGTGTCACGCAACACTCAGGCATCCCAAGAGCAAGAAAAAGAGATACGCGACCCCTGTATCCAACGTGCGTGTAGAAAAACACACGCAGTACGCTGTGGCAGCCAGGAACACATAAAATGCATACGTGATCAACACGCAGGCTAGTATGCCTGAAAAAAAGGGGTAAGCGACTAACAGGGACACCCGCAGTAGGAAAAATAGCGTGTGCGACTCACCGTCTGCCTTGCGTGAAGAAGAAGAATGCATAGCCAACACCCACACCAAAAGGAGAAGTACGCACTGTAGCCGCTGTGAAATAATCGCGTGTGAACCCTAACGTCTGAAAAACACACGCACCGCTTTCCACGAAAAGTACGTACAGAGCGATGGAAACCCATGTGGGACCTTCAACCCGTGCCAGAGAAATGGCCGCGTGCACGTTATGCCACTTACGCGCTTATGCGCCAAGGCCATTTCCTCAGAATTCGCACAAACGTGCCGTTTTTCACATGCCAAATCACTCCGTATCAAGCTGGCCACGTGACAACACACAGAAGATCACGCTCCTGCCGAGAAGGCCAAATTACTGCCCCCAGATCCCCGAGCAGCCTCCCACAAGCCATCTGCTGCTGCCTGCCTGCCTGCTGCCACCGTACCCTGCCATTTGGTGCCTGCACATCTGCAATCTGCAGGGGTCCAGTTGCTGTGACCACCCCTGCTGGAATAGAATACTCCCAAATGGTGTCCCATCACTTCACAGCCCAGCCCCAGGACCAAGTTGCCCACCCACACCTGCCTCGGGGGTTGCCATGTCCGACACAACACCTTCCGGCACCAGTGGCAACCCCCCAGCACAGAGGCAGAGGGCTACCAGCTTCAGTGAAAAGGAAGTTGGTGTCCTGATGGAGCAAGTTCTGGGGAAATATGATGCCCTCTTCACACCATCGCGCACCGACAGGGAAGGACGGAAGAGGATCTGGAAGACATAGAGGGTGCCATCAACACGGAGGGGGTGGCACCCCGCAACATCAAACACGTCCAGAAGCTCTGGGAGGACTACAAGTCCAGGACCCTCAAGAAGGCACCGTGCCTCTTGGTGGCAGCGAATGCAGTGGGGTGACGGGTTCAGCTTACCACCCAGCAGATGAGGGTCCTGGAGCACATTTGCCCAGTGCTTCACCACCAGATCCTCAGGATGCAGGCCCATCTGGAGTCGAGCGGTAAGTGGCCATGCATTCACGTTCAAGTGCATGTTGTGGTGTGCTGGTAGTTAGCTACTTGGCTGCATGTGTGACATGGGTCATGTTTGGATGTGTGTGTGCAGGGACATGATGGTGCTGCATGTGAGTCCAGTCAGGCGTGACCCACATGGATGGTGTATGTGGAGCAGCATGCGGAATGCACACATGTATGCATGCCTGTGTCTGTACTTTGACATGTTTGGGGTGTGAGAGATGTGTGCTGCAGTCATGGACATACATGATGTACCTGTCCGTGTGTCTAAGTAGTGTGTGCACCATGGATGCATGACACATGTCCGTGACGATGTGTTGATTCACTGATACAGCCTACTCATCCTTGTATCCACTGTGTCTGTGGGTATACGGGGCTAGATGCATGACCCTCCGGTGATGCGTGTGCATGTGATCAGCATGTCCCACGATGCTTGTGAGTTTCAGCCCAGCATTGGATGTTTCTACGGTGCCGTGGACATGAATGCAAATGTTTGTTGCATGTGCTATGGCGGTTCCTGCATGTGTGTTGCCTGCACTGACCCATGTGTTGTTGGGAGACATGACGGAAGTGACGTTTGACAGTGCCAATCATGTGCTATTGCTTCCTGTCTAGGGGACTATTGTACAGTACCCTGCTTGTGTTCTTCAATGTATCCCTTTACATAGCAGTGAGTGAAGAAGAGGGCAGAGACGGCGCTGTGGAGGAAAGCGGCAGGGATGCCTCCACCGGCCGGGGACGCAAGGCCCAGTCACCCTCCCAGGAAATTCCATCATCCGGGAGCGAGGGTACTGGTGTTGTGTCTGCTACTACGGCTGCAGCAGAAGGGGCGGGTGAGCCCCCACAGGGTCTTGCGACGACGGAAGATGGTGCAGAGCCATCCAGGTCGGTGGTGTGTGCGGAGGAGGAGGAGACCGCTACTGAGCTGCACATGGGCCTGGTGGGGGTGGTACCACTGGTGCAAGTGGTGCAGTCCAGGGCAGGAGCACGAGGCAGCACAGGTCACCACAGAGGGGCCTGTGCATGTCACTGTCCCTGACACTGTGACTGCATCACCATGCACCAGCAGGGATGCCCCGTCCCAGTCCCCTCCGCAGGTAGGGGGGAGGGCCACGTCATCTGGCACTCCTCTACCTGCGGACGAGGCGACCTGTGACCGGATTGAGTCCATCCTGATTGCGCACACGTGACATTAGTGATGACGTGCGTGCTTCCTGTGGGGACCACACACGTCATCACAAAGAGCTGTGTGCCAACGTGGGCCAGTTTGGAGGGACCGTGCACAGGGGTTTCCTCCATGTGTCGGCCACTCTTACGGCCCTCTCCTCCTCTGTGCACACTATATGCCAGTCGTTCTCCATGCCGCCTTCCGGCCCAGATGCCAACAGGGCCCCCTGTGGACCTTCCCCAACCAACGCAGCCAACCAGGTGGAGATCCCATCCCTGCCGCAGTCGGGAGTCGGAGGTCCAGCAGGGGTGGTCACCCCACCAACTGTAGCCCAGTGGATGGAGGATGTGCCAGCATCATCGGGCAGGGCACGTGCACAACGGCGCTGGGGGATTCCATCAGCCTGGATGCCATTGTGGTGGCAGAGGCAGTTGCGTCGGAGGCAGCAGCAGACTTAGCATGGGAGGCATCATGGCTCGGGGCCATCAACACCCCGGGGGCAGGCATCGGCCGAGGGGCAGGAGGACCCCGGACTGGGAGTGTCTTCCGTGTGGCAGCGGTTGGGCCGGCAAATAGATGCAGAGAGGTGGCGGCTGGAGAGGGCACAGCTCAGGATGGTCAGGAAGGAGAACTCCATGCACCAGACTTTGAGGGGGGCGGAGGGCCTCGAGGAAACTCACAGGGAGTTGAGGGATTCCATGGCTGCATCCCTGCGAGACCTCGAGGCCAGGGAACAGGGCCTCCTCTGGAACATCGACGTGGAGTTCGATGATGCCCTGGGCCGGAACATCAAACAGTGAGCCGTGGGACTTGCCCGCTGCCTTTGTAAATAGTTATGTAGTTGTAGGTTTCCTTTATTTATTTTTCTTCTTTGGGGCGCATGGACTATGCCCCGCCTTTTTGTAAATAGTTATTTATTAGGTAGGTTTTTTCTTAGGTTTCCTTTGGATTGTTGGGCACATGGACCCTTGATTTGTACATTGTATATAGTTATGGACCTGATTTTACATTTTTTATTTTTACCATGGAGGAATGGTTTGGTTTTTATTTTGACTTTGGATTTGGTTTTATGGACGGACACTTTGGAGGCATTTTTCTTTGCATTTTATTGATTTCAGCATTAATATTTTTCTTGTGTAATTTTGTTTCATGAATTCAGTTTTGGATATAATACATTTTTATTTTTTTACTTCATTTGTTTGTCTTCTCTCATTGGTTTTGTGCATGTCACAATGTGGGTTTTCTCAGTCACGTGTCACCATTGTGTGGGTCTGACAGACTTGTACTCATGCACATACTGGTTATTTGGGATCTATCATGACATGGGGATTTCAATGTGGAGTGGATGGAATGATGGGTTGGGTGTTTGGATTTTGGTGGCCATAAGGGCTATGGATCTGGATTGTGATGACGTGTTGGGTGGGGGACATGAGTCGGGGCCTGCTGGCAGGTGCCCATCACTGGGGGTGGGCTGGGGGGCATGAGTCTGGGCCTGCTGGCAGGTGCCCGTCACTCGAGGTGGGGGACATGAGTCGGGGCCTGCTGGCAGGTGTCCGTCACTGGGGGTGGGGACATGAGTCGGGGCTCCCAAGTGCATGGTGCCATTTGGCCTGCCTGTGGGGCATTGACAGGGGTGATGGGCTGCCTGCGGGTCATGGGGATGGTGGATGGGCTGCCTGTGGGTCATGGTCGTGGTGGATCCACCTTCCCCATGCCCCGCAGGCAGCCCATCACCCCAGTCCATGACCCACAGGCAGCCCATCCAACCTCCCCATGCCCCACAGGCACCCCACACCACAGGGGGGACTCATCCCACGCATTTTACCTGACGTGAGCAGGGTATACATATTCGGAGGGGTGCACGGGGAGTGTTACACGCAATTGGCCTGCCATGAGCGGGGTACGTGTATTCCGGGGGTTGCGCATGGAGTTTCACAAGCGATTTCACTGGCGCGAGCAGGGTGCGTGTATTCCGAGGGGTGCGCGAGGAGTTTTACACGCGATTTCGCTGGCACGAGCGGGGTAGGTGTATTCCGAGGGGTGCGCGAGGAGTTTTACACGCGATTTCACTGGCGCGAGCGGGGTGCGTGTATTCTGAAGGGTGTGCGAGGAGTTTTACATGCGTTTTCATGGTTGGGGGGCTGTATGCTGGTCCACTGGCCTTTGTGCCATGTACTGGATTTGTGCGATGTTTTTGGTGCACAGGGTGGGGTTGGGGGCGTAACTGCACTGCTGCAGGGTCGCTGTGCCACTCTGCGCCACGGCTGCTTATGGATGTATAAATCCATGAATACGCTGTGCGCCTAAATGGGTTTTGGCCCAAGCAACTGGCTCAGACTGCCACACGCGCACTCTGTGAGCCAACCGCGTGCGCCACTTGTGCACCAAATTCTTGGAATTACCCCCTTAGTCTTGACCGCCTGCCATAGCTACCCTGATTGGTCTGGCTTGTCCAGAGGTTACCCTGTTCCAAGAAACTAGGTTGGCCTTCTGAACCTATGCCCCAACACGGTCAGAGTTCAGAAATCTTTTTTAACAAATTGGTGTACAGCGGTGGGATAGGACTGAAGGTATCCAGTGTTGCATACTAGTGAAGGCATTTCAAGTTATTCCTACCAGGACACATAGTGAATTGTTGTAGTATAACTGAAAAAGGCCATAGTCCTATCTAACAGTATGGAAACAAGTACCTTGTTAACTTTGAATGCTTCTAAATCCGAAACATTGAAAAAATGTGTGCTGAGAGAGGTGTCTCTTCTCAGGGCACAAAAGTTGAAATGATCCAATGAATCATGGACTGGCAAGAAGCTCAGCTTAGTGCTATAGCTTCTGGGGACAGTGCAGAAGGAGGTGGGGCTGCTCTCACTGGCAGAACTGATAGTTCTGCTGCTGCACTGCTCCACAGAAACCATGAGGATTTGGAGGATGTAATGTCGAATGTTTCCTCTGCCAGTGCTGAAGGTGAGGCCATACTTGAATTCAAGAAACAAGAACTGCTGTTTAGGCAGAAGGAGCTTGAGTTCAATATGGCCAAACTAAAGATAGAGAAGGCAGAAAAACAGAAAGACAGGGATCACCAGTTGGACCTGGCCAAGCTTCAAGTTGCCAATGGATCCAAGGGTCCTGGACATGGCTCTGGAGCCTCCTCTCATCCAAGGTTTCCTAAGCATCTGCTCAGTGTGTATGAGGAGAAGAATGACATTATGGACTGGATGAATACATTTGAGTATGCATGTGAAGTTCAACAAGTTGACAATGCTGATAAAATTGCCTGGTTCCTTAGCAGACTGCCCCATTCTGGCTGAGGTGCCATTATGGAAATTTCAAAAGCTGAGAGAGCAGATTTTGCAATGTTGAAGCAAACTCTCATCTTAAAGTTTGGAAAGACTCCTGCCCAATACTTAAAAAGATTCAGAGATTCAGAGAGTACAAAAATAAAGAAGGTGGTACTTCGTTATCTTATGTAACTGAATCCTCAAAGAACTTGACTGGCTAGGTTGAAGGTTATAAGGTCTCTACTTTTGAAGGTATGTATAACTATACACCCTGCAGATAATGGGTGAGCGCTTGTAATTATGGATAGTCAAGACTACCACAATGAATGCATGGATAAACTGATGAATTCTGATGTTTATTCAGATTGGACAGTGACCCACGGAAGGAATATTGAAAAATCTTGAAGACTATTGGAGAAAGCTAAAAGTCTAGGTTGGATAAGTGAAAAAACAAGATCTTTTCTCACGAACAAACACCCAAGAATACCACATTTTTATACACTGCCAAAGATACATAAACATCTAACTAAACTACCAGGTAGGCCTATTGTCTCTTGTGTCAACAGTGTATTACAACCATTAGGGAAAAATATTGATCAATTTCTACAACCACTCATACAGAAAACGGATACCTATATCAAGGACACGACCCATTTCTTGGAGAAATTGAAGAAAATCAAATACACAGCGTAGTCAATCATGTTCATGGTCGATGTAAAGAGCCTTTATACGTCTATCCCTCATGACTTAGGTATGGAAGCAATAGAGTTGTTACTTTTAAAGGAAGGTGATTTGAAGGCAATCAATTAATTTATTCTAGTATTATTACAATTCATTTCTGAAAATTCTTATTTTCAATAAAGGAATACATTTTACATACAAACATCTGGGACAGCGATGGGGACTTCAATTGCCCCTACATATGCAAATACCTTTATGCACAAATTCGAAAAAAAGGAACATGTTTTAGATCACGCAATATGGAGAAATTATATCTCGATGTGGGTCAGATTTATCGATGATATTTTTGGAATCTGGATTGGCACAGAAAAATCTTTGAAGGATTTCTTTACATATCTCAACAGTGTAGATCAGCGGATTCAATTTACTCATGAAATTTCAAAAACTCAAGTACATTTTTTGGATGTGGCCCTACAAATCCAGAATAACAACTTTTCAACCAACATTAACAGAAAAGAGACAGACCACAACAATCTTCTCCACCGTTTAAGTTTCCACCAACCAAGTCTGATAAGGAATTCACCTTTCAGCCAGATGATGAGGGTGAAAAGGATTGTGAACGACCAAACAACATGTGAAACAGAAATTGAACATATGGGTGAAAGATTTGAAGCAAGAGGGTACAAACCCTCAGAGATAGTGGCAGCAAAAGAACGATTAACGTAACCTCCTAACAGTGAGACAAAGAAGGAGAAGAAAGAACCTCATCTAGTCTACTTCTCATGTTACTCTGTACAAAGCAACAAGATCAAAAATGCAATCAAAAAGAATTGGAACACGCTGACAAGTGACTCAAGAGTGGAACACATGTTCAGAGTAATGCCTACTTTTGCATACAAAAGGAGTGCGAATTTAAGAGACAGATTGGTGAAGACGAGACCTAGAAAGAAAACACCAGAGACGGTAAGAAAAGGGACATACCCATGTCTACATTGTAGCAATTGTAATTACATAAGGAAAGGAGACATCATAGAGCACCCACGCACGTGCGAAAAGATCAAATTAAAGTGCTACGCCACATGTGATACACCAAATATAATTTATGGAATTAAATGCCCATGTGGTATTTATTATGTAGGTCAATCAAAAAGAGCAGGAAAACTACTGTGGAATGAGCACAGATCTTGTATCCGGAACAACAACGTAAATTCAGCGGTGGCAAGACATTGGAACTTAAAGAAACATAACATCAGTCAAATGAGGATACAGGTTTTAGAAGTCATTCAGCCACTGAATGCACATGAAGATTTGGGGAAAAGACTGAATCAACGAGAATCATTTTGGATCAATCGCCTTGACTCCTTGAGACCGGGGGTATAAATGAAGAAATACATTTCATGTGTTTTCTGTAACTTGAGTTGCAATTGAACATTATTGGCAACATGATATTCAGGATTGTAGATATAACACTGACACTGAGTCCACGCTACGTCCCGAAGGGAATGAACCCCCTTTGGGACGTAAGGCAGTGAGCCACTGCCAATCAGCGGATTTGGTTCAGATATAAGTATGACAATATGTAATATGTAGTTGGATTACATCCTTTTTTTTAAAAAAAAATGCGGTCATTTGAAAACATATGGACCAGATAGTTAATCCTATAAGCTTGAGAATGTATATAATCAGACAGATCAGATTTTATAAGAGAGGTAGAGAGACAATCACATGTATCAATTTGACATTCAGGATTGTAGATACACCACCCACACTGAATCCACACTATGTCCCGCAGGGAATGAACCCCCTGTGGGACGTAAGGCAGTGAGCCACTGCCAATTAGCCAATTCGGTTTAAAGACAAGTTTGGAAATATGAAATATGCAGATGAGATCACCTCCTTTTTTAAAAAAATGCAGTTATTTGAAAACATACAGACCAGATGATTAATCCTATAAGCTAGAGAATGTATACAATCAGGCAGATCGGATTTTATAAGAGAGGTAGAGGGACAATCATGTGTAAAAAATGGAGCACCGCGGGTATGATAGGAGTATTTGTAATCAATAGGAAACAGTGGTGACATTATAAATAACAAACAGCGTCCTACATTGAGCAGGAATACATAGATATAGGGCCTCATTACACGGAAGGCGGTAATGGTTAACGGCCACCGTTAATGGTAACGGTGACCGTTAACCAGTACCGCCTTACTACGAGGTCCCTTAGCGGGTTGGTGATTTAACGCCTGCTTTTTGCAGGCGTTAAAAACCAACCCGCTAAGGGACCTCGGAGCTAATTACGGCACCGCAAAATTGCGGTGCCGTAATTAGCGCCTTCCCCATTCCCATAGAGCCCTATGGGGCAGAAATGGGAATGGGGAAGGGCAATGGCGGAAGGGGGATTTACCGCCCCACCAACCTTGGAATGGGGCAGTAAATCCTCTTTCCGCCAAGGCGGTGCCGGTATTTTACCGGCATGAGCCATGGCGCTAATAGCGCCATGGCTCACCGCCTTACGTGTAATGAGGCCCATACACCTGTGAATATATGGAAACATACCCTAATACGCATTTTCTGACTTGCAGAAATGATCTAGGTATCTATAGATTGGCACTCTGAATACTCATGTACTATCCATTTACCATTTAGACAGCGGGACACTACCTCTCGGTCTCGCGCGCATGCGCGGTACCCGCGAGAGTAGTGTACACATTCCGCATAAGCAATACAAATCATCTGCTCGGCTTAAAAAGGAGATATCCTTGTTAGGATAATAAGCAATCAAGCAGTAGGTATGATCCCTTACGAGTCACACATTCCTAAGCTACACTTCACGGAGAATGTTAACAGAGTACATGAAAGAAAGAGACAGTAAGTCGCGCACATGCGCGAGGGGAACAGTGTTTATATACGCTTGCAATGATGGTGGCAACTCTTTTCGGGTAGCCAGCTCATCACTGCGGAACGTAGGACACAAGGTAAGCAAACGCACAGGAGGGATGAGTAGATAGATTTGAATAGATTTAAAGGGGGACTCAACATGTACATTTAATTTCACAGTGAATACAGGCTGCTCTAAGAAACGTAGCAGAGTGGATCAGTGCTCTGGGAGAAAAAAGACACACAGGTAGTGAACCGAACCTTTAAAATGTAATATTTAGGAGACAGCTGAATAATGTACTACAATGAATTTTCGTTTGCTTATTGTTTGTTTTTTTATTTTTTGAATTACATGTGGACTGCAACTATCACCTGGTATGTGAAATGTATGTAATGTATATTTCATATTTCACATTTGCTCGTATTTTGGGATGCCCTTTATGATGGGGAACTGTTTTTATTGGCTATATGTACTATAACATGTTGATGGGATAATTTACAGTTGATGTATAACAGTGTTAATAGCCCTGACGATCGACGGAGGTCCGAAATGCATTGGCTAATAACTGCATAACACTGATGGGTCAGGAATAAATAATGAGATTTGAGAAAAGCTACACAGAAATACGCAATTGTGTTTTATTGATATGAAAGTGATGAATTAATTGGAATATTTCTTTGAAACCCTGGAAAGGGTTCTATGAGTGAGCTCACCCAGTGACGGAAGCTAGCCATTCCTTCTTTTTGATATTGTCATGATGCAACACATTTTTGCATCTTCTTCCCCAGAGCTTAACCATTTAGCAGATTCAAAGGAGATAGATCCTAAGAAGCTTGCCATGGCAGCAGATTTGTTGGTGTCACATAGAGTGTCCCATAAGGACAAGACTCATCCTGGTAAGCAGGGGGAGGGGAAAACGTCCAAAGCTAAGGAGGGTGGAGAATCTGATAAAAACTTCCTCCCAGAAGGGCCACAAAAGGAAAAATAAGGGTAAGACCAAGAGAACTCACAGGGTAGTGGAGGTGAACCTGCAAAACAGAACTCTGGTTATAGTAAGCCTCACTATGTAATCAGACCCAGTGGATCTTGTTTTGCTTGTGGAGCAACTGACCATGTGAAGGGGATCCCATATGTAAGGTCAAAACCTTGGGGGTCCACTCTGCTAATCTGGCCTTCTCCTCCTATGAGGAAGAAGAGATTACAGGGGCATACTTCTCCTCAGACTCCTTCCCCAGTGGGATAGAAGCTGAGGTAGTTTTAGTTTCCCTGGGTTCCTGGGAGCCTAAAGTCTCAGAGGCTTTTGCTAGGATTCCAGATTATACCAAGCACTATTTTAAAGACAGTGGGCCTCATTACACGGTAGGCGGTAAGGGTTTACCGTTACCAGTAAGGGCACCGGTACTGGTAAACACTTACCGCCTTACTACGAGTTCCCTTTGCGGGACTCGACCTTAACGGCTGGTTTTACCAAAGGGACCTCGGTGCTAATTACGGTACCGCAATTTGCGGTACCGTAATCAGCGCCTTCCCCATTCCCATTATGCCCTATGGGGGCAAAAATGGGAATGGGGAAGGGCCTTGGTGAATGGGGAATTCCGCCCCCGCTCACCTTAGAGTAGGGCGGTAATTCTGCCATCCACCAAGGCGGACACTAATAGCGCCATGGTTACCGCCTAACGTGTAATGAGGCCCAGTGTGCTGATCAATGGAGTAGATACTCCAGCTCTTAGGGATAGTGGGTGTAGTCGAACTGTAGTGGATTCTACCTTGGTAGACCCAGAGCAAGTTGCCAGAGCTCCTCTGTTGCCCACTAAGTTGGCTGATGGCCCACCTCTCATGTTCCCAGTAATACCTGTAACTCTTACTATCAATGGTACGTCAGTCAGAATTCCAGTGAGCATACAGAGGAGTGTCACAGGAAAGGTCTTGCTGGGAAATGATCTCAGAGCTTTAGGGCTTGTGGGAGATACAGCTGACAGACCCTGCACAAGGTCTCAAACAAGGGCAGCACTGGCCAAAGGGGAAACCCAAGGCTAAAGGAGTGAGAAAGTCCAAAAGAGGGAAAGAGAATATTCCCCCTAACTCACCTACCACTGCGGTGGAGGTAGTTGGTCAATCACCAGGACCTGACGAGGAGGTGGTGATACCTGAAGTATTTGACCCCAATGACCATCCTGATCTAACAGATTTGTTAGTAGAAGGTGGTCCTGACAGGGAAGAATTTAGTAAGGGCCAACGTGAGTGCTCATCTCTGGAAGGTCTAAAGAGACAGGCCTGCTCCCAGCTTGAGGGTGAACCTCCTGGGAAGCACAGGATTTATGGGGAAGATGGGCTCCTGTGTAGTGAGCCTATAGAGTCTACAGAAGGAGACCATAGGAGGTTGGTGGTTCCCCTTGCTGTAAAACCCTTCCTTCTGCAGATGGCGCATGAAGTGCCCCTTGTTGGTCAGCTTGGAATCAAGAGAACCTAGAAAAGGTTATCCATGCACTTCTACTGTCCCAAGATGGGGGTGCAAGTAGAAAGTCACTGCAGGAGTTGTGCCTCCTGCCAGTTATCCGGTAAGAGTGGCTCAACAATCCAGGCTCCATTACTACCACTCCCAATTGCGGGGTACCATTTGAGACGGTAGGGATCGACATTGTCGGTCCCCTTGACCCCCAAAGACCCTCAGGCAATAGGTTTATCCTGATGCTGGTCGACCATGCCACCAAGTATCCTGAGGCCATCCCATTGAAAACTGTGACTGCCAAGTCAGTTGCAAAAGCTTTGCTTGGCATATTTATTAGGGTTGGCTTCCCTAAAGAAGTTGTGTCTGACAGAGGCAGCAATTTTATGTCGAAGTATGTGCAGGCCATGTGGAAGGAATGTGGTGTCACTTATACGTTTTTATCTGCATACCACCCACAGACCAATGGTCTGGTTGAAAGGTTTAACAGGACCTTGAAAAGCATGATTGGGGCTCTGGAAGAACCTCAAAGAAGAAAATGGGATCTTCTGTTACCATGCTTACTGTTTGCCTACAAAGAGGTACCACAAGAGGATGTTGACTTTAGCCCCTTTGAACTTCTGTTTGGTCACCCTGTGAGGGGACCCTTAGCCATAGTCAAGGAGGGATGAATTTATTTATTTATTTATTTATTTATTTATTTATTTGTATAGCGCTAAAGCCCGCAGGCATTAGAGCGCTTACAAAGAGACAGGACAACAGCAAATTAAGACGGGACAAGGTGTGGAGTGACCAGTGTTGCATAATACTTGGTAAGAGCTTCTTCCAGGATTCAATTGAAGAGTAGTGTTTTCATTTTTTTCCTGAAGAGAATGTAATTGGGTTCAAGCTTCAAGGAGGTGGGAAGTTCGTTCCATTTTTCAATACTTAAGGTTGGAAAGGCCTTGCCAAGGCTGTGCTGCTTTTTCGTTTTAGTGATTTGCAATTTACCTGTGTTGGAGGATCTAAGCCGCCTAGGTGGCTCGTACCACTTGAATTGTTTCTTGAGGTAGACCGGGGCTTTGCCATATAGGCAGCAATGAACCATAGTGAGAGACTTGAAGGAAATTCTCTCCTTCATAGCCATCCAATGGAGAGCCTTCCTTTCTCCGGTGATATGTTCTCTCCGAGTTTTTCCTGTGATCTTTCTGATGGCATTATTTTGGATTACTTGGCATCTTTTCACACATTTGCTGTTAGCTCCTAGTAGTAGGGAATTTCCATAATCCAATCTGGACATTATAGTGGCTCTAGCGATGATCGTGCTGTTTTTTTTGATCTAGCAATGGTCTGATTTTTCACAACAGTATTTGGTGGTACTGACAGTTTTTCATTAGGTAGGCTGTGTGTGCTTCAGCGCCTAATGATGCTTGAAGATACACTCCTAAGGTCTTCACTTTTTCTGATGTTGGAATTTGGGTATTTTTGATAAAGAATGAAGAGTAGGATAGGCTCAAATTCTTTCTGGCCTGTGTGGAGCCGAATATCATAAGCTCGGTCTTGGAGCCATTCAAGCACATCCAGTCTTCTTTCATCCAACACTCTATGGTGTTGTATAGGGATGAGAGTTTGTCTCTATCCATTTTGTAATCCCCACTGAGTTCAAACACTAGTTGGGTATCGTCGGCAAAATTGGTAAAAAATATACCCATCTGGGTTAGCATGGTGCAAAGGCAGCGCATGTAGAGATTGAAAAGCAAAGGAGAAAATCTGGCCACTTGAGGGACACCACAATCGACCGGTTTGGTGTTGGATGTTTTGTCTCCCCAGACAATCCTGGATTGCCTGTTTTGCAAGAATGAGGCTATCCATTCAATTGCTCCTGGTGAGCAGTTGCCTGAGTATTCAAGGGCCTCTCGGAGTTTTGCATGATCAAGCAAATCAAATGCTGCCGAGAGGTCCAATAACATTATCAGGCCTGATTTGCCTTTGTCCAAAATAGACAGCATTTCTATCTGGAGGTCTAACAGCGCAGACTCGGTACTGTGGCTGGATCTAAATCCGGACTGCTGTGGATGCAATAAGTTGTTTTCATCCACATAGCTCTGGAGTTGTTCTGTGGCTATTTTATCCAGAATTTTCAGCAGAAAATTGCAGTTAGTAATGGGTCTGAGATTGGCGGGGTCCTGTTGGTTGAGGTCAGGTTTTTTTGGTAGAGGAGTGACCGTGACCGCTTTGATAATGTTGGGTACAGTTTGGTCCCTAAAAGAATTGTTTACCATTCTTGTGAAGAAAGGGACAAAGATATCAGGGTTTTCTAGAATGAGTTTAGGTGGTAAAATATTTTCCGAGCATGAGGTACACCTCATGATGGTGAGTGTTTTCTTCATTACATCGAGTGTGATGGGTCTGAATTGGAATTTTGAGGTTTCTATCTCGTTTTTATTTTCTGTGAAGTGGGTTTTGAATGAGGTGTTTGTGGTCAGGCAGTTAATAATGGTTTCTCTAGCTTTGGAAATTTTATTTTGGAGTGCAATTTGGACTTTCACGCAATCTGTTTCAGTGGGTTGGAAGGGTGGAGTAAGTGTTGTGGGTTTGTCTATGGATTTGAGGATCTGGAAAAGCTTTCCGGTGGAGTTGGCTGCATTATAGTAGTTTTTCTTCAGATGTATGAGTTTAGATTTGTATATGTGGTCTGGAATCTTCCAATTTGTTTTATTTATTTCAGTGGGTTCTTTTAGCCATTTCCTCTCAAGGTTCCTTTTGTCTTTTTTGAGCTCAATTGCTTCAGCAGTGAACCATTTTTGGTGATTGGGATTTGGTCTGACTTTCTTTTCTTTTAGGGGGGCATGGAGATCTAACAGTTTTGTCATGCCTTGATTGTATGTTGATATTATATGTTCACTAGGGTCTTCATCATTGGTGGTGGCCATGATTTTCTGCATTTCCTCTGAAAGCATACTGCTTGTGATTTTTTTCAGATTCCTGCCAAGGACTCATTTCGGTACATTAGCTGGTTTTTCCTTTTTAAAGTTCAGTAATAGTGAGATTTCAATTTTAAAATGGTCCGACCAGATGCATGGATAAGTTCCAAGCATGGTTACTTTATGGCTATTTGTGACAATCCAGTCCAGCTGGTTCCCTGTGGTTGCCGTAGGGCCTTTGTTAATAATGGTGAAGTCGCTATTCTCAAGGTCCTCTTCTAGGCTTATGGCTTGTTGGTCATTTGATTTCCCCTCCATCTGTTTATGTCGCCCAAAAATATGGTCTCTGTGTTGGTTGATTTGAGGTTGTTTAATATGGACACAATCTCGTCATTGAACTCCGATGTTAGAGATGGGGGTCTACATATAGTGATAATGTTAATGCAGTTGTTTTGAGTAGGAGTGATGCCCACACCCCCCATTACTACCAATGTAGTGGACTATGTGCCAGAGCTCAGAAAAAGGATGGCACTCCTGATGGGTCTGACTGGTGAAAAGTTGAAGGCAGGGCAAGCTCTGGTGAAACATTGGTATGACCAGAAAGGTTCCAACATCAATTGCACACCTGATCAGCAAGTCCTGATCATGAATCCTACAAGGCCTAGGGCTTTACAGGACAAATGGTCAGGCCCTTACACAGTGGTGGAGTCACTGAGTGAGGTCAACTATTTGGTGGAGCTTGGCAGGCTTGGACGGGCTCCCAAAGTGTTCCATGCAAATAGACTGATGGCTTTCATCCCAAGAGTTGAAATCGCTGCACTGTTGCTGGCTTCAGATGTTGAGGAGGAGGAGTCAGAACCTCTCCCAGACCTGTTCCAAAGCAGTCCTTCAGATAGCTCCATTGAGGGTGTCCGAGTGGCCCCTCACCTGACTTCTGATCAATAGGCTGAGGTGAAAAGTTTGCTTAGGCAATTTTCCCCCTTGTTTTCACAGTCCCCTGGTTTGAAACCTTGGTTCAAACATAACATAGACACAGGAGACAGTGTACCTACCAAAAGTAGGGGATACAGAATGTCAGACAAAGTAAGGTCTTACATTAAGACAGAGGTCAACAAACTGTTGGATCTTGGGGTGATTGAACCCTCTAGTAGCCCTTGGTCCAGCCCTGTGGGTTTGGTTCCAAAGGCAGGTACTTCTGAATTGAGGTTCTGTGTGGATTACAGGGCTCTAAATGCTGTCACCAAGACAGATGCACACCCCTTGCCTAGAACAGATGAGCTGGTAGATACTTTGGGTGCCTCCAAGTACCACAGCAGGTTTGACCTCACTGCAGGCTATTGACAAATAGCCCTTGCAGAACATGCCAAGGAGAAGACAGCTTTCTCAACTCCAGAGGGTCTTTACCAGTTCAGGGTAATGCCTTTTGGGTTGAAGAATGCCCATGCCACTTTCCGGAGGCTTGTGAATCTTGTGTTGAATGGGTTTGATGAATTCTGTCTTGCATATCTGGATGATATAGCAGTTTTCAATGCCAACTGGGAAGACCATGTGAAACACCTGGGGATTGTGTTACAGGCTCTTCAGAAGGCCCACTTGACAATAAAGGCCAGAAAGTGCCAGATTGGACAAGGATCTGTGTTCTACCTTGGACATGAAGTAGGTGGAGGGAGGATACATCCTCTACCCAGTAAAGTACAAGAGTACAAGACTGGCCTACCCACACTACACAGACCCAAGTGAGAGCCTTCTTATGATAAGTCATTTGATATGATAAGGCATTTGTAACACGCCTATACACAGTGTTTCTTAGGACTCACTGCTTACTACCGAAATTTCATGGCAGACTATGGTACCATCGCTGCACCTCTGACTGCTCTCACTACTCCAAAGAAACCCAAGAAGGTAACTTGGACTGAAGTGTGTGAGAAAGCCTTCAATGGCTTAAAAGGCTCCTTGTGCCAGGCCCCTGTTCTCAGGGCCCCTGATTACCAAATACTGTTTATTGTGCAGACAGATGCCTCTGATACTTTGATAGGAGCTTTACTATCACAAGTAGATGAGAAGGGTAAGGAACACCCTATTGGCATCATTAGTCGCCAGCTTGAGGACAGGGAGCTCAGATGGTCCACAATAGAGAAATAATGTTCTCTGTTGTGTGGGCCCTAAGGAAGCTGAGGCCCTACCTCTATGAGACCCCCTTCACTGTGCAAAATGACCATAAGCCCTTAAATTGGCTAATGCACATGAAAGGAGAGAATCCAAAGTTGCTTAGGTGGTCCATAAGTCTGCAAGTCTTTGACTTCACTATTGAGCATGGGTCAGGTGTCCAACATCGCAATGCTGATGGGTTGTCCAGAATGTTTAACCGACCTGAACAAGAAACTCATCCAGGGGTGGATTAGTTCCCCCGTCATTATTCTGGGAGGGGCGAGTGTTAGGAAAGATTTCATAATTGTATGTAATTTTCCCTCCATGTGTCAACCCCCAAACTTTTTGCTGCTATTTAGACACCATTGACTGACTTTGCCAGAGAAGCACAGCCTTCAGCTGCACTCCTCTGGGCTTTTGCTCACTTTTTATGGGAAAACTGACATGCCCTTAAGGCAGTCAGTACTGGGAGACATTGTTCCCCTTAGTCCTTTCCTCATGTTGCAGCTTTTGTGCAACATGTAACATGTGTGCAATGTATCTTACCATACAGCACACTTGGGTCTCTAGTCATTTCCAAAGGCCCTAGATACTCTCGCTGGACTTTTTATGAACTGTGCAGATGTGTCATGGACAGGACTGGTGACAGCTATCTTTTCGCATTATTTTTAACCCTTTCTTGCCATGTTAACCACGTTAAACGTGGTTGGCACGAATAGGTGGCCTGGCTCCAAAATGGCCATGCCGCAAGGTTCTTTGTCCTGTCCTTTGGCCATCTTGCCCCTTCACCTTGCCCAGGTCGAGTCAACCCGGGTCAGTCCTTATTTGGTTATGTACTTTCCCGCGAATCCCAATGCTTTTGCGGGCCTTGCATGTGTGCCTCCAAGATGTGGGCTGGGATGTCTGATCCCAATACACATCCTGGGTGCCAGAGAATCTGGAATACCCTGAATGCCTGGGACCACTGTGGTTCCTGATTGGTCCACGTATGGAGGTAATGTTTGTTAGCAGATCTCCCATTGGGTCCTCTCAGTTTTGGCGCAAAGGGAACTTTGGATAAGAGAAGGCTGAAAACACCACTACCATGTCGATCTCCTGAGTTCACACCAAACAAAGGAAAGGAGCCAAGTATCCTGCAACAAGAAGCCGAGTCAAGGAACCGCTGGTGACCCGCTTTCACACTCACCTGGTCTCCACGGGGACGTAGCATGTGGCTGCACAAATGATGTCTGCGCTGGAGTGGTACTGCGCAGTTGATGATGCTGCTGTGACTTCTCCCTTGTTATCACCCTCACGAGGTGTTTGTCTGCAAGATCGAAATAAGATATGAGCCACTGAGTGGGGTTGAATGGGACCCACCTCCTCCACCACCTGATACCCTACTCCTCTTGATCTCACCTTAGAATTTTGTAAGGTAGACTCTCCGTCCTGCAATCTAGCAGGGGCGCGATTAATACAGTCTTTCCCAGGATCGACTTACTTCACTGATCCGATGAGTGCTTGCCGAGTCTTGGAGAGCTGGGTAAAACAGGTAAGTCTCTATGGCAATAACTGCTTGGTATAGGTGTTTAAAGTCTTAATTTTGCCTCAACCCCTTTTGATCTGTGTCTTTGTCTTTTCTTTTAGACGCGGCCTCGAATGGATTTCGAATTGAGATTAAAGTAGTTTTAAGATGCGGTGCAGATTTCCTTCAGGAGAGTTGAAGTGCAAGAGTGAGGCGCTTTAAGTCTAAAATACTGGTTTCCCTTCCGTGCACGACTAACCTGTTGTTTCTTCTTCTTTTTTGCAGAAGCGGCGCAACGTCGGAATGAAGAATGGAAGAACCGCTCCGAAGATGCTCCGGAAGAATGCTGAACCCGAGTGTGTCTTGCGGCCTGAACGAATACCTTCCTTTCAGCTGATGTGGAGGTCTGGGAGCGGCTGAAGAAGCAACCGATGGAAGGATGCTGCAGGTAATAGTTTACTGTTGTACTGACTTTGTTTTCTCTTGACTTTCTCCTTCTAGGCACTGATGGATGAAATTCTGAATGGGTGTGGCTGTAGAAGTTCGAGGACAGGACAGACATAGTGAGCGTTACGCTGCAGGAGTGCAGAATAACGCAAAGCGTGTTCTGCCTGCAGGGCATGTCTTAAATAGCCTTGCAAGTAGTTCCAGGTAAAGTAGTCCCTTTACCACACCACGTTCTTCAAGTAACATAGTCCCTCAACGACACCCAGAGAAAGCTGAAAGGCTCAGCCTCACTAGGCTGAGCAAGTAGTTTCACATGCTTTATCCCATTTTATGAGCCTGGTGCCACCGGCGCCAGGACTGAGTCTAAGAGGCTGTGGGACACTCCCTTGGGGCTTGATAAGTCCTTATGGGAGTTGATGACTGGGGGGCGCCCATCAGATCCAGGGGGTTCTTAGCGCGAACCATGATAGCACTCCCCCCAAGGCCTCCCTAATGGTGGTTTCTCCCATTGGTCCCGGTTTGTTCAGGTGGTTATGATGGAATCTCATCAACAACCGTGGGGCATGAATTTTTTCGCTAGGTTCCCACGATCTTTCATGTGGTCCATATCCTTTCTAGTCTATCAGATAAAATAGTTTTGATTTGACGATTTTTGAGTCCAGGAAATCCTTAACCTCGAATTCAGGTTCCCCGTCAACTATGATTGGGTTTGGTGGTTTCAGTACTCGGGTTCCAGGTTGCACTGGTTTCAAAAGTGAGACATGGAATACAGGATGAATTTTCATGTGTGAAGGTAAATACAGCTTCACAGCTACTGGATTGATGATGGCTATAATGGTGTATGGAACTACATATCTGGGAGTGAAGGTGCAGGTTCCTTTCATTGGAATGTGCTTTGACGCCAGCCAGACTTCATCTCCCACTTGATATTTGGGAGCTTCACTCCTGTGCATATCTGCCGATTTCTCGTATCTTTCTTTAGCTCGCCTCAGATGGTCAGTTGCTTGTTTGAAGGCTTGAGTGATAGTCAAGTGCAAACTTCTTACTGCTGGCATTTCCAGGGGTTGAAGTGGGTCAAGGTTAGAGGTTTGTGGATACAACCCGTAAATAGTATAGAAAGGACTTTGTCCAATGCTAGAGTGCAGGGAGTTGTTGTAGACGTATTCAGTTATCCATAAAACATCCTTCCAATTGTCTTCTGTTTGGTGCAACATACATCTGAGGTATTGTTCTAACGTATGATTGGTCCTCTCAGTCTGACCATCAGTCTGGGGATGGTGACTGGTGGAAAGTCTTAAATCGATGTAAGCTAACTCGCAACACTTTTTCCAGAAACATGATACAAACTGACTGCCACGGTCAGAAATCAGGATAGAAGGAAATCCATGTATCCGGACTATTTGTTGCAAGAATGCTCTTGCCAGGATCGAAGCTGAGGGTAACCCCTTTAGTGAGATAAAATGAGCCATCTTGGAAAATAAGTCCACCACCACCAAAATTGTGTTGTACCCATTACAAGGAGGTAGGTCAGTTATAAAATCGAGTGACAATATATGCCAAGGTGTAGGTGGAATATCCAGAGGTTGCAATTGGCCTGGTGATTTCTTCTTTAGAGCCTTGTTTTGTGTGCAGACCCCACAAGACAGCACAAATTGTTTGATGTCTTTACGCCATGTTGGCCACCAAAAGTGTCGCTTTATCTTGGTTACGGTGTTAGCGATTCCAGGGTGGCCTTCAACCAGTGATTCGTGGTAGATTGGGATGACCTTTTCTTGAAGCTCCTTGCTGGGCAGATAAAGACGACCCTGAAAGTATGGTAATTGGTCTGAGACTGAGTGGTGAACACTTTTGGTAGGCCAAACCTTCAGAGTGTTGGTATCCATGAGATGAGTGATTTCCTCATGGATGTCATCTAGGGTTAGAGACGTTGTAATTCCCAAGATTTATTCTCCAGGGATGATTGGCACAGGATCTGGATTGATGGACTCCTCGTCTACTCCAATATGAGATAAAGCATCTGCTTTGCCATTTCGACAACCTGGGCGATAAGTGATCACAAAGTCAAATTCAGCAAAAAATAATGCCCATCGAAGTTGGTGAGATGATTGAGCCTTTGCCCCCTTTAGGTATTGTAGATTGTGGTGATCAGTGAATACCGTGATCGTGTGGCTTGCTCCCAAGAGATAGTGCCACTGCCTTGATAGCCAAGAGTTCTTTGTCCGTAATGGCATAATTCTGTTCTGGGGCTGGGAATTTCCATGACAAAAGGCCACAGGGTGAAGCTGACTGGATTCAGGATCTTTTTGCGAGAGGACCGCTCCCATTGCCAAGCTGGAAGCATCAGTCCCAACCACGTACGGTAGATCTGGGCAGGGATGTTTCAGGATGGGAGCTGAGATTAATTTTTGTTTTAAGTCCTGGAACGCCTTCTCTGCTTCCTCTGACCATTGAAAACATTTTTTTTTTTTAGTAACGAGGTAATAGGATGCACTGTGAAAAACCTAGAATGAAACGACAATAGAAGTTTGCGAACCCAAGCATACTCTGAACTCCTTTTATTGAGGTTGGAGAGGGCCAATTGAGAATGGCATCCACCTTCTGCGAATTCATGCGTACACCTTGAGGTGTTAGGACAAATCCAAGGAACTCAACCTCTGTAACGTGGAAGAAGCATTTTTCCAGTTTTGCAAATAGTTTGTGTTGACTGAGTTTGTCCAGAACAGCACGGACGTGTTTCACATGTTCTTGTTCAGACGGGGAGTACACCAAAATGTCGTCGATGTATACTACGACACACACATTAATTAGTTCTTGCAGGACGTCATTCATAAAATACTGAAATGCCGCTGGGACGTTGCAAAGGCCAAAGGGCATGACCTGGTATTCGAACAGCCCGTATTTGGTGCGGAAGGCGGTCTTCCATTCGTCCCCTTTCTTGATTCGTACCAGGTGGTATGCCCCACAGAGATCCAACTTGGTATAAATTCGGGCAGCTTTAACTTGGTCCAAAAGTTCAGGGATTAGAGGCAAAGGATAGCGGTTTTTAACAGTGACCTGGTTCAATGCGCGGTAATCGATGCAAGTCCTAAGGTCTCCTTCCTTTTTAGGCACGAAGAATAAGAGGGAAGCTGCCGGGGACATGGACGGGCAGACAAAACAGTTAGCCAGGTACTGATCTAGATATTTCTTTAGATGCAGGTTTTCTGGTTCGGTGAGTGCATAGATTCGACCGCATGGAATCTGTGCGCCAGGTATGAGATCATTTTGACAGTCGTACGATCTATGGGGAGGGAGAGTGTTGGCTTGATCCTCTGGAAAACATCCTGATAATCTTGATATACCGGGGGCAGCGGATTAGCTAGGCTCATGATTGTTGTTACTCCTTTGACCAAGGGTTCTTTTACTTGATAGCAGGTATGAGCACATTCGTCTGAGAAGGTCAGCTTCTTAGCACGCCAGTCGATGCAAGGATTGTGTGATACTAGCTATGGCATTCCCAGAATGATTTGGAATTGTGGGGCCTTAATTATATTGAACACAATGGCTTCCCGATGTCTGTCTTGGCACAGAAGTGTCATCTCAGTCGTTGAGTGCATTACAGGGCCCGAAGCGATTTCCGTTCCATTGACAGTAGTGACTAGATCTGTTATTGCCTTTTCACAGAGAGGAAGGTTCATCCTTGTATCCAATTCTTGGTCCATATAATTTCCAATGGCTCCGCTGTCAATATAATCTTTGACTGCATGCATTCGAGATGGCTGTTGGTGACTTATAAGGATCATTGGCAAGGCTAGGTGCGAGGTCTGGAAGTCCTTCTTTTCGCTCGACAAGCGGACCTCTATGCTTGTCAGGCAGGGTAGTTTTCCGACTCTGCTTTCACTTTGCCGGCAACCCCAACTGCTTTCTTGGGTGGTTTCACGGGGCACGCTCGGAGAAAATGGCCGGCTGATCCACAATACAAACACAATTGTTGTTGCCTTCTCCTGTCTCTTTCAGCCCTGGACAGTGGCCCGCGCACCCCTCCAATCTGCAATCTGCATGTGTTCGGTCAAGTCAGTGGTTTTAGACGCACTTTCCTTTGGGCGTACAAATACCCGAGTGTCCATTCTAGCTCAGTCTTCCTTACGGTTCTGTAGTCTATGATCAAGCTGAAACACCAAGTCTATATATTCAGCACAGTCTTCAGGAAGGTCGACCACTTGAGCCAAAACCTCCTTTAATTCACCTCTGAACCCTCGGTGAAACAGTGTTGTTCTTTTGTCGACTGGCCAGTCGGTTTCCACTACTAGCCTATTAAAAGTTGCGATATAGGTTAAGAGATCTTGTTTGCCTTGACGTAGAGACAAGAGTTCATTATCCAATGCCTGGCCCTGGGAATGGCAGGCAAAAAGCTTCTCCATGTTCAAATGGAACCTCTGGAAGTCCCACAAAATAGGATCATCCCGATTGACTAGTGGTACTGACCAGTCCGCTGCACTGCCACTGAGGTATGAAAGCACAAAGGCCACCTTAGATTGGTCATTTGGGAAGGCTCCTGGTCTACATAGGAAATGTAGTCGGCACTGATTGATAAAGACAGCATACCTTTTTGGGTCTCTCGCAAAGCGTTCTGGAGGTGCCAAGGGTTCGGCCCCTGGAAGAACCACTTGGACTGGATTGCTTGGTGTTGTTGGAACCGTTGACCCCAATCCAGGTAACGGTGTTTGCCAGCCTGTGACTGAAGCAGTTGTCTAGTGAGGTCATCAGTACGATCCTTGGCCACGAGCAGTTCTCTCCTCAAGGCATTGGTTTCCTGCCAAGCTGAATGTACCTCAGCCCTAAGTTCCCCCAAAAGAAGAGCTAGCTGATCTGTCTCAGAGGTTTCCATGACACCCAGGTGGAGGATTTTGTATAGGGCTTTGCGTTCTGTCACGCTCACCTTATCTCCATGGGGGCGTAGCAGGTGGCTGCACGAATGGAATGATGTCTGCGCTGGCGTGGTTCTGAGCAGTTGATGATGCTGCTGTGACTTCTTCCTTGTTATCACCCTCACGAGGCGTTTGTCTGCAAGATCAAAATAAGATATCAGCCACTGAGTGGGGTTTAATTGGACCCACCTCCTCCACCACTTGATACTCTACTCCTCTTGATCTCACCTTAGAATGTTGTAAGGTATACTCTCCGTCCTGCAATCTAGCAGGGGCGCTATTAATACAGTCTTTCGCAGGATCGAGTTACTTCACTGATCCGATGAGTGGTTGCCGAGTCTTGGAGAGCTGGGTAAAACAGGTAAGTCTCTATGCCAATAACTGCTTGGTATAGGTGTTTAAAGTCTTAATTTTGCCTCAACCCCTTTTGATCTGTGTCTTTGTCTTTTCTTTCAGGCATGGCCTCGAATGGATTTCGAATGGAGATTAAAGTAGTTTTAAGATGCAGAGAAGATTTCCTTCAGGTTCGTTGAAGCGCAAGAGTGTGGCGATGTAATTCTAAAATACTAGTTTCCCTTCCGTGCGCGACTAACCTGTTGTTTCTTCTTCTTTTTTGCAGAAGCAGCGCAGCGTCAGAATGAAGAATGGAAGAACCGCTCTGAAGATGCTCCGGAAGAATGCTGAACCTGAGTGCGTCTTGTGGCCTGAATGAATACCTTCCCTTCAGCTGATGAGGAGGTCCGGGAGCAGGTGAAGAAGCAACCGATGGAAGGATGCTGCAGGTAAGACTTTGCTGTTGTACTGACTTTGTTTTCTCTTGCCTTTCTCCCTCTAGACACTGATGGATGAAATTCTGAACGGGCGTGGCTGTAGAAGTTCAAGGACAGGACAGACACGGTGAGTGTTACGCTGCAGGAGTGCAGAACAACGGGAAATGTGTTCTGCCTGCAGGGCGTGGCTTAAATAGCCTTGCAAGTAGTTCCCGGTAAAGTTGTCCCTTTACCACACCCTGTTCTTCAAGTAAAATAGTCCCTCAACTACACCCAGAGAAAGCTGAAAGGCTCAGCCTCACTAGGCTCTGGGACACTCCCTTGGGGCTTGATAAGTCCTTATGGGAGTCGATGACTGGGGGGGCCCATTGGATCCAGGGGGTTCTTAGTGCGAACCATGACACCCGCTGGAAGGTTTGGCACCCTGAGCCCGCTGTCGTCCCGTGGGACCCCTCTGCATCTGATCGTCCTAGAAGGTTTGCAAAGGTGCTTCAACCCATTAGAATAGTGGGACCAACTATTCTCGGCACACTGAATTTCAGGCACTTGGTGTTCGCAGGTCTGAAGTGAGACGAGTGCACCAGGACCGGAGTAAACGTGGTTACTGTGTTGCCCTGCCGCAGCAAAAACCTGTGCAAGTTTGCTGTATTTGTGACCCTCTTGCCCCTGAAGCCTGCTGCAGTGAAACTGGGGTGATTCCTCCACCCGGAGCGGAGAAATTGTCACTGTCCCATTTGGGAATCATCGCTGTATCGTGGAAACTACAAGGTGCCGAGACGTCCTTTTTGCCGCATTCGAACCTGCCAGCGAAGTGGACTGTACTGGCGAAGTTTGGGTCTGCCTGCATCGGGGACCGGTGATTTGTCCTTACCCCAACCAGTGGCCCCTAGTGCAGGAGCCCATTTTTAGACATGAGTGGCCCCTGAGTGCCCCTTTCCTTTCCAGAGCTATTGTGAAATAGCAACTCCATCCCGCACTCTCAAACTGCCTCTGCCCCCAAGTGGAGGTCCTGCTTGAATAGTGGGAACTTGTTCTGCATCGCCTCATCCACCTTCCTGAGCTGCTAGAGACCCTTGAAGAGACCCTATCTTGCCCATTGGCACAAGCGCGTGCATGTACTATTGAGCATAAGGCTCCTCTCTTCGTAGGGCTTGGACTGCCTCTTAGTTAGGTGTATTATTGATGTGGAACTGGGTCTAAAGATTACCTGCACTGCCTGTTTTCTTCGCCTCTAGGTGGTCAACATATTGTGTGCATTTAACCCCTTAGGCCCCATTGGTCTTGTATACATATTGTGTTGAGTGTGATGTATTGGTTTACTTAGTGTTACTGAGATTCTTTGCTATGGTCTATGTTACAAAGGCCTTGTAATAAATGTGTCTATATTTTTAATATAATACCTGTCTGGAGTAATTTGTAAGTGTCCTTGCTTTGTATGCTCATTGAGGTCTTTCAGTCACTCTCATCCCTCCTGAGACTTAGTCTTGACCGCCTGCCATAGCTACCCTGATTGGTCTGGCTTGTCCAGAGGTTACCCTGTTCCAAGAAACTAGGTTGGCCACTGAACCTCTGCCCCTGCAGGTCAGAGTTCAGAAATCCTTCTTAGCATGCCGTTAAACAAAGTTTGTTAAAGAAATTATTTCTTTTAACTATTCCTTCCTGCTGTAAGAGTCTTGTTTTCAAACCGATATACCAACATTCTTGTTGTATTATGAAAATATTTCTCCTACTTAGAACATTTACTTCTAGTTGAAAAACCGTTTATTTCCAAATGTTTCAAATAAAAAAAATGGGTTTCCTAATTCACAATAACCCTTTCAGTATCCTATTTCAGTTACTCAAGAGTTTATTTTTTGAGAGTGGGTTCAGCAGTGATGGTGAGCATTGAGGCGTGGAGATATGATCTTCAAGGTGAAATTAACACACTGAAGTAACACGCTAACATGTGCAACAACAATCTCAGGCATCCAACGTCTACTGTGGTGGTACATGGCTTCTGCATCACAAGCCCCATTCAGGTGTGGTCTCTTGGTAGTTATGTTGAATGCTCACCACTATTTTAAGCATGTAATTGTAGTGTGTGTTGCCTTTCTGGTTCTTTCATGCAATAGAGGCACTTTGGGTGGCCATTCTATCTCTCCTGTGTTTTACGACTACAGCCCGCATTGCTGCACATTATGGGGACATGGTCAGTGTGAACACAATAAGGTGAAAGGTGTCCATAGTATGCATGAAAGTTTCTCAGGTTAATGCCAGATCTTTTGTATGGTAATCCAATATAACAATGGGAACACGGCAAAAAAAGAGTCTTTCATCAAGTTAACGCTAATCTTAAATTTGACAGCATATTGTTTGGCTCTGTTTGTTTTTGTTGTTTGGTAGTGTGGTGGCCTGCCTCCAGTCACCGGGGCAGGCCACACCTGATGTTGGGCTCACCCGACTGAAGTCCTCAAACTGCGGTCATGCAGCACACGGCCAGCAGGGATCACCCAGCTGGGCCCGGATCACCGGACTCCACAGCAGATGTTGGGATCACCGAACAGGTAGCAGCCACAGCACTCGGGGCACCCAGTGAGGGCTGCACAGAGGCCGTGATCACACGGCACCCAAGCACACACAAAATAGACACAGACACAAGTTGCCGCTTCCTGGGGCTCTTATACGTGGGTAATATTCAATACATATGTGGATGCTGCTCTCTGCCTCCATATATGTGCAACTGGATATCTATGTATGAGTGCACAGCTTTTAATGTGCCCGTGTGTAGTTTTTAGTCTACATGATTTGCTGGGCTGGAGATATACTATTCTCCAGCAACATGTACTTTGTTAAACCCCCGTGCCTTTTCACTTAACATATACGTGTGCTTGTGCATTTCAAGATAATAGACTTCAGAGGTTTAATGCTTTGCATAATTTTATCTGAATAGAATCAATTTGTGTGCCCATCTTGGTTGCTCAAACATTTAATTTAAGACTAGACTCACAGCAGTGCAGATTTGCATGACACCACAATAGTGTGTTGCTAATACACTATGGTCTGGGTGATTCTCCACTGGCATGAACAAAGGATTCCCTTTTGTGGTGCTTAATTTTACAAAAACACTCAGCATTTAAGTTGCACCAAAATGCTGTGTGTTTTAAATTGTGCCTCTTAATACGAAATTCATTGGATTTTAAAGAAATTACATGTCAATTTTCATTCAATATAACTGGCTGACATCATATCTAATACTGCACCTGGGTCTTTGCCATATTAGGGTTTCCCTCTAATTGCCAGCCCCTTTGATTCTGGGGATTTTACCATGGATAATGCCGGGACTATTTGCAGTAATCTCAGGGTTTTATTTACATTTCAAATATGGTTTCTAATTTTGTGTAAAATCAGCAGTAACCCAGTCAATATAGAACTACTCTATCTGAAAGGTTTCTTTTCAGCTCACTGTCAGGAAATCAATTTCCAACATGTGATGGTCCTCCCTCTCTCAATGGCATTCATCTCAAGTCTGCATCGGGATATTCTATTCGGATGGGTTTAGTTGTTCTCCCCCTGGCCACCTTCTTTCAGAGAATGTTGTTAAGTATTCCTCCTTCAAATGTTCTTAATTCTGTCCTTTGCTGTGTGCATTCTATTTTATAATCATTAACTCCTCCTCACACTTGTGACTGAGGTGTGGCTTTGTCCAGACCAATGGCTTAGAAGGGAGAGATAAACTCAATCCTAAGTAAAATAGCAATTTTGTTTTTGGGACATATCTTTTGTTTTGAATGTGCAAGATTAGTCAATTCTACATTACTGTAATCAGTATGAGGGAGGGAATAATCCAAAACCTTAATTGTTCTTGTGTATTGGATATTTTCTAAGCAACTTATTTTTCTCATTTCTTTTCATGTTTTTCCACTGCACAATATGCAAATTCTTTATGGGTAGGAGACGATTTGCAATTGGTCCCACGTTGAGTGGACCTTCAATCAAAGAGATATTTTTTTAAATTATTACAGTTTTGATTTAAAATCCCATCTATTTGTTTTCTAGTCAATTTTGAAAATGCAAAGATGCTGAATTCTGCCTGCAGATGCCACTGTTGAAACATCCCCTTAACTTTCAACTACCTCATCTGAAGATATGTCAAGGCATATTATATTTTATTTAGCTGTGCACAAAATATCAGATAAAGGTTCTGTGACCGTTAATGTCTAGCTAATGGATTTTATGAGGTGTCTGAAATGATATATATGACAGGTCTCTTTGAAGCTCATGAGCATGACCACTGAGCAGTGTTTTAATGTGTATAATCTTCATAACAAGTTTAAACTCAAGGAATTTGAAAGTGCTGTGTGACCTTATATCTTCTGACTGTATTACTGAACTAGGTTTACTCTTTAGAAAAGTTCATTTTTGCACAGTTTAAGGATCATTTCAAGTTTTCAATGATACGCAATGTGATTCTGAGTGAAATACGTGTAATAAAGAATACATGTTTCATGTCACATTATTGGTGTTACAATTAAACACATGTAAAATAAGATCATTATAAACAAAAGACAGGTTTGTAATACACAAGTGAATTTTCCTTGAGATTTTAATGCTCTGAATATCTGTCCTGATGCCTGCTAAATTCTCTGGTATGTGGCAAAAACACTTAAAGGTCTGGGTCTTGTCTTTTGCATAGGGCACAGTTCCAACTTCTCTGCAATTTTGGGCATGTCCTTAGCATCACCTATCTATTCTCTGGAATCACATTTGAAGACCCTAGACATAGTTGCAGTGTTTTGAAATTCACATATGCTCTGTTGAAAATGTTCTTGGGTGAGCACCACTATTCACATTTCTCCATTTACAGAGGCATCCTTTTTATCTTGGCAGGGAACAATATGTGCAATCCAATAAGACTCACACTTTCAGGAAGTCTTTTCTCTGATCAGTTTATTTTTAAGGGAATGGAATTTGGTTCCAAAATTCCCCACAATTATAATTGTATGACTTAATCAGTCCAGCTGCGCAAACATCTTTAAATATATGTCATGTCTGGTTGAGGCATAATGACTGATAAGAGCACAAAGTTATAGAGCCACAGCAATTTGATATCACACTAGTGTCAGCTCTGTGAGCCGTGCCAACTATGATAGGACTGATGTGAATAGGTGTCTGTTCTGGCTGACTTCACTGCAGCCAAGTGGAACAATAACTAGATTGCTGCCTCTTTGATACTTCTGCTGGGTAAGAGCACAGGTTCTGGGGCCACATTGCTCCTGCACTTCTACTGAGCCAGGGGGCTCACAGCATGGACTTGGATGGCACCATGGAGGCCACACACCCGTTTGCTCCTAGGATTCCAGTGATGGCAGCATTTGAGGCCATGTTTCTTCAAATTCTCCCAACCCACCATGTAGGGTGAAGCCTGCGGGGAAAGGGCACGGGTGTTGGACCCACGTTGCTTCCGCACTTCTATTGAACCAGGGGGCTCATAGCATGGACTTGGACAGTGCCAAGAATACCAAGCCCCATTTTGCTCACACAACTCCAGTGACGGCGTTGGAGGCCAAGCCCCTTTTCTTGAAATTCTCTCAGCCCCCCGCAGGGTGAAGCCTGTGGGGAAAGGGCATTGGCATTGGGCTCACATTGCTCCTGCACTTCAATGGAGCCAGGGGGCTCATGGCACAGACTTGGATAGTGCCACAGAGGCCACACACACTTTTGCTCCCATAATTCCAGTGATGGCAGCGTTGGAGGAAACACCCCCTTTTCCTCAAATTCTCCTGGCCCGCCCCACAGGGTAAAGGGCACAGGTGTTGGGCTCACACGGGGTGTTAGGCGACCGCAAGGGAAGTGGTGTAGCCTGCATAGGGGTGTACCAGCACAGGGGACAATAAGGGAATCAGCCAAGAGCCAAGTGAGAGAGACCTATGGTGTGTGAGAATGTTCTGTGACTATTGAGCCAGCTGGTGTAAAAGAAAGTTTCTTTCGCATACTCTACCAGTAAGTGTGAAATAATAACTGTAAAGCACCAGTTAGTAGGGGGACTGTTAGAGGTATTTTGTTTGTATTTTTGATAGGTGGTATTTTTGGTTTTTCACGGTATAGCGATGACCCTAACTTCAGAGTTCCGCCTAATAATTGTTTTTATAATGGGGTCACTAACAGTAAGCAAAGACTGGACTTAGTACTCTCTAAATGATGAATTTCATGCCCTTGCAGTATTTTATTTTCAATACCACATTATGCCCTTTTGGCTTGCATCTCAGAATACATTTACCATGTACATGAAATACTATCATTCACTCAGAGCCCCAGAGAAGAACTCACTTCACAGTGATCAGTTGGTTGAATTTTTTTACCACATGTGATAAATGAATTACCAACTGCGGTAAAATAAATTTACCACCCGCTGTTGCACTCTTACCTGTCCCTTTTCGGGAACACCTTAGACTTACCAGTTCCCAGCCAATCTCGCACAATAAACAATTGAACTCAGAGAGACTCATAAAAACCAATAAGGATGCTTAAAAAAAGGCTCATTATATGCCGTTTATTATACCATATACACTTTTAGAGGTCTCTATATAGATTATATACTTTCATACTCATGAATAAAAATGTAAGACACCAAATCAACAAAAGGTTGGTTATACATGAATACACCTTACCGTCAGTGCTGTTATTGGAGACACCTTCATCTTAGCCTCTGCAACACTGCTTAGTCCCACAGCAGTTAGGCACAAGTTATCAGGTGCAATAACGGGGTCGGGAGTGGAGCGTCCTCCCTTCCAGTGAGACTACTTCACCAGGGGATCCAAGTTTTGACCGCTTTCCTGCTGGCAAGCCTCTTTATTCTTCTAGGGTCTTTACCCCACCGCTCTTCATTATGGCTGCCCTCAAACGAAGAGCAGATCATAAGTGAAGGTGGCAAAGAGTGGAAAAACCCAGTCAGAAGTGGAAAAACCCAGCTCTCTTCTCCTCGTATTCATTCCCAGGACCCCTTATCACTGCACCTGCAATACGCTCCGACTCCATTTCCAGTTCGTCCTTCAGTGGACAATACCATAACTATTTCCTGCAGTGAGCTACTTCGATAAGGAACCTTGCTCTGCCTTCGCTACCAAGTTGTCCGCAGATTCTGCTGAGCTCGCAAAGCTTGCCAACGGCCTATGCCTTATTCGTCAGATGAAAAGTGAGTGTACAAAAATGGCAGCGGACTGGCGCTATGTTGTTTTAGCGCACAATCATTACACCCGCTTTGAATCAATCTGTATGCCAACCCAAGAAACCTGAACACTGAATAAGTACACTGAGGCTATTACACCTTTTGCTTGGATTTGTTATCAGAAGTAAAAAAATATGTAAAAGACAGAATGATATGTGCAATGCACAATATCCACTTGCTATTTTAAACCTGTGATTCAAAGATGAAAGGGGAGCATAATGAGCACAACTTATTTGCAGAATCTTTCCCCATGATGAATGATGGGTTTCAAAATTCTCTTCTGTATAAAACTAAGGCCCTCATTACGACCCTGGTGGAGGACCATGGTGCAATTTGCACCATGGTCCATGGCGCAGAGCTGCCAACTCCGCCATGGGGGTTGGCGGACTTACCGCCCCATTCCGACCTTGGCGGGGCGGTAAGTCCCCAATCCCCATTTACCCTTCCCCATTCCCATTTTTGCCCCATAGGGTATAATGGGAGTGGGGAAGGCGTTAATTACGCCACCGTAAATTACGGTGGCGTAATTAACAACAAGTCCCGTAGCGCCATGGATTTTTCCGCCCGGAAAAACCAGGCGAAAAAACCACCATGGCGCTACGGGAACTCGTAGTAAGGCGGAAAGGTACGCCATGCATTACGCTGGCGTAAAACCCTTTCCGCCAGGGTCGTAATGAGGGCCTAAGTCTTTCCTGCAATGGGTTTCAAAACATTCTATTTGCGACAATGCCCAGAGTTATACCAAAATTAACCTTGACCTTCGCAACTAATCTTGGCAGGGTATAAGCTTCTGTCACATCTGCATTTTATCGCATTAATGGAGAAACATGAACACTGCTGTCTACGTTTAAAATATATGGTGCAGCACCTACAAAAAAAATCATTACGCACCGTACACTGATCACAAATCATTCACTTGCACCTCAATTAACTGAACTCACCAAGAATCATAGTTGATCGTGTGTGTGTCCTTGGCAGCCAACAACCCCATTCTGGTTGCCGGACAGAATAATTCTTTATCTGGTTCACTCCCTATGCGCTTGGAAAGAGCCCACAAAGTTCTCTTCCAGCCTTTCTGCCTTTTTCTGCTGCACGCTTCTCCCAAGGTCAGTCAAAGAGTAAGAGTGCCAAAGACTGCAAACTATTCTGAGACAACTGCCAGCCCAGGAGCCAGAGAGAGAGAGTTTCAGACATCCTGCCAGTCTTTTTAAGCTCTATTCCTAAGCCTGTCCATGTACATAAGAGTGCCAGCCTTTTTCTGTGATGTAACGTGACAGTCAGAACCACCTCCCTCAAAATTCAGCCAACCCTCTCGGAAAGTTCTGACCGTGTTCATCCTGACTGTTTAGAATGGCAGCAAAACGGATGACAGTTACATTATTCCAATTTTGCAAACTTAACAATGGACGCATTTCAAGCTGCATTTCAAATTAACTTATCACAGTACAAATGCATGAACATTCAGTAACCAATCAGCACCAAAGTGTGTACACAACAATCATGAACTGATTTGCTCTGAATATTAGTAGGGAATAGAGGATAGGGATTAAGGTTTAATAATTGTTACTTTTTATGGTTAATTGCAATTCAGTCCATGACTGTGATGTGGAACAACTGAACATGCTGTGCAGTATCAAGTTTGAATTCATCTATTAGCTGGCATGTGCTTTATGTATACACAACACTGACATATACTAGATTCAGCCTGAGTCTCACATGTGAGTCTCACACTCTTACTACAGGAATAAATAGTTTATCCTTATTGAAATATGGACCCTTCACTAAAATGTGGAGTAACTGTTGAAATTTGGAGTCACCCCTCTCCCTACAGGACCCACTGTACTAGGTGCTCATAAAGGCACTAACAGAAGACAGCCCCATAACTCTGTAAGAATTACGGGGGAGGCATACAGCTTAATCAAGAAATCAACCTGTCCCTTGGGACCAATCACAATGCCGGGGAGATTAAAGATTCAGACCTGGCTGATAAGGCAAGGGTCCATCCACATTTTGGCAGTAAACGATCAGCAACCTGTTGCCCTGAGTATTGGGAAAAAGACACTTATGTGAACAATGCCACAGCTGTGATCGATAAGGTGGAGGGTTCACCCCAGGGTCAGTCCAGTGCCTTAGGTCAACAAAATCTACGGGTGAAGGGAATTTGGGCAGTCAGAGTGCAAACCCCAGTGCTGTCAACTACTGAAACCATAGCTACCAATAAACTCCCGGCATTGAGCAGTATTGCCCCCAATAGTTTGTCAATTGGAGCTGAGCTGGGAAATGACAACCTAGAGCCTGTGATCATGTGGGTACCCACAGGACATAACCCCTAAACTCTAGATCTGCCAAACAGGCCACAAGGTAGGGGGGTTGCCACCAGGACTGGAAGCATGAGAGACAGTAAGGATGGCAAGATCATAATTCCATAGGACCTCAAACCCGATTTCAAACTGATGGCATCAGTTCCAGATCCAAACAGATTCCCAGCACCCATGGAAATAATGAATGTAATAAATATTGAGGCAGCCGGGGTAAATGTGTGTGTGTTTCCACTCATATCCGCACTTCCCCCATGAGCCCTAGGAGTTCTATGAGCCCAACCCCAAATAAGAAGGAACAGGACACCAACTGGGCCTCATAACACCTTGTGTATCCACTCTATACCATCCCCCTTCTAACATACTCCTGATTCCGTTGACAAGAGGGCTACTCTAGCTAGTGAATGCAAATGTAGCCATGTTCTCTGAGAGACAGTGGTCCTACAGAGGCTGATTCTTGTTCTTGTGAAAGCTCATGTGAAAGGGGGAGACATGGAGCAACCATTAGTAGGGATGGAGGACATTATGCAGGTCCTTAAACCACTGGAGGCAATAGCCGACTATAACCTTGTTGCCCCCCCTAATAAGAAATGCACCAGCAGGGATGGGTCAGGGCCCACTTGTTCAATTGCAGAGAGCAATGACTTTAATAGTGCCCTTGACAACAAAATGTCCCAAGCCCCAAACTCTTTGGACCGCCCATACTTCCACCTCAGGTACAAGGAACCATGTAGTACACCAGCCTGAGCAGCCTGCAGTCAGCTGTCCAGACCAAGTGCTCAGCACCACTTTAATGGTTGAGAAGCAAGCTGGTAAGACTGACCATGGATCATGGAACTCTGCCCTGCATGCTGTTCCCACTAGGGCGTGTAGATCACGGCTTGGGTATGGTATGATGTAACTCTCATGATATGGTATGGTATGATAACCAACAAAGTGAGGGAGGTCACACTGGGACTACAATCTTTCTCCATAAGGTACCTAAACTGGCCCCAAACCATCAGGAAACTAGGGAAGGACTTGTAAATAAATGCATGCATTGGTTTTGTGCAGTGTGCGGCTGCCACTCTATAATCAGAGAGGATAGTGCAAACTGCACCAGACAGCATTACCCAGGGGAGAGCGCTTTTGTCTTCTCGTGAGTTGAATTTTGGGACCCTAGAGTTGTCAATGGCATTCTGGGCAAGTTGATGAGAGGTGGTTTGAGATCTAATAGCATGATTGAAATCAGCATTCACACCTATCCCAACAATTCCTGTAACCTAGTAACCAGATCCCAACAAGTTATGCTATCAGGTGCCAATGCAGTACCGTTGGGAAAAAGGTCCTGGGGCAAGTCCAGATGGATAGGGGATCTTGGAACCTCTGCAGAATGGAAGAGAATCTAACAGAGACACATGTCCGCTGATCAATAAATGGACCCTGGGGTTCTGAGACTGTAACAGTCACACAACTCTATGAAAGTATATATTTTGTTTGATATTTGTCTTGTAATCATTTTTATATGGATGTACCATTATGGCCTCATGGGCAAAATAAATCCATTGATTGATTGATTGATTCTCCTTCATGAAGGATAAGCCATGGCCTAAGGGCAAAGAAACTTCTGTTGTGTATCGTGTTATTGATCCCCCGGCCAGGTAAAAACTCTGCCACTGCTACCTGTGGCTCAGATATGAGAGGCAAATGGTCACTTGGCTAGCTGTAAGAGGAACATCTCCCTCAATGCCTGCCCACAGCTGATATGTGCTCTCACTACAATATTTTAGAAGTGCATCAAGCATATCTCCCCTCCCTTCTCTCATAGCATTCATAGCATTTGATACAACCAACATTTTAGAATGTAATATTGTACTTGCGGGTGCAGCAACCGTTCTGTCAACTTTTTGACCTATCCTAACACAGAGAGAGAGAGATTGCCATCGAGAGAAGCAGAAAGAACAAATAATGTGGGCCTCATCACGAGTTGGGCTGTAGCCCTTAAATGCGCTGGTAACGGTGTTACCGCCCTATTTAAGGGCTGGCCCTATCACGGGTTGGGCGCTAAATCGTCTGTTTTACCTCCAGCTTTTTTCTGGAGGTGAAAATCACTGTTTTTGGCAGTATTACAGCCGGCTGTATTAGCCCGCAGTATTAGCACCGAAAATTCCCCATTGAATCCAATGGACCCATTCAGGAATGGGGATTTACCGTTAAGGCCCAACCCGTGATCCGGTGGTAATACCGCCGACCGGTCGGCTCTAGGGCTATTACAGTCGGCAGTATTACAGCCGGGAATACAGCCCAACTCGTGATGAGGCCCTGTGTAAAGCTTTCAATAAGCTGTCCCCAAAATACTCAGTGTGCCAGTAATCTACCAGAGACAAGAACAACCAATGTCAACGTACAAAAATATGTGTTTTGTTTACAGAAATTATCACAATGTCCCTCACTGTAATCTCGCTAAATCAGCATGAGTTCCATAAACCTCATTCAAACCAATATTTCTCGATATTGCAACATCACAATGGCCACTATGTGTCTCAAATCACTTCCCTTTTGCAAAACATTTTGGTATCATCAATTCTCCTTCTGAATACTAAAGCTCTCTTTCCATGAAGAAAGGTATAACACTTCTAAAGGTTCTCAAACCATTTATTTTACTTCTAAAGCAAACCAAGATGCATCATTCAATGAATCAACCTATGTACCCAAATTATAAGAAGCAAACCACAATGCCACAGGACCCGAATTGGTAACAGTTCAGACAAGCAATTTCCACTTCAACATTTAAATTGCAAAGAATACATGTAACCATGACATTTAGGTGAGGCTCAGAGCAGCTCATAACCCCTGTCCCTGTCGGGCATCAGTATCAGCAGCCTGTGTATCTGGGCTGCCGGTATATTTATAGGGTTCACAGATCGGAAATCCCTTTCTTATGTAAAAGCTCCCACTGTCAGAAGAATCCACCAGATTCTGGCTTTAGGCTTCTAAGCTCCTCCCATATTCTTCAGGACTATGGTAAATTATGTTAGTTGGTACCACCCATATTCAACAGCTCATTTATCAATAATAATAAAATAATAATAATAATAATCCCAAACCTGAATTATCAGCAAAATCCCCATGTCAAATGGTCAATAGCAGCTCAGAGTGAATGCATCTACCTAACATGTCCCGAGTGTCTCTGCCCAAAGCCTCAGTGTTACACTGTTCATCTATTAGCTTCCAAGCTGAGAGAGTCTTGCTGAATAGAAAATGGAGTGGGAACCGCTTCCATGGCCTAGTTACAGTGGTGATAAGTGTCCATAGCGATGATTGAACTGGACTGCTTAATCCTGCTTAACTACATATTGATGCATGCATGATATGATATGGTCAAGCTGCTTAGCAACACGCTATGTTATATGGTTAAACAAATGAATACATGAATAAGTTTATTAATTCATGAAATGCTAACTCAAAACAAACTTCCCTCAGTGTCTGAGACATTACTTCTAGCACTCCCTCGCTATAAGGAGCTGCTAATATAGGCTTCTTTAAGTGTTTGAGTGAACTATTGTATTGTGGTTGAAGCCTGCTTATTGTCCGATGTATGTGCATTATAAGGTCAAATCAAACTCTATAGAAAGTATTTAAAAAGATATAAGAAGTTTAATATTTATATATGTATAGCACCTTCTCAATTTTAAAAATTCTGATTGACAGTAAAAAGAAAAACTAGCCTAAACATGTTAGTGAATACAAACAAGTGGCCCAGATATGTGATGTCATCAGTGACATCATCAATGACATTTGTGATGTCAACTTTCATGTACGGGGTGTTTTTCTTAGCAGTGCCCAATGGTTGCTTAGCTTACCACAACTAGCGAACTTCTGGGCTTTTTCTGTTTTACTTGTAACCATAACATCCCTTTAACAACATGTTTTCACTGAATTGCATGGGTTTTTAACAGTGCACCCTAATTTCCTACAACTTACTAATAGCATACTTACCCCAATATAGTAAACATTTTCTCCAATTTAGAAAGGTTAACCTTAATACTCTGCCATTCCCCACTTCTAACATCATTTTTAACACTTCTATACTCTTTATGCAACTTTTTCCACAGTGTTTGTGTTCGCCGATGTTCCCCAACTCCTGACATCATTGCAGACTTTCCGGACAGTGTCACGTGACCACGCTCTTGTGCGGCATGATGACCTGTTCGCAAACGCGTATGCACTTCGCTAACGGGTCCGTGCATCGCAAATAGTTCGGAACTCCATTTTCCAGCTCATCTAGGAACTTTGAAGCTTAAAATGTACCCTTGCACAGCTCAACACCTATCCTTACTCATTATTCATTAACAATCTAACACACAGCACATACTTGGAAGAATTTTAGGAAAAGTCATATTTATCTTAAAAATGGCATCAGCTATTGCCATGCCTCCTCCCCAAAAGCCACCACAAGTTGGAGGACCTACACAACAAAAGAAGTGCACTACTTCAAAAGTCAATCATGAAGACCAGGAAGATGAGGTAGAAGAAGTGCCTACCTCTAGCACCCACAAAGAATCATGGGTGTGGCAGTTTTTATAACTGTTGGAAATGTACTAAATTTAAAGCTACCAAAGTGAAAAAGACTGAGTGCAATGTTGTAGTCAGTCACAGACATCCAGGCCAGTACTCCTACATGCAGACCCACACCAAATCCAGCCAACGCAAAGCTCTCAGAAAGGCTGTTCCTTGCTGAGGAAGTAGTAGGCTGTCTTCCTCTATCTCATCTTTCTCAACCAATGCTGTAACCCTACAGCCTACTTCTTTGGGACACAAAATACCACCAGCTACCTTGCAAGCCATAAAAGAGGCTGTTGATCATATCTTTCAAAAACGACAGTACTCTGTATATACTGCAACACAACACTCTTCAGGGGAGAGCAATTTTGAAGTGCTTTTGAAGCTGTAATCAAGGAGCATGAGAAACACTGCCGTCTTCCTTGGATTTAACACACACGCAACATCTTCCCATGTCCACCAACCCCTCCAAATATGTGGTTAGTGCCCCTTCCCTCATTTCCCTCCCCAACTTACTTTCTGGCCCCTCCTGCAAAAAAACAAAACTAACAAAAACCCATTAAAAAAGGTTCCTTTAGGAACCACCTTTCACAGTAAAAAATAATACTAAGAAAATGAGCTTAAAGACTCTATCTACTTAAAATCTGTCAGTAAAGTAGTTAGATTCAATAAGATTATCCAACATTCCCATTAGCATGTTTTACTATGCTTTACTATGCTAATGGAAATAATTAACTATTGTATACTAGAGAAAAAGAAAAAAGCACAGAAACTCTGAAATTCTTCTCTCTAGCATACAATAAACACCATCATCCTTTGCCATTCATAACTATCCAGCCTCTGCATTCCCCTGTCTAGCCCATGCCTTATTAGAAAACCCGGATTGCACATGCACACCATCACACAAAAAAGCCCTTCTACTCTTTTTACTTTATGTTTCCAACAATCCCTAATTTCCTGCTTTAAAACATTCAAACATATATCCACCAATCACTTAAAAAAACTCTACATATAGCCCATCAACATATTAAACTTCCACCCAACAACTGCCAATTAACACATCTTTTACATGTACATTTCCCATGCTTATTCCAAAAAATTGTACATAGTGCTCCTATAAATTCACATATGCATTGTGCAGTGACAGAAGTGTATAAATAAAAGGGACAGTACGGATGGACAAGTACTCATGAGAGCCCAGGAGGGCAGTGCCAAGGGATGCCAAGTTGAGAGGCCACTAGCTAACTGCTGGGGCAGAGGAGTCCTAAGGGTGGGGTACATTTTAACTGTAACTTCCCTTTAATAATGCTTTTTCTGTCAATTTAATACGTTTTCATAAGGGAAAATGTTTCAAATTGTTACATCACTGTATATGAGTTATTAATAATTCCTCTTTTAACATATGTGAAAAAAACTATTAACCTCCTTTAACAAACATATTTCTTGCAACACATACTTGTGTAAGTTATTATCAGAAGTGCATTTTTTGTACTTACGTTTCGACAACAAACACAGGACACATTTCCAAAATCATCCTTTCAGTTCCTTGCTGATGCTCCTGGCGCAACTTTGCTTTAATCCTGTCCAGCACTCCTGGTTGCAGCCGCAAACAGATTTGTTTTCCCTTTTAACCTTAGAGCCATGCTGCATGCCCCAATAAGTAAATCAGAGTAGGCATTTGTCCTTAATGAGGGCTAGCCCCATTGTCAATACACCAAACTTATATCACAATTTTCTGTGCTTACATTTGGACACTTTCGAAAAATAAAACACAAAACAGATTTGCAAAACCATATTTCAGGTCCTTGCTGATGTTCCTCGTGTAGGTTTGTTGTAATTGAGTACACCACTTCAGGCTGTCGCCGCAAGCACAATATTTCTTCCCATTGAAACCCAGGGTTCGGCCATGCTGCATGCACCAATAATCAAATCAGAGTATATGATTAACCAGTAATTGCATGGTAGTAGAATGGGTAGATCACTGCGGTTCATCTTTAAACAGATCCCATTGCTGCTGGCTCACACTTTTCATCATCCAATCAGCGGGCATGTGAGAAACCAGAAGGTGTCTCACACGCTAGTCCCGCGGATCTCTCTCTCAGGTGGCCAGGGCACGGCCATCTCCTTTGGATCCAGACCCTTGGGGTGGACCAGTGCGGGGGGATCACCTGGGTGAGGGGTCTTCACGAAGTGGGAGTGGGACATTGGATGGTGCGACACAGTATCCCTCCCCCTGTAACGCCTTTACCCCATCCTACCAAGTAGGATATGTGGGAACTTTACCCACCCCCCTTTCCCATCACAAACACTTCCACACAGACAGCCCACTCTGGGAGAAACAGACTAACACCCGAGCAGTTTACCTGACATGTCCCGTTACTGTGGGTAGGTGAAGTCAGGCTATTAGTGACAGTCACTCACACCTGACTTCCATTAAACTTCCCCACCGGGATAAAAGGCAGGACATGAGAGCACACTCTGAGTGAGGAAAAGCACACAAAGGAACAGCAGTTTTGAGTCGGCAGCTGAACATGGGGAGAAAGATGGCAAACCTAGACAGGTTTGCAAGGAGGGAAATACCCTTGACCTTTTGGGCAGGAAACCATTACTTTCAAGAAACCTTTGAGTCAGAAAGTGTAAGGCCAGGAAACCAGTCTGAAGAATCCTGCATTCTGTGTCAGAGATACCAGAGGGCCTCCCGGGTAACCGACCAAGGCAGTTTGGAGCAGCAACCACAGAGGTATCGTCCTTGGCTCGAAGACCAAAGAAATGCCAGAGAGATCAACAGAGTCGGTGAGTTGGGGAGACCGATGCAAGACCGGTCTAGGTTGAAGTCAAGTTTGCAAGCAGCAACATTGTATAACGAGCACTGGAACGAACATTGTTAAAGGCGTGTTTTGAAAGATGCAAGTAAAGCTAAACTGCTGATGAATGTTTGAACTTGAGAAGGAAAGGTTCAATACCGTTGATGAGTGGTCTGGCACCGTGAATGTGCTCAATCAAAGGTCTCTGTATGGTATCCCACCAAGACGTGCAAAAACAAAAGTAGAAGATTAATCAGAACATTGTGTGAAGTGAATCAAAGTGTTCCTGCAACGGTTGAAGTAAAACCCATCGCACATTCGAAAGTTTTCAATTTTGATATCAGGAGGAAACTGTAGAAAGTGAGATTACATGGACGAGGGAGACCAAATGTGAATATTGTCCTAAAGGGATCCGAGCCCGAACAAGGGAGATCCATGATCCAAGTCCAAACGAGAGAGATCCATGGTCTGAGCCTGAACAAGGGAGACCAAGTATAAACATTGTGGCAAAAAGGGTTCCAAGCCTGAAGTAGGGAGCCACATAATGAACACTGGAAGTGAGAACTTGTGCATGTGAAGATCCTGATAAGAATAGAACCTTGATATTTGTTTGTTACGACAGACCCTCGGCAGCAAGAATAAACAACCAGGGTCCACAACAAACTACCTGCTAATGTCGTGTTGGGCTGAAAAGATTAGCATCACACCTAGAAACAAAGAGAGTGAAAAATCATCTTGCCAAACATATATAAAGACGATGGGGTCGGAGATTACCAAAACATATATCAACATTTATTTTTTACACATGATAGAAAATGGGCATTGGGAGATGTGCCCGTACAGATGAAAAGACATATGAACAGATGTTTTTTGTCCCAACAGAGAAACTTATTCTGTATCTACAGAGTGATGTTAGTAAGTAGTGAGTGAGTTTTTGCACATTTATTAACATAAAGTACAAATCTCCATTCGAAAAGTGTCAACAGTCACAAAATCTGTTTCCAGCCTCAAAACCGGTAACTACTTGTTCCCCGCACTTCAGGGTTGATAGTATGTATGTATTTTTCCCGTTAAGGCTTTCATCAGGACACTTGTGATCCAAATAGAGCAGTTTTGAGGATGTCATGTTGATGATCTTTATTTATTTCTACCCAGCAATTCTAAAAAAACATAAAAACATATTTTCACCGACCATTTATCAAAAATAAAAGAAGTTTATACCCTTTTCTAGATGGGTGACACTCTATATTCTAAACAGCCAACAAATGAAATCTTAATACGCATCAGCCTACTCATTTATATATAAACAAGTTACAAAAAGACCTACAATTGGTACCTGTGACATCAATCATATGTCAGCTTATTTCATTAAATTTCTCAATGGCAAAAGGCATGAAAAGATTGTGCCCATGCCAAATGGGAGAAAAAAGGAAAGGGGAACGGGAAAGGGGGGGAGGGAAAGAAAGAAAGGGACAATTCAGTGAATTACATCTCTTCTACACTTGACAATTCTGTATGAAAACAGTACAGAATAAAACTGTACCTTTACGAGCTGGCTACAGTCATCAATCACAATTCCTTTATTTCGAAAGAAAGGCCATGTGTCGTGCCCCGGCCGTCAAGCATGGATCTTCGATGCATTAAACTAGGAAAAATCAATAAATAAACCTGGTGTGTGCACTTTAGAGGTGTTTTAGACCTACATTGAATTTTATTGTCTTTTTTTCCCATGACTCTCTTTATAGTTTAATTTTAGACACCTACCTAAAACACAGGTGGATGGATGGAAGCTGTGTGTCAAAAGAGACAGAGCAGCATTGTCAAAGCTCGAGTCTTTAGTAGTTGAGGCCAAAGATGTGGTGTTGGCACTCTGCGGCAAATTAGAAGCTGTGTCCCTTGCGAGAGCGTTTTATGGTCTCTCAGTTGACCTGGAGGGGCAGGATGAAGATACGGTTGGTGGACGCAGCCCGTATGTGAAAACCACCAATAAATTATGATTTATCATATGTGAGAGAGCACACAGATTGTGAACTTACTTGGGTTCGGGAGGATGGCAGACACAGCTGTGGAGTCAGCGTACATCGGCTGAACGATCACACGTGACCTCATATTTAAATAATAGTCACGTGAGGGCATGCAACGCGACTTGGGCACGTTGCTTCCTAGCATGAGTTTAAGCAAAAACTATAGCACGGCTTACGTGTAGCCGTGATTTACGTGTGGAAACATGGCAGTGGTTGAGAAAGAGGGGGGTGCCCCTGAGTCACCCTGCTGGATAGGAATGTGCCAGCCACTATGATCCCCAAAATGGGGAGGACCTGAATCAAAGAATAGGTCCAGGTGCAAAAAAGGAAAAATTATGAATATATGGGTACACATTAATTTGGTACGGCTGGATGGGAATATATCAGCCACAACGAGCCCCAAGGTGGGGGGGGCCTGAACCCAAGAATAGGTCCAGGTGCAGGAAAAAAGCAGAAAGAAAAAATTGTAGATATATGGATACACATTATTTTGGTACTGAATGACTGTCGGAGTGCCGTGAAAGCGGAGCCACTGCCTGTTGGCCAAAAAGAGTGGTACATGCACAATTTTAAGGCACATTGATGGAGGAGCCCATATATGGGGGCGTAGAGCAACCAATGTTATCTACTATAAATCACCCAGCAAAATCTATTTACAGGCACAAATACATAGATGCAGGAATGCACGTAGGATGACATAAGTGGACAGAGAGAGAAAAAGAGAGTCATTTCTCCACACAGCAATATATGTTAGTGTAGTAGATACATTGTTTGTATGGGTGCACTTGACTATACATGAAGGAGATGACATTATTTGCGCAGGAACAAGTTCCATTCAATGTATAGATTAAGCCCATGATTGAGTCCAGATTGTAGATCCATTTTTGTTCTAATCTGCGGAGCTTCAGATCTCTGTCACCTCCACGAGGGTGTGGGCCCAGAGTTTGTAAAACACACCAAAAAAGATCGTCATGACTATGTTTCTTTTTTTTATAGTGTTCCACCAGAGGTTTGTCTGTTGTGCCATTTTTGATGCATGACCGATGTTCTCCTATTCTAATGCGAATGGCTCTCTTTGTTTTTCCGATATACCAAAGGCTGCGTGGGCAAATAATGCAGTAAATCACCCATTTAGTGGCACAATTGGTAAAAGATTTTAGCTTCCAAATTTTTCCCTTGAGATCAATTGATTTGAGGTTTTTTGTGAATTTACACATCTGACATTTGCCACATCTAAATTTGACCTGTGACCGGTGGGAGATACCATAATGTGGATTGTGTGGTCGTCACATCCCGTTGTTGTGGTATGTGTGAACCAATTTGTCACTGAGGTTTTGCAATCTTTTAAAAGTAAAACGGGGGGGAGTATATTGAAAGATTCGGTGTTATTCATCTTCCAATTTTTTAGAATCGACTTCCTCAGATCATTACTGATGGGAGTGAAAGACGAGACACATGTAATTTTGTCCAGAGCGATTTTCGTTTGTTTTTGAAGACATTCTCCTCTTTGTATATTCTTTGCTTTTCTATAGTCTCTTCTTACAATGTGTGATGGATAGCCTCTGTCTTTCAAGTCCTGTTTAAGTGACTCACTTTGCAGTTTGTAGTCCTGTATATCGGTGCAGTTGCGCCTGATACGTAGGAACTGCCCAAAGGCAAATTTTCTCTTAACGCTTGGGGATGCCAGCTGTTAAATTGCAGGAGAGTATTTTTTTGGGTGGGTTTTTGAAAAGGCTGGTGCCAATAGATTTGTTCGGCATATGATAGATTAGAAGGTCTAAGAAAGCAATATTTTCCTTATGTGACTCACACGTGAAATTAATGGTTGGCTCTTGGTTATTTACCCACATGTTGAACCCTTTCAGATCTTCATTAGTGCCTCGCCAGATCATAAAAATATCGTCTATATAGCGATACCAGGCTCGGATGTTTGCTAGATATGGGTTCATACTGGCATATATTTGGTGGTTCTCAAAAGAGTCCATGTATAAATTGGCTAGGTCCGGGGCAAAAGTCGCCCCCATACTTGTGCCATACATTTGCTGGAAGTAGATGTTATTGTACATGAAGAAGTTTTTAGTAAGAACCAGGTGGATACATTCGGCAATAAATGCCGATTGAGGATTTTTTTGCTCCCTGGTCTCCAGCAATTCAAGCATAACTTTGATGCATTTCAGCTGAGGGATGTTGGTGTACAGAGATACGACATCGAGGGTGACAAAAATGTCTTGAGTGTCAATGGTCAATGCATCTAAAATTTTTATCATAGATGTGGAGTCTTGTACAAAAGACTTAATTTTGTTAACAAAGGGTCTTAGGAAAACATCCGCATATATATAAGGGTTCAAGTAATGAGACTTTTGCCGACACAATGGGACATCCTGGAGGTGTAGTAGAATTTTTATGGATCTTAGGGAGGCAATACAATGCTGGTGTTACTGGTTGTGTATTAATCAAAAAGAGTTTTTCCTCATCATTGATCCATCCCTCTTCGTGTGCCTGTGTCATTAGGCTTGCTATTTCTTCCATGATTTTGACAGCGGGATCGGAATGCAATTGTTTGTAGACATTTGCATCCATCAATTGTTTTTCAACTTCTGTCTTATACAACATGGAATCCCATAAAACGATGCCACCACCTTTATCTGCTGGTTTTATAACGAAGAGGTGGTTATTCTCTAAGTTTTTTAGGGCCAAACGTTCTGCTTTTGAGAGAGTGTCTTTGTATCTGTTCTTGTTGGCACATAGGAATTTCATATCTCTCAGAATGTTATTTTCGAAAGCCAAAATTTCTGGGGATACCATGGATTGCGTAGGTGTAAAGGAAGAAGGAGGTTTTTTTCCGAGTAGTTGTCATCTATGATTTTAGGGTTGTCTTTGTCATGGAAGAAATATTTTAGCCTGATGAGGTGGAAAAAGTTCTGCATTTCAATTTCAGTCTGGAAGACATCACCCTTACATGCTGGAATGAAGGACAGACCTTTAGTGAGGACAGTTTCCTCCATTTTTGAAAGCGCATAAGTGCTCAAATTGAAAATGGGGTTTATTGTTCTTACCACTGCTGTTGCGGAGGGATCCATTGTCGGGTCCACATTGCATGATTGCCCCACTGTCTGTTCCTGCCTCGATTCCCTGGCTGTTGAAAAAACTGACCCCTTAGTGGAGGGTTATTCCCGTTGATGTTGGAATTGTTAGGAGTAGTAGTGTCCGAGTCACTACTATTAGAGGAGTTCGAAAAAGTCACTAACTTTTTGTTCCTCTGCGGTTTAGAGTTAGTCTGTCCTTTCCAACCTGTCTGATTATTACTATACAGTTGAAAGAAACCTGGCACCAAGTATGGGTACATGGTTTCTTTGTAGTTTGAGATATCTTTTTTCAGCTTCCAGATTTTTTTGTCTAAGGTAAAGGTTTTAAATTTAGACATTTCTTCATTCATTTTTGTTAGGGCGGTTTTTAAATCTGGAATTATTGATTCGTCCTTCATCTTTTTCTCAAGAGTGTCTAGTTCTTCTTGTTGTTTTTACCTTCTTCCTCCGCTGTTTCAATAATGAGAATAATCCAATCGCGGGAACATTTATTGCCAACACCACTGAAGCTTTCATGAATTTAGGATTTTCAAGAAACACTATAGGTATATTTTTGATCTGGAGACCTTCATGGATGACTCCATTATTTAAATATTCAATCATGAGTTGTCCATGGGATTGGTCCTAATCAATTTTTTGTTTTTTTTGTGTGAAAAGATCCAGATTTTTCCTCGGCAGCAAGAGACTGTTATGGAAAAGAGGCTTTGGCAGAAGGTTCTGAGGCCTATTCTTTGAACTGTTACCTTGTGGCAGATAAGCCAGAGTGTGTGCGAAGCACCAACATGCTGCCTTGCCCCGTGCTGAAAACGTGGGGAAGGGAAGCCATTTGCTCAACCGTCCTTACATTTTATTTCTTGAACACTTTTCATTTTGCATACACCATTGTCCCATACCCTTTTGTATTTAGAAGTAAGGATTGCAATAGGTTTATTTGTATAGGCCCTTTTATTTTGACAGAGACACGGCTAGGACTGCTTTATTATTTGATGGTCGTAGCTTGCTCCCATCCCTATATTTAGATTAGATAGGCGTTCAACCAACCCATTGATGTACAAGAAACACCCTTGAACTGTGATAGCTTGTGTCTGTCTTCACTGTTTAATACCAAGCCTTCCTTACAGGCATGTCCGATGTCCGCAGAGCTGCTCTCTGGACCAATTGAAGGCCTGTCAGGGAAGTGAGTCCGCCAACCGAACCCAGATATCACTAATTTTGTTTTACCCACTTTTTGGCCATTTAAAAAATATACTTGATGGATTTACACCAAATTTCCGAAAGCACACTTTTGACACCATGGTGTCTTTCCTCTTCAAGCCGCCGCTCCTGCTGCAAACTTGGTGAAAATCCATCCAGCGGTTTGGGCTGTAGGAGTGAGCAACATTTATTTTCCATTGCGTATATGGCAAAAAACACATTTTGAGACCCTGCCTATAACTTTCCCCCCCCTGGACGAACCCTCACCAGACTTGGCAGAATCAATCAGAGTAGTCCATATACATGTTTTGCAAAGTATGGTGAGGATTCCTCCAGCTGTCGATTGTGGGCTCATCCCGGGCCAATAGATAAGCTGTAAGGGGGCTTCAAATGTTTTTAGGCCTATTTTGGAGCCCGCAGAGGGCTGCATATTCACTCAGCCAAATCAAGTCTTTTAGCCACTCCTTGACCCCTGGGGTGGATGCATTTGTCTACCTCAGCAGAACGGAGCATCTAGCAACCAACATAGACATAGCTAGTAACTTTCTCTACTTTCTATACTGCTTTGGCACCTCTGGCAGCCATCCAAGCATGCAACACAATAGTACACATGGAACATTCTACTCCAATACCTCTGACATTATCCCAGTCACATCCCTCTAGTAGGACCGCAGGGTAGGGCAATACCATAACATATGTTTGAGATCAGCTGGGTCCATCTTGCACCTAGGGCAGCTCACTGGTTTAGTATTGTCAAACTGGTGCACGCGAGCAGGAGAAACACTTGTGTATAGGCGCGTTATAAATACCATATCATATCATATGCCCTGTGGACGGTCTTCAGCTGTATTTGTTGCAGCCTAGATCTCGGAGGGCCTGTGTGTGTGATAGTACATACCCCCGCCCACTGCTCGTCTGTGAGGGTCACCCCAGAGTCCCTCTCCCACTTACTCCTACATTTCAGTGGCTCCCGAATCGAGTCTGCCTGAGTGAGTTAGTATATTGATGAGACCACCCCTTTCGCCCGGGGTAGCCCCTAATGTATTGTAGTAGCAGGGTTGTGTGTGGGATTGCTGGGAATACCAGAGACCACTCCCTGAAGGACGCCTTCATCCTGAAATACTGCAGTTTGCCTTGAAAACCGTTGCCCATTTTATCTGCAAACCCTTCCGGGGAGACAAACACCCCATCCGTACATGTCCTCCAACCGGGTGATGCCCGCACCACCACAATCTTGGAAAATTGCTTCATCGCAGGTCGGAGCTAAGGCCTCTATATGCCTTAGTGAGATACCTGGGTCAAAGGGATGCCCTACCCCCAGCCGTAGCAGGGCCCGTCTCCAAGCATACACCATACAAGCCACCAGGTCAAACTTACATCTATCTGCTACTTTGCCTGATATCAGCACTCCCTGAAGCAAATAGGGGTGCACTGAGCTGCGTTGTATTCGCACATGCGGGGCCCTTGGGGCTCTGGGCATCCAGAATTGAGCAAATGACAACTGTGCCGCTAGGAAGTAAAGTTCAATGTCTGGAGCGCATATTCCGCCCTTCTCCCAAGGTTGGGTCAACACTCCCCAAGCGATGCGTGGGTTTTTGGGGTGCCAGGCTAGTTTAATTAGTTGGGATTGCACCTCCCGGAGGTAGTGCAGCCCCGGCCATACTGGGATGTTGTGAAACATGTAAAGCAGTTTGGGAATCAGAATACCTTTAGCTAGGGCGACTCTTCCCATGAGCGTAAGGGGGAGCCTGCACCACCTATCCACACTGGCCCTCAGGGTTTCCAGATATTTCCCATGGTTGTCCCAGAGCAGGGTGTGGGCATTTCTGCTTACTCTCACACCCCGATACGTTACGGCATATTGTCCTCACCCATACCCCTCTGTGTTCAGTGTCCGTTCAGTACCTTCATTCAGGGGGAACAGGGAGGACTTCTACTGATTTATTCAGAGGCCTGAGGCTTCCCCGAAGACGGCGAACTCCTGCGTCAGTGGGGCTAAGTTAATGTCAAGGTTTTTGATGTAAACTAATGCGTCATCCACATAGAGTGAGAGTAGTTCAGGGTTCCCCCCCCATTGCCAGACCCTTATGACTGTGAAACCTCTGAATCCGGGCCGCCAGTACTTCAATTGCAATAGCAAAGAGTAAAGGACATAGCGGACACCCTTGTCTGGTGCCACGCCCCAGGTTAAAGAGTTCTCAGTGCGTGCTACCGATGCCTATTTGGGCACTTGTTCCTGCGTATAGGAGCTGCACCTCATGCAACAAGTATGCCGGGACTCCTATCCAAGACAACACCTCAAACAGGAAGCCCATTCAACCCAATCAAATGCCTTTTCCATGTCAAGTAATGCAGCCACAGCTTTTGTTTTAGGGTCTATCTGGGCTAGTATAGCGAACAGACGCCTGAGGTTCAGAGAGGTCAACCTCCCTGGAATAAACCCAGATTGGTCCCTATGAATAACTTGCTCTATATGGGGAAGTAGACGGTCCGCCAATATCTCAGCGAATATTTTTGCATATAGATTTAATAAGGAGATCGGGTGGTATGAGGAGCAATCCAGGGGGTCCTTACCTGGTTTTAAGATTAACGTTATCACCACCTCATGCATCGTGGGTGGGAGTTGCCCCACCCTCAATCTCTCCTCCCAGACCTCCAGCATATGTTGCGCCAGCTCGGGACCCCACTCCTTATAAAACTCTGCTGTTATTCTGTCTGAACCCGGTGCTTTGGATGTGAGGAGTGTGCTTATTGCCTTGAGTATCTCCTCCACCGTAATGGGAGCTGCCAAGGCATCCACGGCCACTGCACTGAGCGTAGGGAGAGCCGCCTCACTAATATATTCCTTCAGTTCCGTTTTGTGCAGCATGCCCCTCGAAGTGTAGAGAGACTCAAAAACTTCCAAAACATCTCTGCAATCCCACACGGTTTCACAGTGACCTCCCCTCATACATTCTCACGGCCGTTATATCCCTGTAGCTCTGTTCATGATGCACCAATGCAGCCAAGTATCTGCCCAGCCTCCCCTCCTCCCCGTATCTGCAGGCCATCACCGGACGGGCGAAGGATTTCACCTCCCTCTCAGCCAGGTCTTTGAACTGGTCTAGTCCCTCCTTTAATTTAGCAAGCGACCCTGTTGAGTCCTCTTTATCCACTATGCCTTCACAGCTTTTTCTTTCAAGTTCGGTCTCATTCAATTGTCTACGGATCAGTTTTAACATCCCATTTCAATTGACCTGCATCCCCACAGCAATACCACCTTGAACGCCTCCCACAACGTCCCCTTCCCCTCAACCATGCCCAGGTTTTCTTGAAAGTAGTTCTTGACCAGGCTGTGTACCTCACTCTTGAACACTATCTGACAATGCCGCTGGTTTAAACCTCCAGTGGGGATGGGGTGATACTGGGCCCAGACGGAGGGACCACAGTACCGTGGAGTGGTCCAAGGGAGTTCTTGGCAGTAGCACGCAGTCATCAGTGTGGTGCATCATTAGGGGCATGCCGGAATATAATATAGCCAAGCTGAGGTCTTGTGTGGCGTGGAGTGGTGCGTGAACTCTTCTCCCTCCAGGTGTAGCAGCCTCCATGCATCTCCCCAGGTCCAATATTTCCATGGCATACAGCACTGCTCACGCTGCCCTGGAATGCCTCCCCTCCCCCATTCTGTCTATCCTTGGATTTAGTGTTACGTTAAGATCTCCCACTCATACAATGTTTGTGTGTAAATATTTTTGGCAGAGCCCCAGTACAGTGTTGAGAAATCAGGATCATCTACGTTTGGCCAAAAATGTTAACCAGTGTGAGTGTCGTAGTTCCAATGCACCCAGAGGTAATAATATACCTCCCACCGAGATCCACCAGAGAGTCCCCGACCCAGAACCCCAGTGTTTTGTGCACTAGCGTCATCACTCCTGCTGAGTAAGCTGAGTATGTGGTGTTAAAGTTTCCCGTGCCTATGAGGTGGGTCTCTTGGAACATGACAATCTTTGCCTGTGGCATTCACAATACTGCACCACCTTTCGAGCCTTACACGTGTTATTGAGCCCACATACATTCCATCTGATTACCTTATGCATCGTCACTAGGGTGCGGAATGAAAATGAAGGCTATAGATGCCCTTGAGAGATATGAACCTTTCGGAAGTAACTTACTGTTGCCGCCCAGACAGCCTACCCCCCTACTTTCTTACCCCCCTCTCCCCACCTGACCTCCCCCCACCCACACTGCCCACCCCCAACTTGCAGTGACTGGATCCCCCCACCAAGGACTTTAACAGAACAAAATACCATGGGCGATAGTCCGGGGTGCCGGACACCACTTACCAAGTGACCTCCTCCCCTCGCACCTCAAGGGGAGGACATTAGAGTACTGTATCGCCCTTGAAAGTACTCACTCCCCACAATACCAATAGAATTCAAAATAAAGGACACATCCCAGTAGGGAATGAGACCACAAGAGATGATTGCGAGTTGTCAAAGTTTTATATGAAATTCAGCATCCAGAGAACTCTGCTGCTTCGAGACCGCTCAGGCAAATGATACAAATAAAATAGCTTTTAAAGTGTTAAAGCGTCATCGGTGATGAGTTCTAAACAGTCTGAAAGTTACAATATCATTGGTTAGAAAGGAGGTGACATATAGTTCTTTATGGACCGGCTCCACAGGATTGGCAGATGACTTGGTGGGAGGTTGGACATCACGTGGTTCAGCTAGGCTGGTCCGTGCAAGGTGAAGGTAGGCCAGGTCGGAGACGTGACTGGATCTCACTAGCTAATCTATACACTTATTCTAAACGTGCAATAAACCATGAACATCAATATACCTTTGAATAAATCTTAGAGACCTGTAAATTACACACACATGATTATATTTTCGTACATTGGGTCATTCATAAGGTGAGGGATGCAGAGGTCTTCTATGATAACCTGGGGGCTGGGTTGGTCTGGCACATCAAGGCGAAGCGGGGAGTATATTGACACATGTTAAGTTAGGACAGGATATACTATGACAGGGGCCTAGGTCAGCACAGTGGGGGCACCCTCCTTTTACATCAAGAGAATACCTTAGGAGGGCACAGGGTTACGCAAGCAGTCATTTTCCAACAGCGAGGGTGAGGGGTGCAGGAGCAGGTTTGTGGAGATGGATGAGCTACAAGTCATGGTCCAGACCGATTCACACACAGGACAATGATCTCAGAGGAAGAATGATAAGATACATAGGGCCTCATTATGAGTGTTGCGGTAAGGCAACAACTGCGCCGGTAGTGCTACCGGCACCGTTGCTACCTTGCGGCAACATTCCGAATAGGTTTGCAGGTGCCGCTCAGGACGCCTGGTCAGACCAGGTGTGCAGAGCAGCACCCGCAAGCAGTACCGGTTGGCAGCAATGGCCCTGTTATTAATGGGACCGTTGTTACCATCCTCCCCATTCCCATTGAGCCCTATGGAGGCTCAAATGGGAATGGGGACGTACCGGGTCCGGGTCCCGTGAAAGGGAATTACCGGGTCCTCCAGGGTCGGAATGGCCCGGTAAGTCCCCTTTTGCGGGACCCGGACCCGAGTTTGGTGGTAGCCATGCCCTTGTTAAGTGCCTGGCTACCTCCAAACTCGTAATGAGGCCCATAGTTTTAATTGTAGCAGTTAGCTTCAGCACATCCGTGAGAAAGGGACTTGGGCCGTGCAGAAAAGGTGGGGGCGGTTGGTGCTCGCTGTGTGCAGCACTGCTGAGGAGAGAGGAGACTTCGTAGTGCCGAATTGCAGCCTAGTCCAAGATGGAGTCGGGGCACACAAAATGGAGTCCAAGTGTGTCCTGCAATAGCCCCCCTCTGCTCCTGCCGAGGCCTTGTTCCCCGATGGCAGCTCAAGGGCGATGGAGGTGTCCCCCACTAGTGAAAAAGTAATCAGTTCATATTGCATAGAATGTATGGGGGGGCTAATTTGCTCCTTCCTTCCTTACACCCTTTCGTGCAGCGCTCTCTTTGTTGCCAAGAAGCAGAGCCGGCGATGGGGCGTGGTGGTGAAAGAGGCGGCCCGAATCTGATACTAGTTTGACCCGAGCCTTGGATCAGCCAGAACCACACTCGAATTGGGCTGGGAGTCGGGGGAGCGGTGCATCCATATAAGATTTAGCGAAAAGCAACAAAAGATAGAGTTGCCTCCCATTCACCCAGAAGGAAGGGCCACGTAAGCCCTGCAAAACCTTGCAACTCAGCTAGAAGAGCCTACCAGGATGGCCACTGCATCCCTAGCTATAGAGACTGCAGGCTCGAGTGAAGAAGCCCCTGCCTCGGAGCTGAGTATGGTGCTGACGGAAATGCGCTCAGGGTTCACCTCCATCAACACGAAACTAGATGGCTTGACATACAAGGTGGACATAATGCAGGAATACATTGACAAGGAAAGCAGCAGAACTTCAGAAGTGGAGTCCAGGACCCACAGCCTTACTGCAGTGACCACCCGCAGGCTTTATCATTGCGGCCTGCTTTGGACCCGTGGGAGTCCTTTGCACTGACGTTGAAGCAGGTGCCCCTCAGTGAATGTTAACTGGAGTCAGCCTCTGCCCCCCTGGGGGCGAGGGCCCCCCAACAGTCCAGGACCGCCCCCGCAACCACCAACACCCACGGCAGCACTTCACTTCCACTCTCTACCCCAACGGGGCATGACTGCCAGAGAGTGGGTCAGTCCCCACCACGTTAGCAGGGGGGAGGCTCCAGTTTAACCGAACCGGGAGACTTACTTGCTGGGTTATGCTGAAGCACAGTATCAGGCAGCGGCTAAGGCAACGCCGTCTCCAGCCTCCACCTCTTTCGGATCAGATATTCAGTCGGGGGGCCGGCCAGCACCAGCTCATGTTCCCTGGTCTCGGCGACTCCCAGCTGCTGTTCGGTTCTTCCCTTCACATTCGGGAACGCCGGCTTCACCCTCACTGCCTTCTCCAATGGGGGCCGTGCACTTCCCACCAATATTCTGCTGATGTCCAAAGGCAAGCGCAGGTGGGCGCAGGTGTGGGTTCTCCTAGGTGCATAGCAGCCTCAGTATTTCGGAGCGGACCTCAGTCATGCCCGCAGGTCCCTCCGGCAATACTGCCTGCTCCAGGCAGCCTGCAGCATCCATGCCACACACAGGCACTTAGCTGTGTCCTACGCCGAGCCACATCTTGTGAGGAAGTGCCCCTTCCAAGGCGTTCTGGAGCGCCAAACTTGCTCCACAGCTTGCCCCAGTAGTCAGATGCACTTCACCAAGCTTGAGGACCAATTCTGCCCCAATCGGTCACGATTCTGCCTCCCCTTGTGTGAGGTACTACAGGAGCTCACACGGACACGGCCATCTTGGCTGCGGGCTCTCTAGCACCCCTGCAATTTATGCATACCTTGGACTCAGATGGATTTTTTCTTCGGTGCCGTTCTCTTAGGACTCTCAAGACGGTAGACTGGTCGTTCGAGTGCATCTTCTGTTGGGGTTAGCATACTACCTTTGGGAAGGACCGGTCTGGTGGCATTCTTTCAGTGCAATAGGAAATAAATGAGATAGATGTTGCCACCTAGTGCCTAAGGCAAATGGTGTCCTTCCCATCCCCAACAATAAAACTGTCTAAGTGCGTCTTAGTGCATCTCTGTTCCTACCCCCAAAGCCATTAAAGTGCGTTCTGTACCCAATAGTCCCGGTTGACCTGTCTCCTTTCCTCTCTACCCCCAGTGAGACCTATGGGTTGGGCATTCTGAGTGCTTAGGTAAGCCCCTTGATAGTCGGTAGGGACATCCAGCTGAGTGCACGACCATAGTGTCCCCAGTTCAAACTGGTCCCGCTACCGTTGCTATCTCCGGTGGTCTGTTTGAAGGAGAATTCTGTCCATACACCTTTAAGCGGCCAAATCCAAGGTGCAGTCAGATTTACGGGATTTGTTTGGTAACCAGTTTGCACCAGTTATATAGTTGATGGGCCTTGCAGGGCAGAGGGGAGGGCCGGGCGGACGGGCGGTGATATGTTATCATCTTTGGGGTGTGGGTTTATCACGCTGCAAATGCTGCCGGCATTCACAGTGGTATGGAAGAGTGGGTGTTGGGTCTGGGCCAGCAATAGTGTGAGAAGGGCAATCAGCATAGAATGGGAGAGGGTTTCAAGAGGAGGAAATAAAAAGTCAGGTTTTGAGGGACTTTCTGAATGTGAAGTGATTGCCAATGCTGCAGATGTGGATAGACAGAGAGTTCCAGATTGGTTGGAGCTTGGATGGAGAAGGATATATGATAAGATATGATTTGGTATTTATAACGCGGCTGTACACAAGTGTTTCTAGGCGCTACAAGACAAGGAAGGGATGACAGAGGGAAGACAGGACCACAATCCTACTAGGCCTTGTGTCATTATGATTGTGCAAGTGCAACAACAGAAGTGCAAGGGGAAAGGGGGAGTGGCAAGTGCAGGGGAGAGGGAAGGGGAAAGTGCCATCATGACACACAGGCTCTGAGTAAGTACAGGAGTTACAGGTACAGCCCCTAAGTGCACAGTAGGCCCAGAGGCAGTGCAGGAAGACTGGTCATGGAGGGGCCTGGTACCCTGTGAGACTCTGAGGGTACCCCTAAACCAGTCTGGAAAGGCAGATAGGAGGGTTAGCAAAGAAAAAGGGAGAGAGAAGGAAGAGGAGAAAAATGAAGGTCTTGAGCACCTTCCGGAACTTCACGTGGTCCAGCTCAAGTTTCATAGAGAAGGGAAGCTGTTCCAGAGGGAGGCACCAGCAGAGGAGAGGGATATACCCCCCACTCTCAGCTCAGTCTGACCCTCTGAGATTTTGAGGTAGCTGAGCAAAGGACTCTAGAGAGAAGGTAATTAGGCAGAAAGAGTTGCATTTAGTTCAGGCCCTGGCCCCAGAAAGCCTTGTGGATGATGCAGAGGGTCTTGAACTTGATCAGTGCAGCCACTGGGTGCCAGTGCAGAGATTTCAGGGCTGGAGAGATGCGTCCCTAGGCTTCAGGCCAAGGATAAGTCTTACAGTCCTGTTCTGGATTAGTTGAACGGGGCAAAGAGTAGAGTTGGGCAGATTGAGAAAGGGGCTATTGCATGTAGGGATATATTCATGAATGACATATTTGTGCAAATACAGCCCATGTGTACAGATTCAAATGGAAGCAAAAGTGGGGTTTCATTGGTTAGTATGTAAATACAGTTAGTTTAAAATGGGCGTTAGGGGCAGTTTTTAGCAACAGGCCAAGAAGCATTCATTTCTGGAAAAGCATTATACTTAAAAGGATTTAGTTAAACGTTTTTTTAGTAACAAGCCAGCAAGCATTAATTTTTAGAGAAGCATTTAGCCAAACCAGCATAATGGGTTTAGTTTCAGAAGCATTTAGCACAATGTGCTGTCATTTTAAAATGCAGAAAACGTGCATATGTACAGATGGGGTGATTTATCTGTGTGGAACTGCATTGGAAATATATAATTAACTAATCCTATACTAATTTGTCCCACTAACCCTTTAACTGTTCCTCTAACATATAATGCAGTTCATTAAACACAGTGAGATTCATTCCATTTTAGTGTTTTTCCATGGAGAGGAGAACTATTGGGGAAATATACACCAGCAGGAACTAGATGAAACCATTTTACACTGAAGACTTCATTGTTCTAACAGGTCAGGAGTTAGTGCAGGACATCCTTGTAATTTGATTAGTAGGGATCGAGAAGTGGAAGAGCTGATGTCAGAGAGGGCTGACCTAAGAGTGACAGACGGAGAGTTTTTTAATCAGCTGGACTGGGGAAAGTAGGCAGAGCTGCTTGGGATCTGAATGCGAACAGTCCTTCCAGGGATTTGGATGCTGCCAGCGTCTCCTTGCATGGGGGCTTGATGAATGCAGCTTTGAAAACAGCCGGCAGCCCATAAAACAAAAAGGTGCTGGCATTGAAACCAGAGGAGTTCCAAACTCTTTGTCTGTGAGCTGTGAGGTCACGCAGATAAGGTCCTGGCAACAAGAAATTCAGACTTTGCATATCTGTGTGAGTTTGTTTTCAAGTGAGGGGTGCGGAAATATGAATGAGAAATAATGTACTTTTGCCAGACGGTGTAGCGAGTCAGGGTTAAAAATAGAATGTGTCAGATTTCTCACTGCATAGATGCATTTGCGATGTGCTTGTTTTTTTATTGTCTTTTGTAGGCTCAATGCTGTGACCAATGTGGTAAGAACAAATGATTGTAACATCTCATAATGTAACCTTGTTATTATAGTTGTGCTATACATTGTGTGCTGAAAGTAGATTGGATTTTCCTTTGTGTTTCATTTCATGTGTCTGTTGGTCATTTTTCAAGGGAAAGGGAAATCATAAGGGTTTGATGTTTATGCCAGAGCGGTAAAGAATTTGCCATTTTATCGCCAAAGCTAAGGTAGCAAACAAGGAAGAGCATATATATCTATCTGCAAGGTATGAAGGTGTGTGTATGTGTATTGAGTGCGATTTTTTCTGCATGCGGAAGAAAAGGCGGTACCCCAGACCATATAGGTGATAGGTCCATGGAGTAGCTACAGTCAGCCAAAAATGGGTCACAATTGTAATGAGGATAGAGATGCATCCCTGGGCTTCAGGCCAAGGGTAAGTCCTGCAGTCCTGTTCTGGATTTGTTGAACGGGGCAAAGAGTAGAGTTGTGCAGATTGAGAAAGAGGCTGTTGCAGTAGTCCAGCCTCGAGTGGACCAGAGCTCTGGAGACAGTGAGCTTCTGGGGTAAGGTGAGAAAAGATAGAATCTCTGGGGAGGTGCAGCTGGAAGTGGACCTTCTTGCCACAGTCCATGATGTGAGGAGAGAAGGAGAGAGTGGAGTCGAAGAGGACTCCAAGGTTTTTTGCCTCCGAGGAGGGTGAGGGAAGAGGGCCCAAGGAGGGAGGCCATAGTACGAGATGGAAAGCGGAAGAAGGTGTCCCAATGAGCAGAATCTCCGTCGTACTGGTGTTGAGGCAGAGATCATTGGAGGTGCACCATTTCTGAATCATGGATAGAAAGTCAGCATTCAGATAGGTGTACTTTCTAGGGAAGTAAAGTCTATCTTAAATAGCAGACACATCCATGAGCTATATGAGCATAACACATGTGCTACTGATGTCATGGAACAATTAGCACACAAAAATGTAAACTGTATGTCCTTAATGCCAACTCTAGCAAGCTGTGCACAATTAAATGAAACAATGTTGAAAAAAGAAATGCAACCACTGGTGCAAATCTACTCCACAGACAAACGAGATATGCACAGTGTCAACATGCCACAGTATTACTAAATACCTTAGAGAACTTGATCTCTAACACAGCTGGTTTGGAGAAAATGTTAACATTGTGTTTAAACTATAGAGTTATGCTAAAGCTTAACCTTGACATGGAGCAAGGTTTAGTTAATGGAGCACTTGGTACAGTTGTTGGCTTCCAGACATACCCACGTGACAACAGCATTCAGTTTGTCAATATTCACTTTAACAAACTTTTAGAAGCTAAAAGGATAGAGTGCTCAACAGCTCGATTCCTTCTTTTCAAAAACATGTATGTACGCAGAGAACAGTTGTCTCTGTCTCTAGCATATGCAGTCACCATTCATAAATCACAAGGACTAACCCTAGGTCAAGCATTGATTGATATTGGCAGCACAGTCTAAAGAAGGCATGAGTTACGTAGCACTGCCACACCTACACACAATTGAAGGACTATTTCTAGTCAATTTTGATGCAAGGGAAGTCACTGCTGACATTCCTTGCATTGTAGAGCACAATAGACTATGTGCACTCTACACACCCTATCTAAAAATGTACCCTGTTCCTCAAAAAGACAAACCTGGTAAAAGAAAACTAGTGCAAACCCAATTTATACATGATCTCACAACAATACCACCAAAGAAATTGAAAACAGCTGGTACTTCATCAATTACCACAACCAAAGAACGATGTACTGAAAAGACAAATGCATACCCAACTGCAAAAACAAAGACAACTACCTCTTCAAAGAAACTACTTGCACTTCCATCAAATGAGTCAGACACAGAACTGTCTGGTCCATTCAAATGTTCCAACTGTTGTAAATTGCTAAGCAAATGTAGCAATCAATGTTCTATTCCTATTGCCACCAATTGTTGAAAACATTTACTTAAACGGCACAGACCAGTTGTTTTTGCAAATGTTACTCCTTCACAGAAATGCAACAAACAATCTTGACATCACTTACAGTGTTTCCGCAATAAGGCAGGAATTGGACTACTGTGTGGGAATGGTGGCATTCACTATAAACACACAAGAAGATCCACACAAATTTCTAATGTACTTCCTACAAGTACTGGAAAACAAAAACATACCTATACATGAAATCTTCCAGATTTCAAACATGTGGAAACATACATGCACTCTCTGCAGCCATGTCATGCACGACCAAATCCCTAATGAACGCTTTGTGTATGTATGTATACCCAACAGTCAATCCACTCCATTTCCGGAGCTCATTCAAAATGCAAACCATGGCATAATATGTACTTCTTGCAATTCCGATAAGCGCTCCACCTTACAGATACAATCATATAGCCAAAACCTGATAGTAATGCTTTTACGATACAATGCAGATGGTACCAAAAACAACTGCAAGCTTACTGGCTTCACTCATGGACAAGTATCACTTGGCAAGAAAACCTTCTCAACAGTAGGCATAATTTACCACATGGGTGCCACAACTAGTGCAGGTCACTATACTTTATACATTACAAAGAAATGTGGGTGGTTTTATTGCAATGATACTTCTATTACTCTGAAGCAGAGATTGCCAGCAAATCTTGCAAATGCCTACTTAATATTGTTGAAAACAAAATCTACTCACTGCTCTGAGTATGAGCGTCTACAAACTGTCCTAAATAACCTTTGAAACCATCAACTGGTAGAATAAGGCAACAGCTATCTAACCATTCCCATACCAATGCAATAAATACACATCTACTGTAACTACACCCATACTGCTGCAAAAGCACTTCACAAAAGTGAAAAATGTAAATCCACCAACAAAAATTATCATGCTTGAAGCCATGTCATGCATGACCAAATTCCTAACAAACGCTTTGTGTATGTATCTATACCCAACTGTCAACCCATTCCATTTCCGGAGCTCATTCAAAATGCAAACCATGACATATTATGTACTACTTGCAATTCCGATAAGCGCTCCACCTTACAGATACAATCACATAGCCAATACCTGATAGTGATGCTTTTACGATACAATGCAGATGGTACCAAAAACAACTGCAAGCTTACTGGCTTCACTCATGGACAAGTATCACTTGGCAAGAAAACCTTCACAACAGTAAGCATAATTTACCACATGGGTGCCACAACAAGTGCAGGTCACTATACTGCATACATTAAAAAGAAATGTGGGTGGTTTGAATGCAATGATACTTCCATTACTCTGAAGCAGAGATTACCAGCAAATCTTGCAAATGCCTACTTAATATTGTTGAAACCAAAATGTACTCTCTGATCTGAGTATGAGCATCTACAAACTGTCCACAATAACCTTTGAAACCACCAACTGGTAGAATAAGGCAAAAGCTATCTAAATATGCCCATACCAATGCAAGAAATACACATCTACTGTAACAACACCCATACTGCTGCAAAAACACTTCACAAAATTGAAAAATGTAAATCCACCAACAAAAATGAACGTGCTTGAAAACATATCCTGCAAAAGTAAGAAACTTCTAACAGTTAGAATACGTCAAAAATTGTATCTGACTGCAACCATAATACTACAATATAATTTCCCATTACTACACAATGTGAAATCCACCAGCAAAAATGAAAGTTCTTCTGAGGAAACCCTTCAACACTTATTACGTATAAACATACCCTCAACAACATTCGAAACTATCAACAGTTAGAATACTCCAACAGGTATCTAACTGCCCCCACATTTCTGCAATATTACTGTGCAATACCACAGTACTTAGAAAACACCAACAACAACCAAACACATAAATAAATACTGCTAAAAGGCGGAAACAAATAAACAGAATACGCCAACTGGTATCTAACTGCAACCATAATACCACCACTTCCAAAACGAAAATCATGCACCATTTTAATTCCTCATACTACAATAGACCACCTTAAACTTTGCTATAATTAGTGCACATGTCACTAAAACAGACTTTGCCACATAACAACAAATAAACGTAGAAAGCTTTTTTTTTATTCCTGCATGGATTGTTTTTCTCCCACAGACCCAATGATTATGCGAACAAACACAGGAGCTGAGCTCATTGCACAGTACACTTGTTTGAAGCATAGTACTTGTGAAGTACTAATTATGAGGGTCCACAAAGAACACACATGTCTGCAATGCAAGCCAATAAAACTTGATGAAGTACCTACCCTAACATGTTATGCTTTCTTTTATCACAGAGAATGAAAGAACAATTTCTGCTGCATTTCCTCATACCATGCAAAGAACTGCATAGAGCCTGAACAATGCAAACAGTAAGTATATAATGATTGTTGTCCTACTTCTTTGTAATGTACACATTTCATTCTGTACACATATTTGTACAAGTCATATACCAGTATCACAATGTTCAGTGCATACCTGTATTATGCTGCAGTAGGTTTAGCCAGGTCCTACACTCGTGGGTGTAAGGCCTACAGCCTACATCCTCCAGCCAGACACCCAATAGTCTAGGGCCTTGCCACAACCACAGCAGCATAATACAATCATACATGCAAAAATCTACCTACTGATCACAACTCACACACATAACACAGCCACCTGAGACCTTATCCACTTCAGGTCACATACTGTTACAATACTTCCAGCCAGTGGACATACTCTTGGCTGCACACCCTAGACTCTACTAACTACCCATAATACAGTGAAGCACCCACGAATCTGCCCAGCGGCCACAACCCAAACACATAACTCATCCACCTAAACCCCTGTCCACTTTACATCACATACTATAACATTACTCCCACCCACTGCACAGTCTATGATACCCCCAAAAAACGCAGGGCACTCCAACAAACCACTTGCTGCACAACCTATCCACTTCTGTACACATACTATTACCCTACTTGCAGCCACTGAAAAGACTGGGTCATGCACCCATGAGTCTACTAGCTGACACAATCATCACACCATAATACAACCATGCAACCAACAATCTGTACACTGGCCACAACCCACACACATAAGGCAATTGCCTGAGACCCTATCCACTTCTCTACACATAGTATTACAATACATGAAACCAGTCACCACACTATGTGGTGCAGTAAGCAAGCCACCCAAGGCCCTCTCCACTTTTCAAAAACAAAGAGGTGATGGCTGGAAGGTTTAGAATGAATCTTAACCACTGGCATTGCTCTGGGCAACCCTTCAGACCATCTTTCTTCACCTACCAAGGCATTACAGAAGGGGAAAGACCATATGCAAATCAGGCTTGGCCCCACCCCAAAAGGGTAAGTCCAGCCGAACTGCTAGGTCACATCCCTTCTGCACGAGACCACAAGCATCCCCAAACATGTTTCAGCCTTGTTGGGCCTCATCAGTAAGGAGTAGCTTGGGTCTCTAGGCCCAGCAGGCATGGGACCGACATCTGGGCATACCCGTCCCACTCAGGGTGACAAAGCAAAAACAAAGAGGTGATGGCTGGAAGGTTTAGCATGAATCTTAACCACTGGCATTGCTCTGGGCAGCCGTCCAGACCATCGTTCTTTGCCTGCCAAGCCATTATAGAAGGGGAAAGACCATATGCAAATCAGGCTTGCCCCCACCCCAAAAGGGGCAGTCCAGCCGGAAGTGCTAGGTCACATTCCTTCTGCACGAGACCACAAGCATCCCCAAACATGTTTCGGCCTTGTTGGGCCTCATCAGTGAAGAGTAGCTCGGGTCTCTAGGCCCAGCAGGCACGGGACCCACGCCTGGGCATACCCATCCCACTCAGGGTGACAAAGCAAAAACAAAGTGGTGATGGCTGGAAGGTGTAGAATGAATCTTAACCACTGGCATTGCTCTGGGCAACCCTCCAGACCATCGTTCTTCGCCTGCCAAGCCATTACAGAAGGGGAAAGACCATATGCAAATCAGGCTTGGCCCCACCCCAAAAGGGGCAGTCCAGCCCAAATTACTAGGTCACATCCCTTCTGCACGAGACCACAAGCATCCCCAAACATGTTTCGGCCTTGTTGGGCCTCATCAGTGAGGAGTAGCTTGGGTCTCTAGGCCCAGCAGGCACGGGACCCACGTCTGGGCATACCCGTCCCACTCAGGGTGACAAAGCAAAAACAAAGAGGTGATGGCTGGAAGGTTTAGAATGGATCTTAACCACTGGCATTGCTCTGAGCAACCCTCCAGACCATTGTTCTTCGACTGCCAAGCCATTACAGAAGGGGAAAGAGCATATGCAAATCAGGCTTGGCCCTACCCCAAAAGGGGCAGTCCAGCCCAAACTGCTAGGTCACATACATTCTGCACGAGACCACACGTATCCCCAAACATGTTTCGGCTTTGTTGGGCCTCATCAGTGAGGAGTAGCTTGGGTCTCTAGGCCCAGAAGGCACAGGACCCACGTCTAGGCATACCCGCCCCACTCAGAGTGACAAAGCAAAAACAAAGAGGTGATGGCTGAAAGGTTTAGAATGAATATTAACCACTGGCATTGCTCTGGACAACCCTCCAGACCATTGTTCTTCGCCTGCCAAGCCATTACAGAAGAGGAAAGACCATAAGCAAATCACGGTTGGCCCCACCCCAAAAGGGGCAGTCCAGCCCAAACTTCTAGGTCACATCCCTTCTGCATACAGACACATACCATTACAGTACTTCAACCAGTGGGCACACTCTTGAACTCTTGAGTGGACACCACAAACACAGCACAGTCTTCTTCCACCTAAACAAATACATCATATGACCCATCTTTCACTCCCCCACCCTTTTCAGTCCTTCATCCCCCAGCAGATGCCCCAAAATTTGTTTTTAGCCCTGTTGGCCACCGCACTATTCACGGATATCCACGGATCCAACATGGCCGTTGTTCAGGAAAATGTGACGCACATCACGCTTCCCTCCAGCCAATCAGCGGGTGCATCGTATGTCCGCGTACATCACAGTGCCCTCCTGGCCACTAGTGGTTGCTTTCCAGTGCCAGAGTAATGGATACAATAACTGGAGAAGGAAGAGGGTGAGGCAAAGAGGAGAAACTGACAAGGAGGCAGTGGCAATTAATTAAAAATAAAATGCCAAGACAATGGTGTGATGCGTGCACATTACACTGTAAATCATTTGCCTAGTAACTAGGTGTTTGATGCTCTGTGGTGCAGACTGACCTATGCTAACCCCCACTCCGCAGATCAATAATGAAACAACCTGGGACATGAGGTTTCTCGCACAGTCCTTGTGATACTGGAAATGCATCAGAAGGACAGGGCCCTGTCCTTCCGATGCACATGATAAAAAGCAATAAAGGACAAGGAATCTGCAGAGACGCCGGATGATTCGACGCCCTTGCTGGTCCAAAGTTCTTCAGTAACTCTTGGTGGATACGAACACTCGTCGTCGAGGTGCCCTGCACGCCTCAGCTTGCAGGATGTTTTCGACCAATCGTCAATGAGCACCACAAGAACTGGAGCTGCTACCGCAATGACAGTGTTCACCCTTTTTCTTCACTGAATCTCAATGACCTGTTGCTCCTGCCTGAAAGGGAGTGCACTCAAGAAGGGCTCATCGACAACTCATCGAAGAACTCTACGTAACCAGATATTTTGGTGTCGTAGACCTATTTAGAAGGAAATACGGCTCTTGAGAATATTACATGGACTGGGCTTGTACAATATATCTTTATTTTCAGGTTGCCCAGGTGGGGAGATCCTCATACCTAACTGTGACTTAGTAGCTGAAGTACTGTTCTGCCTAACTGTTCTAACAGACTGTTTTTCCTCCTAAAGTCTATCGTTGGTTCACTGGATTTATTGATTTGTGTGACATTTAAACTACGCCTAGTTAAAGCACTTTAAAGGAATGAAAGTAAGTGTGGTACCACGTAGAACTGTCTATATATTTGCCATTGTAGATTAACGGAGCACAAAGTGAGTTATCGTGATTGTGTATATAACCTTAATTATATAAACCCTGTATTTTAACTAATACGGTGTGTGGACATTCCTTTGTGGATGCTTCAGGACTACACTGTATTTAAGAACCAGTCTGCATCACCTCCTGAGAAGCTAGGCCTTGATTGCTCGACCACAAAACCAATAATAGAGAATCTTGGCTGGGGTCCTCTGTGCCTCTCCTCTGCCATATAGAGAGCACAAGTACAGACACCCCCTCCAGTCTTTACACTGGTGGCAGAAGTGGGATGCTTATGGTTTTAGGAATCGGTGTGTAATATTGCCACTTACAAAATATCTACACTTTGTTACATTGAGGTTTAGTTGTGTACAAGATAATTACATTAGAAGCAATGGAATCTTTTGCAATAGGTAAATTGACAAGGATGAGCTTAGAGGCTCTCCAGAGTGCTTGTGAAGCCAGGGAGTTAGACTTCAAGGATAAGTCTAGGACTGAGCTGATAGCTTCCCTGGTGGACTACCAGAATGATTGTGAAGCTCTTGAAGGGGGGGATGTAACCAATGACGGCCTTATCCCTGGGGGTTTTGTTGAATCTGATTCTGGGAACACCACCACTCCTTCTGCCTCCAGCAATTCTGTGGAACTTGAATTATTAAGGATGAAATTGACCTTTCAATATAAAAAGTTGGAAATAGAAGCTGATCTTAAGAAAGAGGAGTTGGCACAGCAAGCGATCCTTAAAGCCAGTGATCTGCAACTAAAGGATAGGGATCTTGAACTCAAAGACAAGGACACTGAATGTCAGCAAATCCAGCTAGAGAAAGCTAGAGCGGAGACTTCAGCAAAACTAGTTGAGAGTGTCAGGTCCCAGCCACCAAGTTTATGAAAGATTTGGTTGGTGTGTATGTAGAGGGTTCTGATATCCTCGAATGGATTGAAGCGTTTGAGATGGCTTTTGCAATTCATGGGGCCTCATTACGACTCCGAGCACCATGGTCCATGCCGGAGTCCGGCATGGTGGATGGTGGAATTAGCACCACATTCCAAGGTGTGTGGTGGCGCTAATTCCGCCATCCACCATTGCCCCTTCACCATTGCCATGTTGCCCCATAGGGCTCCATGTTAATGGTGAAGGCGCTAAGTACGGTGCCGCAAATTGCGGCACCGTACTTAGCACCAAGGTCCCTTTGCGGGTCCGTACTTAACACCTGGAAAAACCAGGCGTTAAGGTCGGGTCCCGCAAAGGGACCTCGTAATTAGGCGCTAAGTGTTTAACGGCGTCACAGCCTTTTACGGCGCTGTTAAACACTTAGCGCCTGGGTCCTAATGAGGCCCATGATGTTGATAAAAGAGATTAGGCTAATTAATGTTTATTAAGCACAGTGCCTCAGACTGTATTCTGAAACTGAGTGTGGATGAATGGAGTCAGTATGAGTGCCAAGTTTGCCAAGACACCAACCCAATATCTTAAAAGGTTTAGGGAACTTAAAAAACGAGAGAATTTGTCTTGGATTGACTGGGTGAGTGCTGCACACTTGAACATGATGGGGTGGATTGATGGTTGCAAAGTGAAAACGTTTGTTGAACTGTCAGACCTTTTGTTTTTTAAGCATTTTTCGGAAACCTGTTCACCGGAGCTGCGTCAGCATGTTGCTGACCAGAACATTTTAGATCCCTTTAAGCTGGCCAGGCTGGCTGACAAGTGTGTCTCCCACCGGGTGTCCCCTAAGGACTCCAGTGGGAAGGGCAGGGACAAAGAAAAGGGGACCTCTCAGAAAGCTGAGGAGTCCCAGAAGCAATCACAGTCGAGGAAACCAGAACTTTCCTCTCCTAAGTCCCAAAAATCTAGTGGGGATAAGTCCTCTGTGGGTGGGAGTAAGAGTAGTGGTCCACCTGCTGCAAAGCAGGCTCCCAGAGGTTCCAGTACCTCACCCTGCATTCCTGGCGGAATGTGGGGTTCTGGATAACAAGAAGGGTGACCCCAATTGCCAGCCTGACCTACCCTTACCCTATGTCTGAGGTGGAGGCCACTGTCCTCCTCTCGTCTACAGGAATCACATTCGGTGCTCCTGTAGAGATTCCCCTAGTGACCCCTTGGGGCCTGGGACCAGTATTCAGAAGTACTGGTGACAATCCAACAAAACACCTGTAGGTTTTTGAGAAGTGTCCTCTTGAATGGCCAGCCTTCTACTAGATTGAGAGACACTGGGGCAAGCATGACAGTGGTGGACAGGACCCTGCTCAAGCCAGAGGACTATGTAGGTTCTCCTCTGAGTACCACCCGGTTAGCTGGTGTGCCTCCCAAATTATCGCCTGTAGCCTTAGTCAGCATTACGATTGGAGACAAGACAGCAAAGCTTCCTGTCCTGGTTCAGGACAATGTGCCTGCTAACATTTTGTTAGGAAATTATTTGGTAGAAATGGGGATGATCTCGGATTGTCTACCCATGACTGCTGCGGCGGTCACCCGATCACAGGTCACACCGGGTCCGGCTGTGAGTCCAGTACCCTCGCCGATGGGGAAATCCAAGGCACAACGAAGAAGGAAGAGCAAGAAGGCCCCCTCTATGAAAGGGACCCCTTCTCTTCCTGATGCTCCTGCAGTACCCATTGGGATCTATTCTCCAGACAGGGTGGGTCCAGTGGAAAATCTAAAATCAACTCATGAGGTAGAAGAGGCAGAAGACACTCCTGCGGGAGAGGTGCTTAACCCGGAGGACCACCTTGACCTTCAATGCCTGTTGGCTGAAGGGGGACCCTCCTGGGCAGACATCTGTGAGGGTTCAGAGAGAGTGCAACTCTCTCTCGAGGGTCTGAGGAAACAGGCCCTGTCCCAGGCACAGGAAGAAGTGCCTAGGACATTCTGGATATATTGGCAGGGTGAGCTCCATGTTATTGAGCCCACTAAGCCTGAATCTGGTGCCCTCAAGAGGTTGGTGGTACTCCAGGTTTACAGGCCCTTCCTGCTGCAGTTGATGCATGAGGTGCCTTACATGGTCATCTTGGTACCAAGAAAACTAAGCAGAGGCTCTCTGCCCATTTCTACTGGCCACGGATGGGAGTAGAAGTGGAGCCCCACTGCAGCCGGTGCCAGCGGTTGGCACACCATTTGAGAGGGTGGGCATCGACATTGTCAGTCCACTTGAGCCTCCCACTTCAGATGGAAATCGGTTCATCATGGTCTTGGTTGATCATGCCACCAGGTACCCTGAGGCTATACCCCTTTGGACTATTACTGCCAAGGTAGTTGCCAGGGCTCTCCTGGGAATTTTCACCCATGTTGGATTCGCTAAGGAGGCTGACAGAGGCTCCAACTTCATGTCCAGTTACATGAAAACCATGAGGAAAGAGTGCAGAGTTACATACAAGTTCCCCACCTCGTACCACCCCTAGACCCATGGTCTGGTTGAGAGAGTTAATAAAACTCTCAAGGGCATGCTAGGTCTTTGGAAGAGCCCCTAAGGAGGAAATGGGATCTCCTCCTCCCATGCCTGCTTTTTGCTTACAGAGAGGTAACTCAAGAGGGTGTTGGTTTCAGCCCCTTTGAGTTACTCTTTGGCCATCCAGTGAGGGTGCCAGGTCCGACTAAGCAAGTGGGGGACTATGTGTTAGGCCTCAGATGGAGGATGATACAGATGATGGGTCAGGCGACAGCAAATCTCAAGGCCAGCCAGGAATTGAACAAATACTGGCATGACCTCAAAGCCTTGAAAGTACATTGGACTCCAGGATAGGAGATCCTTGTGATGGAGACTACCAAGCCTCAAGTTTTGGCACATAAGTGGACTGGACCCTTCAGGATAATCTATAAAATGGGCAAAGTCAATTATCTGGTTGAAATGGGAGTCCCTGGGGTAGCCCCTCAGGTATTTCATGTTAACAGGTTCAAACCTTTCCATGGGCGAGCCAAAGTCACATGTCTCTTGCTGGCTTCAGAGCAAGAAGAGCATGAGAGTGAGCTCCTTCCTGATTTGCTGCATAGGCTCAGAGGAGGGAGTGCATTTCTCTTGAGATCAAACGACAGAGCACCAGAGGGCCTACAGGGCTTTGCTCCAGCAGTATGCCTCTCTGTTCTCACTGACACCAGGCCTTACCCCATGGTGTAGGCACGAAATTGTCACTGGTGACAGTGTGCCTGTCAAAAGCATGTGCTACCGTATGTCAGATACCGTTAAGAACCACATCCAGGCTCAGGTCGCCAAGATGTTGGATCTGGGTGTTATTGAACCCTCAACCAGTCCCTGGTCCAGTCCAGTGGTCCTTGTCCCCAAGGCAAGATCCCAGGCAGGTACCAAGGATTGGAGGTTCTGTGTGGACTACAGGGAGGAGTCGTCATTTGCAGGGCTTCTCAAGTCGAGGTGTATTCAGAGTTTTAGCACTGCAGCAGGGCTTTAACCGGCAAACCAACGGTCCTGGAGTTGCATCAAGCGTCTCTTCCAAGTTCTTCTTCAGATTCCTAGTCCAGTGGAAGACTCTGCCTTCTTTCTAAAAGACCTCCCCTTTTATGCAGGCTTCTCCCATTCGGTCCCAGCCTAGCTGTCACTCACGTATCATGGTGGCTGTCCTCCAAGGACAGTCAGCCAGCCAATCCCTTTTGGGTGTATTCCTGTAAGCAAGGGGATTAAGCACAGGGTGTTTTGGGCACCTCTCTCACTTCCTGCCCTGCAAGACACGCTGGACCCAGAGACAGACTTCAGCATTGAACCCCACCAAAGACAAAATTAACAAACAGACCAAACCTGGTTTGGCGTGCACAGTAAATCTCAAGAAGGACCTTTCCAACAAGAAATGTCAAAAAAAGAAGACCAGGACCATTTTGACAAAATGGGCACCAATGGATGCTTTAAAGCAGCTGCAATTGCAGCCTGCGGAAGAAACATACATGGTAGGAAAAAGTAAACCACTGCCACCAGACATTAATTGTAGAAAGGGCAACATAAAAATGTTGCATGAGAAACTAGACAAAGAGTATACTAAATAACCCCTCCAGCACCCTATTGTAAGATATTGTGGGCTGGGTCTAGAAATTTACACATGTAAGTAAAGTCAATTTCGCTTCACTGCTCTTGGAAACAGTAGTTTAACCAAGAGAAGGTATTTAAACCTTTGGGGAATCTGAAAGACTGCCCTGTGCCACTGCACTGAAGGTACTGTGTGTCACAATGTAAAACAGTGATGCCTAAGGTGTTTGACAGACTCCAAAATCAGAAGGAACACAGTGTTCAAATCAAAGAAAAATACATGAGAGAATGTGAAAAAGGTCTCACTCTCTCCAGGATAAAAATTTAAAGTCCTAAAGTCCAGCATAGAGCTGGGGGTATCTAAGGTAGAAGGGAATTAGCAAATTTCTGAGAACTCTCCCTAACACATATTCAATCAAATATGGTGCATACTACATAGTTCATAGGTCATAATCATGCCTAAGATTGCTGAAAAGAAAAAGAGAGCAACGGGATACATCCAATTCAAGACGGCCAATACTAATTCAAATTTCCCGGCAGGTGAGTATTTTTTATAGGGCAAATGGCTCAACATCCCCTTTCTTTGAACCTAGTTATTTTCAGAAATGATAATAATGCCCACTCTGTCCAGACAGAATCTGCAGTCAAAAGAAACAGAACTGCCGGCCTATAGGAGCAGATTTTAGCTGACCTAAGGACTGGCAGTAAAATTGAGCACCTAATACTATTGAGGGCTGGACAGAACAATAAGAGATGAACCATGTCCTCTCGATCAGCAACACACACTGAGCAGACTGCCACATCAGGGTACCCACTTCATTTTACTGTAATTTCCCTCAGCTGCAGACAGTCAAATCAGCACGCATGATAAGCCAACAATCTCTTTTTATAGAACCCCAGATTAAGTAGGGCTGGATATCCTTCAACCGACTGATCACTTCGCGTACTTTATCTGAGTTGGTTGCAAACTGCATGAGATCCCTTTTGTCCTTTATCGCCTCTCCCTAAATGCTTTTACACAATCTTAATTTGTTTTGATCAGCAGATTATCAGGGGGAGAAAGTACCCAAATATTTCTACGGAACAAAGTTACATCAATATAGTCAAGCCACTGGATTTTTCTCCAGTTATCCCTTGCCATTAATGACCTGATAATAAAATGGCATAGGATAGCATATTCATTCGCCCAAAGCCGAAGCCAGAATGTTATTGGTGCCAAGGCCCATTGGTCCTTACAGAAATCCATTCCCAGTTCCATATGAATAGAGATACAGGGAATGGATCCCAGGAGTCCCAATAGCCTTATAATAAATGTGTTCTCCTTCACCTGGATCTCAGAGGCTTTCTGAAAACCCCATAATGGTGCTCCATAGAAGGTCACAGCTTTCGTATGGGCAAAATAATCTTTTATTACTACATCCTGCGGTTGGCCCTGACAGCAAGACAGAACATTTGAAATCCCTTCCACTTGTTAACTTAGTTTTGCCGATTGTTTTTTAATATGGGCATGAGCTGTTATTGTCTCTGAAAATCTAACCCCCAGATAATCAAATTCCTTGACTCTGGGGATTATCTCCCCATTACAAAGCATTGGATGCATCTTTGCTACCCTCTTTCGTCACACACATCCCATTATTGCAGATTTCTTGGTGTTTTTTCTTAAGCCATAAAGGCTGCATAGGCGGAGATCAGAATCTGGAGGGCCATTGGGGTCCTGGCTATTAGCACAGTAGCATCCGCATATGGCAAGACAGAAAAAGCCCCGCCCCCCAGGTACGGATAATCCGCCCTTGTGTCTGGAATCTGTTAAATGTAACCTGACACTATGTTGTTGCACATCATAAAGTGTTCAGTATGAAGAATCACCTTTTATATAGCAGAGTCAGTTAAGTGCTTGCTTCTTCTATCAGTGTAATTTGCAAAAAGTAGATCCATATTCAGAAAGGGCCAACAAAGCCTTTCATTCTTTCAAAGCAGATAGGCGCAGACCATCCCTTGGTGGATACAGCTGCTTAATATAACAGTGTTATATAAATGACACAGGATAAATCAAAAGAGAGATCAAAGGAGAGCCGGGCAAAGCTGGGTGTTGTGTGGACACAGCATAGCGCCTAGATATTAAGTATTGCAATAAGGCACTAAAAGGTCATTCCTGGTGATTGTTACTCCCTGATGTTAATGTTAATGTGAATTCAATTGAGTCAGGTCAGTGAGCTTTTGAATCTGATGGATCAGTAATGGGGCTTATAATTAGTGGTCCAATCATTGTCCGTACGGTGGGCTAAATGTTCCAAAGTTGCACTGGTGACAAATCATGTCCCACTAGGTTGTCTCTATGGGATCCAGAGGGCATATGGCTCGCAGGATGCTAGTGTGCTTAATGTTCCTTGGCCTTCCAAGTCCTGGGGTCTCTGCGTTGACATCTTTGAGATAGAATGATAGATATTCCTTTCCACAGCCAAGTTTAAAAATGACTAGGTAGGAATTTAACAATAAGAATTATGTAAAAAGCATGCCTGCTCATTGGTTTCCCGCCCAGGGAACACATCCCCACACTGAGAGTCATCCACTGGCTTCCTATTGGTCAACTTACTACATTAAAAGCCATGTGCATAACTCACAGTGCTATTCATAACACCAGCCTGGAATTATTCCAAGACAAACTCACAAGCTACCGACCCTCCAGGACACTCCGATCCAGCGCAGCATTTCTCCTACTTTCCCCCAATAGAACTGCACCAGACTATGTGGATCATCCTTTGATACGGTCAATAATGCTATCCTGATTAATCATCTACACAAGAACCTTGGCATCATGGATCAGGCTCTGGCATGGCTGATGTACTTCCTCTTGGACCAACCCTCCCCGGTCCAACTTGGGTCATTTCTTTCCACTACCTCTCTCTCCACTTGTGGTGGCCCCTATTGTTCTATCTTCTCACACTGCCATTTCAATGTCTACTTGGCCCCTTTGACCCATCTGATTTCCACCTTCTCTTCCAACTTCCTTTGTTATGCAGATGACACACAGCTCTCTCTCAGGCTTCCCTCAGCCTCCTCTCCTTCCTCGCTCATTCCTGACTCCTTTCAAAATGTTGGCATAGGTGAGGTCTGCAGACTGACGCATGTTTTCACTTAGTTCTCTGTATTGGAAATATTGCCAGAGATTTACATTTCCTATGCTGCCAAGAGCACCGTTTGTGTCCTAAGGTTTTAATAATAGGTTCACCTTTTACTGGTGTTAATTGAAGAAGATCTACGAAAACAATAACGTGTTGTCCTCCAAAGAGTTCTTCGTAGTCTGTTTTAAGGACTTCTTGCAATCTGAGGTGAATCAACGCCAACATTAGGTTAGAGACCATGCTCACCTCATCTATTAGGACCATTTTCAATTGTTTCAAAATTCTGCGTAGCTCCATAGCAGCTTCTGCTGAAAGTTTGTAGTAGTCTAATTTGTTTTGGTGTTCTACTGGAAGGAGTAGCAATCAATGTAAAGTGACACCACCTATGTTGTAGGCAGCTAAACCTGTGGGGGAAGTAACAACAGCTAAAAGCTTGTTGTTTGTCAATTGTTGGTGGAATTTGCAGATTATTTGTATTAAGAATGTTTTGCCTGAACCAGCTTGACCACTTACATATAGGAGTTTAGGTTTATAGTTTTGACAGGTACAAGTTTTAGTTTCATGCTGCACACCATGTTCAATTTCTTTAGTTACTTCTAGGAAAATGCTATGCTGCTCATTGTTTAGTTGTAATTTCAGTAGAGCAAAGTCTTCTGCAGATTGCTCATACTGACACATTGAGTTTTCTACTTCAGTCATGGCTAATTCTGCCTCATTTAGTATGAGTGGCTGTCCAATTGGTTCTTGGCTTCCTGTAAGAGAAGGTTGACTGCTGTCAGGAGTGTCTATATTTAGTTGTGTTTGAAGTTCTTCTTCTTGTTGGTGTTCATTGTCCAACATGTTTTTGTACTGCATAACGTTTATATCTGTTATAGTGCTTTCATTTGTGTTTTGAGCATCTACACAGGTGGCATGGGTGTCCAATAAATCTTTTTCTTTTCTCCATGGTTTAAAACGTTGGCGTAGGAGACATGTAGTACAGTTCTCTATGTTGAGGAATTTTTGATGATATATTCATATAATTAACCAGGCTGCATTTGGTGAGTTTTAACCAAGCTGCCCTCAGAATCTTTGACTATGTGTTTACCTTTTATTTTGCATCAGGTTTAATATTATTTTTGTATGAGACATTTTGGGCTATGTTGTATAGGCACATGGTTTCTAAAGCAGTACTATGTGTCCAATAAGTTGTTTTTCAAAATATCCTGGCTGTTGGGGTCGGTTTTGGCTATTGTTTCTATGTCTTGGTATGCTTTGAGAACTCTTTTTCTGGATGCAGTAGGACCAAGGCTTAGCCAGACAATGTTTTCAGATTTCCCATACAAGGCGGTGCTGGTTAAACGGTCTGCGGCTTTGTAGCAGCCACATTATCTATGGGAAGAACATTTTTACGGTAAAGCTGTACAATTGCGAAAGTGTTTTGTCAGATGATATGTCATCCCATAGGTCTTTCAGCTCTGTTTTCTCTGCTTTGGTTAACTAGGCTGTGACATATCGGGTAATGCAGTGGAATTGTCTGCAATGTACTGCACATCCATGTTCACATTCCATAGGAGGGCAATGATTGCATTGTAATCATTGATGTACTTTGATGCTTTGGCTCTTTTTATGCAGTATGTGTTCTTAGGTAATTTGCCTTTCACACTGTGTCTAACTGAAGACATGAAGCTGTTTAGCTGTCCTGTTCCTGAAACTGGTCTAGGGAAACCAAAGCAGCATTTGGTCTAATATTTACCTTTGTTTTTATATTTGCGCTGACAATACTTGCCACACTTGTGTCTTTTTAAACTGCAACATTTATGCATGTAGGTCGCTATGTGTTCTTTCTGAAGGGATTTTGCAAGTGGCATATATGTGAATGAACCGCAAAACAGTGACATCACTGTCCTGACCAAATTTAGGAGCATTTTTAATCCAAAAAAGCATGTGGATGTGTGGTGCTCCTTTGGCTTGATATTCCTTTCTCCAAAAGAAGTGTTCCACTTCTCTGAGGGGAGGAAGTGTTCTTTTACAAATGAAGTGCAGCATGGCAATAAAGTGATGATGGAAGTACCTTGATACATTTACAGGATCAAGAGAGTAGAGTTCTCCAGATGTTTTCATGTCTATATCTGCTTTGTTTTCGTTTGCTATGCATAGGAAATCATGCAAGTCTTCCGATGCATACTCTGCACAACTTAAAGTGACAAACCATGTGGGCGGGCCAAGGTTGTGTAGCATACACTGTACATCTTCATGACATCAGAACCAGTATTTCTTCATATCACAAATGTTTGCCAAGAGATTTATAATACTTGACTGTAAAACTTCATCTTTCTGTTGCACCTTTTGAAGTAGCTGCGTAGCAGACATATTTTGTAAATTGGAACCTGTTTTCAATATGTGTTCAACTCCATAACATAGAGACGCTAGTTCACTTTCAAAGAGGAAGTGGAATATGTATTCAACGTTTTGTCTGAATCTGGGGTCTACTGAATACATTCGTAAAGAACAGTATTCTGATGCTGTTATTTGTGTGCATCTTTCATCTTACCTTCCACCTTTTCCAGTACGAAAAAGTAGAGGAAAGGCTTGTGCTTCCACACTGTTTTCCCATATGCTGATAGAAGATCCTCTGGCTCGCTGCATTTGATATGTTTCTAGTGCATCGTATATGGTGTCTTTGGAGTGCAGTGGATGAATTGTATAGTGGGCTAAAATATTGAAGGCTGTAGTAGGTTCTAGAAGTTCAAATTGGGCAGTTCCTGAGGAGTCCTGAATTATTTCCGTGGTTTCCCTCAGGTTTCCTTCAATGTTTATTTCTTTGTAGTATTCATTGTTGTCTTTAAGTTATTGCAGGGCTTCTCTAAATTCATTTAAGTCCACTTGTTGCTGCTAATTTTATTTTGTCTTTTGTAGGTACACCATTCACTAGGATAATCAAAGATTGATCTGTTGGCCATTGCACTCTTAGAGTGTCTACATTTTCTTTGAGAACTAATAGCAAATAAACTACTTTGCCACAAATGCTTTTCAGTAATTCAGAGGAAGGCAGTTTCGCTGTTTTCGGATAAAGGCCGATTATCGATTAAAATGAGTGCACTGTTTGGATTATAATGCTCTCATACAAGTTAAGTTGTTGGAGTGGTTTTGGCAGTGGGAATATTTCCAAGTTATCAGTGATAGCCTGTGAAGGCATTTGGTTATTGTCAAGTTTTGCAGTGCAATATGTGCAAAGTATCGAGGGGTTAGTAATTTCGTATTTGTTTTCTGCTATAAAATAGAGAGCTAATTGGAACCAGTGAGATTCCTCATTGTCTTCTATTTTGTACATTATGTTTACAGTTTCTTTTTATAAAAAGTTCTGCGGCAACATACACACGCATGGTTTGGTACTTCAGCAGATGTGCTTTTAAACTTTAGTATTTCTTTGTTGTAAGTGTGTAATAGAAGGTTGGCATATGCAAGGTTGTTGCTACTCTTTTCTAAGTGCTGTTCAGTTCCAAAATATTTGCTTTGGATGTGGTCTATTTCTTCACGTAGTTCTTTGGCTGTACATGTAGGAGAATGTCATTTAAATTGTCAAGGCTAAAGCAGGACTTTTTGCATAATACAGTTTGTGAACGAGATTTCGTACAGTCGAATGGTGTGTTGCTAACATTTTTATATGGTGGAAGGTGCTTTTGCAAGCAAGTCCAGAAATGCAGGCTAATAAATGTCCTCATTGTCCTGTGTATTCACGCACTGGACAGTAGTATATAGTTTGAAATATTTTAATTTTTTATTCGTCTTTGCCTTTCACATATTGATTGAGGAACTGCCGTAAATATTTGAAAGATTGTTTTCGCACATTATACATTGATGTGCTGGGCCATTTGTGGACTGGACGTATTGTTTTGGTGGAATGGAGAGTTGATTGTAAGCTAGCTGGGGATTTTCTTGTGAGCAGCGTTTCTTAATTCATAATGGTATTGTCTACCTTTTCATACCCTTGCCCACTGCTACGTATGGCAATTGAGTTGGTTTGCTTTTGTTTGTATGCCTCTTCATTGAAATATGGCTCTGTGCTGGGGGTGTGACTCCACTCACCTTCACAGACCTTTGAAAAGTTATCTATGTTGATATTACGTCTGTTGCAAAGTACTTGTTGTAGTTTAGTAATTCATTTTGTTAGTGGTTTCATTCTGTTTAAAACTAATATAAATATTTTCCTTTTGAGAAGGATTGCACTGTAGATGAGAGAGATGAGAGCTTCCAGGATGAGTCATCTACAGTAAGTTTTAAGGGTATATTGTGATTTACCCCCAGTTTTTAAAAGTTTCTGAAGGATCCTATGGTGGAACATTTTTGGTAAAATTAACTATTGGGAATGCTTACTTGTGGCTACACTAACATTGGTAGGTGCAGTACTAGTGGTAGTTGTAATCTTTGTAATACATTTCTTTTTAGTTTTACATTTTGAAAGAGGGGTCACAGCTTCTTTTGAGCTAGCTGCTTCAGTTTTGCTCAGTGAGTGTATTAGTTGTTTTGTTTGAACATTTTGTACGAATTTGGCTAGAGGTGGATGGCTATTTTGTACACTTTTAGTTTGACGTGCTCTACTTCTGTGTTTCTTTCGACTGAGTTACTTTTTGGCAGGCATTGTTTACTTTCTGTTGGAGGAAAAAGAAGAGTGTGTGTTTGGAGGTTGGGCAACGCATACGCGTGCACTGTGCATGAGTGCCTGAATATGAGGGTAGGCATGCGCATAGTGGTGTGTGATTGTGGAATGTGTTGGTAGTTCAGGTTGGGAAGGCTGTACTGGTATGTGTGTGTTACTATACAGGTGTTCAGATGACAATATAAAGTGTGCCCATTCTGAGGTGCAATGAGTAAGAGTGATGCAAATGCTGTTGGGTTGATGGAATTTTGTAGCCTACAATAGGAAAACACTGCAATTGTGAAAGAAGGACGTTTGTACATATGTGTGTTCATGGCACAGTAATTGCACTTGGAGAACACATTATTTAAAATTGTGGGAGGATTTGTTAGCAGGAAGAGTTAGTATGCATGTGAAATTGTACAGCATTGTGTATGAATGGGGACTTTGGAGCACCAGTATTGCTGCTATGGGGGCAAGTGGTGTATTTTTAAGTGTGTCCTATGTGGTGCATTTTCTAAGTGTGTGAGTTGTTGTGTAGTATTTGGTTTGGAAATGGATTACTGTAGGTTGTAGTACATTGAGAAAAAGGCTCAAAAGATGTAGAGATTATGAAGGAGAATGTGGTTTTCTTTTTTTCATTAACAAATACATCAGGGAGAGTGGTGATAAAATGGAAATATGAAGTTTGAAACCGTTGTGCAAGTGGGCATTAAAAGAAAGGTTTGTAAGCAGACAGCATTGTAAGCAATTGCATTGTAGGAGATGGGACAGATGAAAGTATATTAGTAGTTTATGCAAGGTAAGTGACAGGCACCCTGTTTATATGCATGCAATCTATATACCTGGTATGCTTTGGTAAGATACATGCAATTTTCATTTTCTGTGTGCATGCTAGGCATTTTAGAGCAGGTATGTTAGTGGGGGAAGTGGTTGTATAAATGATAGAAGTAAAGAAGAAAATAAGAGTGTGCACACTACAATGGGTGATATGGGTAAAAGAACAGTTTCAAAGCACACAACATTGTAAGTGCCACTTCATGGTAGGCGATGGGAGAAATGACAGTATGCTTATTGAGTAGGTTATACAGGGTAAGTGGCAGGTACCCTGTTCATTTGCATTTGTAAAAGAGGTTGACATGTACTCTACACAATATATGCACACCTGTTGTTTGTGTTGATGGATACAGATGTGGATACATCAGGAAGCAGATATGTTGGAGAGTTGTACAGTAGTTTGTTCTGGAGGTGCTTTGCAATCACAGCAGACTTGTAGCCACAGTGTTCAACAGTAGATCTAAAGTACTGAACTGTGATCACAGAGATAGATGCAGGGGTCTTGGATGTGATTGGTGGATGGTTGTGTGATTGCTTATCGGTAGCCAATAAGGGAGTGGTGCAGAGAGTGATGTGGAAAGGGAAGAAGGCTGACCCTGTGGTACGGAATCCATGGACTAGGCAGTAGTCCGCGGACAGGGCCTGCCACATACAGGGCTTTTGAGGCTGGCAGGCATGGAAAGGGGATTCAAGTTTTCTGGGTGTGAGAGACTATGCAGAAGGTCTGTTTGCTGAGAGGAGTGAAGATGGTAACGGCTATGGCTGTGTCTTTCAGGAGGCAGTGTGTCTGGATTTTGTGAGACTTTTGGGTACATTGGTTGCAGGTATATGCAAAGCATTGTGGAGTGGCTGCACATTTTGGATTCCATTATGTGGATGTGCACTGGTATGGAGTGCGTGGAAGGAAGTGGCTGGATGTGTTTCCTCTTTGTGCAGCTTTGGTGACACACCATCATCCAGACATTATTATTATTCATTGTGGAGGGAACAGTTTAGGACATGTTACCGGAATCTCACTACCGTTTGCGAAGGTGGCACTTGTAAAAGTCATGGATATGTTTCCAAACTCCCGAGTAATTTTCTCTAGCATTTCTTAGAGACAGATGTGGCTTTGCTCTTCTTCATTTGGTCCGCAAATGGAGAAAGCGAGGTGCAATGTTTACAAGGGTGCCTGCGCCTTTTTGTGAGATGTTGGCATGTCGCCCTTCCGCAATGAAAATATTACATTTCGTAGTACGAACATTTTTCGCAGAGATGGAGTCCATCTTACTGATGCTGGCAATCAGCTTTTTCTGTGATATATCCAAAATGCATTGCAGCCCTTTTTGCAAGTATAGCGAGCATTTTCCCAGTAGGTGAGGGCCACTTCAACCCTTCAAAAAACGAACACCACAAAAAGGCTCTTTTCTGTGCCACCACTTTCTCCCGAAAAGAATGCAATGTTTTTGATAGCGCCACCCTGTACATTTATTTGGAACTATCGCGCTTTCTGCAGAATTTTCGGAATGCCCAGGGCCCTGCACCATTTCATTGGCACTTCTATGACTATGACAATATATATTTATTTTTGTTTTTTGTTATTTTCTATTTCTTTTTTGTTTTATACATGACACATAAGGAAAGGAAGGGAAGCGAGGGTAGGGAAGGGACACCGACCACAGGGATAAGAAAGGGCAAGTGGAGAGAGGAAGGTGTTGGGTGGGCCTCACTTAGGTAGGGAGCAGTCTTTTTCATGCTCCCGAACCGAAGCCTTGAAAGCACTTCGAAATTGCTCCCCCTGCAGAGTACTGCGTCGCAGTACATGCACAATACAGTGACCCTCGAAAGGTAAGGCTCCTCTGTGGTGCCACAGGAGGGTCCTTTGTGGTGATAGGAGCATATGCAGAGGATGCTGTAGAGGAACTCAACCTAATACTTTGTTCAAAGGGGACATTCCACCGAACTGCCGCCTTGTGGTTCAACCTCAGTTGACGCCGCATGTAGGTGGTCCCGTAGCTATACAGGCCAGGTTTGCCGCAACTGAGCACAATTTTGCACTCAGTGCAGCACACCTTGTCTTCACATGCCTTGGGTACCCCTCCAACGGTGGTAAAGAACCTCCACACCCAAGACTCACGCTGGCTGGCAGTAGTGGGGACTTCCACTACCTCATCCTCGTCTTCCTCTTGATCCCTCTCTATATCACCATGCCTGTTCCCCACTCCAGGCCCTTCAAAAGGTGGTGGTAGTAGAGGGGGTGGGGCTGGTGCTGAGGTAGAAGCAGCAGCAGTAGGAGCAGCCATGGATGCCATCACCAAAGGTGTCAGGAACCAGGAAGTCAGCAATCTGCAAACAGGAAACAGAAAACAGCAAGCTGTAGCAGTGCTCACTAGTCCTTTGTATCCAAAAACAGAATGAGGAGCAGCTCTGGGGTGTGACCTTTTATAGGGGTGCTGGGGAGTGCTCTGTGGACAGCCGCACGCTCTGTGGACATTTTTGACCCCAAAGTGGGCTCAAAAAGCTCCAAAAAAGTGTCCAGATCGCAAGGGGCATGATCTTGGACCTGTGCAAGGGTGGAATTTCACAGCAAAACACCTTGGATTGCACAGTATCCATATTGCACATTTGCATGAGTGTCCTACGGACAGGGTTGGGCTCCCTGGACTAATTAAAAGTGCAACACACGTGCGGCGGACAGTTCCGGACAGGCGCAATGTTCGCAGGACCCTGAAGGTTGGAAATGCGTGCGCGGATGTCCGCCGGACAGGGTTGGGGTCCCCAAACTAATTAGGGGTGCATCACAACTTTGCGGACATGTGGACAGGTGCGTTGTGCTACAGACACCTCCATTTTGTTTGCGGACAGCCCGTACAGTTGCAGTGTCCATAGGACACATTCATTTTAATTAATTACGGACATTCCAGACAGTCTCCTTGTTTGTAGGACCTCAAAGGTGGTATGCGCATGCGTCCAGGTGTCCGCCGGGCAGGGGTAGGGTCCCCAAACTAGTTAAAGGTGCCTCACAACTTTGTGGGCATGCGGACAGACCTTGTGTTCTACGGACATCTCCATTTTGATTGCGGCTGCTCGGACTGATGAAGTGTCCGTAGGACACCTTCATTTTGATGAATTACGGACAATGCAGACAGCCGCGCCATGCGTGGACTCATGACAGGGTTTTAAAAAAATAAAACGCAGACACATACTGCAACAGTATATATATAACTTTATTTATATACATAAATATACAAATTATGAAAGAGAAGGGGAAGCAGAAATGGAGACATATACAGGGGAATTGGCGTTTTACCATAACTGCATCTAATATCATGCGCATCGGCTCTTGCCTCGAAGAACTCCGCCGCCATCTCACTTTGTATATATTGGTCATCATAGCGACCACACATGTGTCTGGGGTTGCTGTTGGTACTCTTGTTCAGAGGAGAATTGCCTACCATTTCGGTGCTTGACTGCCCCTGGGCAGGCCAAAGACTGAAATGTTTGGGACATTTCTCCTATGTAAAAGATAGTGAGCTAAAGAATCTGGGTAAGGCTCTTGCAACCAGGACTAATGTCTGGCAGAGAGGCTCCCAGGACCCCCTTTGTTTTTTTGCATATTTAAGTAGTTTTAGGTCTCACCCTAAATTACTAGGGGAATCCAGACGTGGATCCCTTGCTAACTATTCTTAGAGAGGCACAGCTCCACCCTACAGATGAGGTACAACCAGACCGAAAACATGTGTCTGGGGTTGCTGTTGGTACCCTTGTTCAGTGGAGAATTGCCTACCATTTCGGTGCTGGACTGTCTCTGGGCAGGACAAAGACTGATATGTTTGGGATATTTCTCCTCTGTGAAAGATAGTGAGCTAAATAATCTAGGTAACGCTCTCACAACCAGGACTAATGTCTGGCAGAGAGACTCCCAGGACCCGCCTTGTTTTTTTACGCAAATTTATTAAACCTAGTAATGCCGGAGCAGTAACTACAAGATCATACTAAGCGGTTACTGAAGTATATGAATGCTAACGTATCAAGTGGGTCTCATTAACTAGATGAGCGACTCGCAACTGGAATTTAGCAAATATAGCTTTTTAATTTCGAAGGGGCATTAATGGTCTGGTCATATTCATAAGTGTAATTGGGAGCAGAAAGACAATCGAGAGTAGGTGGATATGTGAACATTATGGATGTTGTGACTAAAACACGAGTGTCTCTATGTATACTTTTCTCATCATCATAGGGATTTGACCCAAGATAAATGACAAGTTTGAGTAACACAAATTAAGAATGAGACATGGTGGTAAGAAAACCTTGCAAAAAAGATAATCAATGCAGTCACTGACCGTTTTTATTATTTTTTATTATTATTTTTTGTTGTTTTAACTCACCTTAACCCTACCAATCCTCCCGTACACGAATCCCTAATCTCTGTTTATTGAATTTTGGTTTGAATCAATCTGATATATGGATCGCATGGATGTTTACATGACCACCTCTGTGCATACATGTATAATTGACAATGTTTAATCTTGTCCTAATAACAACATTAACATTAAGGATGTGCCCTGATTTGAAAAAGCCAAACGTGCTGAAACACTTGTAATCAGGAGGGGCACTGTATGTAATGTAGAATTAAAACATACTCAAATGAATTGGCCCAGGTCTCCAGGAGTTTCTTTATGTACAGTATTTACTTGGCAGTCTTTTGGCTTTTTCACCACCCTAACTCAGGTGAGACGTGACTATCAAAAATAATTCAGCACAAACATTGAAACAGTACATGTAAGAGGATGATAGGAATTTATGTAATTTATGTAAAGGAGTCACCGAACAGACCAATCTCATAACAAATGCCAGTCTGTGATTCTATCCATATTATGGTTACAAGTAAAACCGAAAAAAAAAACAGAAATTCAGCAGTTATGATAAGCTAGGCAACCATAACTCACGCCACCACTGTGCACTGCTACGACTAACACCTATGACATCAAAGATGACATCACAAATGTGTCATTTCTAGTTATATCCCATTTACGTATACAAGGTGCAAAATTCAGTTGGCCTAACCTGAGATTCATGTACAAGTTACATGCATCTAGATATTTTTCAAACCCCAGGGACGATTTAGAAGCCAGGTAGAAATTCTCCATTGCCAGTCTACTGCACCCATTGATCAAATCCACTTTAGCTGCCTCCCGTGATGCACTCTTTATCTTTTCTGCAAGACATTTTGTAATACCCAAGTTGTTGTGCCAGTGTTTGACTAAGTTTAATTCTGTCAAGTATTTTTTGACATGGGCGAACCATGGCAATGATCTACAACCCCTGGATCCAAGCATGTAAGTGACTGCCTCACAATACAATTTAAGATCAGGGAAGGTCCACACTCTGAACCAATAGAGGACTGGCCTAATGGAAGCCTCACCATTAATCGGCCTAAGGCCCAGCTCTAGGTCAATGGGGATGCCCGGGCACGCGGATAGCATACCAAGCAAATGTTTAAGGAAGCATCTTTAGGCCAAACCCAGTTTGCTAAAGGCTACATGTCCCCATGTCTCTGCAACATACAATGCTTTAGATTTTGCCTGTGCAATATATATTGTAAGGCCAGGTATAATGGCCCCCTGGCCATGAGCAAGGTAAAATCTCCAAATTGCTCCACTATATTTTTCTAGGAGTGAGCTGGATTTTACATGTTAAGATGTCCAGCTACCTCAGTCATTAAATCTTGCCCCGAGGTAATCAGAACATCAAACTTGTTCTAGGGCAATGTCATTAATATTCAATTTGATTTTGGTGAACCTTTTATATTTTGGCAGAAAGATTATGGATTTTGTCTTTCCTATGTTTAACTCGAGATGGAGCTCAGTACATTTTTCAACAAAGGCTCAGAGTGTGATCTCCAGTCCCCTTGCTGATGATGATCAGTGCATGGCATCATCCACAAAAAGAAGCATTGGAATTGATTCCTGCCCAAGTTTTGGTTGATCTAGATATTTCGATTTGACATAACGTATGGCTTCATCAATATAGATTAAAAACAACTGAGTGGCAAGCACGCATCCCTGCCTCACCCCTCTGGTCACCATAAATAGAGCTGTCAGTTCGCCCCCCAGAGCCCATCGCACTGCAGCTTTATTATGCGAATAGAGCTGTTAAATGATCTGCAGGAGATTTACAGGTACCCCCCTTCCGACCATGATGAACCACAGCATTCCCCGTGACACACAGTCAAAAGCGTTCCTGAGATCCACGAACACTGAATATAAGTTAATGTTTCACAGGACCGTGTATTTCTGTATGACTAATTGTAAGCAGAACACCTGGTCCATGGTACTTATTTTTGGCCGAAACCCTGCTTGAAGATTGTCAACTATTTCCTCCTGCACAACCCCTGTCTAAAGATGCTTCTATTTGATTCTGGTGAATACTTACCCCAGACTATTCAGCAGTGATATTGGCCTAAAATTTGCTGGGTCCTCTCTGCCTCCTATTGGGATGATGGTAGCATTTTGCAAGGATGGAGGCACTTTGTTAAGCCTAAGCATGACATTAAACAGTTCCCACAATACCGGTGCCCATAAACCCAGTTCATCCTGGATTAGATCAGTGGGGATGAGATCTGGTCTCAGCGCTTTGCCCCACCTTTGGGAATGAATAGCGTTAGTGACTTACGGTAACTCTAACTGAATGGGGCCTATGTTTTCGCCTCTATCTTGGTTCCCACAGACAACCTTCACATGGTAAAATACTGTGGGACTCGCTGGGAATACAATTTCATAGAGGTTCTGGAAGTGTTCCATCCATGTGCTCGGGGTGATATTATCAACCAAGTCATTGTCACCACCTTCTTTATTCCCACTAACGATTTTCCAAAACAATTTGGTATCCCTGTATTTGGAAGCTTCCTGTAACCTTTCCCATTCCTGCTGTAAATGACTGTCTTTTTTAGACTTGATTAAGTGTCTATACTGTGCTCTTAGACTCCTCAGCACAGCCCTTTCAATGCTCAAACCACTCGTTAGGCAGAGTAAAATGTCGAGCTTTGCTGTCATACAATCCTCATCATATCAGCAGGTGTGTATGATGGCACTTTTTTACACTCTTGCAGGACTTTGCGGCAAAGGGTTGTATACCCAAAATTAGCATATCATGTACAAGATAAGATCCATCGTCAGAAGGTTCTATAAACAATAGCCACTCCAAATCAGGCAGCATTGATGCATAGATGCCAGGTCTCAGGGATGACAAGTCAGACCACTTTATCCTTTGTATGGATTGTCCTTGGGTTTGGACTGTGTTATTAGGCACTGAAAAACCCTCTCTTGCATACCCATGTGTGTTAGCTCTAGGGACCATGGCCTGTGATCATTTCCCTATTTATCTAAGACCTCAAAGGCCTTTGCATATGTCCACATCCTCATAGATGAGAGGATGCAGTCAATATGTGAGGCTCATTTCTTTCCCTTGTAGGTGGGCTTAGCTGGCTAGTCATTCACAAAGTGCCCATTGCATGCCTTTAGATACATGCCAAGGAGGGATGCAGCACAGCCAATTGCTAGCGGGCGCACCCTCCTTGGCATGGAAGATTTCAGTGGGGGATACATCATAATCATCCCAAACCCCCTCCATGTCAGAGAGGGGTTCAATTTGCAGGTTCAGATCACCGAACAAAATAATCCAGGGGCCCAAACCCTCCTTTACTTCCTGGTTTCTGCAAGTCTCCTTGCTAATTCTATTGCATTAGTTGAGTGTTTGTTTATGACTCGATTGTATACATTAAACATGAAGATCGGTTGGCCATCCCGGGGATCGCACACCAAATACAGGACATCTTGGGAGCTAGAATCAATATTTGACCTTTGCCAGCGAAGACCAATATTAATCCATGTTGCCAGGCCACCTGGGAGTCTTCCTTTTTCTGTTTAATTGCTGGGACTTAGAACACTGTGCACCCCTGTGATAAAATCAACCCCAATTCCCAGGTTTCTTGGAACCACACTACATCTCAACCCCGAATGAAGCTGCACCAATCGGGATCTGCCAGATGTTTTCTTAGGCCAGCTATGTTACATGAAATTAATCTAATTTCTTTCCTGTTTGGTTGCTGCTCCACTACAGAGGTAAGGGATTGTCAGTCCACTCCATCCAGGCTAGCACCTGCCTGGCTGGTGCTTGCCTCTTGTCTGGTGTTTATGAACACTCTATTTACAGTTCCACTTGGTAAGTATTTTATATTCGAAATACCCATAGATTGCTTATTGATAGTTGTCCTAATTGTTATTCTTGAGCCTGGCGGGGTGTACGCCCGAAGCTCGATAGACAATAGACCTTCCATGAAGTAGTCACTTTTCAGGGAGACAACAACCATATCATCACTACTGTTGGGCAAGCTCTGTCCCACACATTTTTTTATGTCACTCCTAATAATGGATATGCACCCACTTGTGTGCCTGTGGTAAAAGATGCACTTGTTAATCAGTGACACCTGTGTTTCATGAGACAGATTATTTACTTTTCCTTCATTGTGTAATATTGTAGAGGTATTTTTGTACCCTGCCCTATTCCTTCAGTGCTCGTTTGGTTGATTTCGATGACCCATATGGGGAGCACTCTCCAACCTTCTGCTACTCCGATGCCCCAAAGGGATCGAATTAGGTGAGCTGACCCAATGAAAATTAGTTTTTAATGTATTATAATTCTTTGTGTGCCAGTTTCTGCCTAAAAGATTGGGTGAGGATCTTCGGTCACTTATATTCCCTCTATTCCCTTGGTTGGGCGTATTGTTAGACACCTTACTCTGTGGGCAAGAACTTAGCTTATCACCAATTAAATGTACTGATGGCAAATCAACTGTGGGTATTACATCAGACATTATGCTGCTATTTGTTCTACTGCCTTGGGTGCTGCAAGCCTCCTTGTTTATCTGTGCCCATGACAGCCTCTGCTTAATACCTGCCAGTTCAATTCCAAAGTGGTGGAAATTATCCCTAATTACTTTTTTCACCAACCCACACATGGTTGTCAGGGATTGGAGATCACTCTGAAGTATCCCAGGCTGTCCCCACCTATTCCCATCTGGGAATTACTCGGTTCACATGCCATATCAGCTTGTGTATTTTTACTAAACCCCCTATGTTTGGTTTGACCTTGGACTATCCTTTTTACTTCTTCAGGTATCTCTGTGATTACCCCTATCCCCTTTTGTTCAATAGTGCCACCATCTATAGGTTGTTCATCCCTCAAGATTTGGTACCTATTGACTGTTGGTACCAAAGTGTCAACAGGTCCCTCACACACAACTGGGGTCATTGAGGGGCTACCCCATTATCTCCTGTGATATTTGGCGAATTTGGGCATCAGATGTTTTAATAGGGCTATGCAGTATTAGCAGGTCCGTGGCTTTTGGATGTAGTTCAATAATCTGAACCCCATTGTATTTACTAGCAATAGTGGACAATGCAAAATTGTGCTCCCCTCTCGACCTTCAAACTTCCCTTTCTCATAGATAGCCATGGAGTCTTTTAGCTCCTCATACCGCCTGCTTGGTAGCAATGTTGGTTTTAAGACAGGTGCTAGACTCTCTGAGAGGATTTCAGTATCTTCTGTTTCAGACACTCAGTTTAGTGCTGCTGCCGCTATGTTGGGCATTTGGGGCATCTTTTTTATTAACGTTTGAACCTTCGATGTCGTGCAAAATGTCTTTGATTTCATTTATGAGGGTCTTAATATCCCTCATGGGCTCTAATAGATTAAAAGCCCTCTTGTTCCACCCTTTTTCTCATGTTAGCAATGTTGCTAATAAATATACTGTGAGGCTCACAAAAAAAGCACAGCGCCCAAAATGATCAACACAAATAGAACAATCAAAATACCTATCTAAAACCTTTAAAAAGTGAATATCTTAAAACACACATTCTGTGTGAAAGTTCAGATGAGTCCCAAAAAATTAAAAACAGACTTGCAGTGTAACCAGCTAAGTTGTTCAATTCGACCTGTGTCCTTCCATGTCCAGACAAGGGTCAACCACCTAATATCCTGGAGGTACACAATGCACACCTTTACTAGGGGTAATGTCAGGGTGGGGAGGCACACCCGACAGTTTAAGGAGCATGCTTAGTCTGAGATTCCACCCTCCCTCACCAGCTCCGTTCATATGCTTTCCCTGTTCCTTTACTTTGTGCTTTACTTCCTTTCTCTTGGGGAAAAGAGCATACTGTGGTTTACGTTATGATGCTCCAGTTATATAGCAAGCAATTGTTATGCAAGCAATATGAGGTGAGCGAGGGGCGGGCTACACCTTCCCGGGCAACGATGCAGTACTATGATGTACAGTACTATGGTGTGCATCAGAACAGGGCAATACCAACAAGCATCTTTTGCTGCAAATCTCCCAAACGTTTCCAATGTTGGGAAACACACAGCAGTCAGCTCAACTCACTTTGACTTGCAGAATACAAGGACAGATTAACTCTGGTTCAGGCAGCAAACCATTTCTGATCCACAGGCTCTTCACTAACGGGCTCAACACCCTTTGGGCTCCAACACCAGTGCCCTTAATCTTCTGCTGGGTCCAGCCCTTATGGGGAAACACACAGGTTTTGTAGAGGTAGTGGGTGGGGCGTCACTATGGAGGCTCCTCTGGGTCAATGCTGCAAGAGTTCGGGCTCCAACACCCGCGCTCTTAATCCCCTGCTGTCTGATCAATTGTGCCCGCACCCTCTGAAAGTCATATTGATATTTAGATATAATTCATTGTTCTTTTGCCCAATCTATTATCTTTCAGTGGAGTGTCCAAACCACTTAGCTGTCGTGTCAATTAGAGAAATTGATTGATAGCATACAGGATCATATGCCATACATGTTAATGCCTTTCATACTTTGCTGATGGATGAACTTATGGGATCATCTCTACATGTCAGTGTTTCCTCATTTCCTGCAAAAATGTGGCCAATATCTGGTCCCTGTGTCGTCGCTTTGCACGTTATAAAGTGCAGCAAAATGTTGTATCCATTTATGTTGGCCTAGAAGGTCATGGCGGATGAGGATTTATGATTAACGCTCAGGCCATCTGCAACCACTCTCCAGTAGGCATTTTGATACCCAGTTGCAGCTGCCTTCACTAAGTTTATTCAGGCCTGCTTGGCCAGGTACAATTTCCTGACCATTAATTTATTTTTGTAGTTTGCCCAGCAATTAGCAATTTCTGCTTGAGATCTGTCTTGTTTCCTTAGGGCAATTAAGAGGGTTTGCTTGGCCATCTTGCATTTTGCATCAAACTACGTTGTTCTTCTTGCAATATTTATTGGTGTGCATTCTATTTTTCTAAATGCCTGGCTTGTTGTAGACATTATATTCCCCCAGGCCAGCAGTCTGGTATCTTCAGTGTTATCAACATCAACATCCAGGCATATTTCCATGTCATTCAGGATATGATGTATGAACCTAGCTACTTGTAGGTCCTTTTCAGTGTGTTCCCAACATATCGTTTTATACCAACCATTATCATTCTTATTCACCTCATTCTGATTATCGCATCTGTGAATTGGTGTTAGGCGGAATTGCATGCAGTACCCTCTGGGACCACCACATACAATTAGGACTACAGGTGTAAGCAAACCCAACCTTTGGTATAGATCTGTACTACACAGTTTTGTGGTAGCGAGCTGAGCGACCAGGCTTATCTCAAGAGGGAATGTGCGCAGTACAAGAGGTTACACAGAGGTCTTACAATCACAGTGGTTCAAGTAGACACTTACCTTGGAGCTTTGTTTTGCAGTTTGAACTCTACCCTGCTATTCACAGCATTGCGAGCTGCAGATAGCTCTTGCTGTGGCCCCTTCTGCTTCCTGGAGGAGGCGGAGCCACGCTGCATCACGTGACGGATCACGTGACTTATCCGGACCTTTTATTCAGCCGTGAGTCAGCTGAGCGGTGTGTTTGCATTACCTTGGAGCTTCGTTTTGCAGTTTGAACTCTACCCTGCTATTCACAGCATTGCGAGCTGCAGATAGCTCTTGCTGTGGCCCCTTCTGCTTCCTGGAGGAGGCGGAGCCACGCTGCATCACGTGACGGATCACGTGACTTATCCGGACCTTTTATTCAGCCGTGAGTCAGCTGAGCGGTGTGTTTGCATTACCTTGGAGCTTCGTTTTGCAGTTTGAACTCTACCCTGCTACTCACAGCATTGCGAGCTGCAGATAGCTCTTGCTGTGGACCCTTCTGCTTCCTGGAGGAGGCGGAGCCACGCTGCATCACGTGACGGATCACGTGACTTATCCGGACCTTTTATTCAGCCGTGAGTCAGCTGAGCGGTGTGTTTGCATTACCTTGGAGCTTCGTTTTGCAGTTTGAACTCTACCCTGCTATTCACAGCATTGCGAGCTGCAGATAGCTCTTGCTGTGGCCCCTTCTGCTTCCTGGAGGAGGCGGAGCCACGCTGCATCACGTGACGGATCACGTGACTTATCCGGACCTTTTATTCAGCCGTGAGTCAGCTGAGCGGTGTGTTTGCATTACCTTGGAGCTTCGTTTTGCAGTTTGAACTCTACCCTGCTATTCACAGCATTGCGAGCTGCAGATAGCTCTTGCTGTGGACCCTTCTGCTTCCTGGAGGAGGCGGAGTCACGCTGCATCACGTGATGGATCACGTGATTTATCCGGACCTTTTATTCAGCCGTGAGTCACCCTCGCGGCGTTAAGCCCGGCGGGGAAAAGCCCATCAGCTGTTGTGCGGCTGTTAGGCGCTGGTGGTGCCAGATTCACTCGGAAAGTGCGCCTATGTGCAGACTGTGGCAGGGAGACAAGAAGGCAGCAAGGTAGCTGCAAGATCTATTTATTCTGAAAAGACCTGTATATCAACCTGGTACTTCTGAAATCTTAGTAATTCGGCCTGGTCTTACTGACTAACTGTTCACAATGGCGGACTCACGGGTCTCAAAGCTCTCGCCATATAGGACAGGGGTGGGCTGCTACCCCGAGGTAGCCATTACATGCAGCACTGCCTCATTCGAAAATATTTTACAAACAAATGTGGAAACGGCTGAGGAGGTGGTGAACGGATCAAGTATAGGAGAAGGGGAAGGCTCCCACACACAGCTTCACCTACAGCCCCAACAGTCTTCCAAGACCCCGGATACATCAGTGCCCCACATAGAAATTGAAAATCGGGGACTTTTTAATAGCACGGTGGTCACTGACGATAGGGGCCAGAACGCGAAACCACAAATAGGACTGTCCCCCAAGGCCACAGTGTGGGAGGTTTCGCCCAATTCTATTCCCTTAAATTCTACTCTCTCCTCCCCAAAGGACTTGGGCGCAACTTATGATGATGAGACGGGTTCTCTAAGGCCAACCGCACCTCCTGTAGTGAACCCCTTTGTCTTCGGTTCCTTAAATGGGAATAAAAGAGATCAGCCTCCAGCAAAAAAATCGGACAACGGTTGGAAACCCTTCAGGATTTCCTTACTGAACACCGATTTCCACACACACTATTCAAGTACGAACCAGCAAAACAGGGTGACTATTCGAGAGTGTCTTCTGGACCCCTCTACGCCACGGTCTAGATCCCAACAAATGACCACCCCAGGGTCGTACACATTTATCCCTGAGCGTAAGGGGTCATCACCAAATAAATGGGGGGGTCTCTTGCCTCAGTCAACAAAACTTTACTTCAGGGACCCCCACAAAGATTCCATAAAGGAGTATTCCCCCAGCAAGCGCTGTTTCCAAGTAAACGGCAAAGAAGACAACCCTCTCCCACAGACGAGGATCTCTTGTCCGTCTTGGAATCAACTCAAGGAGATGCTCCTTCTAAAAAGGATCCCCAAATCGATCCTGGAATGATCACAGCTTTTGCTCTTGTAATGGCCCCCTTTATGAAACTTATTGAGTCGCAAAATGATCAGCTTCGGGACCATACGACAACAAACATTTTGAAAAGTATCATCGAGCCAATCATAATCATAAAAGAAAAAGAAATAAGAAGATCGGAAAGGACAAGTCTCAGGTTAGGGACTGCAAGTGGCCCAGAGAGTGGTCCGACTTCCCTGGAACAGACTTATAACCAGCAGGTGGTTCTGTCTACAAAGAGTATTTTTGAGGAACTTTCCACTACCAAATACAAGGACAGTTCTACCAACACGGACCCTGCTGTGCGGGCAATTAGCCCAGTAATGAAGGAGGGTAGGCTAGCACCGAAGGAAGGATGTTCAGCATCTTCCATTGCAACTAATACTCTGCCCCTGGTTACACGGGATCAGCTCGAGGCTCCAGTGCCAACTAGCAACATCAAATTATTTGACTTATTTAAGAAACCAAAATCAGGTTTATCCCCAATGAAGGAAGGTCTACTTAAAGTAAACAAGAAAGGCGACAAAAACTATGGGAAAATAGTCATACCAACGGACAAACCTATAGGACAGAGACCTTTGCCTACAAGAAAACCCACATTGAGATCTAAAATTGCAACTGGTCTATCCCTTCCAAGGAACTTGGCACTTCCCTGCAAACTGCCAACTCATGAGAGACCAGTAATAAAAAAAACAGAAATTGCTCCTGCTGCCCGCCTAAAAGTAACTCCTGATGAGTCCCCTCGCCCACTGGACATCACGTCGACAAATGACAACATGGACATCTCTCTCATGGACTTATCTGCTTATTCAGACATAAACACCACATGGGAGGGGGAGTCAGGATCGAATACCTCCGGAACAGAAAGTGGTATCGAGGAAGAAGATCCAGAAATATACAGCAAGATAAAAGAAGTCGACCTTAAAGGGGAGACGAAGGCTCAGACGATTAAAGACAGGGCGGTGCGGCTGGTGTCCTTCAAAAAGCCCTCAATGCCCACGTTATCGATTCCGAACTCGGTCTTCGATAAAAAACTCAAGTGGAAAACTAGAGTGCACTTCGGTAGAGAAATATCGGCCAGCCCCACAGAAAAAGAGAGGGCAGACATACACCCATCTAACGCCTTGGTTTACAAAACACTGGAAGACAGACGGAACTTTCTTGTCCAGAGATCCCTGGAAACTACCAGTAATAAAGGAGTCAGCCCTGACGCGTCAAAGGAAACAAAAAGAACAGTGTCATGGGCAGAAACGATTGAGAGAAAACTGACATGTGGGCCCGACAATCACAATGCCCACAATGGACCGGGGGCAAAAAATGCCAAGGAACACTACAGAATACTATTGGAAAGAACTCTAGGCTACGAAGACAACTTAATTATGAATCGGGCTAACGTTATGAGGCTCTTAAAATCCCTTGATCTTCTGGAGAAATTAGAATCGAAGGATTTAGACTGGATCGAATTTCATAATGAACAGCGACACGACAGTGTGATTCTTCACACAACTGATCAAAACACTAAAAATGTACTCTTAGAGTTGGGCCCAAAACTTAACTTATGTGGATTCGTGCTTAGGGAGTTGGAGGAGGAAAACAGATCCGACCGTGTAGCTACTCGGAAACATCTAATACACAACCACCGAAGTACCACTACCAAATCCTATAAGGATCATCCGATGAAAGCAGGAAATAGTGGTAGAGGGACCCGAGAGGTTGATAGTGGAAGAGACCAAGTGCATATTCAATCAGAAAAAGCAGGACTAAACTTGGTGAATAGTCAAGATGACTGGAGTTGGCTGGCTGGGGTCCTATCTGCTAAGTCATAACGCCAACACCCATCTACGAGCGCCCACTCCAACTCCAAACCAAAAGGGATAAAGATCATGAGTTGGAACACAAGGGGTTATGTGCATTTACTTGGCAATTCAGCAACACACCTGTCCTCTTACGACCTATTTTGCTTGCAAGAAACCTGGTTGTGTGATCTACCTCTTCTGGACAGGTTTGAGCTATATCTAAACCCCGCAACAAAGGGCTCAAAAGGCAGACCGAGCTCGGGTTTACTGTTGGGGGTAAAGCGCACCAGTGGCATAAAAGTCCTCTCTTCTCTAAACAGAAACCCTTGGATCCAACTTACTAGGATTTCATCCACATCAGAACCAGCTTCACTTACTTCAGACTGGCAGTTGCTTAAATGCAACGTATACTGGGGCCCGACAGCCCGAGATGAGGACAAACTTATGGAAGTCCTACTGGAAGCCATAGACGACGCCAGGATTGAATGCCCACTACTTGAAATTCTGCTATGTGGCGACTTGAACATGGAATGTTACGACAAGAAGCAGAGGAAAATAGAGTTCCTGCCTTTGAACGCCTCAAAAAAAATAACAAGAGGTGTGGTCATGGAGAAGGAACTACTAGCCAGAAATATATACTTGGTAAACGGTAACTTGGCGGGCGACAAACCAGCCGCCCGCACATGGAAACGGGGTGCCCAAACAAGTACACTGGACTATATGTTTGCATCAGAAAATCTCTTTGGCAAATTAATATCGTTGGAAGTGATCCCCACGATCCAGAGTGGTCACAACATCCTGGAACTCAAATCTGAGGCCTGGAACAAGCTCTCGTCTGTACCAGGCAAACATCTACCAAACCAGTTTCTTGAGTCAACTCCTGGTGGCAATAGACTACGCATGGGAAGAAAAGAGATGGCCCTGGTGCTGGATTCTTTAATCAAAGACCAAGGTCCAAACCTGATAGAATATGCTGAAACACTGAAGATCTTTCGCCCAAAAGTAGTCGCCAAGGAAATTCACCAATGCAAGCGGCACCACTATGATCACCAAGTAGTGACAAAAAAAAAACTGGTTAAAAAAGCCAGGAGATGATATGTTAAAACTAGAGCACCAGCTGACTTAGTCCTGTATACTAAAGCTAGAAACACCTATAGGAACTGGCTTAAGCAAAACAAACATCAAATAATGCAACAAGACAGTGAGAAGATGCTTCACCTACTATCTACTAAAAACATCACTGGTATTTGGAAATTGATCAATGAAATAAACATCCCTTCCGACTCAAAAATGGTAAATCCAATAGCCTCAGAAGTTTGGGAAACTCACTTTCGGAACCTTTACTCTATGGGGAAAATCTGTGGTCCTGCCCCATTCTTACCATCGAATGAGCCCTGGGACTTTAAATTTGGAAAACAAGATATTCTAGACCTTATTAAACAGTCCAATTCTTCAAGGGCTGCAGGACGTGATGGTCTCACCAACGACATCCTAAAAAGGGACCCGGAAAAATGGGCTTCGTTCATGCTGGATTTGTATAACAACATAACAAGACTAAAAAAGTTACCTAAATCTTGGACGACGTCCATAATTGTGCCGATCTTTAAGAAGGGAGATAGGTCCGTGCCCACTAACTACAGACCGATTGCCCTTTTGGATGTCGTGGCAAAATATTTGCAGCAATAATCTTGAAACATCTAAATGATTGGAGTCGGCTGGCAGACCATCTGGACCCTTGGCAATCAGGCTTTCGAAAGGGCATTGGAACATCCTTAAATGTGCTACTCATCAACATAATCAAATGCATGGTTAAGGCCAAGAAATATAAGAACATCTATATCACGTCAATAGACTTGGAACAGGCATTCGATTCTGTTGATCGCGGAATGCTATGGCACAAATTAAGGAAATGGGGATGTCCGACCAACCTGAGAGAACCTCTCGAAGCACTACACACGGGGACAACCCTCAGAGTAAGGTTGGACAGACAGGGCAACCTCTCAAACAATGTGGTGGCCATGCACGGTCTGAAACAGGGCTGTCGGTTGGCTCCCGCTGTTTTTTGCCTTTTTATATCCGACATGCAGGAAGCTTTCGAAGCAGTGAGGTGTTTCCCCCCAAAAATCGTGGAGACCGTCGTGGGAAGGCTGTTATTTGCGGACGATCTTCTGTTGCTAGACCAAACAGCCATCGGACTTCAGCGGCAACTAAAGGCACTCGAGTCATACACACAAGGAAACGGCCTCCGTATAAATCCAAAAAAATCAAAGATCTTGAGGCTAGGACCTATCATCGGCATGAAAAATCTAAGGTGGTACCTTTCCGGGGAAGACGTACCAGTGGTTTCGTCCATGATATACCTTGGAGTAACTTTAAACAACAGCATCCAAGATGGTCCAGGTATCTGCAGGCTTAGAAGTAAAGTTACGAACTTAGCTTCGCAAGCCTTGTTAATCAAGCGATGATACTGTTCTTTTTCTCTTCGTCCTCTGATAGATTTCTACAAACTGAAAGTTGCGCCAATTCTCACTTACGCAGCAGAGGCGAATTTCTTCATCAATTCAGATGTTTGGAAACTGTTGGAGGGCCTATTCTGGAAAAGAGTATTGGGCTTACCGACATCAACTCCAATGGAAAGTGTGCGTAAGGAACTAGGCCTATCGTCCTTTTACATATCTACAGTCTGGAAATCCCTGACACTCCTCTGCAAATGTCTGCACCCCCAGGAAAGAAGTGGATTTGTGGCAATTAACAAAGCAATCAAAAGACAATTGATTTCGGTCCTAACCAAGTGGCAATTAATTTGTTTAGAAATCCTGAATACCATAGCACTAAAACCAGACAATCTCATGTTAAATTCTCTCATGGTAAAGAGAAAACTCTTGGACTGGGACTGGATAGCCACCCTGGACAGGCTCAGTGCTTTGCCATCAATCACCCAAGGCATGGACGAGCACTATTGCAGAGGCACCGTCCACCCTTACCTGGATAAATTTCCCTCAAATACGGAAAGACAGCGGTTCTTAAAATTCAGACTAAACCTCTTCCACACAAGAGAAGTCTTAGGGAGAAGAACCAAAAAAGAGGAAAAACCCAGTCTGCTGTGTCGAGGCTGTGGGCAAGAGGCTGAAACCTTACAGCATCTAGTGATGAATTGTGTTACCTTAACTAAGTTCAGAGAGAAATGGTTGGGGAAGCACCTTTCAAATTTAAGCACTTTAACCCTGCAGGACAGGTGGCTAATTCTGAGAAGGGGGAAAAAGTATCTACGACCCTGGCTCTGTTGAACTTTATGAGAGAAACCTTTACAATTTTGGACAATTAGTTATTTTTCTCGAGTTATACTGTTTCCCCCCCTATATATATATATATATAATTGATGTAACTGTGTTTTTTTTTTTCTTCTTCTTCTTCCTTTTCTTCCTTTTTTTCAATTCTTTTCTTTTCTTTTTATCTCCACAATGCATTTAAAGTTTCCTTTGGTAACTAATTGATGCAAAAAAAAAAAAAAAACAAGTAGTCACTTACACTAAGGTTTCTTGGCAAAACACTTATTAATTTATTACACAATCATTTAGAAAACATTCACTAGAAGGAGGCAACTTAATATTATACACAAACACGCTTCAATATCAAACCAATAGGTTTCTGAACAAATTAGGCTCCCCTGAAATAGGAGCAAAATGGCATTTCAGTTACTTTTAATGGGAGTAAAAATGCACAAGTTAGCAGAATAGATCACAAATACTTTCTTAGGTAGTCCAAATAGTTTTAGTTCACTAGAGGACTCGATTAAGTTCAATAGGCCTAGGCCAGAAAGAGCAGTTCATGAAGTAAACAGTAAAGTCTTTGCCAACGTTCTCAGAAGTAGTTTGTACGAAAAAGAATCATATGTTGGGTCACAAGCTGATTAGGCCTGCAAGTTGGGAAAGTTCCGCAAACTTGCACTGCGAGAGAGGCGTTCTCTCAATCGGGTTAGCACAGTGCCTTAATATGAAGCAAAAGATGCAGCTGAAGACGTTGGTTCTTGGCAGTTCCTGCAGATCTAACTGTTCCTGAGCTCAGTCGTGGGGACAAGAGGGAGGACATCGGGGGACTCCTGCACAGCATGGGATCGTCAGAATACGCTGACAAAATTGAGTCACTTCGGTTCGAGTAGCTGTCATCAAGCACACAAGCTGGTGTCCTTCCCCCTGGTTAATCCTAACCAGCTCCGAGAATGGTATCCAGGTGGCTTACGAGTTGATTGGTCCCACCAACTCAAAGTAAGAAGTCGTCCTTGAAGGGGCTTCTCTGTCGAATTGAACTTGGCAATTCGAACCTGCAGCATGGCTTCACCAGGCAAACCAGTGGTCCAGGAATTGCAGCAGCCGTCATCTTCCAGATTGTTTTCGGTTCTTTCGTTCCAGTGACCGACTCTGCTTTCCAGTCCAGGAGACTTGCCTTCTAAACAGTTTTCTCCCATTCATTTCAGCCTAGCTGCCACTCACCCAGCAGGGTGGCTGTTCTTGCCGGACAGTCAGCCAGCCAATCATGCCAGATTGCATTTGGGTCTCCTAGTAGACTAAGCACAGGGAGTTTTGGGCACCTCCCTCACTTCCTGCCCACCCCAGACACTCAGACGCCAGAGGCTGTCTTCAGTCCTGAAGCCCGCCAAAGGCATAGAAACAAAGGAACCAAACCTGGTTTGGCGCGCAGAGACCAACACTAGAAGGACCTTTTCAAAAAGAAATGGCAAAAAAAGAGGACCGGACCTGTTTAAACAAAGGGGATTAAGGCGCCATCTTGAAAAACATGGCTCCCGCGATTTTTAGCTACCGGTGTTCACGGTCCGGAAAAATCATGGTAGTTCATTTTAAAACCACTGCCACCAGCCATTTCGATAGAAAGGATAGCATTTGACTGCTACATGTGTTTCTAGATACTAGGTAACCACTCCAGCACTCTATAGGAAGATAGTGTGTGATGGGTCTAGGAATTTAAAAAGACTAGTAAAGTCAGTTTAACCTTACATTCTCTGGGAAACAGTAGTTTATCCCAGAGAAGGTATTTAAACCTTTGAGAAGTCTAAAAAGACATCCCTGTGTTACTGCACTGAGGGTGCTGAGTAGCACACATGAAAAGATGCCTATGGAGTTATCTTAAAACTTCATAATCAAAGAACACAAGAGTAAAACACACATCAAAATACATGAAAGAGTGGGAAAAAAGGCTCACACTCTTTCCAGGTAAACAACTCAAGTCCTCAAAATCCAGAAAAGTTGCTGGGGGTCTCTTAGGTGAAGGCAATTAGCACATTTTTTAGAATTCTCCCTAACAATTGGTTCTTTCCCATTCCTTATCATTAGGATGAAGGGATCATGATTACTCTTGATCCTAATGGCTACTTTAAAATCGACTACCCAACACCAATTTTCTATGTCTACTAGAAAGTAGTCCATCATTGACCAATATCTTGCATTTGTGAATGTGTGCATCCCTGGGTTATCTGATGGGAATCTGACATGCTTTGCTCTAAACCCCAATTTAAAGATGCTGTCTACCAGTCTCCTACCTTCTTTAAGGACCGGAGAGTGGATGCCGATGACCAAATCTTCCTATCTGGCATCTTCTGCACTCCCCTAAAGTCGCTCATTTTCAGGTTGCAGTCTCCCCATGCTACAAATGTAATGTTTGTTGGAGTAGCTGCAGTGTTTCCAACAGCGTGCATTATGTTTACAAATTCACCTTGAGGTGAATTATAAAAATGTGCTATACGTCCGATTATGTATCTATCATTAATAATATGGGTGAGTGAAAGTATACACAGACCCTCTTGTATTTGATTGCTCTTGAAACATAGGTTGACTGTCTGCCACGGTTTCTCTCTTACTTACTTAATGTTGCCTTTACACTGAATGCTTTGAAATTAGCCAAGCGATCTATTCCAGCACCCAGGATTTGGGCAGCAACAAAATGTCAGCCTTGTTCAAGAAAGCCACTAATTCTGGATCTTTTAATCTGTTTCACAATCCTGCAATATTCCATTAAATAATGTTTATATTGCATGATCAGTTGCCAACTTTGTTAGGGCAGGATCGGCAGAACGTATGTTACACAACCATGTACTTTTTCCATCGCCCTTATTGTTAGCGGAGGTGGGAAAGATCTGAAGTGTGTCTTCTGGGGCAATTTGGATTAGGTCCATCATGTTTGTTGAACCTTGAATACTATTTGTTCCGCGATCATTCAGTTGAGCGATTTCATTAAGAGTATTTGAGATAGGAAGATCTTGCAATGGCTTGTGGCATGTGTCAATGTGTCGTGCAAGTGACATATATTGTGCTTCAAGGTATGGCTGATACCACCTCAACTACCAAATTGTCTTTGTCATTTTCTGTACCCTATTTTTAAAACGTTCTGCAGCTTTCTTTTGCCATTACATTTTATTGTTTTCCCCCTTCGTGTTCATAATCGCTTTCTAAGCTTGTTTGTTTGCATTGTAACCCTTTCCATCCCTGTTCCTCTTTGCTTTATTTCGTTATTTTCATTTTTCATTCCTTTGAATCTTCTCTAACTTTTACTTTACCTTTGTCTGTCCTGATCTTGCTTCACCAAGCATTGTTGACTTATTATTTATTCAGCTCAGTTAATTTGTCATTGATTTCAGTGGTTGCTTCATGGATTTTACATAAATCTGCAAACTTTCGCAAAGTACGTTCTTATACTATGACAGAAAAATGGTTATGGATGAAAACTGCAATATTTCGGCATAGGTGGGATAGAATTATTGTTGCAAATGTATAGCCGCACTGCCATTTCATCCATTAACCTGTCACGAATTTACTTCTTTAACTCGGATAAAGTTAAACAGTAATAAAGGTTGCAGTGTTGAGCATGCTTGCATTTATTTTAACAGAAAACAGGATGTGAAGGAGTCTCGTGCAGTGTATTCACATTGTGTTAGTCTTATACAATTGTTGAGCCATTTCTGCAATAGTTTTGGATTGTATCTTTGGCTCTGACTCTGAGTGCAGTAACTCCATCTGAAGATTTCCTATCCTCTTGCCCAATGTGAAATCTGGTACCTACAAGAGGATAGGATGGTGCTGGAAAATGTGCCCGTCCATCCCCCAATGCCATTGAGTTTGGTTTCTCCAACTATAGCTCTCCAGTAATAATTGAATTGCCTTCCAGGATGATGCATCAGTTGATCCCTCTATAACTGTCAAAAGAGAGCCAAATCCACAAGGCTACCGCCATAACTAACAAGCTACAGGGGTGGTGTTGGCATCAACTTCCTGTGGGTTGACAGTGTCACTGGTACAGTACGTAAGGGGTCAGAAGTGCAAGCCTGGTAGGCTTAGAGGTCATTAGTCCAAGAGTTGCTTGTGTCCAGTGAAGATCATTTGTGTCTTTCCCTATGGAACCTGCTGAAATATACTCATTGCCAACCCCACCGCTGGAGTGTGCTCTGCAAGCGGGTTCACTGGTAGCCGAAATGTGTGCGCTTGTGCTCTAGCACTAATCTTACCATGCTTCTGATTCATTTGCATGCACATTATTGTGGTTCCAATGGTGCAACCTTTCCATGGAATATCCTGCTTAACTGACATCTTGCATAGGATGCACATCCCAGTGCCTTTGTACCACTTCACTCTCATCCCCTCTGGCATGCTTAAAAAGGCTGTGATCCATTATCAGGTAGGACCTGCCATGGATTGGATTCCTCTTAACCCAGCTGAACTTTACAAAGGATGCCTGTGCCTGTCTTTCCCCCCTGAAGGTCAGGCAAGTGCACAAATGTCTCAGTCTCCTCAGCCTTCAGAGTAATCTGCTCATTGGCCAATTATATTTCTCCGTCACTTGTTCTCTTCCACCGTTTGCAGTACTACCACCTGCCCTCTTTCATCCTCTGTTTCAACTGTGCACCAAATATCGGCTATACCCTTGCCTTGCTAAATTACCACAACCTCCTTGCCAACTCCAAGGTCGATTGTTGCATTGTTCAGTGACTCCTAAAGTGTATCTGAAGATACATTGTCCTCCTCCTGCTTTAAGGTAGCTCAGGTATCATTCGGATTCAAACCTGTGTCTGAAACTGATGTTATCAAAATTGTCAAAGGGCTCAAGCCTTCTAAATGCTAAGGTGACATCTGCCCAGCTGCAGTCATTAAAAATTGTGCCGAAGTACTGGTGCCATTCATCTTCTCTCTTATCAATGCCTCGTTCCTCACTGGCACTGTACCAGCTAACCTAAAAGACGCCTGCGTTCTACCCCTACTAATAAAAACAACTTTAGACCCAGACATACTCAGGAACTACCACCCCATCACTACTATCGCATTCCTCCTTAAAATACTGGACAGAACAGCCTAGCTACTAATCCAAATGCATCTAGAATATAACAACCTCTTGGGACTGTGCCAATCAGATTTTTGGCCTGGCCACAGCACCGAATCGGCTCTTCTGGACCTAAAGTATCAACTTGATGAATCTAAATACTGGGCAAGTTAGACCTCCTCCTGTTGCTCGACATTTCAGCAGCCTTTGATTTGGTGGACTACCAAATCCTCAGCCAACACCTCTAAGCAACGCACTTCTCCACTGAATCGATTGCCTGGATATCCTCCTTTCTGCCTAACAGAACTATGAGAGTATTTTCTGCATCCGCATCAGCTCCCCCAACCGCAGTCACTGCAAGTGTTCCACAACGTTCTTGTCTGTCATCAACCTTATACAATATATTTACCAAATCACTCTTTGATCTCCTAGATGCCCAGGGACTATCCTACACTAACTACACTGATGACACTCAGCTACTCCTACCCATCAAAGGCAACTACTTCATTGACTCCAAATCATTGAGCTCGATCGACGAAACCATCCAGACGTGGATAGCTACACACATGCTACGCCTCAACGATGACAATACCAAACTGCTTCTGGTTGGATCAAAATCTCTCCTAAATCAACTTGATACTGCCTACAAATTCTTCAATATTGATGGCATCAACATTTCCGCCTCGTGAGATGTCAAAACCCTTGGGGTCTACATAGACTCGACACTGTCACTCACCAGGCAATTCAATGCAATTGCCTCCTCAGTGGCTTACAGCACCAAGCTTATTTATGCTTGCAAATCTTTTCTTTCCACCGACAGGTGCCTCAACATTGCTAGAGCACTTTGAGGTTACTAGCCTGGACTATTGCAATTCCTTATTTGCAGGCACGACTGCCCGAAATATCAATACATTGCAGATTACACAAAATAATGCATCAGGGGCAGCCCTGAACATTGCAAAAAAAGACCTTGGCCCTCATTACGACCCCGGCGCTAAACCATGGTGCTATTAGCACCATGGTCCATGCCGGGGTCCGCCATGGTGAATGGCAGAATTACCGCCCCATTCCAAGGTTGGCAGGGCGGTAATTCCCTATTCACCGTGGGCCCTTCCCCATTCCCATTTTTGCCCCATAGGGCTCAATGGGAATGGGGAAGGCGCTAAGTACGGTGGCGCAAATTGCGGCACAGTACTTAGCACCAAGGTCCCTTTGTGGCACCCTACTTTAACGGCTGGTAAAACCAGCCGTTAAGGTCGGGTCCCGCAAAGGGACCTCGTAATTAGAAGCTAAGTGTTTAACGGCGCCGCAGCCTTTTACGGCGCCGTTAAACACTTAGCGCCTGGGTCGTAATGAGGCCCCATATCTCCCCAGCAAAAAGAAAAGCCCACTGGCTTCCTATTCAGGAGCACATCCAATTCAAAAATCTATCCATCACACACCAGTGTATCTCGAACATTGCCCCAAGATACTTTGTGCGTAAGTTAAACAAGGCACTGTCTAGCAGACTCACCTGGTCCTCTCACACGCACCGCCTCACCACTCCAAGATTCAGGCTCCAAAGATCAGGTGGTGTGAGCTTCCCGGTTACTGCTGTCAATAATTGGAATGCCCTCACAATGACTTTAAGATCAGAACAATCCTATTGAGCTCTGTGCAAGCATCGCAAAATACATCTTTTTTCCCAAGAGTTGTGGATGAGGTGCGTCCTTCAAAAGACTGTCATGCTGTCATGTAACCTGTATTTTATGCTCTGACAACGCCATGCTTGTAATGTTTGCAAATCTTGTAACTAGCGCCTTGATGCCCTAGGAATGAGTGTGCTTTATAAATTATAAAACAAATTAAATAAATAAATACATAGGACATTCCAGTCCTCCTCAGGCACCTTGCCAGCCTCTTCTATTACCTTTGGCATGAGGACTCCCTTCATGAACTCCTCTCACAGCCCTATTGATTTCAACTCCTCATCTGCCTATTCCTCCAATGAACCTCGAACCTCACACAACACCTGCTTTGGCTGAAGGCCTCTGGCGATTACCCTGAAATTCATCTACAAGAACTGGCAGTTGTAAATAATATCCTTGTCCTCTGAGAAGTCTACATATTATGGTAGTACACAAATTGATCATTTCCAATTGACTGTGTGGTTAATCTGTCTGAATTTGGCCAGTACCATTCGATCGTTTGGAAACAATCAATTTGGATAAGCACTACCAAACATGGGGAGCGGGCTTTGCAGGGGTGTCCCTCCCCTATGTTTGGTAGGGATGGCCTTTGGGGGTAGGGGGGCTGTCCCGCACTTCTGGAGGTTTGGAGGCGGGGGACGGGAAGAAAAAAAAAAGAAAAGCGGACACTGCAGCATCGGATCCGATCCACGTAGGAGGGATGGATCTGACGCTGCAGGGTCAGAAGATGAGCGGATGATGAATAGGTAAGTAAGGGTGGGTGGGGGAGTGTATGGGGTGTGTGGGGTGTTTTAGTTTGGCAGGATTTGGCTGCGGAAAACTTGGCTTCGCGGCTGAAGTGTCCACGGTCAATTCAGTTGCAAAATATTGTGCCACGGCCGAATCGTATACATCCCATATTACTTCTCCTCCATCCCTCCATCCAAATACAATGGCAAGTTATTCTTCATGATTTAAATTTCGTTATAAGGAATGACTTACCACAACAACAACGATAATTTACCAACTAGGGCAAACAAATGGATTCACATGATACTTTCACAAATAATTTTAAAGGGTTCTCAGGCAAACACGGAAAGGTGACTAAAACACAGAAAGGAATTTCTGCTTCGCACACAAATGAGGAGGCAACCAAATGCAAATGATTTTCTTTATAAGTTTCTACAGTTAAAGGCAGGAAAGGGAAACAAAAGCAAGACATCATTAGTATACAGGAAAATGAGAATAGGAATACAAAATGGAAAATACCTTTCCTTTATCTTTTTTAAACTGTTGTGGTTACCCCAGGCAAAAATAAACAGTGGTAATGTTTTTCTGTATACCTTTTCGGAATAAAATATTAATAAAAAGAAAAGACAAAAAAAGAGACCTGATAAACGCACAGTCAAAGGGGGCACATAGATATCAAGAAGCACTAAAAACAAACTGGCAAAAAAGGTAAGGAAAGACCACCAATATTCCTCTAAAACCCTTGCTGTGCACCTGTCCTGTATACACCTGGTATTATAGCCTATAAAAACTCACAAACTGAAAGGGAAATTGAATTGTATCTTTTATAAGGCCACTGGACACCATTATCACTAGCCCAAATCTTGCTGGGATATTGAACAGTTCTGATTTGCCCTATGAAATGAAACTAACGCCAACACACCAATATGTAGGTTTAGGCACAGTTTGGGCTTCTGTCAAGTCCCTTGATATCTTGCTGGTGTAAATAAACCCATATATGGTATTCAGTTTGACTCATGGAATGCTATGAGAGGTTGTTCACCCAGTCTTAGTGAAGTGTTGTAGGAGGAGCATCCTAAAGTAGACTGGTCTATGCCTTTACATCATCTGCAGGGGTGAGGATCGTCAGTCATATGTCACAGCATGTAACATTTGATTGGCACTGATTCATCCCCAAGAGCCTCTCTGAGGAATTTGTCTATAAGGAAATCTTACCAATTCTCCAAAGACTATCATTTTATTCATGGGTTGGGTATGAAATTTGAGCGTGCTCTGTCTGTGTGGCAGGGAGCCTTGAATCTGCTCGGTGGTAACCGAGGGTAGGGGTGAAGAGTGAAAGTTCAGATTGCATTGTATCGCTGAGGTAATCCAAGTCACATAGCTGGGCACTTTTGGTGGTAGGGGAGGAGGGATAGTGGGAGTTTCATTTGCTGATGTGAGAACTTGAAGACCTTCTAAGAGGTAGCTGACTTTGTGAGGAATGAATGTCTGAGGAAGTCAGTCACATGTCAGACTAAGTGAGCTATGCTAACACTGTCTCAGCCCAATCAGCCTCTTGAGGAACTTATCTATTGAGAAATCTATGTTCCTTATACACAGTTCTGACTCTGAAGGATGTGGAAGAATAACACAAGGATAAGGGAGGAAATAGTTATGATCACCCACTAAAAAGTTAATAAATAAGCAAATAGCAAAAATATTCACAAACTCATGCAAAATCCCTCTGAAACAAATGTTGTGGCCCTCGCCTGGATGTTCATTCTCATACAGCTTGTCAAAACAAACAAAATGAAAGTGAGGTGGTCATTTACAAGGCTACCAATTTCCCCAACCTTTGTCAAATCTGCCCAGAAGATTTCAAAAGTTCTGATTGACACTCAGAAGTTAAACCATTGTCACCAACCCTCTTGGATTTTTAAAAGCTGTTTTGCGCTCCTGGTGAGAGCCTTGAGGTGTTGTGGGTCCGCTGTAACACATCCATGGTTTTAGGTTTGGCCCAGGAGGTAGGATGGGTGCAGGTTCACCGAGCCTTAACAAGGAGTAGGAGGAGACGTCTTTGAGAAATCAATAGGTGTGAGGCACAGTCAGACACAGGGTAGGATGTGCAATATTTTGTAGGATGTTTGAATTGGGTGACATCCAATTCCGTGGAATTTTCCACCCACGCCAAATCAGGTACCCCGATTTTTATTTATTGAATTAAGTTCTTTATATGAACCTGGGTCCCTAAATATAATAATATTGATTCCCAACAGCCTCCCTCCCCTTTCGTGACAAGAAACACAGAGGGTTGCACAGAAGGTATACTTATTAATAATATAGTTAGTTGAGTCCATTTAGACCTTGTTAGACCCTACCACAAACACTTCTGTTTGCAGCTCGCCGTTTCCCTGGGAGTGAAGGGGTTAATACTTTCATCAGAGCGTGGAGGAGGAGCTGTGCTTTCAAAAGGACTTCCTGTCGCGCAGCCGCAGAGTCCCCTGAGTCCTTTGAGCTCCGTGCGCGTCGTGCAGCACGTCCTATAACTGTTTTACAGATCCATCCATCTGCTGGAGAGAACCGCTTTGAAATAAGTGTGAAATATCAATATCAATATATGCTGGAGCCACACGCTGAAGTCACACGCATACACGTCACAGACATACAGTGAGAGCAGTGCCTTGGGCACCGTGGAGGCGGAGGCGGAGGCGGGGCGGGGCGGGGCAGGGCGGGGTGGGGTGGTTAGTCAGACTCGGGCTAGCTCCTTGAGCTGTCGGGCGTTCCCCGGCTCTAAATGAAGTTCTGTACTTTTGCACGGGATTGTGCACACGTTTATAATTGCCTACATTTGTTACCCCGGAATCTGGTGGATTTTTTTCCCGAGCTTGCGGTCGTGCATGCACTTGTTGTGACTCCCGTATTGTGTGTTTTTTGCACAGAAATTTGCATTTAAAACGTAGTTGGAACCATCAGCATAGTGGAATTTGGCGGGAAATGGCCGTGGTTAAAACGTAGACGGTCTGCAACTGCAGCACAACCAGTGGACATTAAATACTGACTTTTAAGTATTAAGAGGACTAAATTTGAATGAAAACCTATATTTGCATATCTGCATATTTGCACACTCGTTTATTTTTTGCCCAAGCCAACCTATAAGGTGGGGTTGCAAGTTTTCCTTTCCCCCCACCGTTATCGTAAAAAGGGTTGCGAGGGCAGCTAGGACTTCCCTCCCCCTTTGGAACAACTAGCCTAGTTGTCTGAACATTGAACTGACCTAAAATTCTGGATGAATTGTGCTTTTCTTGGTGATATTTTACTGCCAAGGTTGAGTGCATTTCTTTCTTTTATGGTTGCATGTTACATCATGTTTAACATTCCATTTCCCCAAGAACTCAAGCTTCTTTTAACTGTGTTTTAACTGTGTATATTGCATTTGTATTTCAGGTTATAGGCTTTTATCATTCATTTTAATAATACCTTTGATTACCTGTTCACCTGAACTGCTTTAGGCCAGTGTGCCTTTTACATTTTCTGCCCTAACTAATTGTAAGAATCGGGAAAAGGAAAGCTGGGGTTGAGGGCAGATTGGGAGGAGTGGGAAAGAGAGCTAAAAAAACCCAAACATGTCAAAACTGTGAAACCAGCTAAAGGCCCCATGAAATCTGCTTCTAACACCTCGGAGAGGTCTCTGGACTCCTACATGGAAGTAATGGGCAGCAAAATTGTGAGTTGTATAAATGTTGCAGAAAAATCTACAAGGGATGAAGCCCCTGTGATTGATGAATATTGTAATCCCAATAGCAGGGGTACCAGGAAGGGGGCTGTGAGAAGTTGGTTGGGGGAGGGGAATACGGGAGAGGCAGGGGGTGCTCCAGAGCTACCTCAGGGAGGGAACCTGCCGGGGAGCCTCCAGGGAAGTAGTTTGAGGAACTCCATGGATTCCTGCTCCGACCTGGAAACTTCATATGATGGTGAGAACGACAAGATTTGGCTGGAATCCATGTTATAGGAAAATCTGAAGCCCCTCCAGGAGGTCCTACAATCACTCCAGGCTCTTAAGGCAGGGATTTTAAATACGTTAGCAATAATGGATGATTCCATTAGAGTCCTATCCTTAAAGGTACTGGCCCTGAGTATGGTCTGGGATGGAGAGGAGAGGGGAGGTACGCCGTGCAGTGCCTCAAAGAAGGGTGAACTTACTACAAGCAGTGTTGTGGTGGGGGAGGGGGCAGTCAAAGTCTGCCAACTGTTGAAAAAAAAGGAGTTAACTCCAGAAATAATAGAATACCCGGTTGACAACTCAGGGAGGGGGAGAGGGAAGGAGTTGAAAGGTGGGTCATCAGCACTGCGGAGCAATGTACCTGTGGGGGTGGGGGACAAACGACTTTAAATTTGCCTCCGGCAGCATTACCCTATGTAGGGATAATCACAGGTTTACCTGGGCTCCCAAAGGACAGCTTCGAGTCAACCGTCTCGTTGATAACCAAAGCAACGCATTGGATCAACACTAATCTGTTTAGGCCTAAGGTTGATCCTTCCATTATTCTCATGGCAAGAAGAGTGGGTTGGGTTGGTACCAAGCCCAAGAATGTGGAAGGGGATTGCGTAGCAGTGACCTTCTCTGACCCAATAGTGGCAGGTTATCTTATTCGGTCCAACCTAGTACGTGGTCTTAGACCAAATTGGAGTAGACTCTTTAGCAGTCTACTTCCTCTGGACTATATTTATTCAAGGTTGGAGAATGAGGTAATTACGGAGACACCCCAGGGTGGTTTGAAAGGAATGGGTACAGGCGCCGTGGCAGGAGGGGTGTGGGCCAATGGTATCCCCTATTTTATCATAGTAAGAGGGAAGGTTGGAGCTCGATCCCCATAACTAGAAGGCCGAATGGTTGAAGGGAAAGGGCACCCCCGTGTGCTTCAGAATTGGCCAACCGTTTTGAGGTTCTCACCTCTTGTGAGGATCTAGATTGACAATCGGGTGCTTTAGGGTACCAAAAAGCCAGAGAGCCAAGGTTGGTGGCAAAGGGGACAGGTAAAACAGTAAATAGGGCACCCTCAGAACTTCACTTGTTATCTTGGAATATTGCGGTATCAAGGGGAAAGCTGGATAGGCTGACATTGTGGAGCTCTTGCAAGCAAATTAGGGGATTTTATTGCAAGAAACATGGGTGCTGGAGACCCCGAAGCTGGATGGTTTAGTCTCTTTTGGGATCCGAGCCAAAAAAAAGGCGAGAGGTAGATGTTTTGGGGGACTTACCACCCTAGTAAAGCGCTCTCTTAACTGCAGGGTCAAGTTGGTTGAGACCAATATGGACGCCCCCCAGGTAATTCGCCTCTCCACAATTGGGGGGGGGGCAGTTGTGTATTATCAACTTCTATAACAGCCTGCACAAAGCAGAGATGGATAGGCTTGTTAAGGTGAAGGTGTTTATGGAAGATTTGTTGGCTACCAGTAGGAGTAGACATGAGCTGTTTATATGGGGTGGTGACTTTAACCTCAAAATGGGTATGGGCCTACACAATCATTTAGTAGATCCCGTAGAAGACATGTCCTTAGGTATCCCTGGGCCGCAAATGTGGGATACAGGGGGCTGTGCAAAAGGTTTGCAAATGTACTCTTGGTTGATTGAATGGGGGATGCGAACTGTGAATGGGCGTGTGGCTCCTGACATACCTGGTGATTTGACCTTTAATAGTCACGTATGCTCCTCGACCATTGACTATTTCTGCATTTCTGTGGGACTATGGGAACGGGCTTTGAGTTTCAAAGTGTTAGTAGATGTGAACAGTGACCACCATCCCATCCGTTTGACCCTGAAGGGGGTGCTAGGGGATGGGGCTCATCTAATAAAGTAATCTGCCCAAATCAGGGAGGCTAATTTGCGTCTAGATTCGATCTCTGTGAAAATAGGCTTAGTGCATGGTATTCTGGATGTCGGTAAACCTCCTTGGCAGATTGTGGATCAATTTGTTGAATTGGTGAGTGCTCTGTCTAAAAAGTTCACAATTGTGAGTAAGGTACCAGGGAGGGCACAGCGTAAGGGATGGTTTGATGAGGGTTGCAGTGGTGCGAAGAGATCATTGTTGAAGATTTTGAGAGCACTGGCCGCTAGTAGGAGGGAGATTACATTTGCCAGAGCCCTATATCAGACAGAGATCCAGAGAAGGCAAGGGGAAATTGAAGGGGCAGCATGGGGGGACTTTCTGAATGTGGCTAAATGCAGGGATCAGAGGAAACAAAACTTTTGGGATTTTTTGAAGAGGGTTCCCCGTGGTTCTATGCCTGAAGGGGTGAGTGGCACTAATGTAGAGGAAGTAGCCTGGTTGGAATACTTTGGGAGTCTGTTCAGTGGAGGAGACACAGGGGAAAGTACTGGTTCGAGCACCTCACGCCTAAAGTTTGGGCTGGAGGAAGTGTCTAGAGCCATCAGACAGCAGGCGCACAATAGTGCCCCCGACGTGATTCCCTCTGATATGTTTAAGGACCATCTGAATCTGTGGGCACCACTTTTAACTGTGGTTTTTAATGCATGTATGGAAACGGGTAGATACCCCCTGTCCTGGAAAAAAGCTATTATTTTCCTCATTTTTAAAAAGGGGAATTATGCTAGCCCACTTTCATATAGACCAATTTCACTCTTGGATACATCTTTTAAGATTTTTAGGAGAGTGTTATTATGCCACATAGAAAGCTGGCTCGCGGAGGAGTCCATTTTGAGCGACACACAGTTTGATTTTCGCCCCGGGTAGGGACAATGGAACAGAGTCTTAACTTATACCTCCTGGTGGCTAATTCAGTATTCTGCAGGGTTGAGGGTGTGTACCTGGCGTTTATGGACCTGAGCACGGCTTTTGATAAGGTAGAAAGGAGGAAACTTTGGGCCATGCTCGGGTCCATGTGCTGTTCAGGGGATATTTTGAAGATTCTGGTGGAGCTACACAGAAACAATGAGGCCTGCGTACGTAGTGGCCTGGGTGGTCATTGCACAGCTTGTTTTAAGGTTGGGTGTAGCGTTCAGCAGGGCTTTGTCTTGGCACCAATTTGTTTTTGCCTATATATTAATGGGCTCCCGAAGGACCTGCTTAACACCTTGGCTGATCTATTGTTTTTGTGGGGCCGGGCCTATTGTGTGCTGGCTTACGCAGGCGATACTGTATTGCTGGCTAGGACCCCAAGAGCACTCCAGATTCACATTGATGCATATGAAGCATTCATGAGTTATTTGGGGCTCAAGATCAACACAAAGGAATCAGCTGTAATGGCATGTGTGGGAAGAAAAGGACAGCAAACATGCAACCTATGCTCTGTGTTGGAGAAGTAATCCCAAGGGTGAAGGTGTTTGACTATTTGGGGATTCGATTTTCAGAAAAACTCACCGGGAAGACACATTTAATCAAGCAATCGGCTACATTAACCCAGCAAATAGTGGACATTTTTCGTTTTATGTCACGCTGTGAGGGTCAACCTCTGGACACTGGGGCCAAGATTTATGTCGCTCAATCAAAGGCTATCACTCTGTATGGTGCACAACTATAGGGCCTGCAGAGCACTGATGAGATAAAAACAAAGGAGAACCAATTCCTCAGGAGATTAGTGGGGCTCCCGAGTTGTTCCCTGTGCCTATGCATCCACAAGGAACTTGGCTTGGAATTTGTGGAGGACCAGTGGGCCCTGTCCCAGATAATGTTCTGGGTCCGGATATGGGCAAACAAATGTTCCTCCCTCTGTCATACTATAATAAGGTCAGTAATGGCCAGGGCTGACTGGAGAAAAATCCTGTTGCTCAACTATATTGATAAAGCCTTTGGAGAAGCGAATCTAAGTACCTTGTCGCCACCAGTGGCTCTACTGACTAAAATAGAGGCACGTAGTTACAAACGTGCTCTAGGAGAAGTGTTTGCTATGAAAAGACTATTTGCTGAGCATGAGAGGAATGGTGATACAGTGTATGCTGTGATTAGCCGGCTGAATGAGATCCAACCATACCTAATCTGGGGTACTAGTAAAAAAAGACCGCTGGCTAATCACAAGGGCAAGGTTTGACTGTCTTCTCCTGAGGGATAATACAGTGCACTGGAAGGGCTACCCAGATTCAGCTCAGTGCCCAGTGTGCGGGTATAACAAGGAAGATTGACTCATTTGTTATTGTTTTGCACAGGGTACGAAGGGATCCGCAGAGCCACGTTGTTACCTGTGTTGAGGGAGGCCAACATTTATCAACATGGAGCTGCCATTCTGTTTCTTTTGAACGCTGACTCTGTTCTGGTTGCTTGGGCCTTACTCTCTTTCTTGAAAAGAGCAATGTATTTCAGAAAGTGAATACTGAGGTTACAAGGTGAATAATGCTGTGTGTTCTACTTTTGCCTGTAATGGGAATGGGAGTTATATCTTGCAGATTGTGTTTTCACTGCGTGCATATCAAAGAATCGGTGAACTAGATTGTATGTGTTTTGTTTTATCAGAGTGTATTTGATATGTACTATGTGGGTTTTCAGTGATGTACGTAAATTTATGGGAAGGATTTTGTAACAATTACCAAGTGTGATTATTGTTGTGTAATGTTTCATGTGTGTTTTATGGATTTTGCATCCGAAATAAAAAATGTTGACTGACTGAATAAAATAGAAATACATTATTAATCAATTTAGATATAAACAAATTATGCATCCATGAAATTCCAACTTCAATTAAGAATAATCAATACACTGGTCACATCATGTTTATATGCTACATTTCCTTGAATATACGTTTGCAAACACACACATCATCATATGTACATTTTGTTTACACTGGGTGCACATACACCATGGATTGAAAAATGCATGAGGGTCCAGAATGAAGCTTTCATTTGTTAAAACCAAATTAAAGCAGTACATCCCTGCCAATCTAAATCTCTCCACTTCTCCTTTATTACAAAATAGATATATCCCCCCTTTACTCAATGGACAAACAGCATTCTAGAAAACTCAATTGAAATGACAAGCTGCTTAACTTTCCCATGTAAATCGTTTTAAAAAAAGGAAAATGTATGTTCACTAAAATCCCTACAGTGGTTTTTCTATTGCATTCATGTATTAGTGTAGATTTCTCATTTTCAATGGGAAACTTAAATGTGGGAAAATGGGTAGCAATTGGTCACTTTTTCCTCTTTTTCTTGAATGGATCAGTGCCAGTAACAGCACTCTGTTTTTTTTTATCTAACCAGGAACGGATTTAAATTACTTTATTTTTCTAGGTATGCACAACGTGAGATGTCCTTTGCTCTTCTGTGCTTTTACATTGCACAGAAAATGAATCAAGGAGTCTCCCAAGTATCTATTTAATAAAATCTATAATTCCAAAAGCATGTGCGCTGCTGAAATATTTACTTATTTCCCATGATGTATATTCAATTTATTTACCCCTGCTCCTCAGTACTTACCAATGACAGGGGCCAGGGTTTAATCTATTTCCCTTCATGGTATAACTTCTCTCAGGATTATTCCCCCTTTATATTATACTTACATCTGAGTTCATTTTGTCTGTGTCACAGACAGGTGTGCACCCTGTTAAGGAGCAGTTCAATTCTCCTATTCTAGGAACAGGTGGGCATCAGTCAGCAAGATGGGGTCAGCATCCCTCCATAGCCTTGTCTCCCTTTTTCTGTATTGAGAAATGTTTACTGTCTCATCCACTGAAGAAGGTGTGGGTCTTTAATTCCACGTAGGCCTCTCTTACAGTGCTCTGTTGGTAATACATAAAAATCGGTCCAAAAAGGAAGGCAATCTATTGCATTCTTCTTTCTGTTGTTATCAATTCTTCTTTCTCTCTTCTTTCTCTCCATTAGTCAGTGATTGAGTGAGTGTATCCCCAGAATATATGGGTTTGAACATTTATAGAGCAGAAACCACACCCTTAGGAGGTGTGTATAAACTCTAATCTAATTAGTCAATGTATGTGATTAGACAGTGTTCCAAAAGTGATATCACCCTAAACCAACGCCTCCATAGTCATTGAGCATATTAATGAAGAGGTCAGTCTGATGGGAGTAACTTCTAAACCCAGTGTCTCTCCAATTTGGTGTAAGGTCATCTTGGAGATTTTGACATTAAACATTGTTAACTTCCAGTAGCATATTCCACATATGTGATCATGTTACTAACCAGTTCATCAAATTGCTCTCACCTAGGCAAATCAAATAATGCAATTTTCATCTTGGTACAATATAGGGGGAATAGTTACACATTTGTGTCTTTTTCACTCTGATTCTTTGATACACAAAGGAGGTCATTACGACCTTGGTGCTAAGTGCACCAACTTTACCACCATGGTGTAAACTCCCTTTACACCATGGTGGATGGCGGATTTACCGCCCCATTCCAAGGTGAGTGGGGCGGTAAATCCCCATTTCCCATTTTCCCTTCCCCATTCCCATTTTTGCCCAATAGGGCATAATGGGAGTGGGGAAGGCGCTAATTACGCCGCCGTAAATTACGGCGGCGTAATTAGCACCATGGCGGGTTAGCGCCATGGATTTTAACGCCTGCTAAAAGCAGGCGTTAAAATCAGAATCAGGCGTTAAGGGTTAACGGTGGCGTTAACCCTTAACGCCTGAGTTGTAATGAGGGCCAAATTGTTTTTCCATCTCAAAGTAATAGGCTCGACGGCATGGATGTTGGGATATATGGTTCGCTAACATGCACCATTTCTGTATGTAGATTTCCAAATGTGCCTAATTTATATAATTAACATAATATGAAAGACATGGTTTTGTATCTAACTGATGCGCTTTCCCATCTGAACATGTTAAACAAAATAAGGCTCTATAACGTGCTGAACAAAGGTTATCAATAGAAATATGATTCCCAATGTGTGTTCTATGGCGCATTTTCTTTCTTATTTACAAAACATGATATGGAAACTCCAATTTCTCTGCCTACTAACAAAAAATCTGGTGTGAGTTTCAACCAGCTCTGAGTTGGGCAATTCCTGTGAATGCTGTTATCATAACAAATGTTCTTTGTAGTTGAGCTGGCAGGGTCATTTATGACTTTAGTCCCACCCTTTGTATGTTTACAGAATGTGACTGCCCCTTCCTATCACTTAAGGAAGACTTTCAGTCTACACATGTGTAAAGAATTTCCTTCAGGAGAAGCCTGGCTGATTGAAATAACAGAATAGATGAGAGGGGACTACTAGAGGCCACTGCTCAGTAAATCCAATCTATATTTATGGATTAAAGAAAAACAAAAGGTGATGGCTGTCAGGTTTCAAATTAATCATATCTCTGGCGCAGCTCTGGGCAATCCTCCAAACCATTATTCTTTAGCCTGCCAATACATTACATAAAGGGGAAAGACCATATGCAAATCAGGTTTGGTCCCACCCCAAAAGGGGAAGTCTAGCCCAAACTGCTAGGTCACATCCCTTCAGCACGAGACCACAAGCATCCCAAATTAAACATATAAACTCAAGCACAGAGACCCATCTAAATTATAAATGGGTATCATGTGTTTTTATTTCAGAGCCTGCCTTCCTGAGAATCAAGTACAAGCAATCATTAGGTTTTATGGTTCAGTTTCCAAAGCCTTGAGTTTAATTTTCTAGTGGGAAGGCAAACCATCCCCAGTACTGCATTATGTTGCTGGTGGGTTGTGAGTTGGAATACCCTTTTTCATTTCAGGCCAAGCTTCATTCAGGTTGGTTTAATTCACAGTTGCAGCTTTTCAAGTTACATTTTCTTCTCCTATTGCTTTTACATTTCAACTAAACAGTGCAACATTATAACTTTCTTTTTGCACTCACCCTCATTTCACAGCTTATTTTCTGCATCTGTAGGTTTCAAAGTACTGATTATTAATCCTGTAAAGGAAATAAACACAATGCAAGGCCCAGTATCGTTTTTGTTTTCTTTTCCCTCAAATGCTGTGCTTTTCATCACAGATTGGACTGTTCTGTATTAATACAAGTTGCAGGATACTTTCTAGTACTTGTAAATATTTATATTGCACCTTGTCAAATACTTAGGACATGCATTTGGATTGTAGATGGCTGTAACCCTTGCACATTTCCTTGCACATGTGTTTTTCAGATGCTGTGTTCAGTCTGCAGGTCACATGTTTGTTTTTAAAATGGTGCATTTCTTTCTTTGCATAGATGTCCTTACAATGTGACTTATACTGCTTCATCTCTAACAGACTCTCAGAGGAATTGGGATTTTAGGAAAACCTGCCAATTTCAATACTTGTATCAGTGTGGTTGCAGATCCTCTGTCTGAGTAAGAGATGAGTGGCTAGATACCGAAAATATGCACTATACAAGCACAATTTTGCATCATTTAGCAATAGGGCAAACTTTTCCCCAGTGCAAAAACATATGCTTTCGGTGCATTTTTGTACCCAGTCAAAATTGCATTTTCACATGTGCAAAGTAATCTGGCCCCAGATGCCAGTGTGTCTTTGAATTAGAGCGAGTTACTGAGCTTTGCACCTTCTGTGGTAGGAGGGAGCTGGATGAAAGTTAAGAAGAGGTTCCCTGGCCTATGTTAGAGACAGAAGACTTTCTTTTTTTTTTATTTTAATAATTTTTATTAAGTTATGTAGTATACAATCATAAAGTCATAACTTCACAAACATAATGCAGTAAAACCTATACAATGGTATGGGTTAAACAGTGGTACAAGAAGGTGTTCCGAGAGAGCAATTAATTTAGTACACTGTGTATATTTAGGAGTTAAGCATTAGAGGAACAAATTGTCAATACAATTGAAAACAACCATGGCACAGTATTGTGCTAAACTTAGTGTAAAACGATTTCTGCATTATGATGTCTTAAGTGGGGGAAGACAAACACAAGACTGACAATTGACAAACACGAGATGTGAGGGGAGGGGGGAAAAAGGAAGGGAGGTAAATATTAATGAAGAGAGGCACCTTGGCATATATTACAATAAATATTCAGTTGAGTGATCGGATCAAAATTCACATGTAAAGATCTTGGGAGCATCAAAGGAGTATGATATATTTGAGGATGTCACATTCCGTGCGTGGTTACATTAAAGTGATTCAGATAGCGAATGAAAAATGACCATTTAGCATTAAATTTGGGTATAGAATTAAGATTGTTTGCCATGCACATTTCCATCTTTTGCGTGAGACATATATTGTTCCACCGTCAGAGAAACACTGAAACTGAAGTCCCGTTGGATCAAAGAAATCATTTCCAGTCCAGCTGTTGCTAAAAAAAATGGGGTAGCTATTTTAATCAGCAAGAAACTATCATATAAAGTTCTCGACCAAGGTGCGGACACAGATGGCAGATGGGTTTGGGTTAAACTAAATGTAAACTCTACTGATGTTACCATTCTGAATATTTATGGCCCCACCTGCCCAGATCCCAAGTTTTGGACCACCATCAAACAAATGATACTTCAAAAAAACTTTACAAATTTAATTATGTGTGGGGATATGAATCAAGTCCTTGATCCTTTTCTGGATAGAAAATCTAGCTGCCTGTTCAAAAATAACAAAACACACAAATCCTTTTCAGAATGCTTAGCCGAAACTGGTCTTATTGATACATGGAGAATATCTCACCCTACTCAACTTGACTACACTTTCCACTCTTCCCCACATAATACTCTCTCTCGTCTTGACTATATTTTTTCCACTAAAAACCTTACAGGTACCATTATAGATTCCAAAATAGAAAATATCATTATTTCTGATCATGCCCCTGTTTGTACCTCTTTCAGTCTTTCTGATGTTCGGAAACCGTCATCTCGGTGGAAGCTTAACAATTTTCTTTTACAAGACCCTCAATTCATCCTATCCGTAGAGTCTTTTGTTCAACAATTCTATGCGGATAATCAAGACAGTGACACTTCGGTAGGGAATAATTGGGATGCCTTTAAAGCTGCATTAAGAGGTCACATCATGGCTTACTCTGGAAAAATGAAAGCTCTACGCAAAAAACACTTAGATGACCTTTACTCTCAGCTAACTACAGCCGAACAACACTACTATAGTGTTTCCAACCCTACCAATCTCCGCAAAGTACTGACTTTACGCTACTCAATTAACAAAGAGATCACAAATCTTGCTGCAGGGACAATTCTTAAATACAAAACTAAAATATATCAAACATCCAACAAAGCTGGAAAAGCACTGGCCTCTTACCTAAAAACCAAAAAGGAACAATTTTTCATATCTCACATCAAAGACCCTTCAGGCAATGTGCATCACCATCCCAAAGATATACTAAATTGTTTTAGAGACTTCTACACCAAACTATACACTCCCGAAAACTCCATTCCCCATAATAACATCACATCCTTTTTTGATAACATTAATAGATCCTCCTACCCCCAAGCTGATTTATCCTCTTTAGACTCTGTAATTACTCTCCCAGAGATTTCCAAAGCAATCAAAGGATTGGGTAAAAGACAGAAGACTTTCTAACAGAAACGAAGGTGCCTTTCCATTCCTGCTTGCAAAATAAAAACGATTGGTTGGTGAAAATAAAAAGAAATTAATGGAACTTTCAAACACACTTTGGAAATAGTGTTTAATATTATTTCACACGGTGATTGCAACATGTTTGGAACACAAATCATGTATGTATTTGACTCCGTCACGGATTAGGTGGAATGAGGCATACAGTGGAACTATAAACATGTTGCTATTCGGAAATCCTTTATTGGTTTCGTAAGAGGAAGTGGCTTTGAGCGGATGCCGTTTCTTAGAAATGTGTATTGGTTTCTGCATGAGTGTCTGTTCTGGCTCAGTTAGTGTGGGCCTCAGAGCACAGTAATACACAACGCCCTCATCCTCGAGGCTCGCCCGAGAAACCTGCAATGAAACAAGTTTCCGATTCCAGTCTAATTCGGCAGAAACACCTTGCTGGGCCAAGTTGTCCTCAGGCTGGTACTTGGCAACATGGAGGAGCCTGTGAGGAGGTTGGTTCGGTTTCTGCGCATACCAGAACAGATATGGGTTACTATCGGCTGTTGTAAAATTGCAGCTGACGGTGCCATTCTGTGCCTCGCTGATATGTAGAACTGATGGGAACTGGAAAACTGAATCTTCAAAAGTAACACCTGAAATGAAAACAAAAGGTACCTACGTTAATACCACGCTGTTTACTTTACTAATGAGGTTTAATATGGGGGAATATAATAGAACAACACAGAGGGGTGGGTTATCAGATCTCTGCTGCTCGAATCTGTAAATGGAATTCGTCTTCAACAAAGAGTGTTTTTTTTTTAAATCGCAACAAGAAAACGGATTTTGTAGTAATTGTCCTTTATCTCTACTTCAGTTAAATATTCCATTACCTTGAAATAATGGCTTTATGTATTTTCTTCTCAGCATATTTGTATGTTCTCTTCGCAATTAATTATTAAATTGCCACTGGTAAGGCTCTGGATTGAATCATTAGCATGTTTAATGATGGGCACATTTACGATTTACCTAAAGGGGTGTCCTTCTCTGTCTCCGAAACCGTTTTTTTGTCTTTTCCTCTGCATATGTTTTCTTTAGCTTGCATGGAGACTATGTTGTGACATCTCTTCATGTCTGCCCCAGTAGGGATTCTCAGAAGGAGTACTGGGCATGACCAAGCAAACCTTCGTAACCCACTACCGGTTGGGGTGTAGCATGAACGATGAAGAGGTGCTCGGCTGAGGTGATGTCATGCCATTAAAGTGATGGGCTGACATGGATGAGAAAGGAGTCCCTCGCTCTCCAATATATAGGATTCCCGTGTTATTAATCACATCAAAATGCAAGAACGAAACTGCATTTTTATGCGAGTCTAAAAAAGCGTGTCTATGTTTAATTGCTCTACTTTAAAAAGCTATTAGGCACATAACTAAATGAACTGTGTTATAAGGTCACATGTGTCATTGTTGTCAAAAGGTTTGCCGCATGTTATGTATAATATATAGAATATTTGGAGTTCTCCAAAAAATCTAAACCTTTTGCATGTCAAAGAAATAGACATCATGGAAATGAACTTAACATTTTAGAGAAAGCATGTTATTTTGTGACTTCGTTTTGTTGTTTGAAAGTTATCTGCAGTAGATGCATTAACCTACCAGACTAATGTAACTATATTTTTATTTCCCAGCCCACTAGTACCACCTCGCATTTAAACGCAATGCCTGCAAGTAACACAGGGATCTCTGCAGTAGGGGTGCAAACCACATGGCTGCCTTAGCAGCCTCACAACATTGGAAATTGAAACTGTTTGCGAGACTTGTGTCCATAGAATAACAAGAATACAACCAAAAGGGCAGTATTTGAAACGATTGTCAATACCAACAAAAATAAAAAAATGTTGGGAGCTCAGCACACTGCTCTTCTAGCATCGGCTGCTAAAGATGGCTGAAATCTGCGGCCTATTCCCGCGGTTTATCAGCTAAGTGGAGCTTGAAAGGAGGGGAAAGGCGATGGGAGCGGACATGCCAATTCGTCTTTGAAGTTGGTCTTATCCCTGCACTGCTGGAAAGCAAATATGTGGCTATGACTGTAGGCTAGATATTGTGGTCTGAACGCCAGATTGCAGCGGGGCAATGAGTGAAAGCTTCGGGTATGAACCTGAGTGCAATCCTTGGGTACATTCCTAAGAACAATCTCCGGTGGGATCATGAGTAGCAGAATCGGTTAAGAAATCTACCTTGAGTAGCAGTGACAGGTGTTTCACTGTGTAACGATGCATTGTGGTATCTTGAGGTCCATCCCTCCATGTGATTCTTAGTACAAGTGTGTGGTGTTGTCCTATTCAATGCCCCGGAGAAGGGCACAACCTGCAGTCTCTGGAGGCACCATGGTTAATAGACTACTGTGGAGCCTTATAACTATTCTAGAATGTGACTTTGCGATTCAGTCTATGATCGTTGCCCAGGACCCAGGCTAGCATGCACTGCATGCACTGCCGTTCATATTTATGTACATGAACATGAAACAGTAATAAGGTGTGCTTTTGATTTGAAACTTCTGTGCCCTCAGGAGTGTGAGATATCCAATTGGCCAAACTAAAGTGGGCAGCCAATGTAGTGGTTTTACTGTATACTCTAGGACTGATGGTGCCAACATCCAAAGATTTTGGAACCCTCGACTGGAGCAATTCCCTAAATCCATCCTGCCAGGTACACGGATAATTTGCCATTTCTTCAGGTGTTGTTATTGCCTAATAATAACACAGACACATTCTGGAAGTCCAAGGCCCAGCATAGATTGTTCATGGCAACCTTTATTGTATCCCGCACACTCTTTTATGCATCGCCTTTTCCAGTAGGCTTAAAGCAAACCTGGAGCGCTCTCTTCTATGCTAGCATGTCTTATTCCATATTGGCAAGACCTGAGTTATCCCGAAAGTCTCAAGGCTATGCTGGCAGTCATTGGTTTGCTCAGGAAGCCTTTGGCTGCACCTCATGACAGTGTCAGACCCAACCTGTTATGTTCAAGCATATCTTGCTCGGCCCAGCACCCTCCTTGCACACTCTGCCCCACCGGACACACACAGTCCCACCCATACCCCTCTCGGACCTCCCCCATACATCCCATAGAAACGGCTTACCAAATAATAAAAAGATTGCGATGCACAGGTGCAGAGAACGCATTCTGAGATCTGCTTGCCACTCGTTTTTTTGCAAAGCTGAAACGTTGAACGATACCTATATGAAAGGGACTCTGTGGGTGTTGTTCTCTCATCTGCGCTCCACCTACCATTGTTTCCTTGGCAACACTAAACCGTAAAACTTTCCACACATGCTCGAGCCTCTCTGTGGTTTCTATTTAGACAGTTAACTAGAAATTGTACAATTACTTCATTACTTATCAGCAATCTTCCTTGCTCCTTGCTTTGCTAGAGTAACAGTACCACTTCTATTTCAAAACAGTTTTCCCAATAAAATGAGGCATTTGGAACTGCATGTAAAGCCAAGTATGACAGGCTTTACAATAAGAAGGTGTTGGAGGTTGCTGGGGCCTTACAGCTGTGTCTTGTGCTGTTGGGCAAATCGTACATTTACCCCTCTCTTAGTCATAGGGAGGACAGGGCAGCAATCAGTCCTGGGAAGGGGATTGCGGGGGGGGGGGAGGGGGGAAGGTTCATTGCAGTAACTCTTTGTAATATCATAGGAAACACCATAGACTATTATTAGCTCTTCTTTCCAAAAGGCGGAAAAGAAACAAAAACAGCACTGGGAGATGAAGGCAAGCTTTACCGTGTATCCTTTTAAACAACCTTCGTTTTAACTATTTGATCAACATAAATGTGAAAATATGGCTTACTGAGTCGCATTTGGAATGAGACGACCGATCCAACAGCAAACATTGTCAAAACCCTGTTTACCTGACCTGTAAAACGTTATCTCAAAAGGTCACCTCGAATTAGTCTTCTGTATTTGTGGTGTGCACATGCACACAACACAGAGCTAGATGTGATCATTGTGTTGGTCCTACACTTTTATGACTCTCTATACTGTAACCTGCATATCTAGCATATAACCAATTTAACTCACTGCGTTACCTGCAAACCAAGTACATCAATAGATTGACTTGATCAAATGTGCATATTCAGCCATAACTGCATAGTTGTCTCACAGTGTTACATGCTACATAGCACACCGCTAGATTGAGTCAATTACATGTATATATGAATCCATACCAATTGTTTAACTCATGGTATTCGCCTACGACCCTCAATGCATAACTGGTTGGACTCACTGTGTTTGCCTGAACACCAGCACCAAGCTAAATCAACACGCCATTTAACCCTGTTGTAAGTAGTTCCATCACACTAGAACTAGGCCCCTGACACGTAGAGTACCAGATACAAAAAATTCCTCATGTATCTACACCAACAGCCATCCTAGCAGCCATAAGTCTGCTCCCACAAGAATAAATGCCTGTTATTCCATTCATAACTAGAACCCCCTGTGAGGAATTGACTTCTGGCAGGGGTGCAAAGGCCTGGCTTTTTTGATTTTTTTAAAAATTCAACCAAAAGAACCTCAACGTCCAGGATTACCTCCAAAATAAATGATGCATACACTTGCATGCCCAAAATGAGATTTCATCAACACCTTCCATTACTTCCTCTATATCGTCTTTCCGCCATCTTCTGCAGAGGAACTGCAAGCTACCATTGACTGATGCAACCCATTGGGATCTGCTGAGGATCCATGCTCCCCTAAAGTTTCTAAATCCACCATGTAAACTCTATACTTACTACCCATCATTCTATCCCTCCTCAATGATTCCATCTGCACAGGAAGAGACCCAGCTCAGTTGAAATTTGCATACCTCAAACCTCTGCTTAAAAAGCCCAGAGATGACCCAAATGACCCAGTCAGTTATCGCCCTCGAGCAACATTTTTATCTCGAAACTCCTGGAAAAATTCATATATGATTTCATTGAAACAGACCAAATCCTGAATGAGGCACAGCACAGATTTAGATTTTCTAGACGAACAGCTAGCTCCATCTGGGATACACTTAAAAACAATGTGGATGAATACTCAGAAAATGCGCTCATCCTGCTAGATATACCAGCTGCTTTTGACAACACCAGTCACACGATCCTCCTAAAAAGACTGAAAGATATTGGTATTAAAGAAATAGCTTTACATTAGAACACCTCCATCCTCACCAATAGAAAATAAAACACTATCTTGGGCCCCTACACTTCCCAGCCTCACCCACTTATCTGCGGAGTACCCCAAGGATTCACACTCTTACCTCTATTTTTCAACATCTACAGAACACCCCTACTAAACATCATCAATAGATCTGGTATCTCCTGCTACAACTACGTGAATGACACACAAATGCTCCAGACAGATTCCACATTAACCACAATCCCTTGGCCTGAAGAGATGGGCCCTTGCCTGAACCCGTTCACCAACAAAAGGAATCTTTATACCAAAATGGACAACAACCTTATTCTTGATCTGCCGATTAAAGCAATTGCAAGAAGCTGTTTCTCAAAGCTGTGCATGCTATGCCATATCTGACCTCACTTAACATTCACCCACAGGGCTATGGTCATAATTTCTATAATAATGTCCAAAGTCCCATATGAAAACAGCCTCTATGTCAGACTTCCAAATTACCTAATGGGGAACTTCAAAGTGTTCAAAATGCATCAGCAAGACTATTTCTCTGAATTAAGTGATTTGAACATATCACATCAGCATTATGTATTCTCCAATGGCTACCCCTGAAAAAAGGGTTCATTTCAATTTAATGTGCATTACCCATTACCATGAACGGGGCACTCCCTCCCTCAGAAATAAGGTTCAATACTATGCTCCCTCCAAAACACTTGGACTAGTACTAGTCTCCAACTAGGAGGAAGGACAACTCAGGGGCAATGCATTTGTCTTGGAAGCAAGACAACACAGTGCAACACGGGTTTGAATCCCAAACCCGCGCTTAGAAACCACTCGCTGGTATTAAGCGTGTTATAAATGAACAATAAAATAAATAAATAAAATAAAACTTTAAGAAACAACAAGGAGGATACTTTATTTCAGTTCCCACAAAGTTGAACACCCTGCCCACAACTCTGCACCTGGAAGTGAACCACCTGACTGTCATGAAAGAGCATGAGGCTTGGCTTTCAACCAACCACTTTGAAAGAAATGAAAGATAATAGCAACTGACTAAACACTGTACACCAGAAGCTCAAACTACTTTAAGACGAGCAATTGTGAAACTCTTCTTACTACCATCTGCAGGAATCCAATTTGATTGATGGATACTCTGATGAATGACACTGGATCACACATGAATCACAGTGAAATGTATAACCAAGAGCCAGGCAGCAACACCCAAACTCTCCTCACCTCTCCATCCACTCACATCCCTCCAGTAATCCCTTACTGTTAAAATCTTGTATCCTTACACTCCCAACACTCCTTCAGGTCTAGTTCACTTAACCAACTCAGACACTATTCCTCTTCTTTAAACAACCATTCTGTCACTTGTTGCGCTTTACAATCCGAGGGCTGAACATATGGCTAACCTGCCCTGTCCCTACAAAAAACCAATAACACAGAGATTTTCATAGCAGTACATAAGTAATGGGAACTTCCGACCTACATCCATCAACACCTCAGCTTTCTGCATCTGCCTTCCTGCTATCTGACTAATACAACCGGCCCTCCTTTCTTACAGAGCCATTTGCAGCAATGCCAACGTTATTGGCAGAAGGGCACTATGTAATACCACTTTATATTACATTACATTACTATCCATACCTGTAATTCTTACTTTATCTAGCAGTGCCATTGAACCATCCTCTTTCCATAACTGCTCTTAGTGCTTTGAAGCAGCATTTACCCTAGCTGGCTTGCTTACAAAATCCCAATTGAACAAACAATCTTTCATAATGGGAATATTGTGAGTTTGTATTCTTTGGGAGGAATACAAAAATAAAACATCACTGTTAGATGGGATTTATTCATTACTTGACAACCTGATGATTACAGTCAAGCAGTTTGAGGTCTTTGGTTACAAGGGGAGGAGATAATCAACACAGCTAAACGTAGTCAATGCACTGCAGTCTTGGTTCATTGGTGAAAAAAACATTCTGAGATCCAGTATTCCGGACAGGGGGGAGAAAGCAAACAGCACAAATGCTGGTACTGTGGATGGAGGGTTTCTTTACAGTGTAGACCTCTTGTGATCCTAGGCAAGCAGCACATCTAGATCTCAAGTTACTGCCCAGTGATGGAATTTGGAAGGAATTAGAACTGGTAATTCAATGTATTATTGCAGATAAGTCTTGCATTTTCTGGGCAATGTGAGGTGCTTGGAATGAGACGCGGACACAGAGGAGACATGTTTGTTGCTACACACTTTTATTAAAACAAATGGGGGTCGGAAAATGCCTCACTATCCCTGATCTAGGAGGACTTTCTCTACCTCAACTAAAACTAATGGGTCTGTCCTGTGTCAAGATGTCCAAACAGAAGTATGCCATGTGCCTGTAATCCTATTCTGGCCCTCACACTCTAACATAACTCCAAGTTGTAAAGGGTATTGTCTCTTGATTTCTCAAAGTGCTCAGATGAAAAAGTTCAACACAAAAGTTAAATTAAAAGAAAAGTCTTCCAGATGGACAATGTTCACAGTTCCAGGGAATAGCTTTCTTCCCTAGGCTCCTTGTACCAAAGCAACAAGTTCAAAAAGAATATTTATGTTTCCTAGATGATTACTTTCTTCCCTTGGTGTATTCCCTTCTTTTGGGGAAATTGCTCCCTTCCCCAAGCTTTTCCTTCACTTTAAAATCCTAAGGGTATCTTTCTTCCTAAGAACTCTCATTTCCTTTGTACAATTTTATAACAGTTAATAAGCTCACGGGCAGAGCCTTCCTTGAGATCCTTCTTTCAACAGTTCACACAATAGTTAATTCTCTCAAGGGTATGAAACTTCCTTGAGACACACTACAATATGCACCCATATTTGTCTTCACCTGGTAAACTTTCCTGCCAGGACTTTGTGCTTAAAACATGTAACTTAACTTCACCTGGTATACTCAGCTGGCAGGACTGTATTAGACAAACACTTAACTTCATTGGTATACTTCCTTGCCAGGACTTTATTTTACACAACAATTGCTCTTCCACGTAGGGGTTTAACAACCTATTCATAAAAGGTTCTGTGAATTCTTTTACTTCGTTAATGACTTTAGTTTTGAACTCTCACTGCGTTTTTGTGAAGCGCCAAACTCGTCCGGTAACCCATTGGTGTTCTTTAGGTTTGCCTGTATATTCTGGCTTCCTATCACTTTGGTTTATTTCACTCTGTGTTATTCCTACCGAGCGGCATACGCTTGCCGGTAACCCAGTAACCCACTTGTGTTCCCTGGGCTTACCGGTTGCCTCCAGGATACTGCAATTGATCTTAAAAATATTTCCTATGCATCTTACCTTAGTTTTTCTTACATTTACACATGAGGAAACAACGAGTAGGGCCCACCATCTTGTGCTAATCTTATCCGTTGATCCACCGTCCTAAGTTTAAGTGCTCCCTCAACCGCCCCTTAAGTTGACATCACTATTCCAAACGATATGCTCCATCTATTTCATAACATTTGTGTCCAGCATAGCCAAACGTGCCCCGTCATAACCCACGCCATAACATTACCTAACGCAGAACCAGGAATTTAAACACAAACATCCACACACAGCACAAACGTTTTGTTTCTACTCACAAAAAGGAGAAATAAACATATATTTAGAAGAAAACAATAGTCAGGAAAGTACTTTGATTATTGACATAAAGCTCAAAAGAGAAGATTATGTCGACGTAAACATTGACAACTTTTGCCAACAGATGTCATAGCTAACAAACATTGTACGCTTCGATTTTATTTTTCTAAGTTCGTCATGTAATGCGATTGGGTTCAGCGCTACGATTAATCCCAGTTTTCAGATCTTTTAAGTGTGTAACGCCCTTATGGTACATTACTGATGTTTCTTCGATACACTTAGTCATAAGATCGTAGTCGTTTCACTTTCAAACACCACGCTTTTTCATTTGATTGTTTTCACAACATAAACACTGACAGGTTGATCCTTATTACTGCTACCACCAAAGGACAGATGGGTCCCTCCCGATCGTCCCACATAATGGTTATCAAAGAAGCGCCGTTGTAGATTGTCATCAATTTTGATTGAAGAATCCATTGCACAGAATCTGGAAAGCATGAAATGAGCAGAATGATAGAACATAGCCATGTAAATGAGAGAATTAAAAAATATATATTTCAGTAGCCAGTTTGCAATAGAATATACCGTCTAATCGAACATTAGTTTGTCAAATAGTTAATATATTATGTATTAATATTATGTAGAATTAGGTTTACATTATTTCACAATTTTCCATTCTCTATATGTGATGGTGATCAACTGCTATGAAAGACAGATCTCACAAATAGAAACTAAAGTTTCTTATGTCCACTTTCAATATTGTGAATCTTATCAATTCTTTTTGGATATTTGAAACATTGTGACCTTCAAACTGTGAGTGCAATTCATTCAAGGATAAATAACAAAAATACTTTTTATTCAGTGCTCTAAGGCATCCAGAGGTTGTTTTTGCGAAAAACTGCCTAAAAAAACAGACAAGACATTGTTCAGAAAACTAAGTACAATAAAAGGCAGTTATTGAAACTATGAACAAGAAATAGAAATCAAATATAGCAGGTAGGATTTGGTTACCAAAAGCAAGATAGCATGGAAGACTGCACAGCACAACATGGTGGAGCTGATTGCAGTTTGGGGAAGCTGTGTCCAATTAAGGAAAGTCCACGCTTCAGTAGCTTGCAGAAGCGATTGTAAATAAATCCTAGTCCTCGCTTGGTTGCCTAGCATGCAGGAGCTTGTAACAGATGAATGGAATCAGGGTCTCTCCAACTTGTAGTAGCTTGTTGCAACAGAATGTAATTAGTATGTCACCCCTACCCTTTGCCTTTTGGACAGCATACATCAACCAGAATGCATCAGCTGGTTCAACCTAAAGCCAGGAATGGAACATGAAAGTAGTTTGTTCCAAAAGTGCAGAAGTAAAACAGGTAAATTAATGCAATGGCCATTTGTGGGTTTTAACATGGAAGTTATGCTATGAACAAAGTCTATGAATGGATGCACAGACTGGCACTGGGTAGCAGGCGGATATATTCCGAACAACACTGCAGCAGTGTGGTTGTGGTGCAGATCGTCTGCCCATATAGTTCAGAACGAGCAATGTTGGTGATTGTAAAAAGGTCTTTCCACCGCTCACCCAATAATATGACTTCTGAAACGTGCATTGGTCATATTATTTCAACTATGGAACTATGCAACCAATTGCAATAGTACTCAATTCACCCAGTTCCCAAAACCTGAAAATAATGTATTGCTGTTAGCTCTGGGGCTATCTCTGTGCTGCAAGATAAAGAGATCTATACCGCCTTCTCGCTTGTCCCACACTCATTCATTGCTCAAAGCATACCCCTCCTCCTAGTCTCCTATAAACCTAACAACCTTTCTTACTAAGTCCTTGTTCCACCCTTACTTCATTTGTTCGCTACCTACATTTCTGGCATATATTTTATGGCTCTTACGGTAATATCTGCATGTCCGATCTACCTCCCGGCTACATAATGTCATGGCACCCCTTGCCACTGTTTATGCTGGCACACCTGAAGCAGCCCCCACACCATGAGGTGAGGCTCTCCAGAGTATGTTAACACAGTCTACTATTATGCTGTAACCATGTCAACAGGTACTCGCACCTGATGACATCAAATGATGTGGCAGGTCTATGCGATATTTCTGTATTTTAAAGACTGAACACAAAAAATACCTATTTTTTTCAGCTGTTTTTGTGTTGGCTTTAAAATGCCGAAATATCACATACTTCCCCCGTCCCTGCCTCCCTTCCCCACCCACCCTCTCCTGCATGTTGTCTTATCGGGAGGTTTTAACCCCCTGAACCTCCTATTGACCCACCCAGCCAAACACATACTCACTCTCCACACTGTAAGGAAGGCATGGTTTCAAAGTTAGACAGACACAAATGATCACAGTTCAAGGGTGATTATTAAACTGTAAAAATGGGTGAGATAAACAGCTAATCTCAACCTAACTCTAAGGTGGGAGCAAGCTACGACCATCAAATAATACGAATACCATCCAAGTGGAGTCTAATCAAATAAAAAGGGCTCATACTAAAAAACATGTGTGGGATGATGTTCACAAGAAAAGAAAAATGTGTTCACAAAATGATGTCAGCATGTTATGGCCGGGGATTCCCTTTCCCTCGTTTCTAGCACGGGACAAGGCAAGGCAAGACTCTTGAGCAAAGCACAATCCTGTGCTTCTCCGGCAAAAGGTTATAGTTCCTTTTCTCTATATCATGACCATCTGTATCCAAATCTTTCATGCAATGTCTCTTGCTTCAGAGGGCCTGATATGCCATTAACAACAAAAGAAATGTTCCTTCTGCTAATCTTCACATGGGGTGATTACTCTTCATGCTAGGATCCCCCTCAGCTGGGCTCCGGTCCTCCTCTCAACGTTAGTCTCCCTCATTCGGGCTCAGACCAACCACTTGAAACATTAGCCTCCCTTAGTCGGGCTCAGGCCAACCACTTGAAACATTAGCCTCCTTCAGTTGGGTTCAGACCAACCACTCACTGTGGACATCCCTCAGTCGGGTTCACACTTGTCATCAAAATGTTCAAGGGTGTATTATTGCACACCCTTATTCACAGGCATGCCTCAGCTGAGTTCTTCGGGTTCATCCCATTCTTCAACCTTTAATCATCCTCTTTCCATAGGTTTGTCCCTTAGATTCCTTGGACAGTGTCTAGCTACATGTCCTGTTTCTCTACAGGAAAAACAGACAGGAGGAGGTGGCCTGCTCCCTTTTATTTCCTCCCTTCTGCTTCTTTGGTTTTAGGAACAGTTCTTCTGATTTCTAGTTTTTCTCGTAGCATCCCTTCTTAAATTCTATATGACACCCTTGTTTATCTATTCCCTGAGGTTGTGGTTGGTGGATAGGACTATGATCCTTCCATTCTTCCCAACAATGGGCTGAGTGAAATTGTTTAGCTACATCTGCATGGTTTTTTGCAGTCTCAATGTCCGTGGCTAGGGTAGGTCGATTTAACTGTGGAACGCTTTCTGCAAAAAAAAAGGGGTAATGAATTAGTGAATTGTTCTAGGGTTAACATCTGTGTCAGTTCCTCTAAGGATTTGTTATTGATCCACAGGGCCACAGTGTTTATGACCCGTGCACCCATTTCTAAGGGTGTTTCTCCTGGATTTAATCTAATGGCCCTCAACTTCTGCTGATAAAATTTGCAGGTTTGCCCCAGTCTTTTTAATAGCCCCTCTTTGATGGATAGAAATGTGGCTCCCTGTGCAAGATTAAGTATCTGATAGGAGGTTTGTAGTTCACCTTTCAACAAAGGGGCCAAATAGAATCTTCTGAGGTTTTCCTCCCATCCTAGTTGTTCAGGTAGGCATTCAAAATTTAAGAAAATATTTCCTAAATCTTCACCTTCAAGTTATGGTTGAAGTACCCCCTGTGGTAGTAAAGGTCAATTTAGTTAACTTTTCTTGGAGTCTAGCTTCGGCCTGCATTTGATGAGCCTCTAACTGGGTGATGACATTGGCTAGGTCGACCATTTCTTCTGGGGGTGTAAGGCTTCCTTCAGTGGATGGTTCTGAATCAGAAAGGAAAACACTCTCAACTCCCTCGGATAAGGTTTCGAAGTCTGCTGACTCTTCTGATTCTGAGTCTGCCAAAGGAATGGACTTTGGTAAGTTAATCTCTAACCCTGATAGCCCTGCGATGGATGACAATTGGGTCCCGAAAAAAAACAGGTTCAGAAGGTGGGGTTCAGAGCACTAGGTCTAATAAAAGTAAAGATGGGTCGAACCTTCTGGATTATTCGATCCCACTGTTCTATATTATAATGTGAGAGAGGAAGGGTGTCTAGTAACACTTCAGTTTCAAAGAACAGATCCTGTTGAACGGTTGGCACATTAAGTTGGGAGAACACCTCTTTTAGTGTGGATATCCGGTCAGAGTCAAGGAGTTCAACAATTCCATTTTCTCCTTCTGGTTGTACAGCAATAATCAGCATGGATTTTTATTTTTATCAGTTGAATACAATCCCACTCTGACACCATAAGTAAGGAAGGCATGGTATCAAAGTAAAACAGACACAAGTGATCACAGTTCAAGGGTGTTAATTAAACTGTAAAAATTAGTGTGATAAACACCTAATCTAAACCTAAATCTAAGATGGGAGCAAGCTACGACCATCAAATAATAATAATACCCTCCAAGTGGAGTCTAGTCAAATAAAAAGGGCCTATACAAAAAAGCTATTGTCAAACCTTACTACTATGCTACAAAAATGTGTTGGATAATGTTCACAGGAAAAGAAAGAAGTGTTCACAAAATGATAGATGTTATGGCCGGGGTCTCCCTTCCCCACGTTTTTAGCAGGGGACAAGTCAGGACTCTTGAGAACAGCATATTTCTGTGATTCTCCGGCATGGGGTTATAGTTCCTTTTCTCAATATCAGGGCCTTCTGTGTCCAAGCCTGTTTCATGCAAAGTCTCTTGCTTCAGAGGGCCTGATATGTCATTAACAACAGAACAAAGGTTCCTTCTGCTAATCTTCATGTCAGGTGATTACTCTTCACCATTGGATCCCCCTCAGCAGGGCTCCGATCAACCACTCTCAAAGTTAACCTTCTTCAGTCGGGCTCAGACCAACCACTCACTGCGGACATCCCTCAGTCGGGTTCACATTTGCTGCAGTACACAGTACACAGTTTACTTAGTTTTCTCGCAATGCAGGATTCACTTCCCTTGGCTTTCCCCTGGCATCCCTCCATCGGTTTCACCTTGGCATTTTAACACAATAAAAACGAAAGTCATTCTAGACCCCTTAGGTTCTTTTCTTACCCAAGTCTGGGTCTCAGCCCCAAGTCAGGCTTTCCCTTCAGCCCCCAGCCAGGCTTCAGACAGTTTTATCACCACATTCGTCTCAGATGGGTTACTGTTTACCCTAATTTGCAGGCATCTCTCAGTCGTTAACACATTTGTCTCCACAATGTGCCAAAGACTTTCAACTATACAAGGGGTTTGGCTTGACCCTTGTAAGACCACCTTGACACTGCATGCCAGCCTCCCCTAGTGCGTTTTAGTACTTGTAGTTTCTACAACAACCGAAGACTTTTGACTGTGCACAGCATTCAACATAGCCTGCTGCAGGACCACTTCAATTTCCCATTTCAATACATTCTCCTTGTTCAGGAGGTTGGTACCAGTCACAGTCCTTTGTATGAGCGCCCATGTGGTGCCAAACTACTCTAACTCTGATACCAATTTGGCTTACAAAGGACCTTTGGCCATTAGTTTTCTTTCTTCAAATAATGTTGCTCTTCGCAACCTTGAGCGCAACACAGTCTGATCAATTATCAGCTCTGTCCAACTCACTGGCTGTGCCGAACTTTGTTGGCATCTACTGCCTCTGGAGTAAAGGATAGTACCACGATGGCAACCGCTTCTCCCCACTCTGGCTATCAGTGCGGGAGGGTACCACATACCGCTGACATCCTTCACAGCATTCACCAGCTGCAATTCCTGGTCTTACATTTCCCTTCTTGAAGGCTGTGCGTATCTGGGTTGAAAAGGGGAAGGGCAATTCTCTCCTTGTCGTCCTTTCAGATCTCGCTGCCTTTTTCCTCCATTTGAACGGCCGTCTTGGAAAAGCTGCTTCCTCATGTGTTTGGACTTGCTCAGAGTGTGCTTTCATGCTCTGCCTTTTGTCCCTATGGAGAAAGGAAAGGGAAGTCAGGTGTGTCTAATTATCAGCAATTGTCTGACTCTGCCTGACCATTGACCCTTGTGTTGGGACATGCAGGGTATACGGCTCTGGTGTTAGTCTGTTGTCTTTCATGGTAATCGGTCTGTGAAAAGGTGTTTGTGTCAAGAAAGGGGGGGTTGGATTTCTAGATATCTTGTGGGGTAAGATGGGGAAAAGGTGTCAAAGTACTGCGTCTCACCCTGTCATGCCCCACTTCCACTCCCAAAGACCCCTCACCCACGTGATCCTCCAGCACTGGTCCACCCCCAGGAACTTGATCTTATAGCGATGGCTATGTCCTGGCCACCTGAATGACATATCCCCGGGGACTAGTGAGGGAAACACCTTCAGGTTTATGTACACAAACACACACATCCAACAAACATACTTACCTTCTGGGATGTGTCTTTCTTCTCCCATCCATGCTTGCTCACGTTTCCTGCCTATCAGCCCCTGTACACACTTTTGTGCGGCAGGGGTATGGCAGTTTGATGTAGAAAGACCGCTCTGTGCGTTTTTATGGAGTAAAATAAAACTGGCTTTTGACTTGATACCGATGTGGCATTAGGTGACCTTTGACCTGGAACTGACATCAAATGGACTTGTGTCATACTACATTATAAACATAGAATAACAATACCTACAATAAGAGAGTGATTAATAAAATAGTAAATAGTACCAAAGTGGAAAAAATACTATTTTGGTTTCTAACCATATATCAATTATTGTGCTCTGTCGATAAACCCTGAGGACACTTGTGATATTCCAGGGGAACACCCAGCAGAACTGCGGTAGGTCACAAAAAAGTGCCTTCTTATGTTAGTACAGCCTCATATGGCCACTTATTCTTATATCCGTTAAAACCTCACATGCCAGTCATAGTCAAAATATGCCAAATACAGTTTCACATGCCGCAGGCACTGCTATAATATCATACATGCAGCCTTGTATACCATATAGTGCCTATTATGCCAAGCAAGGATCATGAGTGATCTGTAGTCATAATACATCACATGCAAAAACAATCCACACTATCCAAAGTGCTGTTATCCTTGATAAGTGCAGTCTTATTCGTTCAAGTATTGTTTTTTGTACCAGGTAAACCCTGATATGCCAGTTATGGTCATCATATGTAATATACTGCCTCACATGTATTTGTATTTATTAGGTTTATATAGCGCTTTACTCCAAAACGCTGCACATTTTAACAACAAGATACATTTAACAACAAAAATAACAGTAGAAGCAAATTACAATTTTGAATCAGACCAACAAAACAGTATGTAGAGTAATTCGACAGAAGGGAAGGGGGAGAGTGGTGGAGTAGAACAGGGAGGAAGAGGGAGGGATGGGTAGGAAGAGGAGGAGGGAGACGGAAGGGGTAAAGGGGAGAGGATGGAGTAGAGGGGGAAGTGGAGGGAGATGATTATGGGGGAAGAGGGGAAGGGTGGGAGAGGGGGAGGGGAAGGGGAGGGGAATCGTGGCAGGGAATGGAGAAGGAGAAATTTAACGGACGTGCGGAATGAGGAAAAGGTAGGAATAGAGCGGATTGAGAGAGGTAAGGGGAAGGAGGAACAGTGAGAAGGAAGTGGTCAGTGGAGCAAAGAGAGCGAGTGTAGAAAGAGAGAAGGGAAGAGAGATAAGGGGGAGCGAGATCATGGAGAGATTTGAAGACTAAGCAGAGCAGAATAAATTTAAGTTGGAAGAGAAAGGGAAGCCAGCCAAGGGAGGATAGGGAAGCAGAGATGGAATCTCGGGAGGTGAGGAGACAGAGAGTACGGATGACAGAATGGTAGATCGATTTGAGAGGGGTGAGATGTGAAGTAGGTAGACCAAAGAGTAAGGAGGAGCAGTAGAAGAGGCGAGAGAAGATTAGGGAGGAGATTAAAAGTTTAGTGGCATGGAAAGTAAGAGAGGGGCGGACTTTGCGAATATTATAGAGGTGGTAGTGACAGGCACAAGAGGTGAGAGAGAGATATGATGGGAAAAAGTGAGGGAGGAGTCAAAGTAAATGCCTAAGTTGCGAGCATGGGGGAGAAGTAATATTAGAGGGCGGAAAATGAATGAAAGGAGGGGGAAGGGAGTTGGAGGGGAAGAAAACTACCTCAGTTTTGTCAGAGTTAAGGGAAAGAAAGCGAAAAGACATCCAGTTTTTAATGGCAGTAAGACAAAGAGTTTAAGGTGGAGGTCAGGAGAGAAGGAAGAGAAGGAAAGAAAGAGCTGCGTATCATCACATAGAAGTGGTGAGAGATGCCAAATGAGGAGATGACCGGGGCGAGGAGGGAGGTGTAGAGTGAAAATAGGAAAGGGCCAAGCACCGTGCCTTGGGGTACTCTGTATTCCAGAGGCTGGGTTGGAGAGGAGTGGCCTCCCCAGGAGACAGTAAAAGAGCGGGAGGAGAGGTAAGAGGATAGCCAGTTGAGTACAGAGACTTTGAATACGAAGGAAGAGAGAGTGTTGAGAAGAAGGGGGTTATCGACAGTGTCAAAGGCAGCTGAGCGATCAAGAAGAATAAGGACAGAGGATTGCTTAGAGTGACGAGCGGAGAGGAGGGAGTTAAGGATGTATGTGAGGGCTGTTTCAGGAGAGTCTTTAGGGCTGCAAGCCAGATTGAGAAGGGGGAAGGAGAGAGAGATTAGAGACAAAGGTTGAGAGCTGCGAGTAGGCGAGGTGCTCAAGAAGTTTGGAGAGGAATGGGAGAAGTGAGATGGGACGGAAATTAGAGGTGAGCAGGGGATAAGCAGAAGGTTTCTTCAGAATAGGAATGATAGTGGCATGCTTGAAAGCAGAGGGGAAGGTGGCCGAGGAAAGGCAGGTGTTGAAGAAGGAAGTTAGGTAGGGAAGAAGAAGAGGGTAGATCTTAGGAATAAGAAGGGAGGAGAAAGGGTCAGTTGGAGCAGACGAGGGGTGGGCTTTGGAAAGGAGGATGGAGATGTCAGAAGGGAAGACAGGGGAGAAGTCAGTCATGCAGGTAGAGAGGGGGAAGGGAGAAGGGGGATGGGTAGAAAGAAGAGGAATTGATTTTTTGCCAAAGGGCCAGAATCTTGGAGGAGAAGAAGTTTGCAATGTCAGAGGGAGAAAGGGTGGAGGAGGTTGAGGGATCGAGAAAGTTTCGAGAAAGAGGGAGGGATCAAAGCTACGAAGGTCATGTCGTGAGAAGATGGAAGGGGAAGGCTTAGGGGAAGAAGGAAGGGGAAGGGGAGTAAGGGAGAAGGAGAGTAAAGCATGATCAGAGAGATAGACAGGAAGTGTAGAGACTGTAGAGGAGAGGTAGGAAGAGTTGAAGATACGGTCAAGTATGGAGCCAGAGGAGTGAGTAGGAGAGGAAGGAAGAGGGGAAAGAAGGTAGGATTCGAGGATGGATGAAAGGGGAAAGGAGTGAGGGGGAGAAGGGATGTGAAGATTATAGTTGCCGAGGACAGTTACAGGAGAGGGAGAGGGAGAGATGAGAGAAAGGAGGTGATTGAGGTTATCATAGAAGGAAGAGGGAGGGTCAGGGGGTCGATATATGATTAGAAATGAGATTGGGTGTGGAGAGAAGAAGGATTTGTAAAGAAACCTAAAAGAGGGGAAAGAAGTAAGAGTTAGAGAGGAGGGAGGGGAAAGGTATTTGGGGTGGAAGAGGAGGCCAATACCTCCGCCATGGCCAGTAGCACGGGAGATATGGGAGAAGGAGGAGCAAGAAGTGGTTAGGGAAGCAGGGACTGTAGTGTTGTGAGGAGGGATCCAGATTTCAGTAAGGCAAAGGAAATGAAGGTTGAGATGGAGGAACATGTCTAGAACTGCTGCAGTTTTATTGCAGAGGGATCTAGCATTCCAGAGAGCAATGTTGATGAGGGAGGAGGGTTGGACAGAGAAGATGGGGGATAGAGAAGATTTGGACGGTGAGAGAGGGAAGGTGTAGTACTGGAAGAGAGGGGGAGGGGATTAAAGAGGGGAATGGACACGAGGAGGAGGGAGAAGGAGAGTAGGAGAGGACAGGGGAGGTGGAGAGAGGAAAGAGGGAGGGGGAAGGGTAGAGAGGAAGGAGGGGAAGAGATATGGCCAAAAGCATAACAGGGGGAGAGAGAGGGAGGAGAGGGATAAAGAGGTAGGGAAGGGAAGGTGGGTGTAGAGGAGAAGGAGGAGGAGAGGGAGAAGGTGTAGTGGGGAGTCTAATAGGAAGGGGGAAGAAACTAGGAGTAGCACTGGAGGGAGTAGTTGGGCAAGGGAGAAGTTAAAGGTGGTAGAGCACTGGGAAGCGGAAGGAGGCGAGTAGGTCCTTAGAGGGGGCAGGCGTGGAGGGCCACAGAATTTGGGCAGTTGGAGAAGCAGAAGGTTTCCAGGAAGACAGGGGTGGGGAGGAGGGAGGAGAAAGTTAGTGGAAGAGTCTGCCGTGGGGTTAAACTAAGTTGGGAAGTAGTGGCAGGGAGTTAGCCAAGACTGGAGGCAGAGCAAGAACAGGAGGTAGCCATGCCAGGTAAACATGGCCAGGTGTTTCATCATATGTCAAGTGAAGGTTTATTTACTCTGGGGCAATCTTGTACCATTAGGTCAGTCATGGCACCCAGGAGTGGCAGATTGAAGACAGGGAGCCCTGTTGTAAAGAATACCAAAGAGGGCCTTGAATGGAAAGAGAGTGTAGCTGGTGCCAGAAAGGGGGTGAAATGGACATATTCTGGATGTGACAACTGTGCATTGTAGTGGTAATTGATTCAACTTGTTTGTTTGCAAACTGAACTACATCACTTTTAGGCGTTTCGCAATTTGATCAGTTAAGGAAAATAAGACCATACGAGTAGAAGTGATTTGCCAAAAATCACATTATTTGGTCATGGAGAAGCTAGGATTTGAGATCAGGTGCCCTTGTTTTACAGTCTCCAATTTACTAAGTAGGTGACATCTTCTGCAATTGCATGTTTATGTTTACATCAACATACTAAGCACCTGTACCAGCTCCCTGTACCATGAGGTGAGACTGGCTCAGATTGCGTGCTCACACTAATTATGGCTCCCGTGTGTTTATGCTCATCTCAAGTACCCACCCGCACCATGAGGTGAGGCTTTGCAAGACTGTGTACTTGTCTGGGGAGGATGCTCAGGGACAACATGCTCGCCTTGGAAGCAAGACGACACGGAACACCACAGGTTCAATCCCCGGGTCCGCGCTTAGAAACCTCTAGGTATTAAGCGCGTTATAAATAACCTATCATATCATATCATACTTATTGTGTCTATACCTGTTTGCACACCTGAAGTAGCCCCCCACACCATCAGGCGCTCAACATAGTATGTTAACACAGTGTACTATTATGCTATAACCATGTCAATAGGTTCTCGCACATTGTTTTTAATATACTCTGCACTTCTGCAACTAGCGCATTGATGCCCATGGCCTTTGTGCATTGCTATAAATGTCATAATAAATAAAGAACTATTCACTATTCACCTTCAGTGCATAATAAAGACGCACAAACACATTTCATAAATCATATGCAACATATAGAGATGGTTAAGCTTGGTGGGTAAAGGGGTGATCCCCTGCACAGTGGGAGTGGGTGAGGGTCTCCACAGTATGATGAAGTTGAGCAAAGGCCACATGTGTATGTTCTGTGTGAACAAAAGTAAAGCATGCATTTGGGTGACCTTTTCTGTCACCCTGGATTTCAATGTGGCCTAACAATGTTGTCCATAAGCCTTTGGTAGATTGTGATCTGAATTTGTGCATCTGCGATGCCATCTTTTTCACCAACTTGCCTGGCCATTTCTGAATAGTTTTAGCGTGCAAGAGAAGCTGCTCCACCTCGTGCTCAACAATAACATGCATGTTATTGGTCAGGCTTATTACCTATACTTCCCTGTATCAATCGATGACACCCCACGCTGTTACTTCTGCTTCCATAAATTCAGATTTGCAGCAAAGTTTAAAACAAAGTGCCATATGTCAGTACAATAATTGTCAAGTACACTCGGGGCCAGATTCATGGAATTTTTAGCACAATGCAAAGTGAGTTTACATTACTGTAAAATCATGTTGCACTGCCAACATACACCCTGAATCATCCAACTGTGCAAAGTGTATTTTTGCACTGCTAAGTTAGTGCAAAATCCATGCAACGCCATTTTTTGCAGTACAATGTGACTTTGCACTGCAAAAAGACACTTTGTACGGTTCCATGAATTAGGGTATGTGTTGACAGTGCAAAGTGACTTTGCAGTAGTGCAAAGTGCCTTTGCACCGTGGTACAAAATTCCATGAATCAGACCCTCAGTGTCTTTAGCTCACTTGTTATGGGGCAGTCCTCATAGCTACATTACCATCATGTGCACAAACACAACTTCTTCTTGTGTCTTGCGTAACATGAATGGTAAATAAATGTGATCCACCATGTACATGTGAACCAGAGCAACAGAGGGTGTAGCGTTACAAGCAAATAGTCAATGGGCAATGTGGGCAAATTAAGTGGGGCTACTACATCCATACATTAGTGCCCCTAAGAATTCTGCCCGGTAAGAATGTTTGATTAATATCAGCCACAAAGCTGATAGTTATTGTTCCGTAAATCTGCGTTCTGTAGTCAAGATACATTTTAACAATGTAAATATTACTTCTTGCATCTGTTGTATTGTAAATATTCAATTATGTGATCACATTATTTTCAGTTGATGTATAATTAGTTGTAATAAACAGTTTACCTAGATTTTTTACAAATAGTTTGAGAATCTAAAAGCATATGTACCAACAATTTCAATCGAAAAATACTTTTTCAAGATTTTGAAATAAAGGCACTTACTTAAAATAATCACATTAACATTTAATGTTTTTATATATATATATATATATATATATATATATATATATATATATATTCAGTAAAAGAACTTTGTTAAAGGGACGTTATGGTTAAGTTGGGCTCCTAAAAACGTATGAAATATTATGCTAAGCAACCATAACTCGCGCCAACAACGTGCATTGCTAAGACTAATCACATGTCTGGCTCCCTCTTTTTTCCTTTACTGACATATCTTAGCCAGTAATACCTAGGAACAAAGAAATAAAAAAGTACTATATTGTAGACTTATACTTCAAATATGTTCTTACAGTAATTCATTTGCGGTTCACTCACAGCACATGAAACATATACATGAGGAGAATACTTTTTTCGTGTTTCTTTCTCTGTCCTGGACATCATAATTATTAAAGTTTATTTCGTGCCTGTAACATCCTGGCTTCCTAACTCTGTGTTTGGAAAGGACTGCTTAAATCCAAACCTCTTCCTGGAGTGCCATCCATTTTTGCTTGTACCTCGGTACGGGGATTCTTTTTGGATACTAACACGCCGAGGAGAAAACGGCGTTGGAACGTGCACCCGCTCCCGCATTTGAAAGCATAGTGCAGCATCTACTTTTTCTCTTTAAAGAGCTGCAGGCTTTTGCTCCGGATGATCCAGAAATTATCTGCTAAAGTGAAGCCTCAGTACCCGCTCGCAGAGACGGACTCGCCACATATGTGAGTGGACGAACCATTACCATCGGAGGGTGGAGGAACATCCATTCATTGTGGTAAGTCCAAAACTGTGGATACGGGGATACTGTGTTTCTTATTGAATTGGGCTTCACCCTAACTGGGCATCCGTTTATGGATTGTTTTCAAAGCATTTTATGTTTAAAGAAAACTTTGCTTGGGAAGTGAGAATTATATTCTCTGGAGAGAAAGGCAGCCATTGTCAGGCACTTTAAATCAAAATATGTCAACACAAAAGGAGAGAGAAAGTGCACGTAAGGAGCAAGCGATGTTTTTATTTTGTGAAAAACAAACCAGTGCCACCACAAGTAAGCCCAGTAACAAACCACCGGATGCACAATGCAATGAAGAAATAAAACTCCTTAGAGAACTGTAAAAACTCCAAAGAAAGGAGATCAGCAAATGGTGGGAAGAATTCTCATTACAAAACTATGTTGACATGGGACGGGTTCCCAGAGGATTACGCATACTCATAACACCGACTTTTGAAGAGCAGGACCCCAAAATGCTCGAAGAATGGGGTGAATCAAGTAATAAATGTTCAGTAACATTTCTTAACATTTTAATAAAGTATGCAAAGATTGATCGGCAAAAAGCACTTCTTAAAATACAAGAGATTGAAGAACATTTAAAAAATACCAATCAGAGTGAAGAAGGCAAAGCTATCCGAATAAACATGGAAAAGGGGCTAAAAACATTGGAGGAGGAAATAAAGTTGCGGAAACAGCGCAAATTCCTGCGAGACAAAGACGATTATGAGAAAGGGAGAGTGTTTACATTTGCAAAAAGATTTGACACCTTAAGACAAAAACTCCCAACCATAATGTCGAATGCAGAGAATCAAGCATCCAGCGCAAGATCATCCTCAGATGCTGATACTACAGAAAGTGAAAATGAACAGCCCCAAAGAAAGCTGAATTTTTTAGAAGAGATGAGACTCTTAGGAATGGATGGCAGAAGCAGCAGTATCAACAAAAAAACAAGAGGCAGAGGACGAGGGCAATCAACCAAGTCTCGAGGAACAAAAAAACAAGGAGGAGCAACCGCCTCAAATGCCGCACAAATGGACAAAACAGACAGACAAACACGCTCTGGGACAAAAAACTGATGATAACACCAAGTAATGCACCAGACATGTCCATTATTAATCTAACATCACGTAATTTCTCGTTAGAAGAACAAAATGTGCTAAAACTTGGTTTGAATTTTTGTCCCTCTGCCCCTTACAATTACGCAGAAACAAGAATTGATTTTGATAAATATATGCGCAAGATACGTCTGAAGAAATTTTTTGCCTGAAATTCATCAAATTCAAAAGAAGATGAACCACGCATTGGCCATACACCCTTGGCCATAGAAGGTATGAATGTATTGAGAGATCTCATCCATTTGGAAACAGAATGGCAGGAAGATGAAGACATAAGTGACCCACAATGGGAGCTTATGAACATTAGCACTGATTGGCCCTGCAAAAGCGATCTTAAACTAAAATCACGTTTCAACCCCATGTTTAATCCTGGCGGCAGCATTGAAGCCTTCCAGGATTTGGTTATCAACGACCTTAAAAAATTCAGAAAAACAAAAAGTGACTTCAAAAAGAATCTCACCTATCGAGAGGAGGAAACTCTGTCTAAAATATGTGCATTGGAAGATTATGTCTTTAAACCTGCTGATAAAGGTACTAACATAGTTATAATGAATCGGGAGGACTACATTGCTGAAGCTAATAGACAATTGAAAGATCCTAAATGTTACAAACTATTGGACAGAGACCCCACGCCAGATATGAATGATAAACTTTTTGACTTATTGATGAAATGGCAAGAGAAAGGATTACTGGAAGACGAAATGTGCAAATATTTACATCCAAAGTTTCCTGTAATGCCTACTATTTACTTTCTGCCTAAGGTCCATAAAAACAAAATCAGACCACCGGGCAGACCTATTGTGACACTATGCGGGCACTACTTGAAAATGTGTCCAAACTAGTAGACAAAACTCTAATCAAGTTTGTCACCAGTTTACCGTCATATTTACGAGACACAAAAGATTTCCTTAATAAAATAGACGGTATACCATGGGAAAAAACGTATCTACTGGCAACATTAGATGTGGTGTCGCTATATACATCAATAAAACACACCGATGGTCTGAAGTCATGTGAGTACTTTCTGAAAACAAGATCATTGAATTATTTGGAACACACCAAAATGATTTTAGAGATGATCAATATCTGCTTAACTAACAACAGCTTTCTATTCAATAAAAAAATTTACACACAGTTGCAAGGAACAGCCATGGGCACAACATTTGCTCCCTCATATGCAAATTTAACAATGGGGTGGTGGGAGAAGTTTATAGTTTGGGTTCCCCCCAATAGCCACCATACGGACAAAGTTGTCCTTTGGTTGCGCTATATAGACGATTGTTAGGAAAGATGTCGTTATTGTAGGGAATTTTCCTTCCATGTGGCAACCCCTAAACTTTTTGCTATTGTTTTTAACCTTGTTGTTGACTTTGCCAGAGAAGTACAGCCTTCTGCCGCACTTCTCTGGGCTTTCGCTCCTTTCTTACGGGGAAACTGACATGCCCTTAAGACAGTCAGTACCGGGGAACGTGGTTTCCCGTAGTTTCTTCTATCGTGTCGCAGCTTTAGTGCAACACGACACAAGAGGGCACTGTAAGCTAAGTTACAGCTCTCTTGGGTCTCTAGCCTTCTACAGGCCCTAGATACTCTTTTAGGAATGTATTTGATCGGTGCAAGTCATTCAGGGACTCGAATGGTGGCAGCGATCGTATTGTTTATTTTGAGCTCCTTTTGGCATTCTGAGCACGTTTTTGCACTGAACCCAAAATGGTGGCCTGGCTCCCAAAATGGCCAGGCCGCGAGGCTCCTTTGTCTTGTCCACTGACCGTCTTGCTCCCTTCACCTTCCCCAGGTCCGGCGACCCGGGGCCTTCCTTATTTGGGCATGAACTTTCCCGCGAAACGTGGTTGCTTTCGCGGGCTTCTACATGTCGTTTGTGTGCCTCCAGGGTGTGGGCTGGGATGTCTGGTCCCAATACACATCCTGGGTGCCAGAGAGTCTAGGGTGGTGTGAATGCCTGGGACCACCGTGGTCCGTGATTGGTCCACGTATGGTATGTGTTTTGATGAGCGGATCTCCCATTGGCTCCCCTCCGTTTTGGCGCGAAGGGAACCGTGGATAAGAGGGGGCTGGAAACACCACTACCATGTCGATCTCCTGAGTTCTCACGAACGAAGGAATACAGGAGCCAAGTATCCTGCAACTACGAGGCTGGACCGAGGAATCGCTGGTGACCCGCTGAAGGAATCCTCCTTTGCACTGCTGTCGTCCGGAGAGCCCCTGTCCTCCTTTGATCGAACCAGAAGGCCTGTACTGGTGCTTCGACCTTTGGAATAGCAGGAACAGCTATTCCCGGCATCTTCAACCATCTCCCGCCAAGTAAGCCTTCGGAAGCGTCTCTGGGCCATCCAGTTGACTGACCAGCTTACCAAGGAGTTTGGCTCTGCAACCGCCGCCAGGTTGTGTTGTATTGTGAGTCCTTGACCCTCTCCCACGCTTCGTACGCTTGGCGTTCCCAGGTCTGAAGGGAGGAGGGTTCATTTGGCTCGAATACACACGGCCGCTCCGTTGTCCTGTGCGGCAACAAAACTGTGCTGGTTTCGTCGATTGGGACGTCTTTTTGCTCTACACGACTACAAAGCGTCTCCTGCTCTTCTGAACCTGCCAGCTGCTGAAACTATCGTGGAGAAGCCTGGGTCTGCTTGCTTCGGGGACCGGTGAGTAGTATATCTAGGATCTGGTCGCCCTCCTGCAGTATCCCATTGCTTTTCCCTGCTGTGTAAAAACAGCACCCTTTTGCCGCGCTCGCGCTCTGCTTCTGCCCGCTGTGGAGGCTGCGCTTGAGTTGCGGAACCTGTTCTTCTTCTGCTGTGCACTAACGTGAACCGCCTGACTTCCTCCGAAGAGCTTCCCCTTGTGTCCGTCGGCACCGGCGTGGCAGGTACTTTGAGCACAAGGCTCCACTCTTCGCAGGGCTCGGACTTCCATCTAGTTAGGTGCCTATGAAGGCGAACTAAGTCGAAAGCATTATCGCACTGCCTGTTTTCCTTCCCTGGCAGGTGGACTACATATTTCGTGCTTTAAACGCTTGCGACTGTGTATTTGTATATATATTGTGTTGATATGGTATGTGTTGGTTTAATACTGTGTTATTGTGATTTTCTCGCTACGGTCGTTGTTTTAAAGGCCTTAAAATAAATGTGTTTATATTTTTGATATAACAACTGTTTGGAGTAGTTTGTAAGCGCTCTTGCTTTGTGTGCTCACTGCGGGCTTTCAGTCACCCTCACCCCTCTTGAGACCTAGTCTTGACCGCCGCGATCGCTACCTTGATTGGTCTGGCTTGTCCAGAGGTTACCCTGTTCCAAGTAATTAGGTTGGCCTTCTGAACTTCTGCGCCACCAGGACAGAGTTCAGAAATCCGTCTTAACAAATTGGTGTACAGCGGTGGGATACGACTGAAGGTATCCAGTGTTGCGCTCGAACTAAGGCATTTCAGGTTATTCCAAACAGTACACGTAGTGAATTGTTATAGTATAACTTTAAAAAGGCCATAGTCCTATCAAACAGTATGGAAACAAGTACGTTGTTAACTTTAAATGCTTCCAAGTCAGAAACATTGAAAAAGATGTGTGCGGAGAGAGGTGTTTCCTCTCAAGGCACGAAATTGGAAATGATCCAAAGAATCGTGGCGTGGCAAGAAGCGCAGCTTGACGCTATAACTTCCGAGGACAGTGCAGAAGGTGGTGGGGCTGCTCTCACTGGCAGAACCGACGGTTCTGCCGCTGCACTGTTCCACCGCGACCACGAGGACAGGGAGGACGAGCTGTCTAATGTTTCCTCTGCCAGTGTTGATGGGGAGGCTATGCTTGAATTCAAGAAGCAAGAGCTGCGGTTTAGGCAGCAGGAGCTTGAATTCAGCATAGCCAAACTAAAAATCGAACAGGCAGAAAAACAAAAAGACAGGGATCACCAGTTGGAACTGGCCAAGCTTCGGGTTGCAAATGGATCCAAGGGTCCTGGACATGGGTCTGGGGCCTCCTCTCATCCACGGTTTCCAAAAGATCTGCTCAGTGTGTATGAAGAGAGGAATGACATAATGGACTGGCTGAATGCGTTTGAGTATGCATGCGAGGTCCAGGAAGTTGACAATGCTGATAAGATTGCGTGGTTGCTCAGTAGACTGCCCCATTCTGGCTGTAGTGCCATTATGGAAATGTCGAAGGCTGAGCGGGCTGATTTCGCAATGTTAAAGCAGACTCTCATTTTAAAGTTTGGGAAGACTCCGGCCCAATATTTAAAGCGTTTTCGAGAGTATAAGAAAAAGGAAGGTGGTACTTGGGTATCTTATGTCGCTGAATCTTTGAAAAACTTAACTGGCTGGGTCGAAGGCTATAAGGTTTCTACCTTCGACGGCATGATAAATCTTGTCATGCTGGAACACATTTTTGCTTCTTCTTCCCCGGAGCTTAAGCAGCATTTGGCCGATTCGAAGGAGATAGATCCTAAGAAGCTGGCCATTGCAGCAGACTTATGGGTGTCACATCGAGTGTCCCATAAGGACAAAACTCATCCTGGTAAGCAGGAGGAGGGGAAAAAGTCCAAAGATATGGAGGGTGGGGAATCTGCTAAATCTTCTTCCCAAAAGGGCCACAAAAAGAAAAACAAGGGTAAGACACAAGAGAACTCACAGGGTAGTGGAGGTGCGCCTCCGAAACAGAACTCTGGTTACAATAAGCCTCCCTACGTAAACAGACCCGCTGGGGCTTGTTTTTCTTGTGGAGCAACTGACCATGTGAAGGGGGATCCCCGTTGTAAGGTTAGACCTTTGGGGGTCCACTCCGCTAATCTGGCCTTCTCCTCCTACGAGGAAGAAGAGATTACAGGAGCATCCTTCTCCTCGGACTCATTTCCCAGCGGAATAGAGGCCGAGGTAGTTTTAGTGTCCCTGGGTTCCTGGGAGCCTAAAGTCGCAGAGGCGTATGCTAGGATTCCGGATAATACCAAGCACTACTTTAAAGACAGTGTGCTGATCAATGGAGTGGATACTCCAGCTCTTAGGGATAGTGGGTGCAGTCGAACTGTAGTGGATTCTACCTTGGTAGACTCAGAGGAAGTTGCCAGAGCTACTCTGATGCCCACTAAGTTGGCTGACGGCCCCCTCCGTATGTTTCCCGTGATCCCTGTTAATCTAACTTTAAATGGTACAGCTGTCAGGATTCCAGTGAGCATTCAGAGAAACGTCCCGGGAAAGGTCTTATTAGGTAATGATCTCAGAGCTTTAGGGCTCGTAGGAGACACTGCCGAACGACCCTACACACGGTCTCAAGCACGGGCAGCATTGGCCAAGTCCAATACGCCGCCCCAGCCGAAGGGGCAACCCAAGGCGAACGGAGTCTACAAGTCAAGACGGGGGAAAGAGAATATTCCCCCGAGCTCGCCTACCACTGCGGTGGAGGAAGTTGGTCAATCGCCCGAGCCTGACGAGGAGGTGGCGATGCCTGAAGTATTCGACCCCAACGACCATCCGGAACTAAAAGACTTGTTAGTTGAAGGAGGTCCTGATAGGGACGAATTCAGTAAAGGCCAACGTGAGTGCCCATCTCTGGAAGGCCTAAGGAGACAGGCCTGCTCCCAGCTTGAGGGTGAACCTCCTGGGAAGCATAGGATTTATTGGGAAGGTGGACTCCTGTATAGTGAGCCCACAGAGTCTACAGAAGGAGACCATAGGAGGTTGGTGGTTCCCCTTGCTGTTAGACCCTTCCTCCTGCAGTTGGCGCATGAAGTTCCCCTTGCTGTTCACCTTGGTATGAGGAGGACCAAGCAAAGGTTATCCATGCACTTCTACTGGCCCAAGATGGGGGAGCAAGTAGAAAGTCACTGCAGGAGTTGTGCCGCCTGCCAGTTGTCTGGTAAGGTTGGCGCGACAATCCAAGCTCCGTTGGTACCGCTCCCAGTTGTGGGGGTACCATTTGAAAGGGTAGGGATCGACATGGTTGGTCCCCTTGACCCGCAAACATCCTCAGGCAATAGGTTTATCCTGGTGCTGGTCGACCATGCAACCAGGTATCCTGAGGCCGTCCCATTGACAACTGTAACTGCCAAGCCAGTTGCAGAAGCTTTACTCGGCATGTCTACTAGGGTTGGCTTCCCTAAAGAAGTTGTGTCGGATCATGGCAGCAACTTTATGTCGAAGTATAGGCAGGCTATGTGGAAAGAATGTGGGGTCACCTACAGGTTCTCTTCTGCATACCGCCCCCAGACCGATGGTCTGGGGGGGCGTTTCAACAGGACGTTAACGAGCATGATTGGGGCTCTGGAGGAGCCTCAGAGAAGAAAATGGGATCTTCTTGTTTCATGCTTACTGTTTGCCTACCGAGAGGTACCACAGGAGGGTGTTGGCTTCAGCCCCTTCGAACTTCTGTTCGGTCATCCCGTACGGGGACCCTTAGCCATCGTCAAGGAGGGATGGGAGATGCCCACTCCCCCTGTTACTACCAATGTAGTTGACTATGTGCTAGGGCTCAGAAAACGGATGGTACTTCTGATGGGATTGGCTAGTGATAAGTTGAAGGCAGGGCAAGCGCTGGTGAAACATTGGTACGACCAGAAAGCTTCCCTCATCAACTTTACACCTGGTCAGCAAGTCCTGATCATGAATCCAATAAGGCCTCGCGCTTTACAGGACAAATGGTCAGGCCCTTACACAGTGGTGGAGCCCCTGGGTGAGGTGAACTATTTAGTGGACCTTGGAAGGCCTGGACAGGCTCCAAAAGTGTTCCACGTAAATAGGCTGAAGGCTTTCGTCCTAAGAGTCGAAATCGCAGCACTGCTACTGGCGTCAGACGTTGAGGAAGAGGAGTCTGAACCTCTCCCCGACCTGTTCCAAAGCGGTCCTTCAGAAAGCTCCGTTGAGGGTGTCCGAGTGGCCCCTCACCTGACTTCTGATCAGCAGGCGGAGGTGAAAAGTTTGCTTAGGCAGTTTTCCCCCCTGTTCTCACAGTCGCCTGGTTTGACACCTTGGTGCAAACATAACATTGACACAGGAGACAGTGTACCTACCAAAAGTAGGGGATACAGGATGTCAGATAAAGTACGGTCTTATATTAAGACCGAGGTCAACAAGATGTTAGATCTTGGGGTGATTGAACCCTCTAGTAGTCCTTGGTCCAGTCCTGTGGTTCTGGTTCCAAAGGCAGGCACTTCTGAATTGAGGTTCTGCGTGGATTACAGGGCTCTGAATGCTGTCACCAAGACAGATGCCCACCCCTTGCCTCGAACAGATGAGCTGGTGGATACTTTGGGTGCCTCCAAGTACCTCAGCACGTTTGACCTTACTGCTGGCTATTGGCAAATAGCTTTAGCAGAACATGCCAGGGAGAAGACAGCATTTTCGACGCCAGACGGCCTTTACCAATTCCGGGTAATGCCGTTCGGGTTGAAGAATGCACCTGCCACTTTCCAGAGGCTTGTGAATCATGTGTTGAATGGGTTGGACGAATTCTGTCTTGCATATCTGGACGATATAGCAGTTTTCAGTGCCACCTGGGAAGACCATGTGAAACACCTCGGGATTGTGCTCCAGGCTCTTCAGAAAGCCCACTTGACCATAAAGGCTAGTAAATGCCAGATTGGACAAGGCTCAGTGGTTTACCTTGGACATGAAGTAGGTGGAGGGAGGATACAGCCTCTACCCAGTAAAGTACAAGCAGTACAAGACTGGCCTACCCCCACTACGCAAACCCAAGTGAGAGCCTTCTTAGGACTCACGGGGTATTATCGCAATTTTGTGGCAGACTATGGCACCATAGCTGCTCCTCTGACTGCCCTCACAACTCCGAAGAAACCCAAGAAGGTAACTTGGACCGACGAGTGTGAGAAGGCCTTCAATGGCTTAAAAGACTCCTTGTGCCAGGCCCCTGTGCTCAGGGCCCCTGATTATCAAAGACCTTTTATCGTGCAGACGGATGCCTCTGACACTGGGATAGGAGCTGTACTATCACAAGTAGATGAGAAGGGTAAGGAACACCCTATCGGTTTTATTAGTCGCCAGCTTAAGGACAGAGAGCTCAGATGGTCCACGGTAGAGAAAGAATGTTTCTCTGTTGTGTGGGCCCTAAGGAAGCTGAGGCCCTACCTCTATGGGACCCACTTCACTGTGCAGACTGACCATAAGCCGTTAAAGTGGCTAATGAACATGAAGGGGGAGAATCCAAAGTTGCTTAGGTGGTCCATAAGTCTTCAAGGCTTCGACTTCACTATTGAGCATAGACCAGGTGTCCAACATAGCAATGCTGATGGGTTGTCCAGAATGTTTAACCGACCTGAACAAGAGACTCATCCAGGGGTGGATTAGTTCCCCCTGTACATAGTCTGGGAGGGGCGAGTGTTAGGAAAGATTTCGTTATTGTAGGGAATTTTCCTTCCATGTGGCAACCCCTAAACTTTTTGCTATTGTTTTTAACCTTGTTGTTGACTTTGCCAGAGAAGTACAGCCTTCTGCCGCACTTCTCTGGGCTTTTGCTCCTTTCTTACGGGGAAACTGACATGCCCTTAAGACAGTCAGTACCGGGGAACGTGGTTTCCCGTAGTTTCTTCTATCGTGTCGCAGCTTTAGTGCAACACGACACAAGAGGGCACTGTAAGCTAAGTTACAGCTCTCTTGGGTCTCTAGCCTTCTACAGGCCCTAGATACTCTTTTAGGAATGTATTTGATCGGTGCAAGTCATACAGGGACTCGAATGGTGGCAGCGATCGTATTGTTTATTTTGAGCTCCTTTTGGCGTTCTGAGCACGTTTTTGCACTGAACCCAAAATGGTGGCCTGGCTCCCAAAATGGCCAGGCCGCGAGGCTCCTTTGTCTTGTCCACTGACCGTCTTGCTCCCTTCACCTTCCCCAGGTCCGGCGACCCGGGGCCTTCCTTATTTGGGCATGTACTTTCCCGCGAAACGTGGTTGCTTTCGCGGGCTTCTACATGTCGTTTGTGTGCCTCCAGGGTGTGGGCTGGGATGTCTGGTCCCAATACACATCCTGGGTGCCAGAGAGTCTAGGGTGGTGTGAATGCCTGGGACCACCGTGGTCCGTGATTGGTCCACGTATGGTATGTGTTTTGATGAGCGGATCTCCCATTGGCTCCCCTCCGTTTTGGCGCGAAGGGAACCGTGGATAAGAGGGGGCTGGAAACACCACTACCATGTCGATCTCCTGAGTTCTCACGAACGAAGGAATACAGGAGCCAAGTATCCTGCAACTACGAGGCTGGACCGAGGAATCGCTGGTGACCCGCTGAAGGAATCCTCCTTTGCACTGCTGTCGTCCGGAGAGCCCCTGTCCTCCTTTGATCGAACCAGAAGGCCTGTACTGGTGCTTCGACCTTTGGAATAGCAGGAACAGCTATTCCCGGCATCTTCAACCATCTCCCGCCAAGTAAGCCTTCGGAAGCGTCTCTGGGCCATCCAGTTGACTGACCAGCTTACCAAGGAGTTTGGCTCTGCAACCGCCGCCAGGTTGTGTTGTATTGCGAGTCCTTGACCCTCTCCCACGCTTCGTACGCTTGGCGTTCCCAGGTCTGAAGGGAGGAGGGTTCATTTGGCTCGAATACACACGGCCGCTCCGTTGTCCTGTGCGGCAACAAAACTGTGCTGGTTTCGTCGATTGGGACGTCTTTTTGCTCTACACGACTACAAAGCGTCTCCTGCTCTTCTGAACCTGCCAGCTGCTGAAACTATCGTGGAGAAGCCTGGGTCTGCTTGCTTCGGGGACCGGTGAGTAGTATATCTAGGATCTGGTCGCCCTCCTGCAGTATCCCATTGCTTTTCCCTGCTGTGTAAAAACAGCACCCTTTTGCCGCGCTCGCGCTCTGCTTCTGCCCGCTGTGGAGGCTGCGCTTGAGTTGCGGAACCTGTTCTTCTTCTGCTGTGCACTAACGTGAACCGCCTGACTTCCTCCGAAGAGCTTCCCCTTGTGTCCGTCGGCACCGGCGTGGCAGGTACTTTGAGCACAAGGCTCCACTCTTCGCAGGGCTCGGACTTCCATCTAGTTAGGTGCCTATGAAGGCGAACTAAGTCGAAAGCATTATCGCACTGCCTGTTTTCCTTCCCTGGCAGGTGGACTACATATTTCGTGCTTTAAACGCTTGCGACTGTGTATTTGTATATATATTGTGTTGATATGGTATGTGTTGGTTTAATACTGTGTTATTGTGATTTTCTCGCTACGGTCGTTGTTTTAAAGGCCTTAAAATAAATGTGTTTATATTTTTGATATAACAACTGTTTGGAGTAGTTTGTAAGCGCTCTTGCTTTGTGTGCTCACTGCGGGCTTTCAGTCACCCTCACCCCTCTTGAGACCTAGTCTTGACCGCCGCGATCGCTACCTTGATTGGTCTGGCTTGTCCAGAGGTTACCCTGTTCCAAGTAATTAGGTTGGCCTTCTGAACTTCTGCGCCACCAGGACAGAGTTCAGAAATCCGTCTTAACAACGATCTATTTATAATTTGGGATGGAACAACTGAAGAATGGTTGGAGTTTGTGAAATCACTCAATGTCAATGAATACAACCTGCAGTTCACTGAGTGCCACAGCAAAACTGATATCGTGTATTTAGATATTCTTGTAACTGTAGCGGCAGATGGACTAGTTACTGAACTTTATCGCAAACCCACCAGCTCCAACACTCCTCTGCATGCAAAAAGTAGTCATCCCACAGCCCTGAAGTGGAGCATCCCCTATGGCGAATTTATCCGTATTAGGAGGAACTGTTCACAACTAGACACTTATGATAAGATCTGCAGAGATATGGCCCAGAAATTTCTACAAAGAGGTTACCCTAAAAAAGTACTGGAAAGAGCGTACATTAAAGCGCGACAAAAGGATCGCTCCACTTTACTGATGTCCGAAACTCAGAGAGAGAGTGCAAAGGAGGAAACAGATACCCGACTCATTTTGACATTCAGTAAAGCTTCTAAACATATTCGCCATATTATACACAAACATTGGCATGCACTCAAACAAGACGAACATTTGAAGAGTATTCTAGGTCCAAATGTTAATATTACATTCAGACGCTCAACTTCATTGAAGGATAATCTAGTATCCAGTTACATGAGTCCGAAAACCCCACAAAGTACCTCGAGCTGGTTAAATGCCAACTTAAAAGGCTTCCAAAATTGTGCAAAGTGTAAAGCTTGTAAATTTGCCAGAAACATCAAAAACTACCTACATCCAGTTCTACAAAGAAATGTGACCATAAAATCCAGGATCACATGTGAAACAGAATATGTTGTGTATGTGCTTACATGCTCATGTGACAAATGGTATGTGGGGAGTACAATCGGCAAATTGAAACTTCGAATATTGCAACATATAAGAGCTATCAAAAATATCGATCCTACATACCCTATGGCTTTGCATTTCCAAGAGAAGCACGGAGGCAGACTGGAAGGTTTTGAATATTTTGGCATATACACAGTTCCAAAAACAGCCAGAGGTGGTAATCGAGAACTCTCCCTCAGACAATCTGAAACCAGATACATCTTAGACCTCGAGACTAAGAAACCTAAAGGCCACAACCTAGATGAAGAATTGCATACCTTTCTAGGCACATAATAATTTTTCCAAAGAAGACCTCAATCTTTCCGGATGTTATGGTTGGCCTTGCTCTTCGATAAAAACTCTGCAGAGATTATATTTATAATCATTATAGTATGCCTAATTTTTCCTCCTTTTCCTCTTCCCCCTGTCTTTCCCTATATGTAGATAAGCTTTGTTTGACAAATACAAGTTTACATGTGGCTGTCATGGAGAAATGTTTTTTACTAGCATTAAGGATAGAAGGTCTATCAATTTAAGAAACTTTCGCATATTATATAAAAGCATTGAATGAATTTTAGACCAACTTTTCTCTTTTTCTATTCCTTTTTTGTTATCCTCTCAATTTTAACATCTTTTTATATTCTTTTCCTTGTTCCTTAATGGGTAAACACAGAATAGCTAACAGTCGATAATCCTGTCTCATTGCTTTAAGGTATGGTTTTAGTATTGTGTTCTTAAAGTCAAAATGCTATTTTTTAATTAGCGAGCATTAACTACGAGATAAATGTAAAGCACTAATCACTTTATTGATCTCTGTACTGGGAGGCTCACTTTGAAGCTGCTAATGCACATTGCACTTTACCAACAACGTGTTGGACGAGTTGGCTGCTAAAGGCACTGACACTTTATCAATAGCTGCTAAACATTGCAGATTTGCACAGTTATTCATAACGTTTGCACTAGCACTTTAACAACAAATTATGTTTATACTACAGATCTGCACAGCTGATATACATAAGAATTTTAAATAGCTAATTCCAATAGATGAGAACCATAGCTAACAAACAAATGAGATGCACTAAGCATTCCATTTTCAACATTTGAGCATACCCATATACACACAAAAAAACCCTAACCGGGGAGACTTATATATAATAAAGGTTACAATAGGTTAATTTAAAACACGGACACAAATTGAAAATGGGCATTTACTATAAAGCTCAATATAAATGTGGGACGTTTGCAAATGTATTATGCTGTACATTATGTTTTATGTGGTAACCTTGGCACTACAGTTAAGCCTTAGATGCCACATTGGTCTGTTTAAACAGGTAATAATTGTCAGAGCAATTTGCATACTTGTTGCACTCTAGATTTAAAATGCAATGAATGGCAGAGAAAATGTAAACATTTTTAAATATGGCCGCCGCTTTTGACTAGGAGATTATGTGTCATACATTACGACTCTCTATCCCGAAATCATAGAGAAACTGTTAGGCTTATAGTCCATTTTCTGTGTTTTTTACCCCCAACGTGAACAAGCGGTTTGTTGCCGCGAAACGTGTCGTTGTTTTCGTGTTTCTTTCTCTGTCCTGGACATCATAATTATTGAAGTTTATTTCGTGTCTGTAAAAAAAGTTGTTTTCGTGTTTCTTTCTCTGTCCTGGACATCATAATTATTAAAGTTTATTTCGTGCCTGTAACATCCTGGCTTCCTGACTCTGTGTTTGGAAAGGACTGCTTAAATCCAAACCTCTTCCTGGAGTGCCATCCATTTTTGCTTGTACCTCGGTACGGGGATTCTTTTTGGATATATATATATATATATATATATATATATATATATATATATATATATATTCAGTAAAAGAACTTTGTTAAAGGGACGTTATGGTTAAGTTGGGCTCCTAAAAACGTATGAAATATTATGCTAAGCAACCATAACTCGCGCCAACAACGTGCATTGCTAAGACTAATCACATGTCTGGCTCCCTCTTTTTTCCTTTATTGACTGACATATCTTAGCCAGTAATACCTAGGAACAAAGAAATAAAAAAGTACTATATTGTAGACTTATACTTCAAATATGTTCTTACAGTAATTCATTTGCGGTTCACTCACTGCACATGAAACATATACATAAGGAGAATACACACTTGAAAGATACCAATGCTTTCTGTGTATAAAGACAATCAGTAAGGTTATCAACACTTTCTTATTGTTCTGCTGTTTTTTTTGTTACTGTACTTTCTCTGGATATGCTCATATTTGTATTCGCATTACTCTCTTTAGGGTGCAGTCACATCATGTGATAGGTATACATAGGGAAGTAGTAGGTTTGAGGCAGAGCAATCATTTCTGTGCATAAAGATAATCAGGTAGGTTATGAACAATTTCTGGTTCTACTGCTGCTTTTTAGCGTACTTCACTTTTCCCTGTATATACTCATATTTGTATGTGTTGTTGTGTCTTTGTGTTTTGTATGTAATAATAAAATTATATAGGAAGTGGGTTTCATTAGCTACTTATTACATGTTGCACAATACACAAATCTCTAATAAGAAAGCATTTATCATTTCACTATTCAACATGGGAAGATTATGAATATTGCATCTGCATCATGTATGCTGTACACAATGTTTATGTTTATACATGAGTAGCTTACTATACTGTAAAGAACTTCATAATAGAATGCTATTTATATCAATGCATTGCTTAATGCACTACATAGCTCATATTTATTCCAATGATCCTTGACACTTTTTTGTCAACATTATAATAAGAATCCCTTGTACAGACCTTTCATGAAAAGTACATGCACATGTGATGTCATCAGTGATGTCATCAATGGCATTTGTGATGTCATCTTTGATGTCCTGGGTCCTTAGCAATGCACGTTGGTGGTGCGAGTTATGGTTGTTTAGCCTACCATAACTAGCGTATTACAGGGGGTTTTTGGTTTTACTTTAAACCATAACGTCCCTTTACCAAAGTTGTTTTAGGGAATTCCATAGGTTTTTAGTAGCACAACCTAACCATAACATCCCTTTAGCAATGTTTTTTTTTACTGAATATACATATTAATAGTGTGAATTTGATATATGTTTACTAGGATTCCCTTATTTTATATACATGTAGCATAGAACATACAGCTAGTGATTTTGATGACTGTGGACTGTGCGTATGTCCACGGACAGACGCGGACAACATCAACACTACCCAAAAACTCAGGGGGTATCTTAAATTGTTCTATCATGCCATATAAACACTGAACAAGTTCAAAAAGCAGCACATAAACACATTATATGTAATAATAAATAAGAAGTCGAACCTATATATGTAACACATCAACCATCCATTTAAATGGCATATGTACTAAAATGGAATATACCAAAACAAAAAACTGCACAGCAAGAAGCAACAGCAGATCTACACAACAGTAACAACAAAACTTACCAGAAACTAGTAAGTAAGCTTCATTTTTTAAATATATTTCTAAACTTTCTGTATAAGGTACACTAAAAGTAATATTTTTTTTTACACAGAAATGTCCAGTAATTTGGAATGGCTTGTAGAAAATTCTCCACGTGAGGAAATGACTTAAGACAGTGATACTAATGATAGACACTTCTCTATATAAGCAAATTAATAATCATTACTTTATTTGTACTTAACATATATATATTTTTTTAACAGACCATACAAACATTGAAAATAATATAGCAAAAGAGACATTACAAAATACTCTGCAGCGCATGGAACAAAAAATGGATATGCTTATGGAAAATGTCAATCTTTTAAAACATTTTGTGGAGGACCACATAAAAGAAAAATTAAATATCATTGTCCCACATGCACCTGTTCCCCATCTCCATGTCCCTGTCAACTATCCCCAGACCCTCACCACCAAGAAAAACGTTATGATGAGACTACCATCCCTTCATCCCCTCCCATCCATCCTCTCCAAACCCCTAGTTCCCCTGTATTTGTGTCAGTTTATGCTTCCCCCTCTTTCATAAATTGTATATCTGTATATAATAAAAAAAATATTAGGTGTGTTTTAATTCAGTCCTTTGTGTCTTATTTTTTTAAAAAGGCAGTTGGGGTGTCCGTGGACAGCGCTGGTGTCTGGAATGTCCGCAATTAACCAAAATGGGGTGTCGTAAGGACACTATACCCGTCCGTACTATCCGCAAACAAGATGGAACTGTTCTTGGAACACATTCAGTGTCCGGAATGCCTGCAATTAACCAAAATGGGCATGTCCTAAGGACACTATAACTGTCCATACAGTCCGTAGAACATCTACACACATGCGCACCACACCCATAAATCCTACGAACATCGTGCCTGTCATAACTGTCTGTCTCATGTGTGTCACACTTTTAATTAGTTTGAGGACACGAATACTGTTCGTAGAACACCCGTGCGCATGTGCACGCCCGTTCCTGGGCATTTGGTGTCCTGCGGACACCCGTCCGATTCGTGGACATGTTCACAACGTCAACATGTGACCGCACCCAGGCTGAGCGTGTGTCCTGATTTGCGGACACTGTCCGGGTCCCCGAACATTTTAAAAGTACTTCTTTGGACAATCCAAAGTATTTTACAGTAAATATTCACCATTGCACATGTCCCAGTCAATGACCCTGGTGTTCTGCGTAGTTTTTGGAACTTTTTGAGCCTTTTTGGGGTGTTCGATCTGTCCGCGGAGGGCGTGGCTGTCCACGGAGCGTGCACCAGCACCCCTATTAAAAACCACACCCCAGAGCTCACCCTCATTGTGCTTCTGGCTACCTCACAGACCATTGTCTTTTTCAGCTTTTGCTGCTCTTGCTGCTTTCTAACATCAAACCTGATGGCATCTATGTTTGCTGCTGCTCCAGCTGGTGCTACTTCTGCCTCAGCACCACCCCCAACCCCTCCACCACCACCCCATCCCCTCCACCATCACCACCACCTCCCCAAGGGCCTGCAGAGGGGAACAGGTGTGAGGATGTAGAGGAGTCGGATGAAGAGGATGAGGTAGTGGAAGTCCCTACTACCAGCACTCGCCGTGAGTCCTGGGTGTGGTGGTTGTTTACCATTCATGGTGGAGTACCAAAAGCACGTGCGAACAAGGTTACCTGCAACCAGTGCAAAATGGTGCTGAGTCGTGGGAGGCCTGGTTCGTACAGCTTTGGTACAACATCCATGAAGCGACACCTAAGGTCGTTCCACGTGGGGGCTGTTTGCAAGGTTGTACCTTGTGATAAACGTAGTAGGTGGAGTTCCTCTACAACATCCTCTGTTTCTGCTCCTGTCACCACAAGAGACTCTCCTGTGGGACAGTGCATCCCAAGTCCAGCCACTTCATTCCACGCACTCCATGCCAGTGCAATTCCACATGAGGGAATCCAAGATCTGTAGCTATTCCACATTGTTCTGCATGCACCTCCAACCAATGTATCCATGAGTCTCCCAAAATCCAGATAATCTGTTTTCTAAAACACACAGCCACAGCTATCTGTTCTTCTCTCAGGAAAAAGACTTCCTGACAAACTCTCTCCTTACACAACACACCCAGTAAACTTTATTGACCAATCCCTTGATCTGCTCTGCTCATTCTCATTTTCATCTCCACCTCAAAATCCCTGTATGTAATACGCGGTGTCTGTGGACTACCGCCATGTCCACGGACATACCGAAAAACTGAGCGTGGTGAATTTAAATTTAAATAGTGTGCCCCATTTCCCCTTTGAGGTTGGCTCTGAAAAGATCTGTTTTTTTTTAGTTTTTTGGCAGATGCTTGACAGACACCAGTTATTTTGTATTTTTATTTTTTCTTGCTTCACTCCTAAAATCTTCACATAACCTTCTCCAAAGCAACCCTTACATTCCAAAACAGCATGGCATTTCCCATAAAAGATAAGGAAATGCCATCTTCTTTAAAATAAACAGCATTACTGGAATCAATATTCTCATTATTACAGAAGAACATACCAGCTCTAAGCATGAAAGCACACATGCCTCGGTTGATTGCACACCTAGCAATGTTTTGCTGAGGACAAAAAACAGAACTATTGTCCCATATTGCCCTAGGTACTAATCCAGAAAAAATAACTTTGGCATTTGTAAGGATGTTCATTACTGCTTTAAACACCTGTGTATAGGCACGTTATAAATGCCATATCATATATCATATCATGTTCCAAATCTGCCAACAAAATAGGGGCACTGACATAGCCCAAATGGAAAGCACCACAGTGCAAAACTACGACATCGGGACTGTTCATCCTGCCCATATCTTCACAAACCTGTACAATTCCCTGTACATTGCAATCAGGCACAGTGCTCCACACCACATCCACTCCTTTAACATCAAAATTGTTTGCCACATGCCTGCATTCAGAATACTGCTGTAAACCATGCACAAACATATCTCCAACCACCAACACCCTGACTTTCTCCACCTCTGCCATCTTCACTACACACAGCCTCTTTCAACACAAATCCACAACCTCAACACCTGATTGGCTAATCCCTACAGTCCCCTTTCCATGCTGGATTTGCTGGAAAACCCTGGATGTGGCACGCCCTGTCCACGGACAGCCGCGATGTCCGCTGAGCGCGTAACTCTTAGACTGTTCTTCTACGCTTTCCACTTCACTCTCTGTACCATTCCCTCATTGGATACAGCTAAGCAGTCACACAACCATCCACCAACCACATCCAAGACCTCTACATCTAACTCCATCATCAGAGTTCAGCACTTCAAATGTACTGTCGATCACTCTGAGTACAAGTCTCATATCATTGGAAAGCAGCTACTACAAAAACTACTGTACAAGTCTCCAAGATTTGTACTTGCAGCTGCATGCATATCCACATGCATGAATACAAACTACAGGTATGCATATTTTTATGCAGAGTACATGTACAACTCTTATAAATACATATAAACAGAGTAACTGCCACTTAACCCGTATAACCTATAAAATGAACTTACTATTATTTTTCCCATCTGCTATAATCAACTGTCACTTCCAAACCTGTCTGCTATCTAAATTCTTTTTTTACACACACAACTATCTAAAAAATTATAATATTAAAAGATGGGAGAAATAACAGTATAATTGTAGAAAAACACTTGGTAGTGTATTACAAAATTACACACAGCCAGGATAAGTTCATGCATCTCTATACACTCACACAGGTAGACACTGGGCCTCATTACGAGTAGCCCGGTAAAAACGGGTTCATTACCGGCATGCCGGTAAGAGCGGGTCCGTGCTCGTATGAACCCACCAACAGCGGGTGATTACGAGTGTGCGAGCACGCGCGAACCCCCATGCCGGTAATGGCAATACCGGCATGCCGCTAAAGGCCCTCCAACCCCCCTAAAGCAGCATCGCGGGACCCGCTAATACCGGCACCGCCTCGGAGCAACCCCTAAATACCGGCATGGTAATACCACCATGCTAATACCGGGTTTGCAAAACCGGACCCGGAAATAACGTCATCGCGCAGGAACTGGAAATGGGCTGGTGGCCATCTTTAAAAACACAATCCATTGCGATCCTCCCTAACCACCAGTCTTTTCGTGTCATGCTGCGTCAGAAAACCCTGAGGATGTCCAAAGCTACAGAGAAGATGACCCCCCGGAAGCGGAAACAGCGTTTCTCTGATGCTGAGCTCAACATGCTGGTGGACACTCTGGCCCAGCATGCAGAAATAATCAAGTCAAATGACATGAAGCATGCTGCCCAGATGAAGAAAAAGCAAATCTGGCAGGAGGTTGCCCAGAGGGTCTCGGCCGTGGGGACCACCCCACGCACTGTGCGTGACTGCAGAAAGAGGTGGGACGACCTCCGCTTCAGGGTGTGGAACATCCTGGCAGTCAACAGGAGGGCGGCCATGGCGACAGGCGGGGGGGCCACACTCACCAGCAAAGCTGATGCCCTGGGAGGAGACTGCCAGCTCATTCATTGATCCCGAGTCAATAGAGGGATTTGGAGAGATGGAGATGGGCGCCGCATTATCCCCAGAAGGAGGTGAGTGACCCTGCACATCCCTGTAGGGGAAACCATGACGTAGTACAATTGACATGGAAGTGAGACTAGGCAAGCCAATGCATGTCCCAGACCCACATCAACATATCCAGTCAATAATGCGTGCCACACCCTGCCACACACAAATGCACGCTGAGTGCCAATCCCAATACCAACACACGGGCAACATAACATGACCATGCCCATGTAACTCAACACACAGACCCCATATCAATGGCATGCCACCTGCCATGCATTGAGAGCCTACATGCCCCCTCAGAACACCAATTGCCACACCCCTGTAATAAATGGATGCATGAATGTATGAATATATCACAGTGCAATAGTATGTCACTGACATGTGACACCATCACTGATGACCTGCACCTCTTCTAACCCCCAGGCACCGATGAGGAAGATGCCAGTCAGGAGAGGGGCGCAAGGGCATCAACATCATGCCATGGGACAAGGGCCACCGACACCACCACCCCCCAGCCAGAGAAACAGGCCAGACCAACACGCAGTGTGCCAGACCGGGTTGCAACCCAGCAAAAAAACACCTGCTGCCAGTGTGGGCCACACACATCAAGACCAGCAGCAGCCACCCACAACAGTGGGAGGGGTTTCCGTTCCTGCACCACCAACCTCCACAGACTTTGCAGATGCAAATGTGGACACCGAGGGTGTCACAGTTGTGTTCACTACACCCACCCCAAGCCCCCTGACCACCTCCCCACCCCATATTTAGGCCGACAGTAGTGATGATCCCTGCCTCCACGACTCCGACCTCGGAGATTCCGACATGTGCCTCTTCGAGGAGGATATCACCCTGGATGTAGGCCTCACGCAAGCGCTATCCACACCCCGGCTACCACCACCCTGGCTACCACCACCCCGGCCACCAGCACTTGGCTAACACCAACACCTTTGAGGCTCGCCTGTCGAGGGTGGAGGCATGACAGGAGTCAATGCTTGATCTAATGCGGCAGTATATTGCCGATGGGGAGGACACCAGGAGGGCCATTGCTACTGCCATTGGGGAGACCACAGCAGCCACCGCTGCGAACACTGCTGCCGTTAACGCATCTGCAATTGTCATGAGGAACTGTCTGGGGGCAGTAACGCAAGTGCTAACGTCCATCCTGCTCCATATGCAGTGGCCACGCCTTGGAGCAGGCATTGAACCTGCCTCTGACACGTCCTCTGCTACAACACCTTCAACCTCAGCCCACACAAGCCCTGTGCGGATGACCCGGAGGCGTGCACGGCACTCAGAAATGCCACCCCCGGATACCAAAAAGGCCAAGAAGTAGATTGGCCGTTGGACACATGGTTGTTGGTGAAGGGAAAAAACATTAGAGTACATTTGGGGACATTTGGGGTTTGTAGGGTGGGTTAGGGAGTTCACTGGGGGTTATTTGGGTTTGTAGGGTGGGTTAGGGAGTTCACTGGGGGTTATTTGGGTTTGTAGGGTGGGTTAGGGAGTTCACTGGGGTTATATTGGTTTGTAGGGTGGGTTAGAGAGTTCACTGGGGGCGGGGGGGGGAGTGTTCACATTGTTGCCTGTTAGAAAAATACACCTGTTGTGTGCCAAAAATTCAATGGCTGGACATTCTTCATTTTGTGCATGTACATTTAATGTGTGATGGTGTTCAGTGGCCAACTCCCAACAATACAAGTGTGCATGTACACATGGAGCCAGTGTGTCGCTGACACATGTCTATCATAGTCCCTGTGTTTCAGAAGTATTCTTGAATTATTGCTTGGCGTACAGCATGGCCATCTCGTGCATCACGTACTGGCAGGGGGGCTACTTCACCTCTGTCTCCATCCTCATCATCCTCACCCGGGCCCTGCATGTCAATGTCAGGTGGCAGTGGTACATTTCTCCGGACGCACATGTTGTGCAGCATGACACAGGCCATGGTGATCTTTGCCACCTTCTCAGGCCTATATAGGAGTGCCCCACCAGACCTGCTGAGGCAGCGGAACCACACCTTCAACAGGCCAAAGGTCTGCTGAATCCCAACATGGGTACGGGTGTGCACATGATTGTACTCCTCTTCGTGGCTGTTCTGCGGGTTCCGCACAGGGGTAAGCAGCCACTGCCTCAAGGGATATCCTCCATCACCTGCAAGCAGATACAAATAGGTGTGTGTCACTCTGAACTGCCACCTGCAGGCAGCACAGTCATGGCGGCAGCTATTTGGTGTGGGCATACACATGTCCCTGTACGCATACACAAATGTCACCTAGATGCAATCTATACTGTCATGAGGTGTGGTAGTCTGGATGGCGTTCAATAGATGATGCAGGGTGTAATCATGCATGCTGAGGCAGATGTGCTGTGGTATTGCAACAATGTTTAGCCTCCAATTCATGCTGTTCATTCTTCACTATGCATGGTCACACTGACCACATTGCCTCAATTGCCATCCTGTTCATTCATGCATTGCTTGCCATCACCATGGTGGCCTGGTTGTGCCTCTTACTTGTTGTCATCGATATGCATCATTTGTGCAATATGGCCCAGTATAATGCAATATGTATATCATATACCATATATGTATATATATATATATATATATATATATATATGTAATATGTATATCATAGTATAGTGCAATATGGTATCATGTTCCGTTTGGCCGGTTCAAGTCATGAGTGTTTAGCTCTGCATGCATTCTCCAATCACCGGCAATTGCCACCCAGGTGGAGAATGCCCCCCCTTTCCCACCCAGGTGGAGTATGCCCCTCCTTTCCCACCCAGGTGGAGTATGCCCCCCCTTATGCATCCCTACACATCAGTACCCCAAAGCACTGCCTTGGGACAGTTGTGCAACTCTCCAAGCAGCCAGGCATGTGGTCCAGCATGTCGCTCCATGTGACGGGGTAGCATGGAGTTGCGCAGTACCATGGCATCATGTGTTGATCCGGGATATCGGGCGCAGCAATGTGTGATGATCTTGCTGGAGTCACATACCATTTGCACATTGATGGAGTGGTATTGCTTGCGATTGCGGTACACCGCCTCTATGGCATGGGGGACTACCAATTCCACATGGGTGCAGTCGAGGGCAAAAACACAATTGGGCATGCCTGCCAGTGCATGGAAGCCTACTTTGGTGTCGGCTATCTCCTGGGCAGTCCGTGGTAGGGATATGTGGCTGCTTGCATGCTTCAGGAGGGCATCCAGCACTTGGTTCAACATGCATGAAAATAGTGGCTGTGAAATGCCATGCAGATGGCCCACTGTGTGTTGGTAGGTGCCTGTGGCCAGGAAGTGGAGCACAGACACCACCTTTATTAGCGGGGGGATGGCAGTGCATATTTCTATGAGGCTGGCAATGTCGTTCTGTATCATGTCCACTATGGTAGTGATGGTGTCACGGTCCAACTGGTACAGGGTTTGGATCTGCTCAGGGGTTAGGTTAAAAGGGCTGGGTCTGGTGCGAGGGATTGGTGGTTGCCTACGAGGCACTGCTGGCTGCGCTGGTGGTAATTGCTGGGCCTGTCTCACCCTCCTTCTCCTCCTGCATCTCCTCTGTGCTGCCTGTTGTTGCTGCTGTAGTTGTTGTTGTTGCTGTTGTTTCTGTAGTTGTAGCAGTATGGGCATGTCCTCCAGCGCCATGATTGCAACAGCTAGTGGTAGCATTTTGGTGTTGGAAGGGGTGTGGTGTGTGGGTGTGCTCATTTTATACTGGCCAGCCTCCATTGACTCCACCTGTGGGGATTGTGTGCACCTGCGGCAGTTGCCTTGTATCTTGATTGCTGTTTGCGGGTGGTCCGCAATGCCTGTATGGGCGGCATCGTGCAGCCCGTGGATACCGGCTTTGTGATGCCGGTATTTGCATGTCGACATGGGTTGGGATTACCTCCTATTACCAGCATGCCAGTATTTGGTCCCGAAGGGGCGCGTGTACGCGGACATGCCGCTATTAGTGGCACCGTTATTTAGGGTGCCGCTAATAGTGGGTTGACGGGTCGTGATGCACCAAATCGGTAAGCGATGCCGGTAATCCATTACCGGCATCGTTTTTCATTTACCGGCAACCTCGTAATGAGGCCCACTATCATTGAAAAGCTCCCAGCTGAAATAACACCACTGCCTGTACATCACACCCTTCTGCTTTATTACCCACACATTCACAAATGCATACATTCTATGCTTTCTATACAGGTTCTGACATTTACCTTATTAAAATTGCAAAATAAGTATATCATTATTTCTGTTATCTCCTAACATGCAATAACACAGCCTTAAGAAACCAAGTGAGTTTCATACACTTAGTATTCTACTCATTTGCAAAGCATGTTGAACTAACATATTGTAAGTAAAATATAAAGGCTGCACATAGTCAAAGGAAACTGCATGCACACACTATGTTCATTTATCAACCAACAATACTACTACAAAAACAATACTAAACATAAAAATCAACGTCTAAATTAACATCAGTGCTATAAACACACAAATTACTAACTTCTTTCTTTTACAAATGCAGTGAAGACTACACTCCTGAAAAGCAGCAGCATCTGAAGTACACACAACAACTCAGAAGAAACCTGCTCATTCCAAACAAAAAAAGTAAGTACAATACTACCATAATATTCTTACTGTTACTCAAACACACTGTGGGGTTGATTCATGGAATTTGTGCACTGAAAAACGGAGATTTGTGCACCATTCTGACCACGAATCTCAATTTGTTAAACAAGGATTTGCAGGCAGAATGACACACACATCCCCATTTTACAGTGCACAAATTACATAACTCAGCCCCTAGAATGTTACTATTGCAGAACAAAGAACTGTTTTAATTCTATACTATTAGATTTGGTATTAGTGCTTCTCCTCACCACTAGCTTACTCATCTGAACCCCAGTATAGTAACACAAATACAAGAATAGCCTTCCCAACTAGTTGGAGCTGCCCAATGCACAATCACACACCACAACATACATCCTTACCATCATACTCAGACACTCATGCACACAGCACACATACATTGCAGAACAGCCCAACCCATACCTTTTTTTTTTCTCAACAGACCCCAAAGAATGCCTACCCAAGAGCAAGTCCGTAGAAAGCAACGCAGAAGTAGAGCAAATGAAAATAAAAGTGTCCAAAATAAGCATCCATCTCTAGCAGAATGTTTACAAAAAGTTCAAACAAAAGATTTAATAGAGTCATTAAGCGAAACAAAACAAGCTTCCAGTACAAAAACTTTGCCTCCTCTTTCAAAATGTAAAACGAAACAGAAAGTGATTAACAAGAATTCAGCTACCACTACTGCTAACACTGCTCCTATAAATCTTGATGTAGTGGCAAGTAACTATACCAAAAAAAGTATTTTACAAAAAATGTTCTGCCACAGAGTCCTTCAGAATCTTATAAAAACAGGAGAGGAATCAATTACAACCCTTAAAACCTCCCGTAGAAAATTAATCTTAGAAGCTCTCATAGACAGTGCAATCCTTCTCAAAAGGAAATTATGTATTTTAGTGTTAAACAGAATATAACCACTAACAAAACTAACTACTAAATTACAAAAAAGACTTCTCAATAAATGGAATGTGAACAAAAATAAGTTCTTAAATATCTGTGGAGGTGAATGGAGTCACACCATGAGCACAGAACCATATTTCAATGAAGAAGCACACAAACACAATTGCCATACATAGCAGCGGACAAGGGTATGCAAAACTTAATAATACCACTATGGAACAAGAAACACTGCTCACAAAAATATCCCCAGAAAACTCAGTATCACCTCTCCATCAGACTGAACCAAAACGTCCAGTGTATAAATGTGTAACATTGACAAAACATCTTTCAAATCTTTACGCCAGTTCCTCAATCAATGTGTAAAAGGCAAAGACAAATTCAAAATGAAACTTCTACAAAATATGGATACCTGTCCAGTGAGCAAACACACATGACTACAAGGACATTCATTAGCCTGCATTTCAGGACCTAATTGCAAAAGCACATTCCATCATATCAAAATGATATAAACACATCATTCAACTATAAGAAAGCTAGTCCATAAACTTTACTATGCTAAAAGTCCAGCTTTAGCATTAGACAATTTAAATAACAATACTCTACATGGTACAGCCAAAGACCTACTCGAAGAAATACAGCATATCCAGAGAAAATATTTTGGAAGTGAAAGCCACTGCAATAGCTTTACAACAATTCTACAAATGGCAACCTTCTACTACACACAACAAAAACGAAATACTAAAATTAAAAAGTACATCCGCTGAAGTACCAAACCATGTGTGTGTGTTGCCACAGAACTTTTAATAAAAGTAGTACAAAAACTGTAGACATAACATACAAAATAGGAGACAATGAAGATTCCAAATGGTTTGAATTAGCTTTCTACCTTATAGCAGAAAACAAATACGAAATAAATGACCCCTTAATACTTTGCAGTTACTGCACTGCAAAACTTGACAACAACCAAACTCCTTCATGTGCTATCACAAATAAACCCTTGCAACAACTCAATTTATATGAGAGCATCATAATTCAAACAGTGCATCCATTTCAAGCAATAATACGCCTTCAACCAATAACGGCAAAATTACCTCCCTCAGAATTAGTGAAAGGCATTTATGGCGAAGTAGTTTATTTACCATTAGATCTGAAAGAAAATGTACACACTCTAGGAGTGCAACGTCCAACAGAGCAATCTTTAATTGTCTTAGTAAACGGTGTACCTAAAAAAAGACAAAATAAATTGGCAACAACTCGTAGATTACATAAAGTTAGACAAGCCTTGCAATATCTAAAAGACAACAATGAATACTACAAAGACATTAATATTGAAGAAAACCTCAGGGAAACAACTGAAATAATTCAAGAGTCACCAGAAACTGGTCAATTTGAACTTCTAGATCCTGCTACAGTATCCAATATTTTAGACCATTATACAATTCATCATTACACTCTAAAGATACCATAGATGATGCACTAGAAACATACCGAATGCAACAAATCAAAGGGTCACCAATCAGCATATGGGAAAAAAGTATAGAAGCACGTGCTTTTCCTCTACGCTTTCCTACTGGTCAAGGAGGAAGATACAATGATAGACCCACTCAAATAACAGCATCAGAATACCACTCATTACAAATGGATACAGAAGATCCCAGATTTAGACAAAGGGCCTCATCACGAGTTGGGCAGTAATGCCAGCGGTATCACCGCCGGTGGTATTAGCCCTACCACCAAACCCCCCGGCGCTATTATTGCCGGATCACGGGTTTGGCGGTAATGGAATTCCCCATTCCCCACTGAGCCCATTCCGGAATGCCCCACCTTCAGCCGCTCTCCAGATCGTCGCATCTGCAGAAAGGAAACAAATGCATAGAGAGCCAATACTCACCCGGGGGCTGAACTCTTCCTGAATTCCATTGAAGCGGTTCACACGATCACCGCTTCGGAGCCACACCGCACCTGCAGAACAGGAAAGAAAGAACAGCAGGTTAGTCACGCACAGGAAAAGAACCATTTAAAGTACATTTCGATGCTGCGCACTCACGCTATACTCACCTGCAGGAATTCTGCTCAGCGTCGTGGGAGACAGTAATCCTTCATCTGAAATCCTCCTAAACAGCACCTGTAAAGAAACAAAGAACAATAGTGAGAACTTGGGCAACAAACAAACATTTAAGCAAACTATACCAAGAGTCTATTGCCATAGAGACTTACCTACAGAGTCGAGTTATTCAAGACTCCACTACAGCCCACATGATCAGTGAAACAACTAGATCCAGAAGAGAGGCTGGAACAATACTGCACCCCTGCATGCAGTTGCAGGACAGAGAACCTGCCATTGAAACACCTAAGGTGAGGCATAAGCAGAGAGGGGCACTAGGAGGATACGGGAGGTGGGAGCCTAACCCCCTCTTACGGCTGGTTAACATCTTGTTTCAACATTCTAGGCAAACGCTCCTCTGTAAAGTAATAGTAAGAAGAGAAGACACATGCAGGCACTCATCACTCAGCTTTGTCCAGACGTCCCTCGAGCAGCTTTGTGCGATGCCCCTGTGGAGACCAGGTGAGCGTGACACAAATACAGAAAAAATAAAAAAAAATAGAAAAGAAGGGAAAACAGTATAAACTATTGTTGGTGGATACTGCTGATTAGAAATTTCAAGGAATAGAGATCAACCAAAGAGACTAAAAGAAGCTAATACTCATCAAGTATTACTTGTATACTTGTTGCATATATATATGGCTGTCTTCATCACCATTCCTTAAAACGCTGTGCTCATTGTTTTGCCCACAGTCTGTAAGGGTGTGTATCCAAATACTCTTGTTTCTGCAGGAACGATTATAGCCACTGATATTAGATCTCTATTCCTTGAAATTTCTAAACAGCAGTATACTCCAACAGTAGTTTAAACTGTTTTCCCTTCTTTTCTAATTTGTTTGATTTTTTTCTGTATTTGTCTGTACTGACATCCAAAAAAAGGAGACTTTTCCACTGGAAGTTTATGCTGTTTTAAATTATTGATTCTGAATGTGTGAAGTGACACTTTTCTGTATTCATTCTTGTGACTGATTTACACAATGCCAGTCGTTGTAAGGCATTTCCTATGTTTGATAAAAGTTCTGTACATTGTATGCTGCATGAACTAATGTGCTCCCTAGGGGCCTCATTACGACCCTGGCGGAAAGTGACTGACCGGACCGCAACAGCGTAAATAGCGTTTCCGCCATTGCACGAAGGAGCAAAGTGCGGCCAATCACGACCCATCGGGCACGAGCATTACGCCATGGCGGAATCCGAAAGGCTGCGATGGCGGAAATGACCCCAAAACGGCCCTTACCGCCGCCGTACGCTGCACCAGGTGCAATACCGCCACCCATCTTAGCGGTCACCGTAATGAGCGGTCACCGTAACGAGCGTGCACCGCAAATTACGGCCACCGTAAATATACGGAAACGGAAGTAAAAGCATGTGGCCGGAACGGGAAACAGCACGCCGCACAACTATAAAATCCGAATCCCAACACAACCATAAAAAATCCGACCCTGACACACATCCCAACCCGTTAGCAACCCCAGTTAAAAATATAAATATGGGAAAGGTAGCCAAGAAAGCGTGTGACCGCAAGCGGCAGGTACACTTCTCCCGAGAGGAACTGACCGTGCTCACCGAGACCCTCCAGGAAAATTCCGCCGTCGTCTTCTCCAGTCAAATGACCAGGACGGCCCTTGCCAACAAGAAGGCCATATGGGCCCTGGTGGCACAGCGCGTAAGTGCGGTGGGGACAACACCCCGCACGCCACAGCAATGTCGCAAGCGGTGGGACGACCTGCGGATCCGCGTACGCAGCATACTTTCTGCGAACAGGAACATCGCCACAGCTACCGGGGGGGGTTCAGAGTCGCCCATCAAGTTGACCCCCTGGGAGGAAATCTGCGCCTCCACCATAGGAATGGAGAGCATAGAGGGAGTCGGAGGGATGGAGAAAGGAGTGCCGACATCCGGAGAATCAGGTAGGTTGGCCAAGAGAAACAATGCGAAATCCACAAACCACGAACATGTGCAGTACCATGTGACCCCATAGTGCAATACATACTTTGCCCTGACAGCGCCCTCTAAAAGTCAGAATGAACAAACAAATCAATCAAGAAGCCATAAACAACCCCTACATGTGCAGCATGCACCCCCTAACTGCAGGCAGCCAAATGAATGCATCCTCAATCCACACGAAAATGAGACCACCTCCAAGGCCCAGTCCCAAATCAGCCTCATGTACCACCCCAATGCATTTGATACGTTGCCATTCCAAATCCGACAGACCCATAACTAACGCTCGCCCCTCTTTACTCCACCACAGGGTCCGATACCAACGACGAGCTGCAGGACACCCCTACCAGCACGCCTGCAAAGAGGGCCAGGACCAACGTCCCAAGAGCCTCCACCTCAGGTGCAAGGATCAAGACACGGCAGCAGCAGGAATCAAGTGGCAGCACACTGGAGGGGACTGCAACAGGCACCCCAGCAGCCAGCAAGTCCACAACCCCAGCACCACAGGTCCCCCCAAAGAACGTATCTGATGGCACTGCCTCTGGTGGTAGCAGCACCATAGGTGACACAGCTGTCATGCCAGCATGCTCCGACACGGAAAACAGTGCTGGCGACGTAGGTACCATCCATGACCTTTCCCAATCCCCCTGCATGTTCCATCCCCTACACCATGACGAAACCACGCAGGGGCACCCTGAAGACGACGACTGGCCAACCCCCACAAGTCCTGTGCCAAGGCAACATGTGTTGAGCAGCCCCCCTGTCACACCACCGCAAATGTCCATGGCCCAGCAGAGGCAACAGTCCCTCGACCTGCTGATCGAGCAACAGCAGGAAGCGTCCACGCTACTCAAGGACCATGCAAATGAATGCGGGGGTTCCAGGGCAGCCATGGAAACATCCACCGAGACACTCAGGGCACAAATAGAGAAAAGTAGTGAGAGCCTCAGGGGAGAAATGGAGAGAAGCACCGAGAGCCTGAGAGCACAAATGGAGAAAAGCACCGAGAGCCTGAGGGGGGAACTGCATGCGACGTCCAAAGACGTTTGTGCTGAACTTGCTGCTGTGCGCCGTGTGCTCTCGGAGCTCTCACAAACCCTCAGAGACATGCATGGACGCGAGCAGGCAGAGACATCATCCGTGGCAAGTTCCGTCCAGGGCAGCCCCCAACGCAGATCTGGCAGGAACCTGCGCTCCACGGGCAGGGGTGCCCCTGATACCCGTAGAGGGGGCTTGCAATAGCGTCTACCCACGGACAGCATGCATATTTGGACACTGGTGTTGGGGGGGGAGGTAGTAGGGTGGAGGGGGTGTGTTGGGCTTCACTGGGTGGCGGGTCCATAGGGTGTATAAATCAAATCACATTAACAATACAGCACCTCATTATCATCCAATGACATGTGTGGACATTGATATTTGCGTACGAGGCCTTCATAGGCGTACAGTCCACAATGTGCCTGTACTACACACACACAGTGCCACAGGTCCCCTTTCGGTGTAATAGGCACCATGCGTGGTTGCTAGAAGCATGCATCTATGATGCTCTGTCGGATTGCACGTACATCCTGTGCCTCATGGACTCCTTGAGGTGCCTCCACATCCCCACCCTCATCATCATCATCATCTTCAGGTGCATGCAGTACAGCGTCAGGGGGCATGGGCACATTCCTACGTATGCACATGTTGTGCAGCATGACACATGCCATGACCATCTTAGAAACCTTCTCATGGCTGTACATGAGTGCCCCACCAGACCTGCTGAGGCTGCGGAAACGAGCCTTCAGTAGGCCGAATGCCTGTTCAATGACCACACGGGTACGTGAGTGGGCATGGTTGTAGTCCTCCTCATGCTCGTTCTGTGGGTTCCGGATTGGTGTAAGGAGCCATCTCTTCAGTGGATACCCGGCATCACCTGTATGAGACGAATAAAGGGTGTCAGTGGAATGATAGTGCTAAGTAGCCCCCCCCCTCCCCTGCAAGGTCATTGACGCATCAAATGGGCCACGATGTCATGCATGGAATGAGACTCACCGAGTAGCCAGGATCTGTGCCCTGCGTGTCGCTCCATGTAGCGTGGTATTCTTGTGTTCCTCAGGACCATAGAATCATGGGTAGATCCTGGAAATCTGGCACAACAATGCGTAAATATCTTGTTGGAGTCACACACCATTTGCACATTGATTGAATGAAATTGTTTCCGGTTGCGGTACTGGACCTCCATGGCATGTGGGACAACCAATTCAACATGGGTGCAGTCGATGGCACCAATGCAACCCGGGATGCCGCCAAGTGCATGGAATCCCACTTTAGCGTTGGTAATCTCCTGGTACGTGCGTGGTAGTGTGATGTGGTCGTCGGCGTGCTTCAGGAGGGCATCGTGCACTTGGAAGAGTGTCCGTGAGAACAGTGGCTGTGAAATGCCATGCAACTGTCCCACTGTGTGCTGGTAGGTGCCTGTGGCCAGGAAGTGGAGTGCAGACACCACCTTCAGTAGGGGTGGGATGGCGGTTGGGCTATCTATCATGCTCACGAGGTCAGCATGTGTCATGTCCACAATGGCGATTATGGTGTCCCGGTCCAAACGGTAGAGGGTGTGGATCTGCTCAGCAGTGAGGTTGAACGGATCGGCTCGGAGGCGTGGGATTGCGGGCCGCCTGCGTGGTGGTAGTGGCAGTGCTTGTGGGCCTTGCTGACCCTGCCTTGCCCTCCTCCTCCTCCTTCTCCTCCGTCTCCCCTGTGCGCCCGGTTGTTGTACCTGTTGTTGTTCGTCGTCTTCTTGTAGTTGTAGCACTTGCAGTGCTATCTGGTACCCCAGGCCCAACATCGCTAGTCCTGCCGGTAGCATTTTGGAGTGGGAGTGGTTGTGGGAGGGGTTTGGGTCTGCAATATATGTGCTGTCGGCCTGTATGGCCTCCACCTGTGCTGATTGAATGAATCTGTGGCAGATGCAATCCCTTCTGGCCGACCACGTCCCGCACGTAAGGCTGCATTTGGCCGCATGGCATCTTGGGATTTGAATCATGTATCAAATCCCGATGGCAGTGTGATGTACTTTGACTGATCTTCATGCTATGCTCCCATTGTTACACATGCTATGATTGCAGCCGCTTACATACCTGTGAAGAGTCAGTGGTATGTAGGGCTCGATCGATGGCCGACCCTCATGCAGCACAGTAACGTACTTCACCGACGGGCGTGGCGTGCCATTTGTGATTGCAGCCAGTTAGCATCATGACACACAGCCGCACTACATTGATGTAATTGTGAATGCAAGCGTTCACAGAAGCCTTTTCGACGTAATGTTGCAAGTGAGGAATTCGAAGGCCAGCATTTTGGGTTTTGAAGTAGCGGCGAGGATACGCCCACAGGTCTGGCTGGAAATGTAACGTTCTATTGTAGAATGTCCTTGGGACATGGCCCATAACGAGCAGGCAATGAATGATATGAATTGAATGGGATGCGCAACAGCGTAGTGGACGATAAGGCAGGACGTTCCCAAATCCATCTTGCTTCACAACACTACAGATCCGGCCAGGGGCACAGTGGTTTTTGCGGACTGCATTACGCACAGACGCGATGGAAGTTTCACATATTATGTGAGTGAATATTCATGCGTTTTCATTGCGGGATGAGGGAATGATGTGTGGATGCATGGACTGATGATTCCGTTTAGGGTCTGCCATGTACATGGGTTTTTTGATTCACTCCCCTTCCCCTGCGTTATGTGATGCAAGGCTGCCATAGTGGGACATACGTCTATCTGCCCTTGTCGGATCCTCCCTGTCTCGACGCGCCTTCATACACTTGTGTCTAGGCACGTTACTAATCCCATGTCATGGGTTCTATCTTGACGGACGCATGCACAGTAACCGACGTTGACAATGGTGTATTTAGCTCGATTGGTTTCGTTATGATTCGATACTGATTTAGGGGTGTGTATATTCCTTTGGAGTGGGCTAGCATGCATATGGGTGTGGATTTGGTGTGTTGAATGAAGATTGTAATGCATCATGAGTCCCGTAATGCAATCGGTTGATTTGTGTTTCTTTTGGGTGACAGGTATCTCCTGCCCTATTGCAGATGCCATCTCTACGCCACTCCTCCAGATGGTTTTTACTCTCGACTCCTGCAGCTTCGGGTGAATCAGTGGAGCACCATTTCGATCATATGGGACGATCGCCAATGGGCCACATGCCCTTACGCTGTACTGGTGGCTAGGTGCAACATTTCGGCCTTTCAGCTCGACTGGTGCCTGCCTCATGGGACGGACCTGCGGTTCTTGCCGCTTCCATGTTGCCTTTTGGAACGTTGATGTAGGCCCTGTGTGCCATGATGGTACAGGGCGTCACACAAGTGGAAGCCGGTCAATTATTGCAGATGCAGCCCTCGGTGATGATGGTTGTTTTGGTGGTATTTTGCAAATTGCTGTGGGGCCTTTGTCATTTGGATGTGCATTTAAATTGTATTCCGATATTTGTCGTGTTGCGTTGTTCTTTGCAGGTGATGTGGCGATTTTCGCTTTGTGGCGGTATGTATTGCGTGATGATCTGCATTGTGTTCCGCCTTCTGAGTTGAGTTGTGTGGTACAGTACTGGCCGCGTTTGCCTACGTAGCACAGTATGGTCACGGATAGGGGCTGCCATTGTGACTGTTTACATGATGTGCTGTTCAGGGGCGGGGGATTGGCTTTTGGCCGACTGGTGCCTGTCAGCCAGGTCGATTGGTGGAATGATGGGTTGTTCAGAATGTGGCTGGTCACAGGTGACTGTGTTTGCGTGCGTTTGTTGGAGGGGGACTGGGGTCATGTCCATTGGAATAGCTTCTGTATTGATGCCATCTGTGCCCTGCAGCTCCCATCGGCCCCTCTTGGGATGAGCCTGGCTGCTCAGTCACTCTGCCGACTTGTGTGGTACATGCTTCTGCTGATGGTTGGTTTGTTTACTGGCATGAGTACAGGGCTGGTGCAATCCCCCTCAGGATGCTGTTTTGGATGTTGCCTTGCGCTGGTGGCAAGCGATGGGGGACTACTGTTGTTTTGTGTCATGTGTTCTTGATTTTCATTTTGATGTATTGTACCTTCACATGCCTGTGCTGCGTCAGTACGGCTATGGTGACATGCCGTACATGGATGCCCACTCACGGGGCGCTTTGAGCCCCTGCATGCTTTTCTACGTTGGCATGCATGGGTGAATTGTGGATTTCACTGGTTGCATAGTGTGAGTACATTGCGCCTGCCAGGAGTTGTGCAATGAGGCCAGGGAGTGGAGTACAGGCACTCAGTGGGCCATTTACGGTTGGTTCGCGTTGCCGTATTTCTCGCCATGGCGGAATGGTACTTTACGACGTGCTTGATGGCGTTCAGTACATGTCCGCTAGGGTCAGAATTCGCGTACCGTTGCGCCATGGCGGTGATTCCGGTTTTGCAAGGCGCGCGTGCGCGTACTTGGTGCAGTTAGCGTTGCCGTTCACTGCGGTGTCGCTAATGGCATCGTACTTTACGGTGACGGGTCATGATCGCAACGAGCGGTGTTCGATGGCGGTATTGCATTTCCGCCATCATTTTTCCATTTCCGCAAGGGTCGTAATGAGGCCCTATGTCTTTAATAGAGGACACTGTGTAAATTTGATCCTATCACTTCTAATAACTCGTTGGATTTGACAAATTAAAAATCCAAGAGTTAGCTCTATAATTCAGGCTCTGATTTATATGTACATTTTCTACTGAAGTTTCTAAATGTCATGTCTGTTAACTAATGAGGATTGAGGTTTGCTGTATTAGAGGTACAATTAACCAAAGGATCCAACAAGGACATGAAAAAATGGAGAGCTCAACAAGAAGCGTTTTGGATCGACAAATTGGATTCATTATCCCCTGATGGAATCAATGAGGAGTTTGATTGAAGTTGTTTTTTGTGATTTAGATGAATGATGTGAATTATGCACAGATGCATATGTTTTTCAATACTCTGTCCCATTAACACACTGTCGTCATTGACACAATTCAATTTCAGTTCCTCGTTAAAGGACATGAATGCCTCCAAACAATTTAATTATAATGATTATAGAAGCATTTGAGATTAGCACAACATGTGTGTACTTAAAATAACTCGTCGCATAATCCTTATCTTATTTTTCCGTTTAGCTTTTGATTTCCTATTCCATTTGTAGGATCAGTGTTCCCACAATTAATATTTGTAGTATGGTAGTTTCCATTAGAACACATTGGGTGCTTTTAACCACCGGATCAGCTTCTACTTCCAAGCTGGAACTCTCACTCTGTCTCTTTTGAACTTCAGTCCCATGTAGCTAGACACAACGTTATTCTTTGCCAACTGTTTTTCTTTTACGGATTTTCTTAGTGTTATTTTCAATGAAGATTGTAGATGCCACTTATTAGCAGTTATACATTTTTCATTTGTTTTTTTAGGGATCACGTAATTTTTAGCGTGGCCCATATGCACTTTTATAATGTTACTTTAGAGTCAGGATAATCGCTCACCTTACCTGTTATGTGTGCTCAGCTTGCACAGAAACATGTTTATTATATAATGTCCCTTTTTACAAAGTTTTTTTCACTGAATTTCATAGGTTTTTAGTAGCGACACTTAAACATAACGCCCCTTTAACAAAGTTTTTTTTTCACTGAATATATATATAGATATATCAATGACATAGAGGAAAATAAATGGTAAAAGATTGAAATTTGCTTGGTAGAAAATTGTGATGACAGCTTCAACTCATTTAATTCTGGAAATCAACTTTTCAACGAGTACAAGTTCAAGTTTTGGAGGACAAACCTCTTTTGCAATGTTCTGTGCAATGTTCTGTGGCATAGACAGGGCCCTGGCAACACATTCTGGAGCCATCCCATGCATATGCATGGCCAGAATAGTTAATGTCAGATCTTTCACAAATTTAAAATCCATCTGCTGGAATATTGGCTTAGCCACCGACTGTTTACTTCTTTTTCTAAGCACCATGTTGTAATGAAGCATCCCGAAAGTTGTTGCAGTTTTTGCTTGTCCCCTATCAACTTTCTCATTGTGTGCAAGCACAGCCAGTCTTCTTCTGACCTCCATACTGTCTATCCCAAAATGCAACCGTCTAGGCCTGTACTTTAGGGACATAATATGGAACACCTCCAAATCTCCAGTGTGGCAGAATTTGATGAGTCCCTTCATGTCTCTTGAAAGTGTTTTGTTGTACACAATGTTCTCGAGTGCTGTGTGAGGAGAGGAACCTGACACCAACCACTTTTTCTTATGCTCCTGGAAATGTAAATTTTCTCCCCAAGAGTTATGCTTGAAGAATGGTGCTTCATTGAACACCATTTTTTAAGCAGAATTTCTACAGAACCATCACAAGTTTTTGAGCTCCACCAAAGATGGTTACTGATAGACTGTTACCACTTTAAAATGTTGTCTGTACTCATTTTTTTACCAGTAGCTGTAATTTCTTTAGAAATCGGTTTTGCAATGTGCCATACATCAAATTGATGCTGTATGTGTGGGAACTGCTCTCACATCGCCTTTGCTATTCCTACATGCCTGTCAAAGCCTATCAGGTCTATTTTCTTTGCACTGGATTCCAGAAGTTCGATGGATTTAATGAAACCATATTTCTCCATGGCAACAGACAATGTACTTTCAGGCACTTGCACAATGACCAATCTCACTACTTTTTTGCTTCCCATGCCTTGAAAGTGGTAAGTGCAGTATTTACCGGAAAAATAACTGTCCATCGCAAGCAAGCCTGACCCTTTTTCCAGCAAGTGTACTGTCAATTGATATCTGTTCGAGTTTCCAGGCCTGGCTAATAGTGAGGGAACCAAAAATCCTTCTCATATTTGTAGTACTGGGATTTAGCAAGGAACTGAAGTTCCACAAATTAAAAGAAATGTAAAATTGTACTGGAAGTTGATACGCTGAACAACAAAGCAGATGAACAAAGTACATTTACAGCAGGCACATTTCCAAGCATAGGTTGTGCTGACCATGAAAATGTGTTATGATGATGGACACAGCTATCCTTGATTTTCAGGTTGGTGCCATTGACTACACAAGTACAATTTCCAATGGCTCCCCACATATCCTCCTATGTAATTTATGATCAAATGTAATCATTTGTATAATATCTAGCAGGCAGCAGTTGAATACAATGTATTCTGGCTCCTTTAATAGCCAATCGTCCAGCAGTACAGCTGTTTGTGATTCAATGGTGGTGGACAAGTCCCCCACACTAGGAATAGTGAAGTCCAGATCAGGAGCAAATTTGGCTATCAATTGCAAAGATGCTTCATTTATTTCAGTCTGTGATATTTCTGGATTTCCCACATGTATTGGAAAAACAGGGAACATTGTCTCTTTCTATGATTTACATTTTTTAGATGGTATGGATTTTGTGAGCGGGGTCTACAAGCAATTCTGAAACATATTCTGTGTTGTCTGTTTCTTCTGGGTGAAGTTATGTGCTGTAAACATTATCCATGGTTACTTTCCACGGGTCTGTGGTGACACTCAATTAATTTTCTGGTCACTGCACATCTGCACCATGAGGCTGAATCTTGAGTGGACCATGCTGACCCCCAAAATGTAGTTGCTCCTAAGTGACATTGGATTGGCAAGCAACATCATTCATTTGTGTTGTTATCTGAGTCTTTATGCGCCTCTTTGGATTTAGATGTGTTTTTTACATCTTTGCACCCTATTTTGCATTGCATTTTGTGTCCTCTTGGAAATTTGAATTTAGGGGTGTGTTTTTTTACATCCTTGCACCCCATTTTGCATTGCATTTTGAGTCCTTTTTGCAGCTACTAAGCCACCTGGTGAGTTTGTTCTAGATCTGTGCTGTGCAGCCACTCCTCTCTCCTTCATCTACCCTCTGCTGCTCCTATGGTACTCACCATCTCCCCTATCTTCTCTAACTGCTACACTATCATCTATCCTCCCTCTCTCAGAAAGTCTGAAAGAAAAAAACATAAAAAAGACATCCTGACTACGAACCCTGGCCTACCCATTGCTGACCCCTATGTCTCATCTTTACTCTTTCACCTTACACATCCTCTCTGGGCTTCACATCATCCAGCTGCATCATTAAAGTCTATCATACTGGCACCATCTTGGTTCAGGGTCCTCAAACCAACCTCCTTCTCTTTGACCGGCACCTGCTGTCCCTCATCAACTTCCTTCCCACACCTGCTACTTCTTCCTCCACTCTCTCTATCCCCCCCTCCAACTGGCATACCATACCGCTTTGCCCCTCCTTGGAAAACCTTCAAAGGTGGAGACATCTTGCATCTTGCCACACTAAATGCTCATTCTGCCATCAAACACTCTGCCGATATCTGCCTCCTTCTTGGAGACATTGACCTCGATATCCTTGCTCTTACCGAGAGGTGGATGGATGTAAACTCAGTCACCTTTTCCCCGATGGATATAAGATCATCTCCAAGCCTTGCCCTACCCGTGATGGTGGCAGAGTTGCTCTGATCTACACTGAGTGAGTCACTTCTTCCCTCATACCCACCCAGGCCTACTCTTCCTTTGAGAGCTTGATTTGCAAGCTGGTCATCTCTCCTTCCTCCTCCATGACCATCCCCACTTTCTACAGGCCTCCTGGCTCTACCACCCTGTTCCTCTCTGTATCCAAGTTTTTCTCCTCCTCACAACCACCTCTAAACTCCTTCTTGTGGGTGATTTCAACATTCACCTTGACTCCTCAATCACAGCTTCCACTCTCTTCCATGACCTCTGCACCTCACTCGACCTCTCCATCCTCCCCTCTGGCCGTACCCACTCAGCTGAACACACTCTTGATGCCTTCATCCACACTGATCTTTCACTCAGCTCCCAACTGATCACCCCAGTCTCCTAGTCTGACCACTCTCTCCTCTCCTCTCACCTGGGTCCTCTCGGCCCTCTGACTCATCTCCTCCAGCCCTGCCAACCTCGTTCATGAACATCCGTCTGATGAAAAGAGTGTTGGCTGCTGTCTTTGCATCTACCTTCATCCACCCTCCCTTCCCACTACAGACTCTACTTCTGACTCTTCTCTAAGCAAGCTCCATCTTGCTATTGTTAATACCCCTGCCATTCTTGCCCCAGTCATGAGAATCTGCCTGAAACATGCCTCCAAATGTAACAACTGGTATGACTCCAAACTTGAAGCCCTGAAACGTAAGTGACAGACCTCAGGCTCACCCTCTGACAAACTGGCCTTGTCACCTGTTCCAAAGGCAGTAGAGACTCTCTATCCATGGCAGGAAAAGGGCCCACATTCAGGCTTGTGTCTCTGGTGCATCTAATAACACAGTTGAACAATTTAAAATATGCAGGGAACTAGCCAACCCTACCACAGTCTACTGCTCACCTGTTCCCTCCCAGGCCCTCTGCAACAGACTGGCCTCATCCTTCACTGATAAAGCTCAGGACATCTGGAGCACCCTTGCATCCCTCCCCTTCCTCCACCCCTTGCCTCTTATGGCCTACCATCCCCCCCTGCCTTTCTCTCCTGTCACCCCTGATGAGTTGTCTGCTCCATGAAGGTCTCCTCCAAACATTTCTCCCCCAGCTCCTCCAGAACCATTAAGGACAACATTGGCTCTCTTGCCCCTGCACTTGCTGTTTCCTGTAACCACTCTTTTGCTACCAGATATTTCCCCTCCTCCCTCAAACACTCCCTTGTGCACCCTCTCCTGAAAAAACCCTCTGCATACCCGTCTTGTCCAGCCAACTACCGTCCCATATCTATCACCCCCTTTCTTTGGAAACTCTTGAAGAAACTGATCTTCCCCCAACTTACCCAACACACTAAACGCGTTGGTTGCCTCCATGACCATCATAACTACAAGGGTTGCCAGAAAGACTAGGAAGAAAGAAATAATTGAACACACCAACGGGTTATATGTACAGCATGCACAGTGAAATATTGCCCCTGATGAATGTGCAGCTTTTAAGTGCATTACTAGGTCAGAAACTTGTACAAGTATGGCTCAAAAAGTGTAAAGAGCAATAGCATGAATAGTACACTTCATTGTGAGGAATCGAGTGTAAAGTTTGTAAACAGATTATTTGCTGTACTTTGGAAATATATTTTACATAACTGTATGTACTTGTGGTTTTAAACATTAATTTTAATGTTTTGAGATCATCTTGTCATGTGTTTTATGACTAATAAAATTTGCATTTTTATAAATCAATAATGAATATGTGGGAGTAAGCGCAAGGTTGTATAGGGCCCCCTGTCTCTCTAGAGTATTGGCACTGAATATATACCTTCCTTTTGTAGATTTAATGTGAGCACCCATGAGGTAGGAAGGCTGTAGTCCCCATATGTGGAGTTAGCCGATCTGAGATCTGTGTGATGCCACTGTACCCTCCATCATCCCTGACTGCCTCTCAGCCATCCAGGCCTGGTATACTTCTAACGATCTCTGACTCAATGCCAGCAAAACAGGGATCCTTCCTATTGGGACCTCGGCACCCGACGTCTTCCCTTCCCTCTGGCCTTCTTCCATGGGCTCTCTCACTGCTCCCTCCTCGGAAGCCAGAAACCCCGAAGTCATCTTCGACTCTCCTCTCTTCTACCTCCCTCCTACTCAGGACACTGCCAAGAAGTCCCACTTTCAGCTTTTCCTTCTGAAAGGAATTCTACCTTTCCTCACCTTTAGCTCATGCAAGATTGATTAAGGATAGGTGATTACTGAGTACTTCGATGACAAATTACACAATTACTCACCTTAATCATGGATTTGCTATTTTTAAACAGTTGCAGCATAGCGTGTTCTACATATCTATCCCTAAAGATATAGTGTTGTCGGTGGGTGGATTGACCCTATTTTATGCCGATGGCGATTTGTAGGAAGGAAAAGTGGAGAATATTGAATTCTTTCAGAAAAATGCATTTCCTATTGATCCAGATATTCAATTATTACTAACAAATAAAAGGGTACACACGATTAGAATGAATCTGAATAAAGATAACAAAACTGTGAGCAGCTTAGACCTTACAGAGACAGATAGGTCCAATTGGGGAATTTGGGTGGAAAGAGATTTGGTGTGTTGGCCATTTGGAAACTTTAAAACAATTACTTGGTGTGGTCTTGCATTCTAAAACCATAACCATATTGTGCACTCGTTTGTTGAATTAGTGCTGTGAGGTAGTACAGTACTGTGTGCTCATCTTACTCACATTCTAGTGTCATTGGCAATAGTGCCACCATGTCCCAGATTCAGGCTGAGTTTACTGAATTGTCAAATTATCTCGAGGCAAAGCTTTATGCCCATGCAGGTTGGTCCTCAGAAAATGTGACAATATGGAAAGATAGAATTACCACAGACGTAGAACAGGAGGCATTTGAAAATATTTTTGTGCATGTGTACTGCTTAGGTTTTTCCGAGCATCAGACCACACAGAGGAAAAAACAGTATCATGAGACTGTGCACAAAACTATGGTTCATGCTCCACCAATCTATTAAGATGCAAGGGAATGACAGTGAATTTATTAGCAAGTTACAATGCAGTATGGACAATGAATGCGATCAGGTGCAGCAATTGAAAGCGGATTAAAGCAGACACAGAAATGCAAGCTAAATGCAGCAATCTGGCTACTCAATTAGCTCAGAGTAGAGAGGCATCCCTCTTCGGGCACTGACTGACAAAGGAGCAGAAGTGCTTGTTGCTGAGCACACTGAGTCCAGTGCTTGCAAGCTGACTGGCTTTTGGGCTAAGGCTGAAATTGAGGCTGGTTCTCCTGGGTTTATGATCCTTAGAAAAACTGCAGTCTCGAGAGTCCTTATCTGGTTTTACCCTGTGCAAGGCAGGCAGAGAAGCTGGGTAAGATTTCACTGCCAAGCTGAGTCGGGAATATTGCCAACAGAACTAGGTAAATGTGAGGTTAATTGAGGTGCTGGTGATGTGAATTATACTATGTAACACAGGTTAAATAGTTCAGTTCATTTTAGGAGCTGCATTAGAGATTCAAATTGAAATGTACATATCAATCTAATCTGTGTTCATATTTCTCAAAGTCTGGCTGTTTTTTTTTAAAGTGCATTTCCCTTTCCAAGTTTTACGAGGCCAAGGCCAGAATTTTGCACAGATAGAGCACTGAAAGCCAATGCAAGACAAAAAACGTACTTGCACTGTGAAGTACAATGTGGGCATAAGTGTCACTCTGTGTAACTGGCATAATTCTATTTCACAATAAAGAACACATTCAAAAAAGTAATTTAGTCTCATTATATGTATTCTGCATGCAGTCCCTTTTATTTGACATGCATGTAGAGATGCAGACGTGCAGTAAGAAATATCTCAAAGCAAAGTAGCCACAGTGATTTTTTGTATTTAGAGTGGCTGAATGAATGTGCTCTATTGCAATTGCATGCTTTACGTTTGTTGAAACTCAGACAAAAGGGAATATTGTGGTATTGCACATAAGATACCACGGGGGCATGAACCATCTATTCAGAATGTATTAAGTCCCATATTTGTTTGTAGTTAGGGACCCTGTTAAAATATTTACTAGGCAGCATTCTGAAATCAGTCTCACTACTATACAAATACCCCCAACACTCCCTCATACTCAGGACACTGCCAAGAGGTCCCACTTTCAGCTGTTCCTTTTGAAAGGAGTTCTACATTTCCTCCTCTTCCCCCAGAAACTCAATATTACACGGGCTCTGGTTCTCTCTAGGCACTATTGCAATAGCTTTCTCCTTAATCTACCTTTGTCCACTCTGCAACCCCTCCAGCTAATCCAGAATAGGGCAGCAAGCCTTATCCTTGGCCTCAAGCCCAGGGACCGCCTCTCTCCTGCCCTACAAAGTCTTCATTGGCTCCCGGTTGCAGCATGGATTACATTCAAATCCCTCTGCATCATCCACTAGGCTGTCTGGGGCCCGGGACCACTCTATATGCAACTCTTTCTGACTAAAAATTCTCCCTCTAGACACCTACATTCCTCTGGCACCAACTCCTTGTTTGTAAAGCAGTTTGCTAAACAGATGGCAGGTTGTCAATCGCTTTCCTCAGTGGGCTCCCTTCTTTGGAACAGCCTCCCCTTCCCTTTTCATCTTGAGCAGGACCTCCTTAAGATCAGGAAAAGCCTCAAGACCTTCCTCTTTACCGCTACTTCCCTCCCTCTCACCCCTGCTAATCGCACAGTAGCTTGATCGCTGTGCAGGGCTCTTACGCATCCTCTGGGCCATGACCTCCCACATCTGATCATCCCAGCTGCACTCTGTCCTCTGCACTTGCCTTGGCTCACCCTCCATTACTGGAGGTTGCACTTACCTTTCTTCATAGCACTTCAACTGCTTCTCTCCATGAGCACCACAGCACCTATCTCATACCCCTCTCTCCTCTGCACTTGCACGTTCTGAACGCTCACAGGGCATAGTAGGTTTGTCTTCCCCTCACCATTTTCTGTTCTTATATTGTTGTATTTAATTATTTAACGTTGTTGTAATTACATTGTCTATCATCCCCTGTCCCCTCCCTGTTGTCTTGTTGGTGCTTTGAAACAGTATTTGCTTCCTGTATAAGCCCCTAACAAGTGAACAATAAACACATAAATAAGAGATGTTTTCTTGGTAAATATCAAGTTGTTTATAAAGGCTTACAAAAGTGTGTGTTGTTGTGAATGTCTGACGTGTTCGCTCACACCCACCAAGCATCGATGCCAATATTTGACATCCTCATTCCATCCACCCAGCACCCTCGCAAGACCACGGCTACAGGCACAAACTGCCATTTATACCAGAGGGGGGATGGATGGATGTCGCAAGTGCAATAGGCCCAGAACAATGTTCAAGGGACACATACATATGTTAATTGCAGGGACAGTGGGCCTCCTTACACGGTAGGCATCCGCAGAATGAACAATGCCAGTAAGGGTCCGGCACCATTCCTTCCGGGCCGCCACCTTACGAGGTCTGCAGCGGGTCCCGCTCTGGACGCCTGGCCAGACCAGATGTGCAGAGTGGGACCCGCTAGCAGATCAGGATGCTAAAACGGGCCCGTTATTAACGGGCCCGTTGTTAGCATCCTCCCCATTTCCATTGAGCCCTATCGATCTGGGTCCCGAGAATGGGAATTACTGGGCCCGCTAAAGTCGGCATGGCCCAGTAATTCCCTGTTTCTGGAACCCAGACCCGGTACCCAGTTTTGGGGTATTGGGGGTAGCCATGCCGCTAAAAACAGTATGGCTACCATCAAACTCCTAATGAGGCCCAGTGTCTTGAGTCTTGGGTGGCCATGTGGACAATGGTCCACCGTGCAAAAGAGCCATTTGAGGGGATCATGGTGTATTTTTTATTTAGTTTGTTAATGTTGATGGCACAAACAAACTACAAATTGTACTGATGAATTTGAGGTACTGTCTGTAAAAATCCTTTGTATTGGTCATTGTCAATGGGGAATTTCACATGAATGGCTCGAATGACACAGGCAAGTATTACTCATCGAACACAGATTCCCAGTCTCCCATGAATCCACCATGTAAACACACAATAGGCCACAAGCCTTTACCACCTGTGTAAGAGAAACAGAAATAGTGTATTTGAATGGACCCCATAATTGTTTTTATTTTGCTTGCACTGTTTTACAAATTCAAAGGTAGTGTTATGCTTAAAAAATTACCTATCCCAGCAAAGTACTTGTGATTTAAAGTAGTGCTCAATTACACATGTGAACGCCCATTCAAGCAAGAACAGTTTTGGACATATGGAAATAAAGTGAAAGAAACATAATTGTCCAGACGTTAAATCTAGTGACGAATGCTTTGGTTTGGGATAAGTACATTTATGTTGTCAATTTACAGGAAATTAACGTTCTTCAGTGATCGATCTAAGTTAAAATGATGTGGGAGGGCAACATAAAATGTTAGTAGTCTCGGTTGACAAACAACATATATAGAATAAGGGGCCGATTCATGGAACAAATGTGCGCCGAAAATTGTGGCGCAAGCCGGCACAAGCGTGAAAAAGCAAGCGCACGCGTGCGTTTCATGGAAGGCCCTTCACGTGTTTCCCCTGGGAAGTCATTGCAACATCCAAAACACTGAGTGCAAGGCACACAGCGAAAGCGCACAAGGTTAGCGCACACACCAAAAAGGGGGCGGAACACAGGCGTAACGCGCGGAATGGGGAACAACGTGTGAAAATAAGGGCGTAACTGGAGATGTACTGCTGGGAAGTACACGGCACGCGAACTACAGGTATTCATAGAATTGAACAAAAGTGTGTGCAAACAAAAAACACAGATATACAGCAACAATGAATGTCCCATTCTGTGGCTCCCTAGGAGAAATGATGTGTCACGCAATGCACAGGCATCCCAGAAAAGCAAGAAAAAGAGATAAGTGACCCCTGTTGCCCACGTGCATGTAAAAAATCACATGCAGTCCGCTGTGGCAGCCAGGAGCCCAAAAAATAGGTACGCAATCAACACGCAGGCTAGTATGCCCATAAAAAAAGGGGTAGGTGACAAACATGGACACCCGCAGTGGGAAAAATAGCGTGTGTGACTCACTGTCTGCCTTGCATGTAGAAGAAGAACATGTAGCCAACACCAACCAGCTGTGAAGTAATTGTGTGTGAACCCCAACGCCTGGAAAACACACGCACCGCTTCCCACGAAAAGCACGTACAGAGCGATGGAAACCCACGTGGGATCTTCAAACCGTGCCAGGGGAACTCCCGCGCGTGTCGCGTCACAGACGCGCTTACATGCTAAGGGCCTTTTTTCGAATTACACGCTGACATGCAGTTTTTTCATGTGCCAAATCACTCTGTATCAAGCTGGCCACGCGACAACACACGGAAGACCACGCTCCTGCCCATAAGGCCATTTTCCTGCCCCTCATAGCCCCAAGCACAATCCCACCTGCCATCTGCTGCTGCCTGCCTGCCTGCTGGCTACGTGCCCTGCTATTTGGTGCCTGCACGTCAGCCATCTGCAGGGGTCCAGTTGCTGTGACCACCCCTGCTGGAACAGAAGACTCCCGACTGGTATTCCATCACTCCACAGCCCAGCCCCGGACCCAGTTGCCCACCTGCACCTGCCTTGGGCGATGCCATTTCCGACACACCACCATCTGGCACCAGTGGCAACCCCCTCAGCAGAGAGGCAGAGGGCTGCCAGCTTCACTGCCAATGAAGTTGGAATTCTGGTGGAGCAAGTCCTGGGGCATTATGATGCCCTCTTTGGAAGTTCACGCGCCAACAATGAAGGACGGAAGAGGATCTGGAAGGACATCGTGGCTGCCATCAACCTGGAGGGGGTGGCAGCCCATGACATGCAACACGTCCAGAAGCGCTGGGAGGACTTCAAGTCTAGGACCCTTAGCAAGGCCCAGCGCCTCTTGAAGGCAAAGCATGCAGAGGGGTGCCGGGTCCGCCTTACCAACATCCAGATGAGGGTCCTGGAATGCATACACCCAGCGCTCCACCTCCAGGCCCTTCAGAGGCAGACCCGTCCGGAGTCGAGCGGTAAGTGTCCATGCATACTGATTGGACGCAGTGCATGTTGAGGTGTGCCACGAGTGTGCAGGTTGGACATCTGTCTTGAAAGGCCCATGTATGGATGTGTATGTACAGGGACATGAGCCTGCCACATGTGAGTCCAGTCATGTGTGAGGCACATCAATGGTGTATGTGTTCAAATGCATGATGGCCAAATGCATGTGTAGGTGCACACATGTATACATTTCTGTGTATGTACTGTGGCATGGTTGTGGTGTGACACATGGATGCTGGTTCCACCTTCATGTATGTGCACAATGTACATGTGCGTGTGTGTGTATTTGACATGTGTGCCACTGTGATACACCGTAAATGCATGTGACACCCACATGTAGGAGGCTGATTGGCAGATGTGACATGGATGGCGATGATTTCAGTGCGACAGATGGTGGAGATGTACAGATGCATGTATGTCTGGTGGCGTGTGTGCATGTGTTCGGCACTCCCCGTGTTGCATGTGATATCAGGCTAACCTTCGGATGCTCATGCTGTTGTATGGCAGGCAGATGGGGAGCAGGTGCAAGTGGATCTTGGTCACCTGGCCTAAGCCCCGCCCACCTGGTACCTTCCTGCCTGCCGCTCTTTTTCACCACTTAGCAAGCCCCGCCCAATTGGTGCCTTCCTGCCTGCCGCTCTTTTTCACCACTTAGCAAGCCCCGCCCACCTGGTGCCTTCCTTCACCATCATTGTTTTGTGGCCAATGCTGGATTTGACTTTTATGGACTTCATTCATTCACGGTGAGTCACTCTTTCTCAACTCTCATGCTGGACTTCATTTGCATCTTGTACTCATGGTGGCCCTGAATCATGCTGTTCCCATCTTCATCTTGTATCCTAGCTTGCAACATTATGTGTTACTAATGACTTCTGCAATTGTATTCGCTCTCCACTCTTGCTTCTCCACTCTTTTTGACTGCTTACTCTCTTTTCTCTCCTCCTTTCCCTTCTCCCTTTTCCTATCTCCTCCACTTACTTTCTTCTATGCACTTACTCTATCAGAATTGTCCATGGACCTAATATGATAGCAACCTCGTCTGTTTCCTCCACCCTCCCATTACTGTTTTTTTCCTCCCCACCACGCTTCCAGCACGATCTGAAATGTCGTCAGGCCTAGTATGATAGTTGCTTGTTTTGTTCCTGCCCTCCCTTTCTGCACCCCTCTCCCTCACCTTTTGTTTTTCTCTGTCTCTACCAGAAATGTCGGCAGGCCTAGTACGGTAGTCGCCTGTCTGTTTCCATTTCCTTCCCACTCTCCCCCTCCCTTCCTTATCTATGTCTTAGCTCTTGCACTATCTGAAATGTCGTCAGGCCGAGTATGATAGTTAATTTCACATCCTTACTGTTCATGGCCTGTAAGAATGTGGTTGTATTGTCCCTTGTTCCCTCCCTTGCCTTGAAGTGCTTTGAAACACATTGTGTATAGGTCCTATATAAATAAACTATCATATCATATCATATGTATGGATGGTGCTGCCTGCTGCAACATTCCTGTTGATTTGCGTATGTGTGTGGGTTCAAATGATATGTGTGTTGGAGAGTGTGATGCAATGTGTGAAGTTTGAGACTGCCACTCATGCGCAACTGTCGTGTGTATCAGTCCATTGTACAGTGCCCTGATGCCTTTGTTCTGTCTCTCCCTGTCTGCAGCATCAACTGATGAAGAGGGCGGAGACAGTGCTATGGAGCACAGCGGCAGGGATCCCACAGAGACGCAAAGCCCAGCTCCCCTCCCATGTTTTCATCTCATCGGGGAGAGAGGGGTCTGGTGCCGCGTCTGTGGCTGTAGCTGCCGAGGGTAGGTCCAAGAGGCGGAGGTCGGAGGTGGACTCCTCGGCAGCAGAAGGGGCAGCTGAGACCCCACAGGGGCCTATGGAAGAAGATGGCACCAAGTCATCCAGGTTGGTGGAGGGTTTGGTTGAGGAGGAGGCCGTGGAAGGTCCACGCACGGGGCCTGGAGGGGGATTCCACTGGTGCTAGTGGTGCAGTCCAGGGGCAGGGACAGGAGGTAGCACAGGCAGCCGCAGAGGTGCCTGTTTGTAATACTGTCCCCGATCCTGTGACTGCATCATTCCGCAACAGCAGGGATGCCTTCGCCCAGACCCGTTTTCAGTGAGGGGATCTGCTAACAACAACTGCTCTTCCTCTCCCTGCAGACATGGCAATCAGGGACCGTGTTGAACCTGTCCTTTCTGGGGTGGTGTTGCGTCAACTTGGCATCCGGGATGACGTTCAGGGTTCTCGTGTGGACGCTACACATTGTTTCAGATGCCTCGTTGACCATGTCGACCGACTAGGAGGGATCACCGGTGCTGGGTACCTCCGTTTGCTGGGCCTCCTACCGACCCCCTCCTCAACTGAACCCCCTATGCACTAGTCATCCTCGGTGCCATCTTCCTGGCCATGTATCACCTGACCACCCTGTGGAGCTGCCCCTGACCCAGCAGCCAGGCTGGTGGAGGACACATCCCTGCCACAGTCGGGAGTCAGAGATCCAGCAGGGGTGGCCACCACAACAAATGGACCCCAGCAGGAGGAGGATGTGCAGGCATCGACAGGCAGGGCACATGCATGGCAGCAACAGGTTCAAGGTGGGAGCGATGATGGCTCGGGCAATCAACATCAGAGGGGCAGGCATCCGCCGGAGGGCAGTAGGACCCTAGATTGGGAGTGTCTTCGTGTGGCAGCGGTTGGGCCAGCAAATAGATACGGAGCGGCGGCGGGTTGAAGAGGCACGGCTCACTATGGTCAGGGCAGAGAACTCGATGTGCAGGGCATTGAGGCGGGCTTAGTGCCTCGAGGAAATTCGCAGGGAGTTGGAGGTGGACATGGCTTTATCCCTGTGAGACCTCGGGGCCAGGGAACAGGCCCGCCTCCAGCACGTAGAAGAGGAGTCGGGGCCTGCTGGCAGGTGCCGTCACTGGGGGTAGTGGGTGGGGATATGAGTCAGGGCCTGCTGGCAGGTGCCCGTCAATGGGTGGGGGACCTGATTCAGGGCTCACAAGTGTGCTCACGAGTGCATGGTGCCATGTGGGCTGCCTGAAGGGCATGGTGAGGGCTGTAGGGTAGTCCCCTGTGGTTTGGGCTGCCTGTAGGGCATGGGGAGGGGGGAAACTGCACACCCAGGAGGGCCCACAATGCCAAATCACATGTGAAACTTCCCGCGCACCCCCGAAATACACGTTCTCTGCTCGCCCAAGGCCTATCGCGTGTGAAACTTCCTGCGCACCCCCGAAATACACGCAGGCCCCCCATCTACCCTGGGCATGCCCCACAGGCAGCCCACTCACCCTCCCCATGCCTCACAGGCAGGCCATCCACCCTGGGCATGCCCCACAGGCAGCCCACTCACCCTCCCCATGCCCCACAGGCAGGCCATCCATCCTGGGCATGCCCCACAGTCAACACACGCCACAGGGGGGTGCTTTTTCTGCGAAAAGTACCTGCCGCGAGTGGGGTACTTGTATTCTGAGGGGTGCACAGGGAGTTTTACACGCGGTAGGCCTGGCGCGAGCATGGTACGTGTATTCCGAGGGGTGCGCGGGGAGTTTTACATGCGATGAGCCTGGCGTGAGCGGGGTACGTGTATTCTGGGTCGTGCACGGGGAGTTTTACACACATTTTTGCTGGCGCAAGCGGGGTACGTGTATTTCGAGGGGTGCGCAGGGAATTTTACATGCAATGGGCCTGGCGCGAGCGGGGTACGTGTATTCTGGGGCGTGCGCGGGGTCTTTTACATGCATTTTCGTGGTTGGGGGGCTGTATGCTGGTCCACTAGCCTTTGCGCCATGTACTGGATTTGTGCGATGTTTTTGGTGCATGGGGTGGGGTTGGGGGCGCTGCTGCAGGGTTGCTGCGCCACTCTGCGCCACGGCTGCTTATGGATGTGAAAATCCATGAATACGCTGTGCGCCTGAATGGGTTTTGGCGCACGCGGCATGCACAGAATGCCACACGCACACTCTGTGCACTAGCCGCGTGCGCCACTTGTGTGCCGATTTCTATGAATTACCCCCTAAATGTACTCATTAGATGGATTAAAAGGGTGAATTGTAGCTCGAAGTTTGTGCATGTTTCGCAACACAGATCTTGTAAGGCAGGCTGCCCTGAAGTCCATATTAGTGGTGTGTCTTCTTCGGCAACGTAGGCCAAGCAGCCAGAGTTTTCTCGGCAACAGCAGTTCTCCACCACAGTAGGCATGAGCTCACAACGATGGCAGGTACACCAGGTGGAAAATGTTTTCATGCGGCTGGGTTGAGGCTCCAATGATTGATCATCATGACTTTCATCCGATTCCCCATTATATCAGCTTCTTTTTCCTTCAATCAGTTTCTTTTCTGATTATTCAGGCTCTTACTGTTAGGTCTGAATTGTTGGCATAGATCCTGAATTTCGAAAAAAGTACAAAATAAACAGTGAGAAAAATAAAGGTTTTTGTTTGTATACAGTAACAAACTGAGGTTTTACCTTAAAATTCAGTATTAAAAGGGGACAAGAGAGGAAACAGCCATGTTAAAAAAAAAACATAGGGCAAAGACAAGAATAACAGGTGCAAACTTTGAAATTTCACATGCAAACTTTGAAATTTTGCATTGGCACATGTAAAGAATATGCCATGTAAAAGTAAAATGTTGTTATGGTTTGGTAAAGACATTTTGTACATAATATAAGAGATGTTCAACTAAAAAGCAACTACTGAGTTAATTCATTTTAGGTAGTGAAGTACCTGTTCTCAGTGTGTCATACTTTGAAGATAGCAGAACAGAGCAGAAACAAGTCACTGAGACCAAGGAAAAATAAACTCCATTGTTGTGTAATTTAATAGGGTTTGTTTACACTTGTATAGAAAAGAGGCATCTTGGCATTGCCATGGAGACACATAAACTGCTCACAGAGGACATTGAAATGAGATGTGCAATGGTGATGTGAAAAGGGCTATAAGCGTCTAGTGATGTCAGCATGAGGGGTGGGTGATCTGAATTCCAGTTGCAAGGGCACTTGAACTTAGGGTGATAGATCAACGGATAAGATTAGCACAAGATGGCAGAAACACTACCTGTTGTTTTAGCATTTGTGTAAATGTGAGAAAAATTAAGGTAAGTTGCATAGGATTTTTTTTTATCGATCGCAGTATGCTAAATAATACATGCCCCATTGATTGGGACAATACAATTTCTGAGTGAAATTCTGCATTAAGGCTGGGATTTTGAATGGGCTGACTCCCACATCAGATACTTAGGGATGCACATTCTGAATAACTTTGCCACACTAGTGTGTCTGAATATTGACTTTCACTTGCAATACTTGTTACCAGAAAGGAGGAATTGCATTAGCTTGAGTTTGTGGGGGAAGATTAACACTGTCAAGATGATGTATTTTGTCAACAACTTGTCTGAACAAATCCCAGTGAATTACTTTGCAAATTGTTACCAAATCCTTAAATTCTTCCTGTGGGGGGCAAAGGAGGCTAGCTCCTCCCTAAGGAGTTTGCAATCCCCAGAAGTGAAGGCAGTATTGGTTTATTGGTGATAAAGGCCTATTACTAAAGCTTTCAACTATCCCGAACAATCAGGCTCATTGGAGTTTCTTTTTCCTTGGTCTCAGTGTATTTCATTTCGAGCCTCCCTGACTTGTTTCTGCTCTGTTCAGCTATCTTCAAAGTGTGACGCACTGAGAACAGGTACTTCACTACCTAAAATGAATTAACTCAGTAGTTGCTATTTATTTAAACACCAGGCTCATTCAGCCATTGTCACCCTACTCAGACAACTGGATTCACATCAAAGAAGATTTTCCCCAAAAGTTACAAGTTGAAAAAGTGATACGCTCACCTTGGGCCACATTACAGAAACGTTGTACCGTTGAAAGTGCAATGTTGCACAGTAGTAGCATAAGGGCAAAGTCTGCCCTATTTCTAAAAGCAATGGGACATATCAGAAAACCATTGCACCACGACAAGTGCAGTTGGGCATGGTATAAAGAAAAGGGTGTTTTTAGAAATAGGGCAAACTTTGCCCTAGTGCTAATACTGTGCTACTTTACGACTGCACCGGTTCAAGGTTTCTGTAATCTGGCCCCTGACATCTAGATGAGTGAGGGCAAGCTTGAAAATAATACAACAGGGAAGAGTTTGACAGGAGCCTTGTTCGAGAACACATCATAACCTCATGTCTAGTAGAGCCATCTGCAATCTGGGGTATCCCATTTATTTTGATAGATGGTGAGCCATTCCATTGTGATTTAGGATGGATTCAGGCATGTTATTCATATCTTGTAAATTTAAACTGATGATGTATGTCATCAGAACTGGTGACGATCTCCTGTAGTGAATACTACCACAATTCAGATCATTTTAACAGAATCATATGAAGAGTCCATTCAACTTCCTAATCTTGTTCTTAAATAGTCCACATTGTTTCCTTTACATTTTTTTATTTATATTTTCTTTTTTCTCTTCTTCTTTCTTTAAAAATTAAGAACTGATTGTAAATGTGTAATGTAATTATTCGAAGATGGAATTAAGTGATTGCACTAATGGTGTCTTTTCTTTTTTAATGTTGCTTGTTTCTTTTTTAATGTTTTTGTCTATGTATTGTGAAAAGTCTTTTGTTGACTAACCACAAATAAAAGAATTAAGTATATATTGTGTCAATTTTATAGCTGAAGTGACATAATCAATGGCTGATGCATTTCAAACCTCAATTTCATTGTCAGGGCATGCTCTAAGTACAATGGAGAAAATACCTATTAGCCATCTTGATATATCTCAAGTACCAATCCGTTTATGTTATATACATAATCAGTTTATATTTACAGTTTTACTTCCTGAAAGAGTGCACTTCAGGTTTCTGGTTGACATCACATACGGATTAAATTTCATTTAGTTTCATCTAATGTAGTGGTGCCCATCCATATATGTCTATGTTATTCATATTTCACTTGCTGTTTGGGGGTACAAAAGGTCATTCAGACACTTAATATTCCATGGTGTGAAATTCTGAATTATCTGCATCTAGCCCTGTTACACTACCACACAACTCAATCTCAGCCTCAGCATCAATGACTCAGAAGATGGCATAGAGAACCTGCAGAATGGGAAGCCATTAAATTGAAAGCCAGACCCATTTTAGGATTTGGAGAGTTCCTCTTCCCAAGTTAGAGAAATGCAGCATGGATTGGCCCACCGGTTTATCTATAAAAAATCAGGTAGACATCTGGATACACATCCTGTCTAAAATCCCTGAAGTCTAATTCAATTTGAATGACCAACCAGTCGAGGAGAGGATCTGCTCTGGATACTACTGGTATCCTGCCAAGATGCATTGTCTTAACCTTACAGACACTCTTAACTGTAGCAAGTTTGGGAGTTCGCCAGACACATAAATGTACGTGTTCTTTTTAGCCACGGGTCAGGGGACTATTGTATTTCTTGATTTCTGCATTCTTAGAAGATATTTTATAATGAGTTCACACATGTTTACATGGACATATTTGTTCATGCCTTCAGGAAGGCCTGAGCTACTTGCGCAGCATATGTGTCTGCAAGGCCCTACTGGCTCATTGGCTTACCTCAAGAAGTTAGTAGACTTTGGTTTTTACAGGTACCCATAGAGTAGTTACAATGATCCTTTGTTAGTATGAAGCTAGAGAGTAGATGTGGATGCAGTGGTTAGTTTTGTCACCACAGGTTGTTTATATGTTGTTTAAATGTAACTTCAAATTTTGTAAAAACTTGTGTTGTTTGTCTTTGTATGTATTAAAAAATATTCTTGAATTATGCTGGATTGTTTAATGAGTTCATTTTCAGTTTGGTTAATTATGTTCAGTGTTCTCTACATTTATCTGAGAGTGCTTAGAATGATCATGTCAATACCAATTATAATGCGGTTGTGCCTGATTGATTCTTGAAATGCAGCACCACACGTTGATGAATGTTTAAAATCTGTATTGATTCAAATTGATTCAGGCTTTTTTCTTGGTGGGACAATAGTTTTTTCATATTACATGTTTCTCCCCAGTTCTACTCAGAGTTGGGGGTTGAGCCACAAGTACCAAAAGAGAGATCTTCAACAGAGTTAAGGTAGGGCTAAGCAGACCCAAGGTACCATCCACATTGTAAGTCATATTAAATACCTGTTCCTTTTTCTGAGTTGAGTAACTGGAAAAACTTGGGTGTGAAGAAAGAATTTTAGGCAAAAAGATAATTTAGCAAAACTGCAAATGTAATTGTCATGACCCATAGAACTTGCCCTTTCTGGACTTCATGGTCCTTATCGCGACGGGGCTTGTATTCCTTGTTACTCTCAACATGGCCATGCCAAGTGACTTGCCTCGCACCAGCCTTTACGTCGGACACGGCACGTTCTATAAATTGGCCACGCCCCCACAGCCCCGTGCGTCTCAACGCTATCACTAGGTAGTGACTAGACGTGTGTGTGCTGTTTGGCGAATGCAGTATTCCTAGTTCTTGGTCCCTTCTTCTTTCCTTCCACCTTTCCCCTCTAAATCTGCTCCTGGAATCCTCAAACCTAGCGACCGCTACTTCCTTCCTGGACATCCTGTGACTGCGACCTTCCTGGAACTCTGAAAGCGCGCTGGAGTCGGACGAGACTCGTGCAAGCCTATACAAGACCCGATCCGCCTGCAAGAGGAATCCTCCAGTGGAACAGAGCAAGAAGCGATCCCAGGTGAGACGGGGGGAGATTTACGACAGTTTGAGATGCCAAACGACTGACACTGATACTGCTATGGAGAAAGCAGTCCAGGACCTCATACGTGGCATGTAAGAACTAACAACTGAAGTGCAGAACTTAAAAGCGGAGAATGCCGCGTTAAAGCAACTTGTTTTGTCTCGCGACTCCTCTAACAAGGAGAGTGTGTTACTGGGTGGAGTGGGAGACAAATATGATGGCTCAGCAAAGTTCTTACGTGGATTCCTGGATTCTTGCTTGGTGCATTTTACTTTTAAACCCTACTATTTTTCAACTTCCAGGGCGAAGGTGGGCTTCATAATATCGCACCACACAGGGAACGTGTTGACCTGGGCCACTCCCCTAGTCAACACTGGAGATGCCCTCCTGGGTGATTATGATGGATTTATTCAGGCACTCAAAACTATGTTCGACCGCCCAGAACAGGTTTAAAGTGCTCAGGAATGGCTACTTGATTTCCGACAGGGATCCCAGGATATGCTAACGTATGTTACTAGATTCAAACAATTGGCCAAGGATGCAGATTGGTCCTCAGAAGCAAGTTTCACTCTATTTCGAAGGGGTCTAAATGAGGATGTAAAGGATGAATTAGCCAGAGTGGCTCGTCCTAGCTCATTCCAGGCTCTTATGGATCTAGCCATGCAGATAGACTTCCGAATCCAGGAAAGAAAGGCTGAAAGAAGAAATACCAAGATACCCTTTCAAAAGAACTTCCTTGAGACTTCTGTAAAAAACGATCCTGCCCCAACTCCTGACATTGATCCGGAACCCATGCAAATAGGAGCCTTGCGTGGACCTATTTCCCCACAAGAAAGGAAGAGAAGGATCCACACAGGCCTGTGCATGTGTTGTGCCTCGGATAAACACCTTGTTAGAGAATGTACTCTAGCCCCTCCACGGCGTTCGGGAAACGCCAGATCCCAATCCTAGATGGAGCGAGGTGTCGGGAGAGAGATGTTTGCTCCACATCTATTCCATCCTTGAACTATCTAGTGGTTCTCCAAGCCTTCATATCATTACCAAAGAAGGAGGCCTATCGCATTCTGGCTCTGGTGGATTGTGGGGCTATGGGAGTATTCATCGACCAAGATTGGGTCTTTTGATACCATATTCCATATGAAGCTCGGGATACAATGCAACCTGTGGAGGCAATTGATGGTAGACCCCGCAGTTCAGGACCCATATCTTTACAGACCAAGGAAATACAACTTTCAATAAATCATCACCAGGAACTGCTCAAGTTTGATATCATCAAATCAGCCCATTACCCCATGGTATTGGGCATGCCCTGGTTACAGAACCACAATCCATACATCAATTGGACAGCGGGATCCTTATTTTTGGGTTCAGAGTATTGTCTATCTCATTGTTTGTCCTCGAGTCCTTCCTTGATTTCATCCAATGCTACACCCACTGATCAATCAGAGACACTCAGGGTTTCCAACATCGTTCAGCTGCCAAGGGCTTATCAGGATTATGCTGATGTCTTTTCAAACGCCATAGTACAGGCCTTACCCCCTCATAGACCCGAAGACTGCGCCATAGACACAGAGCCTGCAGCAGTGATTCCCTTTGGGAGGATGTTTATCCTATCCGAACTGGAAAAAAAGGCCCTCCGAGAATACTTGGACACCAACCTTGAAAACGGCACCATAAGACCATTGAAATCTCCAGCCGGACCCTCGCTGTTCTTTGTGCCCAAAAAAGACACCTAGGAACTCAGACCTTGCCTTGATTACCGTGGATTAAATCAGTGTACCCTCAAGGACCGTTACCCCTTACCCTTGATCTCGGATATCCTGGAGGCAGTGAGAGGAGCTGTCATCTTCACGAAACTGGACCTCATAGGTGCCTATCATTTGATTCGTATTAGGGAAGGAGACAAATGGAAGATGGCCTTTAGAACACCCTTTGGACATTACGAATACCTGGTCATGCCTTTTGGACTTGCTAATGCCCCCGCAGTCTTCCAACGCTTCATGGATAGGGTGTTCTCTGACATGCTGTTTCTTTTCGTCATCGTCTACCTGGACGATATCTTGATTTTTTCCAAAGATACGTTAAAGCATGAAGAACATGTGAAGGCAGTCTTACAACGACTACGAGAACACAGACTCCTGGCCAAACCTGAGAAATGCCTCTTTCACGTTACTTCTGTTCATTACCTTGGGTTTGTCCTTAGTCCAAAAGGGATTGGTATGGATCACTTGAAGGTAAAGGCCATACTGTCCTGGCCGACCCCCACTTCCATGAAACAGGTTCAATCCTTCCTGGGACTTGCCAACTTCTACCGGAAATTCATACCCACCTTTTCTGAAATTGTACAACCGATCACCGCTCTCTTGAAAAAAGACACTCCCTTCCTCTGGTCTACATTTTAAGACAAGGCCATCCAACACCTAAAAACAGAATTCACTCAAGCCCCTATCCTAGCTCAGCCCGATATTAATCGGCCATTTCTAGTAGAAACTGATGCCTCTAACTACGCCATAGGAGCAGTTTTAAAACAAGAGTTTGATGACAAAGTGGAACACCCCATTGCTTATCTATCACGAACCCTGACCCCCAGTGAGACAGATTATTCCGTCTTGGAAAAAGAGCTATTAGCCATCCGCCAAGCCTTCACAGAATGGTGACATCTCCTCCTGGGAGCTAGACATCCAGTCCAGGTTCGTACGGACCATCGAAATCTTCAAGTTCTACTGTCTTTGGAATGTAGGAATAGTCGTCAAGCCCGTTGGGCCTTCTTCTTTGCCCAGTACCAGTTTCCTATTAGCCATGTTCCCGGAACACAAAATATAATCGCTGACGCCTTGTCTCGGCGCCCGGATTACGAAACTACTGAAGACCGGGCCTATCCCAAGATGTTTCCTCACACTATCTTTGTAGCCCAAGCAGTCAGCCTTTTGGAAGAAGTGTGGATGCAAACCCAATCCTCAGAGTTCTGGAAGGACCTTAAAAACAAAGATCAATGGAATCTGAGATCCAAGGACGGATATTTGTTCAAGGATAACGCCCTGGTCATTCCCACACAAAAACTACAACAAAGGATAATAAATCTCTGCCACGACACCCCTCACTCTGGACATCGTGGTATTATCAATACTCTCTGCATTATACAAAGACAATTTTGGTGGCCAAAAATGAAGTCCGACGTTCGGCTGTATGTCCAAGCCTGCTCTATATGCAGCCAAAACAAGCACGATAGCAAGAGACCGGCGGGCCTCCTATTGCAACCTCCAGTTCCGACAAGACCATGGGAAGTCATTGCTACAGACTTTATTGTGGAATTACCACTTTCCAGGGGCTTTACGACCATCATGGTCACCATCGACTTGTTCACTCACATGGCTCATTTTACACCTCTGTATAAACTACCATCCTCATCAGAACTTGCTGGAATCTTCCTGGAACACATTTTCCGTCTTCATGGACTTCCTTCCAAGATCATATCGGACCGAGGACCTCAATACTTCTCACAATTCTGGAAACATCTGTGTCGTATTCTAGGGATCCAACACACTCTCTCATCAGGTTATCACCCACAAACCAACGGAGCCACGGAACGTGTAAATCAGACCCTAGAGCAATATCTTCGTTGTTTTGCCACCAAGGTTCAGGATGACTGGTCTCTCCTTATGCCCTTGGCCGAGTTTGCCTACAACAATTCCGATCACTCAGCAGTCAAGGTCAGCCCTTTCTATTGCAGTCAAGGATTTCACCCGTCCGTTTTACCTTCTGTTCTTCCACATCCCACACCAGTACCTACTATCGACTCATGGATTGAGACTCTCATCAACATACACAAGGAAGCCAAGGAACTATTGGAAAAGGCCCAGACACGCACTAAGCATTATGCAGACTCCAAAAGAAGACCAGCACCTTCTTGTTCCGTTGGTGATCAAGTCTGGTTGTCCTCGAAGCTATTACCACAACATCTACGGCCAAACAAATTAGCCCCCCGGTACTATGGACCATTTTCCAAAAAGCAAATCATCAATCCTGTCTCATTCCGGCTCAAGCTACCAGACTCCTAGAAGAGAATACACCTAGTCTTTCACACTTCTCTATTGAAACCCTAAATCCGATCCACCCGGAAAACCTGCAGACCCAGTTCTGTGATTGTGGACAATCAACTGGAAAATTAAGTTTCCAGAATATGCGATTCTAGGTATAAATGGGTTTGACTTCAATACCTGGTTGAATGGAAAGGATATCCTCCTAGCGAGAGGACCTGGGAACCAGTTTCTAACCTAAATACCCCTCGATTGCTTAGAAGATTCCATCTGATACACCCAGGCAAACCTGGTGGAACAGGTTTTCGGAGGAGGCATGCTGTCATGACCCATAGAACTTGCCCTTTCTGGACTTCCTGGTCCTTATTACGGCGGGGCTTGTATTCCTTGTTACTCCCAACATGGCCATGCCAAGTGACTTGCCTCGCACCAGCATTTATGTCGGAAACGGCACGTTCTATAAATTGGCCACGCCCCCGCGGCCCCGCGCGTCTCAACGCTATCACTAGGTAGTGACTAGACGTGTGTGCGCTGTTCGGCGAATCCACTATTCCTAGTTCCTGGTCCCTTCTTCTTTCATTACACCTTTCCCCTCCAAATCTGCTCCTGGAATCCTCAAACCTAGCGACCGCTACTTCCTTCCTGGACATCCTGTGACTGCGACCTTCCTGGAACTCTGAAAGCGCGCTGGAGTCGGAAGAGACTCGTGCAAGCCTATACAAGACCTGATCCACCCGCAAGAGGAATCCTCCCACGGAACAGAGCAAGAAGCGATCCCAGGTGAGACGGGGGGAGATTTACGACAGTAATAGGAAGCCTAGAATATATGGTTAGAGGGGGACAATTTTTGCTATTGTAACTAATGAGGACACTTTTCAGGCATGGAGCAATAATTTGTTATGAATTCGACATAAAGACGTAGGCTTCTACAAATGATGTTCTCTGGAATAATTCCACTCTGCAACCTCCTGATACCCATTAATTTCCTGGCAACATTGTCCATATCAAATACGCTTTCCACATATGTGTTATCTCTATTTTGATTTTTTGAGGTTTTTTTCTGTACTGCATAATTACTCCTTGTATTACATTTTTTAGTTTGATATGTATCATTCATAATACATACATAAAACTTATAAACAAAATAAAGAGAATTTCACAAAATAGAATTGGGTGGATATATATATTACACAGCCTACAGTAGCGGTTGTGTAGTTAAGGTTATTTCATAGGAAGAACACTTTTTGTGCGGCTTATAAATGTGCTCCCCCTAGACGAATCGTCACCAAACATTGCAAAGAAAGTATATGGCCAGCTCTGAATTGTTGTGGCAAGTTAGGGGAGGTTTCGTCAAGGGGAGGCAAAGTTATAGGGGGGTCCCACATTTCTTTTTTCTCCATAGACGGAATGGAAAAAACCTTTGCTCCCGCATACAGCCCAAACCGCTGGATGGATTTTCATCAAATGTGTCGCAGGAGTAGCGGCTTGGTCCCGAAAGCGTGCTTTTGTAAATTTGATGAAAATCCATTCAGTGTTTTTTTTTTAAAACAGGCAAAATGTAGGTCCAAAAAAATAGTGATATCTGTGTCTGCTCCATTGACAGGACTCCGATTGGCTAGGAAGGCACTGTGATGTCTCCGGACATATGACGTGCTCACTGATTGGCTGGAGGGAAGCATGAGGTGTGTCATATTTTCCTGATGCGCCCGCCATGTTGGATCCGCGGATATCAGTGGATAGCTCGGTGGCGACCAGGGCTGAAACCCAACTTTGGGAGTGTACTGGGGGAAGAGGGTCTGGAGAGGGTGGGGGAGTGAAAGATGGGTCAAATTATTTATTTGTTTAGGTGGAAGAAGGCCGTACTGTGATCGTGGTGTCCGCGGAAAGCACGGTAGTCCGTGGACAGAAGCTTGGGCAGACAGCTTATGTGGTGACTGCAAGTAGGAGATTCATTAGGGTAGGGGAGTGAAATGTAGATGATCTGAGGAAGGCTATAGAAGTGAAGAGGGCTTCAGGTGGCTGGATTATGTGTGTGGGTTGTAGTTAGTGTATAGATTGTTTGGTTCAAGGGTGTCTTATGCTGTGTTCATTGTGACTAGCTATTACAGTCTTGGGTGCATGGGTGGAGGTGATGCACTGAAGAGTCTAGTGGTGTGGCCACTTGTTACATACTGTAATGGTATGTGTGGAAAGGTGTGGCAGGCCTCAGTTGGCTGGTTTATTGGTCTGAAGAGTGTTCTGACTAGTTTCATGTACTTGAATGCTATGTGTACTGTAATAGACAGGGTTTCAAGAGGATGCCATATTTGCGGCCACAGGGCAGATTGTTGGGTATTTTACTATGTTATGATGTATTATTTTTGAGTAGTTAGTAGAGTATTGGGTGGCGTGGGCATGCATTGAAGAATTTGTGCATTGGCTGCAAGTACTGTAATAGTATGTTTAGTGAAGTGGATAGGGCTTGAGGTGGCTGTGTTATGTTTTTGGGTTGTGGTAAGTGGGCAGGTGTTTGCATGCATGGCTATGTTATGCTGCAGTGGTTGTGGCTAGGGCCTAGAGTCTTGGGTCCATGGCCGGAGGCCGTATCCCGGAGGCCATGCACCCAGGAATCTAGGCCCTGGACACAACCACCACAGCATAACGCAGCCATGCATGCAACCGTGTTGACAGTGGCATGTGGATTGCACAGGGGGCATGTACTGAAGAGTCTGGCCACTGGCTGCACGTAGTGTAATAGTATTTGTAGAACAATGGACAGGGTGTGTGGCAGTTGGTTTGTTGAACTGTGTACAGAGTGGGTGTATGATATTCTATGTCTGGCTGCAAATATTGCAGTATAATACATGTATGCACTGAATGTTGTGACACCACTCATTGTATACTTACTCTTTGCATTATTAAGGCTGTATGCAGTTCGTTGCATGGTATGTGAAAATGTAGCAGACATTGTTTTTTCATTCTCTGTGATAAAAGAAAGGATAACATGTTAGGGTAGGTACTTTGTAATGTGTTATTGCATTGTATAGCAGACATGTGTGTACTTTGTGGACCCTCATAGTTATTACTTCACAAGCACTATGGTTAAAAAACCCTTTCTATGTTTATTTATTGTTACATGGCACAGTCTTTTTTGGTGGTCTATTGTAGTAAGAGGAATTGAAAAGGTCTATGGTTTTTAGTTTGGAAGTGGTGGTACTATTGTTGCAGTTAGATACCAGTTGGCGTATTCTAATTGTTTATTTGTTAGTGCCTATTAGCAGTATTTCTTGATGCATTTGGTTATTGATCTTTTGTAAGTACTGTGGTATTGCACAGTAATGTTGTAGGATTGTGGGGACAGTTAGATACAAGTTGGCAAATTCTAACTGTTGATAATTTCGAAGTTGTTGAGGGTATGTTTATACATAATAAGTGTTGCAGGGTTTCCTCAGAAAAAACCATATATTGCAGTATTATGGTTGCGGTAAGATACCAGTTGGCGTATTATAACTGTTTCCAGTTTCTCACTTGTGCAGGGTATGTTTTCAAGGACATTTTTTCTTGTTGGTGGATGTACATTTTCACTGTTAGGTAGATGTTGCCTTATTCTACCAGTTTGTGGTTTTAAAGGTGATTGAGGACAGTTTGTAGATGCTCATTCTCAGATTAATGAATACATTTTGGTTTCAAGAATATTAAAGGAATAGTGCGCTCAGAAATATTATTGTCCAGAGGGTTCGGGCATGTATTTTTAAGCATACGTTGGTCTATCCTAAAAACATTTCCTATGCACCTTACTGTAGTTTTCCACTTGTGTACACATGCAAAATCAAGCAACAGGGCGTGGCCATTTTGTGATAATCTTATGCGTTGCTGCATCGCCCAAGCAGGACTGCCTTTGCGGCACTAAATCATATCCCCCGCCCCTGAGCATGACATCACCAAACCTAGTCATATTCTCCGCCTTTCTCTGTGACGTTACTGGGCAGCGTAGCCAAACGCTCCCAGTCTGTTAGGCAGAAACCTGTGCAGTTCCCTCTGGAACCACTGCAAAAAGTTTAAGTCTACAGGAGTTAGCAGTAAACCCAATTGGTAGCAGTCTGTACCACTTAGATTTACCTGGTAGCTGTGGCTGAGCAGTCAGACTTCTCTCAAGATGAGTTAGGCCGTATTTGGAGTATACAAGATAGGGCATTTACACAGTAGAACAAGCAGACACGGATCAGAGCTTGGGTGTAAAGATATATAATTATTTATTTAAAAACACATCTATGGAAATCACACTGGCACTAATATGGCAAACAACTTCAATCACAGTTACTATAAGTATATATCAATCCCATAACAATATTTCGACAAGTCTAGGTTCAACGGCACCACTTATTTGCAGACAGAGGTGAATGCTTTAACCTAGATGGCACTCTAGTATTCGTTAGAAAGGGAGAGAAAAAGGCAGGGTATGAAACCAACTCAGTACCAACACTTTTACGAAACAAATGCAAGGCGAGCAAGGCAGGGTCTACTGTAAATCACAAAGTTCAGAGGCCAGGCCCACTCGGAGAGAGGCAAGGCTGTATGTCCCAAAAGTATCACAGTGAAAATGCACTTCAAGTCTTTGTAGCAAAATGTCACAGAAAGGTTGGACCAGTTTTAGAACAAAAGGTTAAGAAGGTCTGGAGGCGACCCAATGGAAAGGTAAGGATTTAAGACACCTCACGCTAACCGTCAGAAGGGAAGCCAGGCGGACAGAGTACCTTGAGAGTGAAGAGACAACTCCGGCAGGGGCAGTTGTTCCTGGTGGTGGATGCAAGTCGGGGCTTTGCCAGAAGATGAGAGGATCTCGTCATCGAGGAAAGTTGAAGATCGTTGCACTACCAGGGAAGAGACCAGCTGCGGAGTGCTCCGTCACAAGGCACCACCTTTTGGTCGCGGTACAGTGGTTAGTGGCTATCCGGTTGCCGGGGTGCTCAGCACGGGCAATTCGACCACTAGACGTCCTGGAAGCAAAGAAAAAGCAAGCGACTGGTTGTTCCCACCAGTCAGGGGAAGAAGACTCTCCAGCAGGGAGATCTCCTCTGTCGTTGGGAAGTGGTGAGTCGGTTCAGCAGGGCTCCACCGGAGGTGTCGTCGTTGCAGGTCGGCTCAGCTTTACCCTCGTCGGTTTCTTAGGTCCTGTGGCGACTTCTGAAGTTCCCGTCCCAAAAGCCCTGCATTTATGCAGAAAACCCCCATTCATTCAGCCTAGCTGTCAATCAAACATGCTAAGTGGTGAGAGGGGCGGCTCACCACTCGGGCCAATCACACCAGAGTGTGACCTGAGTTGGCAAGGCAATTCAGTCCAGGGTGCCTAAACCCCCTCCCATACCCCCTGTGGTACCCAGACAGAATGGCACCACTCTGGAGGGCTTCTGTGCAGAAGCCCGCCAAAAGTGGAACAAAGGGCTCAACCTTTGGTTCGGAGTTACAGAGGCGAACACATACGCCATTTTAAAAACCGAGTTCTGGCAGAAAATACCAACCAGTGGATTTATTTAAGACAAATAAACCGGCGGTATGTTAGAGACTAACGTGAAAAAGTATTAGCCTCCAACAATGGGAAGAATCCCATAGGAATATATTCGCGGTTGAATATAAAAAGTAGTATCCACTGCCACCAGCCAAAACTCGACAAGGGGGACGGGACAGTGCCCCCTCGAACAACAGACCCAGGGGTAATCGAATTACCCCTACCAGTACGTCCACAACTGGTGGTTTGTACTAGTTCTGTTAGTAAATTTAGGTCCAGTAAAGCCAATGGTGACTTTACATGCCCTGGGAGATAGTAGTCAGTCCCAGGGTATGGAGTCTATGGTGGGGATCCTCTAGGACACCCCAGTGTTACGGCACGGAGGGTGCGGTGTAACACACGTAGCAAAACATATGAGGCCCTATGGAGCCCATAGAACACATTGACATTCAAAGAAATCAACCACATTCATGTCCAAGAGTGGGGGGAAAAGATTCTCACTCTTGGCAGGATGAAAAAAACAAACTCCAGAAATCCAGCAAAGCTGCTGGGGGACTCACTAGGTTAGGAAATTCAGCCTAAACAGAGAATTCTCCCTAACACTCGCCCCCCCAGACTAAGGGACAGGAGGATTTAATCCACTCCTGGATGAATCTCATACCTCTAGTCGATGATACACATCCTAGAGAGACCATCAGCATTTTGGTGGTGACACCCTGACCTGTGCTCAATGGTGAAATCAAACCCTTGCAGGCAGATTGACCATCTCAATAATTTTGGGTTTTCCCCTTTCATTTTCATTAACTATCTCAAGGATTGGTGGTCAGTCTGAATGCCAAAAGTAGAACCATACAAGTATGGCCTAATCTTCTTTAGAGCCCACACGATAGAAAAGCACTCTCTTTCGATTGTTGCACACCTTGTTTCAGGATCCTTCAGCTTGCGGCTGATGAAGCAAACGGGGTGCTCCCCACCTTGCCCATCCAGTTCACTGAGTACTGCACCTATTCCTACATTTGAAGCATCTGTCTGCACAATGAAAGTTTGGTGGTAATCAGGAGCTCTGAGTACTGGGGCTTGGCAAAGAGCCTTTTTCAGGTTTTCAAAGGCCTGATTGCACTCCTCGTTCCATCTAACCTTCTTAGGGAATTTTGGAGAGGAGATGACATTCAGAGGAGAAGCTATGGTCCCATAGTTCTCAATGAAATTCCTGTAATACCCAGTGAGACCTAAGAAGGCTCTTACCTGGGTTTGAGTAGTAGGTGTTGTCCAATTTTGCACAGCTTCAATCTTACTGAGCAAAGGCCTTATTTCTCCACCTCCTACCTCATGTCCAAGATAGACTACCTTACTCTGTCCAATTTGGCATTTACTCGCCTTTATGGTCAGATTGGCTCGTCCAAGAGCCTGCAAAACATCTCTTAGGTGGGTTACATGTTCTTCCCAGGAATTGCTGAACACTGCTATGTCATCCAAGTATGCCATGCAGAAGTCCTCCAACCCATTCAGAACCTGGTTTACCACCCGTTGAAATGTAGCAGGTGCATTTTTCAATCCAAAAGGCATTACCTTAAACTGGTATAAGCCAGCTGGGTTAGAAAATGCAGTTTTCTCCTTGGCATGGTCTGTCAGGGCTATTTGCCAATAGCCTGAGGTCAAGTCAAATGTGCTGAGGAACTTGGCTGAACCAAGTCTATCCACCAACTCATCTGTTCTTGGCAAAGGGTGGGCATCAGTCTTGGTGATTGCATTAAGAGCTCTATAGTCCACACAGAATCTAAGTCCTGCCTTTGGTATTAACACAACTGGGCTAGACCATGGACTAGTAGAGGGCTCCATTACCCCGTGATCAAGCATCTTGCTGACCTCACCTTTGATGTGGGTTTTTACACTTTCTGACATTCTGTATCCTCTGCGTTTAACTGGCAGACAGTCGCCAGTGAGTATTTCATGCTGGCCCCAAGGGGTCAAGCCTGGTGAAAGTGAGAACAGAGAGGCAAACTGATTCAACATAGATTTGCACTCTTCTTGTTGCTCAGGTGTCAGATTTGAAGAGAGATTTACTCCTTTAATTTTTTCGTCTAAAGGTAAGCCTCTGAGGAGATCCGGAAGAGCTTCACTCTCTTCTTCTTCCTCTGATGATGCTAGAAGCAACGCTCCTACCTCAGGTCCCGAGACATACGCTTTGAGTCTGTTGGTGTGGAAGACTGTCGGAGCCTCCTTGGGATTGCCCAAGTCCACCAGATAGTTGACCTCTCCAAGTTTACCCACAACTCTGAAGGGTCCCATCCATTTGTCTCGCAAGGCCCTCTGCCTTGTTGGGATCATAACGAGAACTAGCTGGTCTTGAGTGAACTCAACCATGTTAGCCTTTTGATCATGCCAGTGCTTGACCAATGCTTGTCCAGCTTTCAAGTTATCACTTGCTTCCGCCATCATGTGTGACATTCTCCTCCGGAGACCAATCACGTAGTCAGTCACTCTGACTGGCTTGGGGGAAGGAGCTTTCTCCAACCCCTCCTTAATGAGGGCCAATGGACCTCTGACGGGATGACCATAGAGAAGCTCAAAGGGAGAATAACCTACTCCCTCCTGAGGGACTTCTCTATAAGCAAAGAGAAGGCATGGCAGTAGAAGGTCCCACTTCCGTTTAAGGAGTTCCTCTAAAGCATCTATCATGCTCTTCATGGTTCGGTTGAACCTCTCTACCAATCCATTGGTTTGTGGGTGGTAAGCTGTTGAGAACTTGTAAGTAACTCCACAGGTTTTCAACATGGCTTTCATGTAGTGGGACATAAAGTTTGACCCCCTGTCAGAGATTACTTCCTTAGGAAACCCGACCCTGGTAAAAATACCAAGGAGGGCCTTAGCCACAGCCAGAGCTGTAACAGTCCTCATAGGAATTGCCTCAGGATACCTAGTAGCATGGTCTACTACAACAAGTATAAACCTGTTGCCTGAGGAGGTTGGGGGATCAAGGGGACCAACAATGTCAATCCCTACTCTCTCAAATGGGACTCCCACAACTGGGAGAGGCACTAAAGGTGCCACATTCTTAGAGCTAACCTTTCCAGAGGTCTGGCAGGTGTGGCAGCTCCTGCAGTGTTTTTCTACTTCGGCCCCCATCTTTGGCCAATAAAAGTAAAGAGAGATCCTTTCCTTAGTCTTCTTGAAACTCAAGTGACCAGCCAAAGGAATCTCGTGGGCTAACTGCAAGAACTGTTGTCTGTTCTCTTGGGGTACTACAAGTCGTTTGTAGTCTCCAGGTTCAGACTCGGTCGGTTCACTGTAGAAGAGGCCATCTTCCCAGTGCAACCTGTATTTCCCAGGCTCTTGCACTTCACCCTGAGCTTCTGCCTGGTGGCAAAGACCTTCCAGAGTTGGACATTCTCTCTGTCCCTTACTGAAGTCTGCCCTGTTGGGTCCACCTTCTGCCAGTAAAGACTGCAGCTCAGGATGGTCAACAGGATCCAGATCTCCAATGAGTTCCTGGCCTTCCATTAGCTCTTCTTCAGAGTCTAATTCTACCACACAGGGTTGTACCACCCTCTCAGCCTCAGCTGGAGGGGGAGTTACTGGTGTAACTTTGGACAACCGAGGGGAAGTCCTTGTTGGCTGCACTGAAGTGCTGGCTGCTGGATTCGGTATTGAAGTTTTAGGTTTCCCTTGCGCTTCTGATTTCTTGGAGACAGCAGCTGACAATTCCAGTGGAGCAGGAGTGATATCATTCTTCATCATCTCCTGGGGAGTACCTCTCATGGTTCTCTCCCTTGCAGGTCTCGTTAGCTCTTGTAACCGTTTACTAAGAGGTCTGGGGGTATGAGACACAACTCCGAGAGTTTTTAAATCGTTACCCAACAGAACTCGTCCTGGTAACTCACTCTGTATGCTGACAGGTATATTGACAGTCATGTCATTGCACTGGATGAGAACTGGTAATTGGGGAAGCATCTGCACAGGCCCTCCAGCTAACTTGGTGAGGCGTTTGGGTGCCTTAGCAACATCCTCAGCCTGAAAAAAAGATTTATCCACCACAGTTATGCTGGCTCCAGTGTCCCTAATGGCAGGAGTTTCCTGGCCATTCACCTGGACACTGTCCTTATAATACTCTTTAGTATTATCTGGGATAGAATTATAGACATCTAAATTCTGTTGTTCCCAGAAACCCAGAGACACTAAAGAAACACTGGCTGAGACTCCAATGGGTTAATTAGCCAGCAGTAGAAAGTTTCCACTTGCCATTTGGACTTCCTCCTCTGGAGCGAAGGCTAAGGAGACAAGCTGGACCCCTGAAGGTTTACCCTTGCATCTGGGATCTCCTTTCACATGGTCAGTAGAGCCACAAACAAAGCATTTTCCGAATGCTTTCTGGAATGGTGGCTTGTTCTGGCCTCCCTCTGGTTTTTGCTTTGTCACCCTGAGTGGGACGGGTATGCCCAGACGTGGGTCCCGTGCCTGCTGGGCCTAGAGACCCAAGCTACTCCTCACTGATGAGCCCCAACAAGGGACAAACATGTTTGGGGATGCTTGTGGTCTCGTGCAGAAGGGATGTCACTTAGCAGTTCGGGCTGGACTGCCCCTTTTGGGGTGGGGCCAAGCCTGATTTGCATATGGTCTTCCCCTTCTGTAATGGCTTGGCAGGCGAAGAACGCTGGTCTGGAGGGTTGCCCAGAGCAATGCCAGTGGTTAAGATTCATTCTAAACCTTCCAGCCATCACCTCTTTGTTTTTGCTTTGTCACCCCGAGTGGGACGGGTATGCCCAGACGTGGGTCCCGTGCCTGCTGGGCCTAGAGACCCAAGCTACTCCTCACTGATGAGCCCCAACAAGGGCGAAACATGTTTGGGGATGCTTGTGGTCTCGTGCAGAAGGGATGTCACTTAGCAGTTCGGGCTGGACTGCCCCTTTTGGGGTGGGGCCAAGCCTGATTTGCATATGGTCTTCCCCTTCTGTAATGGCTTGGCAGGCGAAGAACGGTGGTCTGGAGGGTTGCCCAGAGCAATGCCAGTGGTTAAGATTCATTCTAAACCTTCCAGCCATCACCTCTTTGTTTTTGCTCCCTCTGGTTTGGCACCAGAAGGTACACTATTCTGCTGCGGTTTTCCTTGTGGCTTACCCTTATGGTTTTGTTTGGGGCCCTCTTTGGAATTTGAGTTATTAGAATTCTCTTTTGAGTCATTTTTAGGCTGTTTTCCCTCATCCTTTTTCTGAGTGGCCCCAGAATCCTTATGAGTAGCCCTGTTGGCAACCCACAAGTCAGCAGCCTTAGCTAGCTTCCTGGAATCCAATTCCTTTGAATCAGCCAAGTGCTGTCTGAGCTCAGGAGAACAGGCATCATAAATAGACATAAAAAGATTCTTCATAAGGGGTACCATCATGCTTTTTGAGGGTTCTAAACCTCTTAAGATACTGGGAAGGGGTCTTCCCAAATCTAGCTATCAAAGCTAGTTTCACACTTTCATACCCTTTCCTATCCTCCTCCCCCAACTCAATTACCACATCAGTTGCAACAGGGGGAGCCTAGAGAACAACCAGGTAAGTAGCTCATTACCTGTGATGTTCTGGAGCCCATGATTGTACTCAAACAAACTCAGCCAATCCAACACATCCAACTTTGGTTCATACATACCAATTAATTCCTTAGGCATCCGAGGTCTTTTGGGACTGGAACTTCTAGAGGAGCCAGAGACAGAAGCAGTTTTGACAGACAACTTTTTCATTTCTAACTCATGCTTGAGCTCCATTTCTCTGAGCCTAAGAATTTGTTGCATTTCTTGGTGTTTCTGTTCAGTTTGAGCAGTAATCCTTCTGAATTCCAAGTCTATTTTCATTTTTTCTAGTTCAAGGACTTGAGGACTTAGTGTGGGACCTGCTATAGGCCCAGTAGGTACAGCTGGTAAGGCAGACAGAGGAGCAGGGGTGTCAGTTTCATTAGCCTCTCCTTCCTCTTCAGCCTCGTCATCACTATCATCAGAACTTTGATTTAGATCAACTCCATCACTGTTATCTACATTTGTTGGAGAAGTTGGTTCCTCTGAACCAGTACCCAGACTTTGGTTTTCCAGCAATCTCGCTATCAGTTCTATTTTCTTGCCTTTTACAGAAAGATTCTCTTGTCTACAGAGAGCTCTCAAACTCTCAGTATTTTTTCCTGACAAGGACTCCTGACTGTAAACTTCCATAGTAGACATGTTTTTTAGAAAGTTGCTTTTTAGTGCTAAGCTTTGTGGTTAGTTATCCTAAAGTGCTGAAAAGCTCTCTAAACTGTATACTCGATACGAATCCCGCCGCTGTACACCAGTGTTAGGCAGAAACCTGTGCAGTTCCCTCTGGGACCACTGCAAAAAGTTTAAGTCTACAGGAGTTAGCAGTAAACCCAATTGGTAACAGTCTGTACCACCCAGATTTACCTGGTAGCTGTGGCTGAGCAGTCAGACTTCTCTCAAGACGAGTTAGGCCGTATTTGGAGTATACAAGATAGGGCAATTTACACAGTAGAACAAGCAGACACGGATCAGAGCTTGGGTGTAAAGGTATATAATTATTTATTTAAAAACACATCTATGGAAAACACACTGGCACTAATATGGCAAACAACTTCAATCACAGTTACTATAAGTATATATCAATCCCATAACAATATTTCGACAAGTCTAGGTTCAACGGCACCACTTATTTGCAGACAGAGGTGAATGCTTTAACCTAGATGGCACTCTAGTATTCGTTAGAAAGGGAGAGAAAAAGGCAGGGTATGAAACCAACTCAGTACCAACACTTTTACGAAACAAATGCAAGGCGTGCAAGGCAGGGTGTACTGTAAATCACAAAGTTCAGAGGCCAGGCCCACTCGGAGAGAGGCAAGGCTGTATGTCCCAAAAGTATCACAGTGGAAATGCACTTCAGGTCTTTGTAGCAAAATGTCACAGAAAGGTTGGACCAGTTTTAGAACAAAAAGTTAAGAAGGTCTGGAGGCGACCCAATGGAAAAGTAAGGATTTAAGACACCTCACACTAACCGTCACAAGGGAAGCCAGGCGGACACAGTACCTTGAGAGTGAAGAGACAGCGCCGGCGGGGGCATTTGTTCCTGGTGGTGGATGCAAGTCGGGGGTTTGCCAGAAGATAAGAGGATCTCGTCGTCGAGGAAAGTTGAAGATTGTTGCACCACCAGGGAAGAGACCAGCCGTAGAGTGCTCCGTCACAAGGCACCACCTTTTGGTTGCGGTACAGTGGTTAGTGGCTATCTGGTTGCCGGGGTGCTCAGCACGGGCAATTCGACCACTAGACATGATATGATATGATATGATATGGTATTTGTAACGCGCCTATACACAGGTGTTTCAAGGCGCGACGAGGCAGGGAGGGGAGGGACAGGGGAGACAGACAACGATCCTACTAGGCCAGGTGTCATTCAGATCGCGCAAGAGCAGGGGTGGGGGAGGGGGAAAAGTGCAAGGGGAAGGGGAGGGGGGGAAGTGCAGTACAAGGTAAGTGGCGTAAAGTAATAAATAAATAAATAGGGCCAGCTGGTGGCAAGTGCGAGGTAAGTGCAGAGCAAGTGCTGGGGAAGGGGGGGGCTGTAGGGATACAGAGACAGTCCCGCAGTGCAAAGGGGTTCCAGGGCATCAGTGCAAGTGGAGAGTGGCTGGGCCCAGGACCGAGGCCATTTAGAGTGGTCCAGTTGCAGGATCAGTGCAGTTTCAGTGAACAATTAATTAGCTGTTCAGCAGGGGAGAGGGAGAGAGAAAGCAGAAGCAAAGAGGAAGGTTTTGAGGTGCTTCCGGAACCGGAGATGGTTCTCCTCAAGTTTCAGGGATGCAGGAAGGCTGTTCCAGAGGGAGGCCCCTGCCGCGGAGAGAGATCTACCCGCAGCTCGATGCTTCGAGAAGCGGCTAACCCTGAGGGAATTGGAGGCGGATGAGCGAAGGGCTCGGGAAGGAAGATATTTAGGAAGAGAGAGTTGAAGGTATTTAGGACCCAGGCCCCAGAAGGCCTTGTGGACAATGCAGAGGGTTTTGAACTTTATCCTCGCAGCCACTGGGAGCCAGTGTAGAGATTTCAGTCCTGGAGATATACGGTCCCTGGGCTTGAGGCCAAGGACAAGTCTCGCAGTTCTGTTCTGGATGAGTTGGAGAGGGCGGAGAGTGGAGGCAGGCAGGTTAAGATAGAGGCTGTTACACTAGCCCAGCTTCGAGAGAACCAGGGCTCGGGAGACAGTGAGCTTCTGGGGGAAGGAGAGGAAGGGAAGAATACCTCTGAGGAGGTGCAGCTGGTAGTGTGACCTCTTGGCGACGTCAGAAATATGAAGAGAGAAGGAGAGTGTAGAGTCGAAGATGACCCCAAGGTGTTTTGCCTTGCCGGTAGGAGCAGGGAGGGGGCCAAGGGAGGCAGGCCAGAGAGCTGCAGAGAAGGAGGGAGTGGGAGTACCGATGAGTAGAATCTCAGTCTTACTGGCATTAAGGCAGAGGTCATTGGCGGCACACCATTCTTGGATAGCAGACAGACAGTCAGAGATGAGGGAAGGAGAGGGGGAGGCTGAGGGTAGCCTGAAAATGAGCTGGGTATCGTCCGCATAGCACTGGAAATTAGGGCAGAGAGTGGCGATGCGGTGGGCAAGGAGTGCCAGATACTGGTTGAACAGCCAGGGAGAGAGATTAGATCCCTGGGGGACACCACAGGTGGAGAAAAAGATGTCGGAGAGGAAGGACCCCAGTTGGACCTGGGAGGGTCGATTTGTAAGGAAAGAGGTCAGCCACGCCAGAGCCTGACCAGTGATACCCAGGTTTTCCCGGAGACGGTTGAGCAGGATGGCATGGTTGACAGTGTCAAAGGCAGAGGAGAGATCGAGCAGAATGAGAACACACGGAGTGTTGGAATCGAGGTTCAAGAGCAGGTCTTCACGGATGTTCAGGAGAGCAGTTTCCGTGCTTCTGGCAGCTCTGAAGCCAGATTGATGGTCATGAAGACTACCAACAGATCAACATCCTGGAAGCGAAGAAAAAGCAAGGGACTGGTTGTTCCCACCAGTCAGGGGAAGAAGACTCTCCAGCAGGGAGATCTCCTCTGTCGTTGGGAAGTGGTGAGTCGGTTCAGCAGGGCTCCAGGTGTCGTCATTGCAGGTTGGCTCAGCTTTACCCTCGTCGGATTCTTAGGTCCTGTGGCGACTTCTGAAGTTCCAGTCCCAAAAGCCCTGCTTTTATGCAGAAAACCCCCATTCATTCAGCCTAGCTGTCAATCAAACATGCTAAGTGGTGAGCGGGGCAGCTAACCATTCGGGCTAATCACACCAGAGTGCGACCTGAGTTGGCAAGGCAACTCAGTCCGGGGTGCCTAAAACCCCTCCCACATCCCCTGTGACACCCAGACAGAATGGCACCACTCTGGAGGGCTTCTGTGCAGAAGCCCACCAAAAGTGGAACAAAGGGCTCAACCTTTGGTTCGGAGTTACAGAGGCGAACACATACACCATTTTAAAAACCAGGATCTGGCAGAAAATACCAACCGGTGGATTTATTTAAGACAAATAAACCGGCGGTATGCTAGCGACTAACGTGAAAAAGTATTAGCCTCCAACAATGGGAAGAATCCCATAGGAATATATTCGCGGTCGAATATAAAAAGTAGTATCCACTGCCACCAGCCAAAACTCGACGAGGGGGACGGGACAGTTCCCCCTCGAACAACAGACCCAGGGGTAATCGAATTACCCCTACCAGTACGCCCACAATAGGATGGTTTGTACTAGTTCTGTTAGTAAATTTAAGTCTAGTAAAGCTAATGGTGACTTTACAGGCCCTGGGAGACAGTAGTCAGTCCCAGGGTATGGAGTCTATGGTGGGGATCCTCTAGGACACCCCAGTGTTACGGCACGGAGGGTGCGGTGTAACACACATAGCAAAACATATTAGGCCCTATGGAGTAAAATACCCCATAGACCATAGAACACATTGGGCCTCATTACGACCCTGGCGTTGGACCATGGTGCTATTAGCACCATGGTCCATGCCGGATTCCGCCATGGTGGATGGCGGAATTACCGCCCCATTACAAGGTTGGTGGGGCGGTAATTCCCCATTCACCATGGCCCCTTCCCCATTCCCATTTTTGGCCCATAGGGCACAATGGGAATGGGGAAGGCGCTAATTACGGCACCGTAAATTACGGTGCCGTAATTAGCACCAAGGTCCCTTAGCGGGTTGGACTTTAACGCCTGCAAAAAGCAGGCGTTAAAGTGTGAATCGGGTGTTAAGGGTTTAACGGCGCCGCAGCCTTTTACGGCGCCGTTAACCCCTTAACGCCAGGGTTGTAATGAGGCCCATTGACATTCAAAGAAATCAACCACATTCATGTCCAAGAGTGGGAGGAAAAGAGTCTCACTCTTGGCAGGATGAAAAAAACAAACTCCAGAAATCCAACAAAGCTGCTGGGGGACTCACTAGGTTAGGAAATTCAGCCTAAACAGAGAATTCTCCCTAACACAGTCATCACTTATGTGATGTGACGCAGAACCCGGAAATCAACACACATCGTCTCACAACACAGCGCATCACAATTCGAAATGTAAAACTGTACTTTAAAACAAAACAGCAAGACGGTACAATTTGTAAAGTACTTTTATTTCACAATAAACACTCTGAGAACATCCGGCTATTGCCATATTCAATCAAATTGGAATTTTTTTCTTTGCTCTTGATCTGCAAATGTTTATCTTGAGTCACGCAGTGTTCCTTTTGGGTACACAAGGTGTTCATTTTGGGTAAAAGAAGTGCTTTGGTTGCACGGTTAATTGCAAGGCTTGTGCATCAACTTGGGGCAAGACCACCCTAAAGGATGTTAGGTTGCTCCTAATGGCTGGTACTGCGTAAGGGCATATCGGCCCTTGACGATCGTCCCAAAGAAGAGTCAAATATATCCAGTTATTGACATGTATCTGCAGCTGCCGGTTGAAAAACCCATCAGTTGGTATCTGGAATCGATGACAATTGCAGAATGGCAGGATGTACCTGTTTGGAAAACATAGTAGAAATGTGTCTCAGTAGCCAATCTTTATTACAATTTATCATTTTACTTATTAATTCCGCATCGAGTTAAAACTAACGATTAGCACAGACGTGAAACCATGTGAACAGAGAGAAAACAACGTGGAAAGTACTACACAATTTGCTTCCGTGAATGGTGCTATGGAGTATGTTCAGCTCTAAATGGGGCAAAACTTAGAGAATGAAAGTGACATGGTCATTTACAGGGCTATCAACTTCCTCAGATCTCGTCAAATCTTCCCAGGAGGTTTCACAAGTTCTGATTGACCACCTAAAGTTAAAACTTTGCCAGAAAATCCTGCTGGGGTTTTGTGAGCAGTTTGTTGTTTTCCTGGTGAGACCCTCGAGATACTATGGGTCCATGGAAACACATCAATGGTATTAGATTCGACCCAGAAGGTGGGACGAGTGGAGGTTCGCTGAGCCTTAACAAGGAGCAGGAAAAGGTGCAAGCAGAAGTGGCCTTGTCAATGACTTTGAGAAAGCAATAGGTGAGTGGTACAGTCAGACACATGGTAGGATGTGCAACATGTGACTTATACTGCTTCATCCCTAGCAGCCTCAAAGAGGAATTTGATTTTGGTAAATCTCACCATTTCCTCTAAAACCATTACTTTTATTAATGCAGTTGTGGGTGTTCTGTCTGGGTAAGAGATGAAGGGCTATATTACGGAAACTATGCACCAAGCAAGTATAATCTCAAGCACAGTGCTAACATGAGGTCAACAAATGGCCTAGTCAAAAAAAAATATGCTATCAATACATTTTTGTACCAGGTCAAAGTTTACTCCAGTGCTACTACCATTCGATTTTTGCACGAGGGCAAACATTATCCTGATACAAAAATGCATCCGTGTTTATACGGTGCAAAATTGCACTTGCACCAGTTCAAAGTTTCTGTAATGTGGCCCCAGAGGCCAGTGTCTCTCTGAAATAGACGTAGCTTTGCACCTTCAGTTATAGGGGGGTGCTGGAGGAGGGTTAATAATAGGTTCAGTGCCCTATGTTAGAAACAGAAGACTTTCTAACAGGTCTTCTCAGGCCAATGCATTTCTGATGTTTTTTTTTTCTGCTTGAAAAAGACCCCACAACTCTGTGTGAGCTAAGGAGCCTCCTTGGACTGACTAATTAGAGTAGAAAGTTAATTGGGGATTACGCAGACCCCCTGTTCCATCTGTTGAAAGAGGGGGGTCAAGTGCGAGTGGGATCCAGAAAAACCAGAGGCAGTAACACAACTCAAAAGAAGCCTCTCAAAAGCACCTTGTCTAGCTTACCCTGTCAAAAACAAGGAGTTCTTCTTGGAGACAGGGTTTTCAAATACATGCTTGACTGCAGTATTATATCAAAAGCATGACAAGGTCAATAAAGTAATCTCCTATGCAAGCAAGACTTTGGGCCTCATTACGACCCAGGCGGTAAGGGGTTTACGGCAGCGTAAACAGCGCCGACCCTTACCGCCTGATTACGAGGTCCCTTAGCGCCATGGAGGTTTTAACACCTGCTTTTAGCAGGTGTTAAAATCCATGGCGCTAAGGGACCATGGAGTTAATTACGCCACCGTAATTTACGGTGGCGTAATTAACGCCTTCCCCACTCCCATTATGCCCTATGGGGCAAAAATGGGAATGGGGAAGGGTAAATGGGGATTGGGGACTTACCGCCCCGCCAAGGTCGGAATGGGGCGGTAAGTCCGCCAACCACCATGGCGTAAACGTAGTTTATGCCATGGTGGTAAAGTCACGGCCCAGGCGGTAACTTACCGCCTGGGTCGTAATGAGGCCCTTTATCCTCTGTGGAGGAAAAATTCAATGATTGTGAGAAAGCACTCCTGGCAATGATGTGGGCATTGAAAAATGACTGCCCGTTCATCCAGGGGGAACACACCATAGTGGAGACTCCACACCAGCCTCTGCAATATCTTCAAAGTGACAGAATCCGACCCGGAAATGTGAGTTATTCCAGAATTACTTCCTGGATTCTGTCAATGCAAGGCTTTCCTGTGGAGGTTAGATATGTCCAAAACAAGAAGAGACCCCTCCCGCAAGGTCTAGCTGACTTGCATGATTGTGCCAGAGAAAACTGTCTCGAGGACGAAAGTCTTAAAATCCAGGACAACATGGAGGCGTACTTAAATTCCCCACACAAAGTCTATGAAGAAGACAAGTGTAAGGGAATGCCCACTGTCTATGTGGATGGGTGCTCCTACCATGTTGGCAACAACAGGGAAAAGGAACTAGTGGCCGGCGTAGGGAATGCCTGGGTGAATGATGCCCCGGAACCCTCTGCTGGGTACAAAATCGGCACCCATAGTAGTCAGGTGGCATAGCTGATGGCAGTTCATCAAGCCATCCTCACTGCTGTCCAACCCCAACTCCACGAACTGGTCATAATCACTGATTCAAATTATGTCTGGAACGGGTTCATGGAGCACCTGGTTAATTGGAGAACCAGAGGCATGCACAACAAACCACTAAAACATGGAAAATGTATACAAAATATTGATGCTCTGGTCACCTCTAGTGGGATGACCATCTACTGGAAAAAGATCAAGGGTCATTCCAAAGTAGAGGGACCAGACAAAACTGGAAATGACTTAGCTGATCAGCTGGCCAAAACCGGAGCCATCCAAGGGGATCTACTTGAGATTGAGTCCGTGTTGGGGGAAATCCAGGTCACTGCTATTACTAGGTCCCAGACAAATGCTCAAAATGAACTCTCAACTGCCCAGTGGAGTAAGGAGACCCCAGATGCTGATTTAATCACGGCTCAAAAAGGGGATCCAATCATTGGTAAGTTTTATCAACACATTGAGGACACTAAGAACTTTCCCCTGACGGATACCGATTGCATTGGGAAGGAGGACCTCAGAGTGTTGATGAACTGTCCAAAAATGTTCTGAATCCAAGATGGTTTGTTGGTGAGGAGATCCATATCTGGCTGTGACCAATGGGTGTTCCCTACCTCATTCCGAAGCCTGATGCTAAATCACGCCCATGATGCGGCCACAGTCGGTCATCAGGGGTTTCATACTACATTAGAAATCTTGCGAGAGGTTGCATAATGGCCACACATGGGGCAGGACCTCGACCAATACTTGAAGGGGTGTCTTGTGTGTGCACAATTTCAGCCAACATCACTCACACACCTTGCTCCCCTCCTAAAGAGGGGGGTGGCACTGCCATGGTCAGATTTGCAAGTAGATGTCATTGGGCCTGTGATTCGCTCCTCTAGGGGGAGCAAGTACATGTTAACCGTAACATGCTTGTTTACTAAGTGGGTGGAATGTCTGCCGGCCCCAAATTGCAAGGCAGAAACAGCAGCTGCCCTGATGATCAATCACATCTTCTCGCGTTTTGGACTACCCCAAAGGAATGAGTCAGACCGAGGTAGTCACTTCACCAGCGAAGTGATGACAAAGATGTGGGAGATACTTGGGGTAAAAAGGAAATTACACATTGCATACCGGAAGTCCTCTAGTGATGGAGTTAAGAGGTACAATATAAACATTGCGAGCATATTAAAAAGGTTTGTGGCAGACTCTGAGCCAACTTGGGATATTCGATTACCCCTTGTCCTGATGGCTATCAGATCTACCCATTCTTCTGCAACTGAAATGTCTCCATTTGAACTGATGACTGGATGAAGGATGGTGCTACCCCAGCATCTGCTCTATAGAACCTAAGAGCAGACATTGATCAATGCCTCCACAACTCATGAGTATGTTGAGAATCTGAGAAAACACCTTCAACATGCTTTTGCGTATGCTCAGCGGATCTAGAAAGATCTGCAGACAGTATGAAGACCCACTATGACCTTAAGACAACCAAAAAGGAATATCAAGTAGGAGACCGGGTCTACTTGCTTGTACAATTTCCAAAGGAACCAAGCCAAGGAGCGCACATTTTTGCCCAGCTGGCGGGGACCTTTTGAAATTGTGGACAAAATCTCACCAGTCGCCTACAGAATCTGCATCCCCAAGGGAACTTTGACAGAAGGGGAACACAAGTGGGTCCACATAAACCAGCTAAAGAGTTGCCATCCCAAGCATAATTTGTGGCAAATAGAAGAGCCCACAGAAAACCCAGGGGGAGAGAATCTGTAAAACCTAGGAAATTGTTAAATTGTCATTGAATACATGCAAGGAATATTTTAAATTGTTATTAAATACATGCAGGGAATATTGTAAATTGTCAATGAATGCATGCATCTATCCCACTGCTGAAATCCCCATTGGAGCAGTAGTGGGACATTTTTATAACTGGGTTATATTCTGTTTTCTAGTATTTGCACTAAGTATACTTAATCACCAAGGAGGACCTCCTCGGGGACCCGGGAGGAAAAACCGAAGAGATCTGGAGTATCGCTCAACACTGCAAAAGAAAGCATGAGAGAAGACGGGGGTATTGTTCCTATTCCAACCAGAGCCGACGAGGAGAGCGTGTCGCATCAACCACTGCATCACTTGACAAATGGGAAAGAAACAGCGAAAAACGGATGTGCTAAACCCTCTGTACGCAAAAATCTGCTAAACTGCGTGTGGGTCACAATCACAAAAGTCTGCACACCCTGCCACACACAGTCAAAGTGGGGTGAAAACAGAATTCTCACTGCAGGAGCATGCCAGTGGGTGCTGTTATATTTAACATGAAGCAAGGCCGCAAAATTGGGCTAAAAACCAAAAATGCCTTTTAAAATGCAGCTTTGCAACCTTCAAAGTGCTGTGTTGGCTCTAGATCCATTTTATTTTCCAGTGAACCAGGCCTCAGTGACTGACAGCAGCTAAGAAATGTATTTCTTGAAAAAGGCAGCCCAGCTACATTGTTTTCAGTTCCACAGGAAAAATGTGGCTAAAATGGCAATATGTAACAATTTGAGCTGTGCAGAGAGAACTCAGAGCAAAGGCTGGATACATCCATCCAGACTGCAGACACATCCCAGCACTCAAGGACAGAAATAATGTTGAATAAAATGTGTGTGCTGCATAACAAAATTGGATTTAAAAGGACTCAGTTTAAGGTTCTTTTTCCATGAAGAAAGTGCAAAATCGCCTGTTTAAAAGTATGTTTTGGTTGAAAGGCTTAATTCTTGAAGAAATGTCAAAGGATTGCTAATGTCAAAATACACTGATAAACTGGGTGCATTTTATGTGTTTTAATGAAAGATGTAGGTAACTTAAAGTCAAAACCCAGACTTGAGTTAATTAAATATTTAATTCTGAGCTGACAGCCTCAGCCTGGGAATGGTTGACACCTCTCTACTGGCAGGAAAGGACTAATTGCTGCTGGGAGGTTTTTGCATACTCATGACAAAGAACCCATCAGACTTTTGTCTGGTACTCAGCTAAAGACAATGGCAATCTTGAACACTCATCTCTACGGGGGAGGGGCAGGCAACTTCCCTCTGAAGGAGGAGGACCCCCACTGTCATCAAAGGAATTTGACAGCTGTTGCCAATTGAAAGAAAAGTAAAAAAAACTGCAAAGGATTTTTGGTGGTTAAATGCCGATCTGAAATTAAGTTTTAAAAACCTTTAACTTTGCCACATGAAGGAGGACAAATCTAAAGGTTGGTAGTTGTAAATCTAATTGTATGCTCTTTCTTTGAATACATGATTGAACCCTGTACTACATAAGGAACAAAAAGTTATAAAGAAACACCAATTACGCCAAGACTATTACTGCTGCAAATGCAATATTGTATATCCGTGTTCTAGGGGTGATTGCACATATATGTACTGAATTAGGAATTGTTAGGCCAAATCTGATTAAAATTAACAAAAGTCCACAGAAACACAATGCCAGCTCTCACTGTCGTGGGAATTGGATGTAAAGGTAACCCACAAAATATGTAATATATGTGTCCGACTTTATTAGAGGGCATAATTACAGAAATGTGTATAAAGTTAAATTATGGTCCAAATAACTGTGGGAGTTCCCAAGTCACATCAAAAAATATGAAAGCTCTTTCTGGCTTCCAACCAGAAGAAGGCAAGTGCCTTTGACCAATCACAGCCGTGTGGGTGTGGATTGTAATTCTGCCCCTACCATAAACTGAGTGATGTCACTTGGTGAATAAATAAGGGAACCTCACAAAACACAAACACACACTGATTCCCGACTACATCCTGATTTCTGCGTGACGCTCTGGTCCTGACTTCCTCATCTGTTCCAGAATTTTTCATCTTGTTCTTATCCAGACTACTTTGCAAAACTAAGGCCATCAGCATTTGCTGAACTCTTTTTCACCTAGGCCCAAATCCTGAAACCATCCCAAAAACTTCAAGGAAATAATTCTAATCCAGTTTGGCTTGCTACCATTCATGTTTGCCTGCGGAAACTTGCCATCCCGCTAATCTACAGTGTCCAGTGACCAGAAGGGCCAATCCAATCCAATATGAGGTGCAGTCCAATTGACCAGAACTGCCCAGCTGACCATCCCGCCAGAAGTGCCCTGCTGCCTGTAGACCCGTTCCGTGATGACCAGAACCTGACGGTCCAATCTTAAATTACAGTGGACTGCAAGCATAAACAGGAATCATAGTAACCCATTGTATATTTGCCTTGTCCCACCGCTATCTCAACCCATCCTCTCTTTAACTTAAGAACTTGTAATAGTGTTACACAGAGTCGAAAACTTGCTTTGATTTCTTGTAATAGTGATAATTTCTTTAAAATGCTTTTGTCATGTGAAAATCCCAAACCCTTAAAATCATCCCATGCGTAACCTGACTGAGTCCTCCAAGGCGGACACGGAGGTTCTGGGGTTGGTCTCCATGGACCACTCTGGAGCTTACTGTGTTTCAAACTGGTAACTAGCCTGAATACCCTAGTTTAGAGTATAATTGTCATTGTCAAAACTGATTACTGTTTTCATGTTTGCACCTTTATTTCAAAAACACCTCTCATTCAATTTAATTATTTTTTTTAATTAAATTTAGCCAGGATTTTGCATTTTTGCAAAGGTTTTACACATGTCTTTTCCCATTCAAAGTATTACCAAACTCCCATTCTGATTCTAAATGTGTATTTTTGCTCATATTGTGGCTTATGTTTGTTAGGACATGTTCAGTGTTGCTCTCATAGGAATGTATATCAATTTAAGGATTTTTGCACACTTTTCATTGTGTTCCTAAGCCATTTTCAACTGTCATTTTAAAAGTGTAAAAGTTCCAAAACATTTTTCTCTCTTGTTTGGGGAGGGTAGATTGCATTCAAACTCTATATAATGTTCTTTGATTCCTGAATACCTGCTGCTTACTTACATCTGTGTAGAATTGCTCATTTGTGAATTAAGGACTTTGCAGGGGGAAACCTTAACATAAGTGCTATCTTTTCACAAGCCAAAACTGTTCTTTGTCCTGTGTTTTATTTTCTGTATTGCTTTAAATGAAATTAATCGCCTTACTTATTTTCTGATTTGTATTGTCACCAAATTGGTGATTGCTGCCCCATATATATTAACATGTGTGTTTGATTTGAATTTTAAATAATAAATAAATATTTACCTTTACCAACCAGCCTGATTCCTGGTTCAGTGTGAACTGTGGGTATTGTGAGAAGGGTGTGATATGAGTGTTATATAACTCAGAATATTTAACCTATAGACACAATTAATATGTATTTCATTGATGCATTACATGCTAGGCGAGACCGGGGTGTATTGCCTGATTGGAATCCTTAACAGATTTAAGTGTTGGAAATGTGGGGTGGGGGAGGCAGACTAACCCAACAGGGAAAAAGTGTGATGTCCTAACAAATTTAATCTCCAGGCCATTTCCTTATTATGAACAAGTGGTCAAGCAATCCTCTGAATAGTCTTGAGATGGGGTGTTAGAGCCCAAAGAGTGTCACTATACCACGGTCCTATCTGAACTATTGCAAATTAAGAACTTAATGTTATCCTTGTTTGAAGTAGTTGGGAAGGGCATCTTCAAAGGGGAGGGGGCATTCTCTAGTGAAGAGGGTGCAAAATGGGCCCCCCAAAGAATCAGAGATAGTTGGATCTCCTGCACCTGAAACTTGCTCCAATACTCCAAGAGGGCAATAGGGTGAAAGAAGCAGTCCAACTGATAATGACAGAATCCGAGGAGGTAAAGGAATACTGCCCCAAACAAATACAAGCAGTTATGTCCCACCTAGGAGCTCTCAACCCTGTACCCCATCTCGAATGAGGTAGACCAATGGCATAAAGATAGACAGTAACCCTAGGGTGGATACCACACAAAGGTAGCAATGAGAACGTGTCATGTTCCACTTATCCCTACTGCTAAATTTAGTGGGCTAATGCTGTCACGGGCAGAGGGTCATTATACTTACATGGAGTTCCTAAATCGGCCCCACATCTGCATTAACCGAGGGAAGGCCTTGTTAATAAATGCACACTTTGGCTCTGAACCATGAGAGGCTTCCCATTTGCAATTTGCGATCAAATTGTCAATTGCATCATGATATTCCAGCCTGGGTGAATGACCTATGACTCTGTCAGGATATACTTTGGGGACTCTTTTGTGGTCAAAGATATACTGAATTTTGGCAGGTCATGTTACCCCTAGGCAACTAGCACAACAGAACTCAGTGCGTATCCCCGGGACAACATGGGAGCAAACGTTTTACCTCTGGGAAAAAGGTTTTGGGAGTTTCCAAAGGAGCCTGGGCGTTAATGGCCAAAGGTGCATGAGCGATCCCGTAGTCTCCACCTGGCCACATGGCGTTATGCTCCCTCATGCACATAAACCCCACGAGATAAACCCAGGCCCTGGAGTCAACGCACTTTACATAATATAATTGTACTCTGATTGAAATGCTTTTCCGTCTGATGTTTAACTTATTTGTGATGCTGTTTATTTTTGTGTGACACTTTTGTGGTTCAAACGCTGAAATAAAGTTATGACTACTACTACTGCACTACTAAACGTAAAATGTAGTCCCGCAATAAAATATGAATAAAGTAACCAAAAGGTTTCATATCTAAAAACATTCAAGTCGCTAGTAATAATATCTTTCGATCTCAAATAGACCGGAGTTTCATATTAATTCCCAACATAGTGTGAACAGAGAACATAACAGCAGCAATTACAGAGTTCGACCTTCCATTTAAAATTCTGTTCCAAAAATGAATATTTTTCAAGTTATCAAAACAGTATTTCACAAAGTGATCTCAGCAGGTTTAGAGCAAACATGCATACATTTATTTGGCTCCGTTTCCATCTTATATGGAATGAGTCAACCAAAGGAACCAGAGACACGCTGCTGTTCGGGAGCCCTTTATCAGTTTCAGGATCGGAAGTGGCTTTGAGCGGATGCCGCTTCTTAGAGATGTGCATCGCTTTCTGCATGAGAGTCTGTTCTGGCTCAGTTAGTGTGGGCCTCAGAGCACAGTAATACACAACGCCCTCATCCTCGAGGCTCGCCCGAGAAACTTGCAATGAAACAAGTTTCCGCTCCCAGTCTAACACGGCAGAAACACCTTGCTGGGCCAAGTTGTCCTCAGTACGGTACTTGGCAACATGGAGGAGAGTGTGAGGAGGTTGGTTCGGTTTCTGCGCATACCAGAACAAATCTGGATTACCATCGGCTGTTGTAAAATTGCAGCTGACGGTGCCATTCTGAGCCTCGCTGATATGTAGAACTGACGGGAACTGGAACACGAAATCACCAAAAGCAACGCCTGCAAAAAGAAAACAAAAGTTTATTGCTGTGTGTTATACCACGCTGCTTTACTACCTATGAGGTGTAATATGGTCCAATAGTACAATAGGGTCACAAAGAGGGTCATCAGGCCTGTCGTGCTGGAATCTGTTCCAGGAATGCATCTCCCCAAAGAATTTATGTTTTATCTGCTGCAAGAAAACATGCATTTCCCCCTTCGTTTTAAACAAGGAACCACCATATTTCCTACTGAATATGCGTAAAATCAAAGCATTATAAACACGAATACGGCAACATTGTTATCACCTGAAAATAGTTACAAACATTTTAATCAGAGCAGATCTGGGTTACAAACTGCAAACATAAAAATGGCGCACAAATGTATTCAAATACCGCAAGAGCTTCTGATTTTATAGTCATTGAATTGTTTCTCTAGTTCAGTTATATATTTCCCGTACACATTGAACTGATGGCTTTATGTTTTTTCTTCTCAGCATATTTGTATGTTCTCTTCGCAAGTCATTATTAAATTGCCACTGGTAAGGCTCTGGAATGAATCATTAGCATGTTTAATGATGGGCACATTTACAATTTACAATTTACTTAAGGGGTGTCCTTGACTGTCTCCTAAACAGTGTTTTTGTCTTTTCCTCTGCATATGTATTTTTTTAGCTTGCATGAAGACTCTGTTCTGACTTCTCTCCACGTCTGCCCCAGTAGGGATTCTCAGAAGCAGTACTGGGCATGAGCAAGCAAACCTTCGCAACCCACTACCAGTTGGGGTGTAGCATGAACGATGAAGGGGTGCTCGGTAGAAGTCATGCCATTAACGTGATGGGCTGCTGACCAGGACCTGAAACAACCCTCTGCTCCCAACCAGTATGATTTCAATTTTATTAATCACATCAAAATGCAAGTACGAAAATACATGTTGACATGAGCCTAAAACAGTTATATGTTTTACTGTTGTACTGTAAATACTATTAGGCACAAAACTACATTGATTGTGTTATAAGGTCAAGTGTATACTCATTGTTGTCACACACATGTCATTTGTTATGCACAATGTACTAAAATGTAGAAGTTCTCCAAAAAAGCAAATATTTAGCATGTCAAAGAAGTAGACCTCATGGAAATAAACTAAAAGTTTTAGGAAATAAAGGTTATTTTGTGACTTAGTTCTATCGTTGTCCTGGGAGATTTCTGCGCTGGATGCGTTAACTTACTAGCCTAACTTTACCATGTTTTATTTCTGATCCTAATTGTAGCAACTCGCACTTAAATGAATTGCCTGCAGTTACACAGGGATGTTCTGCAGTACGCGTGCAAACTGCTAAGCTGCCATACCAGCTTCAAAGCACTGGAGACGGAAATTGTTTGCTAGACTAGCGTCCATGGAATAAAAATGAAAAATACAACCATAAGGACAGTTATTGGAAGCTCTTTTCTGCTGACTCACGCCATGTCTCGTAAAGACAGTCTAGAATATGTGTTTTCTTCCAGGCGTTTACCAGCTACTGGAGCTCGGCGGCAGGAAAGGAAAGGTGAGGTAAGGGGAGTGCAGATGCCAATTCGGTCATTGCCTTTGGGGGGGTAGGGTCAGGAAAACACTAGCACTTATCTGGAAGACATGTCCCAGACACCGGTTTCCTTGCAGTGCATTACTCTTGTGTGAACACATATTTACTAAGTTAATGCAGGCTCCTACTGCAGCCAAGTGATATGCCCATCAGGATGGTTCTGGCAACATTAGTATTGAGTGTGTTGTCTCAGGCAGGCATGGGCCACCTCTTCATGGAACAGGGATCCAGTTAGATAACATTTACTTGGGCACCATTCAAGTAGTTCTGGCCATATTTCTGCACTACTGAAAAGAAAATATGTGGATATTACATGACTAGAGCATTGCATGGAGCATTGACTATTAGGCTAGGGATTTGGGTCTAAGCACCAGAACAGTCTCCGATGGAGTCATGAATAGCAGAATCATGTTAATATCTTGGGCACCAGTCACAGGTGTCTTACCATGGAAAGATTAATTGAGTACATTGAGATTATGAAAATGACCGTGGTGCAGTTTACTACATATGCTACGACTGATGGCACCAACATCCAAAGATTTTGGCACTATACACTGGATAATTTCCTTTATGGTAATTTTCCAAATGTTTCTCCCTTTCTACAATAGATCTGCATCGAGCAACTATGTCAAGTCCTGCTCCCATCCTGTCAGGCAGATGGATCATTTACCACTATTTCAGCTGCAGTCATTTCCTAATAACACATTCTGGAAACCGTGGCCCACGCTAGAAAGTTCTTGTCAACCTTTGCTTTTTCCTTTGCACTCTTTTATATGTCATCATTTTCCAGGAGGCATAGGACAATCCTGGAGCACTCTGTCATATACTGACATGTCTTACTCCATTCTGTTAAGATCAGGGCTATTCCTTAAGTCTCAGGCGTATGCTGACAGTCTTTGATCCATTCAGGAAGACTTTGGCTGCTCCTCATGATAGTGTTAGACCCATCGTGTAATGTGCAAGAATATCGTGATCGACCCTGCACCATCCTTGCACACTCTGCTTCTCCTGATATAGACACAGGGTCCCATTAATCCTTGGTCACCCCTGCTCAATCCCCCCTGTACACGCTGCAGAAAAAAACATCTTACCGCATACAAAGAGTCCAATGTACAGGTGCAGAAAGCGCTTTCGAAGAGCTGCTTCCCACTCGGCTTTTTGCAAAGCTGACATGTTGAGCAATACCGATATGAAAGGGAGTCTGAGGGTTTTGTTCTCTCACCTGCGTTCCGCCCACCATTGTTTCCTTGGCAACACTAAACCATTATCCACACATACTCGTTCTTCTTTACCAGGGGAGTCACTCTGCTGTTTATATTTAGACAATTCTAGAAATTGTAGAATGACTTGATTACTTATCACTAATCTTACTTACTCCAGGTTCTATTCTTCCTCGTCATGGTAAAGACTGACTGATTTATCACAGACACAACATGTTCTAGCACTACAATGCTCCATTACCTCTGCGCCCACCCTTGTCTCATCACAGTCCATACTAAATGAAAGTACCCTGCACACATATCCAGAATGTTCTCCTACTCCCTAAGGGGAGTTGGAGAAAAGCCCTGACCCTTCTTATCCTCTGCTTGTGTTTTCCTGTCTCCATGCAGAGACCAATGAAGAGGCTGGCACCAGACGCTTGCCAATTCCAGTTGCATGCTTAAGAAAGTTAAGAAGGGGTTCTGAGAAGGTTGTGCTGTTGCAGATTTCGAACCACCTCAACTCCGCGCCACCTTCCTTTTACCCTTGGCTATGCTGTTGCATGCCTGGGGGGGGGGGGGTGGTTACTATTCCTAATCTCTAACACCCTTAAGAGTCTGTGCTGTTGTGGGCCACACAAAGTTCACGGTATATGAGGTCACTTTGATATGTGAGCATTGTTGCCCCTCAGAGTCGTGCTGTTGTGGATGCCAGGTGGGTCACCAATTGCAATAATAGGATTGTAAACCACACCCCACAATCTCTGCTGATTTTAGCAGGGTGCAAATCTGCTTTTAAATCTTTGATTCCTGGTGGCAGCCTTCTCCAATGGCAAATCAGCCACAAAAATATAAATATTTCAAAAAAAGAAGAAACATGCATGGAAGTGTTGCACACTTGTAGATCCTGTTTGCACATCTACTTCTTAACAGATGAAATGGGCTCAACATGTATTGCTCTAGGTTCCAGCTACAATCAAAGAATGCAGCACACACCTTACAAACAGTGGCAGAGCCAGGTTTTAATGCATGGAGGGCCAAGTGCTCCTCAGGGGGCACCGACACAACACTGGTCGGGTCACTACCATTTCCTTACTTTTTGAGGGTATAACTAGGAACTGTTGATTGGGAGGCACACTTTTTCATGCATTATGTCTGTATGTTGCAGCATTTATTTGGTTATCAATTTTAAATGTGAATGCTACGTCAAGTCTAGGATGGTGAGCTACTCCTGTAGTGTAGACATACTTGAAGGCACGTAACTAGAATGTATATCACTGTGTTGAAATACACCCTGCCAGACGTTGTTATTGACAGAACAGGTACATGTTGACCTCCGTATGCTCATACTGGTCTCTTTGTAAGTAAAAAATATCCCAGCAGAGAGGACAACCACCATTTTCCATCCCTACATGTAAAATGGAACTGGGAGAAACAGCAGCAGCACAACTCCCACTGACCGTATGATGGCAGTGCCTGGTCACCATAACAGACAACGAACATGATGTGCAACACAACGTTTGGTTTGGGGCTGTTAAAGGGAAAGTGAGTAGCAGACACAAAGTGCAGCAGTAGCACTACTTACATGTTTAATGCACAATGTGCCAGAATCCTATATAATAATCTTCAAAGCCTTCCTCCTTCACCTGAGGTTTCTCACAAATTCTCTGTTCTATTCATCATCTAAGTTTCTTTACCATAATCCGGGTTAGGCCAGAGCATCAGGTGATACATTTCTCAGGCACTTTATGTCTAATGTCAGTCACCAAATGAGCTTATTTTAAAGTGAGCATTAACTTTCCTCTGATTTGACTGGCCCACACTTTACATTTACTAAATCACTCCTAGGCACTCCTATTTTGTTATATGAGGAAAATGAGAAAAGCGATGCACAGTTATCTGTATTTAGTAAAAGTAGCGTGCCAAATAACCTAAACCCCTATGTTTCATCTCATGTATGTAACTCTTCTGTAACTAAGACTGCCACAAGTGACAGTGCTGCGATGGCTTTGGGCTGCATGTGCGCTATATAAATGTAAAAATAAATAGAAAAATAAAACAGACTTCATATTATTTATTAAACATTTCAAGAAACTTATTCGGCACAACCATTATGATGCTATGTCACCGATTCAATCTTAAACGGGGCAAGTACATGAAAAAAAAATATGTAATCCAGTAAATTACACACATTAAAATGTAAGTGTAATGAACAAAAGGAAAACAACTCTGGTAACTGTCTTTGTCTTGAATATGCATTGTATCCCCTGTGCAACCAAGCGAGCATCTGCGAGTTGGCATATGAGGAATGGGAGCAGTCTGGAAACTCCACTCACTACCATAAGCTACATGATGAAGGCTATGAGAGGCAAGATGCTTAAGCAAAGTAACGACTCGTGTGGGGGTGTTCTTTTGGTCGTAACCTGGAGGAATATGAAATGCAGTGGACACCGGAGAAGTACAGAGGCGGTCGCGAGTTAGGGTTTTCGCTGGATTAAACTATACTGATTCAATAAGTAGTCAGCTTAACCTTAGCTAGTGGGAAGTATTTGGGCACTGGGGGCTGCAGAAACCCACCACTTTATTTACTGGGGATAGTTACAGGTCACCGTAAATAATCACACACGATGCGAGGACGGCAGAACATAATGTATTTTTTTCTTCACTGTGTTCTTCCAGTCCCGCCCCATCACACTTCTCTAATATATACTTTCTCTTCCCCTGCACGCTCTAGGTCCGGTAGCAACCCGAACCATCCCACACAACAGCATGGAAGGAGTGGTTTGCCTCAAGACACACACAACACAGTCAGGGGTGGACTGGGAACCAAAATCGGCCCTGGAAAATATTTTTAAAGTGGCCCCATATTACCCATTTTCAGCAAGCGCAACACTTTTCCTATGGAACATTTGGAAATAAAACACAAAAGAGGCCCAGGGTGCAGAGGCCCACCGGGAAATCTCCAGAGTTCCCTGTACACAGTGTTGGAATGTTAATTTTCTGCACAGTTTTATTTTGTTCACCGACACCGGGATAGAATGAACAATGTTTTGTAAAGCAAGTGCTGCTGCATTTTCCCAAAGAAATCCATTTAGTCTTATGAAATACAACCGCACGCGCCATGCCGCCAGACAAACTGAACAAATGCCTAGCTAGCTAGGCATTTTCTTCCAGACAGCTAGCCTGCCTTGATCGAGGACTACCTGCATGTTTCTTCTGTTTCAAGCATCGATAGGGACACAGGGCCTTGCTGTTTGTGTGGTTTCACTCTTGCATTGGTTTGGGTAGTCTTTTTGGCAAGCGTCAAATGGCACAGCATCCTGACACATGGAGGGTGTGCATTAATGCATGTCGTCTACGGGGGCGCAATGAAACCTACATTTCGGGGGGGTGGGGAGGGGTGCTAACCCTTCAAATGTTAGGGGAGGTGCTAACTTCAAAGACGGTGGGGGGCAAACGTATGTGTATATGGGGCATCTAACTTCTTTACACATTCTAATGAGTCTTTTCTAGTGCAGCGTCAATGTTACAAGCAGCTAGCTCCCAAGTCTGAAAGCACCCACTTAAAGGCTGCAGTGAGAATAAGTGGTCTCCTGTCCCCTCTCGACCCTTCCAATCAGTCCCCTGACATGCAAGTACTAACCCCCCATCACGATTTAAATTGCCTGGAAGTAAATCGCACCCGAAGTAGCCCAAAGTAGACTGTTTGGCTGGGTGGAACGCTGTGTGCTGTGGACGCCGTTGTCGGCGTCAAGAAGAAGCTGTGTGCTAGTTTCAGTGCTGTAATGCCGTAAGGAAGCTGCATTTAGTGAAGTGACTTTCAGACGTGAATGGATTACTCTTTTGGTTGAACTTTACTGTGAGGACATTCTTTGCTGCACACATTCGCTTCCAGCATTTTTAATGTGTGTTTCTTCTCCATTTATTCAGTGATCATTGTCACGTCACCAGACTCACCGGACTCTGCCCCTATTCTACCCTGCAACCCTCTCAAATATCGAATCCCCAGTGCACCCGCGCGTGCACCCTAAGAAGCCCAAAGTAGACTGTTTGGCTGTTCGGGTGTGGGGTAGTGTGGTGAGTGCACTGCACATTTTTTTTGTATTGCTCTTTTCACTTGGTTTTCTCTTGGTGCGTCGTAGTGCTCTGAAGAACTGCACTGCATTGATGCTGGCACAATTTTACCTGTTTGCTGACTTGCAGGTTCGTTAGGACTAGCCTAGAGTGCTCATATTGCACTCTCTTGTTTATTGTATCTTGTAACCAGGAGGAAATGCGCTAAGTAGGTTTGTGGAACGGAAAAAGTGTGTTTGTAAAGTGAATTGTGAATTGGTTGCTCTACTTTTCAGCTCATCACGAGAGGTGTATATAGCCTGCTTTAAACATACTCACTTTGGTGGAATAAGGTGATCTATTCAGGCGTGTGTTTTTGTGCCATTTAAGAATGAAGAAAAGATCAAATAAGGGTAAAATAGACAATGTTTTGTTGCTATCAATACACGCAGAGCAAGCTTGGCTAGAGCTGCAGCTATACCTCTCCCAGTAATTAGCGATAATGAGGAAGAATTACTGGATTGTGCAATGTATTGTTCAAATGAACTTAAAAAGAATAACCTGATCGAAATAGATTCCAATAACGATGGTTCCTCTCAATCGTTGTTTATCGAAGACCAGGAAAGGATGGGTGGCTTAGTAGAACCCAACTGCAACTTAATGGAGAAGAGAGTGAATATATTGCCAGACAATAGTAGTAATAGATCATTTAGTAATACTCTGGCCATATTTCAAGAGGGAGACACTTTGTTGGGGCTATCGATACACATTGATAAATGCGTCAGAACTTTTCTGCATTATTGGGCTTTCATAATGCCCTAGTTATACAGGAGTTATGTAAACAAACTGAAGTGCTACATGGTATATTTCGAGTGATTGGGTTACTTCCTGACAAATTGAATGAAGGCATGAGAGGTTGTGTTTCCGAATTGTTAGATGACATGCAGAAGTCGAAGGGCTTTGAGCCTAGTACGAATTCGGACAAGGGAAAGGATAGTGTTCCAGATTCATCTGATCTGGAGGTAATTGATATTACTGATCCAATGCCAAATGAGACGTCCGGAAGGACTCTGAATAATGTACTAGCCCCTGTGGAAATATGTAAGACTCCTCTAGCAAGCATGGGTAACCACTTAGTGGCTTCTTCTAATATTGACTTGGAATTAAAACAAGTTGGATATCTGCCTTTAAAGATCAAATTAACTAAAACACAAGAGAAAAAACTAAAACAAAAAAAAGCAAATGATTTCAAAATGTGGAATAAATCATCTTGTAAATTCTTAAGAGACAAATCTCTCCACCATACAATCGAAGAAGCCTCTCAAGAGGCAATAATAGTGAATAAATCCTTAGCCAAGTCTCTAAAACCTCGGGTGGGTAAAGTAGCCACAATGAAAAGTATTGGTGCCAAGCAATCAAGTCTTGATAAATGTACCCAGAGTGAGTACCAAGACGGTGAACACAATCTTGCTGATGTGATGAAAAATAAAAAAAACTCTTCACGTTTGGAGTTACAACTAAAAACAATTGAATACGGCATCAATGATATTTTTGAGATCTTTAAAAATCCTAATGTCCTTTCTGGGACGGTTACACCGTTATCTGCTCTTACAGACAAGACCACCACTGACAAATTGTTGGAGATTGTTCAAATTAAATTATCTGATCAAGATTGTCGTTCGGTAAGGGTTACCAAACGTTCTGAAGCATTTGGTAATGGCCGTAAGGTTAAGACAGCTAATGCTAATGTGGATCAGGTATTACACGAAAAAGGATTAAGCTCGGAACATGAAAAAGAAATGTTTAAGAATCCACAAACCAATGCGGCTAACACTAGCAATGGTATCCCTAATAAGGACGAATGCCTAGGTAGTTATTTGGGGGATCCTGTAACGAATGATGTAAGTAATTCAGTTTTAGATACAGAAGCAGTGAAATGCCTTGTTGCCACTATGTTAGAGGAAACAAAATATCAGAGTAATTCCACAAACAATGACCACATAGGCCAATGGTATGACCTGGTGATTCGAGTAGAATTAACTGAAGAGTTATCAGGTTTTGATATTATTCTACTACAGGAAACATGGGTGAGGGGAGAACTGCTATGGGATGGCTTCAATACAATTAGCAATTTCGCTACAGGAGGGTTGAGAGGGAGACCCAAAAAGGGCTCATGATAGGCTACCGCCAAGGTAGATCTATTACGAAGGTTGAAGAATGGAGAATTGATAATTGTATGTTAATAGTTACCCTTCAGATTAAAGAATTGGTCAACGTATTAGACATTATGGCCCTCATTACGACCCTGGCGGTAAGGGGTTTGCGCCAGCGTTAGCTGCGCCGACCCCTTACCGCCAACTACGAGTTCCCATAGCGCCATGGTCACTTTTCCGCCCGCTTTTTGCGGGCGTAAAAATCCATGGCGCTATGGGACCTTGGTGTTAATTACGCCAGCGTAATGTACGGTGGCGTAATTAACGCCTTCCCCACTCCCATTGAGCCCTATGGGGCCGAAATGGGAATGGGGAAGGGTAAATGGGTCAATGGGGACTTACCGCCCCGCCGACCTCGGAATGGGGCGGTAAGTCCGCCATCGCCATGGCGTAAACGGACTTTACGCCATGGCGGAAAAGTCCGCCGATGGCGGAAAAAATCCGCCAGGGTCGTAATGAGGGCCAATGTGTGTTAATGTCTATTGGAATCCGTTGGATAATTGTGATGCTCAACTGGAAAAGACCCTCTCCTCATTAGGAAATCAGATAGAACAGTGGCTTTACAAAACCAAAGGAGGCCAAATAATGATCGCTGGTGACCTCATTGCAGATTGTAATATCGATCCAATATTAGGGGCTATCTGAGGTCTGACCATAATTCCAATTTTTGGAAGAGAGGCAAATCTAGATTATGAGGGGTCTTATGGTTAGCATTTGCAAACTCTTGGCATCTGGATTTAGTGGAGAACTGCCAATCCACCTGGAAAGCAAGGAGTACCTCTTCTATCATAGATTATGTTTTTCTATCATGTCAACTTAGTATGAGATTGGAAAAATTTGAAATAAAAGATTCTCCATATAGTGATCATGCAGTGCTTTCTGTAGTCTTGCAATGTACTATATCGACTGCCAATTCTGATTTTTTTTAAGGCTAGACTTATCGTTAGACTTATCATTAACACAGGGGAAAACAGACTGAAATGAACGCAAATTAAAACAGAGAAATTTATGGCAACGGTTCCACATGATGCTTTATCCTGTTTTAGAGGAATATTTAGTTAAATATCCAAGTAAGATCCTGCACAATCAAACCATGAGATTCTGAGCAAATGTCATGTTGACAAATTAAATAGTGAACATTAGAAATAAGAATAGTGAAGATGTCAAATGGTGTAGGTTCTGTAAAGTGGAAGGAGAAGTGGAATCATTGCAACACCTACTTTTAGTATGTCCAGTTCTCCTCACGCAAAGAATCTTATATTTTGCACAGTTTGTTGAATTGATTCATTTTGTTAATAGAGAACTCTTATGGTATCAAATGCTACATGGAAATAGAATGGCACTGAAAATCAGACTAAGAGCATTTTTGAAAAATATAAGTGACCTATCATAAGGAGGAATCAGAAGTACATTCAAATCACTGTTTAATACTGGTTTTAGATTATTTGATTTTGTTTTTTAAGGAATCCACAGTTCTCAAGATGTAGACTGTTTATTTTTAGTTTGTGTAATAATTTTGTAATAGGATTTTGCTGATGTGAGTGTTCGATTATCTTGTCTTGGAATTGATGTTATACATATGTTTTTGTGTTTGGTAATTTGGTGGTGAATTTGGAAGATTAAGGTTGTTAGTAATTTTAAGGATTCTGTTAAGAATTACATTTCTTTTTCAAATTGTATATTAACAAAGTTCTACTTTGTATTTTTTTTCTTTCCTGTTTGTATTTTTGTAAAAGTTTTTATAAACTATAAGCAAATAAATAAATAAATAAATAATTGCCTGGAAATGTATGCTTATGAATGCAGGTTCTAACAGTGAAATGCTTTTACATTAGTAATTGCAGGGCCTTTGTTAACAGCAAAGGCGCCTGGCCTTTATTAACAGCAAAGCCCAGGCGCTGTTTAGTAAATTGGGCATTTTCCATAGTTATACCAACATTACTGCTCCTAACAGGGTGATCTCAGCTGGCAGGGAGTTCGCCAGGTGCATTGAGCTAAAGACAGTGGGGCTGCAGCATGCATCCCAGCATGTGCATCTGGATGCTGAAGTTAAGGAGGACCTGAAGATGTGATGGTTTCTTGGATACATTTAATGGGGTCCTGCTGCGCTGGGAGCAGTGGGCCAGTAGCAAAAATGTTGGACTCTTTACAGATGATTCAGGCACCCATGGTAATCAGGAAGTGTCTTAGTGCATATATCATAGTGGTAAACATGTTTCACCGCCAGTGGTAGCGTAAAAAAATAAGATTAGAGATCCAAAAAGTAAGTATCTAGAAACCTGTGTGTGCATATGTGTGTTCAGATATGCATGCTGGGAGCTGCACAGAGCCGTTAAACACGATAGGCTGATGTTGCATATAAGTCATCAGCACAACATGTGGTAATATTTTATTCCTACTAAATGTGTAAGGCCTGGTAAATTGTACTTACAGTCAACCCTAAAAGGGAATACAAATACAAAAGGGGCAGAGTATGTCTCATCATATAGGGCAGTACTATAAATATGCTCACCACTGTTATACCCCTATAATACATTACCACTAAATTTACCACCAAGTTAGGTAATAGCTCTATGACAAAAACCCCTTCAGGACCCAGATGTTCTAATGTGATGGGCCTGTGCAACAGAGGATTCCAGGTAACTTCTCCAATTTGGGGGTACTTGTGTGTAGCCCGCAGGAGACTAGTGAGTGCGGCTGGGGCCAAAAATGTTGCGCTATGTGATTTAGTGGAAGTGCGCTATGGATAAGCTGTCTTGTTAATAATTGTTTCAATCGGGCCCGCAACAGATTTCTGGGAGCTGTTTGTGTCCAAAGATTTGCTGCTCTGTGGTATGTTTGGCAGTGCACTTTGCATAAGCGGTCCTGCTGTAGTTGGGAAATACTGTTCAAAATCCCACAACGAGGTATAATGATTCACCCGGTCTCTGACGATGTAGAAGAGACAAATCCAGCAGGACAGTCAAAGTCTCTGCTGTGGGCGGGGGTATCTAACTGGAATTTCCTATTAAGCAAAATGTTTTCTGGGTTCAGACCCCTCACCCTTTCCCAGTGGCTGGCTTTGTTTGCAGTACATGAAACATGGAAAATAGCTGTCAACAATAACAAATAACGAACTCACAGAGTAACTAGAATTAGACAATTCCAGCCTTTCCTATGTAGCAGTACAAGGCTTATTCATAAATGAATCTGTGTCCCTACTAGTACTTTCTTTCTCACTCAGAAGTTCACTCCCAGACACAGTCTGACTCTGATTCCGAATCGATGATACTGCCTGGGGCAGCAGGCAAGCCGCCAGCAGGTTCATGATTCGATGGCCCTGCACTGTCCAGGGAGGGAGGCAGGCCAGCAGTGGCAGTGCACTGTCACAATATGCACACAGCCAGGCAGTGGGCAGGCAGGCTGGCTGACTAAAATTAGAAGTTTGTGGGCATGCACTAGTCCCATAGTCAGGCACGTCACTTGTTTCTGGACTGTGTGCACATTTGCTACATTTATAGCAAATGTGCCCAGCTGCATCAGCTGTGGCTCCAGATAGTCTGGCCTGCGCGTAGGGAATGGGGAAATCGAAACTGCAGAGCGCAGTGTGTCATTATCGCACCATATGGTAATGGCAATGCTAATGTTTATGTATAAAGCACCTATATGATATGATATGATATGGCATTTGTAACGCGCCTATACACAAGCGTTTCAAGTGTTTCAAGGCGCGACGAGGCAGGGAGGGGGAAACGGGGGAAGACAGACAACGATCGTACTAGGCCAGGCGTCATTCAGATCGCGCAAGTGCAGGGGAAGGGGGAAGGGAGAAAGCGCAAGGGGAGGGGAGGGGGCAAGTGCAGTACAAGGTAAGTATATATAATAAAATGAATAGGGCCAGCTGGTGGCAAGTGCAAGGTAAGTGCAGACAAGTGCTGGGAACGGGGGCTGTAGGGATACAGAGACAGTCCCGCAGTGCAGGGGTTGCCAGCGAGGCAGTGCAAGTGCAGAGTGGCTGGGCCCAGGACCGAGGTCGGCGAGAGTGGCCCAGTTGCAGATTCGGTGCAGATTCAGCGAAGAATTAGCAGGGGAGAGGGAGAGAGAAAGCAGAAGCAAAGAGGAAGGTTTTGAGGTGCTCCCGGAACCGTCGATGGTTCTCCTCAAGTTTCAGGGAGGCAGGAAGGCTGTTCCAGAGGGAGGCCCCTGCCGCGGAGAGAGATCTACCCCCAGCTCGTTGCTTCGAGAAGCGGCTGACCCTGAGGGAGTTGGAGACGGATGAGCGAAGGGCTCGGGAAGGAAGATATTTAGGAAGAGAGAGTTGAAGGTATTTAGGCCCCAGGCCCCAGAAGGCCTTGTGGACAATGCAGAGGGTTTTGAACTTTATCCTCGCAGCCACTGGGAGCCAGTGTAGAGACTTCAGTCCTGGAGAGATACGGTCCCTGGGCTTAAGGCCAAGGACAAGTCTCGCAGTTCTGTTCTGGATGAGTTGCAGAGGGCGGAGAGTGGAGGCAGGCAGATTAAGAAAGAGGCTGTTACAGTAGTCCAGCTTTGAGAGAACCAGGGCTCGTGAGACAGTGAGCTTCTGGGGGAAGGAGAGGAAGGGAAGAATACCTCTGAGGAGGTGCAGCTGGTAGTGTGACTTCTTAGATATGTCAGATATATGAGGAGAGAAGGAGAGTGTGGAGTCGAAGATAACCCCAAGGTTTTTTGCCGTGCAGGTAGGTGCAGGAAGAGGGCCAAGAGAGGCCGGCCAGAGAGCTGCAGGGAAGGAGGGAGTGGGTGTGCCGATGAGTAGAATCTCAGTCTTACTGGCATTAAGGCAGAGGTCATTGGCAGCACACCATTCCTGGATAGCTGACAGACAGTCAGAGATGAGGGAAGGAGAGGAGGAGGCCGAGGGTAGCCTGAAAATGAGCTGGGTATCGTCCGCATAGCACTGAAAGTTGGGGCAGAGAGCGGCGATGCGGTGGGCAAGGAGTGCCAGGTACTGGTTGAACAGCCAGGGGGAGAGATTTGATCCCTGGGGGACACCACAGGTGGAGAAAAAGATGTCAGAGAGGAAGGACCCCAGTTGGACCTGGGAGGGTCGATTGGAGAGGAAAGAGGTCAGCCACGCCAGAGCCTGACCAGTGATACCCAGGATATCACGGAGATGGTTGAGCAGGATGGCATGGTTGACAGTGTCAAAGGCAGAAGAGAGATCGAGCAGAATGAGAACACACGGAGTGTTGGAGTCAAGGTTCAAGAGTAGGTCCTCACGGATGTTCAGGAGAGCAGTTTCCGTGCTTCTGGCAGCTCTGAAGCCAGATTGATGGTCATGAAGACTGCCAACAGATTCTGCATGGAGGTTAAGCTGGGAGATGGCCAGTTTCTCCAGGAGCTTACACAGACAAGTGTTTCAAAGCGCTCAAGGAGGGTGGGAACAAGGGGAAAAACAACAGTCGCTCAGAGCCCTTGAAATTCTGAGACGATAATGGTCTGCACAGGCAGAGTAAGTGAATATGATACATTTAACATTTGAGACACAGCAAATAGGGCTGACAGCAATTGTGAAGTTTTTTCCAAGTGCACAATAAGGGGTGAAGAAAAGGGAAAACAGACAGACGATCTTCAAGCAAGGTGCATTCGGTGTGCAAGTGCACAGACGGTCAAGGGACAGAGTGTCCAGGTGCACCCAGTCGGTGGAGACTGGGTTAAGTGCATAGAGAGAAGCTCTCTTGGATTAATTCTCAAGTGCACTCAGGGGGTGGGATGCAGGGCCCAGAGGCAAGTACAGAGAGGCCGTGCGAGGGTGTCAGGGACCTCTGAGACTCTGAGGAACACCGATGGCCAGTCAGCAACCTGTATGGAAGAGGAGGGAGAGATGGAAAGAGCAGAGAGCTAGGTTAGCAGGGTAGGGCGGAGAGAAGGAGGAGGAGAAGAGGAAGGTCTTGAGGAGTTTCCGGAACTTAAGAAGATCAGGCTCAAGACAGAGGTTGGCAGGGAGGCTATTCCAGAGGGAGTGCCTGCTGAGGATAAGGATCTCCCTCCAAATCTCTGCTTGGAGAACCGTCTCACTCGTAGAAGGTTGGAGGTAGATGAGTGTATGGCTCGAGAGAGACAGTATTTAGGTAGGCTGCGTTGCAGGTAAGTAGGTCACAGGCCCCAGAAAGCCTTGTGGATAATGTAGAGGGTCTTGAACTTGATCCTTGCAGCCACGGGGAGCTAGTGAAGGAATTTCAGCACTGGAGAGATGGGGTACCTGGGCTTGAAGCTCTTGCAGGTTCTGTTGTGGATGAGTTGCAGAGGGTGCAGGGCAGAAGCAGTGAGTTTGAGGAAGAGGAAAAAGTGAGAAAAGGTAGAGAGCCTCTGAAAAGGTAGAGCTGATAGTTAGACCTTTTTGAGATGTCAGAAATGAGAGAGAAAAAGGAGAGCGTGGAGTCAAAAATGACCACAATGTTTTTGGCCTCGCAGGTGGGGGTGGGTGCAGGGCCAAGGGAGGCCGGACAGAGTGAAAGTAGGAAAGCGGGAGCAGAGGTCCCAATGCGCATGATCTCAGTTTTACTGGTGTTAAGGCAGAGATCGTTTGCAGCACACCATGACAGAATAGCAGACAGTCAGGTATGGGCGAGGAGGAGCAGGTGGCTGAGGGTAACCTGAAAGATAGTTGCGTGTCATCTGCGTAACTCTAGAAATTAGAGGTGCAAGTGGCAATCGCACGTGCCAAGGTAGCCATATAGACATTGAAGAACCAGGGGGATGAGCCAGATCCCTGGGAAATGCAGCAGGTTGAGAGAGCGATAGTCAAGAGAAAGGCTCCAAGTTCCACCTGGGATGGGCGGTCGGAGAGAAAGGAGGTTAACCTCGCTTGAGCCTGACCTGTGATTCCGAGGGTGTCACAGAGACTTGCAATTAGGATGTTGTGGTTAACCATGTCAAAGGCAGAGGAGAGATCAAGGAGAATGAGGACAGAAGGAGTGTTAGTGTCAAGCTTTGAGAGCAGGTCCTCACAGGTTTTCAGAAGATCAGTCTCCATGCCTCTGGATGCTCTCCATGCCTCTGGATGCTCTAAAGACAGACTGATGATCATGGAAGCAACCAATTGATTCATTGTGGAGGTTCAGCTGAGAGACAGCCAACTTCTCCAGGAGTTTGCCCAGGAAAGAGTGATAAAGATCAAACGGTAATTTGCCAGAATGGAGGGGTCGGCAGAGGGTTTCTTGAGCAGAGTGTGCACAAGGGAGTGCTTAAGAGCAAGTGGGAAAACTCCAGTGGAAAATGAGAGATTGCAGAGGTCAGCCAGGCTGGTGCGAGGGTGTCAAAGTTGTCCTTAATGGTTTTGGAGGGGCAAAAGTCCACTTGTTTGGATGAGGCCTTCATAGACCAGACTTCTCTGGCAACTTCATCGGGTGAGATGGGTGGGAGAGAGGAGAGGGGAAGTGGAGGTGGGGCCAAGGGAGGCTCCGGTGTTCGTGTGTGCTGTGATGTGGAGGAAAGGGAGGAAAGGATGTCTTTGGTTTTTGTGGTGAAGTGTGCTGCTAGGGCCAAGCAGAGGTCCTTTTTCGGTGTGAGAGAAGAAGAGGGTGCTGCAGGATTGGCCAGTTCCTTGCAGACTTTGAAAAGTTTGGCCATGTTGTTTGATGCCACAGAGATGCAGGCTTGAAGAAAGACTCTTTTCTTGGAGCGGATGCTGAGTCGATATTGCCTTTGAAGGAGGCGACAGGCCAGTTTGTCAGATGGTCCACCCGACGAATTTCATTTCCGCTCAGCTGCCCTACACTTGTGTTTAAGGGCAGCCAAATCGGAGTTGTACCAAGAGTTGCACTTTTTAGAAGGTTTCAGTCGGACCCTCATGACAGGGGCATGAGTATCAAGAGTGTAGGAGAGAGAGAGAGAGATTGAGGTTAGCGAGGGCTGTGTCAGGGTGGGAGTCAGCCACATGAATGGGGTGAGGGGAGTAGGTAGATGCAAAGGAAGCCACTGTCACTTTTTTAATGGGTCTGTTGACTTTGAAGCCAAGTGGCGGTGCCGGGTGTGTTGGTACAAGAGGAGAGGAGAGCTTCAGGTGTGTTGATAGAAGAGAGTGGTCAGTCCAATAGAGAGAGGTAGAGCGAGGGATAGAGAGTGGAATGTCAGTGGAGATGAGAGCATTCAACGTGTGGCCCGTGATGTGAGTGGAGCCAGAAGGTAGGATGGAAAGGGAGAGAGAGTCACATAGGTTGCAGAAAGGTCCTGAGGAGTCAGGAGAGTTCAGAGAGATGTTGAGATCACCCAGCAGGAGGAGTTGAGAGGAGGCCAGGTCAGCCCATTCCAAAAGGAAGAGAGTGGATTGTCCTGGAGGGCGATAGTTGGTAGCCATAAGGAGAGATTATTTAGGAGAGAGTGAGAGCCTGCAGTCCATGCACTCAAAAGAGGAATAGGCCTGAGTAGGGATAATGGACTCAGTTATCCATTCTGGGAATATCAGCGCTACTCCCCCGCCTGTCTTCTTTGGCCTGGGTGCAGAAAGGATTTTGTAGCCTTCAGGGAGGAGAGTGTCAAAGCTTGTGACAGATCTATCCTTGAACCATGTCTCAGTGATGGCGAACACATCAAGATCCATGAGTTCGAGAAGGTTGCAGATGTCAGATGAGTGCTTTACAGCAGAGCGCTTTACAGCAGAGCGAGTGGTAAGGGTGGCAATGTGGAGCAGCTTGCCATCCTAAAAGGCCTTCGATGGGGGGTCACAGGGACCAGTGCCCCCCCGAGGGTGGCAAGAGGGCCAGAGGGATAGTAGAGGATAGCAGAGGACCCAAGGCCGACAAGGGAGCCAGGACTGTAAGGCATGGCACAGGTGCCTGTGCAGAGGAGGAGGAAGGCACAGTGGGCAAGGAATCCTGTTTAGAGGAGGAAGAAGGCACAGTGGGCAAGGGAGCCTGGTCGGAGGGGCAGGTAAGGTTAGGGAGGCAAGGGAGGAGCCTGTCAAAGAGAAAGAGATTGGGTTGAGGACCTTGAACCATGATGGTTCCATTGAAGTAGACATTAATGATGAATCTGGAAATGGTAAAGAGGTCCAGGAGAACCTCCCAGCGAGTGCCACCATTAATGGGAGAAGAGGCGATAGGAGAGAGAAAGCCGACCATGTAGCGAGTCCATAGATCAGGTGCGTTAACGAAGAAAAGAATGTCAGTGAGAGTCTCTCTGGCAGAAGCCGAGACATAAGTGTCTCTAACAGGAAGGCCAAGGTGGAGCCCAGTATGTCCATCTTAAGTTTCTTCCAGACAGTTTTAGTGAAAGGAGAAGAATAGGAGATAGTGAAGCATTTAGAGAAGATAGGAGAGATAGAAAGAGACATAGCTAGCTGCAGTGGTGAGGAGGGCACTTAACAGTCTGAAGTTATGAGGCACAAAGAGGAGGGGATAGCACAAGGGCGGAGAAAGAGGGTAGTGCACACAGATAGTACCATTTTAGCAAAGCAGAATGAAAACACAATGCAGCCACTACGCACAGCAAAGTTCCTTTTTAGAAAGATAAGTGAAAAGACAATGCAGCCACTGGGAACAATTATGATCGTTTAGCAGAACAGGTGAAAAACACAACGCAGCCACTGGGCACAGCTAAGATCGTTTAGCAGAATGGGTGAAGACACAATGCACGCACTGGGTACAGCTAACATCGTTTAGCAGAACAGGTGAAAGACACAATGCAGGCACTGGGTACAGCTAAAATCGTATAGCAGAACAGGTGAAAACACAATGGGCCTCATTACGACCCTGGCGGAAATCGAAAAACGATGGCAGAAATGCAATACCGCCATCGAATAGCGCTCGGTGCGATTATGACCCGTCACCGTAAAGTACGATGCCATTAGCGACACCGTAGTGAACGCCAACGCTAACTGCACCAAGTACGCGCGCGCGCGCCATGCCAAACCGTAATGAGCACCATGGCGCAAGGGTACGCGAATTCCGACCCTAGCGGACATGTACTTAACGCCATCAAGCACGGCGGAAAGTACCATTCCGCCACGGTGAGAAGTACGGCATCGCGAATCAACCGTAAACGGCCCCACTGAGTGCCTGTACACCGCTCCCTGGCCACATAGTACAACTCCCCGTAGGTGCAACGAAGTCACAATGCAACCAGTGAAATGTACAAGTCACCCATGCATGCCAACGAACAAAAGAATCACAAGAGGGGCCAATGGGAGCTGCAGGGCACAGATGGCACGAACACAGAAGCTATTCCAATGGACATGACCTCAGACTCCCACCAAGAAACGCACGCAAACACAGGCACCTGTGACCAGCAATATTCCGATAATCACATCATTCCACCAATCCACCTGGCTGACCGGCATCTGTTACACAAAACCTAATCCCCCGCCCCTGAGCATGACATCAATCAAACAGTCATATTGGCAGCCCTCACCCCTGACCTCACTGGGCTTCGTAGGCAAACGCGCCCAGCACAGTACCACGCAACTATACTCCGAAGCTGGAACCCAATGCAGATCTCCTCACAATACATCGCCCCCCAAATCGGAATATGCCACATCACTTGCAAAGAAGAACGCTACACGGCCCATATCAGAATAGAAATTTAATGCACAACAAATACACCAAGCCCATACAGCCATTAGGCCATGAACTCCAAGACACATTTCACCATTGTGGGCTGCATCGGCAATAAATGACCAGCTACTTCTTGTGTGACGCCCTGTTCCTTCATGGTACACAGGGGCTACATTCTCGTACGAAAAGGCAACATGGAAGCGCCTAGAACCGCAGGGCCGTCCCAATAGGGACGCACTAGTCCAGCTGGAAGGCCGAAATGTTGCTCCGAGCCACTAGTACTGCGTAAGGGCATGTGGCCCATTGGCGATCGTCCCATAAGATCGTAATGCTGCTCCACTGATTAACACGAAGCAGCAGGTGTCGGGAGTAAAACCCATCTGCAGGAGTGGCATACAGATGGCAGTGGCAAAAGGGGAGGAGATACCTGTCAACCAAAAGAAAAGTAAAAGAATAGAATGGCCATCAGAACTACATTCGAACAACTCACTTCAATGATCACACTAAATCCACAGCCATATGCATGCTAGCCCACTCCAAAGGATCATCACCACCCAAAAACCACTTGCGAATCATAACTATCTATATCGAGGTGAAAACACTATCACAAACGAGTGTACCTGTGCATGCGTCTGTTAAAACAGAATCCATCTGATGGGATTGGTAATGTGTATAGACACAAGTGTCTGAAGGCGCGTCGAGACAGGGAGGGCTCAACAAGGCCAGATAGACGATGGTCCCACTATGGCAGCCCTGCATCACATAGCGCAGGGGAGGCGGATAGATTCCAAGAATCCCTGTACATGGCAAACTCTGTATCAAATCATCTGTCCATGCATCCATACATCATTCCCTCATCCCGGAATGAAAACGCCTGTTTCCATACTCACATGACATGTGAAATTTCCATTGAGTCTGTGCGTCATGCAGCCTGCAAAATCCACTGTGCCCCAGCCCGTAATTCCAGTGTTGTGAAGTAACATGTATCTGGGAACGTCCGGCCTCATCGCCCACGTCGCTATTGCGCATCCCAAACTATTCATATCAATCATTGCATCCTCGCCATGGGCCCTGTCCCAAGGACATTGAACAATAGAACGTTATATTTGCAGTCAGACCTGTGGGCATCTCCTCGCCGCTAGCTGAAAACCGAAAGCGCCGCCCTTCGAATTCCTCATTTGCAACATCACGTCGAAAAGGCATCTGTGGCCGCTTGTAATCACAAATTAATCCATCTAGTGCGGCTGTGCGTGAAAATGGCAACTGCCTTCACTCACAAATGGGACGCCCCGCCCGTCGGTGAACCCCGGTGCAGTGATGCATGAGGGTCCACCGTTACTCGAGTACTACGTTCCACTGACCCTTCACAAGTCTGTTCGCGACTGCAAAGAATGTATGTGAAACAATGGGACCATAGCCGAATGTACATATCAACCAATGTTACACGGCCATCGGGTACTAATACATGATTGTAATAGCAAGATGCCATTCCTCGAATTGCAGCGTTGTGTGCGGGACGTGCTCGCCCAAAGGGGAGAGCAGCTTGCACAGGTGGAATGAATCACCACAGGTGGAGGCCATACAGCCTGAAAACACATAAATTGCACGCCCAGTCTCCTCCCACAACCACTCCGAAATGCTACCGGCAGGACTCGCGATGTTGGCCCTGAGGGACCTGATAGCACTGCAAGTACTCCAACTCCAAGAAGAAGACGAACACCAACTACAACCGGCCGCACGGAGGAGATGCAGGAGGAGGAGGAGGGCAAGGCAGGGCCAGCAAGGGCCGCCAGCACAGCCACTACCACCACGCAGGCAGCCCGCAATCCCACGCCTCCGAGCACATCCGTTCAACCTCACTGATGAGCAGATCCACACCCTCTACCGTTTGGACCGGGACACCATAGCCGCCATTGTGGACATGACACAGGCTGACCTTGTCAGCATGATAGATAGCCCAACCGCCATCCCACCCCTACTGAAGGTGGTGTCTGTACTACACTTCCTGGCCACAGGCACCTACCAGCACACAGTCGGACAGTTGCATGGCATTTCTCAGCCACTGTTCTCACGGACACTATTGCAAGTGCTCGATGCCCTCCTGCAGCACGCAGACGACTACATCTCTCTACCACGCTCGGAGCAGGAAATTACCAACACAAAAGTGGGATTCCATGCACTTGGCGGCATACCGGGTTGCCTTGGTGCCATCGACTGCACCCATGTGGAATTGGTCGTCCCACATGCCATGGAGGCCCAGTACCGCAACCGAAAACAATTTCATTCTCTGAATGTACAAATGGTGTGTGACTCCAACAGGATCATTACACATTGTTGTGCCCGATTCCCTGGATCAACCCATGATTCTTTGATCTTGAGGAACTCTACAATACCACGCTACATGGAGCGACACGCAGGGAACAGATCCTGGCTACTCGGTGAGTCTCATTTCATGCATGATGATGTGGGGTATGTGATGCGGCAATGACCTGGCAGGAAGGGGGGGGGTGCGTACGTAGCAATGGCATTCCACATAATTCGTTTATCGTCCACATACAGGTGATGCCGGATATCCACTGAAGAGATGGCTCCTCACACCAGTCCGGAACCCACGGGACCAGCATGAGGAGGACTACAACCATGCCCACTCACGTACCCGTGTAGTCATTGAACAGGCATTCGGCCTACTGAAGACCCGTTTCCGGTGCCTCAGCAGGTCTGGCGGGGCACTCCTGTACCGCCATGAGAAGGTTGCAAAGATGGTGATGGCATGTGTCATGCTACACAACATGTGCGTACGTAGAAATGTGCCCATGCCCCCTGACGCAGAACTGCAAGCACCTGAAGATGGTCATGATGAGGGTGGGGATGTGGCAGCAACTCAAGGAGTCTGCGAGGCACAGGAGGGCCGTGAAATTCGTCAGCATCTCATAGATGCATGCTTCTAGCACTCACGCCTGGTGGCTGATACATGGACATGGGACTCGTGGCACTGTGTGTGTCTGGTACATGCACAATATGGACTGTACGCCTATGATGGCCTAGTACACAAAGATCATTGTCCACACATCTCATTGGTTGATCGTGCATTGTTTATGGCATATGTGATATCATGTTGAACACCCTATCGACCCGCCACCCAAGTGAGCCCAACACACCCCCTCCACCCTCCTACCTCCCCCCCGAACACCAGTGTCCAAAGATGCTCATTGTCAGTGGGCAGTCGCTATTGCAAGCCCCCTCTGCGGGTATCAGGGGCACCCCTGCCTGTGGAGCGCAGGTTCCTCCCAGATCTACGTTGGGGGCTGCCCTGGACGGAACTTGCAACGGATGATGTCTCTGCCTGCTCACGTCCATGCATGTCCCTAAGGGTTTGTGAGAGCTCAGTGAGCACACGGCGCACTGCGGCAAGTTCGGCACATACGTCTTTGGACGTCGCATGCAGTTCCCCCCTCAGGCTCTCGGTGCTTCTCTCCATTTGGACTCTCAGGCTCTCGGTGCTACTCTCCATTTGGACTCTCAGGCTCTCGGTGCTACTCTCCATTTGGACTCTCAGGCTCTCGGTGCTACTCTCCATTTGTGCCCTAAGTGTCTCAGTTGATGTTTCTATGTCTGCCTTAGTGCCCCCACATCCATCGGCATGGTCCTTGAGGAGCGTGGCCAGTTGCTGCTGTTGCACGATTAACTGGTCGAGGGACTGTTGCCTGTGCTGTGCCATGGCCATTTGCGGTGGTGTCACAGAGGGGCTGTTCGCCTCATGTTGCCCTGCCACAGGGCTTGTGGGGGATGGCCAGTCGTCGTCTTGTGGGTGCCCCTGCGTGGTATCCTCATGGTGTACGGGATGGAACAGACAGGGGGATTGGGACAGGTCATGGATGGATCTGACTTCGACATCTCCGTCTTCTGTGTCGGAGCATGCTGCCATTAATGGGGTGTCACCTATGGTGCTGCTGCCACCAGAGGCAGTACCTTCTGTGGCATCCATTGGGGGGACCTGTGGTGGTGCTGTTGTGGGCATGCTGGCTGCTGGGGTGCCTGTTGATGTTCCCTCCTGTGTGCTGCCACTTGATATGTGCTGCTGCCGTGTCTTGATGCGTGCAGCTGAGGTGGAGGGTCTTTGGCCGTCGGTCTTGGCCCTCTTTGCAGGTGTGCTGGTAGGGGTGTCCTGGAGCTCGTCGTTTGGATCGGACCCTGTGGTGGAGTAAAGGAGGGCGAGCGTTATTGATGGGTCTGTGGGAATTGGAATGGCAATGTATCACATGCATTGGGGTGGTACCTGTGGGTGATTTGGGTCGGGGCCTTGGAGGTGCTTTCATTTGTGTGTGGAGTGAGGGTGCAGTTGTTTGGCAGCCTGCAGTTAGGGTGTGCCTGCTGCACGTGTAGTGGGTGTTATTGGGGTTTTTACTTATTTATGTATTTATTGTGGTTTTAAAGTGCGCTATCAGGCAAATGTGTGTGGACGTTCTCCTGGCCATGTGTTGCTGTTGCGCTATGTGGACACATGTGGTTCACATGATTGGACATTGTGGATTTGGCATGGTTTTCTTTGGGCCACCTACCTGATTCTCCGGATGTCTGCACTCCTTTCTCCATCCCTCCGACTCCCTCTATGCTCTCCATTCCAATGGTGGCGGCACAGATTTCTTCCCAGGGGGTCAACTTGATGGGTGATTCCGACCCTCCCCCGGTGGCTGTGGCAATGTTGCGGTTGGCAGAAAGTAGGCTACGGACGCGTATCCGCAGGTTGTCCCACCGCTTCCTGCATTGCTGTGGGTTGCGGGGTGCGGTCCCCACCGCACTTACCCGCTATGCCACCAGGGCCCATATGGCCTTCTTGTTCGCAAGTGCCGTCCTGGTCATTTGCGTGGAGAAGACGGTGGCGGCATTCTCCTGGAGGGTCTCTGTTAGCACGGTGAGTTCCTCACGGGAGAAGTGGACCTGCCGCTTGCGGTCGCACGCTTTCTTCGCTACTTTTCCCATTTTTCTTGGTTTCACTGGGGTGGATGACGGGTTGGGATGTGTCTCAGGGTGGTGTTTTTAGTGGTTGTGTGTATTTAGTGGTTTTATAGGTGTACAGCGTGTTGTTTCCCGTTCCGGGCCCATGTTTTTACTTCCGTTTCCGTATATTTACGGTCACCGTACTTTCCGGTTGGCGCTCACTGCGGTGTCCGCTATGATGGGTGGCGGTATTGCACCTAGGGCGCCGTACGGCGGCGGTGTGGGCCGTTTTGGGGTCATTTCCGCCATCGCGGACTTTGCACTTCCGCCATGCCGTGGTGCTCGTGCCCGATGGGTCGGAATGGGCCGCACTTTGCTCCATCGTGCAATGGCGGAAACGCTAATTACGCTGTGGCGGTCCGGTCAGTCACTTTCCGCCAGTGTCGTAATGAGGGCCAATGTAGTCACTGGGTACAGCTAAGATTGTTTAGCAGAATAGGTGAAAAACACAAAGCAGCCACTGGGTAGATGAAATGCAGATGAAGGAGAAAAAACACAGCTAGGTACGATTTTTAAAAGTGGGGGGCACAACGCAGGGCAATGCAGGCAGCCTTGTGGTGACGAAGTTCAATAGTTAGTAAGAACTTGGAGATGAAACCCCAATAATGCGCTGAGTACATGGAACGGCTGAGGAGAAGACAGGTAGAGCAACAGATTAACTAGTGAACGGAGAGGTAAGCTGTTGAAAGTCAGGCCATCACTCACGTGAGAGGTGTGTAGTAATGTAGTTTGAGGTGGTCAGCAGTATGATCTGATGAGGGGCAGGGACCCTCCAGGGCACGTCCATGCTGGACAGGGCCAGATAAGGAGCCTTGATCACGGCCTTCATCACAGGCCAGCTTACGCCTGCCGGTAGCCTGATTGGCTACTTGAAGAAGGGGGTCGGCCAATCAGAGCATCAGCAAGGGTAGCAGGCAGGGGGCTGCAAGGTAAATGCTGTTGTCGTCCATGTTAGAGCAGTGCACCCTCCAGACAAAGGAAAAGGCTCCCCAGGGCAGGAAATACATTTTCGATTTCAGAAATGCAAATAATAATGTGCCACGTGCCAAAGGCTGAAAATGCATTCAAAATGTAATCTTGCTGAATCGCATAATGCGATTTTCCTTCAGCATAGAGCATCGGGATTCATTGAGTCTGTAGGCAATGTAACACTGCCTGCACCTCCACCTCCCCAGGCTGGCCGGCAGCGCCCCTGGCACCCAACAACAAACCCTCTAGCCCTGAGCCCTGGATGCTACATCATCTTCATTCATTCCCAGGCACCTGGCTGGCAGGCAAGGCAAGGTGGGTGGGGACGGCCCGGCTGGGAAGTTGGAACTTCCGAACTGGAACTCAGGAATTGAAATTTTGGAAAGTGGCCTAAAGGAAGGGCCAACCCCTGGCCCGGCCAGCGTAGCACCCAGCACGGTTACGTGTCACTGTCACACAAATGGCACATGTGACTGTGCTCGTTTCTGCTTGGCCTCAGCTCGCTGGAATCATCAGACTCGCCTCAGCACCTGCTACGTCAGAGAGAAACAACAGTGTGCGGTGTGCGTAGGGTGTGCCTGCGCCACTGCTGCATTGACATAAATGGCACAGGCAGCCCAGCGGGAGCCAAGGGGGGATGCACCGGGAACCAGGGTGCAGCCAGGGGGGACACATTCCCCCCATGCTCAACCCCTCGCTCCGCTACTGCTTATAAACAGACTTCCCTTTTGGAAGCTGGCAAATACAGGTAAAAGGACATTCCATTGGTAATGTTCAAGCAGATTCTGCACTGAGTATAATGAGCTGTTCACAGACACTGCGCCTGATTCACAGAAGCATTTTATAATGTCACAATCTCATTGAAAAACACTTTGTGAAACAGGCCTACTGTGTTTTCTCTGTCTTTCGCTGTTTGCAATGTATTCAGTTCAAGACTGCTGTCTCCTGGTTATGAAACACGAAGAGACACATGGTGCATTGAAGGCTTAATGATTTACAGCTGGGCTGTGGCCTTGCAGGAGTATGGTCCTGCGGGCCCCCCGCCCCCCCAAAAAAAACAACTGAATCATCAATTAATTGATGAGAATTGTTTCTCTTTACAGCCAGCAAGCACCTTGTCTCAGGTGAAACTTATTACGCTCATTATTGCTGTACAGACCAAATCAGTGGCATATTTATGCTTTCTGCTGCACTAAGTGCATGCACTCCCCTCCACAAACATACTCCACCTCTGCCAGACTCTGCACGATCACCAGATTCTGACCCATTAACAGATTCTATCTGCGTTGGGCAAACTACGCTCCTTCATCCCCATGTTGTCCCCTATTTTGATCGAACACAACTTTATTCAGCTGTTGGCGCCATAAAAGCATAACACAATACATTTCATAAAACATACTTTACAATTCATAATCGCAATACTACTTCTCACATTTCATCAGTCATCCAGAGTATATACACAGCAAGTCCAATAGTCAAACACTTAATATATAATACAGCTTGCAGTGGCGGCCGCTTATAATGGGCGGGGGGTGTCAACCCCCCCAGAGAGCCGCAAGCAGAGAGCACGTCAGTGTGCTGCTGTCAAGAAAGTGTTCGTCTGCATGCATTTTATTTTTTTTGCAGAAAGTGTTGGTCGGCATGCATTTTTTTTTTTTCGCAGCGCTGCCTGCAAACCAAATAAATCTGTTGGAGCAGCGTTCTCATTTTAAATGAATGCTGTTCCAACAGAGGCTTTCTACTGTTCATGGCTTGCCGGGCTGTTTCAGAGGGGCGCGTCCCCTTTTATGCAGCTTTTTCCAATGTAAAGTGCGTGGAGCTCGTAGCTCCACGCACTTTACGTAACCCCCATGGCAGTGCAAAAGCTAGCGGGGCACTAGATTGGTGGCCCCGCTAGTCATAATGTGTGTGCAAACAGCTGAGGACTTCTGCTCAGCAACAGCAAATCACTGAATGTCATTGGCTATTTTCGAGCCAATTACATTAATGTGATTGGGTGCACACGGCGCTGCGTGCAGCCGGAAATCCGGTTCAACCTTGTTGAGTGGACTCTGTGTGAAGAAGACATTACAACACTCGAGAAGCTGCCCTGAAGTCAACTGAGGGTTCACACGACGTATCTCAGGTATGATATGATATGATATGGTATTTGTAACGCGCCTATACACAGGTGTTTCAAGGCGCGACGAGGCAGGGAGGGGAGGAACAAGGGGAGACAGACAACGATCCTACTAGGCCAGGTGTCATTCAGATCGCGCAAGTGCAGGGGTGAGGGAGGGGGAAAAGTGCAAGGGGAAGGGGAGGGGGGGAAGTGCAGTACAAGGTAAGTGGCGTAAAGTAATAAATAAATAGGGCCAGCTGGTGGCAAGTGCAAGATAAGTGCAGAACAAGTGCTGGGGAAGGGGGGGGCTGTAGGGATACAGAGACAGTCCCGCAGTGCAGAGGGGTTCCAGGGCATCAGTGCAAGTGGAGAGTGGCTGGGCCCAGGACCGAGGCCGTTTAGAGTGGTCCAGTTGCAGGATCAGTGCAGTTTCAGTGAAGAATTAATTAGCTGTTCAGCAGGGGAGAGGGAGAGAGAAAGCAGAAGCAAAGAGGAAGGTTTTGAGGTGCTTCCGGAACCGGAGATGGTTCTCCTCAAGTTTCAGGGAGGCAGGAAGGCTGTTCCAGAGGGAGGCCCCTGCCGCGGAGGTAAGTGTGTGCGACTTTGTTAGGGCTTAACTTAGTGATGGTGGTGCCCGCCCGGGGTGGCATTCATTCCACAGGGACAGTGCTCCCATGACCATCCTGGTCCTGGAGCCCTGCCCTGGGGATTCCACCAATCTGATAATTTTTTTGTGTACATTATTTGTGTGGCTTAGCGTGTCATACATGTCGAGGGTTGGGGGGCTTCAGTAAGGGCTAGCACTGCCATCTATACCAGACCATTCCCAGAAGCGCTTGCCTCTCTGCCTGTAGGAAGGCCAGCTGCCTGTCTGCTGCAGCTGCCACCCACTCTCCTACCTCCATCCTGTCCTGATGCCTGAAGGCCCTGCACTCTGGAGATATTTCCTATTTTCCTGCCCTTCCCCGCCTGCTCTCCTTTCCCTCCTCCCATTTCCGTTGTCTCGCTGCACCACAGCCCTTCTCCCTTCCCCTACCATGCCCTATTTCCTGTGCCAGCCCCTCTTGCCTTCTTAGTGGGTGCCCTATCACCACCACTGCTCTCAGCTATTATTCACACTGCCTTCCCCCGTCCACTTCTATACCCTGTAAGAGGATTCAATTTAACACTACAGCTAAGTCAATGCCTAGTCTGGGATACTGAATGGAAACCCTTATTGATATATCTTTATGCCCAGTTCATGCGTTCTGGATGACTACCCCTATATAACACCCCTCTCTTGGAATCCCCCTGACCCCACTGAGCCAAGAAGTAGTTCTGTTTTGCAAGTTAAAAGGTTTATTTGAGAATTTAAACAATATAGATATATATCACACTTTATAATAAATTAATAATTGGATATCACACTTAATCTGATCAGTAATCAATAATGGATAGTCTGGCACTAGCACACTTGTGAATAGGAACAGAAGAATAAGGTGGTAGAGAATACTTTATATAAGTTCAGATGGATGTAATGTTGAATGAAAATGCAATACAGAAAATACTCAATATGATTTCAACAAAAAAATGTAATCACTTTTCTCTGGCAATCCCCTCCCCCCCTTTATGCAATGCAAGGAAATGGAAGAAAAGCACACAGTTCTCAGAAATGCAATCAAATGTAATTCAGTTCACCCCAGCAAGCTTAGACTACAGATCGGAGTTTTAAACACAGGCCCAAAATGCTTTTACATGTGCTGGCAATGAAGTGAAAAATATGCTAAAATGCTTTTAATTCCCCCTAGAGGTTCAGGTTGAGGATTAGTTGGTTTAAATTAGTTCAGGCTTACTTTAGCAATATTCTAGGAATGATTGGCAGGTTGCAAACGACTTTCTAACAGTTCTAGCAAGAAGCTGCTGTTTTCACACGTGGAGGAATTTTCAAATCGCTGTAAAATTCGCGCGTGCGTTTTTCGCGATTACAGAGGAACTACAAGGACTAGCACGATCGTTTTGGGGTGCTAGGACAGCCTAGGATCTCAGCTTCCAGATGAAAGTTACTGCAAGTCTCTAGGACAAACGGTCACGGAGATATGAGCGATATGGTAAAGGTCGTTTTTCAGATTTGAAATTTTAAAGTTCAAAAAGACAAGTGACAGCTAGCAACTAGAAAATGACAGGTGACAGTTAGGAGGCAGTTCTACTTAGATTAAAATAGCTTGGATAAGATTATTTTAGCTAAGAGATTGGTTCTGCACAGTTCTGCTATGTACTCACAATATATTTAGAAATAGAATGGGCCTCGCCACGGATCTGGTCAGGTTTTAGACTGGACTCTGGTCTGGTCTCGGCACTTCACAGTGATCTGGGTCAGCTCTCTGGTTCTGCTAACAGCGGTCTGGATCAGCTCTGCTCTGCCTCTGGTTCTGGATATTGATAGATTTGAAGTCTCTATGTTGGCTCTCTGAAGGTTGATGGAGGTAAAGTATGGATTTTCCCGGCAGAGCGTCCCGCAGCAAATGGATTTGAAAGTCCCTATCTGTCCTGACTGTCTGCTTTTATGTGTTTTGAAAATGGGTGTGTGTGCAGCATCACTAGGCTCTACCCAGGGACGTCATTTGGGGGTCGCCAGAGGTCGCAACTGCGACCTCTGAGGTCTCCCTTGCGACCTCTGTGGTCACCCTTGCGACCTCTGGAAAAACAAGAGAAAAAAAAAAGATTTTTTTTTTTTTTGTAATGTAAACTCATGGGCTGTGGCCAGCACCATGTGGCTCGTTAGTTCTGGAGTGGCTGGCTTTCTTGTTAAAGCCCCTTAAAAAAAAGAAGAAAAAGAAGAAAAGGGGTGACACAAGTCTAATACTTTCAGCACTGACCCTAAATAAGAAAGATTAGGAATACCAAATAATGTGTCTTTCTGGATTTCTATACAATAATTGCTAGAGTCATTAAAGGTTTATTTCAGGCACACTTCAGGGGGTGAGTCACTGATTTAGTCTGTTCTTAAACGCCTCAACTCAGCCTTTCATCCTTCTGAGGTCGATAAATGAGTACCAACACAGGTTGGGTGATATTGGGTGTATATTTTTTCTATATAAAGCGCTTAAGTGTAAGTGCTATATAATAACACATCATTATCATTTGGTCATGGACGTCTGCTTGCATTCACAGTAATTTGGTAATATGGGCCTATATACACTGATCTTAACGATACATATGGCGATTGTATGAAATGTACATCACATTATAGCGATAAAGTAACCATATTTTTTGTAGTGTACAAGTGATAGCACTTCCTGTTTTGTCAACGGGTGAAAGGTCACGTTCCATCGCATCCAGTGATATCACTTCGGGGTGGGGTCAAATGACATCACTTCCTGTGATGTCACCAGGGGCCAAGGGTCGTGTGATGTCACTTCCGCTACCCCTGGCATTTTGGTGAAATGACGTCCCTGGCTCTACCCCTCTCCACTTGTCATTGGCCACTTCATCCTCTTCCCCTTGATTGGGGGAATGAAATGAAGTGTCATCATGATGAGGTCTGTTTATGGTACAGAGAACCCACCCCTGTCAAATTACACACAATCTATATTTTGACCATAAAGACATATTTCATAGCTACACAGTGGTTTGAAATTACATGCACCCATCATGCATTTACTGATGGTAGCCCCTGTCCAAATCTGCTCTTCCTGGGAGCTCGCATTCAGAAATGGCGACATTTGCACTTTTTAACTGGTTTCGCAATATCGGACATTACCCCAAATTTACACACATGTGCGCAAGGAGTATGGACATTAATTGATGAAGTGTCAGATTTTTAACATGCATACATTTTAAGTAATACCCTCTTAACTGCTAGCTTGCCCCCAGATCATGCCACCGGTTCTAAAAAAACTCTTAAAATGTGGGCAGAAAAATCACAAGAATTATGGTATCATTTAAATAATTTTCACAAGTCCGTACTATGAGCTATTCATCTTTTTAGAGTTATGTTCTGGCCCCAAAGGGGTGTGGTTTCCCCCAGCACAAGGTTGAATTTCTGGTTTTTCCAGTTCTGCCAAGCCAGCTTGCTCTCACAGGCAGTGCTCCTCCCCTTTCCTTCAGGAGGAAGCCACTTTTTACGGCCCCCGTAATAACACATTTGCCTGAGTCAGGACAGGGCTTTGTTCAATTTCCTGCAGAGCCCAGGTAATTCAATCAGAGAAGTGTCATATCCCTTTTGGTGGGAGCAGCAAAAGGGCAGCTAGGCCTGGGAACACAGCTGTTGTGCAAGTCTCAACTCCTGTCGGGGGTAGCTGGTGGGCAGAATTCAGTTCCTTAAGCCAGGTTTCAGATAAAATGTCACTTTTTGTTACCCAGTTTAAGTCAAGACAATTTTTACATATGCAGCTAGAATGCTGATTTTAAGTTTAAAACTATGACATTTAAACAATTGAAACCTGTGTGACACTCAAAAGTAGGTCACTCATTTCTTTTAAACATTAGATTTTTAGTGTCTTTCAGTCCAAATTTACTTAAACTGCTGAAATCCACAGCTCAGCCAGTCTTGTTATAAACCTTCAAGTCACTTCAGAATATAACTTTACATTGTATCCACCTCTCAGTAAGTCTTTCTTTGGCCTGCTTTGGGTTCATTTATTCAGTTTTACACCAAGTCTGGTGGTTTTAAAATGCCGGCTTTCTGATAGTGGTGAGTACTGGTACTGCAACCATTTTTGGAATTTAAGAAAATGAATTCCCCACAATTCTAGGTTGCTTTTGGCAATCAGCATTGCCATTCCCAATGGTTTCAGACTACTGTGTGGGTAGTCCAATGGTGGTTTTAGGCAGTGCCCTTCTGTGCCCATAACATCGGCAAAAATGAGTGGCAGCCTATTCTTCATGCATTTCCCTGTGCATTTTCTGGGAAGCTCTGGCCATCATGATGTTTTCCATGTCAGTACTGCACAGTTTTGAGGTAGGGCTTGGATGCATGGATAAAAACATCCCACAAGTCCCCCTCTTGCGATGGCCATTCTGTTTCACTGATGGGACTCGCAAGACCTGGGATGTTTCCTCATCTTCTTCCAATAGATGGCACAGTTCAGCATCTTTTCCTCCATCCGGTACTGATCGATCGGTTCTCCTCGCCGGTCCTGATGGGAATATTGGACGGTACCCCGGGCCCCCTTGCGTCATCCTCCCAGTCTCCGGATCATCCTCCTTGGCCGGTCTCCAGGTTTTCTTTCTCCTAGGACGACAAAGGAAGAGCGGCAATACCTATTCATAGACATTTTTCCCCCACCATTGATATAGTGGGGTGGCATATATATTTATAGTCAAAACATATGAACATGCACATTTCTTTTTGCATTCAAAAACCAAAACACCCACATTGAGAGACTCAGAATTTGATAGGCGATATGTAGGATATTTTAAGTTAGAACTGAATTAATCTGAGACAGCACCCTCTAGGATTCCAGAGGATTCCTCCAGTTGTTGCAGAGTGTGCCTGGGATGGCAACACTTCAACTGGTTAATGTGGACCCACTTGCCTTCCCCCTCTGCCAAACCGCCTTTGGGGATGCGGATCTTGTAGGCCACAGGGGAGATTTTGTCTATAATCTCAAAGGGTCCCTTCCATGTAGGCAAAAATTTTCGCTGTTTGGCCTGGTTCCTTTGGAAATTGTATAGATAGACCCGGTCCCCCACCTGATATTCCTTCCTGGAAGTCTTCAGGTCATAGTGGGTCTTCATGCTATCAGCTGATCTTTCTAGATTCCGCTGAGCATAAGCAAAAGCATGTTGAAGGTGTTTCCTTAAATTCTCCACATACTCATGGGTTGTGGAGGCATTTATCAACGTTTGCTCTTGGGTTCTGTAGAGCAAATGCTGAGGAAGCACCATCTTGCGCCCAGTCATCAACTCAAATGGTGACATTTTGGTTGCAGATGAAGAGGTAGATCTGATGGCCATTAGGACCAGAGGTAATCGGATATCCCAACTTGGCCCAGAATCTGCCACAAACTTCTTTAATATGCTCACAATGGTTCGGTTATATCTCTCTACTGCCCCAGAAGAAGCTGGCCGGTAAGCAATATGCAACTTCCTTTTGACCCCCAGTATCTCCCACATCCTTGTCATTACTTCACTGGTGAAGTGGCTACCCCTGTCTGACTCAATCCTTTGAGGTAGACCGAAACGGGAAAAGATGTGGTTAATCATCAGGGCAGCTGCAGTTTCTGCCTTGCAATTTGGGGCTGGGAGACATTCCACCCACTTGGTAAACAAGCATGTCACAGTCAACATGTACTTATTCCCCCTAGCAGAGCGAATCACGGGGCCTACAAAGTCGATTTGCAAATCTGACCATGGCAGTGTCATCCCCCGCTTTTGGAGAGGCGCGCGGTGTGTGAGGGACGTCGGCTGAAATTGTGCACACACAAGACACCCCTTCAAGTATTGGTCGAGGTCCTGGCCCATGTGTGGCCAGTATGCAACCTCTCTTAAGATTTCCAATGTTGTGTGAAACCCCCTATGACCGGCGGTGGCCGCATCATGGGCGTGACTTAACATCAGGCTTCGGAATGAGGTAGGAACCACCCACTGATCGTGGCCAGCTCTGGATTTCCTTACCAGCAAACCGTCTTGGATTCGGAACATTTTTGGACATTTCATCAACCCTCTTAGGTCCTCTTTCCCAATGTAATCGGTATCCGTCAGGGGAAAGTTCTCAGGGTCCTCAAGGTATTGATAAAACTTACCAATAATTGGATCCCCCTTCTGAGCGGTAATCAAATCAGCATCAGGGGTCTCCTTACTCCATTGTGCAATTGAAAGGTCGTTGTGAGCATTTGTCTGGGACCTAGTGATAGCAGTGACCTGGATTTCCCCCAACAGGGACTCAATCTCAATTAGATCCCCTTGGATGGCCCCGGTTTTGGCCAACTGATCAGCTAAGTCATTTCCAGTTTTGTCTGGTCCCTCTACTTTGGAATGACCCTTGATCTTTTTCCAATGGATGGTCATCTCATTCGAGGTGACCAGATCGTCAATGTTTTGGATCAACTTCCCATGTTTCAAGGGTTTGTTATTAGCACATAACATGCCTCTGATTTTCCAATTAACCAGGTGCTCCACGAACCCGTTCCGTACATAATCCGAATCTGTGATTATGACCAGTTCGTGGAGTTGATGCTGGACAGCAGTGAGGATGGTCTGATGCACAGCCATCAATTCTGCCACCTGACTACTTCGGGGACCAATTTTGTACCCAGCGGAGGGTTCTGGGGACTCATTCACCCATGCATTCCCTACGCCGGCCACCAGTTCTTTTTCCCCGTCGTTGTCAACATGGTAAGAGCATCCATCCACATAGACAGTGGCCATTCCCTCACACTTGTCTTCTTCAAAGACTTTGTGTGGGGAATTAAGGTATGCCTCTGTGTTGTCCTTGATTTTTAGACTTTCATCCTCAAGACAGTTTTCTCTGGCACAATCATGCAAGTCAGCCAGACCTTGCGCGAGGGGACTCTTCTTGTTTTGGCCATATCTGACCTCCACAGGAAAGCCTTGCATTGACAGAATCCAGGAAGTAATTCGGGAATTACTCACATTTCCGGCCCGGATTCTATCACTTTGGAGATATTGCAGAGGCTGGTGTGGAGTCTCCACTATGATGTGTTCCCCCTGGATAAACGGGCGGTAATTCTTCAATGCCCACACCGTTGCCAGGAGTGCCTTCTCACAATCGTTGAATTTTTCCTCCACAGAGGATTAAGTTTTGCTCGCATAGGAGATTACTTTATTGACCTTGTCATGCTTTTGGTATAATACTGCCGTCAAGCACGTATTAGAGAACCCCGTCTCCAGGAAGAACTCCTTGTTTCTGACAGGGTAAGCTAGGCAGGGCGCTTGTGAGAGGCTTCTTTTGAGTTGTTTTACTGCCTCGGCTTGTTCTGGACCCCATTCCCACTTGACCCCCCCTTCAGGAGATGAATCAGGGGTCTGGTGATCTCTGCGTAGCACTCAATGAACTTTCTGCTGTAATTAGTCAGTCCAAGGAGGCTCCTTAGTTCCCGCAGAGTTGTGGGGTCTTTCAATTTCTGAAGTGCTTCCACTTTCTTTTCCTGGGGACCGAGACCCTGAGGAGTAATCTCATGCCCCAAGAAATTAACACGGGTTCGACACCACTGTGCTTTCTGAAAGGAAAGTTTTGCTCTGGCGGCCCTCAACTGGGTCAGAACATAACGGATCTCCGCTATGTGTTCCTCCACAGATGAACTTTTGATGAGGACATCATCTACATAAGCCAGGTTACCCCTCGCACCCAGGTCGGGCATGGCCTTATGTAGGAAAATGTTGAATTCATTGCCGGAGTTAAGGTATCCGAAGGGAGTCCGGGTCCATGTGTACTGCTGGCCCCCAAAGGTAAAAGCCAGTTTGTATTGGTCCTCCCTACTGACAGGCACAGTCCAGTATCCACTGGCCAGGTCTATTGCAGTGAATACCTGTGACCCCTGAATCTGGGCCAGCCCTTGGTCAATGTAGGGCAGAGGCCATCGGGAAGTATAGACCCGTTTGTTGAGCTCCCTGAGGTCGGCACAGAGTCTCCACTGGCCGTTTGGCTTCAATATTCCCAGCACCGGATTATTGAAGGTGCTGTGGATGGGACGGATTATTCCCCTGGACTCAAGGTTCTTAATTATTTCAGTAAGGGACTCCATTGATGCGAGAGGCAAGCATATTGCTTTACAAACACTGGAGTCATGCCAGGGTCCGTGGGGATGGTTGTTGTGTGGATGTTGGTGCGACCACAGTCATATGAGTCTACCGCAAAGAGATCTTGGAAATCCAAGAAAACTTGTTTCAACTTTTGCTTTTGTTCCAGAGTCACACAGGCATCAGCTAGGTTGACTCTCTCTTCCACCATCTGCCTGAAGCCTGGAAAGACTTCTTGTTTGGCTATTTCAGCGGCCTCCTCCAACTGGATGGAGAAGTCCCTGGTCAGAGTGCTGATTTGGACTGGAGGCTTCAGGTGGGAAAGGCAGCCCTCATGGACCTGGAAAATCACCTCATCCCTCCTGAAGTCACAAGTCATATCTTCCTTACCATAAGGGCAAGAAGTGTACACCAGGAAGTTCCCCCCATGCCGGGTAAAAATCCTGTCTGGTGTGGTATTGTCATCACTGTCACTGTCAAAGCAGTCCTTGGGGATTGGCCCTAACAGTTCATTACCTAAATCTATAGAAAAATGTCGGTCATCAACCGCCATTCCAATAATGGTGCCTGCGGCTAGAGTAATACTCTTTAAGTCGCTGTTATCCACCTCTATTGGAATGGTGTCATGTTCTATGTTGACTAATGGAGTTGGGTTTACCCCCAACCCTTGCTGTTGGAGAGAAGCGTTTAGATGTATGTAAGCATCAGGGTTTTTCAAATGTTGTCCTCTTTTAACTTTCACTTCCAGGGAGAATTGTCGGGTCCTTTCTGGGATGGTGACTTCCTCTTTAATCTGAATTTCAACTGCATAAGGTAGCAATTGAGCTGACCTAAATGCTTTTTCCGGATCATCAAAGCCCATGGGATTATCCGCTAATCGGGACCAAGCTTTGAAGTTTATTAGGTCCAAACTAATGGCAAAGCGATTGAGAATGTCACTGCCTAAGTAAAAGGCGGCAGTGACGTCTCGCACGACCCAACAATTATGGACTATGCTCTTGTTGCCAATGGAGATTTTGAGCATACACCTGCTGGGCAGGAGATGTTTGGAATTGGGTGCTTCCAGGTCCATTTCCCATTTGTCTATCAGTTTGAATGTGGGAATGGCTGGATCTTTTGGGAGTTGGCGGAACATGGCTTCGCTGATGAAGCTCTTACCGTTGTTCACACACACTCGAGCGAGAACAGAGTCCTTCCCATCATTTAACTGGACAGGGATGAACAACTGCTCTCCAATTTGCTGAATATCAGCCAGGCTCTGAGCTGATTTCACATCTTTCTGGACTATAGGAGTGGGAGTTTCTGATTGTGGATTAGTATAGAATTTCAGAGTGTTTCCTTCCAGCGTGGAATACCACTTTAGACTGGAAGGAAGGTTGATTTTCAGAAATAGAGAGGACCCCCCATCACCAGTCTGTTGTCCTACTGCTATTACTGTCACGTCTGGAATTTGGCTATTCTGGAAGTGAAATTCTACTTGGTCAGATTTTTGTTCAACTCTGTTTTAATTTTATTGGTCGGCTAGTCTGGGTCCAGAGGACCTTGTTTACGCAATCTATTAAGGGTGACAACCTCCTCAGGAGGTCATTCCCCAGTAAACAAGGGGTGCCCTTTGGAGTCACTACTATGACCGGGTGTTTCACCTTGTGTCGCCCGATCTTAATGTCCAAGTCTGCAGTCCCCTCAACGGGAATTTCCTTCCCGTCAAAGTTCTGCAGTTGTCCAGGAAGAGAGGTGAGAGGAATTTGGTAATTCTCTCCCCTTCCTGCATTCAGTTCATCAAAGGCCCTTCTGGACAGAAGGGTAGCTTGAGATCCAGTGTCCACCAGTGCCAAAATTGTACCCTGCCCCTGTACTTGTACCGGGGCATAGTATCTTCCCTCCTTCTCCTCAAGGGGGCACAGATAATGCACATTTTTGGACAACTGGTGGGCTAACTTTCTGGTTTTGGACATCGCCTGCGAAGAGATTTGGGCAGAATTCTGTGGAGAGCCTTGGGAATCTGAAAGAAAAAGTTGGCAACTGGAGATCAGAGCCATTGTGGGTTCCCCTGGCTCCGGTTCTGGGCCGCCCCCCCTTTTAGGAGGCAGTCATCAGGATGGGTTTGAACCAGGGGATTTTCTTGCGGTTGGTTCTGGGATGAGATGGTGGGCGGCGGTAGCTCAGTCTCCATATCTCCCCAGTCAGGATTGGAATCCCTTGGGGCCCATTTTTCCTTGGGAGGAGTTCCCCCATCTCTGAAGGAGAAGATCCTTTTCCCAGGATCTTCTGAGGATCCCTCTCCCTCAAATTGGAAGATCTGCACCTCCTCCTCAAACTGAGTCTGTTTGGGTCTTTTGTTTCTCCTACCCCCCCTCTGCTCCTTAGGAGGCAGACTTTCAGGGGCAAGAGATTTTGTTTCCGGTTCCTGGGTTTCCAGGGGCTGTTTACAAGTGAGGAAGGAAGCTTCCTCCAAGGCTTTACACCCCCCTTCCCCTTGTACCTCCTCCCTGGGAACCGGTGAGTTATCGGGGTGCTGCCCCCGTCATTGTTCTGGGGCACCAGGTCCAGAGTTGGGTGCGTTCTGCGCCGGCATGCCGATCTGAGGGTTCTGCTGAGCCCTCAGTATGTGACCCAGATCCCACGCCATGTTTTGAACCTGGCGCTCTAACTGGGAAACCCACTCAGGCTGATACGGGGCCCTGTTTTCTCCCCTGGGCTGATCCCGGGAAGGGTAGCTATCCCTTCTTTGGTAGTACCCCTGGTTGGGAAGATTTGGATACCCCTCCGCCCTTGGCCTCCCCTCTCCCGGATTCGGTTGTCTGGGCTCAGGGAATTGGGGAAAGAAGGGTAGAGGATTTTGGGGCTGGAAGTTGGGTGGATACCTGGGGAAGAAGTTCTGCCCAGGGTTTGGTGAGTTTCTGCCCTCCTGTGAGAAGTTGGGAGGGAAGTTCTCTGGGTTAGGTGCTTGGCTGGATCCACCCCCTAGGGTTGGAGGAGTCCACACATAACCCAGGATGGGTCTGTTCCCTTGTACCGGGGGCTTACATAATCAGGAGAGCGAGGGACCCCATTTGTGGGGCTGCCTCCCTGGCCCCCTGTCTGTGACTGGCCCGAGGACCTTCTGGGCCTAGCATTATTAGGTGCAGGTAGGTTTTTAGGCCCCCCCATCTCCAACTCTAAAACGGGGGTGACCTTTACCTCTGCCACCTTGGCAGCAGCAGGGGTGTTGTTGGCTTTGGGGTTTTTGGGCGCATTATTTTTATTTTCTATTGGCTTCTGCACCTCATAGATCCGGGTCGCCTGTTCAATGACCCAGTCTAAAGATCTTTTCTCGTGAAAATCCCTCACGAGCTGGGTCATTATGTATTTGGGCAAGGCATGGAAAAACGTATTAATAAATTCTCTGCTATCCGTGCGCACCCTTCTTGTGGTCTGTGCAAAAGCACGCTTTAACTCCTGCACAAATTCTTGTGGGGCCTGATCCTCCCCACATTGTAAATTGTAGGCTGCCTTGCGAGCCTCTTGAGGATTTCTATGAGTAGAAAAATGTTTCAAGATGGCCGCCTTATAGGTGGACCATCTTAAATGATTTTGGTCCTCCAGCCCCGCAAAGAAACTGGAGTATTCCGGGGAGAAGGTCCACTTTACATATTGAATACAGCTTTGGCTGTCCTTCAAATGGAAAGTCTCCATCATTTGCTCAAACAACTCTAAGTGCTCCCAAACAGAATACTTGGCGTTCTTATGATAAGGCGTGATGACGCTCCTGATTGCCTTAATCTGCTTTAAGGGGTCCTTAAGCAAGGCCCTTTTTGTCTTATTGGCCCTTTTGGTCCGGGTAACCCTGGTCCATTCATCTTCTGACTCAGAGGCACTGCTCCCAGAGGTTCCCGTCTGTTCTTCCAGGTTTTCCCGGATTCTGCGAGCCTGGGAATGGCTGGCAGAATGTGGGGACCTGGTCTCCTGTGTCCTGTACCGCTCAGAGGAGTCTTCAGATCCCTCCTTGCTGCCAGGATTTGATGGGTACCCCCCCACTGACCTAACTGGGCAGAGGTTTTCAGGATGCCCTTAATGGGCCTACTCACCTGGGGTTCCCCATCAAATTGCACTGTGCTTGGGTGCCCATACCCAGATGCCCGCCCCTCCATTCCTGGGTGGTACTGGCCTATGAGCCCCATGCTTCTGGCTGGATAGTAATCTGCCATCCCTGTGGCCCTGTGCTCATGTGCACCAGGGGACATGGGGGTGGCAGAGTCCAGGGACTGAGAGAAATAAAGGCCTCTGGTAATAGGGCTCCTGGGGTTATGCTCAGGAGTTTCTCTTTCCCAGCGAACCTCATCTCTATCCGCCCCTGCTCCCTGTTGCAATGCAAGAGCCTGCGCCTTCAGTTCCTCAGTTAAGGCCTTACTAGAATCTATCAGTCTCTCCTGCATCGCTACCTGTTGTTGGAGTCTATCATTGTGCTGGCAGAGAGCCTCATTCTCTCTCTGTGCCTCCTGATTGGTCCTGGAGCACTGGGCCAGTCTTTGTTGCAGGAGGGTTACCTCCTGAGCCGTATCCCTATTGGCCTGCTCCTTTCTTGCCAGAGCATCCTCCACCCTCCTGGTGTGTTCTAACAAGTTCTGGCGTTCTTTTTGGAGGTCACCCAGCCCCTGGAGGGCCAAGTGATTTTCTTCTGTTTTTCTTTTTAAATGGCAGACTTCCTGGCCTAAGGCGTCTCTTTCCTGGCTAAGAGCCTGCATTTGTGCCGCCAGGTCGTCCCTCTGCCTTTGAAAGGCACCAGCTTTCTGGCGTTCTTCATCAAACTCTGCCTGGGTATCCAGGTCTTTCAAAATCAGCTTGTTGCTCTCTGCCTTCACTCTATCTAGATGACTTTGCAGGGTGGCTACCTGCTCCGTGCATGCCCTGTTAAAGTCTAATTGTTGCTCCAGCTTTTTCTGGCTCTGCAGTAGGGAGTCCAAACCTTCTTGGTACTCCTTCTGCAAGGCCAGAAATCTGGTATCCTGGTCAGCCTTTTCCTGTTGCAGGATGTCCATATCCTTCTTTATTTTAATGATGTGCTGTCTACTCTCATTTTCTGACTCCTGGCTCCCCTGCAGCCTCTGCTCAGAAGAGACCAGGTCAGATTGGACCTTCTCTAACGCCATCTGTCGCTTATTCGCCAGATCTTGGCTTTCAGTACATTTATCCTGCATGTCTCCCATATATAGGTACAGGTATGCCGCTATCCTAACCATCTTGTCTTGTTCATCCTTAGCTTTAGGAGCCATGTATAGTTCACTCAGGGCCACATGTAAGGGACCCTGATCTCTCCATATATCTGACCCTGTTTCCGTGACCTGTTGCGTGATGGCCTGCAACCAGACCATGCGGTCCTGGTGAGTCCACTCACCTCTCACAAATAACTTATGTAAGAAGTGCTCTCTGGCTATTTTCATGTCTATAAGGTCGTCATTCTAGAGATTGGTCTCTGTCCTGACTTACAGAAGTTTATATTTTATTTTTGCAAAACAGACCTTTTCCTTAGAGCGTTCCTTTGAGGAATGCTTTACAGCGTAACACAGCGTGCTGATCTGACCGGATATGTGTATCTGGTCAGCTGGCACGCTGTATTAATCTGCACAAGTGATAGATCTAATCCAAACGTCCGGCACGAGCCCCCAATTTGTAAGAGGATTCAATTCAACACTACAGCTAAGTCAATGCCTAGTCTGGGATACTGAATGGAAACCCTTATTGATATATCTTTATGTCCAGTTCATGCGTTCTGGATGACTACCCCTATATAACACCCCTCTCTTGGAATCCCCCTGACCCCACTGAGCCAAGAAGTAGTTCTGTTTTGCAAGTTAAAAGGTTTATTTGAGAATTTAAACAATATAGATATATATCACACTTTATAATAAATTAATAATTGGATATCACACTTAATCTGATCAGTAATCAATAATGGATAGTCTGGCACTAGCACACTTGTGAATAGGAACAGAAGAATAAGGTGGTAGAGAATACTTTATATAAGTTCAGATGGATGTAATGTTGAATGAAAATGCAATACAGAAAATACTCAATATGATTTGAACAATAAAATGTAATCACTTTTCTCTGGCAATCCCCTCCCCCCCTTTATGCAATGCAAAGAAATGGAAGGAAAGCACACAGTTCTCAGAAATGCAATCAAATGTAATTCAGTTCACCCCAGCAAGCTTTGACTACAGATCGGAGTTTTAAACACAGGCCCAAAATGCTTTTACATGTGCTGGCAATGAAGTGAAAAATATGCTAAAATGCTTTTAATTCCCCCTAGAGGTTCAGGTTGAGGATTAGTTGGTTTAAATTGGTTCAGGCTTACTTTAGCAATATTCTAGGAATGATTGGCAGGTTGCAAACGACTTTCTAACAGTTCTAGCAAGAAGCTGCTGTTTTCACATGTGGAGGAATTTTCAAATCGCGGTAAAATTCGCGCGTGCGTTTTTCGCGATTACAGAGGAACTACAAGGACTAGCACTATCATTTTGGGGTCATAGGACAGCCTAGGATCTCAGCTTCCAGATGAAAATTACTGCAAGTCTCTAGGACAAACGGTCACGAAGATATGAGCGATATGGTAAAGGTCGTTTTTCAGATTTGAAATTTTAAAGTTCAAAAAGACAAGTGACAGCTAGCAACTAGAAAATGACAGGTGACAGTTAGGAGGCAGTTCTACTTAGATTAAAATAGCTTGGATAAGATTATTTTAACTAAGAGATTGGTTCTGCACAGTTCTGCTATGTACTCACAATATATTTAGAAATAGAATGGGCCTCGCCACGGATCTGGTCAGGTTTTAGACTGGACTCTGGTCTGGTCTCGGCACTTCACAGTGATCTGGGTCAGCTCTCTGGTTCTGCTAACAGCGGTCTGGGTCAGCTCTGCTCTGCCTCTGGTTCTGGGTATTGATAGATTTGAAGTCTCTATGTTGGCTCTCTGAAGGTTGATGGAGGTAAAGTATGGATTTTCCCGGCAGAGCGTCCCGCAGCAAATGGATTTGAAAGTCCCTATCTGTCCTGACTGTCTGCTTTTATGTGTTTTGAAAATGGGTGTGTGTGCAGCATCACTAGGCTCTACCCCTCTCCACTTGTCATTGGCCACTTCATCCTCTTCCCCTTGATTGGGGGAATGAAATGAAGTGTCATCATGATGAGGTCTGTTTATGGTACAGAGAACCCACCCCTGTCAAATTACACACAATCTATATTTTGACCAAAAAGACATATTTCATAGCTACACAGTGGTTTGAAATTACATGCACCCATCATGCATTTACTGATGGTAGCCCCTGTCCAAATCTGCTCTTCCTGGGAGCTTGCATTCAGAAATGGCGACATTTGCACTTTTTAACTGGTTTCGCAATATCGGACATTACCCCAAATTTACACACATGTGCGCAAGGAGTATGGACATTAATTGATGAAGTGTCAGATTTTTAACATGCATACATTTTAAGTAATACCCTCTTAACTGCTAGCTTGCCCCCAGATCATGCCACCGGTTCTAAAAACCTCTTAAAATGTGGGCAGAAAAATCACAAGAATTATGGTATCATTTAAATAATTTTCACAAGTCCGTACTATGAGTTATTCATCTTTTTAGAGTTATGTTCTGGCCCCAAAGGGGTGTGGTTTCCCCCCAGCACAAGGTTGAATTTCTGGTTTTTCCAGTTCTGCCAAGCCAGCTTGCTCTCACAGGCAGTGCTCCTCCCCTTTCCTTCAGGAGGAAGCCACTTTTTACGGCCCCCATAATAAAACATTTGCCTGAGTCAGGACAGGGCTTTGTTCAATTTCCTGCAGAGCCCAGGTAATTCAATCAGAGAAGTGTCATATCCCTTTTGGTGGGAGCAGCAAAAGGGCAGCTAGGCCTGGGAACACAGCTGTTGTGCAAGTCTCAACTCCTGTCGGGGGTAGCTGGTGGGCAGAATTCAGTTCCTTAATCCAGGTTTCAGATAAAATGTCACTTTTTGTTACCCAGTTTAAGTCAAGACAATTTTTACATATGCAGCTAGAATGCTGATTTTAAGTTTAAAACTATGACATTTAAACAATTGAAACCTGTGTGACACTCAAAAGTAGGTCACTCATTTCTTTTAAACATTAGATTTTTAGTGTCTTTCAGTCCAAATTTACTTAAACTGCTGAAATCCACAGCTCAGCCAGTCTTGTTATAAACCTTCAAGTCACTTCAGAATATAACTTTACATTGTATCCACCTCTCAGTAAGTCTTTCTTTGGCCTGCTTTGGGTTCATTTATTCAGTTTTACACCAAGTCTGGTGGTTTTAAAATGCCGGCTTTCTGATAGTGGTGAGTACTGGTACTGCAACCATTTTTGGAATTTAAGAAAATGAATTCCCCACAATTCTAGGTTGCTTTTGGCAATCAGCATTGCCATTCCCAATGGTTTCAGACTACTGTGTGGGTAGTCCAATGGTGGTTTTAGGCAGTGCCCTTTTGTGCCCATAACATCGGCAAAAATGAGTGGCAGCCTATTCTTCATGCATTTCCCTGTTCATTTTCTGGGAAGCTCTGGCCATCATGATGTTTTCCATGTCAGTACTGCACAGTTTTGAGGTAGGGCTTGGATGCATGGATAAAAACATCCCACAACCCTCACTCTGTCCTTCTCTTAGTCTGCTCCTCCGCACCGTCTACCTCTCCCCTTTCACCCCCGTGACCTCTTCAGTCTGTCTGTCAACCCTCTGCGCGACACGGGAACCAACTCCATGCCCCTCGGCCCCCGAGCCTCCAGCCCCACTGCTCTGCCTTAAGCTGAGCAGCAACCTGGGGACAGAGGGACATATAGCTGCTCTGTTGTTCAATGCTGCAGGCGAGACCCTTCCACCCAGAATTTCCAGAGGTCAGATTCAGGCATGAAGCCGAAGGCCAGCCCGCAGAGCTTTCTCCGTCTAGCGAGCGTTGTGTCCCCTATTCGCTGCCAACCCCACTCAGTCAAGCCGAATAATGATTTCCAGCAGGACAGCAGTGAAAGGGGGCATTGTTTTACTGAACGTTTTCAGAACTTCTAAAAACACGTTAAAACGATAAAATATATTTTTTCGACCTAGGAATTCAGACTGGTAGTGTCAGAGTCGCGCCTCTTTTAATCAATAAAACAATGTGCAAAGATATACTGTTGCAACATTAAAACATGTATGTGTTGTATATCGCTATTAAGGACACCTCAGAAAATCACACTTTGAATGCTTTATTCACAATGAAGCAATGATTGAAATAGAGGCTTTTTGGAATTGCCCAAAGTTGCGAGTGAAGGTCTCATTGCATACATCCCAACATTATCCATTCCATTAGGGAAACGTAAGTCTGCCCAGCCCTAGTTTTATTTTTGCATTCTGGGACTTGTAGTCCAGGTTTTATAATGGGGCAATCCAGGACTAGACTAATGTTTACTGAATTAAATGGATGAAGCTGGCATCTATGTCATGGACTTTAGCTTTGATGAAGTTGTGAAGATGTACTAAGCTTATACAACTTTTTCTTAGACTTGATTGTGATTGTATTTAAATGATTAATTACTCTTTTATAAGTACCATAAAACAGTCTCTAAGGGTGGTGCTGCCATATGGCTGTTTCAAGGTGTTTGAACATTAGACATTTCAAGCAAAACATTATAATTAAACCTCAACATAGTATAACATGATCTAACAAGCTGTTAAAACGGAAACAGGCATCACATTCTTCCCCCCACTCCCCAAAGGTGTGAATAAATACGTACAAATGCAAGTTAAAAAAAAACAACACTAAGGTGACTAGTTAATTTGCATTTAGCTTTGGGGAAAGAACACATTGGGCCCCATTATAACCCTGGCGGTAGCCGTGCTGTTAAAACCGGCACAGCTGCCGCCGGAGTTGCATCCAGGGCCGGCACCCGCGAATGGCCAGTTACCAGGTCATGCCGGGTCATGAGCTTGCTCGCTCCAAAATCAGCACCAACAAATTTACGCCCCACCACCTTTCAAAATTACCAGCCGCCACTGACAGCTTGTTGTGTGACCATTGAAAAGAATAAAAGGGGAGCTATACAAGAGATCTTAAAATTCAACCCAGGGCCATGTGGTAGACCATAATATTAGCACCCGACTACTTAAGTCTTAGTGACCAGGCTCAATGTATACATTTGGAAACAGCAAATACTGCAACCGGATCCCTGGCATTCATACAAAGTTCCATGGCTTCTTGGGGCCGCCCCACATTCCTAACTTTAAAAAGGGGTGCCATTTAGCAACGTCTCAAATCGCTAAATTTACTACAAAAGAACATAAAGTGCATGATCGATTAATTAGCTGCTCCACAGGTTACACATTCTGGGCTGTTCCTCTGCCTCCATTTAGCTGTAAAAACGGCTACTTTCAAGACAATACTGCATAATTGTACATAAAGGGAGTGGGCGTATCCTGGACTAACATTGTCAAGGTATTCCTCGAAACTGTGTACCCGCGGCTTGTGAGCCAAATACATTTGCCCTGTACTCAGAGCCAAACAATCCAGCTTCATCTGGTTAACCACTAGGTGATGGTATGCATGCTTCACCATAAACCTAGTTCCTCGGGCCTCTCCCATAGCAGAAGCATATTGAGTTTTATAAGCCCTGCGTGAATGAACCTAAACCACGGTAGCGATTGCCCCACCCAGTGATAGGGAATTAGACAGAGTCAATTAGTATGGTGCAAGATGTCCGTTTGACCAGATCCTGGCCCAATACAGCACAGGTCTGCTGGCCAGAGCCCCTCAGTTGCGAACCAATTGCCCCACAACTCTGCTCCATACAATGCTGCCGGGAGAGCTTTTGTTCTGTATAATTCCAGAACTGGCCATATCTCCCCACTGCCATGGCTGCTAAAAATATTCTGCAGTCCACAGTCCCCCACAGTATTTGTCACAGTATTTGTCCAGTACCCTTACAATGCTGGTTCGACCATTGGCAGCTCTCTGTAAACTGAATACACAGGTAGTCATAGGTGGCGACTTGGTCCAGGATCTTGCCCTTACACTCAATACTCAGCGTGACCCTTTTGGCCAACCTATGCCTAAAGACCATTGCCTTTGTCTTATCCCTATTAATCACCAACTAAAGGTGCCTACAATTCCCCATAAAGTTGGCAACATTTTTCCTCAGGCCCATATGGTGTAGTTGACAGGATAACTGCGTCATCGGCAAAGAACAGTGCAGGACACCTTACCTGACCAAGCCTAGGGCGTCGAGACTATCTGCCACAAGTTCTGCGACAATTTGACCAATATACATTGAAAATAATAGGGGTGCAAGTGCACACCCATGACGCACTCCCTTCTCCACTGGGGAAGAGTTTGTTAGTCCCCCCCCCAGTCCCCACTTCACTGAAGCCTTATTTTAGCTCCATAACAACATAAGGACGTTTTTAATGTTGTAGGGATGCAAATGTTGTTGCCTCCACTTTGTTAAATCAAGCCTGTTATCTTCTATGACATGTTAGCTGAAAGAGTGTTTTCAGAACTCTGCTGCCCAAGATTTAGAGAAGGCAGTGTGTTCTGCAATGGAGTTAAGTAAAGGTACTTGTTGAATCCAGTTGTCTACTTTCCGTTAGGTCAGAAAACAATCTTTCGAAGAAGCGATCAGAAAATGAGCAGTCTGCCAAATGGACACAAGTGAGGGAAGGTTGGAAGAGAAATGTTGATTTCAATGCAAATATCTGGTTTCATGTAAGTTGCCTGCTGTCACCCCATGAGAAGTACCTAGACTGGTCTGGAATATGAATGTTTCAGGCAACTTAAGCACATTTATATATGCAGTCTTGTCGAATGTTAAAGCTTTTGCATATATTGAAGTGGTACAAGTGCATTTTTATAAAAATGTTGAATAAAAAGAGCTCAACTTCCTTCTCATTGTCACAGCTCCGGTGTTAGCAGGGGGCAAAATGGGAATCAGACAAGTTACCATCTGCTGCTGCCTATGTACATCCAATCGCTTGGTTTAGAATTCCATTAAAAAATGACAAAACAACAAAGTGAAAATTTTAAACTGCCTTGGCGTAAACTCCTTAGTCGAGTAAAGACAGTTGGAGAAGTTTCTTGGAATTTATGGCGGTGCATTCTTACGGTAGAGTAACGGATAAGGGGTACCCTGAACATTCATAGATGGGATGCAACAGCATTCCACATAGCTACGAAGCACAGGCAGCTTTTATAACAACATCCTATGTACATCATTTCTTGTTTATTCCATTTTCCAAAATACCCATAACTCCAAGAGGAAAAGTAAGTAATATGTCTGGCGTTCCAGCACAACATTACCTTTGCAGGTGTGGTTTAGGCTATGGGTATTGCCAGCTTGTCTTTATAGTAATTGATAATGTTTCTTAACTCTTTAGAGTTTGTTGGACTGTACAATGCATTAGAATAATTTGAGATGTGTGGTTTAGACAGATTTCCTGCTGGCGTTTGAGGTACTCTTTCACAGGTGAAGTCCAACCTTAATCTAAAACCTAATTTCTGTAAATGTTACTTATAAACTAAACTGTTATGCATTGTGTGGCATACTTTGCAGTTCATTCTCCTTGTATTGCTGAGCACACAGCTGAATGCCAGCAAAGACACTTGATTACTGAGCAGGGATGCTGTTTACCTGCTTAACACTGGGCAGCTTCTCTAAAGAAGACTGGACGGATATCTTGATCTGACACCACAGACCTTTTACCTTGACAGCTGTTTACCAATTTGTGTACCTTAGGCACATTGTTTTTGTTCTGTCTCACACCTTTCTATGGCTTTGGTTATCCTTACACAGGTTTCTTGATGGACTTGCGCATTTAGATTTCCTCTTTGCCGATTTAACTTCTGTAAAATCTGTTTACGCTTGCACAATTTGGGTGGCTACAAACTTCTGAAATGTGGTGCCCAGGAGGGCAAGTAGTGCCTAATTCGGAACATCATTTTAGTGCCCACCTGTGGGAACTGTGTGCTTGACTAAAACGTAGGCGTACATTTATTATTGTAAAATGAATAAACATTTTTAACATTTACCTTTCTGGAGGGAAAATTCTAATTTTTGCAATGGTTTAAAAAATGCATGTCATGTTTATTTGAACATAAATTTAGTTGCTTAACACAGTGTATGTGTATGTTGATTAGAAGTAACTCCAGTGATAATGGGCATTTACACCAATGAAACTAATGAGGTTCTGGCCTTTTTGCATATTAAGGAGCATTTTGGAAACATAAGAAAGACAAAAAGCTTTTTTATCTGTCATATATGTCTGTTAGAGTTAAATGACTGAATGACTAAATACCTAATGCACGCTGGAGTTTGGTACACATTTCCTTTTTTTTTTTAAACAATATTCACCCTAACAATAACCTTTGTAAATATCAAGCATGTATACATGTTTGCCCATCAAAGACAATAACTGTCATAGTGTATTGACTGCCAACAGCTCACTCATTGTTGTGGCTCAAAAAACCTACATGTATAAAAGTTACCTTTTTTATTTTTTAATTGTTTATGCAGATTGTAAAATACATTAACAAGCAAAGCAAGACAAAATAATAAAAAAAAAACGATATCATTCATAGATACAGTTACAGCACAAAACCATCAAAGCCAAGAGAATAAAAGCAATAAATATGATCAAAAACATCAGTGCAAATTATTTAAAAACATTTGACTCACAACATAGCAGATTCGGCCGATAAAAGATAGTACCATTTTGGACGACATTGCACAAAGGTATGTTGTCTTAATACCAGTAAAATTGTCCTTTCACTAATGTCCGAGTAGACTAGGCAAAAGAAGACAAAATGTAAAAGATCTTCTAAATCTGCATTACACATGGGGCAACATCAGGCCTCGAAGGGAACATGCCACTTAGCAGTATTGGCACTCAACCCGAGCCCATCAAAACAGGCTCTAGTAATCAACCAACGATCAGATTTGTTGTCACTCAAAGTGAGATAAGAGCCAACAGGGCTGACTATTGTGTTTTTCTTATTTGCATTGATTGCTAATTCCTTGGACTCCTGCTGTTCTTTAACGTTAAATCTAAAATTGTCTTGAATTACGCTGAGAAGTGTCAAGTTGAATTTAATATATCGCAAACAAGGAATCTTCATCGAAACATCTTTGAGTAAAAAACTGCGTGAGAGCCTCCTTCAAATTTGCCCAAATTTCTAACCAATGCAAAAGTCGAGCAAGATACATTCTTCTTCCAAAAAACACACTCCTATCTGTACATGGACTGCAAAAGTTGTAGTAGAGCCAATGCCCAATCATTTTTAAAGAACGTGTTCTCCATGATTTGTAATTCCAGCATAGTCACATCACCCCATAGTGTAGCACCATAATTAATTGCTGCCTTTGTTTGAGAAGCGTTGATCTGTAGAATCATTTGCAGCGGCAAGACCTGGCACATTGCCATATATTGAGAAACCCTGCCTAATATCTGGCACATTCTAGTACATTGTTTTTCAAAGTGGGATTTACCAGATATCGATGAAGAAAAATGCATACCCAAATAATGAATAAAACCTGAACTCTAGGAATGGCTGCCCCATTACATAGCATCTTAATCATCTTTATGGATTTACAGACGATAACAGCAGGTTTGCCAGTATTGATCTTTAGGTCCAAATCATTCATAAACTGGGTATAAACGGTTATCCTCTTTTGGAGGGCACTAGGGGTGTGGGCCATTAAAACGGTATCATCCATATAGGTCAGTACTGGAAAAGCTTGATTGCCCAATCTGGAAAAAGCTGACCAAGATTCTACAAGGGAGGGCCTTCTCTAAGCCATTGATATTGAGAAGAAGGAAACCAATACACAGTTGCTAAAAAACTATCCAAAAGGCCAAATGAGCACAGAACCTCTTTGCAAGGGAATGCAGGTTTTATTACATGCAAAAAGGTCTTAGATGGTCCCATAGAACCAAACTGACACAGAACTCTGAGATCTTCAAAGGGTTACATCTTGTTATAGGCTGATAAGTCATAATTAACAATACTGACAGATTTGTGAGTTACATCATAATCCCACCGCCCTCATTGGCTCCCACCTCTATATATGCTAATGTATCCCTCCCTGTAGTCCCTGGACCGATTGGCCACACCTAATCTAAGCTCATTACCTTATACACGTGGTCCGCTACATCGTCATTATGGAACCTAGGTACGGGATTGATCATTTTCACCCATTAATAGCCTAATAGTTTGCAACCATCACGTGATGTGCACCCCTCTGGGTCTGCCCTGATCAAAAAATGCATGTCATGTTTATTTGAACATAAATTTAGTTGCTTAACACAGTGTATGTGTATGTTGATTAGAAGTAACTCCAGTGATAATGGGCATTTACACCAATGAAACTATTGAGGTTCTGGCCTTTTTGCATATTAAGGAGCATTTTGGAAACATAAGAAAGACAAAAAGCTTTTTTATCTGTCATATATGTCTGTTAGAGTTAAATGACTGAATGACTAAATACTTAATGCACGCTGGAGTTTGGTACACATTTCCTTTTTTTTTAAAACAATATTCACCCTAACAATAACCTTTGTAAATATCAAGCATGTATACATGTTTGCCCATCAAAGACAATAACTGTCATAGTGTATTGACTGCCAACAGCTCACTCATTGTTGTGGCTCAAAAAACCTACATGTATAAAAGTTACCTTTTTTATTTTTTAATTGTTTATGCAGATTGTAAAATACATTAACAAGCAAAGCAAGACAAAATAATAAAAAAAAAACGATATCATTCATAGATACAGTTACAGCACAAAACCATCAAAGCCAAGAGAATAAAAGCAATAAATATGATCAAAAACATCAGTGCAAATTATTTAAAAACATTTGACTCACAACATAGCAGATTCGGCCGATAAAAGATAGTACCATTTTGGACGACATTGCACAAAGGTATGTTGTCTTAATACCAGTAAAATTGTCCTTTCACTAATGTCCGAGTAGACTAGGCAAAAGAAGACAAAATGTAAAAGATCTTCTAAATCTGCATTACACATGGGGCAACATCAGGCCTCGAAGGGAACATGCCACTTAGCAGTATTGGCACTCAACCCGAGGCCATCAAAACAGGCTCTAGTAATCAACCAACGATCAGATTTGTTGTCACTCAAAGTGAGATAAGAGCCAACAGGGCTGACTATTGTTTTTTTCTTATTTGCATTGATTGCTAATTCCTTGGACTCCTGCTGTTCTTTAACGTTAAATCTAAAATTGTCTTGAATTACGCTGAGAAGTGTCAAGTTGAATTTGATATATCGCAAACAAGGAATCTTCATCGAAACATCTTTGAGTAAAAAACTGCGTGAGAGCCTCCTTCAAATTTGCCCAAATTTCTAACCAATGCAAAAGTCGAGCAAGATACATTCTTCTTCCAAAAAACACACTCCTATCTGTACATGGACTGCAAAAGTTGTAGTAGAGCCAATGCCCAATCATTTTTAAAGAACGTGTTCTCCATGATTTGTAATTCCAGCATAGTCACATCACCCCATAGTGTAGCACCATAATTAATTGCTGCCTTTGTTTGAGAAGCGTTGATCTGTAGAATCATTTGCAGCGGCAAGACCTGGCACATTGCCATATATTGAGAAACCCTGCCTAATATCTGGCACATTCTAGTACATTGTTTTTCAAAGTGGGATTTACCAGATATCGATGAAGAAAAATGCATACCCAAATAATGAATAAAACCTGAACTCTAGGAATGGCTGCCCCATTACATAGCATCTTAATCATCTTTATGGATTTACAGACGATAACAGCAGGTTTGCCAGTATTGATCTTCAGGTCCAAATCATTCATAAACTGGGTATAAACGGTTAACCTCTTTTGGAGGGCACTAGGGGTGTGGGCCATTAAAACGGTATCATCCATATAGGTCAGTACTGGAAAAGCTTGATTGCCCAATCTGGAAAAAGCTGACCAAGATTCTACAAGGGAGGGCCTTCTCTAAGCCATTGATATTGAGAAGAAGGAAACCAATACACAGTTGCTAAAAAACTATCCAAAAGGCCAAATGAGCACAGAACCTCTTTGCAAGGGAATGCAGGTTTTATTACATGCAAAAAGGTCTTAGATGGTCCCATAGAACCAAACTGACACAGAACTCTGAGATCTTCAAAGGGTTACATCTTGTTATAGGCTGATAAGTCATAATTAACAATACTGACAGATTTGTGAGTTACATCATAATCCCACCGCCCTCATTGGCTCCCACCTCTATATATGCTAATGTATCCCTGCCTGTAGTCCCTGGACCGATTGGCCACACCTAATCTAAGCTCATTACCTTATACACGTGGTCCGCTACATCGTCATTATGGAACCTAGGTACGGGATTGATCATTTTCACCCATTAATAGCCTAATAGTTTGCAACCATCACGTGATGTGCACCCCTCTGGGTCTGCCCTGATCAAAATAAACTGGGGAGGTCAACCCTGCTTTTGATTCGACAATACGCTTTCTCATTATACCAGACACCATGGCATGCACAAGTGGCCTTCCCTTCCTTTGCACTAATGTATTGCCATCACCTCTGCTCCTCCTGTTCCAAATCACGGAATGTTTTATACACAGCTCCCCACTTATGTCCTTGGATCTCCAGGTGCCCAGTAATGATGTGACTGCAACACCGCTCTTGAGTCTGAATTTCAGGGATTTATTTGTCTCCGACGATATGTGTGCATGTAGTTCAAATGGGATGGCCAGTTGGGGTGAGGACAGTAGTCTGCTAAATGTTTGCTTTCTCGTTGGCACCACAAAACCTTATGCCCTGCTCTCATGAATTTGTGCTTCAAAAGGGGTATCCCAACTAACATTCCGTTCCCATCACGTTCATCTTGGCAGCTGGATACAATTAGTGTTCATCTGTACACTGTGGTCACCTCTGACATCGGCTTCTCTTCTCAATGCTGTTGTGCCCTCGTTCAGATTGGGAAGGAAGAGTCTCTTATTACAATGAATGATTGTGCCTATAGGTATAGTGCAATTCCCTCAGAAGCAAAAGGAATACTGTGCCAGTCTCTGTACTTCTGCTGGTTTCTCACTTAGCTCGATCCATGTTAACTTTGGCACGTAAATTCCCTATATTCTTCCACTGTTGTTGTTTACACGTGCCACTACATCTTCATAAAATCCCTAATAAGACCCCTGCTGCACAGCTCACCACACCTGTCACCCATCTATTGTTCAAAAACAACACTCCTTCCATCTTCAGCAATGGTCGTATGTGACATTGGCTTTTTGTTTGTTCATGGCACATTCTTCATCGTCTCTGTCCATTATTCCAGCTTGGACCGAGTGCCCCTGGAAAAGACTTTGTACTCTGCATATTGCTAGGTGTATGAGGCATTGCGATATAAGAGGCAGCATTTCCTGGGATATAAACAACTTGGACGTGCCAATCGCAGTAGGTATTAAAGATCATACATAGCAGCTCTCGTTTGACCTCTCACTACCCACCTCACACATGTGATCCTACCACATGTTGTCCAACTCCAGGTGGTGCACATCTGCTACAGTGTCAAGGACCACTCCTTTGTAATGATTGTAATATATCTGCCTCAGTTTCCCTTCTTGTTTGTGTTACCCCAAAGTGATATCTGTTTGACTTTCATACCCCCCTTTTATGTTCCCAACCATATCAAATAAATACACAACCCCATTAAACCTGTTATAACAAGAAAACAACCTATACAACATAACATATATATTACACAATGCTTGAAAAGCTGAACCTGCAATGGAGGAGAAATACCAGGGACCAAGGCAGAAAAATGCAAGCTGGTAATCACATTGTAAAGGTAGTCCCATTTCAATATTCTTGGGACGTGTGTCGCAACATATTCTTTAATATCATGGAAGAGTTTGCAGAGCAACAGAATCTGCATAAGAACAAGTACAACAAGATAATCTTTAAAATCGCTCATTACTGGGTACATGGTCGGGAGAAGGTGGAGCGGTATTGGGTGCTTTCCAAACATAGGATAAATGGACCCAGTACAACATTCCATAAAAGGAAGAGCAAAGAAGGTACAGTAAATAGCTGTGTAAGGACCTGTTAGAGATCTTGTTGGGCTATATTTAGAATCTTGTGGTATTTTGATATGGCAGTATTTTATACCTCTTGGCAATATATTGTGGTAAACCTATTAGGGTATTTATATAGTGGTGAGACTAATTTCAGAACACTGCCTAGTAATGGTTTCACCAGGGTCACTAACAGTAAACAAATGCTCAACGCAGTACACTCTGAATAATTAACTCATGTTCTCCTGTGATATTTTATCTACAATATCACTCTTATGCCCTTTTGGCTGTGTTTCAAAATACATCAAACATGCAAATGAAATACAAAACAGCCTCGCAAAGTGAAACAATTTACTGTGACTAACTTTGCTTTGGTATTTTTCATACTGCACGTTTACATCTCTATGAATGCCAACTCAATGAGACTGATTGCAGAATAAATACACTGAGAGTAAATCACTTTTTTGAATTATTATTCTTTTATCAGAAACTAGAAATATGCAAGTTTACATAGAATGACAAGTGCACCACGTTGTAATTCAACACAAGCAAAGTTTTTCCTGCAATGGATTTCAACGCTCTAGCTGCGATAATGTGCGAGCTCTGCCTGTTGTTGGCCTTGAACATCACACAAAGCTAGCAGAACCTAAATCACTCTAAATCACAGCTAAACTTGGAGAAATATAATCAGAGTTTTACATGCACGTTTAAATGATTATTATCAATGCAGCACCTAAAAATGAACTGAATTATTTAACTTATGCAACATAGTATCAAAACATCCACTTCAACATGCTCCTCAATTACTTGTATAACTACCAAAATCTGTTTGCGATAGTTCCTGACTCAGCTTGGCAGAAACCCACAAAGTCCTTCCCCAGCCTTTCAGCTTGCTTCACACAGGGTCATTCACAGATAAGGTTCCTCGAGACTACAGCTCTTCTAAGGACTTCCAACCCAGGAGAGAGACATGCAGCCTGCAGCATTGCAGACAGTCAGAAAGAACACCGGAGACTCACCCTCTCAGGAACCAGCACTTCTGCTCCCTTCATCAGTGAGTGAGAGAATTACCCAGCCCTCTCTGCCTCAAACCCTTTTCTAAAACCCATGTGTCACTCAAAAAGCACCTTTCCTTGATAAATTAAAATAGCACGTGATTTCCTCTGTGCCTTTACCTGAGATACAAACTACATCGCTGAAGAGAAATTGTTATAATCCTATGGCACTTCCTGCTCCAAGACAATGCAGTGTCTTTAGCAGGATAGTTCTCACATTCCACACTTTAAATCACAGCGCAGCATCAATCTGCATCCAGTTTATATCAAGGACTGGTTTGCACTACATGTTATTATGGGAGTTATATGTTAAATAGGTAAGGTCAATGAGTATATTAGTTTCATGTTAGTTTTATTTATATAGTGCAACTCAGCCCATTAAATTAGCATTGTGGATCAAAGTGATTATTTTCTAGTATGTGTACTGTGCATTGGCATCTATTTAGATTCAGCCCAAGTCTCATACCCTTGAGTCACATATATGAGTCTCACACCCTTGGCCCTAGTTAAAATTCAAACATTCACTACAATGTGGATGATGAAATGCAGAGCCTACATTCCTAAAGACCCTGGAACTTCTTGTCACTCCAAAGGCAAATGAAAAATCTAACAAATATTCGATCCTCTGGATATAATGGAGGAGGTGGCAGGCTCAGTTAATCTGTCAGAATGGCTTCATCTGTTTCTTTTCTTTTAGGAGTGATCGGACGAGAGAGAAGTCTTATAGACTTTGTCAATTCCCTAAAATACCCCTGAAACACCTCCCCCAAAACTCTGGCTGCCCTGTGTGCATCCGATGCTGTGCATGTAGGAGAAAGAGGTGAGTGCATTCTTCCTTCCCATTACTAACTTATGGGAGGACAAGTGGTGCTCTTTACTGGACTGCGTTCTGAGGCTGAATAGAGCCAAAGGGAAACATTACATCCAGTTACTCCCTAATGTTGTACAAATCTTTGACAACATTAACTTCAAAAGCCTGTTCTTTTTTCTACAACCCTGTTCACCTGGGGATGGTAAATTGAGCACAGTTTATGCGCTATCCCCAAAAGGGATGCTATCTCTTTAAAAGAATCAATAACAAAGTGAGTCCCACTGTCTGACTTTAGGACCTCACATACCCCCCAGCGAGGAAAGACCCTGCAGACCAAAAATTTGGCAGCTGACAATGCATCTGGTTTTGAGCAGGGACCAGCCTCAACCCAACAGAAAAATTGGCACACCACAACAATATCGGCTCAATCCTTACACATTGCAGACTTCATCACCACACACAATCTCGACTTCATAGTTATCACAGAATCATGGCTCCATGCGGCTGCTGGCCCTGCCCTTGCCATCCCAAATAATTACACGCTCTTCAGGATGGACAGACCCTCTGCTAAAGGAGGAGGCATTGCCATCATAGCAAAAAACACAGTTAACATCCGAGAAATACCAAACACCTTGTTAACCTCTGGGGAAATACTCTCAGCGTAAATCATGCCATCTCCCACTGCCACCCTGAACATCCATCTGGTCTACAGACCCCCAGACCTTATACTATCATTTGAGAATGATGTAGCCCAACTCCTCTCTACCAATACCAAACCTAGCTCCCTGACTATCATTCGAACATGAATGTACAACACTACATAACAGATTTAAAGCACGAGGATACAAGACAAGATTCATAAAAGCAGCTTCGGACAAAGCCCATAAGATCACTAGAGATCAAACTCTTAACCCAACAAACTCAGGATCAGTAGATAAAAGACCGGACACTGTAAAATTCATCACCACTTTCTGTGCAAATAATAGAATTTTACGAATAATACTACGCAAAAATTGGCATCTCTTGAAACTAGATGAACACATTCGCAAATACATTGACGACCACCCAACAATGATCTATAGAAGAGCCAAAACAATCAAATCAACTATCAGTCCCTCTATGCTACCGGAAGAAGATCAACATCCAAGACATACCTGGCTACAAACAACTAGCCTGGGGTTTAGAAAATGTGGGTGCTGTACAATGTGCAAACATGCACATGGTCCCACTATGAAATTTACAGACAGTTTTGGTATATCCACCATGATTAAAGAAAACATTAATTGCAAATCAAAATTTGTAATATACGCAATTATCTGTATTTGTAATAAGATATATGTGGGCAGCACCATTCGTGAGTTAAGGATACGAATAAGAGAACACCTCTCATCAATAGGGAGCCAGGACTCCTCACTTCCACTTGCAGTTCATTGGCAACTGAGCCATCAAATGGATGACAAAAATGGTATTAAATTTATTGGCCTCAAAAAAATCAGTATAGGAAGAAGAGGGGGAAATCGAGAACTTTCCTTGAGACAACAGGAAGCCCGTACCATATGCCACTTTAGAGCTACAAGAGTGGGCCTTAACTCGGACAATGAGATGGGAGTTTTCCTTTGATTTAATGAAACTTATGCTTCTTTGAATGTAACATTTGACTTAGAGTCTATATGTTATCTACGATATCAATACTGAATAATATTTTTGGATTGAGACTTGTCGACACTAATTAATATTAATACTATAAATAGTTTATGTCTATTTGGTGCTCTATTATATATACTAATATGCAAGTGAAAAATTAGCTACCCCATATATAACACACAACCTATCAGCTACAGGCTTCCACCGATGGAATTTACACTTACCCCCGTACTATATCTCTGCAATTTAAGACGAATGCAAATACTATTGAATTATACCTAATACAAAGAACTTTCCCATTAATATGGGGAAACTGCTCTCAAACATAATTATTTAGTCGCATATTTGATCGGGTGTCCATACTAAGTCCCGACCCGATTTTCACACAAAAGCTAAATTCGAAACGTTTACACTTCTAAAAGATGGCGCCCTGTTTTTCGACCGTCATTTTGAAAGGGTAGAAGGACTACCGTCACCATAGCGACGGCATTTTCATTACCGATGTAAAGCGCGGCGTCTGTGCTCGCTTCCAGACGCCGACGCTTGTGAAGGAGACCACCTCTTGTGAGGTAAGTTCTAAGCACTTCATCCTAGTACTAAATCGTTCTTTAAATGTACTCGAGCCGGCACCACAGTGCACTATAAGTAGTATGAACGAAATATGCGCTAACTACGCGCAGTCAGGAAAACAACCTTTTTAATATTGTATAAAACAAATGTAAATACTATTGAATTATACTTAACATTAAGAACTCTCCCATTAATATGGGGAAACTGTTCTCAAACCTAATTACCTAGTCGCATATTTGATCGGGTGTCCATACTAAGTCCCGATCTTTTTCACACAAAAGCTAAATTTTGAAACGTTTACTCCTCTAAAAAATGGCGCCTTGTTTTTTGACCGTCATTCTGAAAGGGTAGAAGGACTACCGTCACCATAGCGACGGCATTTTCATTACCGATGCAAAGCGCGGCGTCTGTGCTCGCTTCCAGACGCCGACGCTTGTGAAGGAGACCACCTCTTATGAGGTAAGCCCTAAGCACTTCATCCTAGTAGAAAATCGTTTTCTAAATGTACTTGTGCCGGCATTACAGTGCATTAGTAGCAGTATGACACGAAATATGCGCTAACTACGCGCAATCAGGAAAACAACCCTTCCCTTTAATATTGTTTAGCCAAGTATGATCACATTTGACATAAGTTACCAAAGTACATATTCTGTAACCATTCGCTGGGGCATAGTGTTCGCTAATAACAGAAAAATGTCCATCTAATATCTAAAAAGAGTATGCTCATGATTGGGTATAATAATTTTTCAACAGGCGGGATTGATCCCATGAAATTCATCACCATATTTGAACAAGTGAATTATAGCTCTCACCAATTAGGTAAGCAATCTCTTCGTACCTTATGAACACTAATACAAACATAACTTATACATACAAAACATCTAATGACTTGTTTCTCTTGTTTCTTCCTTTTGTGATGTTTTCTCCATTGCTCCTAATAATCCTTCCCCCTCCCCCTCCCTTTGATCTCTGTCTCACCAATTAGCCCTGATTGAAAAAGGCGAGTGATTCGCCGAAACACGTGTCTCTATAGGGCAACTGTCTGCAAAATACATTTTATGAAAATCTAACAGTCTGCTGTATTATCTTTATTTTGTGGCGCTTGACCTATATGTGGAGTAGGGTTCTTTCTGAGCCCCATATACTTACTTACCGGAGTAGGGGGTTTATCACTTCGTCACTCCGCTGCTCAGCTGCCACCTTTGCTTATCTAGCGCAGGACACTGATGGTTGGTATTCCAAAACACCCCCCACTGCTGTACTATTCTAAATATATACCAACAGTCCTGATACGCTTGCTATTTGATACAGAAATTGTGCCCGGCATACAATGGCACACTACTTAAAAACCGTGAAGAAGATGCTAACAAATTATTTGCACCTAGAGGAAGCACTCTACATGCATTCAAGAACCTTAATCCTAAAAAAGAGGACCTAAGGTTCCAATTTGTGAAACTAGAAAGAGCCTCCAGGAAAGAAATTGATAAGTACTGGGAAATGATGTCTTTGCAAAATTACCTAACCAATAATCAAATCCCCAGAGGACTACGAATTTTGATATTTCCAGATTTTACCCAAGACGATGACAAAGACCTAGCTGACCTTTGGGAAAGAAATTTGAATCATAGCTCAAAAACTATGATAGAATTGCTTGTGGAACATGCCACACGCGAACACAAGAGAGCCACTGAAACAATTGAAAATTGGAAAAAAGAGATAGCTAATACACAAGCTCTAGAAGCAACAAAGGAAAGAAATTTTGAAAAAATGTACGAAATACTCAGCGACTATCAAGAAGAAATTAAAATCCGCAAACTCAGAAAATACTTGCGAGATGAAAGAGATTATCGCGACGATCGTGTGTACACATTTCAAGATAAATATAATCAATTTAATAAACCGCTCTCAAAAAGTAGTACACCGAATACCTCGTCGGCCAGCTCTGATGTTGAATCAGACCCTGAAAAAGATCAAGAAGCCAATATCTCAGAACAAGTAACTAATAAACAAGAAGGCTTCCTCAATCAGATACGTAGATACAAGAAAGGAACTCGAAACGCAAACTTCACCAAACAAGTCCGTTTTCAACTACCGGCTCAACCGTACAAGAAATCATTCATACCAGGCGAAGAGGAAGGCGGGGGAAACCTAGCCAACATAAGCGAAATAAACGAAGACAGAAGACAAACACGAGCAAATACCAGAGAAGCAGCGCGCCACAACAAATAACAAATTTAGTACTTATTCTCTCAAGTCTAAATCTGAGCGAAGAAGAAACCTCGCTTTTAAACAAAGGATTGTCTTTTGCCCCCACATATGTCTATGACACTACGGAAGTACATATAGACCTCTTCCGATTTGTACGGAAACTAAAATTAAAAAAGTATTTTGAAACCCTAGTATCAGAACAAAGACCTCAGGAACCACTACCGATTAAGAGTGACATCACTATTCAAAATTTGGAAAATATTTTTGCAATCAGGTCTTTCCAAGAACCATCTTCTTATTCAATACACCAAACATTACAAGAACTGAAAATCAAGCCGATCAGCCTCATTAAGGAAGAAATGAAACCTTGTTCTAAATTTACTCCTCAATTGAGCCCGGAAAATACGATTGATGCATTCTACAAAGCCGTGACAGATGATCTAGATAAGGCAAAACTTACCAACAGAAAGAGACAAAACAATTCGACCCAGAAGGGAGTCTGGAAAAATAACCTGAGCCCTCTTGAACAACAGGCTATGAAGAAATTCAAAAACAATAAAAATATTATAATTAAGGAAGCCGACAAAGGCGGGAATATTGTAATTATGAACAGATCTGATTACCTGATAATGGCCATTAACCATCTTAGTACACCGGGTTGCTATGAACTATTAGCAACCAATCCTCGACCAAATATACAATTGGAAGTAGAAGAGCAAATTCAATCGTGGTACAGGAAAGGATTACTAACTGAACAAGAAAAAGCATGGATTTGGATCAAACAGCCGATCACACCTATAATCTACTTCTTGCCCAAGATTCATAAACCTTACCAAACAATACCGGAAGGTAGACCCATAGTCAATGGGATTGGCTGGGGCACCAAAAGAATTGCAGAATATCTAGACCATGCACTCAGACCTAGGGTACCAAAAATACAGGCCTTCCTAAAAGACTCTACAGACATAATTAGGAAAATTAGTGAAATTGAATGGAAATCTGACTACCTACTAGCAACTTGGGATGTCAAGGCACTGTACACCTCGATAGAACATGAGGCAGCAATGACAACGCTACATTACACATTCAGAGATGAATCTGCCTCTCATTATCATTTTGTAGAAATGTTAAAAGAAATGCTATCTCTAACCCTAACCAACAACATCTTTCTTTTCAATAATCAGTACTATCGACAAAAAAGAGGAGTAGCAATGGGAGTTAAATTTGCTCCAGCTATCGCTAACTTATTCATGGGAATGTTTGAAGATATACATATTTACACGGATACAATGTACAGAGAGAATGTGGTGATGTGGTCACGTTTTATAGATGACGTACTACTAATATGGAAAGGAACATTGGAAGAATTAAATGAATTCATGAAGAGAGCAAACGGCAATCCCTTTGGAATAGTCTTTACTGGTTTGTCCAGTAGAACAGAAATCAATTTTTTAGACCTTACCATTTATGTTCAAGAAAACAAGTTACTAACAAAAACATATCGCAAACAGACAGAAGTTAACTCAACCCTTTTTGCTACAAGTTGCCACTTTGATCCTGTAAAGAACAACATCCCTAAAGGCGAGTTCATCCGAGCTCGACGAAACTGTACCGACTTACAAATATTCGAACATGAATGTACAACGCTACATAACAGATTTAAAGCACGAGGATACAAGACAAGATTCATAAAAGCAGCTTCGGACAAAGCCCATAAGATCACTAGAGATCAAACTCTTAACCCAACAAACTCAGGATCAGTAGATAAAAGACAGGACACTGTAAAATTCATCACCACTTTCTGTGCAAATAATAGAATTTTACGAATAATACTACGCAAAAATTGGCATCTCTTGAAACTAGATGAACACATTCGCAAATACATTGACGACCACCCAACAATGATCTATAGAAGAGCCAAAACAATCAAATCAACTATCAGTCCCTCTATGCTACCGGAAGAAGATCAACATCCAAGACATACCTGGCTACAAACAACTAGCCTGGGGTTTAGAAAATGTGGGTGCTGTACAATGTGCAAACATGCACATGGTCCCACTATGAAATTTACAGACAGTTTTGGTATATCCACCATGATTAAAGAAAACATTAATTGCAAATCAAAATTTGTAATATACGCAATTATCTGTATTTGTAATAAGATATATGTGGGCAGCACCATTCGTGAGTTAAGGATACGAATAAGAGAACACCTCTCATCAATAGGGAGCCAGGACTCCTCACTTCCACTTGCAGTTCATTGGCAACTGAGCCATCAAATGGATGACAAAAATGGTATTAAATTTATTGGCCTCAAAAAAATCAGTATAGGAAGAAGAGGGGGAAATCGAGAACTTTCCTTGAGACAACAGGAAGCCCGTACCATATGCCACTTTAGAGCTACAAGAGTGGGCCTTAACTCGGACAATGAGATGGGAGTTTTCCTTTGATTTAATGAAACTTATGCTTCTTTGAATGTAACATTTGACTTAGAGTCTATATGTTATCTACGATATCAATACTGAATAATATTTTTGGATTGAGACTTGTCGACACTAATTAATATTAATACTATAAATAGTTTATGTCTATTTGGTGCTCTATTATATATACTAATATGCAAGTGAAGAATTAGCTACCCCATATATAACACACAACCTATCAGCTACAGGCTTCCACCGATGGAATTTACACTTACCCCCGTACTATATCTCTGCAATTTAAGACGAATGCAAATACTATTGAATTATACCTAATACAAAGAACTTTCCCATTAATATGGGGAAACTGCTCTCAAACATAATTATTTAGTCGCATATTTGATCGGGTGTCCATACTAAGTCCCGACCCGATTTTCACACAAAAGCTAAATTCGAAACGTTTACACTTCTAAAAGATGGCGCCCTGTTTTTCGACCGTCATTTTGAAAGGGTAGAAGGACTACCGTCACCATAGCGACGGCATTTTCATTACCGATGTAAAGCGCGGCATCTGTGCTCGCTTCCAGACGCCGACGCTTGTGAAGGAGACCACCTCTTGTGAGGTAAGTTCTAAGCACTTCATCCTAGTACTAAATCGTTCTTTAAATGTACTCGAGCCGGCACCACAGTGCACTATAAGTAGTATGAACGAAATATGCGCTAACTACGCGCAGTCAGGAAAACAACCTTTTTAATATTGTATAAAACGAATGTAAATACTATTGAATTATACTTAACATTAAGAACTCTCCCATTAATATGGGGAAACTGTTCTCAAACCTAATTACCTAGTCGCATATTTGATCGGGTGTCCATACTAAGTCCCGATCTTTTTCACACAAAAGCTAAATTTTGAAACGTTTACTCCTCTAAAAAATGGCGCCTTGTTTTTCGACCGTCATTCTGAAAGGGTAGAAGGACTACCGTCACCATAGCGACGGCATTTTCATTACCGATGCAAAGCGCGGCATCCGTGCTCGTTTCCAGACGCCGACGCTTGTGAAGGAGACCACCTCTTATGAGGTAAGCCCTAAGCACTTCATCCTAGTAGAAAATCGTTTTCTAAATGTACTTGTGCCGGCATTACAGTGCATTAGTAGCAGTATGACACGAAATATGCGCTAACTACGCGCAATCAGGAAAACAACCCTTCCCTTTAATATTGTTTAGCCAAGTATGATCACATTTGACATACGTTACCAAAGTACATATTCTGTAACCATTCGCTGGGGCATAGTGTTCGCTAATAACAGATAAATGTCCATCTAATATCTAAAAAGAGTATGCTCATGATTGGGTATAATAATTTTTCAACAGGCGGGATTGATCCCATGAAATTCATCACCATATTTGAACAAGTGAATTATAGCTCTCACCAATTAGGTAAGCAATCTCTTCGTACCTTATGAACACTAATACAAACATAACTTATACATACAAAACATCTATTGACTTGTTTCTCTTGTTTCTTCCTTTTGTGATGTTTTCTCCATTGCTCCTAATAATCCTTCCCCCTCCCCCTCCCTTTGATCTCTGTCTCACCAATTAGCCCTGATTGAAAAAGGCGAGTGATTCGCCGAAACACGTGTCTCTATAGGGCAACTGTCTGCAAAATACATTTTATGAAAATCTAACAGTCTGCTGTATTATCTTTATTTTGTGGCGTTTGACCTATATGTGGAGTAGGGTTCTTTCTGAGCCCCATATACTTACTTACCGGAGTAGGGGCTTTATCACTTCGTCACTCCGCTGCTCAGCTGCCACCTTTGCTTATCTAGCGCAGGACACTGATGGTTGGTATTCCAAAACACCCCCCACTGCTGTACAATAGCAAACATAAGCAATTCCAGAGGCATTACTAATGTACCTGTTATGTTTGGTCTCCAAATTAGATCTGTTGGTGATTGTAAGCATCCCAGTTTAATCCAAAATTGCTTCTCATCTTGAGTTGCCTGACCTTGTGATTAAATATTCTGAGTGAGTGGGACAGCTGTGTATGGGATTTCTAATTGCAACTGTTGTCATTCCACCTCAGGATGTGCCGTGACATCTGGGACCTCATGAGACGCTTCTTCTTTGGCAGTTTTATCGGCTGCATCATTACCAATAGAAATGTGGTCTGTATTTTGGGTGTTGCACATTTAACCATAGCCACAAGCGTTGGGCGTGACAGAGTCGAAATGTATCTTTCTAATAAGGCTGTATGTTGGACGGAAGTACCGTCGCTGTTACATAAGTGGAGCCTGAGTATATGCTCACCAAGCATCTTTCCGATGCTTCTAATACCTCCATGAATGTGATCAGTTATGCTGCCTGAGCTGAAAAGTGGGTTGGCAACCTTTTCTGAATTAAAACCTCATTTCCCCATCTACGAGATGCACCACTGTGGCACCCGTGTGCCTCTGGACAGTCTCTTGATTAATCATCAATGACCCATCAACTAAAAGAATCCCCCCTTCCTCAAGTGTATTCTCCTTCACTCATATTAAATCATCTTCAGGAGCCTGCACAGGTGACACAGTCATGCACTTCCTCACCTTCATGGACAGGTACTGCAATAAACGTGGCAGGGTTCACTGTGTGACACCTCACAATGAGAATGGATGTGCTTGATAATATTACTTCATATAAAGAGGCCCTTTGTGTAGTCAAAGTGGATTTAGATTGTTCCAGAATTGCAAACACTGTATGCTCGACATAGAGTGTTACTGAACACCCCATATTTATTGTTGAGGATTTCTCAATGGCAAAGGCTGTTGCAGCCAATGCCTTTTGACAAGAGAATTGACCTTGCATCATTGAGTCTCACATGCCACAATAGTTTGTCAAGGGTTTACTTTCTAAGGAATTATGCTGGGCCAACACAGCAGCCACTACTTGGCCATCAAAGTGTGAAAACAAATAACACTCTTTGGTGTAGTCAGGGGTTGCTAATTCTTGTGCATTACCTATGGCATTTTTCAATTCTTGGAAATATGTAGTAATTTTTTTTCTGTACATGTAAGTGCCCCTTTAGTTTTCTGTGCATCTTTGAGTCCCTGCAATAAGGGGTTTGTATAGCTTGAATAGTCGCTTTTTCTGCAGTTAAACGTTTCCCTTCGGACTGCCCTATTGGACATTCAGAATGCAATTTGGACTTGAGATGGCCTGGGGCTGCTTTTACAAGCCACTCTAGGGCCAGTTTGTAATATAAAATTATTGTTGTGATTAAGTAACATAAGTTCCTTTAGGTAACGTAACGTTACTTATTGTTCCGAGTTGCTCGCCGCAGCACAGCGGATGGGATGCACCAGGCATTCATCAAAGAAAGTTAACACTTAGTAAGCGTTAACTTTCCGTTGATAAATGCAAACAATAGCTGAGGCCGTGCTGGGCAGTGTGTGTCCCCAGCCATCTGCTGGCGTGACACCAGGAGGCAGCCACACTTTGATTAAACAACAAATTGTTCCTGTCCTGTGTTGTGTATATGTTTGTTTTGGGGGAGGGCGGCAGGCAAGCTGGCCTACCTAGAGTAGAGTCCTCCTCACTCTGAGACTCGTGGCAGGGGCCAGGCAACTACCAGGGGCCTGCTATTGCTATGTGGCTTGGGCTAGCTTGGCAGCCAATCACGTGAGCGGGCCACATGCGCATGGTGTGTTGTGCTGTTTTGTCGGGGTGCATTCGGTCACTCACCACAACAACTCCCTCCCCCGCACATTTGGGAAGCAAGGATGGAACTGTTGACATGGAGCAGCAGCTTGCAGCAGGCCTCTGGCTCTCTGGCTGTGGCAAAGCATGTGCAACTTGTAAGTGTAACGACGATGAGAGGATCTCTATTCAGAGCTGCAGCAGGCCGACAGCAGCCTGTGCCTGGCCCAACCAAACCCTGCAGCCCAGTTGAGGTGGAATACAGAAGACATTATTTGTGAATGCACGTGGGCTGGTGTGATCACACAAAGTAAGTAAAGATAAAAACATAAAATTAAGTGGGCGCTGCCCACCAGGTCATGTATCCTTTATAGCGTTTTTATCTCTGTAGGACTTGTAAGGTTATTTAGCATGTTACAACACAGAGTACAGCACTACTGCACAGGATCAATGTGTAGCATGTTATTTATTTTTTATTTTTTTATGCAGTACCACTGCATGGGTTTGGTGCATTGCTATGATGCAATTGTTTCAAGCTATGTGTTGCCAGTGTAACATGGACATATAAGTGAGGGCAGGTTATTCAGTCAAAAACGATTTTTACATATAAAATGCAAATCATTTTTTTTTCACAGTTAAAAGCACACATGTGTACATTCAAAATGCGCACTATTTTTCACCTGAAATGCCTATGTTGCAAGAGACACATTTGAAAATGAATAAACTAACATCATTAACAACTAACCTGATCATAACCTACTAATAATAATGTGTTCTTCAGTGCAACATGAATGGAAAATGACAGCCTCTGAAAGTCATTATTTAAATGCACATTCTGTTTTTTTTTCTTTTTGCTCTGCTGTTCTGTCCACAGTAACTGCAGGAAGCAAAGACCTCGAATAAGCAGGAAATCAGTTTGGTTACAGTTGCAACTGTGTAAGCCAAGCCATTGTGTGCAGAGGGTGGTTAGGGCATGATAGAATTTTATTGGTTAGGATCCTTTGGTAGGAGGTAACCAGAGTTTTCTTGTTTAATCTCGAGGAAGGAGCTAGGGAGAGACATCTTGACACAGCTCGAAGAAGGACTGGGTTGATAGCTGGGGGTGCCTGATTGCTAAAGCAGATTCAACTTGGTTGCAGAGACTGGGATTTCCAGTCAACAAGTCCCAGTTTGAGTGACAGTAAATGTTTGTCCTTGCTGGGTGAACCCCTCCAGAAGGCGAACAGCCAAAGAAGTTACATGCTGAATAAGCCTGGTAATTATCTCGCTGAGGTGTGGGGGCTGAGTGTGTACAGAAATATTCAGTCAGTGTAGGAAAGGAGATTTCTGTGCTTTACCCACGTGTTTAATGTTGCACATTGAATTCTTGTTCCCTGCCACTCTCTTTTCAGTGTATCACAAATAATGCTGTTACTGTGCTATTTCATTTATTTCTGTAAAGAGTGAGATTGTGTTTAAATGCAACTTTTATAATACACAAAAATATCTGAAAGCAGACGGGTGGTGTGTTTTATATTTACCCATACAGTGCTGATGATGTGGGGAGATGTTTAGACAGTGCAATTGTCATTTTTAAGGTAGCTAAAAATAAGATTTGGCTGCAGTTGTGTGCATGTCATTCAGTATGAGCAATTATAAATAACTGTGTGTGTTGTAGTCTGCCGGAGGTCTATGAGTCGGCAGAAAGGGAGGCCAGGGACATAGTTCACTATCGTATATAAGTTAGTGAAAAATATCACATGTAGCTCATTGTTGTAGATAATTCAGTGAGAATTGCCCATGGTGGCACACTAAAAATGAAAATGTGGTATTTCTGAAATGTAGGCCTGAGGTCTCTCTAGTGATCACAAGAACAAACTAAACAAAAACAAGGGGTTCTGGATATTGGGGCCACAAATAAACCAAAGGAATTATGCTCACCACCATACCAAACAACCACGCAAACCAACCGCGCATACCATCTAAATAGGTCTGTGTGCTGAAATAATGCATATCCACTGTGTTATTGTTGTACATGGCCCAATCTGAATGTAGGGAGTAATCGTTACTAAATTATTATTTTTGGCGGTAAGAAAATACCGCCAGGCCCCAAATCTACACAAAATACCCAACATATTTATGGTGCGTTGCAGGCCGGGAAAGTGATCACAGAGCACCTACTGGGCGTGGCAAGTGTGTCTCACAATGCCATCTGTACATTAAAGGGAACCCATTTCATAATAGAAGTGTGTTACTAAAAACGAATTTCAGAACGTCAGAAAGGGAAACCACATTCTCAAATATTGCACTAGGAAATTCGTTTCCTAGTGCAATATTTAGAGGCAAAGTTGTTTGCACATGGGACGTGGTCATCGAACAGTACCTTAGAATGGCATGACCGCATTCAGGGTGAGGTGCAGAAAGAAAAACTAGACAATATTTTTGCAGAAGGCAGCATAATTCAGGTCTGCCTTACAAAATTATTGAATGCAGCCGATAAAAGTGCAGAAAAAGACTGTTTAATAAGGCTATGCGGCAAAATATGGTTTATTTTGAATAGGTCCCTGCGAATGCAGGAAAATGTTACCCAGCTAATTAACAGGTTAAAGACTGAATTAGATGGGGCAAGTAAAAATCAGGAAATGTTAAGAGCAGAATTGGATGTATGCCAAAAAGACATGCAATTAAAATGCAGAGACTTTGATGCTCAGTTATCCAAAAGCAAGAAACAATTTGAGGATAGTGAGCAAGAATTGGTACACTTAAAAGCCTTAGTGGACCACATTAGACAGGATAAAGATGAGATTGTTTCAGAAATGCAGATTTTACAAAAAGAAAATTTTGAAAAAGAAAGTGATCTCCAAGGTGCAGAGCAAGAAATGGTTAAAATGATTCAAGAAAAAGACAAGAGAAACAAAGAATTCAATGAATGCCAAATGCAAATGTGCGACATGCAGGAGGTAATAGATAAAATGAGTGATGAAAACAACTATCTGCAAAATGAAGCACGCAGGCTCCTTAAAAAGTGCAAAGACTTAGAACAACAAATGTGCATTCCCAGGTCCCAGGAGAGGCGGCAGGGTACCACATTCAATGGAGTGGAGGTGAATTCTAGTTCTGCCCAAAGAGCTAGTGCTCCAGTGACTGGGCCGGTGACTGAACTTGGTTGCAGCGCCCTTGGGGGATTTGATACTCCCATTGGGGGCAGCCACCAATCCCATACACCTGAAACCAGGATTGAATCACAAAGTAGTGCAATTCCATGCATTGCAACAAGTAGCCCCATAAAAATAATGAAATCCATTAAAGCCCTGATCAAACCATTTAAAAAGGGAGGTGAATGCTGCATTGAGAATCACTTAGAAGCGGTTCATGACATTTTTAAAGCACTCCAGATACCTAAGGAACAGCAAAGACAATATTTTCATTTAACTTTAGATGCCCCGACGGCCAGCATCATAAGGGGATTAAATGAACAGCAGAATATGACATGGGTGGAGTTTGAAAAAGAAATTAGGCGTCATTTTTCTCCTTTTCAGTCATTGCAGGAGGCAAAGAAAGTCGCTTACACAATCACTGCTGGGCCTAATACATCCCCTCGCCAATTTTTACAAGACTTAAAAAGAGCATTTTCTCGCTTTGATGTATCTTTTGACCCAAATTCCAAAGAGTTTAAAACTGCATACTTCTATGGGCAACAGAAAGACATCATATCCCAATTGGTCCGTGAATTTGACCGTGACAAGTCCCTTGAATGGATTGTACATCAAAGCCCAAAACTATATGAAGTACTCTATTGTCAGGGTAGAGAAAGTGATAAAATGAAAGATACTAGACCTAAATCTAAAGAACCCTCAGCCACAGTAATGGAAATCAGGTCAGCCAAAATGTCCCTTGAGTCTGCTCAAAGCCAAGGTAAAAATAATGTGACACCTGAACAAAGGGGTAATCAACAAAGATCGCCCTTTCCTGTACCAATGTTCCAATCACATGATCCTAGTAATAGGGAGAGCTACATCAGCCCTAGGTATTTAGGGGACAGACCCCGGGTAGGATATCGGCCTGATATGTCAGGTATGAACAATAACCAGAGACAAAATCAAGATCAAAGAAATGATGGTCCCTACCAGACATTGGGGACACAGAGCAGATTTGATCCCAACACCATGATATATGGTAATCAGGATAGACCCCAATATGTGGATCGATTTACTGATAATGGAAATCAACATAGGGGCCAGTACCCACAATCTGAGAGACAGGACATGAGGCAAAACGTGAACTACAATCCACGTCAGTACAATGATTCCACACCAGGGGACTATAATCAAAGGATGGGTGCACCCCGCTACCCTCCACAAATGAATCAAGAGTTCAGAAACCATCCCAACAGACATCAATCACCTGAGAGGTATCAGAATAGATCCAATCAGGGGGAAAACAACCAATATCGACCTAGGCCACAGAAAGAGGATTCTAGAGAGATGGAAAGGTTCCAGTGCCTTGAGGCCCAAGTGAAAATGTTAGCTGAGCAAATAGGAAAGCTCTATACAGCGCAAAAACAACCATATAAAGAGGGGGCTGATGGCCCTAACAATGACCGGGGGGCTTCTGGGAAGTGACTAAGTACTTATGACACCTTCAGTGCCAAAAAGACAGATTGCCCTGATGTAATTTTGCATAATGACTCTGAGATGCCTAATGATTTAAAAGTGAAAGCACCAATAAATGAACATGTAACAGAAAATGCAAATACTTCTAAAAAAGAGGTACGGTTTAACCTAGAACTAAATCAAACATTGAAGATTTGTGCAAATAAAAAAGAAATACCGGAAATTCCAAAAGAACAAAGAGACAGATTTAAGAAAAATGACTCATGCATGGGGAATACCAGTGAACAGGGAGTAAGTGGGGATGCTATAGCTCCTTCCCTGGGCAAGCAAAACAATGACCAAACACAGGCAGAAAAAGGAAATACTCAAAAGGAGGGTACAGGTCAAACACCTGAAGAATTCTTTGAGCCACATATTTTTGAAGAGGCTGAAAGGGCTGGTATCACACTAAATGATCACAAATGCACATAATTAAACAATGACAAATTGCTAAATGATGTTGTTACACATGTTCAGTTGGAAGGTTGTAATGTGGTCCCTGATGTTACCCAGATGGATGGGCGAACAGTGGCCACACTCCAAAAAACCTCTGATCATGGAGAAATGAATAAAGTCTCTCGGGCAGAAATGGGTAAAAAGGAGGGAAAAATGTCTTTCCATTTACCAATGTGCTTAGCCAAAAGTGAAAAAGGCCTGGCAAAGGTGAGCCCTGAAATCAGTAAGAATTCACACTTCTTATGTGTATTAGAGGAAGTTGAGGACAGATATTATGCACCCATCACTGTAGAAGAAAAATGCCAAACATTTGCTATGATTGACACTGGCGCACAGGCCACAATTATGTCCAAGGAGCTGGTAAAGAGTATCAATGAAGGGAGACCCCCACAGAATCAGATCACAGTGAAGGAAAATCAAGGTCCAGTGCATAACTTTAATGGGGAGGAGATGCCCATCATAGGTGTAACTGAGGTTGACATAAAAATAGGAAAGCACAGAATGAAACAAGAGGTATTGATCACATCTATTTGTGAAATTCCATTTCTGATGGGGACAGATTGCCTGATAAGATTGTCTCCTCTCATAGATGGGGTGAATGGAGTGCTGTGGTCCTTAACAAAAAAACCATTGAAACCTAAGAAACTAAAATCACAAAACAGCAACATAAATGAATGTCACACCGTTGCCAAAACAAATGATGCTGTGGAGGTATATCTCCAGAACAGTTGCATACCTAGTGTCACTGTTTTATTAATGTGTCAAGACAAAATGAAGAGCGACAATGAAGGACTACCTGTACAAATATACTTGGACTCAAGGAAAAATTGGCAGACTGCCATAGATGAGCACACATTACATTTTTTTTAAAAAGAGAAAACAATCAAACGGAATATTGCTCCTAAAACAGATTTAGAAAAACACATTACCACTCTTGCTGAAATACACATGGAAGATGAGCAACCATGGGTTCATGTTGGTATAAATGACTGTTTTAAAACAATAAAAGCCACTTTAGCGCTTGAACAGGAGAGGAGCTTCATTAGTGAGAAATTGTTGCAAAAAATAATGGAGAGGGAGGAAATCCCGAAATTTAGGATTAAAAACCAATATGTTTCTGGGTTGGACAGTCCAGACTTTGAAAACCGAATTGCAGGCAGATGCATGCTTAAAATTAGCATTGGGCAGAAAACTATTTACCATAATGTATGGATAGTGAGTGGAGCACAAAATGACTTTTACATGGGCAATAACATCATGCACAGAATGTGTATGGTGTTAGATTTCCTTAATCAAAAAATATAGTCATGCCTAGGTGGGCCGGCACCTGAATTTGAAGACAAAAGAAGGGCTTATCATTGTGCACAACTGGTTCCTTATGCAATTGAATTACAAGTGAGGAAAGATACTATTATTCCTGCATTTACAAAACAGTTTTCAATAACACTGAAATGCAAAAATGGACAGCAGATGAAAGACTCTGATGCATTTATATGCCTGAATGAATCCATAAAACAGCAAGACCTGGATTATGAATACATTCCATTGGTAGATATTGGTGAATGATCTGTAAAAATGATGGTAAATAATAAAGGTTGTCAGGATATTCATTTAGAGGAAAACTCCCCATTAGGAATGGCCATACAAAAATCACATTATACGGCAGATTTAAATAACATGGTGATTGGAAATATCCCTGACAAGTGTGTAGATGCCAAGGGTGAGTTGCCAGAACACCTGGACTCTCAGCCCAAAGGAATATTTAAAATTCATTCTGTGTATCCTTATGATTCAAATGAGACAGTGTGCTGCCATCAAGAGGATTGCATAATATTTAATTTAAATGAAAATGAAACAGAAAATCAGCCCATTGAAGTGGAAGCTGATATGCCAAAATATTTAAAAGTGTCAGCTTTACAAAAAGACACAGCCACACAGTTAGAGGAAAGCGCCGAGATTCCCTTACCAGAAGATTTTACAGAATTTTCCAAAATGGTAGAGGAGCAGATCTCCTTAGCGGATGCGTGTGACAGCGATGAGGATAGAAACAATCTGAGGGAGATATTTATGGAGTTTAAGGATGTATTTGCAAAAGATGCTTATGATTGCGGTTTGACTGATTTACATGTGGCCACACTACCAGAAGGGTGTAGCAGAAGTCCAGTATTTGTACGCCAATTTAGACTATCGCTGGCATGTTTAGAATCATTAGCAGAGATTATAAAGAATTTGGAAGCTCGGGGAATCATCAAGCCCATTCATAGCAAATCCAATACACCGATTTTAGGTGTGTTAAAGCCAAATGGTCAATGGCGGCTATGTGCAGACTTGAGGGAGTTAAATAAAAGAGTGCCAGTATCCAGATGGCCACTACCATTCATTGATCAGGGCTTAGCTCAGGTACATGGTTCAAAAGTGTTTACCACATTATATCTCACCTCTAGATATTGGTGCGTGCCATTGGCAGAGGAGATACAGAAATTATTTTCCTTTACATTTGACAGGACTCAATACGCCTGGCTTAGAGCTCCGTTCGGGTACATCAATAGTGGGAGTGAATTTGGCATATTTTTGAGAAAGGCCATGCCAGATGCAGCGGAAAGAGGAACCATAGTTTATCTGGATGATGTCCTGATAAAAAATGAAAGCCTGAAAAGCCATTTTGATGAAATAAGACATGTGCTTGGCCAATTGCAGAAAGCAGGCGCCAAAGTGTCTTTACAAAAAGCACAATGGTGCAAGAAAAAAGTGAACTTTCTAGGCCATGAAGTGACTGAACATGGGCTAAATCCACAAAAGAAAAAAAATAGAGGCCATACAAAAACTAAAGGACCCTAAAAATGTGAAAGAGGTAAAAAGTTTATCAGCGATGACAGGCTATAACAGAAAGTTCATTGAAAATTTTGCTGAAATTACTCAACCATTGACTAAACTGCTTAAACTGAATACACCCTGGATATGGGAAAAAGAGCAGTCTGAGGCAGTAACTAAATTGAAGGAATGTCTTGTAAAGGCACCATGTTTAGCATATCCCATAAAGGGTATGGATTTCTTTGTAGAAATAGGGTTCTCTGAACATTGTATGTCAGCAGTGTTATCACAAAAACATGTTGTGAATCACAAAACTATTGCATATGCAAGTAAAGCATTTTCCCAAGTTGAAATGAAATTCAATGAATGTGAAAAGGCCCTATTAACCACTGTGTGGGCGCTACAACATTTCCGCCCTATTGTTCGGGGACAAAAGGTGATTATTGAAACAAATCATCAACCTTTGCAGTTTTTAGAGAGTAAAAGAATTAGGTCAGGTAATCTAGTGCAGTCCAGAATCACTTCATGGACGCTGGCATTACAAGGTTTTCCTGTAGAAGTGAGATATGGACAAAATAAAAAGAGCCCAATTGCTCAAGGGTTAGCTGACTTACATGACTGTGCAGCTGAACAAGTATCAAACGAAATGGAAGTGGAACCTAGTTTGCAGGAATTTGAACAATCACCACACAAAGCTTTTGATGAAAAAACATGCAAGGATCTGCCAACTGTGTATGTGGATGGTTGTGCTTTTCACATTGAAAATGACAGTAATAAACAATTAGTGTCAGGAACAGGGAATGTCTGGTTGAAATGTGAAGGCGTCCCCAGTGTAGGGATGAGGATTGGAGCTAGAAGAAGTCAAGTGGCGGAATTGGCAGCCATTTATAAAGCAATTGCTACTGCAGTTGATAATAAATTCAGTGAAATTGTCCTGGTGACTGATTCTGACTATGCACGAAATAGCTTTGTGGAGTATTTACCTGGCTGGAAAGCGAGAGGCATGGTTACATACAGCAAAAAGCCACTTAAACATGGAAAAATGATACAAGCCATAGACAAATTGGAGTCAGAAAATGAGTTGACAAAATACTGGAGAAAAATTGGTGGACATTTAAAAACACCAGGAGAGGATAAGGAGGGAAATGATAAGGCAGACCACCTGGCTAAAATTGGGGCTGTGATGGGAGAATTGCTACCTATTGATGATTTACTGGGTGAAATACAAATTGATGCAGTAACACGTTCTAAAGCACCAAAGGAGGTAGATCAACCAGTGGTGCAATGGGGCCATGACACGCCAGACCAAGATTTGATTGAGGCACAAAAGAATGATTGAATTTTGGGAATCTTTTATAATCATTTGATAGATCCTGAACAAAACCCTTTAATAGAAAATGATTGTATGGGAAAAGAAGAGTTGAGGGTACTATTAAAGAATAAAAAACGAATTAGATTACAAGATGGACTCATGATTAGAGAGTCCATAACAAGACAGATACAGTGGGTGGTACCCCTTTCATTCAGAGGGCTAATGCTACAACATGCACATGATGCAATAACTGCAGGCCACAGAGGTTCACAAAAAACATTGGAAATACTAAAATATTATGCTTACTGGCCACATATGTCCCAAGATGTGGAATTATATACTAGAGGGTGTCTAGTATGCGCCCAATTTAAACCTGCTTCACCAATGCATAGAGCCCCATTGATGAAAAGAGGCCTAGCTCTCCCATGGTCAGATTTGCAAATAGACTATGTACGCCCTTTAAAAAGGTGGAGCAGAGGACACCGTTACATTTTAAGTGTGATATGTTTGATGTCGAAGTGGATTGAATGTATTCCTGCACCAGATTGTAGTGCGCAAACAGCAGCCACATTGCTGGTGAACCATGTGTTCTCAAGGTTTGGGTTGCCACAAAGAATTGAGTCAGACAGAGGAAGTCATTTCACAAGTACTCCAATGAGTAAGGTATGGCAAATACTGGGTGTGAAAAGGAAACTACATATCGCATATCGGGCAGCCTCTTCAGGTGGAGTTGAACGGAGCAATAGGTCTGTTGGGGATATTTTAAAGAAATTTGTGGCAGAAGCAGGTTCCAGCTGGGATTTACGTTTACCGTTGATTTTGATGGCAATCAGATCAACTCCTGCCAAAGCAACAGGTGTTAGCCCCCATGAGGTCTTGACAGGTAGGAAAATGGTGTTACCGCAACACCTGTTATACAGAACACATGAGCAGACACTTCTGAGTGCATCCACAGTTCATGAGTACATTGATGAACTGAGGAAGCATTTGCAACATGCATTTGCTTTTGTGCAGAGAAATCTGGAAAGGGCTGCTGACAGTGCTAAGACATACTATGATAAAAGAACATCAGTGAGAGAATACAGTGTAGGGGATCAGGTGTACAAGTTTCATTTTGGAAAAAGTAAACAGAAAAATTCTAAATTTCTAGCAGCCTGGCAGGGGCCATTTCGAATTATAGATAAGATCTCTCCTGTAGTGTATACAATTTTGAAGAATGAAGGTGAAACAGCGATAGAGCAGTTTGTCCATGTAAATCAGATCAAGCCATGCCATCCCAGACACAAGATCAGGCGGCTTGAGCATGTAGAAACAGAAAGCCCTGGGGCTACTGCCCACTGATGCACACAATACAACAGAAAGTCCCTTGAACACAAAAAGATAAAATAAATGGGTACAGTCAGGAGGCAGTGACAGAGAAGTTAAAAAGTTGATTATTATAATGGCACATAAACACTGTAATATATGTAAATATATATAAAATATAAAAAAATAAATAAATAATAAAAAAAGTTTTAAAAAAATATATATAATGGAAGCTCATGGTCGGTGTGCAGAATGAAAATGCTTTGAATTTAAAATGTTGTTTCATGTATGCTTATTTTCTTTTTAACCTGTGTTTAATTTCAGGAAAAAAAAATGTTTTATTTTTGGCAAAAGGGTGAAGTTAGTATTGTGCTATATACTTAATCTGTTTCTTTTCTATTTTGGTTTAGAACATTAACTATTTATACCGGAGGTCACGGGAGACGATGGAGTCCTGGAGCCCACGTGGACGGATTCCGGGAAAGCCCCGAGGGGGGGCGAAGACCAAGGCTGCAAAGCGATCAGCATTGAAGATGACACCAACAATATGTTTAATGATGATGATATTTGGAGGGATCTTCAAGAATTCAGAAGCACAGGTTGTCATTGAACCTGGACCAGCATCTGGTATCGCGGTGGAAGAGGCACCAGGATTCATCATGAGTGATAGAAGGATGATTTTCCAAAATATCTACATACCATTGAATCCTGAGATTTTGATTGAAAAACATTTGAACAATACCGGCATTAAAATTGAATTCAGCAGACATTAAGAAGAGGAGAGGAAAGAGAGGTGCGGTGATGCTCGCGATATCATTGGTAATGTCTATAGTTGGAGCCATAATAGGTACCACAATATCAACAGCCAATGCTATTTCGGTAGGAACACTGAGTACTAAAGCGCAACAACTGAGTATTGACCTAGAAATAATACAAAAAACATTAGATGGGATTAGAGGGGGACTGGATGAACAAGTAAGATTCATAAATGAAACTGCAATCATTCTAAATGAACAAGCGGATGTGATGCAACGGGCAACGAAGCTAATTATTAAGCATGACAGAACTTTAAATGAAATATTGAACATAATGAGTCCTGTTGATAGACTATTAACGAATTATATGAGAGAAGTTCAAACTGCAGTTTCACAATTGATTCAAGGACATATCCCCTTGTATTTTGTTTCGCAGGATATTGTTCATCAAATGATAGAAAGACTGACCAGGAGGGAAATTGATGTAGTACAGGTAAAAATTGCATTTGAAATGGGTAATGCGATGCCATTATATGTGAACCTGGAAAGGTTGGAAATTGGATTTCTATTATGCATACCATATGTAGCTCCTGAACTTATTTATCAAATGAAGTGGGTACACAACGTAGGATTTTGGCAAGAGGACAAATTTATTAAGATAAAGACTCCAGATAATACAGTGTAGGGGATCAGGTGTACAAGTCTCATTTTGGAAAAAGTAAACAGAAAAATTCTAAATTTCTAGCAGCCTGGCAGGGGCCATTTCGAATTATAGATTCGCCTATAGATAGCCTGAAGTTTATTTAATACCAAATTTGGAAACATGTGTCAAATATTATATCTGCAAGCCCTGTCCTCCTTTTCACATCCACTCCACGCAGAGACCCATGCTGTAAAGCAACTTAAATTAACTAGTGATTGCCCTGAAGCAGCCACCATCTGAGACCTCTTTAAAACTAATAGAAATGACCCGGCAACTCCTTGAAACAGCCAGATGTGTTGAGGGTGAAAGGGAGAAAGAAAGCAGAGCACCCAAACATGCCCTAGACCTGTTGTAGCATTGCTGCTTTTAGAAGTCACTGTAGGGATGCTGCTAAGAGGACACCGTTTATTTTGCAGTTTTGCTATGTCCTTTTGTTCTCTTGTTAGTACTATTTCTAGTGCTGCAAGTAAATCTAAAAATATATTTATTTGGTCACAATGCGCCTTTATTAAGTTAACTGAATGAACAAGAAAATAAATCCCAGCATTTGATAGCAGAGTGTTTATGACTGAAATGACATACCCAGGAGGCAAATTGTCCAATGTACACATACTTCAATGGAACATGACATTATGGAAACAGCCTTTTTAACAGAGTCCAACCACAGAGATGTTTTGGAGTGACTCGCCCACCCTGTGCTGAGATCAATTTGAGACGCACACACACACACTGCATATGCATAAAAACATTCCAAACTTCTCTTTTACATGAGGTGATCTTTATGGTCGGTGCAGGTCACGAACACAGCACGCTCCACATGATGACTTTCTTGACATGTACACAAAAATGTGTTGCTTTATGTCACTAATGAAATGTTTTCAACATCACCTTTATGGACAAAAACGTGTAGATGAGGAATTGGGGCAATTATTAATCTGCGGATGCATCGGGCCCGGATCTCTGGGGAGAGTACCTTGTGGTTCGGCAGGGATAGGTAGGCAGATTGGAGAATGGTGATTCAATGTGCTTGCTTCTGATGAAAAGATAAGTTGAATTAATGCATGGAAATGCAGGGACAAAGATTAGATTGTGCAGTTTTAGCTCTCTTGAAACGTGGCTTGTTCAGTCAGCACTGAGCACACTCCACTCAGTTTTGGCATAGAACAACCAGTTTGATGCACCCTTCTTCCACCACAACTGCTGCAAGTGCCAGCTGTGTGCTGGAGGATCTGAGCGTTGATGGCAATGTGAACTTTGCAGGCGTAGAGTCCCCGTCTATCACCGCTCAGCATGTGAGTGCGCTTTACTCAGAAATGCCCCAGACACTCCAGGTACGTGCAGTTCATTGCAGATTTTGCTCAATCCTGTGAACAAGACTAAATATGGAGCCAGAAAGCGCATTATGTGAATTTTTTAGGCGATTCCCTTAACAGAGCAAAGCTCAGAAGCATCATTGAGACACGAAGTTTACATATTTAATCGGCTGCTCTTATGCTGCAGCTATCTGTGTGCCAGCAACAAAGCTTCACTGACCAAAAGCACCTGTGCATTCCCACCTGAATTCCTTTATGCGCTACAGAGAGACCTGATCGATGGATGCACAGGTTGGTGTACATATTAATGGATCCATGGATGGATGGGTGGGCAGAAAGGAGTTGGGCAAGCCAGAGCTTTGTGACAAAGAATCTCCATATCAGAGTTTATTACACAACTTACTTCATTGCATATCTTAAATCACTGAAAGTACAGTGCGTTTACTTACATTTTTCTGGTTGGTATTATCTTGCATTCTGGGACTTATAGTTTACTATTCAGGATGTGAAAATTAAAGCCACAATGATATTCTTTTGGCCTAACATGTTGCTATAAGGATTTATATGTTGTCATGTGGCTCGATTATGCCATTTCTGTTTTCTGTAAGTAATGTCTATAAAACATTATTATTGAAGGCCTTTAACTCCAAACTATTTGTCCCAGTCAAGCTAGGAAGGTATGTGATAAAATATGAAGAGTGGAGCTTTGCTGTTCAGCTAAAGTTTGTGTTCCTCCTAGTCCATTCCCCACACCCCCTACACCAGCTGTCCGGCCATCCCCCTCCCTCCTTTTTGGATGCAGCCGGAGTACCACTAGTTTATATTTTCCACTTCCACCACAGCACACATCACAGTCCCCAGAATTGCACAACACATGCATTAACCCACTCCTTTTCATGTATAGCCTGTTCTTGCAGCGGTGAGTTGTCCGATTGCTTTGGGGTACCCGGTGGCACCAATGGAGAGGGGTAAATTCAGCCAGCGTGGCCCATCCCAGGTACCCACATCCAGAACATAGGGTGCATCTGTGATTCTTCAGTAACGGCGGGTGATGCCTGTGTGACACACAATCTACTTTGTCCGATTTCCACAAAAAGTGTGTTCACCCACTGAATTATCATACCGGTGCATGCTATCAAGCATAACCTGTTCTTGCAGGAGCTATGCCCTGCAGGTTCAGAGAGTTTTGGGATCACCATCGGACAAGGTGGCACCACAAAGTGGGGGAGATGTTGGCAGTGTGTGCCAGGTACTCCAGTCCAGCTTACAGGATATCAGATGCCTCTGTACAGCAGGTCACACCAGATACCATAACATGCCTCCACAGATGTCTGCCTCCTTTTGGTTATTTTACCGGTGCATGCAAAGTCGTGAATTGATGCAATTCACGGATGATGGTTTGAGCGCCACGTTTTTGATGCAATGGACAGTGCCACTTTTTTTTTAGGTGCCTGGGCTTATTTCTTGTTCCAGTCCGACTCATTGAAGGAAAAAAAGTTTGCAAGAGGCCAGACCCCTATTGGCCTTGCGCAAACAAAAACTAAGAACACCGAAGAACACCAAGGAGCCAAGCCAAAATCATCCACAGAAATAGAAAACGCTATCTGCAGATGTAGAAAAATGCACAGCGTTGTGCTCAGCGGCCAAAGTCATCCGGTATACAGAAAAGCAGTTATGAATCCGTTTTCCTTACACTAACGTTATTGGGCTGAGAAGGAACTTTGGGTACACACACACACATCAAGCGTTCAGTGGCTGGAGAAAAACAACACTAGATAAAAAAAAACAGAACCCCCCCAAGATATCCAGATCAAAACACCAAAGAAACCAGACAATCTCATCCAGTGTCATCCGTTTTGCTGGACTAGGCACAGTTTTCGGTTAAGGCACCATTTCCTGTTTTCCTAAAGAGGGACTCCAAGTGCATCAGGAATGTAATGATTGCAAATGTCCTACCGCCCACGTGGAGAAAATGGTCCTGAGTGCTGACAGCTGGGGTTGTGCGGCAAGATATAAGCCTTCCAGCCCCATTAGCTGCCGGCGACAAACACTGTGTTCCACGTGTCACACTGGCTTTCTTATGTTTACTCCGCAGCTAACATGCATTCAATCTTCACTGTACACTATAGCATAATATCCATAAGGTGAGGGCTAAGGGCTTCTCCTGGGGCGCTAGTTAACGTCTCTCGCACAAAAGGAGAGCGGTCCGGAACCATTGTGAGATATTATCAGAGTTTGAAATAACAAGCAGCAGCAACGAACTGAAACAACGGACTGTTCACAAGTTTAACCTGCTTTCTCCTGGCTGCAGCCTCCAACAAACGAACAGCAGGGATCAGGCCGCCCCATGTCCACTCCAAATGACATTAAAAATAAAGTGCGAAAAAATGCCACTTCTGGCACTCTGCCTCCCTAGGGCAGGGCATAGCAGGCCTTATTGTAAATACGCCTCTGGATCTAATAAAAGTATTCTAGACCTAATAAGTTTGTTTCTACAGTACATATACTAAAGCTTGCATACCAATTCAAATGGGGATGCAGGTTAAACTTAATGGCCTCCACCGGCTAGTCACTGGGGATGCTTCACAGCAGGGAAGTCATTTAAGGGTCACAGGGGTCGCAACTGCGACCCATGGGGTCTCCCTTGCTACCCTTGTGGTCTCCCTTGCTACCCCTAAAGAAAAGTTTTTTCAAAAGTGTTTTTTTTTTATTTTTTATTACAAGCTCCTGGGCTCTGGCTAGCGCCATGTGGCTCTTTGCTTCTGGGGTGGCTGGTTTTCTTGTACAGGCCTCTTAAAAAATGAACAGGGGTAGCACAAGGCAGTGACCCTAAATAAGAAAGAATTGGAATACCAAATGTGTCTTTCTGGAATTCTATACAATAATTGCTGGACTCATCAAAGGTTTATTTCAGGCACAGTTCAGGGGGTGAGTCACTGATTTAGTCTGTTCTTAAACACCTCAACACAGGTTGGGTGATATTGTATGTATATTTTTTCTATATAAAGCGCTTAAACGTAAGTTCTATATAATAACACATCATTATCATTTGGCAATGGACGTCTGCTTGCATTTACAAACATTTGGTAATATTGGCATATACACACTGATCTGATACTGTCGGAATTGAAACAATATTATGCCTCCTATCGCAACAATTGTATGTGTATTGGCCTACGCCAAGTTGTCTAAACATCATATGCGAACAAACTCCACGGCAAGGTCTTGACCTTAGAGAAAAGTAATGTAAGTCGCCATCTTGGATTAAGCCGCCATTTTAGGTTCTCTTGTAATATGGAAGTCACCCTGAACATCAAAATGGAGGCCGAATGTCATTCTGAGTAAGATTCTGGCCGTAGTGACCTCCGTACACATGAATAATTAATACGCCTGCAGGCCACTTGTCGGGGTCGCGAACTGAGACCTTGTCCTACTGTTGACCTATGTGTAAATGTACAACTATATCAGCGAAACTAATGAAAATGCATATATTATAGGTTTGACCTGGCAAGGAACCCATGGACCCTGCTCGTAGAATGGTTAACCCGCGAGAGGGTTGGCCAAGGGCTGGACAAATTGTATAAAAGACCCAAGTATTCCAATGTGCGATCTCTCTCACTAATGCATCGAACCTTCGTTGAAGTTCGTTACGTTACTCTGAGAGCCGAATAGCTATCCGTTTGTCAATTGACTTTTGGTAACTTTTGTAGCTTTTAAATAAAGCACTTGTATGTTCTTTGTAACCTGTGTTGGTGTGTTTCTTTCTGGGCTTCCCGGCCTCATATTATTTTACCTTGCTTCCACAGTTGGCGCCCGAACAGGGACCCTCAAGATTGATGCCGGATCATTGAATGTTGATGCAAACTATCGAACCGGGATCGGACGGTGTGATACTGCGGGCCCGACCGAACGAGACGCGATACCTCGGCAGCGCTGCACGATCCGATCCTTGGACGATAGTCGTGTGGTCTGACACGGCATCTTGACGAGGGTCCATTTTTGAGGCGGGAAGATTTGTCGAAACCACCGAACACAAGGTAAAATTCGTTAGGTAAGTTCTTTGGTAAACCGTACGGTCCTCCTTAAGTTTGGTTAGGTGTAGTCGTGACCCGGCTCTTAATTTAACCCTGACAATTTGAATTTGGCGTATTGTATCTGCAGACACAATTATTGACCAGGTAACACCAATTTTTTGTGAAATGCCTGGGAAATTGTCTAGCTGCTTTAGGGCTCTGTTCCGCAGCGATTGACAATCTTTGGAATTTAGCCGCCCGGCACCACAGGAGGGGTCGCCGGCATGTACTATGTACTGTAAGTATGGCATTGAAAGTATAGTATTTAATGATATTTGTCACAGACAAACCAGACATGCCTCCGAATTTCAGTGGCCAATCAATGGTAGTTTCGAGATCCCCCGTATTGAATATCTAGAATCGGTCTTGCTAAAAAAGAAGGCCAGACCTGCAGCATTTGATGTTTTGCAGAATTGGAAAAAAGAAGCATTGCAGCAGCTTAAAAGTAGGGATAAACATGCACGCCGTCATAAAACAAATGCCGAAAAGGCGTTGTTATATGATAAGGAAAAACATTCAGAGTCAGTCAAAAATATGGACAGGGCTTTCTCACTCGGTATTCAGAAAATGTATCCCTCTAAAGATTTCCATGTTTCTGAAGAATGTATTGAAAAATTGTTAAACGAACGCAGGCCTGGTGCCTCTGCGCCACCTCCGTATGATCCTCTCCCTGGTGCTCTGCCCATTCCTGCTGTTATTCCTGTTCCCCCTGTGCAACCTATTGTTCTTGTTCCTCTAGTTGTTGTCCCTCCACCTATTCCACCACCCCTTCCTCTTACGCCGATAGTTGCGCCCTCATTGAATTTGCCCACACCTCCGCTCCCGAGTGGTTCTGTATTGACTGAAGTTGATCGGGGTGCGGGGTCAAAGATTGTCACTCGAAATACTGTTTCTGCAGTTAAGAAACGGGAATTATTTGCATGGGCTAAGCACTGTATGGAGAAAGGTGATCAAGTTAACGTTGTTTCCACATTATCAAGTATGGGCAATTTTCCCGAGAAAAATGTTTTTATCGAAGGTTTGGGGACTCATTTATTTGTATTGTGGGGTAGATTACATAATACGGATCTCCCACAAGGGGTGAGGGATCTAAATACTTTAGCGCTTTCGAGGGATACAGAGGAGAAAGTACACGGTCATGTTGAGAGATTGTTTGAGTATAGGAGGGACTTTGAGAAATTGCGGGATGAGGATGATGGAGACGACAGTATGTATGTGCAGAAACGGTTCCTTCCGTGTCGTAGATCGGCACCTGAGGAAGTACGAGTTTGTACCAAAGATGCGATTCGATGGTTCTCGGATTCATCGATACCGCCAGATGAAGTATATGACACGTATAGTCAGTATACAGTAGAAATGCAGAGGAAGGTGATTCAGGTAATGGTACAGTACCTGCAGGAAGAATGTGTAAGGAAGAAGGTTAGTTGTCCTATAGAGTTATTGGGTATTTGTAAGAGGGTTTTTTCGCCCGACACTTCTTCAGCTGCCTTAGCGCTCGACCTGGCTCTGTTGCTTAGTAAGCGGTCAGAGTTACCTACATCTCAGTTGCCTATGAGAGAGGTTCCTCCGACATTTGTCCATAAGGTTGAGATTCCCGCTAACCCCGGGACTGGTGCACCCGCTGTGGACATCCCTGCACACTATGTATCGCAATTTGTTCACGTCCCATTTTCACGACAGGAAGTGAACACTATTAGACAATAAATTCCCGATATTAGGAAAAACCCGACAGGATTCTACAAAGAGATAGAGTCCGTTTTGCAGTCGTCTGTGTTCACCTTAAGTGACATTGACTTGCTATTCCCTGTACTCCTGCCTGTAGATTTATGGAAGCAGGTTTGAACAATAGACAATGTGCCAGCGTTAGGAAATACGTGGGCTAACATGACTAGGTTTGATGGGGAAAGAACAGCTGGTGAGAAACCACCTCAGGAAATACTTACTTTGCCTGATAGAATTGTCGCAAAATTGAAAACTATAATTCCTGAGAAAAGAATTATTTGGGACAAGCTTACGGCCTGTGTTCAAGGAAAGACTGAAGGTGCCACTGAGTTCTTTAATATATTCGAACAGGTATTCTCTGATTTCAGTGGACAGGACTTGGGCACAGAGTCTGGAAAAAGGTTGTTTGTGGACAAATTTATACGTGGGTTGTTGCCCGACATCCAGTCACAGATTATGTCCTCTGAGAGCGCTTGGCAGGCGAAATCCCAATCTGAAGTTTTGCACATGGCTCAGTATTATGAGAACCGTGTTAATAATGAAAAAGAGAAAATAGAGAAGAGGAAAGGAGATTTGAAGACTAAAGTATTGTTACAACAAATTGTTAGAAATCCCAGAGGAGGTACGTCATAGACCAGAGGTCAGTATGTCCCGAAAGGAAACACTCCTTTGGGTCCTGTGAATGCTAATCAATGTGCCTATTGCCGCCAGGAAGGTCATTGGCGAGCACAGTGCCCCGTCCTTCGCCAAAGGTCAAACAATGCATTTGGGAGTATGGGTAGACGACCTAGAGGTCGCCCCGCAGCGGGGGGCCCTGATAGAGGTCAGTTTCCGCAAGATCCTCAGCAACCTTTTTCACAGAAAAATCAGATCCCGAGTGTGGACACAAGAAACATATTTGATCACCCTTCTGCTGCCTACCTTTCTGAAGAGCTTCCTTCCGATGACATTTTATTTCGTTAGGACTGCCCGAAGCAGGGTTTGGAACCTTCACCTATTCCCGTTAATCAGAAAGGTCCCTACATTGAATTGCTAGTGGGGGATAGGAAACATCAGTTTTTGATAGACACTGGAGCACAGAAGTGCTCCATTGATCATTCCCGGGTTCCAAACATTCCACTGTCAGGGCAAACAAATGTTTCTGTAGGGGTTTCTGGTATACCAATTGCCTGCCCGGTTTCTTCGCCGGTGTCTGTTTCTCTGGGTCCCTTCACGGACCATTGCCCCTTCCTTCTGACTTCGAACTGTGGAGAGAATTTGCTGGGGTTAAATTTGTTGAAGAAACTGAATGCAGTAATTCATTGTTCCTCTGATGGAGTACGACTGACGGTTTCACCACAGCAACTTCCCAGTTCTCAGTTTCTGACTCGACCATTGCCTCCTGAGTTTAGTGTTGTTCCGGAATGTTTATGGGTGGTTGACGACAATGATGTTGGGGTATTACAGATTGAGCCCGTTAGAATAGTTTTGAAACATGGAGTTAAACTACCACGCATTCCGCAATATAAAATATCAGTCGAGGGCTAGCGTGCTTTGAAGTGCATTGTCTCCGACTTTGTACATCGAGGGGTGATTGAAGAGATTGCAGGTAGTTTATGTAACAGCCCGATTTTGCCTGTACACAAGAAAGGCGAGAATGCAATCCCATACCGTTTTATAATTGATCTTCGTGCTATTAACAAAGTTGTCGCCCCACAATTTCCAATTGTGCCTGATGTAACAACGATACTAACAATGATCCCTGCTACAGCTACGCACTTTAGTGTTGTGGATTTAAAGAATGCTTTCTTTAGCATTCTTATACACAAGGAGGGTAGATATTTGTTCGCGTTCACCTTGGGAGGACGTTCATTTAGATTTACTCGGGCACCTCAAGGGTATACTGAAAGTCCAAGCATTTATAGTAGAGCTTTGAAAGAGCAGCTTGATACCCTTGAATTACCACCTACTTGTACACTGCTTCAGTATGTCGATGACTTGCTTTTGGCTGCAGATTCTGAAAGTGCTTGTAAAGAAGGCACTGTATTGTTGCTTGTTCATCTGGCTAAAAACGGTCATAAAGCTTCGCTCAAAAAATGTCAATATTGTTGTCAGGATGTCGCCTATTTAGGATACCTCCTGTCAAAGGAGGGGAGAAGATTGACACCTGAAAGAATAAAACACATTTCTGGCATGTCTGTTCCAAATACACAGAAGGAAGTCAGAGCCTTAATAGGCATGGCTTCTTACTGTAGGTTGTGGATCCCGAACTTTTCACTAGTGATAAAACCGATGTTGGCTTTGACGAAGAAGGGCATTTCTTTGCCGCTGCCATGGAAATCGGAACACCAACGATCATTTGAGCTTCTCAAAACCGCGTTATGCTCCGATTCTGGGTACTCCAAATTATGACAAGGCCTTTGTGTTGTTTGTGCATGAATGTGATGGATGTGCTTTGGCTGTGTTAACACAGGAACATGGAGGGAAGAATAGGCCATGCGGCTACTACTCTTCCGCCCTTGATCCTGTCGCATGCGCTTTGCCAAGATGTTTGCGAGCTGTCGCTGCTGCTGCCGCGTCTGTAAAGCAGAGTGAGGGGATGGTCCTAGGCCATGATTTAATTCTGATGGTACCTCACTCTGTAGATGTCCTATTGAATAAAACCCAAACGCAACACCTCACCTCTGCATGGCTGGCAAGGTATGAATTAATTCTGTTCGCCCCTCACATTCAAATTAAGAGGTGTTGTGTTCTTAATCCGGCTGAACTCCTACCTTTCCCGCAAAATACTGTTTGCGGTGACGAAGAATTACATGACTGTCTGTATACCACTCAACAGGAAACGAAGGGCAGGATAGACCTTATAGACATTCCTTTGGGCAATGCGGAAGGGGAGCTGTTTTGTGATGGCTCCTGCTTCAAACTCCCAGATGGTACATAATAGCTGCCTATGCAGTTACTACGTTGAGTACGGTTGTTGAAACTAAGAGAATTCCGCATAACTCCGCGCAGGCCGCAGAGATTATAGCGTTGACCCGAGCTTGTGAATTCTCCGAAGGGCATACAGTAAACATATATACCGATAGCCAGTACGCCTTTGGGGTGGCTCACAACTTCGGGAGGCTCTGGTCGGAAAGAGGGTTCCTAACCTCACATGGGACCAATATTCAGCACGGTCCCTTGATAGTGCAATTGCTCTCGGCACTCTCACTCCCTAGGCAGTTAGCGATCATGAAATGTGCAGCACATCGTAAGGTTATAGATGATGTGGGAAAAGGGAATGCTTTTGCTGACCAGATAGCCAGGCAAACGGCTACAGACCTTAGCGCAGACATGTATGCTCTAAGGGAAACAAAAGATGCCTATGTAATGGATGAGGGTATCGGGTCTGTGCGAGATATCCAAACTGATGCCACAATAGAAGAGTCTAAAAAGTGGGCCGAAGGAATGGGGATACTGGATGACGATGGGTGTTGGGTGGATACATCTGAAGGAAAATGGTTGCTCCCTGATTCATATGTGCTGGCAATGGTTACGATGGCACATGGTCCTACGCATGTGTGTGCTCAGCAGATCATGAAAATGTTAGAACAAGTATGGGTGAATGATAAAATTTCGAAGATTGCACAGCGACATGTTCAGAATTGTATGATTTGCTTACAGCACAATGTGGGGAAGGGGACAGTAACTCCAAGGGGAAGCTTTGGGCCCCCTTCTGTTCCCTTCGAGGTCATCCACTTTGATTTTATTGAGATGGAATGGTGTAACAATCTAAAATATGTTCTTTTGATTATTTGTGCTTTTAGTAAATGGGTCGAGGCTTTCCCCGTTAAGGATGCTACTGCCATGACCACTGCAAAGACTATGGTAAAAGAATTATTTCCACAATTTGGGCTTCCGAGGGTAATTTGGTCAGACAATGGTCCCCATTTTGTTGCAGCAGTAATTTTGCAGATATGCACAACGTTACATATTGAAAAACTATTTCACTCAGCTAGACATCCTCAAAGTGCTGGGTTGGTAGAGAGACATAACGGCATCCTAAAGAATAAGCTTGCAAAAACATGTGCCGACACCAAACTGAAATGGCCAGATGCCTTACCTATTGTATTGTTAGCCATGCGTACCACACCTCAAACTAAGACTGGGCTCTCCCCATTTGAGGTAGTGATGGGGAGACCTGCTAACATTTGGGGCCTTCCGAAGCCTAAAGCATTGAGGGAGGTCGAAAATGTATTGCTTGTAGACTACTGTAACCAGTTGACTAAAAATCTGTATCTCATTTATCATCAGGTCCAATCAGCTTTACCTGTACGGTTTACGGGCCCAGGACACGATATTCAGCCTGGAAGTTGGGTCCTAGTGAAGGCCTACGAAAGGTCTTCCTGTCTCGCTCCTCGCTGGAGGGGACCCTATTAGGTACTGTTGGTCACCCAAACAGCAGTGCGGGTGGCTGGAAAGAAACATTGGATCCACGCGACGCATGTCAAGAAACTTCCTCACCCGACGCCACACGTTACAGAAGAAGCAGAACCCCTCTCTGATGCTACAATCTCTGATCCTGGAGTAGAAAATAGCACTGTGAGTGCGTCAGAGAATTTCTCTGAGCCCGTGGAGCTTGGGCAACAGTCCATTTCGTCTCCGCACTCTTTGAAAAAGTCACTTCCGGAAAACACTGTTTTAAATTCTGCGACTTCCGTCGCCTCCGATACGTTGCTTCCCTCAGGAAGTGACGTTACCTTGTTTCCGGATCAAACAGTTCTGGGTACCACCAGGTACGACCTTCGACGAAGAAAATAGAACTACGGCACGGGTCTTTTCCGTGCATCTGGAAGGAAGAAGTGATTGAAAGTTTTCTCTTGTAAAAGAAAGTTCCTTTTGAACAAAAGGGAAAAAGGGATTCTGCTGGCTAGGGTTGGGAAGGACTAAGAAGTTGCGCAACCGTAGTGTAGCCAGCAACAAACATTGGGGTCGTCGATTGAGAAACTATGATGCCTGCCACCTCCACAGCTGCTCCCCGCATTGGACTTGTAAATAAGGGGGTGACCAACTCGGACAACGAACAATGTGCCTGGGCCCCGAAAACGTATTGCTGTGTTGTGTTAATAATAACTGGAATTTGTGTAATTACTGATGTGGGACTTTGGTACTTCGAAGAAATGTATCCTCTAAAACCTCTACTGCCAATTGAGATTGTACCTACTGCTTTGGCTCCCTCTGTACACCTTCACACTTTGTCACCTAGAGACTCCCAGCATAGACGAAAGTACCATAATAACACTTAAATGATAATAATGAATGCAACGCATGCCATTTTTAATAAGAGTAATTGCTGGATTTGCACCCATTTACCGCAACATGGGAACAAGGGGCTAGGATGGTATATTCACCCTTTACCTTTAACGACTGCTTGCTATGCTTCTCTTAGAGCACTATTCTTTGGCCGTTGGAATGATAGCATCTCAGGGAACTTGGATGGAACTAATTTAAATGATTTTGAGAAACGTGAATTGACTCCCCTGGGATGCTCGCTTTTTGCAAATAGAAGTAGACCTAATGTTGCTTCTATTAAGCCATCTGATAAACTATCTCTTCCTTTCCAAACTCTAATTTCCTTTAAAATGGCTCCGATAGGCAATAAGGACGCTGTGCCCCCTTCCTACTCTATTAATCATAGCCCCGATTCAGTCCCCTTTTGTGTACAAAGAAATGACACTCGGTCAATGGGAGATTTTGAAGGTTGTGTGAACATTGTAAATTTGACCGGGGAGAACAGGCCTCTGTATGTAGTGTGGCCTGTTTATTTCGTTTGTGGTAGTTCACCATTTCCCTGGTTGCCCAAGGATTGGCAGGGAAGCTGTTATTTAGGAATCCTGTTACCTGGGGTATTTATAGCTAGTACATTGGAAGTTTCTAAGGCTCGCCCACGGCGGGACAAGAACGGAGATACCCCTGGGCAAGTATTGGGAGATATAGCGAAATCAGTTGTGCCATTTTGGGGACAGATAGCAAACTCTGAAAACATCAGGGGGCTAGCAAGAGTACTGGAGAGAACCATCAACCGGACCACGGATATACTCTACAATATGACACTAGAACAAAAGGCAATAAGATTGGTAGCGCTCCAAAATCGGATGGCATTAGATGTCATCCTAGCAGAACGTGGTGGAGTATGCAAATTAGTGGGTTCCGCTTGTTGTGTTTTCGTACCAGATTCCTCACCGACAATTTTCAAAGCAATACAGAACTTGCACATCCTTAGTTCTGAAGTGCATGTTCCTGTGGGAGATTGGAATATTAGCGCCTGGTTCTGGGATTCTCTACGATCCTGGGGTTGGAAGGTGCTTTCTGTTACCCTGGTTATTTTGGGAATCCTGCTATTCCTTTGCTGCTGTTTCCAATGTCTACCTAGTATATGTGCAATGCTAGGGGGATGTTGTGCTCAAGCAGTGAGCACAGTAGGGCACAAAATGTATGCCCCAGGTACAGCATCTAAAGAGTTTGTGTTACAAGAGGTTCTGATGAACGACCTAATGGCTATAGACATTACAGATAATGATTCAGGATGTATGGACGACAATGCATGGAGTTATTTACAGAAGTATTAGAAATGATATTAGCACTTGGCATAGGCCAAAAGGAGGGTTTGTCGGAATTGAAACAATATTATGCCTCCTATCGCAACAATTGTATGTGTATTGGCCTACGCCAAGTTGTCTAAACATCATATGCGAACAAACTCCACGGCAAGGTCTTGACCTTAGAGAAAAGTAATGTAAGTCGCCATCTTGGATTAAGCCGCCATTTTAGGTTCTCTTGTAATATGGAAGTCACCCAGAAAATCAAAATGGAGGCCGAATGTCATTCTGAGTAAGATTCTGGCCGTAGTGACCTCCGTACACATGAATAATTAATATGCCTGCAGGCCACTTGTCGGGGTCGCGAACTGAGACCTTGTCCTACTGTTGACCTATGTGTAAATGTACAACTATATCAGCGAAACTAATCAAAATGCATATATTATAGGATTGACCTGGCAAGGAACCCATGGACCCGGCTCGTATAATGGTTAACCCGCGAGAGGGTTGGCCAAGGGCTGGACAAATTGTATAAAAGACCCAAGTATTCCAATGTGCGGTCTCTCTCACTAATGCATCGAACCTTCGTTGAAGTTTGTTACGTTACTCTGAGAGCCGAATAGCTATCCGTTTGTCAATTGACTTTGGTAACTGTTGTAGCTTTTAAATAAAACACTTGTATGTTCTTTGTAACCTGTGTTGGTGTGTTTCTTTCTGGGCTTCCCGGCCTCATATTATTTTACCTTGCTTCCACAATACATATGGCAATCCATTCTTGTATGAAATGTATCACATTATAGTGATATCGTTACCATATTTTTCGTAGTGTACTTAGGAACAATGGTATGTGATGCCACTTCCTGTTTTGTCAAGGGGTGAAAGGTCGTGTTCCATTGCTTCACGCAATATCAGTTTGTGGTGGGGTCAAACGACATCACTTCCTGTGATGTCATCAGAGGTCAAACGTCGTGTGATGTCACTTTCGCTACCCCTGGCATCTTAGTGAAATGATGTCCTTGCTTCACAGGTGCTTCTCCTTGATAGAGTTCCTGCTAATTATTCTAATAACTGGGTGAAGCTCCCAGAGCAGTGAAGCAGTGAATTTCTAGGCCACTTAAATGTGAGTGTGGGGTGTGCCTTGTGTGGCGAAAAAAACCACTGATTGCTTGCTAATACAAAGACAGTGGGTTTGAGAATATAACCTCACTAGGTATTTCTTTAATTGCTTTCTTAGCAATCACTGTACCGGCAGCAAGGCCACAAGGGAATTGAATGTGTCAAGTAATATAACATACGGCCACCATTAGTAAGGTGGAGTGTTCCAGTCCACAATTCATATCTACATATTACAGGGCCTGCGGTAGCGGCCCTGTAGTTATGGTTAAGTTGCTCAACCCAAAGGAAGAGCACTTTTTGGTTGGCTTATAACCCTCCCCAGACGAATCCCTACAACATTTTTCAAAAAGAGTAGATGGCCCCGTCAGATCCTGCACAGTTTGGTGAGGTTTTATCAAGGGGGCAGGGGGGCAAGTTATAGGGGCGTGCCCAAAATGTGTGGTTTCTCGCATAGATGCAATGGAAAATAATATTTGCTCACGTCTACAGCCCAAACCGCTGGACGGATTTTCACCCAATTTGCGGCTTGGTCCCGAAAGTGTGCTTTTGTAAATTCGGTGTTAAATCCATCCAGTAGTTTTTTTTTAAATGACCGAAAAGTAGGCCAAAAAGAATATGTGAAATTTGGGTTTGGTCTGCGAACTGACTTCCCTCTTTGGACTGTGGATGGGTGCCCAATTGGTCGAGGGGAGGACGTGATGTTCATGGACATTAGACACAGGGCCTCATTAGGACCCAGGCGGACTTCGCGGTGCTAAATGCACCGCGAAGCATGGCGGAAAGCCGCCGATAGCGCCATGGGGGTTGGCGGATTTACCGCCCCATTCCGACCTCGGCGGAGCGGTAAATCCCCAATCCCCATTCTGCCCTTCCCCATTCCCATTTTTGCCCCATAGGGTATAATGGGAGTGGGGAAGGAGTTAATTACGCCACCGTAAAATACGGTGGCGTAATTAACAACGAGGTCCCGTAGCGCCATGGTTTTCTCCGCCTGGTAAATCCAGGCGGAAAAGGCCGCCATGGCGCTACGGGAACTCGTAGTATGGCGGAGAGGTACGCCATGCACTACGCTGGCGTAACACCCTCTCCGCCAGGGTCCTAATGAGGCCCACAGTCGTTGTTTGAATGGTGAAGAGCGTAAGGTGCTTCAGATTTTTGGAGACGCCCGCCATGTTGGATACCAAAAAAACGGGCGTGTTTCTTCTCCAATATCCACAAACAGCCACAGGCAATCCTGTGGTGTCCAAGAACATCTTACAGACGTAATTTTGATTGCAGGTGTGTGGGGGTGAGTTTCATTAGTTCACTGTGTATGATATGTGCTTGTTATGCAGTTAATTGTGTTGTGGTCAATGGCTAGATTCTGGGGGGCATGGCCGCAAGCCTTGACCCCAGTATATGTGCACTGGGCACAATGACTACAGTAGTAGTTTGTGTTTTGTAATTATAGGTAATGTAGGAGGGGATAAGGCCAAAATGATCATAGTAACAATATGTGTAAAGTCATTGGGCCTCATTCCGAGTATGGCGGTAAGGGATAGCGGCCACCGGTAACGAGACCGGTGTCGGTAATCCCTTACCGCCATACGCCGAGTTCCCTCTGCGCCCTCGCCCTTAACGCCTGCTTTGAGCAGGTGTTAAAGTCGAGGGCGCAAAGGGGCCTCCAAGCCAATAACGGTGACCGTAATGAACGGTCACCGTTATTTGCATCTTCCGCATTCCCATTGAGCCCTATGGGGGCTCATTTGGGAATGGGGAAGAGCCTTGGTGAATGGGGAATTACCGCCCCGCCAACCTTGGAATGGGGCGGTAATTCCGCCATCCACCAAGGCGCTGCCGGTCCGGGTACGGCGTCAACCAAGGCGTTAATAGCGCCATTGGTTAGCGCCGTACTCGGAATGAGGCCCATTGTCTGTAATGTAGTGGGGGGTATAAAGTGTTTGTAATATGAGGTATTATGAAATTGAGTCATTGGGGGAAAAAGCGTACTGGATAAAAAAAACACTAAATACAAATATTACAAATAGTTGCAGGTAAACAGTTGTGAGACACATCTGTAAGTGCACTACACGTTCAAACATATAAGCGCATTGTTACATATTGGTGTGCAATAACACATGCATTGGCCTATGGAACCCGCCTTACCCTTACATACCCCCCAATCTAGCATCAATGGCAGTTGGCACCTTTGATGGTGTGCTTGCAAGGGGGCAGGGTGGATGAAGATGCTGAAGATGTGGTACACCATATGCACCAGAAAGGTATCTTATGTACTTTGACTATTGTGGAAATTGACACTGCAGTGCTGGTGTCTGCAGACTCTACTTTGAAGACCTTGTTCCTGCAATGAACATATGTATGAGTCCATTGAATGTTGTCCCAGGCCTATGCACTTACCCTATAAGCTGAGGAGCAGCAATGGCACCCTGGGCTCTTGTGTTATTGCCCCCTATTCCCAACCTTGTTGTTTGTCAAAAGACTACCGACACATTGTAGGTCATGTTGGCAATAAAAGGCCATTGATTTTATTGACTAATAAAACAAATGAAAAAGTCCTTGTGCGCACGAGGGCCAGTGGGTGTACCCCTGGCCTGTGCTCCCTTCTTTTCCCATGACTGTGTGACAATGTTCGTGGTACTGTCATTCTTTTTTGTGTTCAGCTTTCCTTTTTTTTCATTCTTATTTTTACAGGTGGGTGGGCCTGGTGAGTCATTTGTGCTCGCTGAACGTCTCCTTTTCACTCCGTTCAGAGTGATGTGCAAATTGGAGAGCCTTGCTGGCAGGGCTTCTTTTATTCGATGTTTGTGGCCTTAGGCCATTCGTTTGCGGGGGCCTTGCTGTCCTTGCTGGCTGGCGCCAAAAACATTGCATATGCGTGTGTTACCCCCATCCTCCTATGCCACACTTCCTTTCTTGTTCTGCAGAGTGACACCTGGGTCCTTTGGGCACCATGGTGTCAGATCCTAACTTGCCTTTTGGTTCCCCAGGTAGTCCCCTTTTTGTAATTTGGCTAAAGGAAAGGGGAGGACAAGAAAACGGGAACTTAGGTGGGAAAAGGGGGGGTACCAACCACTGTTGACGCAACTTATGTATCTGTAATTACTGTAACTCCTATATAATTGTAATCTTATAATGCTCTCCTTGCATTAACTACCTGTACCCCAATACTGTAACTGCACCATTGTAACTGTAATCCATGTAACCTAAGCCTTACGCCTACATGTAATGCCTGCACCCTGTTACATTCGGGTTTGGTGGGGCGCCATATAAATGAATAAACAAACAAACAAACAAACTGTTGGTGTCCTGTACTTATTGTCCTGTACTAATATTGTACTGCTTCAGCGCCACTGTACTCGCCCTATGGGTACCTGCAGCCCCCGCTTATGTTCCTGCACTTTCAAGCTATACATGGTACCCTTATGTCGCGGCGCTGGCCCTTGTCGTAGTCCTCCTCTTACTTTTACCTAGAAGTTGAACTTATGTAGCGCAATGGTAGTGTAAGATTCGGGGGCTCTGAATGCACATGTAGCTCATCCTTTCTGCATGCACATGTAGCTTGTCGTTTTAGCAAACACATGGTAGCGTGAGATTGAACTGTAATAGGGGATTAGGGGCTGTAACTCATTTTGGACTCAAGAATGTGAGTCTCAGACCGAAATGCACAAGGCACATGATTGTCAATGCATAATGCACATGCTTAAAACTTCACATTATTTCAGGAGGCTATTTCAATTGTCTGAGTTGCACTTCACCTATTACTAATATACTAACATACTAATCCAATCCCAGTAACATGTCCCTTAATAACATTTAGTGCAAATTAATCTATGTGGAAATAACCTGGAAACAGTTTTGGAAAATGCATGGTGCTTTCTAAAATTGGAAAATAAAACGTGCAGGCTGAATATTTGCGCTGTGTAAGCTGACAAATGCGAAGCTCCGTTCTCCCAAAAGGCCATTGTGTGAGCAGGAATTGAAGAAGAGATGTATCTTCTTTCTCTCCAACAATGAAATCATGTGGTTTCAGTTAAATGATCTGGTCAAGGGGTAGGATTTCCCTTTATTGACAGGTAGATCTATTAAAAAGGGCTTGGAGTGGGCGCAGCAGGTCACACGTATTCGGGCACTGAGGGAGCTGGCTGGAGACAAGGAGCTGGCAGGCCGTCTGGTCTGAGGCAGTCCTTATACGAGCAACACTGGGTGAAGTCACAGGAAAGACTGATGAAGATGTCCATGGTAAACTGAAGTGAAACATCACTCACCAATATTCTAGGTAAATATGTAAGTTAAATGAGGAGCTGCCGTGGCTGAGTAGAACATTTCACATTAGGTGTTGTTTATTTTTAAACATGCATGTATTTTCGCAATTATGTGAATGCCATTGCTGTTTTGTTTTTCTCTTTTCTCAAATTGTATTTCGTGGCAGTTCCACGTTTTCAAGGACAGTTTGTAAGATTGGGGAAGGGAAGGTTCCAGTGGCAAATTTGTGTTAAAAAGGATTGCCGAACTCTGACCAGGAGGGGCAGAGGTTCAGAAGGCCAACCTAGTTTCTTGCAACAGGGTAACCTCTGGACAAGCCAGACCAATCAGGGTAGCTATGGCAGGTGGTCAAGACTAAGTCTCAGGAGGGGTGAGGGTGACTGAAGGACCTCAATGAGTACACAGAGCAAGTACACTTACAAATTACTCCAGACAGGTGTTATATTAAAAATATAGACACATTTATTACAAGGCCTTTGTAACATAGACCATAGCAAAGAATCACAGTAACACTAAGTAAACCAACACATCACACTCAATACAATATATATATATACAAGACCAGGGGGCTCTAAAAGGGTGACTGCACAAGATATGTCGACAACCTAGATGCGAAGGAAATAGGCAGTGCAGTCAATCTTTAGGCCCAGTTCAACATCAGTTATTCACCTAACTAAGTGGCAGTCCAAGCCCTAAGAAGAGTGCAGCCTTGTGCTCAATAGTACATGTAGTGCCAGTGCATACAGTTGTTCCAATGGGCAAAACAGGGTCTCTTCAAGGGTGTTTGGCAGCTCTGGAAGGTGGATAAGGCGATGAAGAATAAGTTCCCACTATTCAAGAAGGACCTCCACTTGAAGGCAGAGGCAGTTCGAGAGTTCGGGATGGAGTCACTATTTCACAATAGCAGTGGACATGAGAGGGGCCCCCAGGGGCCACTCATTCATAAAAATGGGCTCTTGCGTTAGGGGCCACCAGTTGGGGTATTGATTACTCACTGGTCCCTGATGAAAGGAGGCCCGAACTTCGGCAGGTTACTCCAATTCGGTTGCAGATTCGAATGCAGCAAAAAGGACGTCTTGGCACATTTTAGTTCCTGAGATCCAGCAGGGATTCCCAAACGGTACAGTGGCGATTTCTCCACTCTGGGTGGATGAATCACCACAGCTTCACTGCAGCAGGCTTCAGGGGCAAAAGCGTCACAAATGCAGTGGACTTGCAAAGGATGTTGCTGGAGCAGGGCAACACGGTAATCGTGTTTAATCCGGTCCGGGCGCACTTGTCTCACTTCAGACCTGGGAATGCCAATTGTACGAAATTCGGTGTGAGGGTGCCAAGGACAGAGTGCTACCAGTACTCCAAGTTTCGAGGACCTCCTCAAAACGATGGCGGAGACAGAGCAAAGGTCCTGCGTAAGCTTGTCAGCCCACTGGTTGGCCCAGGGACACTTCCGAGAAAGCTTACTTGCAGGTTTTGGTGAAGGTGAAGAGAATAGTTGGTCCCACTATTCCAATGGGTTGAAGCGTCTTCACAGACCTTCTAGGACGATCAGATGCAGAGGGGTCCCACGGGACGACAGCGGGCTCAGGGTGCCAAACCTTCCAGAGGGTCACCAGCGGTTCCTCGACTCAGCTTCGTAGTTGCAAAGTTAATGTGTTAAAGTTTGACAAAGTTAATGTGTTGTGAAAGTAAACAACACAGAAAATAGACTGTCACTACGTTTTACTAACCCACTATAATGCAGATCTATTGTATGCATATATGCCACATAGTGGCACAAAAAACTCAAAAATGTCTTTCTGTTAAATAAATTTACATTGTATTGTTCCTCTACGGTGATCTTTTGTGTTCTGAGCTAGTAATAATCTAGCTCTTTTTGCAAGGTTCCAGTAACCTCCTACCAAGCTATTGGCTTGGGAAGCCTTTGACTCAACCCTCTCGTATCTCTGCCACACACACAAGGCATGCAGAAGCCCGCAAAAGCATTGGGATTCGCGAGAAAGTGCATGACCAAATAAGGACTGGCCCGGGTTGACTCGACCTGGGGAAGGTGAAGGGGCAAGATGGCCAAAGGACAGGACAAAGAACCTTGTGGCATGGCCATTTTGGAGCCAGGCCACCTTTTTGTGCCAAACGCGGTTAACGGATTACCATGGCAGGAAAAGGTTAAAAATAATGCGAAACGATAGCTGCCACCAGTCCTGTCCATGACCCATCTGCATAGTTCATACAAAGTCCAGCGAGAGTATCTAGGGCCTTTGGAAATGACTATAGACCCAAGTGTGCTGTATGGTAAGATACATTGCACACTTGTTACATGTTGCACAAAAGTTGCAACATGAGGAAAGGACTAAGGGAAACAAAGTCTCCCAGTACTGACTGTCTTAAGGGAATGTCAGTTTACCTATAAAAAGTGAGCGAAAGCCCAGAGGAGTGCAGCTGAAGGCTGAGCTTCTCTGACAAAGTCAGTCAATGGTGTCTAAACAGCAGCAAAAAGTTTGGGGGTTGACACATGGAGGGAAAATTACATACACATATCAAATCTTTCCTAACACTCGCACCTCCCAGACTAAGGACAGGGGGAACTAAACCACCCCTGGATGAGTTTCTTGTTCAGGTCGGTTAAACATTCTGGACAACCCATCAGCATTGCTATGTTGGACACCTGGCCTATGCTCAATAGTGAAGTCAAAGCCTTGCAGACTTATGGACCACCTAAGAAACTTTGGATTCTCTCCTTTCATGTTCTTTAGCCACTTTAAGGGCTTGTGGTCAGTTTGCACAGTGAAGTGGGTCCTATAGAGGCAGGGCCTCAGCTTCCTTAGGGCCCACACAACAGAGAAATAATCTTTCTCTACTGTGGACCATCTGAGCTCTCTGTCCTTAAGCTGGTGAATAATGAAGCCAATAGGGTGTTTCTTACCCTTCTCATCTACTTGTGATAGTACAGCTCCTATCCCAGTGTCTGAGGCATCTGTCTGCACAATAAAAGGTCTTTGGTAGTCAGGGGCCCTGAGAACAGTGGCCTGGCACAAGGAGTCCTTTAAGACATTGAAGGCCTTCTCACATTCTTCAGTCCAAGTTACCTTCTTGGGTTTCTTTGGAGTAGTGAGAGCAGTCAGAGGGGCAACTATGGTACCCTAGTCTTCCATTAAATTTCTGTAGTACCCAGTGAGTCCCAAAAAGGCTCTCACTTGGGTCTGTGTAGTGGTGGTAGGCCAGTCTTGTACTGCCTGTACTTTACTGGGTAGAGGCTGTATCCTCCCTCCACCTACTTTATGTCCAAGGTAGACCACCGATCCTTGTCCAATCTGGCACTTACTGGCCTTTATAGTCAAGTAGGCCTTCTGAAGAGCCTGTAACACAATCCCCAGGCGTTTCACATGGTCTTCCCAGGTGGCACTGAAAACTGCTATATCATCCAGATATACAAGACTGAATTCATCCAACCCATCCAACACATGATTCACAAGCCTCTGGAAAGTGGCAGGTGCATTCTTCAACCCAAAAGGCATTACCCTGAACTGGTAAGACCCTCTGGAGTTGAGAAAGATGTCTTCTCCTTGGCATGTTCTGCAAGGGCTATTTTCCAATAGCCTGCAGTGAGGTCAAACGTGCTGAGGTACTTGGAGGCACACAAAGTATCCACCAGCTCATCTGTTCTAGGCAAGGGATGTGCATCTGTCTTGGTGAAAGCATTCAGAGCCCTGTAGTCCACACAGAACCTCAATTCAGAAGTACCTGCCTTTGGAACCAAAACCACTGAGCTGGACCAAGGACTACTGGAGGGTTCAATCTCCCCAAGAGCCAACATTTTGTTGACCTCTGTCTTTATGTAAGACCTTATTTCGTCTGACATTCTGTATCCCCTACCTTTGGTAGGTACACTGTCTCCTGTGTCTATGTTATGTTTGCACCAAGGTGTCAAACCAGGGGACTGTGGAAACAAGGGGGAAAATTGCCTAAGCAAACTTTAAACCTCAGCCTGTTGATCAGAGGTCAGGTGAGGGGCCACTCGGACACCCTCAATGGGGCTGTCTGAAGGACTGCTTTGGAACAGGTCAGGGAGAGGTTCTGACTCCTCCTCCTCAACATCTGAAGCCAGTAGCAGTGCAGCGATTTCAACTCTTGGGATGAAAGCCTTCAGTCTATTTACATGGAAGACTTTTGGAGCCTGTCCAGGCCTTCCAAGGTCCACCAAATAGTTGACCTCACCCAGTGACTCCACCACTGTGCAAGGGCCTGACCACTTGTCCTGTAAAGCCCCAGGCCTTATAGGATTCATGATCAGGACTTACTGACCAGGTGTGACATTGATGAGGGAAGCCTTCTGGTCATACCAGTGTTTCACCAGAGCTTGCCCTGCCTTCAACATTTCACTAGCCAGACCCATCAGGAGTACCATCTTTTTTCTGAGCCCTAGCACATAGTCCACTACGTTGGTAGTTATGGGGGTAGTGGGCATCTCCCATCCCTCCTTGACTGTGGTCAAGGGTCCCCTTACAGGGTGACCAAACAGAAGTTCAAAGGGCCTGAAGCCAATACCCTCTTGTGGTACCTCTCTGTAGGCAAACAGTAAGCATGGTAACAGAAGATCCCATGTTCTTCTTTGGGGTTCTTCCAGAGCCCCAATCATGCTTTTCAAGGTCATGTTAAACCTTACCACTAGGACATTGGTCTGTGGATGATATGCAGAGGAAAATGTATAGGTGAACCCACATTCCTTCCACATGGCCTGCATATACTTGGACATAGAGTTGCTGCCTCTCCCAGACACAACTTCTTTAGGGAAGCCAACCCTAGTAAATATGCAAAGCAAAGCTTTGGCAACTGACTTGGCAGTTACAGTTTTCAATGGGATGGCCTCAGGATACTATTTGGCATAGTCGACCAGCACCAGGATAAACCTATTACCCGATGATGTTTGAGGGTCAAGGGGACCAACAATGTCGATCCCTACCCTCTGAAATGGTACTCCCACAACTGGGAGTGGTACCAATGGAGCTTGGATTGTTGAGCCACTCTTACCAGATAACTGGCAGGAGGCACAACACCTGCAGTGACTTTCTACTTGCACCCCCATCTTGGGCCAGTAGAAGTGCATGGATAACCTTTGCTTGGTTCACTTGATTCCAAGGTGACCAGCAAGGGGCACTTCATGCGCCAGGAGGAAGGGTCTTACGACAAGGGGAACCACCAACCTCCTATGGTCTCCTTCTGTAGACTCTGTAGGCTCAGTATACAGGAGCCCACCTTCCCAATAAATCCTGTGCTTCCCAGGAGGTTCACCCTCAAGCTGGGAGCAGGCCTGTCTCCTTAGGCCTTCCATAGATGGGCATTCACGTTGGCCCTTACTAAATTCTTCCCTGTCAGGACCACCTTCTACTAACACATCTTTTAGTTCAGGATGGTCATTGGGGTCAAAGACTTCAGATATCACCACCTCCTCGTCAGGTCCTGGTGATTGACCAACTACCTCCACCTCAGTGGTAGGTGAGTTAGGGGGAATATTCTCTTTCCCTCTTTTTTATTTCCTTACTCCTTTAGCCTTGGGTCTCCCCTTTGGCTGGGGCAGAGCTTTGTTCTTGGCCAGTGCTGCCCTTGTTTGAGACCTTGTGCAGGGTCTTTCAGCTGTATGTCCCACAAGCCCTAAAGCTCTGAGATCAATTCCCAGCAAGACCTTTCCTGGGACACTCCTCTGTATGCTCACTGTAATCCTGACTGATGTACCATTTATAGTAAGATTTACAGGTATTACTGGGAACATGAGAGGTTGGCCATGAGCCAATTTAGTGGGCAACAGAGGAGCTCTGGCAACTTCCTCTGGGTCTACCAAGGTAGAATCCACTACAGTTCGACTACACCCACTATGCCTAAGAGCTGGAGTATCTACTCCATTGATCAGCACACTGTCTTTAAAGTAGTGCTTTTTATTATCTGGGATCCTAGCATAAGCCTCTAAGGGTGTCCAGTCAAAGTTTTGAAACAATAGTTTCGAATGTCAATAGTTCCAAAACAAAGGTGCCGAAAAAAAAGTTTTGCATGTACTTTTTTTATATTAAAGGGTTTATTTTAATTTCGTATTATAAAATAAGTGTTTTAAAAAGGGAAGGGGGGACCCCCCATAAAAAATAAAAATAAAAAGAAATCAAAACTTTTTTTCCGGCACTTTTGTGTTGGAACTTTTGGCATTCGAAACTTTGACTGTCTAAACTATCACTAGGAACCGCCTCTGAGACTTAAGCTCCCAGGAACCCAGGGAAACTAAAACTACCTCAGCTTCTATCTCACTGGGGAAGGACTCTGAGGAGAAGGATGCCCCTATAATCTCTTCTTCCTCATAGGAGGAGTAGGCCAGATTAGCAGAGTGGACCCCCAAGGTTTTAACCTTACATCTGGGATGCCCCTTCACATGGTCAGTTGCTCCACAAGCAAAACAAGATCCACTGGGTCTGTTTACATAGGGAGGCTTACTATAACCAGAGTTATGTTTTGGAGGCTGACCTCCACTACCCTGTGAGTTCTCTTGTGTCTTACCCTTATTTTTAATTTTGTGGCCCTTATGGGAGGATGTTTTATCAGTTTCTCAACCCTCCTTATCTTTGGAATTTTTCCCTTCCCCCTGCTTACCAGGATGAGTCTTGTCTTTATGGGACACTCTATGTGACACCCACAAGTCTGCTGCTATGGCAAGCATCTTAGGATCTATCTCCTTTGAATCTGCCAAATGCTGCTTAAGCTCAGGGGAAGAAGATGCAAAAATGTGTTCCAGCATGACAAGACATATCATACCTTCAAAGGTCGAGACCTTATAACCTTCAACCCAGCCAGTCAAGTTCTTTAAGAATTCAGTTACATAAGATACCCAAGTACCACCTTCTTTCTTTTTGTACTCTCTGAATCTTTTTAAGTATTGGGCAGGAGTCTTTCCAAACTTTAAGATGAGAGTTTGCTTCAACATTGCAAAATCTGCTCTCTCAGCTTTGGACATTTCCATAATTGCACTGCAGCCAGAATGGGCAATCTGCTAAGTAACCAGGCAATTTTATCAGCATTGTCAACTTGTTGAACTTCACAGGCATACTCAAATGTTCAGCCAGTCCATAATGTCATTCTTTTCCTCATACACACTGAGTAGATCCTTAGGAAACCTTGGATGAGAGGAGGCCCCAGACCCATGTCCAGGACCCTTTGATCCATTGGCAACCCGCAACTTGGCCAGTTCCAACTGGTGATCCCTGTCTTTCTGTTTTTCTGCCTGCTCTATCTTCAGTTTGGTCATGTTAAATTCAGGCTCCTTCTGCCTAAACAGCAGTTCTTGCTTCTTGAATTCCAGCATGGCCTCACCTTCAGTACTGGTAGAGGAACCAATAGACATTACATCCTTCAAATTCTCCTGGGTCCCATGAACAAGTGCAGCGACAGAACTGTCAGTTCTGCCTGTGGGAGTAGCCCCACCTCCTTCTGTACTGTCCAAATGAGCTATGGCACTAAGCTGAGCTTCTTTCCAGTCCATGATTCTTTGGATCATTTCCATTTTTGTGCCTTGAGCAGATACACTTCTCTCAGCACACATCCTTCTCAATGTTTCAGATTTAGAAGCATTTAAAGTTAACAAGGTACTTGTTTTCCATATGGTTTGATAGGACTATGGTCTTGTTCAGTTATACTGCTATTCACTATGTGTCATGGTAGAAAAAATTTAAATGCCTTCACTAGTATGCAACACTGCATACCTTCAGCCCTATCCCACCGCTGTACACCAATGTGTTAAGAATGATTTCCGAACTCTGACCAGGAGGGGCAGAGGTTGAGAAGGCCAACCTAGTTTCTTGGAACAAGGTAACCTCTGGACAAGCCAGACCAATCAGGAAAGCTATGGCAGGCTGTCAAGTCTAAAGGCCTCATTACGACCCTGGCGGTATGGAGTGAACGGCGCCGTAAAAGGTGCCGGCGCCGTTCACTCCATACCGCCGCATTACGAGTTCCCCTCGCGGGACCCGGTAAGCACGCCTGGGAAAACCAGGCGTGCTTACCGGGTCCCGCGAGGAGAAGAGGGAGCAAACAACGGGCCATCTTGTAATGGCCCGTTGTTTGCTCCCTCTCCCATTCCCATTCAGCCCTATGGGGGCTGAAATGGGAATGTGGAAGGACTGTGTCCGGGTCCTTGGAGGGAGGAATTACCGGGCCTTCCGAACTCGGAATGGCCCGGTAAGTCCTCATTCCGAGGACCCGGACCCCGACGCGATTTCGGCGGCAGCCATTCCTCCAATAGCGGCATGGTTACCGCCAAACTCGTAATGAGGACCTAAGTCTAAGGAGGGGTGAGGGTGACTGAAGGACCTCAATGAGCACACAGAGTAAGGACACTTACAAATTACTCCAGACAGGTATTATATTAAAAATATAGACACATTTATTACAAGACCTTTGTAACATAGCAAAGAATCACAGTAACACTAAGTAAATCAATACATCACACTCAATACAATATATATACAAGACCAGGGGGCTCTAAAAGGGTGACTGCACGAGATATGTCGACAAACTAGATGGAAAGGAAACAGGCAGTGCAATTAATCTTTAGGCCCAGTTCAACATCAGTTATTCACCTAACTAAGTGGCAGTCCAAGCCCTAAGAAGAGGGCAGCCTTGTGCTCAATAGTACATGTAGTGCCAGCGCACGCGGTTGTTCCAATGGGCAAAACAGGGTCTCTTCAAGGGTCTCTAGCAGCTCGGGAAGGTGGATAAGGTGATGAAGAATAAGTTCCCACTATTCAAGAAGGACCTCCACTTGAAGGCAGAGGCAGTTCGAGAGTTCGGGATGGAGTCGTTATTTCTCAATAGCAGTGGACATGAGAGGGGGCCCTAGGGGCCACTTGTGTGTAAAAATGAGCTCTTGCACTAGGGGCCACCAGTTGGGGTATTGATTACTCACCAGTCCCTGATGCAAGGAGGCCCAAACTCCCGCAGGTTAGTCCAATTCGGTTGCAGGTTCGAATGCGGCAAAAAGGACGTCTCAGCACCTTTTAGTTCCTGAGATCCAGCAGGGATTCCCAAACGGGACAGTGGCGATTTCTCCGCTCCGGGTGGATGAATCGCCCCAGCTTCACTGCAGCAGGCTTCAGGGGAAAGAGGGTCAAGAATGCAGCGGACTTGCAAAGGATGTTGCCTTAGCAGTGCAACATGGTAATCGCGTTTAATCCGGTCCGAGCGCAATCGTCTCACTTCAGACCTGGGAATGCCAAGTGTACGAAATTTGGTGTGATGGTGTGGGGACACAGAGCTAGCAGTATACCAAGTTTCGAGGGCCTCCTCAAAACCATGGCAGAGACAGAGCAAAGGACCTGCATAAGCTGGTCAGCCCACTGTTTGGCCCAGGGACAATTCCGAGAAAGCTTACTTGCAGGTTTTGGTGAAGGTGCGGAGAATAGTTGGTCCCGCTAGTCTAATGGGTCAAAGCATCTTCGCAGACCTTCTAGGACAACCAGATGCGGAGAGGTCCCACAGGATGACAGGGGGCTCAGGGTGCCAAACCTTCCCAGTGGTTCCTCGACTCAGCTTCGTAGTTGCAGAATACTTGGATCCTATCCTTTGTTCACTGAGAACTCAGGAGATCGACATGGTAGTGAAGTTTCGAGCCTCCTCTTATCCAAAGTTCCCTTCCTGCCAAAACGGAGAGGACCCAATGGGAGATCTGCTCATAAACACACACTCCATACGTGGACCAAACACAGACCACGGTAGTCTCAGGCATTCAGGACACTCCAGACTCTCTGGCACCCAGCATGTGTATTGGGACCAGACATCCCAGCCCACATCCTGGAAGCACACACACAAGGCATGCAGAAGCCTGTGAAAGCATTGGGATTCGCGGGAAAGTGCATGACCAAATAAGGACTGGCATGGGTCGACTCGACCTGGGGAAGGTGAAGGGGCAAGATGGCCAAAGGACAGGACAAAGAACCTTGTGGCATGGCCATTTTGGAGCCAGGCCACCTATTCGTGCCAAACGCGGTTAATGCGGTTACCATGGCAGGAAAGCGTTAAAATAATGTGAAACGATAGCTGCCACCAGTCCTGTCCATGACACATCTGTACAGTTCATAAAAAAGTCCAGCGAGAGTATCTAGGGCCTTTGGAAATGACTATAGACCCAAGTGTGCTGTATGGTAAGATACATTGCACACTTGTTACATGTTGCACAAAAGTTGCAACATGAAGAAAGGAGTAAGGGAAACAAAGTCTCCCAGTACTGACTGTCTTAAGGAAATGTCAGTTTCCCCATAAAAAGTGAGCGAAAGCCCAGAGGAGTGCAGCTGAAGGCTGAGCTTCTCTGACAAAGTCAGTCAATAGTGTCTAAACAGCAGCAAAAAGTTTGGGGGTTGACACATGGAGGGAAAATTACATACACATATGAAATCTTTCCTAACAATTAGTGTTTACAGAAATTGGCCAAGGCTGGAGCAAAGGTGTGAATGTGGTCCTTGATGCTTCTGGATGGTCATGGGAGAACCTGCTTTGATGAGACTTTCATAGATTAGACTTTATCTAGAAACATTGTGAAGGGTGAACATGGGAAAGAAGGAGAAAGGAGGAGGAGATACTCAGATTATAGGATCACAGCACAATGGAGATTATTTGGGGATTTTGGAGCTGATTAGCCAATTTGATCCCTTCCTGGATAAACACATCAAGAAATATGGAAATACTGGTAAGGGAAATCCCTCCTATCTATCAGCACATTTTTGTGAAATGTATCACACTGATGAGCAAAAAGGTTTTCTCTGCAATTATTTCAGAACTGAGAAAAGTAAAGTATTATTCACTTAGTGTGGACTGCACTCCAGATGTGTGTTCAATCGATCAGTTGACATTTACGGTGCGAATTGTAAAGATTGATGCACCAAAAGAAAGATTTTTGGAGTTGTAAGGGGCAGGTATCCCCATATCAGATTGCTTTAGCCAGTCATATGATAATGTATCCAATACAGGGAGGACAGTACTAACGCAGGGTAAAAGAGATCAACAAATTAGCTGTTTATGGTCCCTGTGAAGGACATTCATTGAATCTTTTTGATGTCAAAACTGCTGAGAGCAGCATGCAGGTAGTTTCTTATTTTGACTTTGTTCAACATTTGTATGCATGTTATTCTGCTTCCACTCATCGCTGGACTGTGTTGGCTTCTTCTGAAGGTCCAGCTCACAAGATTGTGAAGCGCTTGTCTGATACTAGATGGTCACCTCATGCAGATGCAGTCAATGCTCTGTTTGATGGAAATGAAAACATTCAAGCTACTCTTGATTCACTGAGTAGTGATAACATACAAACAAGAGCAGGGCTTGCAAAATCTGCTAGCCCACTAGCATTGGCGCATAGTTTTTATGCAGTGTGAGTGCCATTTGCATTATACTCAATGTTGCTGGGAGTATGGGTATGTTAGAAACTTATTTTTCATTTAATGAAAACACACTTTGTTTGCAGTCAATGGCAAATATAGGTCTCACTGTGCATGTTGGACAGCATTTCAGAAAATATGACGTATGCTTATGGCAACATGCACCATTTTACAAATAGCACTGGTAAATATTTTGTCACCAGTCACCTTGGGGCAAGTGCAAGGAATTCGCCCTGCAGGTCCAGTGGGATTTTTAAGAATGTTCAAGACCTAAAGAGACACCACACATGATGCACTAAGTCTTCTTAAAAAAATGGAAAAGCTGGAAACAATGTTTCTGAACATTGTTTAGAATGACATTCTGTTACATTTCATTGAAATAAACACAACTGTACAGAAGGAAGATATCAACCTTTCTGTTGCATTACCTGCAAGTTTGTGTTCGTCGCTGCATTTGCACTTCCTTCATCCCTCTTCTGCCCCCTTTATTGGACTCTCCTTCTGACTCTGCTCTAGATAACCTCAATTTCTCCATCTTCAGCACCCTGGACATCCTTGCCCCTGTCATGAGGATCTGCATGAAGCCTGCCTCTAAATGCAACTCTTAGTATGACTCCGAGGTGTCAGCTTTGAAACCCAAGTGCTAAGCTGCAGAGCGAAAGTGGCAGGCATCTAGCGTCTCCTCTGACAAACTGGCATGCTGCCTACTTCTTAGGCAATATTGTCTCGCCATCTGCTCTAAGGAGAGGGCTCATGCCCAAGCATGCATCTCTGGAGCCACCAGTAACACGGCTGAACTTTTTTAAAATTGGCAAGGAACTTGCCAATCCTACTGCAGTCTCCTCCTCTCCTCCTTCCTCTCAAGCCCTCTGCACTGCACTGGCCATGATATGATATGATATGATATGGCATTTATCATGGCTGTAGGACATGGGGGGGAGAGGGGGAACAAATCCCCTCCGCAATTTTAAGTGGGGGGGATGTAATGTCATTTATCCCCCCCAGAATATGTGATTGGTGTGTCGTGCAGGGATCTGTTTTTGAAGTGGGGGGAGGGGCTGCTTACTGTGTGAGCTGCCTCTCCCCCTGGCCTCCAAAGTATGGGGCAATACCTTGCGGGCAGATGGATGATCATCTGCCCCCAGGGAAGGGGGCAAACAAAACAAATATTTTTTTTTTTAACATAGTTTTGGGTGGGGTGGGTTCGGGTGGGACCACTAGCCACCAGGGATTTTTGCAAGAGGGGTGGCCCTCTTCCCCCCCACCTATGTGGATAGGGGGCACCTTATGTAGCCTTCCCTGGGGGCAGATTACTGCCCCTCGGAAGGGGTACACAAGATGCCCTCCATCCATTTGGGTGGGGGGAGAGGCTACTGCAAATATTGGCAGAGCCACCCCTCCCAAGCCTGGGGCAGAACATTTCCACACACGTGTGCCCATCTGCCCCTAGGAAAGGGCAAAACAAAAATATATATATTATAACTTGTTTTGGGTGGGGTGGGGGGCCCACAGATCAATGATTTTTTGTGTTTGAAAGGGGGACAGCCCTCCCCCCACCCTAAGTGGATGAGGGGGCACTTTATGTAGCCCTCCCTGGCGGCAGGTTTCCGCCCCTAGGAAGGGTTACGTGAGATGCCCCCATCCATTTGGGGTGAGGGGAGAGTCGACTGCAAATATTGGCAGAGCCACCCTGCCCCCCCCAAGCCTGGGGCAGTACGTTTTCCCACACATGTGTCATCTGCCCCTATGGAAGGGCAAAACAAATATATATATATTATAACTTGTTTTGGGTGGGGGTGGGAGGCCCACTAGACCACCAGGATTTTTTGTATTTGAAAGGGGGGGTGCCCTCTCCCCCCACCCTAAGTGGATGGGGGCACCTTATGTAGCCTTCCCTGGGGGCAGATTTCTGGAAGTACATGAGATGCCCCCATCCATATGGGGTGGGGGGAGGCCACTGCAAATATTGGCAGAGCCACCCCCCAAGCCTGGGGCAGTACGTTTGCCCCTCCCTCCCCCGGCCACACACATGTGCCTATCTGCCCCTAGGAAAGGGGCAAAACAAAAATAAGACAAATAACTTGTTTTTGGTGGGTGTGGGGGGCCATTGAACCACCATGGAAGTTTTTAGTGGAAAGGGCAGTGCCCCCCCACCCCAAATTTGATGGGGGTATCTCATGTAGCCACATTGCTAGCACAATCTTCCCCTAGGAAAGAGGCAAAAAAAAATAACTTGTTTTGGGTGGGTGTAGGGGTCACTAAACCACCATGGATGTTTTTAGTGGAAAGGGGGGTGCCCACGGGTGTCTTCTTTATGGAAATGCATGGGGTTCTCTGTTTCCCTTGGTGGCTTCGACACCCTAGTCTCAAATCTGTAGGTTGTCCATCTAAGCAAAATCTGCTTTGCCGAAAGGCTTGGGGTTATCAGTGGGTTAGCCTTTTCCCTTTGCGCCGAGGTAGGTGCATCCACATATGTGAGGTGCCATTTTCGTTGGGACACCTGTGGGAATGCGGGAAGGTAGGACATCTGTTTTTGACGGCGTGTTTCGGTGGGTGGGCAGAGGGAAATGTCTCTAAAATTTGGTGGAAAAAAACCACAATTTTCAGACATTTCACTCTGGCCACCCATGGAAACACGCCGCCAACAACACATGTCCTACCATCCTGCATTCCCACAGGTGTCCCGACAAAAACGGTACCTCACATGTGTAGGTGCACCTACCAGGGCGCAAAAGGAAAAGGTTAACCCACTGGTAAACCCCAAAGGGTTTGGGGAGACAACCTACTAATTTGGGCCTAGGGTGTCGAAGCCACGAAGGAAAAACAGCGTACCCCACGCATTTCCGAAAAGACACCGTGGGAATCCATAGAGGTCTGACTTGATTGAATCTCCCCATAAAGCATTGCCCACAATCCCAGACAAACGGAAAATTGTGTTTTTTCCACAAAATTTCAGACTTTGTCAGGGATTGTGGGTTATAAATTATGGGCCGATTCACGCAAGTCAGACCTCTGTGGATTCCCAAGGGTGTCTTTGTTTTGGAAATGCATGGGGTTCCCTGTTTTCCTTCGTGGCTTCGAGACCCTAGGCCCAAATCTGTAGGTTGTCCACATGAGTAAAATTCCTGAAAATCTGCTGTGCAAAAAGACTTGGCGTTACCAGTGTTTTAGGCTTTTCTCTTTGCACCCATGTAGGTGCACCCACACATGTGAGGTACCGTTTCCGTCGGGAAACCTGTGGGAATGCGGGAAGGTAGGCCATGTGTTGTTGGCTGCCTGTTTCGGTGGGTGACCAGAGTGAAATGTGCGGAAATTGTGTTTTTTTTCTGTTATTTTCCCGATTTCCCCCCAAACTATGGAATCTTTCCCTACATAGTTGTTGCTTGACCTGGGCAAATCACCCCTTCCTAAACTTGGAATATTGTCTAATTTTCAGAAATGTATGCCTTTCTGGCACTGGTTTGTCCAATATGATGACTAATGCATAATTTACCATGATGGGTAACTTTGTGGATGATCTATATGTCTGGTTTGAAATTCCTACATAATCACACTTCTTTTGATAATTTGACCAATGAACATATGTTTATAGGTGATCACAGGCCCCGAAGGAGCGCACTTAGCCCGAAGTGCATAGGCCAAATTTGAGACACATCTGCTGTAATAAGAGAATATTTGAGTTGATTGAAGACGAATATACTTTCAAATTACGTTACAATAAAAACTTTTGAGAAATATTGGACTTTTTGACATTTTTGAGATTTCTGAATTATACCACTTAATTTTGGTCCTAGGGTGTGCAGCCCATGCCGCTGACCTCACGGCCAAGGTCCTGTTCCTGCTAGTTTACACAGTGCCATATCACGGAGGCACTTTTTTCCAGAGGGTTTGCACCCCAAGTTTAAAAAGAATACCGGACAAACAGAATAACCTAGCATCAGAACACTTAAGTAGTGCAGAGCTCACCAATCTCGACAATGCCTTTCTGTCTTCCCATTCAGCTTGCCTACCCTTTTCTTCGATTCAGTCCACCCATGTCCTATTGGACAAAAAATGCAAAAATCGCCTACCTCTCACAAAACGGCTGATTAGCATATCAAAATATGTTATTTTGGTTTCCACTCAATCTGTTCTTGAAAGCCTGGAAAATGGCGAATCCAGCACAGCAAACCATTTGTTCCTAGCTCTTACAAGGAAAACACCACGGGCTTCTTTGTACAACATTTTATTGGCATTTTCTTTAAAAAAAAACAAATGTTCTCCTTTTTGGTTATTTTCTCTCACCCCCTACAGCAAACTAGGATTCCTTGGTGGCGTTACGACCACGTACATGTGGGAAAAAAGGGGCCAACTTTGACCGAGATATCTCATGTAACAAAGAAGTTACAAGGGATTGAATGGCGACATACGGAAATCACCAAAAAAGGCCTTGGCACTGGGGGGAAATACCCATGGCAGTTAAGGGGTTAAAACGGTAAAACCCCAGAGGAGATATCATTTGTAAGGTAGCTCAGTTAGTTAATTCTCCAAATGCAGATTGTGCACAGGAATATGTAACACCTGTGTTCAGCACCTGGCTTAATCTTCCGGTGGGATAATAGGCAGAGTGAATGCATTTAGCTTCCGATGCAACACAGCATTTTCCAGGTCAATTGGTTCAGGTAAGGTGGTGGAAAACACTATTACTGTCGCTTTTTCTAATTGGCCAGTGTTAGGGAGAATTCTCTGTTTAGGCTGAATTTCCTAACCTAGTGAGTCCCCCAGCAGCTTTGCTGGATTTCTGGAGTTTGTTTTTTTCCATCCTGCCAAGAGTGAGACCCTTTTCTCCCACTCTTGGACATGTATGTGTGTGTAATTCCTTTGAGATGTCAATGTGTTCAATGGGCTGTGGGGTCTTTTACTCCATAGGGTCTCATATGTTTTTCTGTGTGTGTTACACCGCACCCTACGTGCCGTAACACCGGGGCGTCCTGGCGGACCTCCACCATAGACTCCATAACTGGGGACTGACTACTGTCTCCCCGGGCATGTAAAGTCACCATTGGCTTTACTAGACCTAAATTTACTAACAGGACTAGTACAAACCATCTTATTGTGGACGTACTAGTAGGGGTAATTCGATTTCTCCTAGACCTGTTACTCGAGGGGGCACTGTCCCGTCCCCCCTCGTCGAGTTTTGGCTGGTGGCAGTGGAAACTACTTGTTATGTTCGACCCCGAGCATAACCCTATGGGATTCGTCCCATTGTTGGAGATTGATACTTTTTCTCGTTAATCTCTAACATACCACTGATCTACTTATCTTAAATAAGTTTATCGGATGGTATTTTCTGCCAGAACTCGGTTTGTAAAATGGCGTCTGTGTTCGTCTCTGTGACTCCTAAACCAAAAGTTGAGCCCTTTGTTCCACTTTTGGCGGGCCTCTGTACAGAGACCCTCCAAAGTGGTGCCATTCTGTCTGGGTTACCTCAGGGGTGTGGGAGGGGGTTTAGGCACCCTGGACCGAGTTGCCTTGCCAACTCAGGTCGCACTCTGGAGTGATTGGCCCAAGTGGTGAGCGTTCCCGCTCACCACTTAGCATTTGTTGATTGACAGCTAGGCTGAATGAATGGGGGTTTTCTGCATAAAAGCAGGGCTTTTGGGACTGGATCTTCAGAAGTCGCCACAGGACCTAAGAATCCGACGAGGGTAACGCTGAGCCGACCTGCACGACGACACCTCCGGTGGAGCCCTGCGGAACCGACTCACCACTTCCCGATGACAGAGGAGATCTCCCTGCTGGAGAGTCTCTTCCCCTGGCTGGTGGGAACAACCAGTCCCCTTTGCTTTTTATTCGCCTCAGGACGCAGTGGTCGAATTGCCCGTGCAGAGCACCCAGGCAACCGGATAGCCACTACCCCTGTACCGTGACCAAAAGGTGGTGCCTTGTGACGGAGCACTCCGCGGCTGGTCTCTTCCCTGGTGGTGCACCGGACTTCATTTTCTTCGACGACGAGATCATCTCTACTCTTGGCAAAGACCCGACGTGCATCCACCACCAGGAAAAACTGCCCCCGCCGGAGCTGCCCTCCACAACAAGGTACCGTGTCCGCCTGGCTTCCTTTTAAATCGGTTCGAGCGAGGTGTCTTAATCCTCTCCGTTCCATTGGGTCGCCTTCAAGCTTTTCTCATTCGTTGTTCTGAACTGGTTCAACCTGCCGATAACAATTTGCTACACAGACTTGAATGCATCTCCACTAGAGACTTTTTGGGACATCGCGCCATGCCTCTCTCCGAGTGGGCCTGGCCTCTGAACTTTACGATCTATTGTGATTCTTGCCTTCCTGCCTTGCATTTTATCCGCTAGGATTGAACTGTGTTAACTTCATGACCTGCCTATCTTTTTCTCTCCCGTCCTAACTAATATTCGAGTGTCATCTGGGTTGAGGTATACACCTCTGTCTGAAAATAAGTGGTACCGGTAGAACCTAGAGTTGTCGATATTGCTAAGGGGATTGATCGTCTACTTCGTAGAGTAATTGTGTTTGATTTGTTTGCCGTGATTTGCCTTAGTGTTTTCCATAGATGTTCTGTTATAAATAAATGCCTTAATATCTTTACACTAAGCCTTGTTGCGTGTTTGCTTGTCTTGCTGTGAAGAATTGTACTATTTTGTATACTCCACATACTGCTCAACTTTTCTTGAGAGAAGTCTGACTGCTCAGCCACAGCTACCACGTGAATCTGTGTGGTGCAGACTGCTACCAAGTGGGTTCACCGCCAACGCCTGTAGTCCTAAATCTTTTGCAGTGGTCCCAGAGGGAACTGCACAGGTTTCTGCCTAACACTGGTGTACAGCGGTGGGATTTGTATCGAGTATACAGTTTAGAGTGCTTTTCGACACTGTAGGATAACTAACCACAAAACTTTGCACAAAAAGCAACTTTCAAAAACATGTCTACGATGGAAACTTACAGTCAAGAGTCTTTGTCAGGTGAAAATACTGAGAGTTTGCGAGCTCTCTGTAGGCAAGAGAATCTTTCTGTAAGAGGCAAGAAGTTAGAATTAATTAAGAGATTGCTGGCGAACCAAAGTCTGGGTACTGGTTCAGAGGAACCAATCTCTCCAGCAACTGTAGATAACAGTGATGGTGTTGATCTGAATCGTAATTCTGATGATAGCGATGAAGAGGCTGACGAGGACGGTGAGGCTAACGAAACTGTCTCACCTGCTCCTCTACCTGCCTTACCAGCTGTGCCTACGGAGCCCATACCAGGTCCCACAAGTAACCCTGCTTATTTTGAACTTGAAAAAATGAAGCTCGAACTAGAATACAAACGGTTCTTGGCTCAATCTGAACGAAACCAAGAGCTCGAGTTCAGATGGATGAATGCCCAGGCTGAGCAGAAGCAAGCTGAGTTAAGACTCAGGGAAATAGAACTTAATCACGAGTTAGAGATGAAAAAGTTGTCTATGGAAAATGCTTCTCTCTCCTCTGGTTCCTCTAGGAGCTCCAGTCCCAAAAGACCCCGGATGCCGAAGGAATTAGTGGGTATGTATGAACCGAGATTGGATGTGTTGGATTGGTTGAAACTGTTTGAATACAATCATGGGCTCCAGGACATCACCGGGAATGCGTTGCTTCCCTGGTTGTTCTCTAGGCTCCCTCCTGTTGCGACTGATGTGGTAATGGAATTGGGGGAGGCGGATAAGACGGATTACGAAAGTGTGAAACTAGCTTTAATAGCTAGATTCGGGAAGACCCCTTCCCAGTATCTAAAGAGGTTTAGAACCCTCAAAAAGCATGATGGTACCCCTTGGGCTACCTGGGTGAGTGAAGGGTTGAAAAACTTAGAGAGATGGATTAAGGGTTACAAAGTGAACACTTATGAGGGTATGAGAAATCTTTTTATGTTGGAGTCTATTTATGATGCCTGTTCTCCTGAGCTCAGACAGCACTTGGCTGATTCGAAGGAATTGGATTCCAGGGAGCTAGCTAAGGCTGCTGACTTGTGGGATGCCAACAGGGATACTCATAAGGATTCTGGGGCAACTCAGAAAAAGGATGAGGGAAAACAGCCTAAAAAAGACTCAAAAGAGAATTCGAATAACTCACATTCCAAAGATGGCCCCAAACAAAACCAGAAGGGTAAGCCACCGGGAAAACCACAGCAGAATAGTATGCCTTCTGGTGCAAAACCGGAAGGAGGGCAGAACAAGCCACCATTCCAGAAAGCATTCGGTAAATGCTTTGTTTGTGGCTCGACTGACCACGTGAAAGGAGATCCCAGATGTAAGGGTAAACCTTCAGGGGTCCAGCTTGTCTCCTTAGCCTTCGCTCCAGAAGAGGAAGTCCAGATGGCAAGTGGAAACTTTCTACTGCTAGCTGACGAACCCATTGGAGTCTCAGCCAGCGTTTCTTTAGTATCTCTGGGGTTGTGGGAACAACAGAATTTAGATGTCTATAATTCTATCCCCGATAATACTAAAGAGTATTATAAGGACAGTGTCCAGGTGAATGGTCAGGAGACTCCTGCCATTAGGGACACTGGGGCCAGCATAACTGTGGTGGATAAATCGTTTTTTCAGGCCGAGGATGTTGCTAAGGCACCCAAACGCCTCACCAAGTTAGCTGGAGGGCCTGTGCAGATGCTTCCCCAATTACCAGTTCTCATCCAGTGTAACGACATGACTGTGAAGATACCTGTCAGCATACAGAGTGAGGTACCAGGACGCGTACTGTTGGGTAACGATTTGAAAACTCTCGGAGTTGTATCGCATACTCCCAGACCTCCTAGTAAACGGTTACAGGAGCTAACCAGACCTGCAAGAGAGAGGACCATGCGCGGAACTCTCCAGGAGATGATGAAGAAGGATATCACTCCTGCTCCACTGGAATTGTCGGACGCTGTCTCCAAGAAATCAGAAGCGAAAGGGAAACCTAAGACTTCTATCCCGAAACCAGCCGCCAGCATTCCAGTACAGCCGACAAGGCTTTCCCCGCGGTTGTCCAAAGTCGAACCCGTAACTCCACCTCCAGCAGAGGTTGAGAGGGAGGTACAACCCTGCGTGGTAGAATTAGACTCTGAGGAAGAGCTAATGGAAGGCCAGGAACTAATTGGAGATCTGGATCCTGTTGACCATCCTGAGCTGCAGTCGTTACTGGCAGAAGGTGGACCCAGCAGGGCAGACTTCAGTAAGGGACAGAGAGAATGTCCAACTCTTGAAGGTCTTCGCCACCAAGCAGAAGCTCAGGCTGAAGGGCAAGAGCCTGGGAAACACAGGTTGCACTGGGAAGATGGCCTCTTCTACAGTGAACCGACCGAGTCTGCACCTGGAGACTACAAACGACTTGTAGTACCCCAAGAGAACAGACCACAGTTCTTGCAGTTAGCCCACGAGATTCCTTTGGCTGGTCACTTGAGTTTCAAGAAGACTAAGGAAAGGCTCTCTCTCTACTTCTATTGGCCAAAGATGGGGGCCGAAGTAGAAAAACACTGCAGGAGCTGCCACACCTGCCAGACCTCTGGTAAGGTTGGCTCCAAGAATGTGGCACCGTTAGTGCCTCTCCCAGTTGTGGGAGTCCCATTTGAGAGAGTAGGGATTGACATTGTTGGTCCCCTTGATCCTCCAACCTCCTCAGGCAACAGGTTTATACTTGTTGTAGTAGACCATGCTACTAGGTATCCTGAGGCAATTCCTATGAGGACTTTTACAGCTCCGGCTGTGGCTAAGGCCCTCCTTGGTATTTTTACTAGGGTCGGGTTTCCTAAGGAAGTAATCTCTGACAGGGGGTCAAACTTTATGTCCCACTACATGCAAGCCATGTGGAAAACCTGCGGAGTTACTTACAAGTTTTCAACGGCTTACCACCCCCAAACCAATGGGCTGGTGGAATGGTTCAACCGAACCATGAAGAGCATGATAGGTGCTTTAGAGGAACCCCTTAAGCGTAAGTGGGATCTTCTACTGCCATGCCTTCTCTTTGCTTATAGAGAAGTCCCTCAGGAGGGAGTAGGTTACTCTCCCTTCGAACTACTCTATGGTCATCCCGTCAGAGGTCCATTGGCCCTGATTAAGGAGGGTTGGAGAGTGCTCCTTCCCCCAAGCCAGTCAGAGTGACTGACTACGTGATAGGTCTCCGGAGGAGAATGTCGCACATGATGACGGAAGCAAGTGATAACTTGAAAGCTGGACAAGCGTTGATCAAGCACTGGCACGATCAAAAGGCTAACATGGTTGAGTTTGCTCAAGACCAGCTCGTTCTCGTTATGATCCCAACAAGGCAGAGGGCCTTGCAAGATAAGTGGATGGGACCCTTCCGAGTAGTGGGTAAACTCGGAGAGGTTAACTATCTGGTGGACTTGGGCAATCCCAAGGAGGCTCCGACAGTCTTTCACACCAACCGACTTAAAGCGTATGTCTCACGACCTGATGTAGGAGCGTTGCTTCTAGCATCATCCGAGGAAGAAGAAGAGAGTGAAGCTCTTCCGGATCTCCTCAGAGGCTTACCTTTAGATGAAAAAATTGAAGGAGTGAATCTCTCCTCCATTCTGACACCCGAGCAACAAGAAGAGTGCAAATCTATGTTGAATCAGTTTGCCTCTCTGTTCTCGCTTTCACCAGGCTTGACCCCTTGGGGCCAGCACGACATACTCACTGGTGACTGTCTGCCTGTCAAGAGCAGAGGATACAGAATGTCAGAGAACGTACGAACCCACATCAAAGGTGAGGTCAGCAAGATGCTCGATCTCGGGGTAATAGAGCCCTCTACTAGTCCATGGTCTAGCCCAGTTGTGTTAGTACCAAAGGCCGGATCTAAAGAGCTTAGATTCTGCGTGGATTATAGAGCTCTTAATGCAGTCACCAAGACTGATGCCCACCCTTTGCCAAGAACAGATGAGTTGGTGGATAAACTTGGCGCCGCCAAGTTCCTCAGCACATTTGACTTGACGTCAGGCTATTGGCAAATAGCCCTGACAGACCATGCCAAGGAGAAAACTGCATTTTCTACCCCCGTTGGCTTATACCAGTTTAAGGTAATGCCATTCGGATTGAAGAATGCACCTGCTACGTTTCAACGGATGGTAAACCAGGTTCTGAATGGGATGGAGGACTTCTGCATGGCATACTTGGATGACATCGCAGTGTTCAGCAATTCCTGGGAAGAACATGTAACCCACCTGAGAGATGTTTTGCAGGCTCTTGGACGAGCCAATCTGACGATAAAGGCGAGTAAATGCCAAATTGGACAGAGTAAGGTAGTCTATCTTGGGCATGAGGTAGGCGGTGGAGAAATAAGGCCTTTGCTCAGATTGAAGCTGTGCAAAATTGGACAACACCGACTACTCAAACCCAGGTGAGAGCCTTCCTAGGCCTCACCGGGTATTATAGGAATTTCATAGAGAACTATGGGACCATAGCTTCTCCACTGAATGTCATCTCCTCGCCCAAATTCCCTAAGAAGGTTAAATGGAACGAGGAGTGCAATCAGGCTTTTGAAAACCTGAAAAAGGCTCTTTGCCGAGCCCCCCTACTCAGAGCTCCTGATTACCGCCAACACTTCATTGTGCAGACAGACGCTTCCAATGTCGGGATAGGTGCCGTACTCAGTCAACTGGATGGGAAAGGTAGGGAGCACCCCGTTTGCTTCATCAGCCGCAAGCTGAAGGATCCTGAAACAAGGTGGGCAACAATCGAAAGCGAGTGCTTTGCTATCGTGTGGGCTCTGAAGAAGTTTAGGCCATACTTGTATGGTTCTACTTTCGTCATTCAGACTGACCACCAACCCTTGAGATGGTTAATGCAAATGAAAGGGGAAAACCCAAAACTATTGAGATGGTCGATCTGCCTGCAAGGGTTTCATTTCACCATTGAGCACAGGTCAGGGGGTCACCACCAAAATGCTGATGGTCTCTCTAGGATGTATGTCATCGACTAGAGGTATGAGATTCATCCAGGAGTGGATTAAATCCTCCTGTCCCTTAGTCTGGGGGGGGGGCGAGTGTTAGGGAGAATTCTCTGTTTAGGCTGAATTTCCTAACCTAGTGAGTCCCCCAGCAGCTTTGCTGGATTTCTGGAGTTTGTTTTTTTCCATCCTGCCAAGAGTGAGACCCTTTTCTCCCACTCTTGGACATGTATGTGTGTGTAATTCCTTTGAGATGTCAATGTGTTCAATGGGCTATGGGGTCTTTTACTCCATAGGGTCTCATATGTTTTTCTGTGTGTGTTACACCGCACCCTACGTGCTGTAACACTGGGGCGTCCTAGCGGACCCCCACCATAGACTCCATACCCGGGGACTGACTACTGTCTCCCCGGGCATGTAAAGTCACCATTGGCTTTACTAGACCTAAATTTACTAACAGGACTAGTACAAACCATCTTATTGTGGACGTACTAGTAGGGGTAATTCGATTACTCCTAGACCTGTTACTCGAGGGGGCACTGTCCCGTCCCCCCTCGTCGAGTTTTGGCTGGTGGCAGTGGAAACTACTTGTTATGTTCCACCCCGAGCATAACCCTATGGGATTCGTCCCATTGTTGGAGATTGATACTTTTTCTCGTTAATCTCTAACATACCACCGATCTACTTATCTTAAATAAGTTTATCGGATGGTATTTTCTGCCAGAACTCGGTTTGTAAAATGGCGTCTGTGTTCGTCTCTGTGACTCCTAAACCAAAGGTTGAGCCCTTTGTTCCACTTTTGGTGGGCCTCTGTACAGAGACCCTCTAAAGTGGTGCCATTCTGTCTGGGTTACCTCAGGGGTGTGGGAGGGGGTTTAGGCACCCTGGACCGAGTTGCCTTGCCAACTCAGGTCGCACTCTGGAGTGATTGGCCCAAGTGGTGAGCGTTCCCGCTCACCACTTAGCAGTGTTGATTGACAGCTAGGCTGAATGAATGGGGGTTTTCTGCGTAAAAGCAGGGCTTTTGGTACTGGATCTTCAGAAGTCGCCACAGGACCTAAGAATCCGACGAGGGTAACGCTGAGCCGACCTGCACGACGACACCTCCGGTGGAGCCCTGCAGAACCGACTCACCACTTCCCGACGACAGAGGAGATCTCCCTGCCGGAGAGTCTCTTCCCCTGGCTGTTGGGAACAACCAGTCCCCTTTGCTTTTTATTCGCCTCAGGACGCAGTGGTTGAATGGCCCGTGCAGAGCACCCCGGCAACCGGATAGCCACTACCCCTGTACTGCGACCAAAAGGTGGTGCCTTGTGACGGAGCACTCCGCGGCTGGTGTCTTCCCTGGTGGTGCACCGGACTTCATTTTCTTCGACGACGAGATCATCTCTACTCTTGGCAAAGACCCGACGTGCATCCACCACCAGGAAAAACTGCCCCCGCCGGAGCTGCCCTCCACAACAAGGTACCGTGTCCGCCTGGCTTCCCTTTCGATCGGTTCGAGCGAGGTGTCTTAATCCTCTCCGTTCCGTTGGGTCGCCTCCAAGCTTTTCTCATTCGTTGTTCTGAACTGGTTCAACCTGCCGATAACAATTTGCTACACAGACTTGAATGCATCTCCACTAGAGACTTTTTGGGACATCGCGCCTTGCCTCTCTCCGAGTGGGCCTGGCCTCTGAACTTTACGATCTATTGTGATTCTTGCCTTCCTGCCTTGCATTTTATCCGCTAGGATTGAACTGTGTTGACTTCATGACCTGCCTATCTTTTTCTCTCCCGTCCTAACTAATATTCGAGTGTCATCTGGGTTGAGGTATACACCTCTGTCTGAAAATAAATGGTACCGGTAGAACCTAGAGTTGTCGATATTGCTAGGGGGATTGATCGTCTACTTCGTAGAGTAATTGTGTTTGATTTGTTTGCCGTGATTTGCCTTAGTGTTTTCCATAGATGTTCTGTTATAAATAAATGCCTTAATATCTTTACACTAAGCCTCGTTGCGTGTTTGCTTGTCTTGCTGTGAAGAATTGTCCTATTTTGTATACTCCACATACTGCTCAACTTTTCTTGAGAGAAGTCTGACTGCTCAGCCACAGCTACCACGTGAATCTGTGTGGTGCAGACTGCTACCAAGTGGGTTCTCCGCCAACGCCTGTAGTCCTAAATCTTTTGCACTGGTCCCAGAGGGAACTGCACAGGTTTCCGCCTAACAGCCAGATTTTCGTGCATTTTCTGGGTGGAGTTCGGGAGCCGAGTGGACACACCAGGACCCCCTGTGTTTCCCGCTCCACCAAACAAATGCGGCCTTACTGCCAGCATGGATTCTCATGCTAGAAATAAGGAAAGGGATTACTCTGGGATCTGCTTGGAAATTAAACCTGGTAAAAGCGGGCAGAGTCCAGAGGAAGCCATTGTCAATTCCGCCAGCAATCACTAATTGCGTGAGGTATTTACACTATTTCAAAGTTGAAAATTAATGTGATTTCACCTGCCTTTTATGCTAAAATCTTCCATTTTGTGGCGGAAAACTAAAAACGTGCACCAATGGAAGTTGTCCACTCCTTGCAGTTTACTTTGCGCCTTGATGCTTGGGGGTTTTGCATGATGCTACACATGTAATGAATAAATAAATACATTTATCATGACCCCAGATAAATTCCAATTTGTGATCAGAATGAGTGAGCATGGCATGTCACTGGTAAGAGGGTGTCCTGTGCTTCTTGAGTGCATTGGCAAATGCCCTTAATTGCCATCTCGCGTTAAGCAGGTGCTGAAACCCATCAGTGTGGATTGCGCAATAATCAGTCGACAGAGGTATTTCAAATGGCCAAATTCGCTCTTTGGATGACAATGTCAAAGTGGGAGAATGTTGCCCAGCATGTGCCACTTTCTCTGCAGAGTGAATTGTGCCCACCCCGAGGAACAAGTTTGTAAAACCCACAAGGGCACTGTGCCCTGCTCTTTCTGTGTGTGTCTTCCTTACAGGGCGCCAGATGCCGACTCAGACATGTGTAAGTCTCAGGTGGCAAGCCTGTACCCTAGTTGAAGTGGTAAAGGATTCCAGACTTCTGAGGCTCTAACATTAGTAGCATTGAGTTACATGCCACCTGACAGATATGTGTGATAAAGTTGCAAAGCAGAGCAGTTAGTGGGGGAGGCAATGTCTGCCCACCCTCAAAGGGTACGTACAACCAAAAGTAATAGGCCCCTCCCCCCATCCATCATGGCTGTAGGGACCAGTCTCAAAAACAGGGCAATAATGCCCTCCAATCATCCATGCCCACGAGTAGGGAACTCGTGCTCCAGGAACCCTGTTGAGCAACCTCTGTGCTTTCCAGGTGATACTAACGTTATTTAAAGCCAGAAGTCTAAAAGGTAATCGCTTAATTGCAGCTGGAAATTAGCTCCTGGCGTGATCAAAATGTCTTAACCAAGTGTGACATAATCCCCTTCGTTTATAAGCAATATGTGTGCTCTCGCGTTTCTTCATCTTCTGAATTACTGTTAGAAACAAAGGCAAGAGTTGTGTCTCTTGTGTTGGCATTAGGAAGGGAGTTGCCAGAATCTGGCATAATATGCCCATGTTCTTCCAATACTGGCTAGCTGTTGCCCTCTTATGGCCAGGTAGAACCATCATGGCAGTGACTGGCAAATGCCGTTCCCCTGCAGACAGAAAAGCGGAAGTAAGAGGCCAATTCAAGACACAGAACAAATAGAAGTTAAGACAGACTGCAGCTGCCTTTGCTGTGTTAGGGAGAATATGTTGAGTGTTCAAGCAAGGAGGTATGTATTAAGTAAGCAAGCAGTGAGACAAGGGAGAGGCAAAGAAAGGCAAGAGGGGCTCTTTGAATAATGTAACAGGGCAGAGGACCCATGCTCTGCCGTCCTAGTAACATATTAGAGAATCAAATAGATCAGGCTTTGCAGCAAATGTTAAACGAGAATGGAACAGAGTCCAGCTCTGCATTCAGAATAACAAAGGCAAAGAAAGGCTAGGCTCTGAAGCCAGCATGAGATGGAATAAGAGGGACCAGACTCATCGTGAGAGGCTGGCCCGGGCCTCGCAGGGGCGCTAGAGGGGCACGCCACATAGAGGGCTGCCCCTCTGGTCACCCTCCTGGGTCACCCTCCTGGGTCCACATACACCCCACCAATAATGGAAATTAGCGCCACAGACAAACTAGATGTACATGGTATGACACTAACCATGTGTGACCAAGCCACAACAAGACTAAATAATTTAGAAAAATCAATCTCAAACACAGCAGGCTTAGAAAAGATGTTAAAATTATCCTTAAATTGCAGAGTAATGCTTAAACGTAACCTTGACGTGGACCAAGGACTAGTTAATGGAGCACTGGGTACAGTTGTTGGCTTTCAAACATACCCACGTGACAACAAAATTCAGTTTGTCAATATACTCTTTGACAAACTTTCAGAAGTAAAACGGATGGGACGCTCAACAGCTAGATTCCTTCTCTTCAAAGATATGTATGTACGCAGAGAACAATTTTCTCTAACTCTTGCATACGCAGTCACGATTCATAAATCACAAGGTCTTACCCTAGACAAAGCAATGATAGATATTGGTAACACAGTCTTTAAAGAAGGCATGAGCTACGTAGCACTATCACGCTTACGTACACTTGACGGTCTATTTCTAATCAACTTTGATGCAAGTAAAGTAAACGCTGATATTCCTTGCATTTTAGAATATAATAGACTTTGCTCACTATACACTCCCCATCCAAACACATATTCTGTTCCACAAAAACTAAAACGTTGTAAAAGAAAACTAAATCAAAATGAAATGCAACAGGACGTCACTGCAAATCCTCCAAAGAGAGTAAAAGAAACTAATACTTCATCAAGTACCACAAACAAAAAAGAATCAATTAGAGAAAGTAAACCAGGTACTTCTTTAAAGAAGGAAGACAAACTCCAAAAAAAGCAGTTAGATACAGAACTACCTGGACCATTTAAATTCTCAAATATAGTTGGTGTAAGTTGCTATGCAAATGTAGCAATGAATATTCTATTTCAATTACCACCAATTGTTGACAACATTTACTTACACAGTACAGACCCATTGTGTTTGCAAATGTTAGTACTTCACAGAAATGCAGCAAACAATCCTGACAACACATATAGGGGGTAATTCATAGAATTCAGCGCACAAGTGGCGCACGCGGCTGGCGCACAGTGTGCGCGTGCGAATCCCTGCGCCAGCCGCGTGCGCTAAAATCCATTTCCGCGCACAGCGTATTCATGGATTCCAGCCACCAAAACCAGCCGTGGCGCACAGTGGCGCAGCGACCCTGCAGCAGCGCCAGTTACTCCCCCAAGAACGCCTCTCGCGCAGGGAAAAGCCATCAATATACCCAATCCAGCGCAAAGGGCTGCGCTAACCCTGTACCAGCACGGCAAGCGGGCTACGTGTATCACTGGGGTGCGCGGGAAGTACCTCACGCGATTGGCCCCGTGCGAGCAGGGTACGAGTATTTCAGGGGTGCGCAGGAAGTTCCACACGCGATTTCCGCAGGGTACGCGTATCTCGGGTGCGCGGGAAGTGCCACACGCGATTTCAGCAGGGTACGTGTATTTCAGGGGTGCGCGGGAAATTCCACGCGCGATTGGGCCCGTGCGAGCACGGTACGCGAATCTCAGGGGTGCGCGGGAAGTGCCACATGCGATTTCAGCAGGGTACATGTATTTCAGGGGTGTGCGGGAAATTCCACATGCGATTGGGCCCGTGCGAGCACGGTACGCGTATCTCAGGGGTGCGCGGGAAGTGCCACACGCGATTGCAGCAGGGTACGTGTATTTCAGGGGTGCGCGGGAATTTCCACACGCGATTTCATCATGGTACATGTATTTTGGGGTGCGGGGGAAGTTTCACACGCGACATCAGCAGGGCATGTGTATTTCTGGGGTGCGCCGGAAGTTCCACACGCGATCTCATCAAGGTACGTGTATTTCGTGGTGCGGGGGATGTTTCACACGCGACATCAGCAGGGTACGTGTATTCCAGGGGTGTGCGGGAAGTTCCACACGCAATTCCATCAGGGTACGTGTATTCCAGGGGTGCGCGGGAAGTTCCACACGCGATTGGGCCCGTGCGAGCAGGGTACGCGCATTTCAGGGGTGCGCGGGAAGTTCCACACGCGATTCCATCAGGGTACGTGTATTACAGGGGTGCGCGGGGAGCACCACACGTGAATTGCACGTGTGGGTCCTCCCAGGTGTTCCCTCTACACCCTCCACGGCCCCTGCAGGTGGCTCACACCACAGGGGCCTACCCTGCACATGTCCTGCAGCCACACCATCCACCATGGCCATGACCCCCAGCCAACCCACATGTCAACTTGCACTACTGCCCACCAACGCATGTCCCCCTGCACCCCCAGCCACCAGGGGCACCCTCCACCAGGCCCCCACCCATGTCTCCCACGACCCCCACCCCCCAGCCACCAGGGGCAGCCTCCACCAGGCCCCCACCCATGTCTCCCAGCACCCCCACCCCCCAGCCACCAGGGGCACCCACCACCAGGCCCCCACCCATGTCTCCCAGCACCCCCACCCCCCAGCAGTGCAGGGACAGCCTCCACCAGGCCCCCACCCATGTCTCCCACCACCCCCACCCCCCAGGCACCAGGGGCAGCCTCCACCAGGCCCCCACCCATGTCTCCCACCACCCCCACCCCCCCAGCAGTGCAGGGGCAGCCCCCACCAGGCCCCCACCCATGTCTCCCACCACCCCCACCCCCCAGCCACCAGGGGCAGCCTCCACCAGGCCCCCACCCATGTCTCCCACCACCCCCACCCCCCAGCACAGTGGGGCACCCACCACCAGGCCCCCACCCATGTCTCCCAGCACCCCCACCCCCCAGCAGTGCAGGGGCAGCCTCCACCAGGCCCCCACCCATGTCTCCCACCACCCCCACCCCCCAGTCACCAGGAGCAGCCTCCACCAGGCACCCACCCATGTCTCCCACCACCCCCACCACCCCAGCACTGTGGGGCACCCACCACCAGGCCCCCACGCATGTCTCCCAGCACCCCCACCCCCCAGCAGTGCAGGGGCAGCCTCCACCAGGCCCCCACCCATGTCTCCCAGCACCCCCACCAACCAGCCACCAGGGGCAGCCTCCACCAGGCCCCCACCCATGTCTCCCACCACCCCCACCCCCAGCAGTGCAGGGGCAGCCTCCACCAGGCCCCCACCCATGTCTCCCAGCACCCCCACCTCCCAGCCACCAGGGGCAGACTCCACCAGGCACCCACCCATGTCTCCCACCACCCCCACCCCCAGCAGTGCAGGGGCAGCCTCCACCAGCCCCCCACCCATGTCTCCCAGCACCCCCACCCCCCAGCAGTGCAGGGACAGCCTCCACCAGGCCCCCACCCATGTCCCACACCACCCCCACCCCCCAGCAGTGCAGGGGCAGCCTCCACCAGGCCCCCACCCATGTCTCCCACCACCCCCACCCCCCAGCAGTGCAGGGGCAGCCTCCACCAGGCCCCCACCCATGTCTCCCACCACCCCCACCCCCCAGCCACCAGGGGCAGCCTCCACCAGGCCCCCACCCATGTCTCCCACCACCCCCACCCCCCAGCCACCAGGGGCACCCACCACCAGGCCCCCACCCATGTCTCCCAGCACCCCCACCCCCCAGCAGTGCAGGGGCAGCCTCCACCAGGCCCCCACCCATGTCTCCCAGCACCCCCACCCCCCAGCCACCAGGGGCAGCCTCCACCAGGCCCCCACCCATGTCTCCCACCACCCCCACCCCCCAGCAGTGCAGGGGCAGCCTCCACCAGGCCCCCACCCATGTCTCCCACCACCCCTACCCCCCAGCAGCGCAGGGGCAGCCTCCACCAGGCCCCCACCCATGTCTCACACCACCCCCACCCCCCAGCCACCAGGGGCAGCCTCCACCAGGCCCCCACCCATGTCTCCCACCACCCCCACCCCCCAGCCACCAGGGGCACCCACCACCAGTCCCCCACCCATGTCTCCCAGCACCCCCACCCCCCAGCAGTGCAGGGGCAGCCTCCACCAGGCCCCCACCCATGTCTCCCACCACCCCCACCCCCAGCAGTGCAGGGGCAGCCTCCACCAGCCCCCACCCATGTCTCCCACCACCCCCACCCCCCAGCCACCAGGGGCAGCCTCCACCAGGCCCCCACCCATGTCTCCCACCACCCCACACCCCAGCCACCAGGGGCACCCACCACCAGGCCCCCACCCATGTCTCCCAGCACCCCCACCCCCCAGCCACCAGGGGCAGCCTCCACCAGGCCCCCACCCATGTCTCCCAGCACCCCCACCCCCCAGCAGTGCAGGGGCAGCCTCCACCAGGCCCCCACCCATGTCTCCCACCACCCCCACCCGCCAGTCACCATGGGCAGCCTCCACCAGGCCCCCACCCATGTCTCCCAGCACCCCCACCCCCCAGCAGTGCAGGGGCAGCCTCCACCAGGCCCCCACCCATGTCTCCCAGCACCCCCACCCCCCAGCCACCAGGGGCAGCCTCCACCAGGCCCCCACCCATGTCTCCCAGCACCCCCACCCCCCAGCCACCAGGGGCAGCCTCCACCAGGCACCCACCCATGACTCCCACCACCCCCACCCCCCAGCAGTGCAGGGGCAGCCTCCACCAGGCCCCCACCCATGTCTCCCAGCACCCCCACCCCCCAGCAGTGCAGGGGCAGCCTCCACCAAGCCCCCACCCATGTCTCACACCACCCCCAACCCCCAGCAGTGCAGGGGCAGCCTCCACCAGGCCCCCACCCATGTCTCCCACCACCCCCACACCCCAGCCACCAGGGGCAGCCTCCACCAGGCCCCCACCCATGTCTCCCACCACCCCCACCCCCCAGCCACCAGGGGCACCCACCACCAGGCCCCCACCCATGTCTCCCAGCACCCCCACCCCCCAGCAGTGCAGGGGCAGCCTCCACCAGGCCCCCACCCATGTCTCCCAGCACCCCCACCCCCCAGCCACCAGGGGCAGCCTCCACCAGGCCCCCACCCATGTCTCCCACCACCCCCACCCCCCAGCAGTGCAGGGGCAGCCTCCACCAGGCCCCCACCCATGTCTCCCACCACCCCCACCTCCCAGCAGTGCAGGGGCAGCCTCCACCAGGCCCCCACCCATGTCTCACACCACCCCCACCCCCCAGCCACCAGGGGCAGCCTCCACCAGGCCCCCACCCATGTCTCCCACCACCCCCACCCCCCAGCAGTGCAGGGGCAGCCTCCACCAGGCCCCCACCCATGTCTCCCACCCCACAGCCACCAGGGGCACCCACCACCAGGCCCCCACCCATGTCTCCCAGCACCCCCACCCCCCAGCAGTGCAGGGGCAGCCTCCACCAGGCCCCCACCCATGTCTCCCACCACCCCCACACCCCAGCAGTGCAGGGGCAGCCTCCACCAGGCCCCCACCCATGTCTCCCACCACCCCCACCCCCCAGCCACTAGGGGCAGCCTCCACCAGGCCCCCACCCATGTCTCCCACCACCCCCACCCCCCAGCCACCAGGGGCACCCACCACCAGGCCCCCACCCATGTCTCCCAGCACCCCCACCCACCAGCCACCAGGGGCAGCCTCCACCAGGCCCCCACCCATGTCTCCCAGCACCCCCACCCCCCAGCAGTGCAGGGGCAGCCTCCAGCAGGCCCCCACCCATGTCTCCCACCACCCCCACCCCCCAGCACTGTGGGGCACCTGCCAGCAGGCCCCCACCCATGTCCAACTCATGTTCCCCACCACCCCCACCCCCCAGAACTGTGGGGCACCTGCCAGCAGGCCCCCACCCATGTGCAACTCATGTTCCCCAGCCAACATGTCATCACAATCTAGATCCCTGGTCCCTATGGTCAGCCTCCAAATGCAAAACACCCACCCGAGTATTGCATCCACCCACTCATAATTTGCAATTACATCACAGAACACCAATTGCAAGTTCCGAAACAAACACATTTCCCTCACATACACCCAATGGGTGTCAGTGAATCTCAAAACACATATCATGAAATGCATGAAACCAATGAGATACCACACATTGAAGTTCACCAAAAAAAATATGTATTAAAGGAAACATAAATAGAATCAAAAATGAAGAAACAGAAATGTGAATGTACAAAAATTAAAAGAAGCATGTCCGTGAAAAAAAGCAAAACCAAAAATAAAATTCCAAAGTAATGTTGCCCAAAGTCAATGTCCACAAAACAAAATCCAATGGGAAATAAAAAAGAAAGCCATTGCTCCATGGTTAAAATGTGAAAAAATAAATACAATCCAACAGTGAACTATGTACATGGGAACAAGCCAGGGTCCATTATCCCAACAAAAGAAAGGAAACCTATCTAACTACACTAACTAATAAAATAAACTAGATACAAAAATGTGGCCAATGTCCGAAAGGTCCAAATAAAATCAAAACAAAAATGAAACCTAACACTACCTACATAACTATGTACAAGGGCAGCGGCTAGTTTCACGGCTCACTTGTGGATGTCCCGAGCCAGGGCATCATCGAACTCCTCCTCAATGTCCCGGAGGCGGTCCTCCTCCATGGCCCCGAGGGTCCGCAGGGCCGTCGACGTGTCCACCTCCAAACCCCTGCGGATTGCCTCGAGGCACTCGGCCCGCCTCAGGGCCCTCCGCATGGAGTTCTCCGCCCTGACCATTGTGAGCCGTGCCTCTTCCGCCCGCTGCCGCTCCGCATCTATGGCATGGCCCAACCGCTGCCACACGGAAGACACTCTCTGTCCTGGGTCCTCCTGCCCTCCGGCCGATGCCTGCCCCTCCGATGTTGAAGGCCCCGAGCCTTCATGGCTCCCACCACGTTGCTGCTGCTGCTGTGCCTCTGCCCGTGCACTGCCTCCTGCTGCCTGCACATCCTCCGTCGGCTGGGGTGCAGTCGTAGATGTGGCCACCCCTGCTGGACGTCCGACTCCCGACTGTGGCAGGGATGCCTCCTCCACCAGCCTGGCCGCACCGTCAGAGGCAGCTCCACAGGGCACCCAGGTGACTGATGGGTGGGAAGATGGCACGGAGGACGACTGGCGCATAGGGGGTCCAGTTGAGGAGGGGGTCGTAGCAAGCCCCATCAGACGACGGAATCCGGCCTGGGTGACCTGTCCCAGCAGGCTGACGTGGTCAACGAGCCATTCGAGATGATGTGCAGTCTCCTCATGAAAAGACTGCAGGTCACCTCGCATGGCCCGTTGACGCAACGCCACACCAGCCAGGACAGGCTCAACCCGGACCCGGATAGCCACATCCGCAGGCAGAGGAAGGCCAGTTGACGTGAGCTCATCCCCTGCCTGAAAACGGGTCTGGACGTAGGCATCCCTGCTGGTGCAAGATGATGCAGGGACAGGATCAGGGACAGGATTGCACACAGGCACCTCCGCGGCGGCCTGTGCTGCCTCCTGTCCCTGGTCCTGCACTGCACCACTAGCACCAGTGGGATCCCCACCTCCAGACCCCGTCTCTGGTGCTTGCACGGCCTCCTCCTCCACCAAACCCCCCACCAACCTGGATGACTCCGTGCCATCTTTCCCTGTTGGGCCCTGTGGGGTCCCAGCTGCCCCTTCTGCTGCCGAGGAGTCCAACTCCAACCTCCGCCACTTGGACCTCCCCCCGGCAGCTGCGGCCTGGGACGCGGCACCGGACTCCTCACTCCCCGACGAGATCACAACATAGGAGGGGAGCCGGGCCTTGCGTCTCCGGCTGGCGGTGGGATCCCCGCCGCTGTGCTCCACAGCACCTTCTCCGCCCTCTTCATCAGTTGACGCTGCAGACAAGGAGAAACAAAACACAGGCATCAGGGCACTGTACAATGGACACATACACACATGACAGTTGTACATGAGTGGTATTGGCAAACCTCAGACATGTCATCACAATCCCCAACACACATGCCATTTCAACTCGCACACATGAGCCATACCACAGCCATATCGCAACTGCCAGCACCATCCATACACATACAACAGCATGAGCAGCCAAAGGTGAGCCAGACATCACATGCAACACAGGAAGTGCACCACACATGTACACAAACCACCACACTTGCATGCATGTGCACACCTCTGCCAAGTGTCGCAGTGTTCAGACGGGCATCCATGTCACATCTGCCAATCAGGCTTCCACATACCGCTGTCACATGCATCCATGTTGCATCACTGTTGCACCCTTGTCAAATACACACACATGCACATGTACACAGTGCTGATACATGCAGCCGAAAACAACATACATGCGTGACATCACGGACATGTCTACTTACATACACATTCATCCAAACATGTGTGCCCACACAACTGCATTTGGCATGCAAGCCTACACACACAAGCACCATCCATGTCTCACACATACCAGCCCTCGCATGTGTTAGCCCCACGGCCCTGTACACCCCCACCCATACTCGACCCCATACAAACAGATGTGCAACCTGCACACTACTGAATAATCACCACACGCACTGCTCACAATCAGGATGCATGTACACTCACCGCTCGACTCCAGACGGGTCTGCCTCTCAAGGACCTGGACGTGGAGCGCTGGGGATATGCGTTCCAGGACCCTCATCTGTTCTTCCGACAAGTGGCCCCGGCGCCCCTTGGCATCCGCTGCCTTCAAGAGGCGCCGGGCCTTGTTCAGGGTCCTGGACCTGAAGTCCTCCCAGCGCTTCTTGACATGTTGTAAGTCGCGGACTGCCACCCCCTCCGCATTGATGGCAGTCACGATGTCAGTCCAGATCCGAGTCCGTCCTTCCTTGTCGGCGCGGGAACTTCCGAAGAGGGCATCATACTGCCCCTGGACTTGCTCCACCAGGACACCAACTTCGGTGGCACTGAAGCTGGTGCCCCTCTGCCTCTCTGGCCGGGGGTTGTCAGTGGTCTCAGATGGTGTTTGCCCCGACATGACAACCCCAGAGGCAGGAGTGGGTGGGCAACTGGGTCCTGGGGCTGGGCTGTGGAGCGATGGAATCCCAGTCGGGAGTCTTCGGTTCCAGCAGGGGAGGTCACAGCAACAGCACCCCTGGCTGATGTGCAGGCAGCAAATGGCAGGGCACGTGGGCAGCAGGCAGTCAGGCAGCAGCAGATGGCAGGTGGGAGCATGCTCGGGGCTCTGGGGGGCAGTAGTTCGGCATTCTGGGCAGGAGCGTGGTCTTCCGTGTGCTTACTCGTGGCCAGCTTGATACGGAGTGATTTGGCACGTGAAAAATCTGCACGTCAGCGTGTAATTCGAGGAAAGGCCCTTAGCGCCTAAGCACGTCTGCACGCATACGCATTTTCATTGGATAGAAGGCCCCTCAAGCGCAAGCGCCCCTGTGACGTGACGCGCGCGTGGAAAACTGCACGTCCGCGGACCCATGCGCGTAAGCGCGCGTGAAAAACTGCACGTCCACGTGCAATACGAGCAAAAGGGCCCATGCGCGTAAGCGCGCATGGAAAACTGCACGTCCGCGTGTAATACGAGGAAAGGGCCCATGCGCGTAAGTGATGTGACGCGCGCGTGCGTTTGCCTCAGCATGGGTTAAAGGTGAGCGGGCCCAGCAGTTCACTGTACGTGCCTTTCGTGGAGACTGACGTGTGTTGCTGCTTCCTGTTGTTTCGCGCGCCATCACAACTTCACAGCTATCAAGGACGTATCTCTTCTTTTGGCGGGGGTATTGGCTACGCGTGTTTTTCTGCATCGCGCTAGTCAGACGGTGAGTCGCACATGCTCTTTTTCCCACTGCGGGTGCCCCTGTGTATCGCACCCATTTTTGATGTCATAGTAGCCTGCGTGTCCCACGCGTACGCGTTATTCGTGTTACTGGGTGCCACCGCGTACTGCGGGAGGTTGAATCCATGCACGTAGGCTGCAGGGTTGCGTGCACAGTTTTACTGCAGTTTTGGGGTGCCTGAGCGTTGCGTGACCCGTCACCACATCACCGGGGTCACATACAGCCTTGCAGGTGCAGGGGGGCTGTTAACATCTTGCTTCCCACCCCCTTCACCCCAATTGCCCAGGTCAATTGTGGTGTACACCTCCCATTGGCACCATTCCATCTGTGCCAGCACTACTACATCTGTGCCATGGTTGGGAGGCCACCAAAGGTGAGGGGCGCCTCAGCTGGGCGTCCTCCTCGTGGCGGGCGTGGTCGGGGACGTGACCGTGGTGACCAGGGAGTAGGGGGACTCCAGGGTGTCCAGGGCAGCCACAGAGGGGGAAGAGGCAGGGGTGCGCCACTTGAGCACAATGTTGTGCCATGTGTCGGTGCAGCCATGCCACCACCCCCTGTGGTTCCGGGTGATGCAGCTCCTGCATCTGGCACTGGCACCCGTATGACCCGGCAGTCCGTTCCAGGACCCTCATCTGTTCTTCCGACAAGTGGCCCCGGCGCCCCTTGGCATCCGCTGCCTTCAAGAGGCGCCGGGCCTTGTTCAGGGTCCTGGACCTGAAGTCCTCCCAGCGCTTCTTGACATGTTGTAAGTCGCGGACTGCCACCCCCTCCGCGTTGATGGCAGTCACGATGTCAGTCCAGATCCGAGTCCGTCCTTCCTTGTCGGCGCGGGAACTTCCGAAGAGGGCATCATACTGCCCCAGGACTTGCTCCACCAGGACACCAACTTCGGTGGCACTGAAGCTGGTGCCCCTCTGCCTCTCTGGCCGGGGGTTGTCAGTGGTCTCAGATGGTGTTTGCCCCAACATGACAACCCCAGAGGCAGGAGTGGGTGGGCAACTGGGTCCTGGGGCTGGGCTGTGGAGCGATGGAATCCCAGTCGGGAGTCTTCGGTTCCAGCAGGGGTGGTCACAGCAACAGCACCCCTGGCTGATGTGCAGGCAGCAAATGGCAGGGCACGTGGGCAGCAGGCAGTCAGGCAACAGCAGATGGCAGGTCGAAGCGTGCTCGGGGCTCTGGGGGGCAGTAGTTCGGCCTTTTGGGCAGGAGTGTGGTCTTCCGTGTGCTTACGCGTGGCCAGCTTGATACGGAGTGATTTGGCACGTGAAAAATCTGCACGTCAGCGTGTAATTCGAGGAAAGGCCCTTAGCACCTAAGCACGTCTGCACGCATACGCATTTTCATTGGATAGAATGCCCCTCAAGCGCAAGCGCCCCTGTGACGTGACGCGCGCGCGGAAAACTGCACGTCCGCGGGCCCATGCGCGTAAGCACGCGTGAAAATCTGCACGTCCGCGTGCAATACGAGGAAAGGGCCCATGCGCGTAAGCGCGCGTGGAAAACTGCACGTCCGCGTGTAATACGAGGAAAGGGCCCATGCGCGTAAGTGACGTGACGTGCGCGTGCGTTTCCCTCAGCACGGGTTAAAGGTGAGCGGGCCAAGCAGTTCACTGTACGTGCCTTTCATGGAGACCGACGTGTGTTGCTGCTTCCTGTTGTTTCGCGCGCCATCACAACTTCACAGCTATCAAGGACGTATCTCTTCTTTTGGCGGGGGTATTGGCTACGCGTGTTTTTCTGCATCGCGCTAGTCAGACGGTGAGTCGCACACGCTCTTTTTTCCACTGCGGGTGCCCCTGTGTATCGCACCCATTTTCAATGTCATAGTAGCCTGCGTGTCCCACGCGTACGCGTTATTCGTGTTACTGGGTGCCACCGCGTACTGCGGGAGGTTGAATCCACGCACGTAGGCTGCAGGGTTGCGTGCACGGTTTTACTGCAGTTTTGGGGTGCCTGAGCATTGCGTGACCCGTCACCACATCACCGGGGTCACATACAGCCTTGCAGGTGCAGGGGGGCTGTTAACATCTTGCTTCCCACCCCCTTCACCTCAATTGCCCAGGTCAATTGTGGTGTACACCTCCCATTGGCACCACTCCATCTGTGTAACGCTCACCTGATTCTCGCAGAGGCGCCGGTCTTGACTGGGCGACTACCGTATCTTCAAAAGTGATGTGTAGCACCCGGTTGGCTCTTTGGGCTGGACCTCTGTGCACTGTATGCCTGACTCGAAGAGTAAGATGTCTGTAGATAGAAAATATGGGATTAATGAACTGGGGTTATTGGGGTGTCCCTATCTCTTTCCTTTTCTCCTCTCCTGTAGAACCCCAAAGGTTAACGCTCTCACCTTAGGTAAGTGAACGCCGAGCTCTCCATCTGCCTCGGGGCAGGGTGCTGTAACCAGTTTCTTCACTGGATAGGTTACGCAGGCCTCTTGACTTCAGAGGACTGCTGTCCGTCGTTTACTTCACGAACGGTGAGTTCCGAGTATTTCAAATGTCTTTAAAAGTCTTTTGTAATGCTGTCTCTTATTTTGCAGGGTTCCGGCGATGGCGGTTGACTGGCTGAAGTGAGTTGAGGATGGACCCGTATGCGGAATAGAAGCGCCTGGAAGCGCGTAAGTAAGCGCTTGTTGCTTGCTTCACGCTGCGCACTAACTGTCCTTTTATTTTGCAGGTACCAGTTCGGAGCTGCTGAAGGATGCCAGGATGCCCACTGAGTCCGGCGTGGATGGAGTAATGGAACGTGAGTATTTAACGTTACCCAATGTCTTTAAACGCACCTTCTTTTGTCTTACAGATGCGGGATGCAGCGCCGAAGGCCTCCGGAGCGTGCGAAGAGTTGGTAAGCTTTTGTCTTTCAGATGCCGGAATGCAGTGCGATGACCTCCGGAGCGCGTGAAGAGTAGGTAAGCCTTTGTCTTTCAGATGCAGGAATGCTGCGCGAGGCGTTGATGACAGCCGATGGACCAGGTAAGAGATGCGCTGTCACTGAAGACCGTAGTGCTAACCTGTTCTTTCTTGTCTTTATAGATGTTGCTGAAGACTGGATTCAGAATGGTAAGCCTTTTTCCTTTAGGCCCAGGATCAGATGCAGAAGACACGATGAGCGTTCTGCTGCAGAGGATGCAGAATAACGCAAAGCAAGATTCATCCATCGGGTGTGGTTTAAATAGCCTCTTGTAGTGCTTAGGTCTCTCCTTACACAGCCACGCCTAGGTAAGAAAAGAGTTCCTGCTTTCCAGAAGAGTTCCAGTGTTCTGAACCTAAGGAGTGGCTCCTGCCCCACCCAACAGGAAAAGTAGTCCCAAACAGAAGAGGATCAGGGGTTCAACTGGCAGGTAAGTAAGCAGCATGGTCTGCTGCAGGTAAGTCCACCCAAGCATTATGAGCCCGGCGCTTGCAGCGCTGGGACTGGGCATATTTATGAGCCTGGCGCCACTGGCGCCAGGACAGGGTCCAAAAGGTCCCAATTGGGACTGGCTGGCACTCGGAACCTGGGTTATGGGGCTGCTTCCAAGGGAGTTGGGTAAGTCCTGGCCTTTTGGAAGCAGAGATCATGACAGTACCCCCCCTCAAGGCCCCTCCCAAACCGGGCTTCCCCGGGGGTTTTGGCTTGTCAGGAAATGTTTGATGAAATCTTTTGATTAGACGAGGAGCGTGGACATATTCTGCAGGTTCCCAGGATCTTTCTTGAGGGCCGTAGCCTTTCCAGTCAATTAGGTAAAATAGCTTAGATTTGGAGATCTTGGAGTCCAGGATGCTTTTGACTTCAAACTCGAGTTCTCCATCAACTAGGATAGGTTTTGGGGATTTAGTTAGTCGGGTTTGAGGTTGCACTGGTTTTAAAAGAGAGACGTGGAAGACCGGATGTATCTTCCTGTGAGGGGGCAAGTCCAACTTGACCGCTACTGGGTTTACTATGGTAGTGATGGAATAGGGACCAAGGTATCTTGGGTTGAATGTGCGTGGTCCTTTTAGAGGTAGATATTTGGTGGATAACCAGACTTGATCTCCTACTTGATATTGGGGGGCTTCCTTCCGATGTTGATCTGCTCCTTTCTTGTATTGTTCCTTAGCCCTTTGAAGGTGAGAAACGGCTTCCTTAAAAGCTTGGGTGATTGTAGAGTGCAGGTAGTCTACTGCTGGTGTTCCAAGATCTTGGGGTGGATCCAACTCTGAGGTTCGAGGGTGACAGCCGTATAAAAGAAAAAACAGGGTTTTCCCAGTTCCTGAGTGGACAGAGTTGTTGTAGGCATATTCGGCTATCCAAAGGATATCTTTCCAAGTTTTTTCAGTTTGTTACAGCATGCAGCGTAAATACTGTTCCAGAGTTTGATTGGTCCTCTTGGTTTGTCCGTCGGTTTGAGGGTGGTGACTGGTCGATAATCTCACATCAATTTGAGCCGACCGACAACAACTTCGCCAAAAATGAGAAATAAATTGACTACCTCGATCCGAAATTAGCACTGAAGGAAAACCATGCAGTCGGACGATGTTTTCGAGAAATTCTCGGGCCAGAGTTGTTGCTGTTGGCAAGCCTTTGAGTGGAATGAAATGCGCCATCTTGGAGAATAAGTCCACGATTACCAGGATCGTATTGTATCCGGAGCATGGAGGTAGGTCGGTGATGAAGTCCATAGAAAGCGTATGCCAAGGGCGAGGTGGGATGTCAATAGGGCGTAAGAGGCCGGCTGGACTTTCCTTTTGACTCTTGTTTTGGGCGCATACTCCACAGGACATTATAAAGTCTCTGATATCTTTTTTCCAAGACGGCCACCAGAAGTAGCGCTTGATCTTTTCTGAGGTTTTGGCCATACCGGGATGTCCTTCCATTAGAGACTCGTGATAACAAGAGATCACCTTTTTCTGTAAATCTGTGCTGGGCAGGTATAATCGTTCTTGGAAATACAATAAGTTGTCCTTTACTGCAAAGTCCTTTCCCTGCAGATGCCAATTCTGTATTTCTGCTGGAGTTATAAGTTGCCTGGTTTTATCCTTAATTTCCTCTATGGATTGTGTGGTGATTACACCCAGAATTCTTTGTTCGGGAATGATAGGTACAGGTTTAGGGTTGGTCAAGTGTTCCTCCACTCCCATCCGAGAAAGGGCATCAGCTTTACCGTTTTTTGTACCAGGTCGATAGGTAATTATGAAGTCAAACTCGGCAAAGAATAGTGCCCAACGGAGTTGCCTAGAGGATTGGGCTTTCGCGGTTTTCAAATATTGCAGGTTTCGGTGATCCGTAATCACAGTAACGGTGTGTCGGGCCCCCAGAAGATAATGTCGCCAAGCCTTAAAGGCAGACTTGATAGCCAGAAGTTCCTTATCAGTAATAGTGTAATCGATTTCAGGAGGCGAGAATTTGCGATACCAGAATGCCACGGGATGTAACTGATTGGTTACTGGGTCCTTCTGTGATAGAACTGCCCCCATGGCAAGGCTCGAAGCATCAGTTTCAACGATGTAGGGGAGTTCGGGGCGAGGATGTTTTAGAATTGGTGCAGAGATAAATTTTGTCTTCAAATTCTGGAAAGCTTGTTCTGCCTCGGTAGACCAATCAAAACGTTTGTTTTTCTTTAACAAGGCAGTGATGGGCTGGACTATTCGAGAGAATTCGGTGATAAACCTGCGGTAAATGTTGGCGAAGCCTAACATGCTTTGAACCCCCTTTACGGAGGATGGCGATGGCCATTTGAGAATTGCATCGACCTTCCTTGAATCCATACGCACTCCGCTAGGTGATAATATGAATCCCAAGAATTCAACTTCAGTCACGTTGAAAACACATTTTTCCAACTTAGCGAAAAGTCTGTGTTGACGCAACCTCTTGAGGACCATTTTCACGTGTTTCCGATGTTCAGATTCCGATGAAGAATAAACGAGGATGTCGTCAATGTAAACGACAACACATACATCTATGAGTTCTCTGAGGACATCGTTCATAAAATATTGAAAGGCGGCCGGGGCATTATAAAGTCCGAAGGGCATGACCTGATATTCAAATAGCCCATACTTGGTGCGGAAGGCCGTCTTCCATTCATCGCCCTCTTTTACTCGTACCAAGTGGTAGGCTCCTCTAAGATCCAGCTTTGTATATATGCATGCTCTTTTGACTTGGTCCAGGAGTTCCGGGATTAAAGGTAACGGATATCTATTCTTAACGGTGATCTGGTTCAGGGCGCGGTAATCTATACAAGTTCTAAGGTCCCCTTCTTTTTTTGGAACGAAGAACAAAGCTGAAGAAGCAGGGGACTTAGAAGGACGAATAAACCCATTCGCTAGGTATTGATCAAGGTATTGTCGGAGGTGAAGGTTCTCAGGCTCGGTGAGGGCATAAATTCTGCTACACGGAGGAGTAGATCCAGGTATCAGGTCTATCTGGCAGTCATAGGACCTATGAGGAGGTAGAGAGTTAGCCTGATCCTTCCGGAAAACATCTTGGAATTCTAGGTATTCGGGAGGTAACTGGGGAGTCTCCGAAGAAATTGCTGCTAGAGCAACACCAGGTGGAGGGTGACAAGTAGAGACACATTCTGGGAACTGAACCGTTCTTGCTCGCCAATCGATCCGAGGATTGTGTTTCTCTAACCAAGGTATCCCTAGAATAATCTGGAACTGAGGGGCCTTGATCACATCGAACACGATCTTCTCATGGTGTCCATCTTGACTTACTAGCGTCACTTCTTGAGTGGTATGCGTTACTGGTCCGGAGGCTATCTCCGTACCATCCACCGTAGTAATGACGTCCTTTACAGCCTTGGGACAAAGAGTTAGATTCATCCTCAAAACCATTTCATGATCCACATAATTGCCGATGGCACCGCTGTCGACGTAAGCTTCAATCGCATGTAATCGATCCGGATGATCAGGGCTAATGAGGACCATAGGTATCACGAAATGCGAGGTCACGGAACTGGTTTTAACGCTCGGCAAGAGGACCTCTATTCTTGTCGGGCGAGGTCGTTTCCCTTCTCAGAGTTTGTGACCTTGGTAACTGCAGCTCCTACCGCCTTCTTGGCTGGTTTCACCGGACAGTCTCGAAGAAAGTGCCCTGAGTTTCCGCAATAGAGGCATAATTGCAACTGTTTTCTCCTTTCCCGCTCCTTTTGTGTTAGTGGTCCTTTCAGGCCCCCTATTTGCATGGGTTCCCCGGAGTCTACTCCTTTGGAAGGGGTGGGTGGTTTGGAAAATACTCGAGCATCAAACTTGGAACGATCGCCCTTCCTGTTCTGCAGTCTGTGATCTATTTGAACGACTAAGTCTATATAGTCCGATCAGTCTTGTGGGGGATTCACTACTTGGGCTAAAACGTCTTTGAGCTCTCCACGTAGACCTCTATAAAACAGCGTAATCCTTTTGTCCTCAGGCCATTGAGTTTCCACTATTAGTCTGTTGAAAGATGCAATATAAGCCAAAAGGTCTTGATTACCCTGTCGCAACGAAAGAAGCTCATTGTCCAAGGCCTGCCCCTGTGAATGTCTTGCGAACAGTTTTTCCATACTAAGCTGAAAGGCTTGAAAATCATGGAGAACCGGATCATCTTGATTAACTAGAGGGATCGACCAGTCTGCCGCATTGCCACTAAGGTACGAAAGCACAAAAGCTACTTTAGCTTGATCAGTTGGAAAGGCTGCTGGCCGGCATAAAAAATGCAACCGGCACTGATTGATAAATACTGCAAACCTCTTTGGGTCACCAGAAAATCGTTCGGGCGGAGCCAGAGGTACATTCCCAGGTAGGTTGATCTGCACTGGATTCATAGGGGATGTTGAAGGAAGATTTGCCCCTGATGCGGGTAACGGGGTCTGTCCGGCTTGTGACTGTAGCAATTGTCTAGCAAGATCGTCTGTTCGCTCCTTGGAAATAATTAGTTCCCTTCTTAGAGCATTCGTTTCCTGACGAGCTGCATGCACTTCTGCCCTTAGTTCCCCCAGTAACCGGGCTAGGTGGTCGGTATCCGAGGTTTCCATAGCGCCTGGGCGAGAGTTTTGCGGTGGGCTTTGCGTTCTGTAACGCTCACCTGATTCTCGCAGAGGCGCCGGTCTTGACTGGGCGACTACCGTATCTTCAAAAGTGATGTGTAGCACCCGGTTGGCTCTTTGGGCTGGACCTCTGTGCACTGTATGCCTGACTCGAAGAGTAAGATGTCTGTAGATAGAAAATATGGGATTAATGAACTGGGGTTATTGGGGTGTCCCTATCTCTTTCCTTTTCTCCTCTCCTGTAGAACCCCAAAGGTTAACGCTCTCACCTTAGGTAAGTGAACGCCGAGCTCTCCATCTGCCTCGGGGCAGGGTGCTGTAACCAGTTTCTTCACTGGATAGGTAGCGCAGGCCTCTTGACTTCAGAGGACTGCTGTCTGTCGTTTACTTCATGAACGGTGAGTTCCGAGTATTTCAAATGTCTTTAAAAGTCTTTTGTAATGCTGTCTCTTATTTTGCAGGGTTCCGGCGATGGCGGTTGACTGGCTGAAGTGAGTTGAGGATGGACCCGTATGCGGAATAGAAGCGCCTGGAAGCGCGTAAGTAAGCGCTTGTTGCTTGCTTCACGCTGCGCACTAACTGTCCTTTTATTTTGCAGGTACCAGTTCGGAGCTGCTGAAGGATGCCGGAATGCCCACTGAGTTCGGCGTGGATGGAGTAATGGCACGTGAGTATTTAACGTTACCCAATGTCTTTAAACGCACCTTCTTTTGTCTTACAGATGCGGGATGCAGCGCCGAAGGCCTCCGGAGCGTGCAAAGAGTTGGTAAGCTTTTGTCTTTCAGATGCCGGAATGCAGTGCGATGACCTCCGGAGCGCGTGAAGAGTAGGTAAGCCTTTGTCTTTCAGATGCAGGAATGCTGCGCGAGGCGTTGATGACAGCCGATGGACCAGGTAAGAGATGCGCTGTCACTGAAGACCGTAGTGCTAACCTGTTCTTTCTTGTCTTTATAGATGTTGCTGAAGACTGGATTCAGAATGGTAAGCCTTTTTCCTTTAGGCCCAGGATCAGATGCAGAAGACACGATGAGCGTTCTGCTGCAGAGGATGCAGAATAACGCAAAGCAAGATTCATCCATCGGGTGTGGTTTAAATAGACTCCTGTAGTGCTTAGGTGTCTCCTTCCACAGCCACGCCTAGGTAAGAAAAGAGTTCCTGCTTTCCAGAAGAGTTCCAGTGTTCTGAACCTAGGGAGTGGCTCCTGCCCCACCCAACAGGAAAAGTAGTCCCAAACAGAAGAGGATCAGGGGTTCAACTGGCAGGTAAGTAAGCAGCATGGTCTGCTGCAGGTAAGTCCACCCAAGCATTATGAGCCCGGCGCTTGCAGCGCTGGGACTGGGCATATTTATGAGCCTGGCGCCACTGGCGCCAGGACAGGGTCCAAAAGGTCCCAATTGGGACTGGCTGGCACTCGGAACCTGGGTTATGGGGCTGCTTCCAAGGGAGTTGGGTAAGTCCTGGCCTTTTGGAAGCAGAGATCATGACAATCTGTGCCAGCACTACTACATCTGTGCCATGGTTGGGAGGCCACCAAAGGTGAGGGGCGCCTCAGCTGGGCGTCCTCCTCGTAGCGGGCGTGGTCGGGGACGTGGCCGTGGTGACCAGGGAGTAGGGGGACTCCAGGGTGTCCAGGGCAGCCACAGAGGGGGAAGAGGCAGGGGTGCGCCACTTGAGCACAATGTTGTGCCATGTGTCGGTGCAGCCATGCCACCACCCCCTGTGGTTCCGGGGGATGCAGCTCCTGCATCTGGCACTGGCACCCGTATGACCCGGCAGTCCGTTCCATCGACTGCCATGGGCCCAAGGGTAGTGGTAGCTGCAGGTGCAGCTGTGGACACCGCCAATCAGGCTCAGGGTCTGCCAGCGCAGGTTGCGTTGGCACTTGAAGAGCCCTTGGTAGATCTCCAACAGGCCAGGGGGGAAACCATAGGGGCACGCCGGGCTGCTCAGACCAAGACACGTGTCCCTGGGGCAGTCATGTCATCTGCTGCCCCGAACAGCCGGGTGTTGGCAAGTGCAGGGGCAGATGCACCCAACAGCACCCCGGTTGTGAGTCTGCCAACCAGGACCGTTGCGGTCAATGACCCTGCCACAGCTGATGTTGCTGCGCAGGGTCCATTAGTGGACACCCAGCTGCCACTGACACAAGTCAGGCCTTTGGTCATCCCTCCACCTGCCACTCCCTTGGCTCAATCCACCGAACCCACTGGCCATACTGGTCAGGGCGGCATTAGCCAGCCAGGGTCTGCGCCACAGTCCAAGAGGAGGAAGGTTGCACCTGCAGCACAGGCTGGGACCCCACACACAGCCACGACCTCCTGCACGTCGAGGAAGAAGCCTTTCTGTAAGCAGGAACTGGACTTCCTCGTGGACTACGTGCGGGGCCACAGCCGTGACATGCTAGTGGGTGCCAATAGTCAGACTATGGCTGCCCAACGTGACACCCAGTGGAAGCATGTTGCGGAACATGTCAGTTCATTCGGCCATGAGGTGCGCACGCCGCAGGAGTGCAAAAAGCGTTGGAATGACATCAAGCGCAGCACTAAGGCTAAGCGTGCCTCAAATTACAACTTGACTCTGGTGACTGGCGGTGGGCCTGCACCAGAGGAGGAAGAACTCACTCCGCATGAGGCTCTCGTTGCGGAGTTCATACCACCTGAATTGGTCGAAGGAGTGGGAGAGATGCTGGACTTTGATGCCCAGTCCAGTGAGTGTTGATGTGTGTTTGTTGAGGACGTGTGTGTTTCACTTGTGGGATGTGTTGTGCATGATTGCTGCTACATGTGACGTGTACATGGTTCTGATGTGTAAGTAATGCAATGCTACCGTCATGCATGTCTCCTCTGCCTGCTTGTGGGACTCCATGTGGGCATGCTCCCTTGCCCCTCCTCCGCCACTCTGCACCCCAGTTCCACCTTTGCACTGGTCTGCTTCAATCTTGCCAATGTGTAGTTTCTTGTTCATGTGTCCTGTGTAGATGCTAACTTCCAGCGTAGAAACTGCCAGACATATGCCGTGTGGTACAGCCTTAGTACTCGATGCAGGGTATCCCACTTGTACTGTGCATGGGTGAGATGTCCCGCAGGGACATGAGTGCCCATTCATGCTCCATGTGCATTGCACGAATGCCCCTATGTGTCCTTGACTGGATGATCACTGTAATATGAGTCCTTGCTTACATACATTGCCTGCCATCTCATCGGCCTCCCCATGTCAACTGTGGCTCAGTCCTGCGTTGCACACATGTTTAGGCTCTGACAATCTGTGTGGCTCACAGGCCTCAGCCTGTTCAATGGCCAATGACTCTGTCCAACTCTTGTTGTGTCTTCTTCACACGTGGGCGGCCTCCGGAGTTTTCATCATGTGTCCTGCCCACTGTCCCAGCATCATTTGCAGTGTTGTAATTTGAATCACATTAAGCTGTTGATGCCAGTCAACACTGCCTGTCAATACACAGGTGTATGGTCAGCCTTTTGATACCATGCTAGGCATCCCTGCTTTGGTACTGGGGTGGAGGGGTGCTTGGCTTCTAGACATGGTACACATTGAATGCACAATGCACGTGATGTCTGAATTTGACATTGCACTGCCTTCACATTTCCTGGCACACACCATGGAGTGCTTGTACATGTAGGTAGTGAGTGGCGTACACATTTTCTGCACTGCATAGACCCACTTCCATGGAAACTGCCACCTTTCAACAGGTCTGATCACAGAAGCTATTCAAAGTAGACCCAGCATGCATGCCAGGTTATATGTTGTGTGTCACATGTCTGCCGGATGCGTTTGCTCTCGGTGTGTGTGTGTGTCGTGTGCTTCTGACATGTGTAGTGACCTTTTTTCTCTCTATTTTTCAGGTGATGACGCAATGGAGGCGGAGGATGGTGTTGTCATGCCAGACACAGGGTTGGTAACACCACATCAACCCGGCACTAGTGGGGGTCGTGGGGTGGTAGGCCACGAAAACCCCCAAGTGCTGCAGTCCATCTTGTCTCTGGCTGCCTATGAGTCCAGCCTTGATGACGACTCTGACGTCCATGTTGAGTTGGATGAGCATCAAGTCCATGTGTCAGGGGTGAGTGATTCTGATGTGGACACTCCTCTGTCTGCGCCACCTGCACTGAGGGATCAGACAGTCTTGGTTCCTCCGCCCGTGGTGGATCGGGTCGCCCGATCTGTGCTCCCCCCTGCTAGGCAGGTGCTTCTCCAGCAGCAGGCGGCACGGTCCACGGCCCGCTCACTCAGGCTGGGCATGGCGGCCTCGACAGGGCATGCCAGGCTGAAATGTCGTCTCTGCGTCAAGCAATTGCTGCTCACGCAGAGGCGCACATGGATGCCCTGAGGGAGGAGTATGCTTCCCTCAGATCCACTCTGGGTGTCCTTATGATGTCCCAGAGGCAGCAGGCAGAGGAGAGGTTTGCACAGCTTGAGCGTACCATCTCGGCTGAGCTACAGGCTTGCCGGGAGGTACAGCGGTTGTCCAGCCAGGCCTTGCAGGAGGAACTCCGTGTTACACGTGCTACCTTGCAAGAGGAAGCACGTGTATCACGTGAGGTTCTGCATGCAGACCTATGTCACATCGCCACACAGAACCAGGCTCACCCGTCCGGCAGACTTGCTGCCGACGAGGGGCAAGCTGCGGCTGGGCATGGCCAGGCTACTGTGCCACGTCCTCCTTTACAGGATGAGCCAGACTCGGACGACCATCTATCTCCCACATAGGTCGGGCTATGCAGGCGTTGAGCCCATGGAAGATTTTTTTTTGGCCCAGCATCATCGCATGTGGATGTTGAGCAGCACCCTGTACCTCCCCCCTCCTGGGTGCCTCCCCTCCCTCCCGGGTCGTATGTGGCCATTTTTGATTTTTCTTTTAGTTTAGTTAGTTAAGTTTCTGTTTGATAGTTAGTTTAAATAGGTAATGTAGGTTTTCCATTGTTAGTGTAATTAGTTAATAGTTGAGTTAGTTTAAAATTGCTAGTCTATTGTGCTTTCATGTGACGGTGCGGTGCTTTGTGGCTTTTGAAGGCATCCACTGTCTGTTCCAGCTGTGCCCTTCATGGTTGTCTTGTGTATGTGTTTGCTGCTTGGGGTCCTTGACTCACATATGCCACTCCTGCCTCCCTTATCCATGGGCTCGCAAGGATGGTTCGGTGTTACAGAATATTACACAAGGGCTTTGGACTGTCATATCTGTGGCATGTCTGGTGCTGTGTGAATTGTGTTGACACCCCTAGTGGGGATGATTTAGGTGTCATTGTCCACTGTTCAGCTTTTGCTAGATGGGGTGTGTCATGATTAATGTGTACATTGATTGCTATGCATTGTGTAGTATGTTTCATATCTTTCCTGTACACGTGCTTGTTGCAATTCATGCTGTAGATAGTGTTCCACACTTTGGAGGTGAAAGACGGACTGATGGTGTGAATTGTGATGTGACTCTCTGACATGGTCAAGTAATGAAATGCCTGATGAGACACACACAGATGACTTTGAAGCATTAATCATGTGTTTCATGCCCTTTCTGCAGGGGGATGAGACTCCAGAGCACCTTTGCCAGCAGACATGGCCCATTGGGCGACGGAATTCTGGACCTGTTTGTTGGTGCCCACATGCATATGTGTGCACAAGCAGAGGCACAGTGATTGCAGACCCTCATCCTAGAACTGCTGACATATTCCAAGGAACTCCAGGCAAGGTGAGCATCACAGGGGGGCCACGACACAGCAAACCTTGCACCAGGCGAGTTGCACATGCAGGCTTAGTTACAGCACTGAGGGTGAGCTTAGACGAATATTGGTGTTGAAGCACACAATGCAGCTCAGATGTGTTTGTGAACTGATGGCTGTTGATAGTAGGGTTGTCTGGGACACATGCAGGGGCAGTGGCACATACCCTCCGGTACACCAAGGTCCATTGAGGCACTTGTATCAACCATGTAGCCTTCCGAGACATGGAAAGGGGCAGCTCACAGGGACATACAGCAAGGGACATACTCGGGTGCAGTGCATGTCTTTTCCACGTACTTCATGATAAATGCACTGCCAACTTTGTTTCGGTCATGGTGGTACGCAACTTGCTCTGTAGTCATGGCTTGCTATATGGGTCTGTCTGCTTATCCAGGGAACATTGCATGTTGTGTGAATTGTGACACATTGGTGTTCCATTTGCCACGCACCCACCAGCGGCTGACTTACTGCATTGACTGTGTATGACCCGTCACAGGGGTGATGTTATATATGGGTACGAAGCATCGACCACAGATTGTCTGTTTGTAGAGTAGTTTGTTGCTATGGGGCATGTTTGGTGTAGTGTTTTTGTGTAATTGGCACGTACAGGTTGTTGACTGTGGCTCTCTTTGCAGCATTGCAGTGCTCCTGTAACCGGACCTGAGAGTGCGCAGGCAGGAGGCCAGCACTCAAAACCAGAGCTAAGTGTCTTGTTGTTTTTCTTTCGAACTGCTCTGCATAGGCTTGCTGGGGAGTGTACTGATGCATGGATGTATGTGTGGTTCAATTTGGTATGTTTTTTCTCCCTAATCACCCGTGATCCTATGCAATTTTGAAACCTGTACCCTCTACCCGGTGTTCCTGCTTCCCGTACCTATCCAAGCAACGTTCCCTGACCCTCTTTCCCCACTGGGGTTGCGGATGCCTGTGTAAGCCCCGAACTTGCAGGCGCCAAAACCCTAGAGGGGGTGGTTGGTTCGTACCACTCCTGAGCCTGGACTACAGAAGGCCATGACAATGATGTCCAAGTTTGTTTGGATTGTGTATGTGTTCATGCAGGTTGTACATTTTCGTGCATTCCCTAGTTTCATGTGTCATTCCTCCTCCCCTCTCCTGCCACTCATTCCAGTCATCCAGTGTGTCAACACCTGTCCCGACTGCATATCCCTGAACCTCCTTCCCCACTAGGGTCTCAGGGGCCTGTGTGAGTTTGACCTTGCAGGCACCCGGGACATGGTGGGGGTGGTTGTTTCGTGACACTCCCGCGCCTGTACAGGGGACCTGTGACAGTACACATCCATTCATGGTGCATCATCCTATGTCATGTACCACACATGTCTCACATCCTGTCGTGACATTGTTTTGCTGTGCTACCTTGGTTGTAGCACTATTGTGGTAGTACTTGGCCTTTGTGAGGTACTGCTACGTCAAGTCATCTACTGGAGGGTGTTCGGGTTTGTTTTTATGCCTTGGATTTTGTGATTTTGGAAATGAGTGTGGATTCTGAGGGTTCAGGCATCTTTTTACACACAAGGTGGGAGATGGTGACGAAGGGTAAAGGTGATCCTGTGGCCAGGTGGAATTGAGGGTTGGGGGCTCCATGACCCAAGTGCAGTTGTTCAGTGGGTCATGGTCATTTGTGAGGGAGGGGGGGGTTGTTGTTGATAGTTGCCTTGCCCTGCAGTGTGATGGGAACTTTGACATAGTAATGGTGGTATCCTATGTACATGTTGTGTTCTGCTGATCAATGCCTGTTCATGTGTTGTGTTTTCCTTTCAGGTGCGAGGGGATAGTTGTGGTTTGACATGCTGGGGTGTACACATGGTGGATGTTCACATGTGATGTGTAGGGAACACTGATGGTCACTTGAGTGCACATGCATATGTGGAGTGCATGTCCTTGCAGAACCACACACTTGCACTCTGATGCACTACATGTACTCCCACCCTTGCATATCCACGTGTACACTGTTTGCCTTCTGGTGCCCACTGTGTCCCGGCAGCACATGTTCTGTGACCGATTATGGATCCAGTACATGCCTAATTTGATGTTTGATGTGGTCTGTCACTTAGATGTGATGCTCAGGGTGTGCATCACACACAATGGCTGTTCACTGTGCTGTGCGCTGAGCAGTGTGATGCAGGAGTAGGACACTGCACACATGAGCTGCAGTGTTGATTTTGCAATGCATAATGTGCATGTAGACAGGCATTCATTGTTATGTTACGTCTATGACTGTTGTAATGCATTTGGAAATGACTTATTTTGGGTGGGAGATTTTGTTGGTCTGTCATTTCATCTGATTCCGGGTCAGGCATCATTGTCCGATGCCACTGTACATTTAGGACATGGCAATGTGTAGCTTATCGTTACTGTGTTGGTGTATGGGTATTGCTTGCCATGTCATGTTGATGTTTGGGAGGGTTTGAGTGACATGACAGTGATGGCCATGGCCTGTTTTGCAGGTGTGTGTGATGCACACCTTGCATGTCCGGGTCATCCGCTTCTCAGAGCAACTAGCTGGGGGTAGATTTCTCTCCGCAGCAGGGCCCTCCCCCTGGAACAGACTTCCTGCCTGACTTGAACTTGAGGGGAACCATCTCCAGTTCTGGAAGCACCTCAAGACCTTCCTCTTTGCTTCTGCTTACTCTCTGCCTCTCCCTTGCAGAATTCTTCACTGGAACTGCACAGGAGCTGCAACCGGGCCACTCTCACCGACCTCCGTCCCTGGCCCAGCCACTCTCCACTTGCACTGCCTCCCTGGCAACCCCTGCACTGCAGTACTGTCTCTCTATCCCTACAGCCCTCCCTTCCCAGCACTTGCCTGCACTTACCTTTGCGGTTGCCACCAGCCGACCTATGTATTATTTTTTGGGGCTACTTCCCCTGTACTGGACTCCCCCCCACCCTTCCCCTTGCACTTTTCCCTTCCCCCTACCCCTGCACTTGCACGATCTCAATGACACCTGGCCTAGTAGTACCGTTGTCTGTCTTCCCTTGTTCCCCCCTCCCTGCCTCATTGCGCCTTGAAATACTTGTGTATGGCCCATATCATGTCATATGTCATATGTGTGCCTTTTGGTCACACAGGATAGCTTGTGTTTAAGTAGCTAGGGATGCAGACGATGTGGCAGTTCCATGGCAACTATCTCAGGGTGGTAGGGTTGTGACAGTTGACTGTCTCTTTGTCATCATCGATTGTCACCTGGTATGTGCCAGGCCTGTGTGCACTCCGCAGGGGTGGGAGTTTAGGTGAAAAATGTGGCCACAAGCTGGGTCCGGGCTTCCTCGCCACGTGCCCTGTCCCCTCCCATGGGCAGGGCCTGTGCCTGTGGTTGGGGATGTGGGGGCACCACCATGTCCACCGGGACGCCTTGCCGTGTTGCAACATTGTGCAGGACACATGCTGCCACAATGATCCTGCACACTACTGGTGGTGCATAGAGTAGTTGCCCACCAGAGCGGTCAAGGGAGCGGAAACGTGACTTGAGCACTCCGAATGTGCGCTCCACTATGCCCCTGGTTGCAATATGGGCGGCGTTGTATCTTACCTGGGGTGGTGTGGTGGGGTTCCGGATTGGCGTCATCATGTGGTTGCTCAGAGGGTAGGCACTGTCCCCTGGGGAGGTGATAATAGTTGAGATCATTAGGGTTTGGATATTTGTCTGTGTGTGACTTGCATGCATGTGCAAGGGCATTTGTACTGACCTAGGAGCCTTGTGTCGCCATGCTGCCCAGCTTCCAGGGCCCGGCTCAGGGCGGACATTCTGTATATGAAACTGTCATGGGTGGAGCCAGGGTAGTTTGCATAGACAGAGGTGATGATTCCCTTTGCATCACATACCACCTGTACATTGATGAAATGCCAGTGCTTGCGGTTTTGGTAGATGTGCTCAATGGCCCTAGGTGGACGTAGGGCCACATGGGTGCAATCTATGGCACCGAGCACTTTGGGGAAGTGTGCCACCCTGAAAAAATCCAGGACAACGGCCTGCCTTTCTGCGGGTGTTCTGGGCATGTATATGTGCCTGCGGACTGAGGGGCGCGCTGTCATGATTGCCAGTACCTGGTGTAGGCAGCGTGACTGCGTGGCCTGTGAGACCCCCCCACTATGGCAGTGGTCCGCTGAAATGACCCAGTGGCCAATAAATGCAGGACATTGAGCAGCTTCTCCAAGGGGCTCAATACTTGGGAGCAAAGGGTGGGGGATGTGAGGTCATCTTCCCACTCCCTGACCAGGTCTAGGATGATATGGGGTGGAAACCTATACCTGCCATAGACCTGGTCATCAGGCCTCCCAAAAAGGCTTGTCCGTGGTGCGAAAATGCGTGCCCTGGCTATTCTCCTCCTCCTGCGGTGTCCCACGATCAGTGCAGCGACAAATGGGCCATTCATCGTAGCAACGCGATTGTTGTTTGCGCGCACTTTTATGCTGTGCGCGGGGACGCCTCCGCCTGCCTTCGTGTGGGCGGACGCGTTGACTCCTGTGCACGTCTTTTGCCGTGCGCGGGTTTCCCGTATTCGGATACGTGGTAAGACTGTAGGTCCGAGTGTCATCGCGTGCGATCGGAGGGGAGTGGGTGTACACGCGATTGGCCTGGGTACGTGTGTTTCGGGGTGCACGGGAAGTTCCACACGCAATTAGCCTGGGTACGTGTGTTCCGGGGTACCGGGAACTTTCACACGCGATTGGTGGAAATCCACGTGTGTTCTGTCATCACGTACAATGAGGGAAACACCCGCGCGCGTCACGTCACAGACGAGCTCACGCGCTAAGGGCCTTTGGTCCAATGAAATCGCATATGCGTGCTGCCGTGCATACGCCTAAGGGCCTTTCCTTGTATTACACGCGGACGTGCAGTTTTCCACGCGCGCTGAAATGCCCATGCACGTCTGTACGCGTCACGTCACAGGGGCGCTTGTGCTTGAGGGGCCTTCTGTCCAATGAAAATGCGTATGCGTGCAGACGTGCTTAGGCGCTAAGGGCCTTTCCTCGAATTACACGCTGACGTGCAGATTTTTCACGTGCCAAATCACTCCGTATCAAGCTGGCCACGCGTAAGCACACGGAAGACCATGCTCCTGCCCAGAAGGCCGAACTACTGCCCCCCAGAGCCCTGAGCACGCTCCCACCTGCCATCTGCTGCTGCCTGACTGCCTGCTGCCCACGTGCCCTGCCATTTGCTGCCTGCACATCAGCCAGGGGTGCTGTTGCTGTGACCACCCCTGCTGGAACCATAGACTCCCGACTGGGATTCCATCGCTCCACAGCCCAGCCCCAGGACCCAGTTGCCCACCCACTCCTGCCTCTGGGGTTGTCATGTCGGGGCAAACACCATCTGAGACCACTGACAACCCCCGGCCAGAGAGGCAGAGGGGCACCAGCTTCAGTGCCACCGAAGTTGGTGTCCTGGTGGAGCAAGTCCTGGGGCAGTATGATGCCCTCTTCGGAAGTTCCCGCGCCGACAAGGAAGGACGGACTCGGATCTGGACTGACATCGTGACTGCCATCAACGCGGAGGGGGTGGCAGACCGCGACTTACAACATGTCAAGAAGCGCTGGGAGGACTTCAGGTCCAGGACCCTGAACAAGGCCCGGCGCCTCTTGAAGGCAGCGGATGCCAAGGGGCACCGGGGCCACTTGTCGGAAGAACAGATGAGGGTCCTGGAACGCATATCCCCAGCGCTCCACGTCCAGGTCCTTGAGAGGCAGACCCGTCTGGAGTCGAGCGGTGAGTGTACATGCATCCTGATTGTGAGCAGTGCGTGTGGTGATTATTCAGTAGTGTGCAGGTTGCACATCTGTTTGTATGGGGTCGAGTATGGGTGGGGGTTTACAGGGCCGTGGGGCTAACACATGCGAGGGCTGGTATGTGTGAGACATGGATGGTGCTTGTGTGTGTAGGCTTGCATGCCAAATGCAGTTGTGTGGGCACACATGTTTGGATGAATGTGTATATAAGTAGACATGTCCGTGATGTCACGCATGTATGTTGTTTTCGGCTGCATGTATCAGCACTGTGTACATGTGCATGTGTGTGTATTTGACAAGGGTGCAACAGTGATGCAACATGGATGCATGTGACAGCGGTATGTGGAAGCCTGATTGGCAGATGTGACATGGATGCCCGTCTGAACACTGCGACACTTGGCAGAGGTGTACACATGCATGCAAGTGTGGTGGTGTGTGTACATGTGTGGTGCACTTCCTGTGTTGCATGTGATGTCTGGCTCACCTTTGGCTGCTCATGCTGTTGTATGTGTATGGATGGTGCTGGCAGTTGCGATATGGCTGTGGTATGGCTCATGCGTGCGAGTTGAAATGACATGTGTGTTGGGGATTGTGATGACATGTCTGAGGTTTGCCAATGCCACTCATGTACAACTGTCATGTGTGTATGTGTCCATTGTATAGTGCCCTGATGCCTGTGTTTTGTTTCTCCTTGTCTGCAGCGTCAACTGATGAAGAGGGCGGAGAAGGTGCTGTGGAGCACAGCGGCGGGGATCCCACCGCCAGCCGGAGACGCAAGGCCCGGCTCCCCTCCCATGTTGTGATCTTGTCGGGGAGTGAGGAGTCCGGTGCCGCGTCCCAGGCCGCAGCTGCCGGGGGGAGGTCCAAGAGGCGGAGGTTGGAGTTGGACTCCTCGGCAGCAGAAGGGGCAGCTGGGACCCCACAGGGCCCAACAGGGGAAGATGGCACGGAGTCATCCAGGTTGGTGGGGGGTTTGGTGGAGGAGGAGGCCGTGCAAGCACCAGAGACAGGATCTGGAGGTGGGGATCCCACTGGTGCTAGTGGTGCAGTGCAGGACCAGGGACAGGAGGCAGCACAGGCCGCCGCGGAGGTGCCTGTGTGCAATCCTGTCCCTGATCCTGTCCCTGCATCATCTTGCACCAGCAGGGATGCCTACGTCCAGACCCGTTTTCAGGCAGGGGATGAGCTCACGTCAACTGGCCTTCCTCTGCCTGCGGACGTGGCTATCCGGGTCCGGGTTGAGCCTGTCCTGGCTGGTGTGGTGTTGCGTCAACGGGCCATGCGAGGTGACCTGCAGTCTTTTCATGAGGAGACTGCACGTCATCTCGAATGGCTCGTTGACCACGTCAGCTTGCTGGGACAGGTCACCCAGGCCGGATTCCTCCGTCTGATGGGGCTTGCTACGACCCCCTCCTCAACTGGACCCCCTACGCGCCAGTCGTCCTCCGTGCCATCTTCCCACCCATCAGTCACCTGGGTGCCCTGTGGAGCTGCCTCTGACGGTACAGCCAGGCTGGTGGAGGAGGCATCCCTGCCACAGTCGGGAGTCGGACGTCCAGCAGGGGTGGCCACATCTACGACTGCACCCCAGCCGGCGGAGGATGTGCAGGCAGCAGGAGGCAGTGCACGGGCAGAGGCACAGCAGCAGCACAACGTGGTGGGAGCCATGAAGGCTCGGGGCCTTCAACATCGGAGGGGCAGGCATCGGCCGGAGGGCAGGAGGACCCAGGACAGAGAGTGTCTTCTGTGTGGCAGCGGTTGGGCCACGCCATAGATGCGGAGCGGCAGCGGGTGGAAGAGGCACGGCTCACAATGGTCAGGGCGGAGAACTCCATGCGGAGGGTCCTGAGGCGGGCCGAGTGCCTCGAGGCAATCTGCAGGGGTTTGGAGGTGGACACGTCGACGGCCCTGCAGACCTCGGGGCCATGGAGGAGGACCGCCTCTGGGACATTGAGGAGGAGTTCGATGATGCCCTGGCCCGGGACATCCACAAGTGAGCCGTGAAACTAGCCCGCTGCCCTTGTACATAGTTATGTAGGTAGTGTTAGTTTTCATTTTTGTTTTGATTTTATTTGGACCTTTCGGACATTGGCCACATTTTTGTATATAGTTTATTTTATTAGTTAGTGTAGTTAGATAGGTTTCCTTTCTTTTGTTGGGATAATGGACCCTGGCTTGTTCCCATGTACATAGTTCACTGTTGGTTTGTATTTATTTTTTCACATTTTAACCATGGAGCAATGGCTTTCTTTTTTATTTCCCATTGGATTTTGTTTTGTGGACATTGACTTTGGACAACATTACTTTGGATTTTTATTTTTGGTTTTGCTTTTTTTCACGGACATGCTTCTTTTAATTTTTGTACATTCACATTTCTGTTTCTTCATTTTTTATTCTATTTATGTTTCCTTTAATACATATTTTTTTTGGTGAACTTCAATGTGTGGTATCTCATTGGTTTCATGCATTTCATGATATGTGTTTTGAGATTCACTGACACCCATTGGGTGTATGTGAGGGAAATGTGTTGGTTTCGGAACTTGCAATTGGTTTTCTGTGATGTAATTGCAAATTATGAGTGGGTGGATGCAATACTCGGGTGGGTGTTTTGCATTTGGAGGCTGACCATAGGGACCAGGGATCTAGATTGTGATGACATGTTGGCTGCCCCACAGTGCTGGGGGGTGGGGGTGGTGGGGAACATGAGTTGGACATGGGCGGGGGCCTGCTGGCAGGTGCCCCACAGTGCTGGGGGTGGGGGTGGTGGGAGACATGGGTGGGGGCCTGCTGGAGGCTGCCCCTGCACTGCTGGGGGGTGGGGGTGGTGGGGAACATGAGTTGGACATGGGTGGGGGCCTGCTGGCAGGTGCCCCACAGTGCTGGGGGGTGGGGGTGGTGGTAGACATGGGTGGGGGCCTGGTGGAGGCTGCCCCTGGTGGCTGGGGGGTGGGGGTGGTGGGAGACATGGGTGGGGGCCTGGTGGAGGCTGCCCCTGCACTGCTGGGGGGTGGGGGTGGTGGTAGACATGGGTGGGGGCCTGGTGGAGGCTGCCCCTGGTGGCTGGGGGGTGTGGGTGGTGGGAGACATGGGTGGGGGCCTGGTGGAGGGTGCCCCTGGTGGCTGGGGGTGCAGGGGGACATGCGTTGGTGGGCAGTAGTGCAAGTTGACATGTGGGTTGGCTGGGGGGCATGGCCATGGTGGATGGGGTGCCTGCAGGACATGTGCAGGGTAGGCCCCTGTGGTGTGAGCCACCTGCAGGGGCCGTGGAGGGTGTAGAGGGAACACCTGGGAGGACCCACACGAGCAATTCATGTGTGCTGCTACCCGCGCACCCCTGTAATACACGTACCCTGATGAGATCGCGTGTGGAACTTCCCGCGCACCCCTGTAAAACACGTACCCTGATGGAATTGCGTGTGGAACTTCCCGCGCACCCCTGGAATACACGTACCCTGCTGATGTTGCGTGGGATACTTCCCCCGCACCCCGAAATACACGTACCCTGATGAGATCGCGTGTGTAACTTCCCGCAAACCCCCGAAATACACGTACCCTGATGAGATCGCGTGTGTAACTACCCGCGCACCCCCGAAATACACGTACCCTGATGTGATCGCGTGTGTAACTTCCCGCGCACCCCCGAAATACACGTACCCCGCTCAATCGTGTGTGTAACTTCCCGCGCACCCCCGAAATACACGTACCCTGCTCAATCGCGTGTGTAACTTCCCGCGCACCCCCGAAATACACGTACCCCGCTCAATCGCGTGTGTAACTTCCCGCGCACCCCCGAAATACACGTACCCCGCTCAATCGCGTGTGTAACTTCCCGCGCACCCCCGAAATACACGTACCCCGCTCAATCGCGTGTGTAACTTCCCGCGCGCCCCCGAAATACACGTACCCCGCTCAATCGCGTGTGTAACTTCCCGCGCGCCCCCGAAATACACGTACCCCGCTCAATCGCGTGTGTGACTTCCCGCGCACCCCCGAAATACACGTACCCCGCTCGATCGCGTGTGTTGCTTCCCGCGCACCGCCGCAATACACGTGCCCCGCTCGCACAGGCCCAATTGCTGTATGTTGCCACTTTTGTGATGCGCTGGGACTCTACCGCCTGCCTTCGTGTGGCGGACGTGTTTCAGCTTGTGCGTGTCTTTGGCTGTGCGCGGCTTTGCCCTATTCGATTCCATGAATACGTGTGGTTCGAGTGCGTGTGGGCGTTCCGTCTGCTTCCCTGCAGTACATCCCCAGTTATGCCCTTATTTTCGCGCATTGTTCCCCATTCCGCGCGTTACGCCCCGTGTCCCGCCCACTTTCTGGTGTATGTGCCGAGGTTGTGCGCTTTCACTGTGCGCGTCGCGCACGCCTTTCGGGATGTTGCAGTGACTTGTGCGCCATGCATGGGTTTGGCGCACATCCCGAGGTGAACACGCGCAGGGACTTCCATGAATCGCATGCGTGCGCGTGCGCCTGTTTTTTTCTGCTTGCGCCTGCTTGCGCGAAGATTTTCGGCGCACGTTTGTTCCATGAATCGGCCCCATAGTGTTTTTGGAATAAGACGCCAATTGGACTACTGTGCTGGAATGGTGAAATTCACTATAAACTCACAGGAAGATCCACAAGAATTTCTAATGTACTTACTACAAGTACTGGAAAACAAAAACATACCTATAACTGAAATCTTTCAGATTTCATACATGTGGAAACATACATGCACTCTCTGCAACAATGTGACACAAGAAGAAATCCCCAATGAACGCTTCATATATATATCAATACCAAATTGTGAATCCATTCCATTTCAGCAACTTGTACAAAATGCAAACCATGGTAGATTATGCTCTACCTGCAATTCAGATAATCGCTCCACGTTAGAAATACAAACACATAGTAAATACGTAATACTAATGCTTCTACGTTACAATGCAGATGGTACCAAAAACAACTGCAAGCTGACTGGATTCACACATGGTCAAATATCAATTGGTAAGAAAACCTTCACAACAATAGGTATAATCTACCACGCAGGAGCCACAACCAATTCAGGGCACTACACTGCATATATAAAAAAGAAATGTGGATGGTTTGAATGTAATGATAGTACCATTACTCTAAAGCAGAGATTACCAGCAAATCTTACAAACGCTTATTTGATGTTCTTTAAACCAAAATTTGATAAATAAACTGTATTTAAACCTTTAAGTAAATTTGTGTTAAAAAAATATAAACTGTTAGAATACTCCAAAAGCTATCTAACTGCTCAAAGATTCTACAACAACTAATCAGATAAATGAATACCACTAAATTAGACCAAAAAATACACAGTTAGAATACGCCAATTGGTATCTAACTGTCCCAAAATTATAAATTTGTGTTAAAATAATATAAGCTGTTAGAATACTCCAAAAGCTATCTAACAGCTCAAAGATTCTACAACAACTAATCAGATAAATGAATACCACTAAATTAGGCCAAAAAATACACAGTTAGAATACGCCAATTGGTATCTAACTGTCACAAAATTTAACAATATCCAAATAGATAAATCAAAACCACTAAAATATATTAAAAAAATAGACAGTTAGAATACGCCAATTGGTATCTAACTGCTCCAAAATTTTATAATATCAAAACAAATGAAGAATCTGTTACTGCTCCAAAAAAAATACAACAAAGCAAAGTATAAAGCATTAGCCAGAAACAACAAGTGAACACTGAAAACAAACAAACAAATAAACTGTAGCATAACAGAAAAAGTTTTTTTTTTTAATCCAACATGGATTTTTTTTTCTCCCACAGACCCAATGATTTTAGCAACAAATACAGAAACTGAGCAATTGCACAGTACTCTGATTTGTACTCTACTAAATATGAGGGTCGAAAAAAAATAAAAGTATATTGCTTATACAATGTAATAAGTCATTACAAAATACTAATACTAACATGCTATTTTCTTTTATCACAGAAATGAAGAAAAACATGGACTCCCATTACTAGACCAAACAGTAAGTATACAATAATAAGGACAACCATAGCAGCATATCACATCCATAGTATCTAATACCTTTGTTCCTTATACATTTGTTTTTCACCCAAAGTTATAAGCAAATATGAATGTGATATGCTGCGGTGGTTGTTGCCAGGGCATAGAGTCTTGGGTGCATGGCCAAATGGCCATGCACCCAAGACTCTATGCCCTGGCAACAACCACCGCAGCATATCACATCCATAGAGTCAAACATTTCAACTATGATCTATGGGAAACTTTTAATGTCCGCGAACAATGTGAGTGTTCTTAGAACACTTTGAACTTGCCAGCGAACAATACGGACACCGTTTTCAGGACACCCCCTACAAAGATTTCAGAACAACGCGATAGTTCTTGGAACACTTTCAACTTAACAACGAACAATACGGACAGCGTCCTAAGGACACCCCCTACAAACATTCCAGGACACCGGGAGTGTTCTCAAAAACGTCTTCAGAACACCCCCATTTTGTTTATTTGCGAACATTTCAGGACACCGCGGGTGTTTTTAGAACACATTCAACTTGACAGAGAACAATACGGACAGCGTCCTCAGGACACCCCCTACGAACACTCCCCGGACACCGCGAGTATTCTTAGAAGCGTCTTCAGAACACCACCATCTTGTTTATTTGCAAACATTTCAGGACACCGCGAGTGTTCTTAGGACACATTCAACTTGACAGAGAACAATACGGACAGCGTCCTCAGGACACCCCCTACGAACACTCCCCGGACACCGCAAGTGTTCTTAGAAGCGTCTTCAGAACACCACCATCTTGTTTATTTACGAACATTTCAGGACACCGCGAGTGTTCTTAGGACACATTCAACTTGACAGAGAACAATACGGACAGTGTCCTCAGGACACCCCCTACGAACACTCCCCGGACACCGCGAGTGTTCTTAGAAGAGTCTTCAGAACACCCCCATTTTGTTTATTTGCGAACATTTCAGGACACCACGGGTGTTCTTAGAACACATTCAACTTGACAGAGAACAATACAGACAGCGTCCTCAGGACACCCCCTATGAACATTCCAGGACACCGGGAGTGTTCTTAGAAGCGTCTTCAGAACACCACCATCTTGTTTATTTGTGAACATTTCAGGACAACGCGAGTGTTCTTAGGACACATTCAACTTGACAGAGAACAATACGGACAGCGTCCTCAGGACACCCCCTACGAACACTCCCCGGACACCGCGAGTGTTCTTAGAAGCGTCTTCAGAACACCCCCATTTTGTTTATTTGCGAACATTTCAGGACACCGCGAGTGTTCTTAGGACACATTCAAATTGACAGAGAACAATACGGACAGCGTCCTCAGGACACCCCCTACGAACACTCCCCGGACACCGCGAGTGTTCTTAGAAGCGTCTTCAGAACACCTCCATCTTGTTTATTTGCGAACATTTCAGGACACCGCGAGTGTTCTTAAGACACATTCAACTTGACAGAGAACAATACACACAGCGTCCTCAGGACACCCCCTACAAACACTCCCCGGACACCGCGAGTGTTCTTAGAAGCGTCTTCAGAACACCCCCATTTTGTTTATTTGCGAACATTTCAGGACACCGCGAGTGTTCTTAGGACACATTCAAGTTGACAGAGAACAATACGGACAGCGTCCTCAGGACACCCCCTACGAACACTCCCCGGACACCGCGAGTGTTCTTAGAAGCGTCTTCAGAACACCCCCATTTTGTTTATTTGTGAACATTTCAGGACACCGCGGGTGTTCTTAGAACACATTCAACTTTACAGAGAACAATACGGACAGCGTCCTCAGGACACCCCCTACGAACACTCCCCGGACACCGCGAGTGTTCTTAGAAAAGTTTCACTTTGCTTGCGAACAAAACGGACACATATTGAGTCCTTAGAACACCCCCTAGTCAGTTTATTTAGAACATTTCAGAACACCCGTGATGTCCGCAAACAAATCGAACACAAAAAGAACGTCTAACACATAAAAAACACAACTTTCATCCTATCTCATACACTCCCACCCTCCCCAAACACTCCTACACACCAACACACTCTACAAAATACACATTTTGAACGAAGTTTCACCGCGCTGTCCGCGGACGTCCGCGAATCCAAGATGGGGGGCGCTACCGAAAAATCTGACGCGCTTCACGCTCCACGCCATCCAATCAGCGAACACGTTGCATGTCCGCGAACATCACGCAAGACGATTGGCCATTCAGGACACTGTCCGCGGAGCGAACAGGGAAGTGTGTCCGCGAACCGAACACAGATATCATAAATTTTTTTTTACCTACTTTTTGGTCATTTTAAAAAAAAATACTGGACGGATTTTCACCAAATTTGCAAAAGCACGCTTTTGGGACCAAGCCGCTGCCCCTGGTCCAAATTTGGTGGAAATCCGTCCAGCGGTTTGGGCTGTGGGCGCGAGCAAAAAATGTTTCCCATTCAGCCTATGGGAAAAAAAAAGTTTTGGGACCCCCCTATAACTTTGCCCCCCCTGGACGAATCCTCACCAAACTTTGCAAACAATTTTAGAGTGACCCAAATACTTTTTTTTGCAAAGTTTGGTGAGGATCCGTCCAGGGAGAGCGAAGTTATAAGCCACCCAAAAAGTGCTCTTCCTATGGAAACAGCAACTTAACCATAACTACATGGCCACTACTGTGGCCATGTAATATATATATATATATATCACAGGGCCTGCGGTAGCGGCCCTGTTGTTATGGTTAAGTTGCTCAACCCATTGGAAAAGCAATTTTTGGGTGGCTTATAACTTCGCCCCCCTGACGAATCCTCACAAAACTTTGAAAAAAGAGTATTTGGCCCTGTCGATCGGTCATGCGCAGTTTGGTGAGGTTTCGGCAAGGGCGGGGGCAAAGTTATAGGGGGGCTCAAAATATTGGGTTTGTCCCATAGATGCAATGGAAAATAAAATTTGCTCACGTCTATAGCCCAAAACGCTGGATGGACTTTCACCAAATTTGCGGCTTGCGACTTCCCTCCTCGGCCTGTGGACGGGTGCCCGATTGGCCGAGGGGCGGACGTGATGTTCGCGGACATTAGACGCAGTCGCTGATTGAATGGTGAAGAGCGTGAGGTGCGTCAGATTCTTTGAGGCGCCCACCATGTTGGACACCAAAAAACGGGTGTGTTTCTTCTGCAATATGCGCGAACAGCCTGGGGAAGTCCTGGCGTATCCATGAACATCTCACAGAGGTCATTTTGATTGCAGGGGGCTGGGGGTGATTTTCATTAGTTTACAGTGTGTGATATGTACTTGTTATGCAGTTAATTGTATTGTGGTCAGTGGTTAGATTCTGGGGGGCATGGCCACAAGCAATGCCCCCCAGAAAATGTGAACAGGGCACAATGACTACAGTAGTAGTATGTGTATTGTAATTATAGGTCATGTGGTAGAGGTAAGGCCACAATGATCATAGTAGCAATATGTGTAAAGTAATTGTATGTAATGTAGTGGGAGTATAAAGTGTTTGTAATATGAGGTATTATGAAATTGAGTCATTCGTAAAAATAAAAACGTACTGGATAAAAAAAAAAAATTCATAATACAAATAGTTGCAGGTAAACAATTGTGAGACACTGCTATAAGTGCACTACACGTTCAAACATATAAGCGTATTGTTACATATTGGTGTGCAATAACACAAGCATTGGTCTATGGCACCCGCCTTACCCATATATACCCCCCGTCTAGTATCAATGGTAGTTGGCACCTGTGGTGGTGTGCTCGCAAGGGGGCAGGGTGGATGGAGACGCTGAAGGTGTGTTCACCATGTGCACCAGAAAGGTATTTTATGCACTGTGACTATTGAGGAAATGGACACTGCAGTGCTGGTGTCTGCAGTCTCTCCTTTGAAGACCTTGTTCCTGCAATTAACATATGTATGAGTCCATTGAATGTTGCCCCAGGCCTATTGCGCTTACCCCATCATCTGAGAAGAAGCAATGGCACCCTGGGCTTCTAGCGTTATTACTAACTACTCCCAACCTTGTTGGGTTGTTTGTCCAAAGACTGCTTACATTTTGAAAAGTTCAGCCGAGTTGTTAGATGCTGCAGAGATGCAGGCTTGGATGTAGGCTCTCTTCTTAGAGTGGACAGAGAGTCTGTATTACCTTTGTAGCAGGCAGCATGCCAGTCTGTCAGAGGGTGTACCTGATGCCCTCAACTTCCTCTCAGCTGTCCTACACTTGTGTTTCAGGGCAGCACGGTTATAATCATACCAAGAGTTGTACTTGGATGAGGGCTTCCAACGGATCCTCATGACAGGGTCAAGGATGTCAAGAGTGTTAGTGATAGAGAGATGAAGGTTAGAGAGGGCTGTGCCAGAGTGTGAGTCAACCAAAGGTGTATGCGGAGGAGAGAAAGCAGCAGCAAAAACCTCAACTGACACATGCTTCATGGGCTGGATGACAGAGAAAGTAGGTGGCAGTGCTGAGGTCGACTTGACATGAGGGGTAGAGCAAGAGAGGTGGGAGGAAAGGAAAAAGTGGTTGCTCCAAGAGAGAGGAGTGGTGAGAGGGATAGAGAAGGGGGTATGAGGAGATCAACACATCCAAAGTGTGCCCTGCAGAGTGAGTCGGGCCAGAGGGAAGAAGAGAGAGAGAGAGAGAGAGAGAGAGAGAGAGAGTCGCAGAGGTTGCAAAAGAGCCCCGAGTGGATGTTCAGGTCTCCGAGGAGGGGAGGAGAAGTTGAGAGATAGAGGCAAGGAGGGAGGAGGAGAGGTCAGCCCACTCAGAGAAGAAGAGGGTGACCTGGCCAGGCGCCCTGTAGATAGTAGCTACATTGAGAGAGATGCCAGGAGAGATAGAGAACCTGCAGACCAGTCATTCAAAGGAGGAGTAGACTTGCATTTGAATGACAGAAGCAGGGATCCACTCTGGCAAGATCAAGGCTACACCCTAACCAGGGCGGTTGGTTCTGGGTTCAGAGAGGATCTTGTAGCCATCGGGAAGGGGAGTAGTACGACATGTTTAATGTAGAACGGAAGCATCATATGGGCTGTAAGTAAGTACAGTCAGGCCACAACTTAAAACATGGACTGCAGTTTTTCCCCAAAATATATTATTAATAAAATAACAACATGTATGTTTGGCCTCCATTTATTGACCATGCTTAAGTGTGGCTTGGCCACCTAATAAGGTCTTCTCAGAAATTTGAAGTACAGTTTTTCACTGACACTCCAAGAAGTGATTAACAGGCGAAGATGCAATGGGCAATTTTAGAGGTATATAATCTTCAGCCCATCTTCATTTGAAAACCTTATCTTCTAATAATAATTGTTTAGTGTGTGAGCTAAGCAAACCCTCAGTGGTATTCCCATACTCATGGATATTTTTCACCACACCAGCCATGATGTATAGGGCCTTTTCCCCCATATTTTAATTCATGACATGATTTAAACTTCAAAAGTACAACACAGAACTAACAATTTTCCCTTTCACTCTGCCCATTCAGGTTTGCAAGGCACAAGCACAAGATTCCGGAAGCCAGAGTTGTTCATGTCCATTCTCTGCATGAAATGCACTACTCCTGCTAAGTTAAGAGTTAGCAAAGAAAAAGAGCCAATCAAGGCAAGATCTCGCAATGATGTGTTCACATGAACGTGGAGGTGCAAAAAGGAAAAAAGCAGAAGGAAAACAGAAGCATGGCGATCAACAAAAAGTGTCTTCCTGTTTCTTTGTACAATCCAAACCATATAGTAGTGATGCTTCTACTGAGGAGCAACCACAATGCGAAAGTGAGCACATTGAGGCTCATGCTGAGTCCATAGTAGAGTCCACTGAGGTGGAATTTGCTGTTCCTACTTCATCTAGCAGTGGTCATCTACAAACTGTGGCTGAGCAGCATTCCCCTGCACCAGGAGGAGAAGATGGCAACCAGCCTACAGGAATATCGGAAAAAACATCAGCGAGCATTGCATGTTCTTCCACAGATCCTGCATAATGGCATCCCATCACAAACAATTTACGATACTATTGGATTAAAAAAGGTTTGTCAATCTGTCAAAAAGTCAACAGCAATTTTTCTAAGTCAACCCGTGTTTATCAACTTGGTGACAAAAAACTAAAAGATGCTTAACACAGACAGTATTGAAGAGACAAATGTGGAATGGTGAACTTGTAAACCACTGTCATACTCCCATCACAAGGTTCAGTTTACTGCTTTGTCTGTTGTTTGTTTTCTAGTACTGATTCTTCATTCAGTACAACTGGTTTTAATGACGCATTTATGAACATGAAGATGATCCAGAGCATTAAAAGTGTATGGTAATCCTTTGGAAACATCAAAAGGAAACAGACCGCATTGACTCAGAATTAGCTGAACAGTTAAAACATGAACAAACATATTGACAAGACGTGCTTAAAAGAATTGTAGCAGTTGCAAAGTTCATGTCATCGTTGGCTCTAGCATTCCAAGGAGATAATTAAATTATAGAATCACAGCACAATGGAAATTATTTAGGGATTCTGGAACTGATTAGCCAATTTCATCCCTTCCTGATATGATATGACATGATATGATATGGCATTTGTGACGCGCCTATGCACAAGTGTTTCAAGGTACGACGAGGCAGGGGGGTGAACAAGGGGAGACAGACAACGATCCTACTAGGCCAGGTGTCATTCAGATCGCGCAAGTGCAAGGGGGAAAGGGAGAGGGGAAAGTGCAGTACAGGGTTAATAGCATACAGGAAAAAGGATAAATAACAAGATCCCGCTGGTTGCAAGTGCGAAGTAAGTGTTTTGGTCCCTGTGCAGGACATTCCTTGAATCTAGTTGGTGTCAAGACTGCTGAGTGCAGCATGCAGGTACTTTCTTATTTTGACTTTGGTTCAACATTTATATGCATTTGTTTCTGCTTCCACTCATCTCTGGAATGTGTTGGCTTCTTCTGTAGGTCCAGCTCACAATATTGTGAAGCGCTTGTTTAATACTAGATTGTCACCTCATGCAGATGCAATCAATGCTCTGTGTGATGGCAATGAAAAAATTCAAGCTACTCTTTATTCACTCAGCAGTGATAACCCACAAATAAGAGAGGGCTCACAAAATCTACTAGCCCACTAGCTTTGTTGCAAAGTTTTTATGCAGGGCGAGTACCATTTGCAAGATACTCAATGTTGCTGGTGAGTATGGGGATGGTAGGAACATATTTTTCATTTACTGCAAACACACTTACTGCCTGATTCACAGAAGCGTGTTAAAATGGTGCAACCCCATAGGAAACGCTCTGTGAATCAGGCCCTTAGTTTGCAGTAAATGGCAAATACAGGTTTCACTGTGCATGCTGGGCAGCATTTCAGCAAATATGAAGTATGCTTATGGCGACATGCACCATTTTACAAATAGCACTGGTGAATATTTTGTCACCAGTCTCCTTGGGGCAAGTGCATTTCTCTTAGGTGGAGGTTGTAAACTAAGGACCAATGGGATTTTTAAGAATGCCCAAGCCCTTACAAGACACCCCACTTGATGCACTAAGTCTTCCTAAAAGAATGGACAAGCTGGAAACCATTTTTCTGACCATTGTTTGGAATGACATTCTGTTATGGTTCAATGAAACAAGCAAAACTGTACAGAAGAAAGGTATCAACCTTTCTGTTGCAGGTAACATTACTTGCAAGTGTGTGTCAGTCACTGCATTTGCCTCTTCCTTCATCCATCTTCTGCCCCCTTCACTGATTCTGCTCTAGCTAGCCTCCCTCTCTCTATTTCCAACACCCTGGACATTCTTGCCCCTGTCATGATAATCTGCATGAAGCCTGCCTCTAAATGCAACTCTTGGTATGACTTCACTTGGCAGCTTTGAAACGCAAGTGCTAAGCTGCAGAGCAGAAGTGGCAGGCATCTAGCTCATCCTATGACAAACTGGCATGCTGCCTACTCCAAAGGCAATATCGTCTCACGATCTAAGAAGAGGGCTCATGTCCAAGCCTGAATCTCTGGAGCCACCCATAACTTTTTTTTAAACGGCAAGGAACTTGCCAATCCTACTGCAGTCGTCTCCTCTCCTCCTCTCTCTCAGGCCCTCTGCACTGCACTGGCCATCCACGTCTCCTCCAAATCCCTGCACATCCTGTTCTGACTGTCATCTGCTCCACTCCCCAATCTACCCCACCTCTCTTGCCTCCCTTGGCCCCAATTTCCAGCCTCCCCACACTCTCCTCCTCCTTTCCCATTGCACCAGACAAGATCTCTAGAGTTGTCCACTCTATGAAAGTCTCCTCTGAACAGGTGCTCCTGTGATCTTCCAGATCCATCAATGACAACATTGCCTCTCTTTCCCGAGCCCAGGCTGACTTGTGCAACCATTCCTTTGCCACAGGCTCCTTCCGACAGCCCCTTAAGCACTCTCATCTGCACCCTCTTCTAAAAAAGATGTCTGATAACCATTCATGCCCGGCTAACTATCATCCTACCTCTATCAACCCTTTCTTGGGTGACCTCATGGAGAATCTGGTAATCCCCCAACTGGCCCTCCACTCCAAAATGGCCGGCTGCCTCCATGACAACTAGTCCAGAGCCATGGAAACAGCTCTCCCGCACACCTGTGAAGACCTGTTCTGAAACCTGAACTCAAACCCTCCCTCTGTTCTGATCCTCCTTCATCTTTCTTCTGTCTTTGACACAGTCAACCACTCCATCCTCATAAATCTTCTCCAGGATACACTTGGCATCACAAACCGGGCACTAACATGGCTCACATCCCTCCCTTCAAACAGACACTCCGAAGTGCAAATAGGACCTTTTGTCTCCCCACCTCACTCGCTACCTGTGGTGTCCCTCAGGGATCTATCCTATCGCCATGGCTCTTTAATATCTACCTGGCCCCTCTGGCCCACTTGATATCCACCTTCTACCCTCATCTCCAGTGTTATACAGACGACACACATCTCTCCTTTAAGGTGCAATCCTCTACCGCCTTCTCCTCCTCTCTCATACCTGACTGCCTGACTGCTACTCAGGCATGGTGCTCTGCCAATGATATCTGCCTTAATGGCAGTAAAATGGATATCCTCCTCATTGGAATGCTTGCTCCTTGTTTCCCACCACTCTCTGGCCACCCTCCTTGGGCCCCCTGCCTTCACCCACTGTGAGGCAAAAAACCTTGGGATCATCTTTGACTCCTCTCTCACTTTCTCTCCTCACATCCCACCCCGTTGATTGTACTTGTTGGATTAATGTTGGACTAGCACATTCCAATAAATATACTAGCCCATGCTTAGTTCATTGAGTGTACCTGCCTAGGCGTATGGTGGGATTAGCCTACACAAACACCAGCTCAGCCTTCTCCATTGATCTTACTTGTATATGCTAACGCTGATCAGAACTTTTGCTGACCACATGGTGACTAATCTATTTAAGTAATCACATCAACAGTCTTTCTGACTAGCCCCCCTGCCGATTAGCTAACTACTCATTATCACTGCTACTAGTGCTAAATTATGTACACTAGAGAGATTCTGTTGATCCCCAGACTGCTGATCGTACTTATTATCTACATAATAATGTCTGAAGAAAAACACTTACCCTGTCCCTTACATGATAGAAATATCACACTTCGAGCTAGACTAACCCGTCTCTACGAGCCCACAACTAATTATAATTCAAACCTAAACCCCCACAGTAACTACAATACCACTGTCCCTGGTCATAAACTGCTACCCAGATTAGACCTTGAGGGCCTGCCTAAAACACAGAACCTCACCTACCACTAGCTCAAATCCCACACCACAACCAATCAATCCAGATTGGGCCCCACCAGACTACTAGAGCCCATAAACATAACTACTATCTCTGGATCGCTTATCAATGCAAGATCTCTAGTGGCACATGCTACCGAAATAGCAGACTTCTATCCTCTGATGACCTGGATATCCTAGCAGTCACAGAATCATGGTTACATGACGCAGAAGGCCATGCCCTTATGCTATCAATACCAAATAACTTCCCCCAGAAGCTCAACATCTCCAGTGCCCTGGTTCTCTCCAGGCTGGACTATTGCAACAGCCTCTTCTTCAATCTGCCTCTTTCCTCCCTTTGCCCCCTTCAACTAATCCAGAATAGGACTGCAAGACTTATCCTTGGCATCAAGCCCAGGGATCACATCTCTCCAGCCCTATAATCTCTACACTGGCTCCCGGTGACTGCAAGGATCACATTCGAAACCCTTTGCATCATCCACAAAGCTGTCTGTGACCTGGGACCTCTCTACATCCAGCTTTCCCTCCTTAAATACCTCCTCCCTAGAGTCCTTCGGTCCTCTGGCTCCAACTCCCTGCAAGTCAAACGTTCTCCAAGCAGAGGAGGTAGGGTAGATCCCTCTCCTTGGCTGGCTTCTCCCTTTGGAACAGCCTCTCCACTCCCCCTCAGACTTGAGCCTGATCTTCTAAAGTCCCAGAAACCCCTCAAGACTTTCCTCTTCACCTCTTCCTCCACTCTCCCACTCCTGTGCTAACATTCCCTCTGCCGCTGAGACCTGCTGCTGAGACTAGGGCCTAGTCACACAGGGGCCAGAGCACACACAACCTGGACCACTCTGTCCACCGCATTTATCCTCCCGAGCCCTCTCCATCCCCTGCTACTTCCGTTCTTGGTCCCCCAGCACTTGCTCAACCCTTCCCTTGGGCACCCCACTCCTGCATTTCTCCCTCTCTCCTCCCCTTGTATTCTCCTTGTCTTGCACTTGCATGGTAGGATTGTCACAAGGCCAATGTAACCGTTCTGTTGTTCTACTTCTTTCCTATGTTCACACCCCCCTGCCAACTTTTCTTGTGGCGCATGGAAACACTAGTGTATAGGCACCATAGAAATGTCCAATAAATAAAATAAATAAATATCTCCAGGGGACACGAGTAGAGGCAGGAATGAATGAAGGCCATCGCACAGGAACACCTGGGGCATGCTGACGCCATGTGGGATGGCATTCAGAGTGCCTTGAGAAGGGTGCCACTGTGGAGAGGCATAGCAGGAGGGTTGCTGATGCCTCAGCTGCAGTGACAGTAGTGGGCCAAAGGGTGCATGAGTTGGCAAGGTCGATTTCCTCTGTCAATGAGACCTTGGTGAGTGCAATGACTCTGACACTCCAGCGCATTCATGGGGGAGACACAGCCGGCTCCATTTCAGATATGCCCACTAAGGGATCATTGCCTGCCACCCCATTGAAGCAGTCTCGAAGGAGAAAACCCCGCTCTCCAGATGCGACACATGGATGTGACAATAGACAAAATAAATAGGAGGGACCATGCTGCAGTCATTGTTTTGGGTATGTGGTTGATTTGATAGGTAGGCAAGAGATAGTTGGGTATATGTGTGTGGTGGGTGGGCAAAGGAAAGTTGGGGATGTGGGTGTTGGATCGGCAAAGGACTGTTCAAATACAATAAAATGCTTCACTCCAGAACATGAATACAATAGTCAGTGAGTGTACTAAATATTATTATTTGCAGTAGTGTTATGCTACAGTGCATACATAAGTGTAATCAAAAAAAGTTCTGAATCAGTTCATAACAGATTATGTGACCCTCCCTCGCCTCCTCACGTCCTCCTCGAGGTGGCCTCCGATTTCCTGCTTCATCAGAGTCAGATTCTGGGTGGTCAATATTTTCATCAGGAGGTATGGGGACATCCCTACAAATGTACATGTTTTCAGCATGGCACAGACCATGACCATCTTCCTCACCTTCTCAGGACAGTACATGAATGCTCCACCGGTCCGGTGGAGGCACCAGAATCTTCACTTGATCTGTCCAAAAGTGTGCTCAATGCACACCCTGATCTGTGCATGTGCCTTGTTGTAAGCCATCTCCTGTGGAGTCACAGGCCTTCTGATGGGTGTCATTAGCCATGGCCGCAGTGGATAGCCTGAGTCACATGCAATAAGTAAGTGTCATGATTAATGAATGACGTTTGTGTTTTGTACACAGGCCTTATTGAACATTGAAGCATGTGTTACAATTACATCAGTTACGTCATTGGGAATACAGTTTGCCTCTCATGGTGTTGACCCTACAATGGTTGATGGTGGGGGAGTGCTGTTGATTCAGCTGCATGGTGAATGGGTTTGCCTCCTTTGTTGCCTCCTTTCACAAGTGCACGTACTGTAACTCTTCACTGGCCTACTGCTTCTTTGATTTGGCATTGTGCTGGGCATAGTCGGGCAGTTTTATCAATTGTATGCCTTTCTGTCTGCTAATGTGATACAGTTATTGTCACGTTTCAAAGGGTGTACATCAGTGCATCAACTGTACCCTACTATCAGGGCCACTCATGTCACTGTTGCTATGAGAGCTGTGGGCATAGGGCAGTTCACTCTGGAATGTAGATCTTTGTGCCCAATGTAGGCTTGCATTGTTGCACTTCCATGCATCATGTTCTTGCATTTGTTTTTACATGTGTCATATATGTATGGCAGTACTCCTGTGTCCCCTCACCTTAACCCCTTCAAATTATTTGTCCCACATTGTGCATAGCATTTTCACAGTTGCTACATACCCAATATCCATGTTTGTTGGTTCCTGTGGGAGTGCATGAACGCTGACAGGGTGCTGTTCCTCAGTACCATGGCATCATGGGTTGAACCCGGGAAACAGGTGCAGCAGTAGCTCACTGTCAGAGCAGCATTGCATGTGATGTGTACGTTCATGGAGTGGTATTGATTTCTGACGCAGTACATTTCCTCCTCTGCCTGAGGTGGTACCAATGCCATATTATTGCATGCAGTCCAGAGCAGCAACCGCATGTGCGAAGTGTGATGTGGCAAAGAATCTTGCCCTGGTGGCATGCACCTGCTGTGGGGTTGTGTAATAGCAAAGTCGTTTAGTGCATGCTGCACTAGTGTGTCAAGCACCTGTGCCAGTTCTTTAGAAAAAGTTGGCTGCAGCATGCCATGTAGCATCCAACTGCTGAAATGTGCCCATAGCTTGAAAGTTCAGGACTGCCCCTGCTTCAGCAGTGGTGAGATTGCTGTTCTGATTCGGATCTCACTCTGGAGGTTTACTGTGCGTGTCTATGCAGGTCAGCTATGGTGTCCCTATTCTGCCAGTAGAATGTTCTTTTCTGGTCATCCATCATTTTCTAGGGTGAGGGCCTGACTCAGGGTATGGGTGGTCTGCTTATGGCATGTCTGCTTTGCGTCTGCGGAGGCAGTCTCCCTGGCAGCTGCCTCAATGCATGCCTCTCCAGCTTAATATATAATATCAAGTTGTGGAGCTGATAATCCATGTCCACTTGCTGCTGCAAATTGCTTTGAAGTGGGTTTAGTGGAAGGTGGGGGTCTTAGATACTCTTTGGGCTGCAATTGGATGCATCTGTGGCTTGTGTTCTACAACTGCATTCATTTGTCTCCATCTCTTAGGTGGTGGTAACTGAAATGCATTTTTAGAGGCATTACTGCCTGTTTTTGGCAGTAATTCGGCAGTATTTCACTGTATAATTCGTAGAAATTACTGTTGCTTTTTCTGGTGGTAATTCCAATAGTGGAATTAGCACTGGCAGACTTGCCACTGGCTTTCTTGGTGGTAATTCCGCTGGCGCTAATTCTGCCATTGAAATTACCACCAGTGAAATTACAGCAGTTTTTTTGTTCTTATAATTTGACGGTGAGGTAAAAGTGGCACTAATGGAATTAACGCCACTTTCTTACTGCACCGCCAAATTCTTAATGAGCCCCTCAGTCTTCACCTCACTGGCAGAGAGCTTTGGAAAGTCAACTCTCCCAACAGAGGATCAATGAATCCTTCCTTTATAGTTAGTTCTCCACAGGTGATTGGACTAAAGCAAGTCTGCTTTAAGGGTTCCAATTCTTGTTCTTGAGAAAAGGGGTTTTTGCCTTCTGACATCACACCCAATGTGAATAGCGCTAAAGGAAATGGAGGAGACATGAAGGAACAAGAGATATTTAAGAGAAACAAGAGTGTTGAATCTTCCTCCAATTATGCTGATCTCTGTGTGTCTACACTAACGCTGCCCCTTCCGTTGTCCATAGCATTAAAAGGTCCTTTTGGTAGCAGCACTGTGGTTTGAGGATTGTCGTTTTGCCATGGGTGCACCCTTTGAATCCAGTTTCACTGTGCAACTCCTACATAGTGGCTGTCCTAAAGGAGAGAGGTGTTATCAGGCCTCACAAAGAATCAAATGAGAGGCACAGTCATTCAGTTTCCTACCCTGCAAGCGGGTAGGGCCAGACTGTCTGACCAGAATACACATAACCCTTACAGAGCTGAGCTGAGATCACAGGGCTGACACACGTATGACAATGGAGGACAGGTGTTGCAAATTTGGATACTTTATCAGCAGGGTACAGGTATGTATTATGCCATGTTTGCTGACAGTGGAGTCTGGTTAGCAGGCTACCTTTTCGGAGATAGAATTACCTGCATCTTTTTTTTTATAACAATCAAAAAGACCAGGGCTTCTACACCCTTGACAGATGGCAATCCTTCACACACACACTTTTCAAAAAAGGTTAACTGCTATGATAGCTGGATCAGGCATAGTAACCTACCACCCTAACATTTACATGTATACAGCTCACGGAGAAGCCCCTGTTGCAGAACTGTAGCACACTTTGCCAAATAAAAAAGTACCATTAAATGAAAAAACAATGACACAATTACATATCTGCACTATTGTAAGAATGAGGCTAAATCCTAGACAATGTTTTAAGAAATCTCATTTGCTTTGTGCTTTGCTGACAATGTCCTCATCACAAGTTGGTCTGTATCCCGTTGGTAAATCCGCCTAGATACTGCCCAATGCAAATAGCTTTAGCACAACTCGGTTGGTGCTATTTGTGCCGGATCACGAGTTGTGGTGGGACAGGAAGTCCCCATTTACATTGGGTCCATTGGACCCAATGGGGCATTTTGGGCGCAACTAGCGCAGCGCTAATTGCGCTGCACATGGGCAAAAGGTCGACGCATTCACCTTCAGCTGAAAGCTGGAGCTGGATGCTCCGAGGTCCGCCCAAACTCGAGATTGTGCAGAGCGGCAATGCAACAGAAATAGCATTACCGCTGCATTTTTAACGCTCCGCCCAACTCTGTGTGTGGCCCACAATTGAATTGTAACCTGTGATTGTTGATAATTGCTGGAACTCAAAACTTTGTTTGGATTGTAAGTGCTAAATAATTGTTAAATTTAATTTGAGTGCATACTACCTAAAAAGTGTTTATTTGCAAAAATCTGCGTTATATATTTGTACTTGTATGTACAATTTCATTGTGATTGGTTATTTATAACGCACTTCATACCCAGAGGTTTCTAAATGCGCGAATCGGCCCTGGGTTGCTCCGCATCTTCTTGTTTACAAGGCGAGTGCATTGCCCCTGAGCTATCATTCCAAGACCGTTTAGTGTACTTTTATAGATCTTGTCAAAAAAGTAAAGTTTGTTGGATTTACCATAATTGTGATGTATTTCCCCATCTCCCACCCATGCAAAATAAAGCATACCACAAGATGTCTTCATTATTATTATTATTATTATTATTATTATTATTATTATTATTATTATTATTATTATTATTAATAATAATACTACTACTATTATTATTAATAATAACAATAATAATAATAATAACAATAATAATAATAATAATAATAGACCGATTAACCAGGGGCTGACATCTTACATCACTGATTTCAGCCTTTGCCAACATTCAGGGGCAGTGAATTTTCACCGGCACTGGAGGCAAGGAGTTCAACATTCAGCAAATGTATAATTGAAAAGGTTCACAAAATGGATCTAAATAAGAGAACATGCTGCCTAGTGCGACCTTGCATATGATGGCTTTAACATATATAAACTGTGGCTACCTGTCATGTGGAGGAAGTACCTTTGGTTTGAAACAGCTTTGAAAAACAATACAGGCTGACCAAACCTAAGGGATCATCAAATTAGAGGGTGCTGGTAATATAGCTACATTTCCTAAATTGGGATCAGCTTTAGGTGAGGTTAAATAAATTATGCTTTGTCATATTACAAAGCTTTTATACCTTGTCAAATCACTACATTAGTGGTCTCAGAGCGCCAAGACTTGTCATGAGGTTGGGGTACTGAGCTCCCATCATAGATATGCAGACACCGTGAAGGAACATTTCGCTGGGTGTAGATAAGGAGAGCAGTGGAGAGTGTGCAGGTGACAAATCTATGGAAGGATGTAGCGGGCCGCAATGCCTTGGGATTGCCTAAGTGCATTTTGGTCCAGTTAAGCTGGCATGTTATCCGTAATGAAGAAAAGAGGATACATTTTAATGATGTTTGTAATACACTATCCTCCTTTAATGAGGCAGGTGGGAAGAGATATAGGCAATTAACAGGTGGTGACTAGCTGCCTGATGGGCTCGAGAGGTGATTTATGTTTTCCCTCGAACCTAAAGGTTGTAGATAATTTTTCAAGTAGATTTCGGAGTCAAATTATACTCTTATTATTTCCCATTTTATGCCTGGTTTATTTTCAATAAACCACTGATTTGCTAACATTTGTTTCAGTTAAATCAGTTTATGCCTTCCTAATGAGTCTTAGCAGAGTCCAAACACATATTATATTTCTGTTTACATGACCGATGTCTACTGCCTTGTCATATTCAGAAATTTCTGATGCCGTGGCCAGGGGCCCACATGATGGCTACATAGGCAATGAGCTCAAGGTCCCAGTGATTAATGAAAAACAAGCATTGGCAATGACAAAAGATTGGTCTTTTGAGTAGGCATGGTAAATTCACTTGCGAAGAACAACCATAGTGGTATATTTTTTTTTTTTTTTTTTTTTTCGGTTTATTACAAACCTTTAAAAATATTTTACAAACACAATAGTACACTACATCAGAAAAAGAACTGTCAATTGACAATCTCTTAGCCATCCCTTAGCGCTCACTTAGCAAAACTCCTGCCAAGAGCACAGCCGCCAAGGGCACAGCCAACTAATTAAAACATTGATCCCCTTGTGCTTCCACTGACAATGAGTTCAATCGATTTTCAATTACCATCAGAAATCGAGTTAATGGTAATATCAGCTTTTTGTCGCATCCTTGAAACATATTGGCCCACCAATCGTCCGCACAATGGGACGGATAGGTTGCTCCCCACGTGGCCAGATGGATTGTCCTTTCAGAGCGGAGGTTGGTGCAAAATAGGACCAAGTGCTTTAAGGTTTCCTTATCTTTGGAACATATCCTACATGTCAAGGATTCAACTTTGTTTGAACGCCAAGACATCAGCCGTTCATTGGTTCTAAATGCATTCAACCGCATCAGCATAAACACTCTTCGAGCCTGTGGGTCTGGAAATAATTCAACGTAACGTTGCAAAACATTAAAAGGCCTTGTCTCAAGCGGGATATCCTTCATCATGGAAGCTGCGCTGCCTTGCGTACAAGTTTGTTCCCAATCTGCGCGCCATATTTTTAATTTGGCAGCGTTCGGGTCATTATGCAGCTGGTCCATGCTAATCCCATGATTTCTTAAGATATCTTCACATCTTTTCGACCATAATGATACCATGCTATTTGCCGGAGATGGATCGTGAAAGATATCAAATTGAGGAATGTGTTCACGCTGGCTTGATTTCCGAAATAAACTTATTAGGGCCCAGCAAACCCTTGCGTGTAACGAGATAAGTGAAAGTTCATACCTCACGCAAGCTGTTGCAATGCCCCTAGGCAACGCCAGTACCTTTGACCAAAAGCAGTGCTCCAGCGAAGACCATGTGTCAGCGCTACAGCCCAGGGCGTTTTCTGCGCCATATAGTAGTACTGGGATTACCTTCTGATGATAAAAGGCAAGAACCGGTTTTAATGAAAATTTCCCGTATTTATTCCGTATGGAGACAGCTTGACTGGCCAATTGTTTGCATTTACTTTTGTTTTCAGACTTCCAAGGGCCGTCGTTGACTGATGAATTTAGTAACATTCCAAGATATTTTACGTTCTGAGATGTCTGAATGGCCTCCTTACCCAGATACCATCTTGGATGGTTTTTCGAGTTTCGACTTCCACTGTTAAGATTTTTTAACACCAGAATTTCGCACTTTCTTGTGTTTATTACCAAGTGGTTTAATGCAACATATTGTGCAACTGCATTCAATTTCCTCTGTAAACCTACGGGAGTTAGATCCATGATGACAAGATCATCGGCATATAGCAGCCAGCTTAAGCAGGACTTTCCAATCTTAGGCGGAAAAGATCTTACATCATTAATTGCCAGTCCAATATCAGATATATATAAACTGAATATTGCAGCTGCTAAAGGACAGCCTTGCTTCACCCCTTTATAGGTCTTGATTGGGGTTGATACGTTTCCAGCTTGATCCAACCGGATTTTTATGGAGGTTTCAGAGTGCAGTTCGCGTATTGCTGCCATTAAGTCCACTGGACATCCCCAACTTTGGAGTTTTGCCCACAAGCGGGCTCTGTCAATGGTATCGAAGGCGCAAGAGAAGTCGATAAAGGCCAAGTAGGTCTTAGATTTAGATTTTAATGCTTCCATTTTCAACAGATTTAGCACTAGCAAGTTTAGAGAACAGCCCACTTGCTTTACGAAACCTGATTGCCTTTTGTCTACATGGTTAGACTCAATTGCCCATTTTACCAGTTTGTGTTGTAACATTGTGGCATAAATTTTCCCCAAACTGTCGAGTAAAGCCACAGGACGATAGTTCTTTGGGCAAGTTCTGTCTCCTTTCTTGAATATTGGGACAATCACAGCAGATTTCCAGGATTTCGGAGTTTTTTGAGATTTGCAGATCCTGTCAAATAGGGATACGCATATGGACGCCCATAGCTCAGGCTGTTGTTTAATGGTGAAATTGGAAAGCCCATCAGGTCCAGGGGCTCTTGATTTTTTTGCTTTAATTATGATAGACACTATCTCTTCTTTTGGAAACGTCAAATTCCATGGTGTCGCGGTCGGTCCCAAGGTGATGGTCTCAGGTATATCGGCTTTATGTAAGTCCTCGAAGTGATTAATCCAGGTTTCTTCGGAAACCATGTTGGACTGTAGTGCCAATTGAGGAACCTGAAAGTTGTTAATGATTCTCCAAAAATCGCTCGTGTTTTTGTTTTTCAGAGTGTTTAACATCTGTTCTGCATCATTTTGTATTTGTATATATTTGTGCATTTTCAGCCAATTTTTATATTTTTGCTTTGCCGCCTTTGTTTCTAGTTTACGGGTGTTCATATCAAGAGCATTAGCTCTCCTTATGGCAGTGCGCATCATTCGTTTTTGCGTCAATATCTCAGTATCAAAATGGTGAACACGAACCATGTTGGAGTTTTTGGAACCCGCTTTTGCCGTTTTGAATTGTGTCAAGAGATGTTCATATTCCAGGTCTGCACTCAGATGACAATACTGGAGCAACACCCCCTTGACTTCGCTCTCTTCTAATCTCAGGCGAACCCTATTCGATTCAACCATGAGATTATGAGATACATTTTGGTCTTTGAATGAAGCTGTTTGATACAAATACCATGAGCAACATGTTGTGGTCGCTCTGATCTTTTACGCAAATCCTCAATGATTGAATCCTCGGATGCAAGGCTTCGGATGCGAACATATAATCGATTGTCGAGGATGAATCCATCCGATGCCATGTTTGCCTCGATGGTAAATCGCCGCACGTGTTGCCATTCAGCATCTGAAAATTACGTAGCTTCATTTCAGTTGCCCAAGCGTGTGCCAGTGAATTATGATTTAACTGTGGTTCCTTACATAGATCGATGTTTAAGTCCCCACACAGAAGGATATTTGGAGAGTCTGTGGTTTCCATCAGATGATCAATTACACCGGTTATCAGATCTATAAACTCCATTTTACCGGCGCGTAGGTGGTTCCAATATACGTTCAGAATTACAATCGTATCCTTCTTCAAATCTCGTCTTCCTGAATTCTCTATGATGGTTTCCTGAATATATGGAGAATGATTAACAGACTTCAAGACACGCCAGCCAGAACTTCTTCTGACCATCGTTAAGAGGCCTGACATGGGGCGACCCAACCTAGCTTTTATGGCCGGATTTAGTACCGACTCAAAGTCAGCTATGAGTGGTAGATCACTTAGCCAGGTTTCCTGAAGACACACAATTTGGAGGTTTTCTAACCAAGGTGTGTTAAACAGGTGCAGGAACCCTCGAGTATTCCAGGAGACTACAGAGCAGATGGTAGGGGCTTTTGAGGCCTGGCATTATTGGCTCTTCTTAATATTTAAAGCCCCAGCAAGCCAATTCCATTCCTGATTTCCAGCTGCTGATGTTGTCGAGTGCAGGCGCTCGTTGCAGGGTCCGTTGAAATAATCCTTTCTTTTAATTGTTATTCTAATCTGAGCATTGGAGCCGTTGCTTTTAGCAAACGCCTCGCTAGATGAAAAAAGAGGATTCCTTGGCCGGCGCGGTGATTGCTTAAGACTTTGAGTGCAGATATTTGTCGAATGAAACGACCCTTCCAAAGTCCTTGGTGGCACTTCTTTCAATACAGATGGTGCTGCAGTGGCGAACAAAGGGACTTCCTTTCTATCGTTGACGACCTCACTGGAGTTTTGTCGTGGTTCATCAGAGTCGTTCAGTTTATAGACGTCAAAGCCTAATGAAAACAATGCCACGTTTTCTTCTAATATTGACGTAATCAGAAGGTTCGATGAAAAGTGAAGCAACACCTTATCATTCGTGCCTTCCGCAGGAAACTCCACGACTTTAATGTCATTCGAGGTAATTGCACGTATGCTTGGTACCAGGTGAAGTAATTGGAGAACCGTTCTACGATTCAGAATCAGATTCGCAATTGGATTCAAGCTCTCGATTGCCAGTTTGTGTACACACACTTTATTCGGCACTGGTTTTAGGTCCTTGTCGTGTGAAGTGTGGGAACGTCTATCACCCACCAATTCTTTTAAGCTTCTTCGATAACGTTCTGGGGGATCATTCACAAAAAGTTCCAGGTGAGACTTTTCGGGCTCCTTGTTCTTGTCTGTTTTGGTCAAGGGGCATGACGATGCCAAGGATACCTTTGATCTGCTGCTTTGCGCCTGAGCCATACAAAGATTTCGTTTATCGGCCACGGTCATAAACACAGGGCTGCCTGCTGGCGGACACATAGTAATCGGATTATCACAAGCTTAAATCAATTCACAGTGTCTTTCGTGAGGCTTGTGTTTATGAGTAGAATTTTTACCAATAGCCTCCTTTGTGTGAGGCTGCTTCATTATTACAGACTTTGAAGCAACTTTATCCAATAATAATACAGGTGTCTCCATACCTTGAGTCAAGACCACTTTGGGTAATGGCACAGAGATTTGGGGCACATCACAGCTTGTCAGTAAGACAGGTTCTAACTCTACGAGTACTGAATCGTCATAAGTTGAAAAATCTAGGATTTCATTTAAGCCGTCCTCAGGCGGCAAGGTATTCTTTATTTGTGGTTGTTTAGTTGAGATCAAATGAGCAGTTTTTTGTGATATTAAGGTGTTGCTCGATGCAGGGACTTGAGACGTTGAAGTTTTGTCCGAGACACTAGAACAAGCTTGTGCCATTTTTATATTTCGTAAAAATTTCTGAGATCCATTTGAGACGTTTTTCTTTGGCTTTTGGTTCTTAGGTTTCTTGCTGGTTACAACGTGATTTGATTTTGTAGGTGAGGTTGCCAACTTCCCTGTGATTCTGGAGGATCGTGTAAAAATAGAAAAGACCTTGGGTTGACCTTCGTTTACGGAGATACTCCCAACTTCGGTAGTTGTTTCAGTTACAGTATCAATGCCCGAAGGTGACGCCATTTGGGGGTCAACGGAGGCCTTATTGGCAGCACCTCTAGCCTGCTCGAATACTGTATTAAAGGACAAATTGGCCCTGTTTGGTACAGGGAAGCTTGCCGATAAGCAAGGCCCAGTGGATGAAGTAGGTAAGATAATCGGAGGCCCTAAGACATAGGGGACTCCAAGGGCCTTTACGGGAGTCGAAACAAGGACCACTTCCGTTAGGGTATTGTGCATTTCTTGAGACGACTGAGAGGAAAGAAGATCTTGGTTAGAGACAGCGTCCGATGGAGCATGCTGTTGTTTTGCTGGTTTAGTAAAGACTTGTTCGACCTGAGGTTTAACTTTCGTGCTAGAGAACTTACTACATGGGTGCTCTTCAGACGACCGCTCGCCTATAGTTTTAATGTCATGTTTAAATAGGGCAAGGGTCTCTCGCGCCACTTCGGCGAACAATCTTTTATCAGATGCGTCGGTTTTCTTGCTCTCATTTAACAAGACAAACGCTCCTTCCAGTCATTTAAGGCACTCGTGTTGCTCAACATACGAGCGGTCGCAAGTTTTTTCTATTTGAGTTAGTTTTGAGCTCATCATTGCGACCACCGTTGTTAGATCCTTAGTGGCTTCATGTATGTTTTCGTACAGTTTCATGAACGGGGCCAATGAGATCGACGAAGAGGCCATAAAAAGGGCTTGTAATTCCGTTGATGAAGGCATCGTCGGCAGAGTTATACAAGATGAATTGGGTTGAGGCTCAGAAGGGCTGGCCACACGAATCGGCTTCTCACGCCGAATTTTCGGAAATGGGCGTTCCATTAATGAAGAATCTGTGGAGACATTGTGAAAGGAGTGGTCGTAGCCGCCGGATTCATCAATGTCTCCATCAGACTTCCGTTTGGAGTAGGCAAGTCTTTTTTGGGAAGACAGGTATATTTCAGATGTCTCGTGCCTCAAGTCGGCCTTTAGGGACAGATCGGTTGGTTTTAACCGTTTGTAGCACGAGTCAGGCCATATATCAGAACTTGCTCCCAACAACTGGCTGTTATCACGTTTGACTGCAGATTTTACTTTCGGTTGGGCTGAGAGATTCGGCGCTTTCGGTGTCTTACTTGCGCACATTTTATTCAAGAGCGTTAAGTTCTGCAGGACGTTGTTCACTACCCCAAGGGAGTCTCTTCTTGCAGGCAATGAGTTACGTGCCACTAGCTCGCCCATTGTGCCATTCTCCAGATTAAGAACGCAATTTCGATCACAGCCGTGCAGGCTTGAATTGGAAGAGTTGTGTTGAATGCTAAAGTTGTTCGCATTCGTGCATGCGATTTCATCATGTGAGCCCTCTGTGAACTGATTCGTAATAACACTCACAGGAGAACTCACACTGTTCATTGTGCTAGCGTCATTTGGAGTAGGACCCGCGTCGTCGCCAGGTAAACTGAGAAAAGAGTAGGGGGACGGCCGAGACCCAGCAGTCTGATTTACGGCACTGATCAGCTCCTTCTCTTGATCAAATTCCTGTTCTATAGTGAATTCGCTGCTAGAGGGCGCTGCTCCATTGACTCCGAGACCTCGTGCAGTGACTGAGGTTGAGTTACCTTGGCCGCGCGTGTTCGTAGCCACACGCGCTCCGAAACCCGCCCCCACGTTATCATCACTCACGGGAACGGCGGCCAGACAGGCACACCCTACGACGAGAGCTGGAATGAGGGATCCGCCACTAGGCGGTTCGGCGCCGTCGTTATTGTGGGGCTTCGGTGGAGCTTCACAGGTACCGCGGCGTCCAGGTCCTTCAATCGCCTGCAGGGGCTCGCCGGCGTCCAGCGCACGGCGTTCACCTTCCTCCCCGTGCCGCCCGTAAGTAATAGTGCAACCTGTGATAGAGTCCGTGCTAGCGTTGCATGTGTTCTCAAATACATCGTCGGAGCGAGGGGGCAGATTAGCAATGGTGATTGTTGCGTTTTCACACTCAAGTGCCTCGTGTGCTTGAGTGAGACCTTCATTGAGCTCGGCAGACTCAGGTTCAGAAGTACAGGAATGATAGCAACTTACTTTCTGTGAACGAGAACATGGAAGTCGGCAAGTAGCCTTTGTCTCGTCGGGAGCCGCCGCGCCATCACGCCGCTTCTGTGCACGGGTCCTTAGCACGGGGGTTTGAGTAGACGCCATTACTCGCCGCTCGCCAAACAGCAAACAGCTTGCTTCCACAGCCCTTTCCACCACAGGGCTTCACCATAGTGGTATTAACTGGCCATTGATGGTAACAGATGCAAAATGATGCGAGTACCTGGGCATCTAATCGCAGTGCCTGGCAAATGCCTAAAATGTATACACAAGCTAAAACTGTTGGCTTTGCCAATTATTATTTTTAACAGAACTTCAGTGAAGGAAATGCATAGTGCTTATAAATCGAGTGGCTGAAGGCAGACCTAGTCAAGACATTTCTATTACACCTGTAGTGAGTTTACAACTCCAATTAAGTCACTAACTCTCTGAAGACTGCAGTTGAAGTGCCTGCCAGTGTTTTTTCAAAGCAAAGTTTGATTGTAAGGCTTGAGTAAAGCGAGCTCAAAGAGTTCCCATGAGGAGGTGTTTTGAGAGCGGAGGGGCAAGAATTGAATGGAATAGCAATAGGGATGGGCAGTCAAAGGGTGGTCAAATAACCAAACAACACTTCAAACTGAGTGTCACTCCTTATGCAACATTTCTCCCTCTCTGTACTCTAATGTAATATGTTTGGCTTAAAGGTGTTGCAAGCAACACCTAATAGCTCAAACTGATAATAAAAATGGGGATTGTGAAAGCTGAAAGCACTACTTACCATGCCATGAAACCTAAAGATGGTGGAGAGGCAGGAGCATGATTGGCAGGCTATAAGAGGAGACATGGAGAACAGAGGAGATGTCGGAAATGAGGGCATTGTGGGGCAGTGATCTGCACCACAGGCTGTGTGAGACTCACATGGAACTTATCCTTAGCTTCCACTGCAATGCTCTCTCTGAACCGTTGCATCCTGGGGAGGAGCAGTGTGAATGTGGCATCTGGGAAATTGCAGTGCAAGGCCCTGCTACATATACTGCGCCGGTGCTCCAAGTCCATCTTTACTGTTAATTATGGACTGATCCTGTCGGTTGAGCTGCCAATATGGGTGGTCATTTTGAAAGGGAGGGCACTGTGACAGGACAGGAACCTGATTGGCCATAGCTCTCCTTTGACCTCTGTGAGGGTAGGTAACAGCCCCCGCCAGAGAAAGCCACCCACCAGGCAGCTGACCATTGCCCAGGAATCAAAGGAGCACTTTTCAAGCAACAATTTAAAGGGAGTAGCCTCACACCATGGTGGTGCATTTCTAAAGTCCTTTAATACTACTGAGAAGGGAAGGTGGAGGGGTCAGATTAGTCAGGAGTGCTTTGTTCAGTGAAGGAGACTTCCACCATTGTGTTTCTCTGCCTCTCTTCCTTCATGTCACCTCCACTTCCTCTAGAGCAGAGCACTTTGAGTGTGATGTCAGAAGGGCACAGTCCACTTCTTTCGAGAACTGTTATTCAACCACTAAGGCAGGCTATCTTTAGTCCAATAACCTGTGGATTTTTCCTTTAAAAGAAGAGTCCCACCACTTCTTTGATTCACTCTAGAACACCTTAATAGGATTCATGGGTTTTGTTTCTGGGAGAGTTGTACTTTCAAAAGCTCTCAACCACTGAGGTGAAAGGGCAGTCCAAGGCAGAGGAGAGCTCTGCTCCCTACCTACTCCTGGGGCGCATTGTGGTTGACACTTGCTCTGTACCAGGACCTCCCATTCTATACCAGAATCTCACTGTGCTGGGAGAGCAGACCCTGAAAGGACTCACCCTGCAACTGGAGTACCAGATCAGCTAAGGCCTCCTTGCTGTGCCATAGTGAAACCGGTCAGGCTGCCATCTAAGCCAAAATCTAAGCAGATCTCTGCACCGTGGGATCTCTCATGTGCTAATTTCTGTCACTCCTCTGAACAATTGATTGCACATTGAGCCCGCTTTATGCTGCTTCATGCCCTTGCAGAGCCAGTCACCTTCAAGACTTGAATCAACAGCACTGCACTGGACACAAACTGAACTGCTAGTCACTCGCCAAGTTGGACCAGGAGTTACATCATGACTCGACTAAATTCCCTACTACCCCCAAAACTGCTGCTTGCCCAAAATGCACAACGGAGGAACAGGATCTCCTTCTCATCATACCAATTTCGAAATTGACCAGAATAGGGGAATCCTTCTTCCCTGTCTAAGCTCCCACTATCTGGAGCTCGATTACTTTTAGCATCCTCCTACTCCTCAAGACTTTCCTCTTTGCCTCCTCCTTCTTTCTCCCTCTCCCATGCCAACCACCTCTTTCTGCTCTGTCAATCTCTCTCCTCTACTTCTGCTCAGTTTCGCTGACTGGCTGCCTGGTGTGCAGTCAGAGCCTCATAGGTCCCAAGCTCTCCTCGACAGTCTCCTGAACTTGCCCCCAGGCCTTGCACTTGCCGCAGCACTACTGCACTTAGGTTACTACCCCTCAGAGTGGTATCTCTCTGCACGTAACCCATGTTCTGACAGGACTGGGTGCACTTGGTCCCTATTGACTCCCCCCCACGCACTTACTTTTCTGTGCACCCACATGATCTGAATGTACCATGCCTAGTAAGATCGCTTGTCTTGTCTTACTTATGTCTTCCCTTCCCATGCATGATTGCGCTTTGAAACACTTGTGTATAAGCGCATAATAAATAATCAATCAATCAATCTGCAGCTTTCCGGAAGGCACTCAAGACCCGGCTCTTCCCTTATGTAGCTTGACTGACCTAGTCCACCACCTGGGTGAACTATCACCCCTAGACAGCTAGGTGGGGGCATCGATGAGTCAATAAGACAACAAGGCAGTACATAGCCAGCATGAAAAGGATTCCAGTAAATCTGTATGATACGTTCTGCATACCTTCATCACAACTAGATATCCGCCTGATTCTCTGGTACGTATAGCACTCCATCTCAACGGAACATAGCTGTAACCCTCCTGGTGCACAGCCACCCTCATATATCTCCAACAATTCACTACTTGTAACACACATCACCTCTGCCATGCAGCTGAGTTCCAAAAAAAGAATCCGGCCCAGCTGGGCTCATAATAAGTATCCTTGTCTTGCAGGCCCTCCTGACAGTCTATCACAGCACCTATCACCCAGCACCCATCCACAAACTCTTTAAAATCTTCAAGGAGCTGGCCAATCCTACTACCTCTCCTGTTCCCTCCCAGGCCCTCTGTACGGTTCTGGCCTTTCATTTCACCACTAACACTCACAACATCATGTCCTCGCTTTCCTCCTCCTCTTGCTCTCCCTCCAGTTCTCTCAGGACCCCTTTGGCCGCATCTCCCTCTCCTCTTCCTTTTTCCTCCTTCTCTGACAACACATGGTAATGTCTATAGACTTGTCCGATTAATGAAAGAGTTGTCCAAACAGGTGCTCCCCTACTCTTCCAGAATTATTAAGGACCACATTTCCACCTTCGCTCCAGCATTGACTGATTTCTGTAATCGCTCTCACGCCATTGGATCTTTTCCCTCTCTCCTAAAGCACTCCCTTGTGCCCCCCCTAAAAAAGCATTCTGCCAATCCTACCTTTCCGACAAACTATTGCCAGATGTCTATCACTCCTTTCCTGGGAAAACTCCTGGAAAAGCTGGCCATCTCCCAGCTTACTCTCCACACTGAATCTGTTGGTCGTCTCCATGACAAGGCAAGGAAACTGCTCTCCTGAACACCTGCGACAATCTGTTCCCTAATCTTGATTCCAGCTCTCCCTCTGTCCTTGTTAGGAAAAGTCTGTATGCAGTACCCTTTGAGACCACTACACACAACAATGACTACAGGTGTAAGAAAAACCAACCTTTGGTATAAGTCTGTACTACACAGTTTTGGTAGCGGAACTGAGCAACCAGGCTTCTCTCAAGAGGGAATGTCGGCTGTATGATGTTTCACAGAGGTCTACAATCACAAGTGTTCAAATAAACTCTTACTCTCAAGGTTTCTTTGATAAATACTTATTAATTTATGCATCTGTCAGTTATAAAACATTCATAAGAAGGAGGCAATTATGTATCACACACAAATACACTTCAACACTATTTCAGAAATACTTTTCAAGAGGAGTAAAAGGCAAAGATTATTAGAACATGAAAGGTTACAGTTATTCTTAGACAGTGCAAATATTTAGAGTTCAACAGAAGAGTCAATTCAATTCAATAGGCTAGGCCAAAGTCAATGGGATAAAGTCATGGATAGGATAAAGCAGTTCTGGTAGATAAAAGGAAAAGTCTCTGCAAAAGTTCTTAGGAATAGTTTGTAGCAAGATGAATCATATGTTGGGTCACAAGCTGATTAGGCCTGTGAGTTGGGAAAAGTTTAAAGCACTTTCACTACCAGAGGTAAGTACTCTCAGTCTGGTTTTACAGTACCTTTACAAATGAAGAAAAAGATGCAGCTGATGAACTCTGTTCCTGGAAGTTCCTGCAGATCTCGCTGTTCCTGGGCCTCAGTCGTGGGGACAAGAGGGAGGACGTCGGGGGACTCCTGCACTACACTGGGACTGGTCAAAAAGCTGGCAACTGGCAAATCAACAATTCTGCTAGCTTTAGTCAAGCACGCAAGCTTTTGTCCCTCTCCCTGATTATTCGGTTTCCTGCAGCACTCTGAGGAAAATCAACCAGCTCTGAGATTGGTATCCAGGTGGCTTAGTGTCGAGTTGATTGGTCCCCCCAACTCAAAGGGAGAAGTCCTCCTTGCAGGGCTTCTCTGTTGGGATGAACTTGGCGATTCAGACCTGCAGCAGGGCTTCACCGGGCAAACCAATGGTCCAGGAGCTGCAGCAGCTGTCCTCTTCAAGCTTGTCTTCGGTTCTTTCATTCCATTGTCGACTCTGCCTTCCAAGTCAAGAGACTCACCTTTTATTCAGTTCTCTCGCATTCATTCCAGCCTAACTGTCACTCACCCAGCAGGGTGGCTGTCCTTGCCGGACAGTCAGCCAGCCAATCACCACAGAGTGCATTTAGGACTTCTAGGACACTAAGCACAGGGAGTTTCGGGCACCTCCCTCACTTCCTGCCCAGCCCAGACACTTGGGCACCAGAGGCGGTCTTCAGTCCTGAAGCCCGCCAAAGGCGAATGAACAAAGGAATCAAACTAAGTTTGGCACACAGAGCAAAACTCTAGAAGGACCTTTCCACAAAGAGATGGTGAAAAATGAAGACCGGGACCTGTTTTTACAGAGGGGGCTCAGACGCCATCTTGAAAAACATGACTCCCGCGATTTAACGCTACCGGTGTTCACGGATGGGGAAAATCATGGTAGTTTGTTGTAAAACCACTGCCACCAGCCATTCTGAGAGGAAAGGTTAGCATTTTACTGCTACATGAGTATCTAGACATAGGGGATACTAAGTAGCCCCTCCAGCACTCTATTCTAAGATAGGCTGTGCTGGGTCTAGGAATGAAAAAAGACTAGCAAAGTCAATTTCACTTTACTTACTCTGGGAAACAGTAGTTTATCCCAGAGAAGGTATTTAAACCTTGGGAAAGCCTGTAAAGGCTTCCCTGTGCCACCGCACTGAGGGTGCTGTGTGACACAAATGAAAAGATGATACCTATGGAGTTGTCTAAAACTCCATAACCAAAGAAAACACAAGGGTAAAACACATTTCAAAACACATGGAGAGTGGGAAAAAGGGTCACACTCTCTCCAGGTAAAAAAATCAAGTCCTCAAAATCCAGCAAAGTTGCTGGGGGTCTCTAAGGTGAAGGGAATTAGAAAATGTTTGAGAATTCTCCCTAACAGTCCTCATCCTCCTGTTAAGTATTTCAATCGGGCGACACAGCTTGGTCTTAACGTAGTATGTATGTAGTATGTATATTCTACGAATTCAATTTGAGATGTACACAACCCGTCTCACACCCCCTTTTTCAAATACCCCGGGTCACAATGGACCATGAACCAGGCCGGTTGGTGGGAATGCAATATTTATTTCTTTTTAAATTTCAAAGAAAATCATACACATTTTAATATTGGGCAGCAATCACCAATGGGGTGATAATTACAATGGAAACTGAAGCACTACATGTGGTTACTCTTCTACAAGAGCATATACAAAGCACAAATGAATAGGAGCACTTTTTCTCTTTGGATAGATGGCACCCGAGTTAAGACTTCCCCCAGCAATGCTCTCCCAAACACCTATGAATCGAATTTGGAATGGACCGAAAGAATCAGCAGGGAGTCAGGGATATTGTGCAGCAAACAGAATCAAAATCTGACCTTCCCTCATGCAATGGCATAAAATGACACTCAGAAATTGGCAAATAAATAATTAATGTGCAGTAAAATCTATGAGGCAAATATGATTTCTGACAATAGCAGGAATATATAAACACTATCAACCACAAGGCAAGTTCTCAACGAAAGGCATACAATTCAAACACAAGTTACAAGTAAGAACACGATGCAGCCAAATCACACGTTGGAAAGTTGCATTTTTTGTCAACTGCCGTTTTAAATGACACAAATGGTTTCTATGAAAAACGGGTGAAATACTCTGATTTGGTATGCGGTTTTTGGACTGGGGGATAGATGCACATCTCAAGGACAATATAGGAATGAAAGGATGGTTGTAGCGGAAGATTTGGAAGAGATTTTCAAGATAAAAAGAGGTTCGGTCTTGGTAAAATGAAGCCGTGAAAGAGAGAAAATCTTCTGGGGAACAAAAACAAGTTTTACTTAAGCTAAATTATCAAGGCTAGATAGCACTGGCCATGAAACAGGTGAAGTCTGCCGCATTAACCTGCTCCACGCTCCATTTCCCTTTCTGGGGAAATTAATGAAATTATTAAAAATATTGCCAGGGAGTAAAAAAAATGGGATGAATGAAGGAATGGCGCTAACACTAGGAATCACTGACAAAATGCACAGAGAATTCTGATAGTAGGACACATTACCAAGGCATGGATAGGATTGCTTAAAGAGTGGAATAAAGACAAAAGGTTCAAGATGAGGCAGGCTATGTGTTTCTATGGGATGAGCAATACTCACAGTCCACGCTTGAATTTTGGATTTTGGAACAGTCAACCGGATTCTGGTCACTGCATTGCACGGGTCACCAGGTAAAAAACAGCTGGGCAATTCTGGTCACGGATAACAAGTACCACTGGATGGCAGAGATACAGCGGGCATGTAGCTAGCGGGCAACAAGCTGGTCTGGTCTCAGGATGCCCCCCCCAAAAAGGGTACCACAGTTCTTCCCCTGGTTAATGGGATTTTAGTGGGATTGTCTGAATCTAGGCCTTGCTGGGATAGGGTCAGCTTTGCTTTGGCCTTGCAGTGGGATCTGAAATCTTGCAAGATGGATGTAGAAGATCAGGAATGCAGGCGCTGGACATTCACGAGTGTGTGTAGAGTTCTGGCAGCCACCCTTTATATAAAGCATGGTAACATCATAGAATTATATAGTAGTGCAGGCTTAGGGTGAGTACGCCCCTAAACAACTGGATTGGTCAGGGGTGATTGTTACTGCCTTCCTGTCAATTGATTGGACATTTAGAAACCTGACATCAGCTTTATGATGTGGGTTTTCTATGCACAGTTACTTTAGCTAAAATCATTCTTCACATAAATCACACATTTATGCAATTTTGGCATCTTTACAAATTACCTAGGCAGATTACATATTTCACGCTGAGCATGGCAGTCCAACTCTACAGTTTATCAGACTTTGTTTCGCCCCTTCTACCAGTTTTTCACACTTTTTGGTGAGAAATATATTACTTAAAATTCCATCACTTTAGGTGTGTGCACATATTATCATGGGGCATATCTCTGTTAATTTTTAACGTTCCATCATATGTCCTTTCCCCATGATTCACCTTTTTCTGGCATTTATGTCCCATACATGCTATTGACAGCCAAGATGTCTTATTTGAAACCCATGGAAATTACATTTAAACTGTACCACTTTTACATTTTTGCAAAGTCCTGTTGCTAAGATAAAAGTCTTACAAGTTTATTTATAAAATAGTCTTTTGAGGCAAATGTCAGCATTGTTCACCATATCTAGGCATAGCTTACTAGGCTGCTCTTGAGTTGACTTTGCAGCTCCATGCAGAAGTTGCAGGGAAGTGTGCTTTCCCTTTACACATGTCTGTGTACCAGAATTTCTATTGTAAGAGGCCTCAGCCCAGACAAAAGTCTGCAGAGCCCAGGCTGTTTAGTGCTTTTGGGTCCATTCAAGTTTTCAAAGGTGGCGATTTTCATGCCTGTGTCCTAGACGTATATGGTGGCTCCATTTTGTGGGGGAAGGCCTCAGTTTAGCCAGCAGAATGACCTTGAGGAGCTTGCAAAATCCAGCCAATATATTTTAATTCTTTTATTTTCTGTTATTTTGTTCTGAATCAAAAACAAGCCTGTTGAATAAAACATCCCAAATATGTTCACCAGCAAAACCCCCTTCACATTGCTATGCAAGGATATGTTTTTATTCAACATTGTACTTTTAAAATAGGCATTTTCTTTTGGTTTGCAAAAGCCCATTTTGACACATGGTAAACACTGCTAGGATTTCCCTTTTAAATTCGGTTCTTTCATCTGACTTCCCAATATTGTTTTGCAACCATAGTCAATTACTTTTATACAGCAATTTGCTTGAAACACAGATGCACTGAAATTGACATAGACCCAGAGAGCTAGGATTTCTTTGAAACCTTGATCTTTTTAACATTTTGTGACTTAAATGTCAAGCGTTTTCTGCAGCTGAAAGTGAAGTTTCTTTTGATTTTTTTCAGATTTGGCTGACACAGCCTATCATGCAGGGATCATGCTTTCTTCTGCTGAAGCACAATGTGGATATGGATGGGCATTGGAGGGCCTTATGGATAAAAGCAACGTGATATGGAATAGATGAAAATAGCGTCAGGGCAGCATCCTTTTTAGTGTAAACGATTCCCTTTTCAATGGGAACTTTTTGCAAGGAGTAGAGCAGTGCTGCTTTGATTTGCTTCTTTTGGGTGCTCCCAAGAACACACTTGCACCTTTCTCGGTGTGCCCCTGTTCCAACTCACCCAATACGTGTTTGGCAAGATGGTGCAGCCATCCTTTTTGTTGCTGGAAAAAAAATGCAGTTTTGATGCAATGGTGCTCCAAGGAGCCAGCACAGCCATTTTGCTGTTGACTGGAGAAGCGCAGCTTGGTTATGGATGGGAATTCTGCTGAGTGGGTCAATATAGCCCACACTCCTTGAACTTTCCTCTGCTTTTGATATGGTCAATCACGCCATCCTGATCAATCGACCCTGCCAGAACATGGGTATTACGGATCAGGCCCTGGCATGGCTGACCTCCTTCCTCCTGAACCGACCCTGCCAGATCTAACTTGGGTCCTTTCTCTCCACCTCCTCTCTATCCACATGTGGTGTCCCCCAGGACTTTATCCTCTCAACCTAACTCTTCAATGTCTATCTGGCCCCTTTGGCCCACCTGATCTCTACCTTCTCTTCAAAGTTTCAGTGTTATACGGATGACAGTCAGCTCTCTTTCTGCCTCCTTTCCTTCCAGACTGTCTATCTGCGATTCAGGAATGGTGTGCCTCCAATTATCTCTGCCTTAATGCCAGTAAAACTGAGATCTTTCTAATTGGGACCGCTGCTCCCGCTTTCCCTCTCTCACTCTGGCTGCCCTCATTGGGCCCTCTACCTTCGTCTTCCTGGAAGGCAAAAAACCCAGCATCATCTTCAACTCCACTCTCTCCTTATCTCCTCAAATCACAGACCTTGCCAAGAAGGCCCAATTCCAGCTGTACCTCCTCAGAGGTATTCCCATTTTCCTCACCTTCCCACAGAAGCTCACTGTCTCCAGAGCCTGGGTTCTCTCTAGGCTGGACTACTGCAACAGCCTCTTTCTCAATCTGCCTAGCTCTACTTTTTGTCCCCTGCAACTAATACAGAACAGGACTGGGAGGCTTATCCTTGGCATCAAGCCCAGGGACTGCACCTCTCCAGCCCTCAAATCCCTTCACTGGCTCCCGGTGGCTGGAAGCAACAAGTTCAAGACACTCTGCATCATCCACAAGGCTTTCTGGGGCGGGGGCCCCACTATACCCAACTCTCTCTGCCTAAATACCGTACTTCTAGAGCCCTTCTCTCAGCTACCTCTAACTCTCTGAGGGTCAGATGCTTCTCCAAGCAGAAAGTTGGGTAGATCTCTCTTCACTGCATGTGCCTTTCTCTGGAAAGGCCTCCCTGCCCCTCTCAGACTTGGGCCAGACCACCAGAATTTCAGGAAGCGGCTCATGACCTTCCTTTTCTCCTCTGTCTTCTCTCTCTCGCTTCCTTGCTAACTTACCTGTCTGCTGAACTGACTGGTTGCTTGGTACCCTCAGAGTATCCCTGGGTACCAGGCTTCTCCATGACCCGTCTCCCTTGCACTGCTTCCTGGCCTACCGCACACTTAGGGGCTGTAACTGTAACCTACAGTTCGCCTGCCTCCTTGCACTTACCCAGAGCTGTGCTGCCCTGGCTGCACTTACTCAGAGCCATGCTGCCCTAATTGCACTTCCCCCTACCCTTTCCCCTGAATTCCCCCTCTCCCTTCCCCCTGCACTTCTCGTTGTCACACTTGCACAATACAAATGTCACAAGGTCTAGCAGGATCTTTGTTTTGTCATCCCTCTGTCTCCTTTCCCCTGTCTTGTGGTACCTAGAAACACTTGTGAACAAACGCATTATAAATACCTAATCTTAACTCATCCTCATGACCAGATCTTCATGGGTCACTAGCAGGGACTTAACCACCCCTTTTTACCTTCTTGCTGGTTAAAATGCACACACATTCAAAAAAATCCTCCTTTCAATACTCATACCTCGGACTACGGTCCTCCCAGGGCATTCACCCCACAGCACCTTGAGGCCACACCAATGGCATTAGGTGCTATTCAATTGCCAGATAACATAATATGATATGGATACTAATTGAATATTTGAAAGGGCACTTTTTCAACACAAAGAAAAATAATCATTTGCCAACATAATTGTTATTGATTCTTGACTTTTCTCTTATGCACCTACTAAAAGCAGAGGCACCTGCAGGACATGTCTTCCAAAAGAGTGTTACATTTTTCCAAAGTGAGAATGGCCTCGACATCCTCTAACCAGTGGTGGGCGGACCCTGCCGCATCTCTTCCTATGGATACAATGGGGTAAAGTGACTTGAATGTCATCTTGGCCGAACTTGATGCCATTCAGAAAATAATGTCCTCAGTGGATCTGCGCATACAAGAAGTTCAAGATGAGGTGAAACCCATCAAGCCGCAAATGAATCCATTGACTAGATGCCTGTTAAATGCATAGTGAAGGATATCTATGATAGAAGACATAATGGAGGGAATGAAATATCTCCAGAGACGACTCCACAAATTAGAAGCCAGTGTTAACAATTTGGTAGACAGGAACAGGCAGAATAATGTCAATTTTTTGGGATTCCATGGAAAATGGAGTGGCAAAAAATGATATACTACTCGGAAAAGTGGCTTCCATCAGCACTACAAGTCATCCCCCCCACCCCTGTAGATCTAAAGAGCACAACATGATGGCACACAAACTGGTACCCAAGGGAAGAAACTGAGGCTGCTTATAGCCTGACTAATGTGATATACTCCAGGGGTGGAGAATTTAACAGCATTCAATATTCATCCATATATACCAGGACTTTTTGAAAACCACCGTCAATAATAGGATGAAGTTCCTAAACCTACAGCCAGAACTGCGCCGAAGAGAAATGATGTATGGTCTTTTGGCACCGGCAAGCATGGTAATTACAACAGCACCGTCTGGCCTCACAAAGTTCTTTGATGAATCTGAGGATTCCAGTTCTTGGAATCCTCTTGTGAAGATCACATAGATACAGTCCCTCAGGCGCTCTCATGTCTGGGGTCTAAATCCTCACCATCGCCTTATTTTCACAGGTCCAAAACACAATCTCTGGAAATGTAGGACAGATTCCGCACAGAAAAGATCCAGGCAACAAGGCTGACATTAGGCTCTCTGAACACAGAGACGGCACCGAGAAAATCTTGGGACGACAGAGACCAAGTCTCCTCTGAAAGCCAATGGCGAGAATTTTCAGAAGACACCTAATTTCACGTATTTACAAAATGCTGCAGGATAACCTCATGAAGAAGTTTCTCATATGAAAACACATTGGAGCTCATGTATGGCTCCCTGCACTGGAAACAAAGTGCATACAAGTCTTGATAAAGGCTTTTACACATTTTGTTTCCAGTACTGCCCTTTTTTGATTGATTGGTATGGTGGTGAGGAGGGATGGAATGTGACTTATGTTTCAGCTGCTCCCTTCCTCTTCATCGTACACATACTCCAGCATTTGCACCGGTGTGGATTCTCATGCTAGTGCACATACTGGGGATTCCTATGGAGGCTGCAGGCTTTTGCACTAGCAAAAAGAAGGCAGATCCCTTTGAAATAATTTGTAAATGCTGCCTTTTTCCCCTCCCCTGTTGCAAATGAGGAATATTTGATAGCGGGGACGTGTCTATGCTTATGTGTAAATGTAGCAAGTCCAGGGAATGGGAAAATGAGCCCCATTGTATTGATATTGTTTCAGTTATACTGAATGTAAAAAAAGATCTGGTACTGGGGCAGTCATTGTCACACCTGCACTCCTCTGATACCTGTGGGAGATTGTGAATGGATCATGGTGCATATATGTTGGGTTATGACATTGGGGAAGCCTTTACCTCTACCATTCACCTCCCTTATCGGAGGTCCACAAAGAGTTTATACATGTAATGGTACATGTTTCAGGCCGTAGAAGCTTCACCAACCTTTCTACTCTTTTTGCTCTCTGTTGTCTCTGGCGGGGTCCAATAATGCACAATGGTGTGATGCTGCATTGCGGAGGGAGCTTACCCAGTCTTTATAAATCTGCTTTTTACAAACAACATGGCTTATGTACTCTCCCTTAGAAAATGGGTCTAAATACCAGACAATTGCCCCACCTAAGGAACGATGAATAAAAACCTCTCCCGCAAGCATCCAGGTGGTTAACGTTGTTACATGGAATGTTACAGAACTAAGATCCCTGATTAAGAGGCAAAGGGTATTGCCCCAAATGAGGAGGTTCAAATTGCATATTGCCCTTATCCAAAAGACGCATCTATGCGGGAAGGAGCCTGCAAAACTTAAGCGGAAGTGGGTGAGACAGGTTCACTTTTCAGAGGCAAAATACCAAAGGTTGGGAGTGTGAATTCTATTCCATAGGAACTGGATGTACAAACCCTCAATGTGAAGACATATGTGGAGGGAAGGTGAGCGCTGGTGGAGTGTATTATGGATAAGAGACCCCTGAGCATCCTGAATGTGTATGGACCCAATCAGGCTGACCCTCCATTTTTTGATGGGCTAAAGCATGTACTAAAGCATACAAACAGCCATTCTTTAATCATCGATGGAGACTGTAATCTTCTCCTGCATCCGATTTGGACCAGAAGTCGCAATGTGCATTTGCCCCTAATAGGATGCATGAAGAGTTTGAGCAGTTTATTCACAGTACTGATCTGGCAGACGCATGGCACCTCTGTTATCTGAATGAGTGCGGATATACCTTCCACTCGCCCGCCACTCCTCTTATTCTATAATGTATGACTTATTTTTAAGCAAAGGGTTGATGCAGCATTTATGCATTACCAAAATGTCCCCCTCATAATTTACGATCATACACCAGCAGCTATATCCTGGGAGTGGAGAGACTACCAGAATCGGTCCAGTAGATGGTGATTTAATAATAACCCGATAGGGTCTCCTGAATTTAGAAACTCAATTGAACTCTTCATTAATGAGTTTTTCTACCTCAATGAGAGGAAGGAGACACTGTAGTGTTATGGGATGCATACAAAGCGGCACTTCATGTCACAAGAACAAGGTGGCAAAGCATGCATAAAGAATCCACCTTAAAGATACCTGTGGGGGAACTTACAACAGCTGAAAGCTTGTTGTTTGTCAATTGTTCTAGGAACTTGCTGATGATTTTTATTAAAAATGTTTTGCCTGAACCAGCTTCACCACTTACATACATGAGTGCAGGTTTATAGTTTTGACAGGTACAAGTTTTAGTTTCGTGCTGCACACCATGTTCAATTTCTTTAGTTACTTCCTGGAAAATGCTACGCTGTTCATCATTCAGTTGTGATTTCAGTAGAACAAAGTTTTCACCATATTCCTCATACTAACACATGGTGTTTTCTACTTCAGTCTTGGCTAATTCTGCCTCATTTAGTATGAGTGGATCTCCAAGTGGTTCTTGGCTTCCTGTAAGAGAAGTTTGACTGCTCTGTGGAGTGTCTACATTTAGTTGTGCTTGACGTTTTTCCTCCTGTTGGTGTTTATTGTCCAACATGTGTTTGTACTGTTTGAAATGTATATCTGTTATAGTGCTTTCACTCGCATTGAAAGCATCTTCATAGGAGGCATGGGTGTCCAATAAATCTTCTTCTTTTCTCCATGGTTTAAAAAGTTGCAGCAGGGACATATAGCAAAGCTCTCTATGTTGAGGAGTTTTAAATGATAGCTTCATATAATTAATGAGGCTGCGTTTGGTAAGTTTAACCAGGCTGCCTTTACAAATATTGACTATGTATTTACTGTTTTTCTCATCTGGTTTAATATTATTTTTGTATGAGAAGTTTTCGGTTATGTGGTATAGACACATGGTTTCCAAAGCAGTGCTCCTGTTTGGGTAGTTTGTGTCCAATAAATTGTTTTTCCTGGCTGTTGGGATCATTTTTATCTATTGTTTCTATGTCTTGGTACAGTTTGAGAACTCTTTTTCTGGATGCAGCAGGACCAAGGCTTAGCCAGACTATGTTTTCAGATTTCACATATAAGGCTGTTCCAGTTAAAGGTCTGAGGCTTCATAGCAGCCACATCTCTAATGTATAATGTTTTTGAAAGTGTCTTGTCAGATGATATGTCATCCCAGGGGTCTTTCAGCTCTGTTTTCTCAGCTTTGGTTAGGTAGGCTGTGACATATCATGCAACTGCAGTGGAATTGACTGCAATGTATTGCACATCTATGTTTGCATTCCACAGGAGGGCAATTATTGCATTGTAATCATTGATGTACTTTGATGCTTTACTTCTTTTAATGCAGTATGTGTTCTTAGTCAATGTGCCTTTCACATTGTGTCTAACAGAAAACATGAAGCTGTTTACTTGTCCTTTTGCTGAAACTGGTCTGGGAAACCAAAGCAACATTTGGTGTAGTATTTGCCTTTGTTTTTATATCTGCGTCGACAATACTTGCCACATTTATGTCTTTGAAACCATAAAATGTGTGCTTGTAGCTCACTATGGGTGCTTTCTGAAGGGATTTTGCAAGTGACATATTTGTGAATGAACTGCAAAACAGTGGCATCACTGTCCTGACCAAATTTAGGAGCATCTTTAATCCACAAAAGCATGTGGATGTGTGGTGCTCCTCTGGATTGATATTCTTTTCTCCAGAAGAAGTGTTGCACTTCTCTGAGGGGAAGAATTGTTTTATCACAGATGAAGTGCAGCATTGCAATAAAGCAGTGATGGAAGTACCATGACACATTCACAGGGTCAAGAGAGCAGAGTTCTCCTGGTGTTTTCATGTCTATCTCTGCTTTGTTTTCATTTGCTATGCATAGGAAATTGTGAAGGTCTTCCCATGCATACTCTGCACAACTTAAAATGACAAACCATTAGGATTGGCCAAGGTTGTGTAGCATACACCATACATCTACATGACATTGGAACCAGTATTCGTTCGTACCACAAACGTTTGCCAAGAGATTTGTGATACTTGACTTTAAAACTTCATCTTTGTCTTGCACCTTTTGAAGTAGCTGCATAGCAGACATGTTTAAAATATTGGAACCAGTTTTCAATGTGTTTGTAACTCCATAACATAGAGTAGCCAGTTTATTTTCAAACAGGAGCTGTAATATTTATTCAATGTTTTGTCTGAATCTGGGGTCTTCGGAATATATTTGTAAAGAACAGTATTCTGATGCTGTTATTTGTGTGCATCTTTCATCATACCGTCCACCTTTTCCAGTAGGAAAGACTAGAGGAAAGGCTTGTGCTTTTACACTTTTTCCCAAATGCTGATAGGAAATCCTTTGGCTTGCCGCATTTGATATGTTTCTAGTGCGTCTATGCTGTCTTTGGTGTGCAGTGGGTGAATTATATACTGCTCTAAATATTGGATGCTGTACTAGGATCTAGAAATTCAAATTGGCCAGTTCATGAGGAATCCTGAATTATTTTGGTGATTTCTCTCAGGTTTTCTTCAATGTTTATTTCTTTGTAGTATTTGTTGTTCTCTTTAAGATATTGCAGGGCTTCTTTAACTTTATTTAAGTCTACTAGTTGCTGCCAATTTATTTTGTCTTTTGTAGGTACACCATTCACTTGGATAATCAAAGATTGATTTATTGGCCATTGCACTCCCAGAGTGTCTACATTTTCTTTAAGATCTAATGGCAAATAAACTACTTTGCCACAAATGCCTTTCAGTAATACAGAAGGAGGGAACGTGGCTGTTTTCGGTTAAAGGCGTATTATTGCTTGAAATGGGTGTACTGTTTGTATTACAATGCTTTCATACACATTAAGTTGTTGGAGTGGTTTTAGAAGTGGGAATATTTCCAAGTTATTAGTGATAGCCTGTGAAGGCATTTGGTTAGTATCAAATTTTTCAGTGCAGTATGTGCAAAGTATTGAGGGAGAGCTAATTGGAACCAATGGGATTCCTCATTGTCTTCTATTTTTGACATTATATCTACCGTTTTGATGCTCTTTGTATAAAAAGTTCTGCGACAAAACACACATACTTGGTTTGGTACTTCAGCAGATGTGCTTTTAAACTTTGCTATTTCTTTTTTTGTACGTGTGTAAAAGAAGGTTGGCATCTGAAAGGTTGTCGCTACTCTATTCTAAAGTTACTGGATTTTGTAAGTGCTCTTCACTTAAAAAATATTTGCTTCGGATGTGGTCTATTTCTTCCAGGAGTTCTTTTGCTGTGCCATGTAGGAGAATTTGATGTAAATGCCCCAGTGCTAAAGTAGGGTCTTTTTGCATAGTACAGTCTCTGAACGAGATTTCGTATAGTAGAATGGTGTCTTGCTAACATTTTGATATGGTGGAAGGTGCTTTTGCAAGCAGGCGCGCAAATGCAGGCTAATGAATATCCTTGCAGTCTTGTGTATTTGCGCACTGGACAGGAGTCCATGGTTTGCAATAATTTCATTTTCAATTTGCCTTTGGCTTTCACATACTGATTGAGGAATTGCCTTAAAGTTTTGAAGGATTGTTTTTGAACGTTACACTTTGAGGTGCACAGCCTTTTGTGGATGGGATGGTTTGGTTTGGTGGAATGGAGAGTTGATTGGTTTGTTGAGGATATTCTTTCAATAAGCATTTCTTTTTCCATAATGGTACTGTCTACCTTTTCATACCCTCGGTCACTGCTATGTTTGGCAATTGGGTTTGTTTGCTTTTGTTTGTATGCCTCTTCAGCGTAATATGGCTCTCTGCTGGTTGTGTGAATCCACTCACCTGCACAGAATTTTGCAAAGGTATCTATGTTGATATTGCCTATGTTGCAAATTTCTTTTTGTAGTTTACTAATTAATTTTGTTAGTGGTTTCATTCTGTTTAAAATGAATATAAACAATTTCCTTTTGAGGATCATTGCACTGTCTATGAGAGCTTCCAGGATCAGTTTTCTGCAATAGGTTTTAAGGGTTGAGCATGATTTCTACCCTGTTTTTGTAAGGTTCTGAAGGACTCTATAGTGGAAAATGTTTTGTAAAATTTATATTTTGGAATGCTTTCCTTTGGCTACGTTAACATTGGTAGATGCAGTGTTAGAACTATTGGTAGTTGCATTCTTCTTAATACATTTCTTTTTAGTTTTACATTTTGGAAGAGGGGTCACACTTTCTTTCCTACTACTTGGTTCCATTTTTCTCAGTGACTCTATTGGCTGTTTTGTTTGAACATTTCATACAAAGTCTGCTAGAGGCAGATGGCTATTTTGCATGCTTTGAGTATTATCTGCTCTATTTCTGAGTTGTTTTCTATGGAATTTCTTTTTGGTAGGCATGCTCATGTGTCTGTTGGAGAAAAAAGGAAAGTGTGGGGTTGGAAGATTGCAATATGTTTGCGTACACTGTGCATAAGTGTCTGAATATGAGGGTAGGCATACACAGAGGGGTGTGTGATTGTGGAAAGGGCTGTTACTTTTGGTTTGGTAGGTTGTACTGATATGTGTGTGTGTTCCTGTGTGAAATGTTTTCTTCAGTGTGTACTGTGCCTGAAGAAGTAAGGACAGTATGATGTTTTCACAGAACTAGTTGGTGTTATTTAATTTACTTTGCATTTTTAAAGCGCTCACACATCCGGGGGCATCGAGGCGCTGTTACAAGAATATGGGGGCCCTACCTGAAGCCATTAGTCCAAATCAGCACTTTGACCAGGGACTTCTCCACTCAGCTGGAGGAGGCCGCTGAGATAGACAAACGGAAGTCTCTCCAGGCTTCAGGCAGATGGTTGAAGAGAGAGTCAACCTAGCTGATACCTGTGAGACTCTGGAGCAAAAGCAAAAATTGAAACAAATGTTCTTAGATTTTCAAGATCTCTTTGCGGTGGACTCATATGACTGTGGTCGCACCAACAGCCACACAACAACAATTCCCACGGACCCTGGCATGACTCGAGTGTTTGTGGAGCAATATCGCTTGCCCCTCGCATCAATGGAGTCCCTTACTGAAATAAGTAAGAACCTTGAATCCCGTGGGATAATTCGTCCAGTCCACAGCACCTTCAATAATCCGCTGATGGGGATTTTGAAACCAAACGCCCAGTGGAGACTCTGTGCTGACCTAAGGGAGCTCAACAAACGGGTCCATACTTCCTGATGGCCTCTTCCCTACATTGACCAAGGGCTGGTCCAGATTTAGGGGTCACAGGTATTCACTGCAATTGACCTGACCAATGGGTACTGGACGGTACCTGTCAGTAGGGAGTACCAATACAAGCTGGCCTATACCTTCGGGGGGCCGCAGTACACTTGGACCCGGACGCCCTTCGGATACATCAACTCTGGCAATTAATTTAACATCTTTCTACACAAGGCCATGCCCGACTTGGGTGAAAGGGGTAACCTGGCCTATGTAGATGATGTTCTAGTCAAAAGCTCTACTGTGGAGGAACAGATAGTGAAGATCTGTTATGTCCTGACACAGTTGAGGGCTGCCGGAGCAAAACTCTAATTTCAAAAGGCACAGTGGTGCAGAACCCGTGTCAATTTCTTGGGGCATGAGATAACTCCTCAGGGTCTCTGTCCCCAGAAAAAGAAAGTAGAAGCCCTCCAGAAAATAACATACCCCACAACTCTGCGGGAACTAAGAAGCCTCCTTGGACTAGCTAATTACAGCAGAAAGTTCATTGAGGATTACACAGAGATCACAAGACCCCTGATCCATCTTTTGAAAAGGGGGGCGTCAAGTGGAAGTGGGGTCCAGAACAAGCTGAGGCAGTAAGACAACTCAAAAGAAGCATCTCTCAAGCACCTTGCCTAGCTTACCCTGTCAAAAACAAGGAGTTCTTCTTGGAGACAGGGTTCTCAAATACATGCTTGACTGCAGCATTATAGCAAAAGCATGACAAGGTCAATAAAGTAATCTCCTAAGCGAGTAAGACTTTATCCTCTGTGGAGGAAAAATTCAACGATTGTGAGAAGGCACTCCTGGCAACGGTGTGGGCATTGAAGAATTACAGCCTGTTTATCCAGGGGGAACACATCATAGTGGAGACTCCACACCAACATTTGCAATATCTTCAAAGTGACAGAATCCAGGCCGGAAATGTGAGTAATTCCTGAATTACTTCCTGGATTCTGTCAATGCAAGGCTTTCCTGTGGAGGTCAGATATGGTCAAAACAAGAAGAGTCCCCTCGCGCAAGGTCTGGCTGACTTGCATGATTGTGCCAGAGAAAACTGTCTTGAGGACGAAAGTCCTAAAATCAAGGACAACATGGAGGCATACCTTAATTCCCCACACACAGTCTATGAAGAAGACCAGTGTGAGGGAATGCCCACTGTCTATGTGGATGGGTGCTCCTACCATGTTTACAACAATGGGAAAAGGAACTTGTGGCCATCGAAGTGAATGCATCGGTGAATGATGCCCAGAACCCTCTGCTGGGTACAAAATAGGTCCCCGAAGTAGTCAAGTGGCAGAGCTGATGGCTGTGCATCAAGCCATCCTCACTGCTGTCCAACACCAACTCCGCGAACTGGTCATAATCACTGATTCAGATCATATACGGAATGGGTTTGTCGAGCACCTGGTTAATAGAAAAACCAGAGGCATGATATGTGCTAATAACAAACCATTGAAACATTGGAAATTAATATGAAATATTGATGATCTGGTCACCTTGAATGGGATGACCATCTACGGGAAAAAGATCAAGGGTCATTCTAAAGTAGAATGACCAGACAAAACTGGAAATGACCTAGCTGATCAGCTGGCCAAAACAGGAGCCATCCAAGGGGATCTATGGAGATCGAGTCGCTGTTGGGGGAAATACAGGTCACTGCTATCACTAGGTCCCAGACAAACACTCACAATTAACTCTCAACTGCTCAATGGAGTAAGGAGACCCTAAATGCTGATTTGATTACAGCTCAAAATGGGGTTCCCATAATTGGTAAGTTTTATCAACACATTGAGGACCCTGAGAACTTTCCCTTACGGATATGGATTACATAGGGACAGAGGACCTCAGAGTGTTGATGAAATGTCCAAAAATGTTCCGAATCCAAGACGGTTTGTTGGTGAGGAGATCCATAGCTGGCCATGACCAGTGGGTGGTCCCCACCTCATTCCAAAGCCTGATGCTAAGTCACTGTTAGGCAGAAACCTGTGCAGTTCCCTTAGGGACCACTGCAAAAGATTTAAGACTACAGGTGTTGGCAGTAAACCCACTTGGTAGCAGTCTGTACCACCCAGATTTACCTGGTAGCTGTGGCTGAGCAGTCAGACTTCCCTCAAGAAGAGTTAGGCAGTATGCAAAGTATACTCAATAGGCACTCAGATACAATAATACAAGAAAACACTGACCAGAGCTTTGGTATCAAAGTATATAATTATTTATTTAAAAACACACAGTTGAAACACTCCAGCACTCTTATTGTAAAATATTTTAAACACAGTTACTATTATGATATATACACCCCTTTTTCCCTTATTAGAAAATCACAGTAAGACACCACTTATTTTCATACAGAGGTGAGCGCTTAACTAGATTGCACTATACTAAGGTTCTGAAAAAGGGAGGGAAAAAGACAGAATATGCATGATTACACCACTCTACGATTCAGGAACACTATTAGCAAGGCAGAGATCAAAAAGTCACTGGTGAGCCGAAGTCCAAAGGCTGGGCCCACTCTTAGAGAGAGCAGAGCACAAATGCGCCCAAGATCACACAGTTACACTAGGCTCAGAAAGTCTTGCAGAGGGTTCAGAGAAGAGTTTAGAGAGGCTTTAAAAAAGTTTAGCCAGGGTGTCCCAGGCTAACCCAGGTTCGAAAGCCGGGGGCTAAATCTACCCCGTACAGTCGGTTGCAAGGGAAGCCAGGCGGGACACGGTACCTTTAAGTGGGAAGGATCCTCCAGCGGTGGCAGTTGTTCCTGGTAGTGGTTGCAAGTTGCGGCGTCGTCCAGGGGAAGAGAAGATCTCGACGTGGAGGTCGTTGCACTACCAGGGCAGAAACCAGCCGCAAAGTTTTCAGGTAAAAGGTGGTACCTTTATCTCGCGGTCGTGGTAAAACGTGGTATCCCGGTTGCCGGGGTGCTTAGCACGGGCAAGGCGGCCACGAGATACGTCAGGAAAGCGAAAAGACGGTGAAACTGGTTATCCCCACCAGTCAAAGGAAGAAGACTCTCCTGCGGGAGATCTCTGTCGTTGGGAAAAGTGGTGAGACGGTCCAGCAGGGCTCCACCAGTCGTGGTGTCGTGGCAGGTCGGCTCAGCTTCTCCCTCGTCAGATTCTTAGGTCCTGTGGCGACTTCTGAAGTTCCAGTCCCCAAAGCCCTGCTTTTATGCAGCAAACCCCCATTCACTCAGCCTAGTTGTCACTCAAACACGCTAAGTGGTGACTTTACATGCCCTGGGAGTCAGTAGTCAGTCCCAGGGTATGGAGACTATACTGGGGGGTCACTATGACACCCCTGTGTTACTGCACGGAGGGTGCTGTGTAACACACATCACAAAAACACATGAAACCCTAGGGAGTAAAAGACCCCATAGCCCATTAAACACATCTAGATTCAAAGAAACACACTCAAATCATGTCCAAGAGTGAGGGTAAAAGAGTCTCACTCTTGGCAGGAGAAAAAAATAAACCCCAAAAATCCAGCAAAGCTGCTGGGGGACTCACTAGGTTAGGAAATTCAGCCTAACCAGAGAATTCTCCCTAACAGTCACGCCCATGATGCGGCCACAGCCGGTGATCAGGGGTTTCATACAACCCTAGAAATCTTGCGAGAGGTTGCATAATGGCCACACATGGGGCAGGACCTCGACCAATACTTGAAGGGGTGATTTGTGTGTGCACAATTTCAGCCAACATCACTCACACACTGTGCTCCCCTCCAAAAGAGGGGGATGACAATGCCTTGGTCAGATTTACAAGTCGATTTCATTGGGCCTGTGATTCGCTCCTCTAGGGGGAACAAGTACATGTTGACCGTGACATGCTTGTTCACTAAATGGGTGGAATGTCTCCCGGCCCCAAATTGCAAGGCAGAAACAGCAGCTGCAATGATAATAAATCACATCTTCTTGTGTTTTGGACTACCCCAAAGGTATGAGTCAGACTGAGGTAGCCACTTCACTAGCAAAGTGATGACAAAGATGTGGGAGATACTTGGGGTCAAAAGGAAACTACACATTGCTAACGGCAAGCCTCTAGTGGTGCAGTTGAGAGATACAACAAGACTATTGTGAGCATATTAAAAAAGTTTGTGGCAGATTCTGGGCCAAGTTGGGACATTGGATTACCTCTTGTCCTGATGTCCATCAGATCTACCCCTTCTTCTGCAACAAAAATGTCTCCATTTGAGCAGATGACTGGACGAAGGATGGTGCTACCCGATGTGCCCAGCATCTGCTTTACAGAACCCAAGAGCAGACCTTGATAAATGCCTCCACAACTCATGAGTATGTTGAGAATCTGAGAAAACACCTTCAACATGCTTTTGCCTATGCTCAGCGGAATCTAGAAAGATCTGCAGACAGTATGAAGACCCACTATGACCTTAAGGCAACTAAAAAAGAATACCAAGTAGGAGACCGGGTCTACTTGTACAATTTGCAAAGGAAACAAGTCAAACAACGCAAATTCCGCCCAACTTGGCGGGGTCCTTTTGAAATTGTAGACAGAATCTCACCAGTCGCCTACAAAATCTGCATTCCAAAGGGCAGTTTGGCAGAAGGGGAAGATAAGTGGGTCCACATAAACCATCTGAAGAGATGCCATCCCAGGCATACTCTATGGCAAATAGAGGAGGCAACCGGAAACCCAGATAGGGACATTTGGGATACCTAGAAGAATCCAACTGTTAAAAACATTAGTAAATGCAGGCGGGGAATATTGTAAATTGTATTTAATGTATGCATCTGCCCCACTACATGAGTAGTAGTGGGGAAATTTCCATAACCATGCTCTGTTCTGTCTCATAGCATTGGAATCAGGAATTTCTAATAACCAAGGCGGACCACTCGGGGACCGGGAGGAAAGAGCCAAGGAGACCGGAGTGTCGCTCCATACTCCCATCCAGAATCAGCGGGGAGAGCATGTCGATCCAGCACTGATGGGAGAAGCAGACGATTTACTCTATTTTGACCAAAGAAAGAAAGAATATCCCAATCTCCCAACTTGCCCTTGATGGGCGGTCAAACTCAAGTCGTGAGGGGGGGCTCTGTGGGACGTTTTAACCCACTTTTGCTCTGCTCTGCGGCATCACTGTATTATGATAGAAACATCAAAATGGCTGCAAAACCCTTGTGAGCGCCAAAACCTCTGAAAATCATGCTTTGCAACACACAAAAAGATGGCTGCCCAATCTGCCACACACGTTGTCAGTGGTGGAACAGAGATCTCACTCCTGAAATATGACACTGGGCTCCACAACAAGGGAAAATGGAGTACAGAAGGAAAAAGCAGTGCTTTGCTAAATGAAACCCCAAAATCTTGCTTTAAATCCCTTTTTCTTTGTTGCTGAAACTGCAGAATGCTGGTACAAAACATCCTCAAACATCCAAAATTCTTGCTGGGAGCTACAATTCACTTAGTCTAAGAAATCATTGTGAACTTGCACGGTCCTGAAAAGCTGAAAGCATAAAGGGATTTCCACAGGAAAAGTGGCCTGACTGTGGATGCCAAAATCTCTGTGCAGCAGAGGACTGCAGAGATGACAGCTGTCAGGAAGCCTGCCTGATTAAACCTTAAACATATATATAAACTGAAATCAAATGTTTGCAATCTTAGAGGCCTGTACTGATGGTAACCTTTGTTGTAATTGTTTTGATCCCATGGTTTAAAATCTTGAATCAGAATTCTAGCTGCTATTTGAAATCACATTAACAAAGAACATTTCTTTAAAAGACTTATAATGTGCCAGTTAAATTTGTGAAAAATGTACAAGTAACAGTATGAAAGTTTAACTCTTATGCCCACGTTAAACGTGCACACTTGTAGAAATTTGCTAATAAATGGGACATTGTTTCCCTGATGAAAAGGGCAAAATTCTGTGAAAAGCAGTGCCAAGATCCCACGGCTACAGGGTTTTGAGGCATAGCTGCTATATAAAATATGTAATCTATGTATGTGATTATTATAGAGGTTGCACATGTGTAAATATGTATTGTGCCAAAAGTAGATTTTGTGTTCAAGGGGTTAGGGGTGGATACTTAGCCTCATAAAATCATACCATCAAGGTGACACACTGTTTCTCCCCTCCTATCGAGGCAGAGAGGAGACTCTGACCCAATTGCCTGTCAAAGGGGCGAGTTTAGGCTAAACCAGCACACACACCCCTTTATCATAGCATAAATAGAGACAGCTCACTACTCAAAAAGACAGACAGAAACACCCACTATCCCGACGCTGGCAGAGCACCCTGTTGCAGAACTCTACATCTTCATTGCTCCAGACTCCAGAAACTTGGCAAAGCAGAAACCCATTGCACAGCTGAACCATTTTCAGCTAGGCCTCAAATTCCAGAACCAGAACCCCATAAACCCAAGGGGAAGCATCAAAATACAGCCAGGCTGCGCTGTACTGCTTGCCTGCTTAAATAATCCTCATCAGAACCAAGAAGGGCAGATCCAATCCAGTTCTGTGCCTTGCTGTGTCCAGACCCATTGCAGATCCCGTCCAGTCCTGTGCCGTGCTGTAACCAGAGTGCCTTGCTGATTGCAGATCCAATCCAATGTGCCCAGCTGTCTGTCTTAGAACCAGATCCAATTCCCTGACCAGAATCTTGACAGACCAGAACCTGACGGTTCCATTTAAAAACATATCTAGTGAGTATCGACAGATAGAACTGTGTCACTAGCATATGTACCTTGTCTAGTTAATCCCTATCTTAAATCCATCCTATCTCTTATTCAGAACCCGTATTTTTAGGAGTATATTTGAATTGTCTAAACTCTCTATCCTATCCCGCCTATCTTCCTCCTGTGCTAGTATTGCTAAAACTATCTTTGCGCTGATCTTTTCTCATCTGAAGAAGGCAAGTCCCGGGCAGGCAGTCATTCTGATCAAGTGGCTGTGTTCTTGCGGGGTATTCGACCTCCACTAAAACGTCCATAACTTCCTCAGTTTTTGTGCTAGAAACAAAATGTCAACTTATTTTGTTTGAATTCTGCCATTCCTGAATACCTGCTCTCTCCTCCTATCTCTTTACATTGCCTATTGGGGGGTTGAGGGATGTGCAGCGGGAACCTATAACCACAGTGCTATCTGATCTTCACACACACAAGTATTCATTCTGTGCTGAATTGTTTTGCTCATTATTACTCCTTGTGTATTAAAGAGACTATTCACTGTTTCATCACCCCATTGGTGATTATTGTGTACCCATAAAAAATAGTGTGATTAAAATGTAAATACATAAATAAATATTTTAACTTTGCAAACCAGCCTGATTCCTGGTTCAGTGTGACCTGGGGGGGGGTTCCAGGAGAGGGGCGTGATATGAGTGGTATATCGTTCAGAATAAAGAACATTTAGACAAAAATAAATAAGGATTTCAGTTGTGCATTACACGCTAGGCGTTGACTTGGGTGTGTGTGCCGGATTGAAATCACTTACAGGAAGCACAGGTTATTTTCCTGCTTGGTGCATTCCATTATGTTGCACACCCTATGCAATTGCACTGTTTCTTTTATAAGTACAGTTGTAGACGTATTTCATTTTTCCTTATAACTCACTTATGTGTTGCTCTTTAAACATGTTCAGTTTCTTTGCTGCACACTACCATAATGTAAAACACCTCCTGAGATTTTGGGCATTGTGGATGCTATCTGACGTCCATGGACAGTCGCATCATCTGTGGACCCTGAGGTTATCAGCATTGGGCCAGGGGGTTCAGTATGTTGTTTGGTACATCTACACAAATTAAGGGTATCCTGGTAAAAACCTTTCAAATTCAGTGAAAAAAACATTGTTAAAGGACCATTATGGTTACAAGTAAAACCGAAAACCCCAGAAATTCACCAGTTATGGTAAGCTAAGCAACCATAATTTGGGCCACCACCGTGCACTGCTAAAATGAACAACCATGATATCAAAGATAACATCACAAATGCCATTGATGGCATCACTGATTTTCATGAAAAGTCCCTACAATGGGTTGTGAGTATCATGTTGGCAAAAAAGTGTGAGGGGTAGTTGGGATACGTATTATGCACTACGTAGTTCAATAGGCAATGTACTGATATAAGCAATATTCCATTGTATGGATGAAACCTTTCAAGTCCAATCCAAGAGACTCCACATGCGGCGTACCACAAGGATCATCTTTCTCCCTGCTTTTATTCAACATTACAAATAATCTTCAAAATACAAGACACCTGAGAAGAAAACACAACACTAGAGAACTGCCTTTGTGATACATTCAATTGGATGAACCTGAACCATATCAAAATTAACCCAGGCAAAACAGGCAAAACAGAGATAATGATCGTCACAAAAAATGGAGGAGACATCAAGTACATCCCTTGGCCAAGAGAACTCGGTATGACCCCAGCGCCATCATCGATTGTAAAAAACCTTGGGGTTCTGATGGACAACAATCTCACTCTCGAGCAGTGATCTTCAAACTTTTTTGGCCTGGGCCCCCCCTGAGCAAATTTGGGCAGGCCAGGCCCCCCCAAAAGTGCCAGATGAACTTGTGCACGCCTCCACCACACCCTACTCCCAGTACAGACCCTCCCCCCACTATCCCAGTGCTCCCGCCCATCCTGCTCCCACCACAGTCCCATAACACAAGCACACACGCATCCAAGCACATATTTAAATAAAAAATAAATCACCATAAAAGTACCTTCTTCAGGGGCCTGCGCGTGGTGGCTAAAATGCCCCGCTCCAGGGTGCTCTCCCTGTATGTGCGAGGAGGCGCAGGAGCACCCCTTCGCACATACATACAAACATACATGCAGTGCCCCGGCCAGCATTTCCAATGAGCTATGCAAGGCTGGAGAAGGAAAACGGTCCCACCTTTGCCTGGCTCAGTGATCATGTGCTGCTGGGGAACTGAACTGTCAAAGGCAAACAGTGTTTCCCTTTGACAGTTCAGCCAGCCCAGGAGCACTCCCTCAGCTGGAAAAAGCAGCTGAGGGAGTGCTCAGTGTTTCACTGGACTGGCTCATCCATAATGGGTGAGGGGGCCAGTGGGTGGACGCCCCCTCACCCATTATGGATGAACCGCCAGGCTTGGACTGCCCTATAGGGCAATAGGGCGATGACCGTACCAAAAATGCAAAATGCTAGTGTAGGCCAGTCAAAATGGGCCACTTTTTTGGCCAATGTGGGCCAGTTTGAGGAGTTACTTCACTATGCAGCAGGTAGTTTTGACCATTGTTGCTGAATACATTTTCTTTAAATATCACAATTTGTTTACATTTGAACAAAAAACACCCCCTTGGGTACTATTCAAACAGTCTGTGAATAAAGGACTGAATATCCATTTGCAACTGCTGGCCACTTTTTCATTGGTGCCTAAGGCCGTTTTATGGTCCAGTCTGACCATTTGAGCTGCCCCTGCTCATTTCCTCCAATTTAAAAAAAAAAAACTTTTTTTTTTTTTTTACATTTCATGCTGGGCCCTCATGCCCCCCCTGGGAGGCGGCGGTGTGATGCTGGAAAAGCATCGGAGGGACAGGGCCTCCGTATCCTTGTCCTTTACTGCTTTTCATTGTGTGTTCTGTCGTGTTTTCCGCGCAGGAGTTCATGTGGGACTCCTGGCGGTGCAGCTCTCTTTCTTTTGGTTTGGTAAACGGACCCATGGGATACCCTTATGGCACCCATGAGTGGGGGTACAAACCTGTGCCCCTAGTGTATGTTTTTTGGGCACCTGTGGATGGCCCACAGAGCAGGGTATGGGCTGGTGGCAGCTCCATGCTGAATGTGACAGGTGCGCTGTGTATCCTCCATTTTGGGATACCACGGCCCTGCCTTTGGGATCAGTTGATTCCTGATGGAAAACAAGATGGCCCCGGTGGCCTCTTGCTTTCTATTACCCATTACCTTGTTTTCCCAAAGTCCTGGGAAGCCCTGACTCTGTCCCTTCCCCCTGACTGGCTGTTGGATGGAAGTGCCATATATGGTGTTGTTGTGAAGGCCCAGTCAGACTAGCTGGAGCCTTCCCGGTTATGTATGTTGTGGGTACCTCCTGTGGGTGGGACCTGGGTGAATAGAGTGTGTGACGAATATGCATTCTGTGTTGTGGGTGTCTAGTATCTGGTGGTTGACACAATGACTGAGACAACACTGCCCGAAACTGTTATGAATGCAGCTTGGAGTGTTGAATGGCTCGGTACTTGTCCCAATACATATAACTTGTTGTGAGTGTCTGGAGAGAAGTGAATGACCTGAATACCTCATGTGCCTGATTGGCTGCCTGCCTGCATGAATGCCTGTAGTCATGATTGGATGCTTGAGTGTGACCCAGCGGAATGAATGGGAGATCAACAATATATCTGGGGACCTCTCACTGCTAGGAATCGTGTTCAGAAGCTGAAGTCCACTACAACGAGTAACTGGATTAACTGATGCTTGACCTTGAAGCCCTGCTGGATGAGAAGAATTGCTGTTACTCTCCTTCACAATCTGAAAGCTGCTGTGCCTCCAAGGACTGACCCAGAGAGGACCTGGTAATGCGCCCTCTTCCCGAGCTACGAGGGACCATCGTCCACAGCTGATCTTTGCCAAAGCTCCCTGGTAGACAGACCTTCGACAGGCTGCCGACCCGATACGGGGACTGCTGCGGAACTCCAAGGAGAAGCACCCGGACTGTTGTCCGCCACTGTCGACGACCGCCGTCGCCGACCGGAGCCGCCGTGCTCCCGTTTGCCTAAGAACTTCAACTGATCATCGGACGCTCTCGTCTGCATCGGCATCCGCTTGTCTCCCGCTGGAGAAGGCCCGACCGTCGACGCGCCGAGGAGCATCCCCCGGTGGGTTTCCCACCACCTACAGACCGCAGAGACGCCGACGACTCGACGCCCTTGCTGGGCCACAGTTCTTCATCATCTCTTTGCGGTCCAGAACTATTGTCACCGAGGTGCCCCCCACGCCTCCTCCTTGCAGGATGCCAACGCTCTGTCGTCGACGAGCACCGCTAGGAACGAAGCTGCCACTTCACTGCCATAGTTCACCCTGTTCACCGTCGGACGTTCGACGACCCGTGACTACTGCCTTAAAGGGAGGGCACTCAAGAAGGGCTGTCGATTCCCCGACACCGAACGTCAAGTTCCCCGACACCTCTCGACGATCCGTGGCTCCCGCCTGAAAGGGAGGCACTCAAGAAGGATTGGTCGGCGCATCGTCGGAGAACTCTACTCCACCAGGTACATTGGGGGGGTAAAACCTTAACAGGAAGAAGTAAGACTATTGAACATTTGGACTGGGTTGGTGCTATATATCTTTATTTACATGTTGCCCAGGTGGGGGGATCTCCACACAGAAATGTGCCTAGTGGTAGGGGTCAGTATTCTGCCTATTGTTTCAACCATCTTGCGTTCCTTCCTATCTCTATTGCTGGTTTACTCATTATTGATCTGTGTGACATTTTAACCGTACAGTTGATGCACTTTAATGAGATTTGATAACATTAGTGGTACCACTCTAGACGTGTATACATTTATCATTATTGACTTCCAAGTACAAAGTGCGTTATTGTGATCGTGTACATACCTTTGAATATTAATTATATAAAGACTGTGTTTTCAGTAATACAGTGTGTGGACATTCCTTTGTGGGGGTTCGGGGACTACACTGTACTTAAGAACCAGCCTGCATCACCTCCTGAGAAGATAGGCCTTGATTGCTCGTCCATTGCTACCTTATAGAGAATCTTGGCTGGGGTCCGCTGTGCCTCTCCTCTACCATATAGAGCGGAAGTACAGATACCCCCTAACGGTCTTTACACTGGTGGCAGCGGTGGGATGCTTATGGTTTTAAGAATCAATGTATAACTGTGCCACTTACAAAATATCTGCACTTTATTCGATTAAGGTTTGGGTGTGTACAAAATAACTGCATTACAAGCAATGGAGTCTATTGCAAATGGTAAATTGACTCGGATGAGCTTAGAGGCTCTCCAGAGTGCTTGTGAAGCCAGGGAGTTAGACTTTGTGAATAAGTCTAGGGCTGAGCTGATAGCTGCCCTGGTGGACTACCAGACCGATGGTGAAACTCTTGTTGAGGGGGGGAATGCAACCAATGAGGACTCTGCCCCTGGGGTTTCTACTGAATCTGTTTCTGGGAATGCCGCCATTCCTGCTGCCTCTGTTCCGAACCCCAGCAATACCTTGGAACTTGAGTTATTAAGGATGAAATTGGCCTTTGAATATCGCAAGTTGGAAATAGATGCTGAGCTTAAGAAAGAGGAGCTGGCGCAACAAGTGGAACTCAAGAATAGGGATTTTGAACTCAAAGACAAGGACACTGAATGTCAGAGAATCCAGCTAGAGAAAGCTCCAGTGGAGACTTCAGCGAAACCCAGTGAGAGTGTCAGGTCCCCCGCCACTAAATTTATGAAGGATTTGATTGGTGTGTTTTCGGAGGGTTCTGATATCCTCCAATGGATTGAAGCGTTTGAAATGGCTTGTGCAATTCACGATGTTGACAAAAGAGATTGGGCTAAGTGTTTGCTAAGCAGAGTGCCTCAAACTGGATACGACTGTATTCTGAAGCTGAGTGTGGAAGAACGGGGTCAGTATGAGTGTATGAAATCTGCTTTGATTGCCAAGTTTGGCAAGACACCTACCCAATACCTTAAAAGGTTCAGGCATTTTAAGAAAAGAGAGAATGTGTCTTGGGTCGACTGGGTGAGTGCTGCGCACATGAATATGATGGGGTGGATTGACAGTTACACGGTGAAAACTTTTGTTGAATTGTCCCACCTGTTGTTTTTTGAGCATTTTTCTGAAGCCTGTTCACCGGAGCTGCGTTAGTATGTTGCTGACCAGAACATTTTGGATCCCTTTAAGCTGGCTAGGTTGGCTGACAAGTGGGTCTCCCACCGGGTATCCCCTAAGGACTCCAGTGGGAAGGACAAGGACAAAGAAAAGGGGGCCTCTCAGAAAGCTGAGAAATCCCAAAAGCAGTCACAGTAGAATAAACCTAATCCCTCCTCTCCTAAAACCCAAAAATCTAGTGGGGATAAGTCATCTGTGGGTGGGAATAAGAGTAGTGGTCTACCTACTGCAAAGCAGGCTCCCGGTGGTTCCAGTACCGTACCCCGCACTCCCGGCACTTGTTGGGACTGTGGGGCTCTGGATCACAAAAGGGGTGACTCCAAGTGTAAAGGTAAGGCACTCGGAGTACAGGCTGTCAGCCTGACCTACCCTTACCCCATGTCTGAGGTGGAGGCCACGGCCCTCCCCTCCTCTACTGGGATCACTTTTGGTGCTCCCGTAGAGATTTCCTTAGTGTCCCTTGGGGCCTGGGACCAGTACGCGGAAGTACTGGCGACTATCCCACAGAACACCCGTAGATTTTTGAGAAGTGTCCTCCTGAAAGGCCAGACTTCTACTGGTTTGATAGACACTGGGGCAAGCATGACAGTAGTGGACAGGACCCTGCTCAAGCCAGAAGACTATGTAGATGCTCCTCTGAGAACCACCAGGTTAGCTGGTGGGCCTCCCAAATTATCGCCTGTAGCCCGAGACACACTCGTAATTGGAGACAAGACAGCAAAGCTTCCTGTCCTGGTTCAGGACAATGTCCCCGCTAACATTCTGTTAGGTAACGATCTAGTCGAGTTGGGATTGATCACGGATGGTCTTCCCATGACTGCTGCTGCAGTCATTAGGTCACAGGTGACACCGGGTCTGGCTGTGAGTCAGGTACCCGAGCCGAAGGCGTGGCCTAAGGCACGACGAAGGAAGAGCAAGAAGGCCACCTCTGTGGAGGGAGCCCCTTCTCTTCCTGCTGTTCCTACAGCACCCATTGGGATCCATGCTCCGGACGGGCTGGGTCCAGTGGTAAACCCCATCTCAACTTCTGTGGGAGAAGAGCCAGAAAACTCTCCTGTGGGACAGGTTCTCAACCCAGAGGATCATCCCGATCTTCAATGCTTGTTAGCTGAAGGGGGACCCTCCTGGGCAGACTTCTGTAAAGGATAGAGAGAGTGTCCCTCTCTCGAGGGTCTGAGGAAACAGGCCCTGTCCCAGGCACAAGGCGAAGTGCCTAGGACTTTCCGGATCTATTGGGAGGGTGAGCTCCTTGTTAGTGAGCCCACTAAGCCTGAACCTGGTGCCCTCAAGAGGTTGGTGGTACCCCAGGTTTACAGGCCCTTCCTACTGCAGTTGGCACATGAGGTGCCCTTGGCTGGTCATCTTGGTACCAAGAAGACTAAGCAGAGGCTCTCTCGCTATTTCTACTGGCCTCGGATGGGAGTAGAAGTGGAGTCCCACTGTAGGACCTGCCCAACTTGTCAGTTGTCTGGCAAGACTGGAGGCAGTGTCATTGCCCCACTGCAGCCATTGCCAGTGGTTGGCACACCGTTTGAGAGGGTGGGAATCGACATCGTCGGTCCCCTTGACCCTCCCACATCACGTGGACATCGGTTCATCCTGGTTTTGGTAGATCATGCCATGAGGTACCCTGAGGCTATACCCCTTCGGACTGTTACTGCCAAGGTGGTTGCCCGGGCCCTCCTGGGCATTTTCACCCGAGTTGGATTCCCCAAGGAGGTTGTCTCTGACCGAGGATCCAACTTTATGTCTAGTTACATGACAACCATGTGGAAAGAGTGCAGGGTAACCTACAAGTTCTCCACTTCTTACCACCCCCAGACCAATGGTCTGGTTGATAGGTTTAATAAAACTTTCAAGGGCATGCTAGGTGCTTTGGAAGAGCCCCTAAGGAGGAAATGGGATCTCCTCCTGCCATGCCTGCTGTTTGCTTACAGAGAGGTACCTCAAGAGTGTGTGGGTTTCAGCCCATTTGAGTTGCTCTTTGGACATCCCATGAGGGGGCCCCTCGCCTTGATCAGAGAAGGCTTGGAAGCTGCCCCTCCCGGTCCCGCCAAGCAAGTGGGGGACTATGTGTTAGGCTTCAGATGGAGGATGACACAGATGATGGGACAAGCAACGGCGAATCTCAAGGCCAGCCAGGAATTGAACAAATACTGGCATGACCTTAAAGCATCGCAAGTGAAATGGACTCCGGGACAGGAGGTCCTCGTGATGGAGCCTACCAAGCCTCGGGCATTGGCAGATAAATGGACTGGACCCTTCCGGATAGTCTCCAAGATGGGCAAGGTCAAATATCTAGTTGACATGGGAATCTCAGGGGTAGCCCATCAGGTATTCCATGTTAATAGGCTCAAGCCGTTCCACAGGCGAGCAGAAGTCTCATGTATCTTGCTGGCTTCAGAGCAAGAAGAGGATGAGAGTGAGCCCCTTCCTGATTTGCTGCATAGCAACCCTCAGGATGGCTCAATGGAGGGGGCGCAGCTCTCTCCAGATTTGACAACCGAGCAGCAGAGGGCCTGCAGGACTTTGCTCCAACAGTATGCCTCTCTGTTTTCGCTGACGCCAGGCCTTACACCGTGGTGTAAGCACGAGATTGACACTGGTGACAGCGTGTCTGTCAAGAGCAGGAGTTACCGAATGTCAGATACGGTTAAGAACCACATCCAGGCTGAGGTCGCCAAGATGTTGGATCTTGGTGTTATTGAACCCTCAACCAGTCCCTGGTCCAGTCCAGTGGTCCTTGTCCCCAAGGCAAGTTCCCAGGCCGGTACCAAGGATTGGAGGTTCTGTGTGGACTACCGAGGAGTCAATGCCATCACCAAAACTGACATGCACCCACTGCCCCGGCTGATGAGCTCGTGGACACCAAAGGTGCTGCCAAATTTGTGAGCACCTTTGACCTCACCTCAGGCTATTGGCAAATAGCTCTGACGGACCATGCCAAGGGAAAGACGGCGTTCTCCACCCCAGAGGGACTCTACCAGTGTAGGGTCATGCCTTTTGGGTTAAAGAATGCCCCTGCCACCTTCCAGAGATTGGTCAATCATGCTCTCAGTGGGCTGGAAGCCTTTTGTGTGGCTTATTTAGACGACATTGCCGTCTACAGTGCCACCTGGGAAGAGCACTTGACACATCTGGGTAGAGTGTTGCAGGCCTTAAAAAGGGCTAACCTCACTATCAAGGCCACCAAGTGCCAGATAGCTCAGGGGAAAGTCACGTATCTTGGTCATGAGGTAGGAGGGGGTCAAATCCAACCTCTCCCCAGTAAGGTACAGGATATACAGGACTGGGAGACTCCCACTACTCAAACCCAGTTGAGAGCCTTTTTGGGTCTCACTGGGTACTATCGCAATTTCATGGCGGACTATGGAACCATAGCTGCACCACTGACAGCTCTGACTTCACCCAAGCAGCCTAGGTAGGTCAATTGGACTGAAGATTGTCAGAGAGCCTTTGAAGGCTTGAAAGAAAGTCTGTGTCGGGCACCCGTGTTGTGTGTGCCTGACTACAGCCGACCCTTTATCGTCCAGACGGATGCCTGCGACACCGGAATTGGAGCTGTCTTGTCCCAGTTAGATGACAAAGGGAGAGAACATCCTATCATTCATCAGTAGACAACTCAAGGGTAGAGAACTTTGGTGGGCTACTTTTGAAAAGGAGTGTTTTAGTATAGTTTGGAGCCTTAGGCGTTTTAGGCCCTACCTTACGGGGTCTACCTTCAAGGTCCAAACAGATCATAAGCCCCTAAAGTGGCTAATGCAGATGAAGGGTGAGAACCCGAAACTGCTCAGGTGGTCCATTAGCCTGCAAGGGCTAGACTTCACCTGACTCTGTCCCTTCCCCCTGACTGGTTGTTGGATGGAAGTGCCATATATGGTATTGGTGTGAAGGCCCAGTCAGACTAGCTGGAGTCTTCCCGGTGATGTATGTTGTGGGTACCTCCTGTGGGTGGGACCTGGGTGAATAGAGTGTGTGACGAATATGCATTCTGTGTTGTGGGTGTCTAGTATCTGGTGGTTGACACAATGACTGAGACAACCCTGCCCGAAACCGGTATGAATGCAGCTTGGAGTGTTGAATGGCTCGGTACTTGTCCCAATACACATAACTTGTTGTGAGTGTCTGGAGAGACGTGAATGGCCTGAATACCTCGTGTGCCTGATTGGCTGCCTGTCTGCATGAATGCCCGTAGTCGTGATTGGATGCTTGAGTGTGACCCAGCGGAATGAATGAATGGGAGATCAACAGTATATCTGGGGACCTCTCACTGCTAGGAATCGTGTTCAGAAGCTGAAGTCCACTACGACGAGTAACTGGATTAACTGACGCTTGACCTTGAAGCCCTGCTGGATGAGAAGAATTTCTGTTGCTCTACTTCACAATCTGAAAGCTGCTGTGCCCCCAAGGACTGACTCAGAGAGGACCTGGTAAGGCGCCCTCTTCCCGAGCTACCAGGGACCATCGTGCACAGCTGATCTTTGCCAACGCTCCCTGGTAGACAGACCTTCGACAGACTGCCGACCCGATACGGGGACTGCTGCGGAACTCCAAGGAGAAGCACCAGGACTGTTGTCCACCACTGTCGACGACCGCCGTCGCCGACAGGAGCCGCCGTCTTCCCATTTGCCTAAGAACTTCAACTGATCATCGGACGCTCTCGTCTACATCAGCATCCGCTTGTCTCCCGCTGGAGAAGGCCCGACCGTCGACGCGCCGAGGAGCATCCCCCGGTGGGTTTCCCACCACCTACAGACCGCAGAGACGCCGACGTCTCGATGCCCTTGCTGGGCCACAGTTCTTCATCATCTCTTTGCGGTCCAGAACTATTGTCACTGAGGTGCCCCGCACGCCTCCTCCTTGCAGGACGCCAACGCTCTGTCGTCGATGAGCACCGCTAGGAACGAAGCTGCCACTTCCCTGCCATAGTTCACCCTGTTCACCGTCGGTCGTTCGATAACCCGTGACTCCTGCCTTAAAGGGAGGGCACTCAAGAAGGGCTGTCGATTCCCCGACACCGAACGCCAAGTTCCCCGACACCTCTCAACGATCCGTGGCTCCCACCTGAAAGGGAGGCACTCAAGAAGGATTGGTCGGCGCATCGTCGGAGAACTCTACTCCACCAGGTACATTGGGGGGTAAAACCTTAAGAGGAAGAAGTAAGACTATTGAAAAGTTGGACTGGGCTGGTGCTATATATCTTTATCTACAGGTTGCCCAGGTGGGGGGATCTCCACACAGAACTGTCCCTATTGATAGGGGTCAGTATTCTGCCTATTGTTTCAACCATCTTGCGTTCCTTCCTATCTCTATTGCTGGTTTACTCGTTATTGATCTGTGTGACATTTTAACCGGACAGTTGATGCACTTTAATGAGATTTGATAACATTAGTGGTACCACTCTAGACGTGTATATATTTATCATTATTGACTTCCAAGTACAAAGTGTGTTATTGTGATTGTGTACATAACTTTGAATATTAATTATATAAAGACTGTGTTTTCAGTAATACAGTGTGTGGACATTCCTTTGTGGGGGTTCGGGGACTACACTGTACTTAAGAACCAGCCTGCATCACCTCCTGGGAAGCTAGGCCTTGATTGCTCGTCCATTGCTACCTTATAGAGAATCTTGGCTGGGGTCCGCTGTGCCTCTCCTCTACCATATAGGGAGCGGAAGTACAGACACCCCCTACTGGTCTTTACAGGCTACACCCCACTGGGGGGGTCGCGCCCCACAGTTTGAAGGCCTCTGCTCTAGAGCCGCAAGTACATTCTCTACTGAAGAAATACTTCTTTCTCCTGCGAGCAGCAAAAATGATCCTACCGTTCCTGTCATTCGCCAACAAAACACTTACCATCATCGCTCTGGTCATGTCCAGAGTAGATTATGCCAATAGCCTATACCTGGGTATGCCTGAACAACTTCTAAAAAACTACAACTCATACAAAATGTGGCAGCCAGACTCCTTCTCAAACTTCCCCAAAGAGAACACATCACACCCGCACTAAAAATACTACATTGGCTACCAATAAAACAACAAATAAAATTCTAATCAATGTGCATCACGCACAGAGAAATACACAACCAAGGCACAGAATTCCTGAGAGATAAATTACGCCTACACCAGCTGACAAGAACGCTCAGATCAAGCAACGACATCCGCCTGGAACCGAAACCCTACAACGGAAGAAAACTTGGTGGATCCTCTTCTTCTCACCAGGCACCAAAAACTTGGAATGACTTACCAAAGGATATACGGAACACCAGAAACCACCTATTATTCAGGAAACTGCTCAAATCTTGGCTCTTAACTGCGTAACTAAAAGACCACCCAAAAGAACACTAACACCTCTAAAACAATGATGAAGGAAGATACCGATCCCGGCTCCCACCAAGCAACCAAATACAAACAGAATCCAAGGAACGCTCTCTGCGACATACCATAAGACATGACGAGAGACAGCCACAAGAAGAGGACACTAAAGACTGGACACATAGACAGACCAAGACGGAAGCACTTAGACGACTCATGCATAGCATCCCAGCCCTGTACCACACCCGTAGTTCCAGCAAAAAAATGCACATAGATAGTAGGAAAAGAGGACACCACAACTCCCACTCTGACACCCAAGGAGGAGAATAGACACACGAACCTCACTATACATTGTTCATTAAAATACAACGGGGAGTGCGCCACGCTAAAACCCTCTACAACCAGACGGTCAAGAAAGGATAGTAGCAACTAATCCCACCAGTAGTAATATCATTTAAACCGAACAAGATGTGTCATAACCGGGATTCTCACCCCATTAACCGTACCTTCAAAACTCTGATACATAACTCACCCAAAAATTCACACAACCTACTCTCGCCCAGCAAACCGCACACACTTCACCACAAAAAGAAACAAACAACACATAAACAACACCAACAGCCACCAACAGCACACCACCTCTCTCACTGTCCTACTCCCTCTTCTCCTGACTAACCAAAGCCCCCCACCCCCTCTTGTTTACAGATCTGCCAGAGTGCCTGGGGACCAACTCCGTTGGTGATGGTGCACAATATAAATATCTTTAAAATTTAAGATGTAACATTGTAGTGTTCTTTCTAGTTCAGCAAACTACCCATACAGAAACATACGCATTGGCTGCAACATGCACCATAGAGGTGTAATATTTATAATGTTGCAATGTTGGATTGTAAAATGGTGAATGCTTCCGTATCAGACTTTTGCATACTGTGCAACATGTAATAAGTAGCTAATAATGTATCACTTACTACACACTTGTACTGATATAAAAAAAACATAAAGATACTGCAATGCATACTGGTCTGCGGCATACAGAGGGAATATAAAGTAACCCAAAGAGAAGCAGTATCATCAGAAAATGTTCATAACTTAAATGGTTATCTTGATGTACAGAAATGATAACTGTGTTTCAGGCCTGCTTCTTCCCCTAAGTATATGCATCACAAGATGCAACTCAACGTAAGGAAAGTATTGTAAGAGCATATCAGAAGGGTAACGTCTGCAAATACAGTACCTTTTGCATTTTCAGCTTCTGACTGTCAGTAAACAAAACCACCTGGCCTAGATATTTCATTGAACAACAAACCAGGGGCCAGACATGTGATGTCATCAGTGATGTCATATAACGACATTTGTGATGTCATCATTGATGTCATGGTTTGTTTGTTTTGTTTGTTTATTTTATTTATATAGCGCATCTGACCCAAAGGTATCTGGGTAGTGGAGGATAAGATCAGGTTACGGGTTACAGGATAATAGTACAGATTACAGGATAATGGTTACAGGTTACAGTTCAAAACCAGATAGTACATGTAGGCAAATGTTACTTGACACAGATCATACATAGTAGTACATAGGGCATAGGATACATGGCAATGGTATAGGTATAGTCAACTATGATCAAGAGTGGTATGCATGGGTAAGTATGGTGCAGAAGACTATGATCGGGAAATAGGGTTAGTTTTTATTCAGTAGCCAGGTGATGGCACAGCTTCTGAATTTATTGAAGACTTGGATAGTTTTAATGTCTTGCGGAAGTGTGTTCCATAGTTGTGCGGCCAGTACCGGAAAGCTGGAGCCGCCTGCTCTTTTGAGGTTGTATTTTGGTACCAGTAGGCAGGAGGTTTTAGAGGATCTTGTAGCACGGGTGGAAGATCTCAAAGTGAATTTGTCAGGGAGGTTTGTAGGGGCTCGGTGGTTCAATGCTTTATGGGTGAGACAAAGAGTTTTGAAGTTGATTTTGTCTTGTATGGATAGCCCTTTGCAAAGTTTTCTAGTTGATGAGATGTGCTCTCTTCTGGGTATATTTAGAGCGACTCTAAGAGCATTATTTTGCAGAATCTGTAGTTTGTTCAAGATGGATTTGTTAGCGCCTAAATAGAGAACGTTACAGTAGTCCAATTTGGATTGTATACGTGCTCTGACTAGTATGAGACAGCTGTTGGGTGACAATAAGGTCTGCAAGCCCTGATCAGCTTGCCATTATAGGCAGTAGCTTAGGCAGTCATATTTACATGTTTAGTCAGAGTGGAGTTTGCATCGAAGTAAAAGCCTAAGGTTTTTACATCTTTGGCAATGGGTATGTTGTTCCCGTCTATACAAATGCTGGTGTAATTAGGGCTGAGTTTCTGTAGGTTGGAATGTGATCTGATCAGTAGAATCTCCGTCTTATCATCTTTCAGGTAGAGGCCGTGGAGGGCCATCCATGCCTGAATGATGGTGTAGATTTCATTAATCTGTGATACATCAGTGTCGTAGGTACCAGATAAGGGTAGGAGTATCTGGGCATCGTCAGCGTAGTTTGTGTATATGACACCCAAGCGATCCAGTTTATCAAATAGGGGCTTTGTAAAAATATTATATAAAGTGGGTGAGACACATGAACCTTGTGGCACGCCGCAAGTAATGGGAATAGGGTCAGCAGCTGTCGTGGGTGAGAAGACACGCATGGTCCTAATGTTAAGGAATGATTGAATCCATGTGATGGCTGAAATCAAAAAGTGAGCTGCTGATACGAGATGGTCACAAAGTACCTTGTGGTCGACCAGATCGAAGGCCACGACATGTCAAGGAGAAGTAGGATGGCCACTCTACCATTGTCTTTTAGTTCGTCAATCTGGCTTTTGAGGTCAACAAGGGCTGTTACGTTCCATGTTGCGGTCTAAAGCTAGATTGTCGTGATCCAAGTAGTTTGTTGGTCTCAAGATAGTCTTGGATTTGCAAGTATGCAACCCTGTCTAATATTTTTAAAAGAAAAGGGACCCTAGTGATCGGTCTGTAGTTTGTAGGTATAGATGGATCTAGAGTTTGTTTCTTGTGTAATGGGAGCACCTATGATTCCTTTAGGTTGCATGGTACAGAGTTGCTAGAGAATGAAGAGCTGATTAATTTGGTGATAAAAGGGGCCAAATCTCTGGCCGCATTTTTATGATCTGTGCTGGCCAACTATCTCCCTTACAGTTAGAGAGTTTCAAAGAAGCTATGATTTTTTTGTACCTCTGAAACTGATACATTGAAAAATTTGAAGCCTGAAATGGAGTTTATAGAGGCGGGCGTAATCAGACTACTTTGATTAACGAAGGTTAGTTGGTGCCGTTTGTTGGCAATTTTCATCTGGGGGCCAGTGATTTTGTTAGTGAGCGCATTTCGGATGCTGGTGCACCAAGGGTTATCCTTAAGGCAGGTGTCTGCAGGTGGGTTAGGATTTTCCAGCTCTCTTAGAATGTTAAACAGTTCTTTTGAACTGGAACTTGCTTGGTTTATCCTGTCATTGAATGTTTCTTCTTTTGTGCGAAAGATCTCGTTTTTTTAAGTGGCTGTGATTTTTGCTAGTTTAGATTTTTTTTTGACGAAAGGGGTGTTCTTCCAGAGTGTTTCCGATGTCCTCTTTTCTGTGTGTAGTAGTTTGAGTTCAGGGGTGAACCAAGAGTTCAAATGTGCTCTAGGTTTCCCACTTCACAGTTTTAGTGGGGCTATAATATCAATGGGTTTGGTCATGGCTTCATTGTACCTATCTACCATCAGATTCAATGTCTTTCGTGGGAGGTAAGGCATTAATTATAGGCAATACTAGGGGTAGGATAGCCTCAGCTTGTTTCTAGTGAGACAAGGTGGTGCAACTATACTTTTTATCGGAATGTCTGGGGTAAGTTCTGACAAGAAGGAAGCCTATCCAATCCTAGCATTGAATAGTACATTTCAAGGATGGCAACAGATAGTCAAGGCACACTATGTGAACGAGGGATGCATTCAATGTGGGAGCAGGTGAGTAACTTGGCGTAGGTGGCAGCAATGTAAGCAAGTGGTATGTTAGTACAGGTGAACAAGAGAATAGGGGTGTATGCTGAGCATACAGTGTTAGGAGATAGTCTGTGGGTGGCAATGATGGTGGATGAGGTAGCATGTTGTGCAAATTAGAAGTAAACTGTCAGAGTACATTTATTAAAAGGGAGCAGGGACAGGCAGTTAGGTAGGCTGAATTATCTGGGTTCATGTCACAACGAAGAGGCGCATTCCTGTCAGGTCACCGCAATAAGGTTTGACCGGGTCGATGCTAGTCCATATTAGATAGTTTTGGCTGTATTCAGAGTAGCCAATGTGGTTTTCTAGTTATGCTCGCACGGCAAACAGTTGATAGTTCAAGTAATCAGGCGTTGATAGGCAACAGAATCAAGCCTCATTATGGTGCCGTACAGCGGCCGGCATTTTGTTGAAATGAAATAGCATGGAATCGGCTGTTTCAAGATGCGAGAACTGCTTAAAAGGTATGGGGGCATATATTATGGCACAAGGAGGAGGATTGGAGCATTGAATGCAGAATATGAAGTGTGGGCCCCACCCTGCATTGTGTCTGCTGCTGCATATGGCCATCGCCGTCGATCCGATGTGGTCGCCTCGTGGCTCCTCTGTGGCTGCAGGTGAGGGGTTAAGGGGGGCTCCTGCCATCTCCACCTCGCTGGATACAAGTGGTTGTTAGTCTTAGCAGTGCACAGTGGTGGCGCGAGTTATGGTTGCTTAGCTTACCATAACGGGGACATTTCTGGGGTTTTACTTGTAACCATGATATTCCTTTAACAATGTTAATTTTCACTGAATTTGATAGGTTTTTATTAGCTCAACTGAACCATAACATCCGTTAACAAAGTTTTTTCACTGAATATATATACATAAGAAATGCATTTCTGGTGCATTGGTGGGACAAAAGGTAAATTAAAAGAAATATGTAATTTTGCCCCTGAGTTACTTAGTGGATATAGTTCAAAAGAAATAGCAGCCTACAGATATAGATGAATAACAGACAGTTTTAATGTGTTTGCTAAATCAATGGCATTATTGTGATTCTTTCTCTCAACAAAGATGCACCAACTACTGCAATTTCTCGACCAATACTTTTTTCCTCCATACTCCCTATATAAATGAGGTAGCCTGGTGTGATGGTTAAGAGCATTTTGCTAAATTGGTTTCTGGGCACAATCATGTGAAGCCTAGATGTAAAAGTCAGGAATATTAGATTGCAAAATCTTCCAAATTAAATCGAAATTTTAAATTACCAGGCAGAAGGATATCCTCGCAAATATGTCATAATTAATACAACAATCTACTGATGAATAGTGGATAAACTACCTGGATGACACAACTGACATTGTGTCAGGAACATCTTAAATTTATGGTCATTCAGAGCTGCAAACATGGCAGATATTCTGGATAATTGCTGACTTTGCAGATATGTTCCATGCATACTTACTATATTCATATTTGGTGGACAAGTGGCGAAAAGTGGTTTGCTGTGGTGGACCCTGTTTTTTCTCTGTCTATTACTGGAGGAGGTGCCTGTGCAGGACTTGTTGCTGTTCAGCATTAAAAACACTCAGAACATGAAGAGTGTGGTGCAGACAAGTGGCAAAAAGTGGTTTGACGTGGTGAACCCTGTTTTTTCTCTTTCTATTACTGAGGCGGTCCCTTTGCAGGTCTTGTCTGCTGTTCAACTTTAACCATGCTCAGTATGCGCATAGCGCGGCGCGGACAAATGTCAAAAAGTGTTTTGCCGTGTTGGATACTGTTTTTTCTCTTTCTATTACTGGAGGTGGAGCCTGTGCAGGACTTGCTGCTGTTCAACTTTAAAAACACTCAGTACACGTGGAGCGCGGCACAGACAAGTGGCGATAGGTTGTTTGCCGTGTTCTGCCGGGAAGGAATGGGGGCTGGGGCTTGCTCATTATTGAACAGCCCTTCCTGGCTTTGTTCCATCAGAGACTTCGGCACTCCTGAAAATCCTTCTTGAAGAATGGAAGTGCAAGCACCTATAGAAAGCTGCACGGCAAAGTAATTCATTATTACTTGAACTGTACATGGCAGTGAACTGAATGTGACTTTGTACTTTTATCACTTGCCCCAATTCTATTCCGAATAGCCTTTTCTCAGTGCCTCTCTCGACTTTGTGGGTGAAGTATTGACTGGTACCGAGCAGGAAGGAGAGCTTGTCAAAGCTAAAAATTTAACTGTTATAAAAATATGTATAATTTGCAAAGAAAAATTATGGCAGACACAACGGACATCACATAACTCCTTGAGTCAGGGGAATCTGCTGCAAAACTTCCCCAAGGGGGACTCATTGACTGGGCTGATTAACAGGGCTTTTAATGGGCTATGCCAACCTGAGACTCCGGGGGGGCGGGCGATTCAAGGGCTAAATAGAACTACCTCTGAGCCAGATAAACAGTGTGCCCCCCTTGAGTCTGCCTGAAAGTACGAGAAAAAAAAGTGCCTGCTCAAGGAGGTGAGCATAAGGGCAAAGGGGACAGAAGCATGCTACGTTCTCTAAGTGACTTAATAAATGGCCCTCTAGTGGCAGAAGAAAGCAGGTTGGGAAAGCGTGAGAATTAGTGTATTCAGAGAGTTTATGAGGGTCTGGATAACACACAAAGCAGTCCAGCGAGTTACCCTTTCACCAATTACTGCTCTGGGAGCTGAGACAGGTTAGGAGGTAAAAGCCCTGAAAGGGTTTGTCCATGACCTGAGTATCAACTCCGACACTACAAGTAAAGGGAAACTTGGGGGGCAAAAGTATTTCCAGACCCGCAATGAATATTCAGAAAGCAATATCTGGAAAAAAAAGGATGTGAGACTTTGTTAGTGGTCGGGCAATCCTGCCAATCCATGGACAAGTACAAGCATCAGGCCTGAGTGGAGAAGGAAGGTCCAAACAGGAGTGGCCAGCAATTTCATCAGCGATCAAAGCCTGATAGCAATGGATCTGCTGGAGGCAGGCACATGTTACCAGAATGGTTTTAACGGAAGGAGATGGGCAGGCGGCTCAGAATGCCCCATTGGAGGATGATTTAATGCTATCTCTTTGACAGAATATCAGATTAGTTGACCAGGCCTGGTAGTGGAGGATGGGGCTGTCCGAGATTTGGGGCCAGTAACCTGCTGCACGGATTGCATTATACCTTAAGGGAACTTGACGATCAAGTGAGGCTAACCGCTCTGGAGATCTCTGCCCTAAACACGTGTTGGGAAATTGAAATAATTCAAACTTCATGCGCCATACCACTGACTGGGGGGTTTGAGACGTCATCATCGTCATTTCTGTCACTCTTGCAATTTGGTAAATGGGATAAGTGTTACATTTAGGTTACTTTGTGTTATATTTTGGAGAGGAGATACATCTGTAGATTTGCGTGTGCACAGAAACATGACTTTGATACATTGGGGGTCATTACGACCCAGGCGGTAACCATGGCGCTAGTTGTGCCATGGTTGCCGCCGGTATTTTACCGATTCCGCCAATGGTAAATGGGAAATTACCACCCCATTCCAAGGTTGGTGGGGCGGTAATTCCCCATTTACCATTGGCCCTTCCCCATTCCCATTTTTGCCCCATAGGGCTCAATGGGAATGGGGAAGGCGGCAATTACAGTACCGCAAATTGCGGTACCATAATTACCTTCAAGGTCCCTTTGCGGGTCCCTACCTTAACGGCTGGTACAGACCAGCCGTTTAGGTCAGGACCCGCAAAGGGACCTCGTAGTAAGGCGTTAAGGGGATAACGGCGCCGCAACCTTTTACGGCACCGTTAACCCCTTAACGCATGGATCGTAATGAGGACCATTGTCACAAGGAGGCCCCCTCCCCACTCAGGTGAAGCAGGCGATCAATATGTGCACGTGGAGTTTAGCTGAATGAATGGTGGCCATGAGAGGCGATCATAATAGGTATAAAATGCACACATAATGGTATTCATGTTTGGGAAGTATTTTTCAAATTTAGTAAAAGATATGAAATATATGAGGTGTGGTTTCTCTGTGTATCATGGTGTAAAGACTAGAGGGGGTACTTGTACTCATGCCCTCTATATGGCAGAGTAGAAGCACAGAGCACCCCAGCCAAGATTATCTATATGGCAAAATGGACGAGCAACCAAGGCTTAAGCTCTCATGAGATGATGCCGGTTCTTAAGTACAGTGTAGTCCCCAAGCCCTGCACAAAGGAATGTCCACACACTATGTTATGTGCTAACACAGTTCTTTATATATAAATAAGGTTCAATATATACATCAATTGATAACACACTTTGTACTCTGGCAATTCTAATATGGCAAATATATACAATGGGCCTCATTCCGACCCTGGCGTTAACCAAGGCGCTATTAGCGCCTTGGTTGATGCCTTTATTTTTCCGACTTCGCCATGGTGAATGGTGTAATTACCGCCCCATTCCAAGGTTGGCGGGGTCGGTAATTCCCCATTCACCAAGGGCCCTTCCCCATTCCAATTTTTGCCCCATAGGGCTCAATGGGAATGGGGAAGGCGCTAATTACGGCACCGTAAATTACGGTGCCGTAATTAGCTCCTAGGTCCCTTTGCGGGTTGGTTTTTTAACGCCTGCAAAAAGCAGGCGTTAAGTACCAACCCGCAAAGGGAACTCGGAATAGGGCGGTAAGGGTTTAACAGCACCAGTCTCGTTAACGGTGACCATTAACCCTTACCGCCCTACTCGGAATGACCCCCAATGTCTATGTGGTACCACACTTAGCTATTGACTCCATTAAAATGTATCCATTGCTGCCAGTTGTAATCACATACAAAGCATATAACAATGTGTGTCAGCATAGATCATGGGAAGGAAGACAAGTTGGATCAAACAATCGCAGATTGGGACTTTAGCTACTAAGACTCAGTTCTGTGTGAGGATCCCCCCACCTGGGCAACCTGTAATAAAGAGCATTAACAAGACCAGTCTATTCATGTTTAAATAGTCTTGTCTACTGATTAAAATGTTCGACTACCCCAATGTACCTGAGTTAGAAGAGTTTCTTTGATGGTTCGTCGACATATCCCTCGAGAATGAACTCCCTTTAAATCAGGAGCCATAGGGCGTCAAGATTCGTCAAAGAACTGTGAACACTGGTGTCGAGACTGCAGCTTTGACCTTCACGGTGCTCCCTGATGATCGTGAGAGGCCGTCCTGGGAAGATGAGGTGTGTGGTGCACCTTGATGCAAAGTGTTCGGTGCCGCAAAGAAGACTCTGTGAAGAACGTAGGCCCGGCAGCAGGGGTCGGGTGTCAGCATCGACGATCAGGACTCAACCATGGCTGGATTTGGTATTTTCACTTGTCAGCGTCTTTGTGGACTTCGGGTGTCAAGAAACCCACTGACAGATTCTCCTAGGTTGTTGATGACCTCGAGTTTCTCCTGCCTGACAAAGCGGTCGATGGTGATGGCAAGGGAGCTCTTTGTTTAACATTTTTTTAGGCAAAAGGTGGAGCTTCATCGAGCAGCACAGAGTCAAGCTGTCCCGCTTCTTGGCAACATGACTCGATGGGCTTTCAGCAGTCATGGAAATCCTCTGAACCCCGGTCGATGGCAGTGGGCTTCGATGTCCTCGATGTCCGGGTGCTTTACTTTGAGATTATCGGTAAACCCTTTCTCAGGTTGACAGCCTTCGGGACTGGCTTCCAGGGTACCTCGATGAAGATCAAATTCTGCACAATGTTCCCTCATAGCTCGGGAGAGGTCTTCTAGCCAGGTCCTCTCTCAGACCAGTCCTCGAAAGACTTGACAGCTTTTAGATTGGGTCAAAGGAAAGCAGCAGCAATTCTTCTTATTCCAGCTGGGCATCTAGGATTGTTAAACGGTAATTATATAGTGCCTCCTTAGTATTTATATTGGCCTAAGCCTATTCGCGCTACACGAAAAACCACGTTGCAAAGTTCTGATTTTTGGGTTAACTTCATCGCCATTTTAAGATTCATCCACCATTTTGATTTTCACTCATGTGTTTTCCGTTCTAAAATGGTGGACTATGTTTTCGATTTGCAGGAAAGCCTTTCGACCTTTGAGTTCTGTTAATGTTTAGGTTGTCCGAGAGCCAACTGTTTAAACTGAGCAAAGAGACCTTACGCTTCATATGAACTGTATTTCAAGTGTTGTCTGCGTTCACAAGCCTCATCCTTTTATAAACATTGGAACAATGAAGAACAAACCTCAAGCGTATGCTTTAGCTGAACTACATTGTGAGGAAACTTGGAATAAGGCTTACCGCGGGGTCCGAGAACATACATCACTATTGTGTCTTCATGGAAATACAAATTTATGTAATCCTTCGCATGATATTGTAAAATCTGTATGCGAACTAGGGACGAACTCTAGACCACACATTTTAACATGAAGAGAGGCTGGACAATATTGTATGAAATGTATAAATATGCTAGTGTTTAGATGTTCAGCACTCTCTCGCCTCTCTTTGTCAACTGGTACACACTGCGAGGGAGCCAGATAACTATCTGTTTTGCTTTGTAAACTGTACTGTAATACAAGATGTGTGAATCTTTTTAGCCTGTGATTTGTGTATTTCCTTTGTGGTACTCAGCCTTGATATTTCTTTGTTCTTTCAGATGGCGCCTGAATAGGGACCCTCAAAATTGATGCCACCTCATTGAAGAGTAGACACGGCTATCGGACCGGGATCAACGGTGAGAAAAAGGGGGCCCCTTTTGGATGAGATGCGACACCTCAACAGTACTGCATGATCCGATCCCTGGACGGTGAGCACGCGGTCCAAGACGGCATCTTGACGAGGGACTATATATCGAGGCGGGCAGTTTTGCCGAAATAACCAACCACAAGGGTCCTTTGTCCTTTGCAATCCGATCAGACCTCCCTTTGTCCTTTGCATCAGGTGAGTCGTGCCCAGATTCCTAAGTATCCTGATATTTGGTTGTAGATTTGTACTGGCGATCACAAACAACGCCAGTTAACACCAGTAATCTGACATGCCTGGGAAATTGTCTGCCTGTTTCAGGGGTTTATTCCGCAGAGACAGAGAAACTTTGGAATTTGGCCGACCGGCAGCACAGGAGGGGTCGCCGGCATGTACTATGTACTGTAAGTACAGCATTGGTAGTATAGTACTCAACGATATTTAGCACAGATAAACTAGACATGCTTCCGAACTTCAGTGGCCAGTCAATGGTAGTTTTGAGATTGAGTTTTTAGAATCCATATCGTTAAAGAAAAAAGCTAGACCTGCAGCATTTGATGTAATACAAAATTGGAAAAAGGAAGCTATGCAGCAATTTAAGAGTAAAGAGAAGCATGCACGTCGCCATATGTCAAATTCAGAAAAGGCATTATTGTATGATCAACGAAAACAGTCTTTTAGAAACATGGATAGGGCTTTTCAACTTGGTATACAGAAAATATATCCGTCTAAAGATTTTCATGCCTCAGATGAGCTAATTGATAAACTCTTAAATGAACGTAGGCCTGGTGCCACTGCACCACCTCCTTATGTATCTAATCCCGCTGTCTTACCTCTTTCTGCTGTCACTCCTCCTCACGTAGCAATTCCTGTTATTCCTGTTGCTCCTCTGCCGCCAGTTATTGCTCCACTTCCTGTTGTTGTTCCTCTGCCTGTACCTTCACCTTTACCGACTGTTACTGTCTTTGTTGCCAGTGATAGTGTCTCCACTACCTGTTGTACAGGATTTGTCTACTCTCTCTTTCCCAAGCGGTTCTGCTCCGCTTGTAGCTGATGAAGGGGCGAGTGCTGAATCTAAAGTTGTAACTCGGAACACAGTTTCCAAAGAAAAGAAGAAAGATTTGAATGTATGGGCTAAGCAATGTATAGAGAAAGGAGAAACATCTACTGTTTTAGCTACACTCCCTAATCTAGAAAGTATTCCCGATCAGAATGTCTTTATTGAGGGGATGGGGATACATTTGGCTGTAATGTGGAATAGATTGACGGACACAGATGTCCCACAAGGGTTAACAGATTTGAATGTTTTAGCTTATTCAAGGGATACTGCGGCGAAAGCATATGAGAATGTCGAGAGTGTTTTTGAGTTCAGAAGGGAGTTAGAACGGTTACAGAATGATGAAATAGATGGTGAGAATTTGGACGCTTTTTATGTGCAGAAATGGTTCCTTCCTCCTTGTAAGTCAACGAGTGAAGAAACACGCGAATTTGCACAATGGATGCACTTAGATGGATTTCAGACATGTCGATATCTCCCGTAGAAGTATATGATGCATTTAGTCAGTATACTCCAGAAATGCGGAGGAAAGTGTTACAGGTAATGGTAGAATACCTACAGGATGAATGTATAAAGAAAAAGGTTTGTTGTCCCGCAGAATTATTGAATATTTATAAGAGAGCTTTTACATCTGATACTGCTTCCGCCACTTTAGCACTCGATTTGGCTCTGTTGCTTAGTAAACGTTCGGATTTGCCTACTTCTCAGCTGCCTATGAGAGAGGTTCCTCCGACATTCGTTCCTAAATTTGATATTCTGGCTTATGTCGCAAACCAATGTGCTTATTGCAGACAAGAGGGTCATTGGCGAGCACAATGCCCGATCCTTCAGCAAAGGTCGAATAACACATATGGTGTCACGGGTAGATGATCCAGAGGCCGCCCTGGAGTAGGGGGTCCTGGTAGAAACCAGTTCGCTCAAAATTCTCAGACATTTTCGCAAGATAATCAGCAACCTAGTGTTGATAGTAGAAATATTTATGATAATCCTTCAACTGCCTATCTTTCTGAAGATCTTGTCTTTGAGGATATATTGTTTTGTTAGGACAGTCCGAAGCAGGGTCTAGAACCAACGCCTATTCCCATTAATCAGAAAGGTCCCCACATTGATATGATGGTGGGGAATAGGAAGCATCTATTTTTGATAGACACAGGAGCACAGAAGTGTTCCATTGATCATTCACGGTTTCCAGACATTCCACTGTCAGGGCAGAATAACGTTTCTGTAGGGTTTTCTGGCATACTAGCAGTTAGTCCGGTTTCTCTGCCGGTACCTATTTCACTGGGGCCATTCACAGATCACTGTCCATTTCTTCTAACAACGAACTGTGGAGAGAATTTGTTGGGGTTGAATCGGTTGAAGGAATTAAATGCGGTAATTCATTGTTCGTCGGATGAAGTCCGTTTGACGATTTCACTTCAGTAATCTTCTGCCTCACAGTTTTTGACTAGACCTTTGCTGCTAGAATTTAGTGCAGTTCCGGTGTGTTTATGGGCGGTTGACGACAATGATGATGGTATTTTTCAAATTCAGCCTGTTAACATTGTTTTGAAACCAGGAGTTAAATTGCCACAAATTCCACAATACAAGATTTCAGTTGATGGTGAGCAAGCTTTGAAGTGTGTAGTTTCCGACTTTGTACACCGTGGAGTAATCGAAGAAATTGTAGGAAGTTTGTGCAATAGACCGATTTTAAAAAAGGGGATAATGCGATTCCGTTCCGTTTCATTATCGATTTGAAACCAGGAGTTAAGTTGCCACGAATTCCACAATACAAGATTTCAGTTGATGGTGAGCAAGCTTTGAAGTGTGTAGTTTCTGACTGTGTACACCGTGAAGTAATCGAAGAAATTGCAGGAAGTTTGTGCAATAGCCCGATTTAAAAAAAGGGGTTAATGCGATTCCGTTCTGTTTCATTATCGATTTGCGCGCTATCAATACGATTGTTGCTCCACAATTTACAATTGTGCCTGATGTAACGATAGTAACAATGATTTCAGCTTCTGCTACTCATTTCATTGTGGTGGATCTTAAGAATGCCTTCTTTAGCATTCCCATACACATGCATAGTAGATATTTGTTTGCGTTCACCCTAGGGGGAAGGTCGTTTACATTCATCCGTGCACCACAAGGGTACACAGAGAGACGGAGCATTTATAATAGGGCTTTGAAAGAGCAGCTCAATACACTTGAGTTGCCTTCTACTTGTACATTGTTGCAATACATCAATGACCTCCTCTTAGCTGCAGACTCATAAAGTGCTTGGAAAGAAGGCACTGTGTTATTGCTTATTCATCTAGCAAAGCATGGGCATAAAGCTTCATTGAAAAAGTTTCAGTATTTTCGAAAGGAGGTCGCCTATTTAGGCTATCAACTGTCAAAGGAGGGAAAAAGATTGACACCTGAACGAATTAAAAGCATTTCTAGCATGTCTGTCCCAAATACACAGAAAGAAGTCAGAGTCTTGATAGGAATGGCTTCTTACTGTAGACAGTGGATCCCAAACTTTTCACTAGTAATAAAACCAATGTTGGCATTGACAAAGAAGGGCATTTCTTTGCCACTACCGTGGAACTTTGAACAACAGAATGCTTTTGATCTGCTCAAGACTGCACTGTGTTCAACACTGGTTTGGGCACACTAAATTATGATAAGGCCTTCAGATTGTATGTGCATGAATGTGATGGATGTGCTTTGGCTGTGTTAACGCAGGAACATGAGGGGAAGAATAGACCGTGCGGTTATTTTTCCTCCACACTTGATCCTGTTGCATGCGCTTTGCCGAGATGTTTGAGAGCTGTCGCTGCTGCTGCATCTGTAAAACAAAGTGAGGGCATGGTTCTAGGGCACACTTTAACCATGGTGGTATCTCACTCTGTAGACGTTCTATTAAATAGAACTCAAACGCACACCTTACTTACGCACGATTAACAAGATATTAACTGATCCTATTTGCACCACATATCCAAATTAAGAGGTGTTGCGTATTGAATCCGGATGAATGGTTACCTCTTCCGCAAGATATAGCTTGCAGTGATGAAATGTCACATGACTGCCTCTATACCACAGAGCAAGAAACTAAAGGCAGGATTGATATAAATGATACGCCTCTGAATGATCCACAAGGGGAGCTGTTTTGCAATGGCTCCTGCTTCAAACTTCCGGATGGTACATCCACTGCTGCTTATGCCATCACTATACTAAGCACGATTGTGGAAACCAAGAGAAATTCGCATAACTCCGCGCATGCCACAGAGATTATCGCACTGACTTGAGCTTGTGAACTTTCTGAAGGGCTTAAAGTGAATATATTTACCGATAGCCAGTATGCCTTTGGGGTGGTCCACAACTTTGGGAGACTATGGGCAGAACGAGGTTTCCTGACCTCACACGGAATGAAAATCCAACATGGCACCTTGATAGTTCGGCTACTCTCAGCACTTGCGCTTCCTACTCAACTATCAATAATGAAGTTCACTGCACATCATAAAGTAACAGATGATGTAGGGAGAGCAAACACTTTTGCTGACAGGATAGCTAAACAGATTGCTACTCAATTATTTTCAGAAATGTATGTTATAAAAGAAACCACAAATACTTGTACAGTAGATAAAGGGATTGACTCGATAAAGCATATTCAAGCTGATGCTGCTCCAGAAGAACTTAAACACTGGGCTGAGGGTTTAGCAAGTTTCGATGAGGGAGGGTGTTGGGTAGACATTTCAAAAGGAAAATGGATGCATATGTCATTGCCATGGTTACAATGGCTCATGGTCCCACTCACATATGTGCTAGGAAAATCTGTAAATTATTAGAATCTGTCTTGTTGAATGTCTACATCTCAAAAACTGCTGAGCGTTTTGTCCAGAGTTGTATGGTTTGCTTTTAGCATAATGCGGGGAAGGGTACAACGACACCGAGGGGTAGTTTTGGTCCACCCTCTGTGCCTTTTGAAGTGATTCATTTCGACTTCATCGAGATGGAGCACTGTTATAACTACAAGTATGTCTTGGTAGTCATTTGTGCCTTTAGCAAGTGGGTTGAAGCCTTCCCTGTGAAAGATGTTACAGCAATGACAACGGCGAAAACCATGCTTAAGGAATATTTTCCTAGGTTTGGTTTGCCAAGGGTCATCTGTTCGGATAATGGTCCACAGTTTATCGCTGCTGTCATCCTGCAAGTATGCACGGGATTACAGATCGATAAACGGTTCCATTCGGCTAGACATGCTCAGAGTGCTGGACTTGTAGAACGCCATAATGGCACCTTGAAGAATAAACTTGCAAAGGTATGTGCCAGCAGTTATTTGAAATGGCCAGACACCTTACCTATACCGCTACTGTCCATGCGAACAACCCCACAGACTGGAACTGGACTCTCCCCCTATGAAATTCTAATGGGGAGACCAGCAAATATTTGGAACGTATCGAGACCCAAAGTGTGGAAAGATGTGGAGCATTTGCTTCTTGCTGAATACTCACCAGTTAACTCAGAACTTGTATTTGATTTATCAACAGGTGCAAGAAGCCCTCCCAGTTAAATACGAGGGGCCAGGTCACAGAATTCGACCCGGTGAATGGGTGCTCATGAAGTCATTTGAGAGAGCATCCAGTCTTGAACCGCGCTGGAGAGGACCGTTTCAGGTCCTGTAACCACACATACTGCTGAACGAGTAGCTGGAAGAAAACACTGGATACATGCTACACACATCAAGAGAATACCTTTCCCTTTGCCACACGACAGAGAAGAAAAGAAGGAAACTACTTGCTCTGTTTCTGGTGATCAATCGGTCTTGAACAACATCAAGGGTATTTCGGAGTCTCTTACTGAGCCTGTGGGGCCTGGGGAGACTGCTGCTTTGTCTCTGAGTTCTTCTTCAGATCTTTCTGCACCATTGAGCAACCTAGCCTCTGTTTCACCACTTCCATCAGGAAGCAACGACACACTGTTTGCAGATCACGCAGTGCCTGGAGTCTTAAGGTATGATCTGCGTCCACGGCACTAGACTTACAGAACAGCACAGCTGTGCCTACAGGAAATGACTGTTGAGCTCGTCCTTTGCCACTTTCACGCTGAAACATAAGTGAGTGGATGGGACCGGCAAGAGCTATCTTCAATTAAGAAAAAATCACGTGGTCAGGAGATCACCAACCAGCAAACTTACGGAGTCTATCGCAGAAATGTTCCAGAGAAGAGCTTTGAGGAACAATGCCTGTCGCTATCTCCACTCGTACGGAGAAACCAATCGATTGTGTGGCTAACAAAGACATTGGACAGAAAAATACATGTTCCGTGAGGACGTACTGTTTTCTCGTAATTATGTTAACTGGTCTGACAGTAGTAATTGTTCTTGGGTTTTGGTACATTGAGGGGGTGCGTCCACTTGAAACTTTGATACCCACTGAGAGTGTTCCCTCTATGTCTCCTCCTTTCGTGCATCTGCACACTCTATCCTCTAGGGATTCCCAACACAGACAGAGTTATCACAACAATACGCTTTTGTTAATCGCAAATGCGACCCATGCGATTTTGAACAGAACTAATTGCTGGATATGTTCACATGTGCCACAACATGGGGAAAAAGAGTTGGGCTGGTATATTCATCCTTTGCCTCTAACTACTGCATGCTATGCCTCTCTATGGGCATTATTCTTTGGTCGTTGGAATGACAGCATCTCAGGGAACTTTGATGTGACTAATTTAAATGAATTTGAAAGGCGAGTCCTGATGCCTCTGGGATGTTCCCTTTTTACAAATAGGAGCAAGCTTAATGTTGCTTCTATTAGGCCTTCCGATAGACTTTCTAGACCTTTCCAATCGCTAATTTCATTCAAGATGGCTCCTGTAGGCAACCGAGATGCCTTGCCTCCTTCCTACACTATCAATCACAGCCCCAACTCTGTTTCCTTCTGCATACGCATACAAAGGAATGGTTCTCAGTCAATGGGTACTTTTGAGGGTTGTACCAATATTTTGAATTTGACTAGTGAGGACAGACCCTTGTATGTAGGTGATACTGTTTATTTCGTTTGTGGCAATGAAGCTTATCCTTGGCTACCTAGGGATTGGCAGGGTACTTGTTATTTGGGTATCTTGCTACCATGAGTATATGTAGCTAGCACCTCTGAGGTCTCTAGGGCTCATCGAAGGCGGGACGAGAACGGTGATACTCCTTCACAAGTCATGGGTGATGTGGCGAAATCCTTTGTGCCATTTTGGGGACAGATCATGAATTCCTAGGATATTAGGAGACTAGCAAGAGTATTGGAGAGAACCATCAACCGGACCACCGATATACTCTACAACATGACGTTAGAACAGAAAGCAATTAGATTAGTGGCTCTACAGAACCGGATGGAGTTAGACGTCATCCTGGTTGAGCGTGGTGGAGTATGTCAATTGGTGGGATCTGCTTTTTGCGTTTTCGTATCTGCCTCCTCCCCTACCATATTCAAGGCAATACAAAATCTGCACGTCCTAAGTACAGAAGTACATGTTGCCGAGGGAAACTGGGATCTTAGTGCTTGGTTCTGGGGCTTATTACGGTCATGGGGATGGAAATTCTTTTCAGTCTTAACCGTTTAAGTGCCATGGGTATTTCTCCCCAGTGCCAGGGCCTTTTTTGGTGATTTCGGTATGTGGCCAATCAACGGCTTGTAACTTTTTTGTTAGACGAGATATCTCGGCCAAATTTGGCTTCCTTTTTTCCCACATGTAGGCGGTCGTAACACGCCCCAGGAATACTAGGTTGCTGTAGGGGGGTGAGAGAAAATAAGCAAAAAGTGAGAACATGTTGGGTTTTTTCAAAAAATGCCAATAAAATGATATACAAAGAAGCCTGTGGTTTTTTCCTTGTAAGAGCTAGGAACAAATGGTTTGCTGTGCTGAGTTCCCCAGTTTCCTGGTTTTCAAGAACAGGTTGAGTGGAAATGGGAAAAAAATATTTTGATGTGGTTATCAACCGTTTTGTGAGAGGTAGGCGATTTTGGCAATTTTTGCCAATTGGACATTCATGGAAGGGTAGGAAAGCCGAATTGGAGGACAGAAAGGCATATGTTTCTGAAAAGTAGACAAAATTCCAAGTTTAGGAAGGGGTGATTTACGTAGGTCAGGCAACAACTAAGTAGGGGAAACTGCCATCGATTGGGGGAAAAGCGGGAAAATGACCGAAAAAAAGGTATGTGTTGGACATGGTTGGCTTGGTACGGCAATGGCTTCTATGAATTTTGAGAAAAGCAATGCTCCAATACATTCCCATGCCTCTTGCAGTTAGGAGGGCACACATTTTTTGTAGTGTTATACAAAACAAGCAATAGCACAAGCCAAACACTGAGCCAGGAGATTAACGCTCACGGCCTGACCAGACGCACTTAGCATGTGTAAATTGGGAAAACCAATGTGGTGAGGAACGGTGAGTATACGTTTTTTGAAAGAGCACAGGAAGATCTTTTCAAGGGTAGGTGACTTGTGTAGGTTACAAAAGTGTATGGTGTCTAAAGCAGCGACTAAATGTAGGTCTCATTTGGGAAATGAAAGGGTTGTGAGACAAAGGCCACCAGCAAATGGGTCAAAACGTTATGAAAACCACACAAACACAACACATGGCCTACCGTCCCACGTTCCCACAGGTGTCCCAATGAAAACGGTACCTCACATGTGTGGGTGCACCTACCTGGCCGCCAAGGGGAAAGCCTAAAACACAAGTAACCCCAAGTTTGTTTTCTGACCGGAATTTGAGACGCTCTGCCGACCGGCGCAACATACAGATATGGGCCTCGGGTGTCCAAGCCACCGGGGAAAACAGCGAACCGCATGCATTTCCGAAAAGAGGACACCCGTGGGAATCCGCAGAGGTATGATATGCCCAAATCGCCCCAGAATTTATTACCCAGACACCCCCGCAAAGTCCAAAATGTGGGGAAAAATACGCATTTTCCGCACATTTCCCTCGGGTCACCCATTGAAACACACCCCCAACAACACATGGCCTACCGTCCCGCGTTCTCACAGGTGTCCCAATGAAAACTCTATGTCACATGTGTGGGTGCACATACCTGGCCGCTAAGGGGAAAGCCCAAAACACAAGGAACCCCAAGTCAGTTTTCTGACTGGAATTTGAGACGCTCTGCCGACCGGCACAACATACAGATATGGGCCTCGGGTGTCCAGGCTACCGGGAAAAACAGGGAACCCCATGCATTTCCAAAAAAGAGGACACCCGTGGGAATCCACAGAGGTATGATATGCCCAAATTGCCCCGGAATGTATTACCCAGACACCCCGCAAATTCCGAAATGTGGGGTAAAAAAACGCATTTTCCGCACATTTTGCTCAGCTCACGCATCGAAACACGCCCTCAACAGCACATGGCCTACCGTCCCGCGTTCCCACAGGTGTCCCGATGAAAACGGTACCTCACATGTGTGGGTGCACCTACCTGGCCGCCAAGGGGAAAGCCTAAAACACAAGTAACCCCAAGTCAGTTTTCTGACTGGAATTTGAGACGCTCTGCCGACCGGCACAACATACATATATGGCCCTCGGGTGTCCAGCCACTGGGGAAAACAGGGAACCCCATGCATTTCTGAAAAGAGGACACCCGTGGGAATCCGTAGAGGTATGATATGCCCAAATCGCCCCAGAATGTATTACCCAGACAACCCCGCAAAGTCCGAAATGTGGGGAAAAAAACGCATTTTCCGCACATTGCGCTCGGCTCAGGCATCGAAACACACCCCCAACAGTACATGGCTTACGGTTCTGCGTTCCCACAGGTGTAATGTTGAAAACGGTACCTCACATGTGTGGGTGCACCTACCTAGCCGCCAAGGGAAAAGCCTAAAACACAAGTAACCCCAAGTCTGTTTTCTGACCGGAATTTGAGACGCTCTGCCAACCGGCACAACATACAGATATGGGCCTCGGGTGTCCAAGCCACAAGGGAAAACAGGAAACCCCATGCATTTCTGAAAAGAGGACACCCGTGGGAATCCTCAGAGGTATGATATGCCCAAATTGCCCCAGAATTTATTACCCAGACACCCCGGCAAAGTCCGAAATGTGGGGAAAAAAACGCAATTTCTGCATATTTCGCTCGGCTCACCCATCGAAACACGCCCCCAACAACACATGGCCTACTGTCCCGCGTTCCCACAGGTTTTCCGATGAAAATGGTACCTCACATGTGTGTGTGCACCTACCTGGCCGCCAAGGGGAAAGCCTAAAACACAGGTAACCCCAATTCTGTTTTCTGACTGGAATTTCAGACACTCTGCCGACCGGCGCAACATACAGATATGGGCCTCGGGTGTCCAAGCCACCGGGGAAAACAGGGAACCCCATGCATTTCCAAAAAGAGGACACCCGTGGGAATCCGCAGAGGTATGATATGCCCAAATCGCCCCAGAATGTATTACCCAGACACCCCCGCAAATTCCGAAATGGGGGGGAAAAAAATGCATTTTCCGCACATTTCGCTCGGCTCACCCATCGAAACACGCCCCGAATAACACATGGCCTACCGTCCCACGTTCCCACAGGTGTACCGATGAAAACGGTACCTCACATGTGTGGGTGCACCTACCTGGCCGCCAAGGGGAAAGCCTAAAACACAAGTAACCCCAAGTCTGTTTTCTGACCAGAATTTGAGACGCTCTGACGACCGGCACAACATACATATATGGGCCTCGGGTGTCCAGCCACTGGGGAAAACAGGGAACCCCATGCATTTCCAAAAAGAAGACACCCGTGGGAATCCGCAGAGCTATGATTTGTGCACATCGCTCCAGAATGTATTACCCAGACACCCTCGCAAAGTCCGAAATGTGGGGGGAAAAAACGCATTTTCGGCACATTTTCCTCGGCTCACCCATCGGAACACGCCCCCAACAACACATGGCCTACTGTCCTGCATTCCCACAGGTGTCCCGATGAAAACGGTATCTCACATGTGTGGGTGCACCTACCTGGCCGCCAAAGGGAAAGCCTAAAACACAAGTAACCCCAAGTCTGTTTTCTGACCGGAATTTGAGACGCTATGCCGACCGGCGCAACATACAGATATGGGCCTCGGGTGTCCAAGCCACCGGGGAAAACAGGGAACCCCATGCATTTCCGAAAAGAGGACACCCGTGGGAATCCGCAAAGGTATGATATGCCCAAATCACCCCAGAATTTATTACCCAGACACCCCCGCAAAGTCCAAAATGTGGGGAAAAAAACGCATTTTCTGCACATTTCCCTCGGGTCACCCATCGAAACACACCCCCAACAACACATGGCCTACCGTCCCGCGTTCTCACAGGTGTCCCAATGAAAACTGTACCTCACATGTGTGGGTGCACATACCTGGCCGCTAAGGGGAAAGCCCAAAACACAAGTAACCCCAAGTCAGTTTTCTTACTGGAATTTGAGACGCTCTGCCGACCGGCACAACATACAGATATGGGCCTCGGGTCTCCAAGCTACTGGGAAAAACAGGGAACCCCATGCATTTCCAAAAAGAGGACACCCGTGGGAATCCGCAGAGGTATGATATGCCCAAATCTCCCCAGAATTTATTACCCAGACACCCCGCAAATTACAAAATGTGGGGTAAAAAAAACGCATTTTCTGCACATTTTGCTCGGCTCACCCGTCGAAACACGCCCCCAACAGCACATGGCCTACCGTTCCATATTCCCACAGGTGTCCCGATGAAAACGGTACCTCACATGTGTGGGTGCACCTACCTGGCCGCGAAGGGGAAAGCCTAAAACCCAAGTAACCCCAAGTCTGTTTTCTGACCGGAATTTGAGACGCTCTGCCAACCGGCACAACATACAGATATGGGCCTCGGGTGTCCAAGCCACCAGGGAAAACAGGGAACCCCATGCATTTCTGAAAAGAGGACACCCGTGGGAATCCTCAGAGGTATGATATGCCCAAATTGCCCCAGAATTTATTACCCAGACACCCCGGCAAAGTCCGAAATGTGGGGAAAAAAACGCAATTTCTGCATATTTCGCTCGGCTCACCCATCGAAACACGCCCCCAACAACACATGGCCTACTGTCCCGCGTTCCCACAGGTTTTCCGATGAAAATGGTACCTCACATGTGTGTGTGCACCTACCTGGCCGCCAAGGGGAAAGCCTAAAACACAGGTAACCCCAATTCTGTTTTCTGACTGGAATTTCAGACACTCTGCCGACCGGCGCAACATACAGATATGGGCCTCGGGTGTCCAAGCCACCGGGGAAAACAGGGAACCCCATGCATTTCCAAAAAGAGGACACCCGTGGGAATCCGCAGAGGTATGATATGCCCAAATCGCCCCAGAATGTATTACCCAGACACCCCCGCAAATTCCGAAATGGGGGGGAAAAAAATGCATTTTCCGCACATTTCGCTCGGCTCACCCATCGAAACACGCCCCGAATAACACATGGCCTACCGTCCCACGTTCCCACAGGTGTACCGATGAAAACGGTACCTCACATGTGTGGGTGCACCTACCTGGCCGCCAAGGGGAAAGCCTAAAACACAAGTAACCCCAAGTCTGTTTTCTGACCAGAATTTGAGACGCTCTGACGACCGGCACAACATACATATATGGGCCTCGGGTGTCCAGCCACTGGGGAAAACAGGGAACCCCATGCATTTCCAAAAAGAAGACACCCGTGGGAATCCGCAGAGCTATGATTTGTGCACATCGCTCCAGAATGTATTACCCAGACACCCTCGCAAAGTCCGAAATGTGGGGGGAAAAAACGCATTTTCGGCACATTTTCCTCGGCTCACCCATCGGAACACGCCCCCAACAACACATGGCCTACTGTCCTGCATTCCCACAGGTGTCCCGATGAAAACGGTATCTCACATGTGTGGGTGCACCTACCTGGCCGCCAAAGGGAAAGCCTAAAACACAAGTAACCCCAAGTCTGTTTTCTGACCGGAATTTGAGACGCTATGCCGACCGGCGCAACATACAGATATGGGCCTCGGGTGTCCAAGCCACCGGGGAAAACAGGGAACCCCATGCATTTCCGAAAAGAGGACACCCGTGGGAATCCGCAAAGGTATGATATGCCCAAATCACCCCAGAATTTATTACCCAGACACCCCCGCAAAGTCCAAAATGTGGGGAAAAAAACGCATTTTCTGCACATTTCCCTCGGGTCACCCATCGAAACACACCCCCAACAACACATGGCCTACCGTCCCGCGTTCTCACAGGTGTCCCAATGAAAACTGTACCTCACATGTGTGGGTGCACATACCTGGCCGCTAAGGGGAAAGCCCAAAACACAAGTAACCCCAAGTCAGTTTTCTTACTGGAATTTGAGACGCTCTGCCGACCGGCACAACATACAGATATGGGCCTCGGGTCTCCAAGCTACTGGGAAAAACAGGGAACCCCATGCATTTCCAAAAAGAGGACACCCGTGGGAATCCGCAGAGGTATGATATGCCCAAATCTCCCCAGAATTTATTACCCAGACACCCCGCAAATTACAAAATGTGGGGTAAAAAAAACGCATTTTCTGCACATTTTGCTCGGCTCACCCGTCGAAACACGCCCCCAACAGCACATGGCCTACCGTTCCATATTCCCACAGGTGTCCCGATGAAAACGGTACCTCACATGTGTGGGTGCACCTACCTGGCCGCGAAGGGGAAAGCCTAAAACCCAAGTAACCCCAAGTCTGTTTTCTGACCGGAATTTGAGACGCTCTGCCAACCGGCACAACATACAGATATGGGCCTCGGGTGTCCAAGCCACCAGGGAAAACAGGGAACCCCATGCATTTCTGAAAAGAGGACACCCGTGGGAATCCTCAGAGGTATGATATGCCCAAATCGCCCCAGAATTTATTACCCAGACACCCCAGCAAAGTCCGAAATGTGGGGAAAAAAACGCATTTTCTGCATATTTCGCTCGGCTCAGCCATTGAAACACGCCCCCAACAGTAGATGGCTTACCGTTCCGCGTTCCCACAGGTGTCATGATGAAAATGGTACCTCACAGGTGTGGGTGCACCTACCTGGCCGCTAAGGGAAAAGCCTAAAACACAAGTAACCCCAAGTCTGTTTTCTGACTGGAATTTCAGACGCTCTGCCGACCGGCGCAACATACAGATATGGGCCTCGGGTGTCCAAGCCACCGGGGAAAACAGAGAACCCCATGCATTTCTGAATAGAGGACACCCGTGGGAATCCACAGAGGTATGATATGCCCAAATCGCCCCAGAATGTATTACCCAGACACCCCCGCAAATTCCGAAATGGGGGGAAAAAATGCATTTTCCGCACATTTCGCTCGGCTCACCCATCGAAACACGCCCCGAATAACACATCGCCTACCGTCCCGCGTTCCCACAGGTGTACCGATGAAAACGGTACCTCACATGTGTGGTTGCACCTACCTGGCCGCCAAGGGGAAAGCCTAAAACACAAGTAACCCTAAGTCTGTTTTCTGACCGGAATTTGAGACGCTCTGCCGACCGGCACAACATACATATATGGGCCTCGGGTGTCCAGCCACTGGGGAAAACAGGGAACCCCATGCATTTCCAAAAAGAGGACACCCGTGGAAATCCGTAGAGGTATGATATGCCCAAATCGCCCCAGAATGTATTACCCAGACAACCCCGCAAAGTCCAAAATGTGGGGAAAAAAACGCATTTTCCGCACATTTCGCTCGGCTCAGCCATCGTAACACCCCCCCAACAGTACATGGCTTACCGTTCCGCCTTCCCACAGGTGTCATGATGAAAACGGTATATCACATGTGTGGGTGCACCTACCTGGCCGCTAAGGGAAAAGCCTAAAACACAAGTAACCCCAAGTCTGTTTTCTGACCGGAATTTGAGACGCTCTGCCGACCGGCACAACATATAGGTATGGGTCTGGGTCTAGGGTGTCCAAGCCACCGGGGAAAACAGGGAACCCCATGCATTTCTGAAAAGAAGACACCCGTGGGAATCCGCAGAGCTATGATTTGTGCACATCGCTCCAGAATTTATTACCCAGACACCCCTGCAAAGTCCGAAATGTGGGGGGAAAAAACGCATTTTCCGCACATTTTGCTCGGCTCACCCATCGAAACACGCCCCCAACAGCACATGGCCTACCGTCCCGTATTCCCACAGGTGTCCCGATGAAAACAGTACCTCACATGTGTGGGTGCACCTACCTGTCCGCCAAGGGGAAAGCCTAAAACCCAAGTAACCCCAAGTCTGTTTTCTGACCGGAATTTGAGACGCTCTGCCAACCGGCACAACATACAGATATGGGCCTCGGGTCTCCAAGCCACCAGGGAAAACAGGGAACCCCATGTATTTCTGAAAAGAGGACACCCGTGGGAATCCTCAGAGGTATGATATGCCCAAATCGCCCCAGAATTTATTACCCAGACACCCCGGCAAAGTCCGAAAAGTGGGTAAAAAAACGCATTTTCTGCATATTTCGCTCGGCTCACCCATCGAAACACGCCCCCCAACAACACATGGCCTACTGTCCCGCGTTCCCACAGGTGTCCTGATGAAAACGGTACCTCACATGTGTGGGTGCGCCTACCTGGCCGCCAAGGTCAAAGCCTAAAACACAAGTAACCCAAAGTCTGTTTTCTGACCGGAATTTGAGACGCTCTTCCGACCGGCACAACATAAAGATATGGGTCTCGGGTGTCCAAGCCACCGGGGAAAACAGGGAACCCCATGCATTTCCGAAAAGAGGACACCCCTGGGAATCCGCGGAGGTATGATATGCCCAAATCGCCCCAGAATGTATTACCCAGACACCCCCGCAAAGTCCAAAATGTGGGAAAAAAACACATTTTCCTCACATTTCGCTCGGCTCACCCATCGAAGCATGCCCCCAACAACACATGGCCTACCGTCCTGCGTTCCCACAGGTGTCCCGATGAAAACGGTACCTCACATGTGTGGTGCACCTACCTGGGCCCGAAGCAATAAGGCTAAACCACTGCTATCCCCCCCAAAGGGTTTGGGGAGACAACATACAGATTTAGGCCTGGGGTGTTGCGGCCACCAGGAAAAACAGGGACTCCCATGCATTTCCGAAATGAAGACACCCGTGGGAATCCGCAGAGGTATGATTTGCGCAATTTGCAACAGAATTTATTACCCAGACACCCCGCAAAGTCTGAAATGTGGGGGAAAAAACGCATTTTCCCAACATTTCACTCGGCTCACCCATCGAAACACGCCCCCAACAACACATGGCCTACTGTCCCGTGTTCCCACAGGTGTCCCGATGAAAACGGTACCTCACGTGTGTGGGTGCACCTACATGGCCGCCAAGGGGAAAGCCTGAAACACAAGTAACCCCAAGTCTGTTTTCTGACCGGAATTTGAGACGCTCCCCCGACCGGCACAACATACAGATATGGGCCTCGGGTGTCCAGCCACCGGGGAAAACAGGGAACCCCATGCATTTCTGAAAAAAGGACACCAGTGGGAATCCGCAGAGGTATGATATGCCTAAATCGCCCCAGAATGTATTACCCAGACACCCCCGCAAAGTCCGAAATGTGGGGAAAAAAACGCATTTTCCGCACATTTTGCTCGGCTCACTCATCGAAACACGCCCCAAACGGCACATGATGGAGGGTGCCCCTGACTGCTGAGGGGTGGGGGGGTGGGAGACATAAGTGGGGGCATGGTGGAGGGTGCCCCACAGTGCTGGGGGGTGGGGGTGCAGGGGGACATGTGTTGGACATGAGAGGGGGCCTGGTGGAGGGTGCCCCTGGATGCTGGGGGGTGGGGGTGATGGGAGACATGAGTGGGGGCCTGGTGGAGGGTGCCCCTGACTGCTGGGGTGTGGGGGTGCAGGGAGACATGAGTTGGACATGAGTGGGGGCCTGGTGGAGGGTGCCCCTGACTGCTGGGGGGTGGGGGGGTGGGAGACATGAGTGGGGGCCCGGTGGAGGGTGCCCCTCAGTGCTGGGGGGTGGGGGTGCAAGGGGACATGAGTGGGGGTCTGCTGGCAGGTACCCCTCAGTGCTGGGTGTGCAAGGGGACATGAGTGGGGGCCTGCTGGCAGGTGCCGCTCAGTGCTGGGGGGTGGGGGTGCAAGGGGACATGAGTGGGGGCCTGCTGGCAGGTGCCCCTCAGTGCTGGGGGTGCAAGGGGACATGAGTGGGGGCCTGTTGGCAGGTGCAACACACTGCTGGGGGGTGGGTGTGCAAGGGGACATGAGTGGGGGCCTGCTGGCAGGTGCCCTGCACTGCTGGGGGGTGGGGGTGTGGGTGCAGGGGGACATGAGTGGGACATGAGTGGGGGCCTGCTGGCAGGTGCCCCGCACTGCTGGGGGGTGGGTGTGCAAGGGGACATGAGTGGGGGCCTGCTGGCAGGTGCCCTGCACTGCTGGGGGGTGGGGGTGCAGGGAGACATGAGTTGGACATGAGTGGGGGCCTGGTGGAGGGTGCCCCTGACTGCTGGGGGGTGGGGGGGGGGTGGGAGACATGAGTGGGGGCCTGGTGGAGGGTGCCCCACAGTGCTGGGGGGTGGGGGTGCAGGGAGACATGAGTTGGACATGAGTGGGGGCCTGTTGGCAGGTGCCCCGCACTGCTGGGGGGTGGGTGTGCAAGGGGACATGAGTGGGGGCCTGCTGGCAGGTGCCCTGCACTGCTGGGGGGAGGGGGTGCAGGGGGACATGAGTGGGGGCCTGCTGGCAGGTGCCCTTCACTGCTGGGGGGTGGGAGTGCAAGGGGACATGAGTGGGGGCCTGCAGGCAGGTGCCCCTGACTGCTGGGGGGTGGGGGTGCTGGGGGACATGAGTGGTGGCCTGCAGGCAGGTGCTCCTGACTGCTGGGGGGTGGGGGTGCAGGGAGACTTGAGTTGGACATGAGTGGGGGCCTGGTGGAGGATGCCCCACAGTGCTGGGGGTGGGAGTGCAGGGAGACATGAGTTGGACATGAGTGGCGGCCTGGTGGAGGGTGCCCCTGGATGCTGAGGGGTGGGGGTGCTGGGAGACATGAGTGGGGGCCTGGTGGAGGGTGCCCCTGACTGCTGGGGGGTGGGGGTGCAGGGAGACATGTGTTGGACATGAGCGGGGGCCTGGTGGAGGGTGCCCCTGACTGATGGGGGGTGGGAGACATGAGTGGGGGCCTGGTGGAGGGTGCCCCTGGATGCTGGGGGGTGGGGGTGCTGGGAGACATGAGTGGGGGCCTGGTGGACGGTGATCCTGGATGCTGGGGGGTGGGGGTGCAGGGAGACATTAGTGGGGGCCTGGTGGAGGGTGCCCCTGACTGCTGAGGGGTCGGGGGTGGGAGACATGAGTGGGGGCCTGGTGGAGGGTGCCCCTGACTGCTGGGGGTTGGGGGTGCAGGGAGACATGAGTTGGACATGAGTGGGGGCCTGGTGGAGGGTGCCCCTGACTGCTGGGGGGTGGGAGTGCAGGGACAGATGAGTTGGACATGAGTGGGGGCCTGGTGGAGGGTGCCCCTGGATGCTGGGGGGTGGGGGTGCTGGGAGACATGAGTGGGGGCCTGGTGGAGGGTGCCCCTGACTGCTGGGGGGTGGGGGTGCAGGGAGACATGAGTTGCACATGAGTGGGGGCCTGGTGGAGGGTGCCCCTGACTGCTGGGGGGTGGGGGGTGCAGGGAGACATGAGTTGGACATGAGTGGGGGCCTGGTGGAGGGTGCCCCTGACTGCTGGGGGGTGGGGAGGTGGGAGACATGAGTGGGGGCCTGGTGGAGAGTGCCCCTGACTGCTGGGGGGTGGGGATGCAGGGGGACATGAGTGGGGGCCTGGTGGAGGGTGCCCCTGGATGCTGGGGGGTGGGGGTGCTGGGAGACATGAGTGGGGGCCTGGTGGAGGGTGCCCCTGGATGCTGGGGGTGGGGGTGCAGGGAGACATGCGCTGGTGGGCAGTAGTGCAAGGTGACATGTGGGTTGGCTGGGGGGCATGGCCATGGTGGATGGGCTGCCTGTGGGACATGTGCAGGGGTGCAGGGTAGTCCCCTGTGGTGTGGGCCGCCTGCAGGGGCCGTGGAGGGTGTAGAGGGACACCTGGGAGGACCCATATGGCCAATTCACGTGTAGTACTTCCCGTCACCCCCGAAATACACGTAGGCTGCTGGATTTGCGTGTGGAACTTCCCGCGCACCCGGAGTACATGTACCCTGCTAAAATCGCGTGTGGAACTTCACGCGCACCCCGAAATACACGTACCCTGCAAATTTGCGTCTGAAACTTCCCGCGCACCTTGGAATACACGTACCCTGCTGAAATCACGTGTGAAACTTCACGTGCACCCCGAAATACACGTACCAAGGACAATCACGTGTGGAACTTCCCGCGCACCCCGAAATACACGTACCCAGGCCAATCGCGTGTGGAACTTCCCGCGCACCCCGAAATACACATGCTATTTTTCACACAGCGGGTGTCCGTGTTTGTCGGTACCCCTTTGCACCTCATTTTTCCTAGAGGGCCACAGTATGGATCATTCATCATAGCTGTATATAGGTGCTTTTTGTTAGCGCACATTTTGGCACACATTTATTTCAGGCGCAGGGACGCTACCGCCTGCTTTCTTGTGGCGGACTTGTTTGGCCCTGTGCGCGTCTTTGCCCATGCGCTGGTTTGCCCTATTCGATTCCATGAATACGAGTTGTAGGCGAGCGTGTGGGCGTTCCGCGCACTTGCCTCCTGTACTTCCCCCGTGATGCCCATATTTTCACGCGTTGTTCCCCATTCCGAGTGTTACGCCCCGTGTTCCGCCTACTTTTGTTATGTGCGCCGCGCTATGTGCGATTTCGCTGTGGCCGTGGCGCACGCCGTTGGATGACCTGTGCGACGGCATGTGCCGCGTACATTTTCAGTGCACATCCAATATTTTTCTCGCGCACGGACTTCCATGAATCGATGTGCGCTGGTTTCCCTGCGATTTTCGCACTTGCACTGCGATTCGCACGTTTTGGCACCTCTGCGCCGGAATTTTCGGCGCACATTAATTCCATGAATCGGCCTGTTAATATTGTCCGGAAGACAAAATGATGACTGTGCCACACAATGAATGAATATCTATGAGAAGTAGTTGAACTTGTATGAGGATAACATGTAGCATGTATAATAACATGGAATGGGTCATGCCTTTAGGAGGGACATGGTAAGTAAAGAGGGGCACAAAGCTCGTGGGTACTCTTAGAACTTTTTTCCCACCAAGTGGCTGCCCATGGCCATGCAAAAACACTGTCCCTTCCCACTCATTACCCACCCCACCCTGACCAAAACACACTGTCCTGGCATCTCAATTTCATATAAGAATAAAGAAGTAAGTTCCCTTAAGCATCGTAACACACATTCAAGTCTCCACACTTGGGGTAGCAGGAACACATTATTGCATTTCGAAAAATATTTAGTCGCTATCTGGGACAAGCGCCTAATTGGCAACTTCTACTAACTCAATTTTTAACTTTCCAATAAATCAATTAAAGATTCCTTTTTTTCCAAAATTGCGATTTCTTTTATTGTTGTTTGTTTTGTGATTTTTGTATTCATCATCAGAAGAAATGTATACAGATTTCATGAACCAGATTATGACCATCTCCTTGGTGGGTCCCTTTCATGAATTAAAATTATGCATGATTGCCTTCAATTTCAACATCACCTCAAATTGCAACAACACCTATACACGTGTTTCAACACCACTTTGGTCGATCCTTAGGCGGGTTTATGAGTTAATTATTTAAGCCGATAAAGTAATCATCATCTAAATCCGTGATGGTGACAGTGCTCACTAGGGAGCCATCTGATATTTCCAAAATCCACAATTCATGTGGTTTCTGGATCTGATTGTCCAGGGATAATCCATTTACGTTGCTGCATGGTAGGACGCAGCAAAATGAATGGGTTATCCCTGGAATATCAGATGAAGAAACCAAATTAATTGAGGAATAAATACTTTGCTCCAGAATGTTTACATCCTTGATTATTTCCTAGTTTAGATTAAATGTGTCTTCAGAGTATTGTGTGATCCCTTCCCAGTTTTCTAAGCCTATGCACAGGTTTCTCTGTGACTGCTTTTTGAGTGCCCAACTTCCATATCCTTGCATTTTCCATAACCTTTCCTGAAATATTTATGACAATTCCTTTTATTTTCAGTTTGCCCTGTTTTAGAGATTGGAGTGGGGGAGGGGGCTGAAGTGGACGGATGGCTTGGGGCTAATCACAATATAGCTGTGCTCCACCGCTCTGTCCATTGGATTTTAGATAGAGGTAAATCAAAATGCTTTCTTGAGGTACTTTTGAGCTCACAGATAACATGGAAGTTCGAGCTCAAATGTTTAAGTCTCCTGACATGGCAGGGAGGCAGACGACAAGTTTATAAAGTCGGACAACAATAATATAAAGGACTTAGAATATGATTCGGAAAATATTTAAAGTATTGGCAGGTAGTTGGTGCTTTAAGTGCTGCCTGTAAGCCAAAACTATTGGCATGGGAAACAAAGCAAGGAAGATGATGGGACATGAAGGAGGACACATATCCTGTGGTTGCTGTTTAGATTTGTAGCCACCATTAACTGCTCATGACCATGCTATTCCCTATGGTCATTCTCAACCAAAATCTGCCCCTCCCAGTGAGAAATACACACCCCACAGTATCTTTTTTTGAGGTAGCTCTGTGCTTTTAACAGGGTATGCTGACCACACTGTTCCTGTGCTGAGCACTCTTCAGAAAGAGAATGGATAATTTGCAGCTATTAATAAGCTCTTGTTGTAATAAAAATGTCTCAACCAAGTGTGCCACTTGATTTATAAACAATACTTTTGTTCTTCCACATTTACTCATTAACTGATTTCCTGTTAATAACAAGAATTGGCAACACCAACAGTTCTTGCTCTCGTATAGGCATTAGCGAAATATTTTATAGGCACTCTCATGTACCGAGGTGATAACACCATTTGCCAAACATTTGCCTCTTATGGCCTTGCAGTAACATTATAGCAGAGCCTTGAAAATGCCTTTCCCATGCCTACAAAAAAGTAAAATGTGTTGGCTTTGCAATACTTGTTGAGTATGCATTTGCAATTGTCAAAGAAATTAATTCACATTTGCAAATACACATTTGACCTTTCACTTTCCTTTAAGTTCTGGCAGACGTTTTTCTAGGAGTGGAGATACATAGAATATTTCCAGATTTATTATACAAAAATCCAGCAGGTGGCAGAAAACCCACGTGACGTGAGGAGAACTTGTGCTGTTCATGTCCCTTTGCTAGTTTGGATCTTTTTGTCTAAGTTTAACATGGGCTTCTCTCGTCGTGTCCCTCACGGCGCAGTAATACACGGCAGCATCACCAGCTTCTGCTCCACGGATAAGAAGGGTGGTGGTCAAGCTTTTCCTGTCAATGACCATCGAAAAGCGTCCTTTGTCTTCAGCAGTGCTGACCCCCCAAATCAAGAGATTTGGGAATCACCCTGGCAGAAACTGATACCAGATCAACATGTTAGAGGTGGTGAAGGTGTGGTTACAAATGATCTCCACGGTGTCTCCTTCTGAAGATTCTGCCATTGAAGGCTGAATAACCTGGTTACTGGTCTCTGCACCTGCTAGAAATAAAACATACAAACATGATCAATATTTATGAGAATTATTGTCATTTGATCATTTCTATAAATGTATTTGGGTATATTTACACAAACACACACGGTTGCATAAATATGTGTAATACATGATATAATAGGTACCTAGGAAAAGAGATGTCAGAACGATAACTGGAATTAAAACCCCATTCAGTTCTGCAAGAAACATGGTTTGCATTTTAGAATGTCGATCGACTGTCACTTAGAATGAAACTACAGATTGTGGAGAAAGCCCCGTGAGGGACTGACTTGTCAGGAGGAACTGCTCCTCCCCTCCTCCACAGCTGTGGGATAAAGTGCCCACAGACACCACAATTCGAGTCTTTCTTCTGACTTCTGCGATTACAATACATTATTTAACCTACACATGAAAACAATTTTGACAGTTTACTGTAGCGTTTTCTCAAAGTTCTGAAATATACACATTGAGAAAAATACTACTTTTCTAAAGCAGAAAATATGTTTGTTTTTCTCTGGCAACTTTACAGGGCTACACTGAAAGCAGCACATTTAGCGCAAGAGAGGGTGGGGTAGGGGGTCTTTGCACTGAGTAGGGTCTCTCGTTAGTTCACAGTGGAGACTTTTGAGTACTGGAATTTGATTAACTAACCTGGAGCAAATCTAGACAAATCGATTTATGACGATGCAAGTGTGTGTGTGTGTGTGTGTGCATTTAAGAGTTACACTAGTGCAGGATGAATTGTGCTCAGATGATGTGTAACCTCACCTAACATACATGCGAACGTTTCTGCACTAGAAAACCTTCACTGTGCACAACTATTCATGTCTGAATGATAGTTTTCTGAGCCGATCTGCTGAAGTAAACTATGAAGATGCACCATTCATTAAAATAAGGATAATCTATGCACATATGTAGCTATATTAGCCACATGTTCTATAGTATTCACATTCATGTAACTAAATTCACAAAGAATGCATGTGAAAGAAAACCAATAATCTTATGACAGCTTTTAGTATTGGCAGATTGTTAGGCAGAATTATATGCAGTACCATTTGGGAACACCACAAACAATTAAGACTACAAGTGACAGTACAAATTCACCTTTGGTACAAGCCTGTACTACGCAGTAAAAGTGGAAGTGATGGCTGAGCAGCCAGACTTATCCCAAGAGCAAGTGAGCAGCATCAATAGTTAGTAAAGGACAGCAATTACTATGATGCAAACAAACACTGACTCAAGGTTTCTGAATAAAAGAATATACATTTATTTACACCTCAGTTGTATAACATCTCACTAAAGTAAAGCAGTTGAAAAATCACACTCTTAATACAACACACCACTCCCAATAGTTTCCAGACAAGTTAAGCTCACAATAAGAAGTGGGAGAAAAATGGCACACTAGTAATTAAAAAGGGAGGGAAAGACAAAGTTAGGCAGAAATTGAGCAGCACCACCAGGTAAGTAAGCAGGGCAATCTAGAAAGAGGAACTACAGTGATGTAATCAAATCAAATAGGCTTAGGGCCAAAGTCAATAGGACAAAAGTCTTTTGCACAAGATCACACAGTTCAGGGTAGTTTGCGGTTAAGTCTTTGCCAAGAGTTCCGGACGAAGTTGGTCGGCAGAAAAGTTAGTTTAAAGAGTAGAGAAGGACAAGCCCTCGGATTGGCAAAAGGTTTCACACACCTTCACCGCGGCTGGACGAAACGAACAACTGGATCTGCAAATTACCTTTAAATGGAGAAGAAGCTGAAGCTGAGGTGGACGTTCCTGGCAGTTCCTGCAGGCTCACGGTTCCTGAAGCGACTGTCGGACTGACACGAAGTAGGAAGACTGGAGGGTCTTGCAGTGCCCAGGGAAGAAACCAGCAGCAGAGCAAAATAACAAATAAAAGGTGCGCTCCTTAAAACCCAAGCAGGGTCCGACCTTCCTGGCTATCCGGCCCAATGTAGCTCTGTACAGTGAATCCACCAGAGGAGGGAGTCCTGGCTTGCAGTTTGGGAAAACTGGTTGGTCTCATCAGCTCAGGGGAAGAAGATTCCGGGAGGATCTTCTCTGTTGTTGAAGTTCGAGGACTCAGACCTGCAGCAGGGCTTCACCGGGCGGTTCAGTCGTGGAAGGGGTCCTCTTCCGTCAGCTCCTAATCGGTTCTTTCGTTCCAGTGGCGACTCTGCCTTTCCAGACCCAGAGACCTGCTTTTTATGCAGTTTTCCCCCATTCACACAGCCTGGCTGTCAATCACACAGAAGGGTGGCTGTGCTGGCTGGACAGTCACCTAGCCAATCAAACAGGAGTGTGACTTGGGTTTCCAAGGGAACCCATGGCAGGGGTCCTAAAACCGCTCCCTCACATCCTGCCTACCCAGACTTTCAGCTACCAAAGGAGGGCTTCTGTGTAGAAGCCTGTGAAGAGACGGTGAACAAAGGAACCAAACATGGTTTGGCATGCAGAGAAAAACATGAGAAAGACATTTTCAAAAAGAAATGGCGAATAAACCCAGCCGGAACCGTATAAAAACTTATATGGTCTAGCGGGTTTAAGTTCGAAGCTACCAAGATAGCCTAAAACATAACCAAGGTTATTTAAGATAACCGCAGTAGGAAAAATAGGGTAGTTACCACTGCCACCAGCCAAGTCTTGCTGAAAAGGGAGCAAAACAATGCTCCAAGAGAAACAGAAAAAAAGGGATAAGTATTAACCCTGTCCAGTACTCCATATAAGATGGTTTGTACTGGGTCTGTGGATTTAAAAAGACTAATAAAGTCAATGGCCACTTTACATGTTCTGGGAGACAGTAGTCAGTCTCAGAAAATGGAGTCTGAGTTGGGAAGTCTAAAAGACAACCCTGTGTCACTGCACTGAAGGTGCTGTGTAACACATAGTAAAAAGATGATGGAGTAGGTGAGGCTCCACAGTCTATGAACACAAAAATGTTAAACACACACAGCAAAACACATGTAAGAGTGGGAAAAAAGGGCTCACATTCTTACCAGGTGAAAAAAAAAATCCTAGAAATCCAGCAAAGTTGCTGAGGCAATCAGTAGGTAAGGGAAATTAGCCATTCCTAAGAATTCTCCCTAAAACTCGCCCCTCGCCCCCCAGACTAAGCGACAGGAGGATTTAATCCACTCCTGGATGAATCTCTACCTCTAGTCAGTTAAAAACATCCTAGAGAGACCATCAGCATTTTGGTGTTGACATCCTGCTCTGTGCTCAATGGTGAAAGCAAACCCTTGCAGGCAGATTGACCATCTCAGAAGTTTTGGGTCCTCCCCTTTCATTTGCATTAACCATCTCAAGGGTTGGTGGTCTGTCTGAATCACAAAAGTAGATCCATACAAGTATGGTCTAAACTTCTTCAGAGACCACACAATGGCAAAACATTCAAACTCTATGGTTGCCCACCTTGTTTCTGGTTCCTTCAGTTTCCTACTGATGAAGCAAATGGGGTGCGCCCTACCTTTCTCATCCAATTGACTAAGGACAGCAGCTATACCTGTATTGGAGGCATCTGTCTGCACAATGAAGGGTTGGTGATAATCAGGAGCTCTTAGGACTGGAGCTTGAGAAAGGGCTTTCTTCAGGTTTTCAAAGGCTTGAGTGCACTGCTCATTCCATGTAACCTTTTTAGGGAATTTTGGAGAGGAGATTACATTCAAGGGAGAAGCTATGGTCCCATAGTTAGCTATGACATCCCTGTAGTACCCAGTGAGGCCTAGGAAAGCTCTCACTTGGGTTTGAGTAGTAGGGGTGGCCCAGTTTTGCACAGCTTGTACTTTGCAGGGCAATGGCCTTATTTCACCTCCTCCTACCTCATGACCATGGTAGACCACTTTGCTCTGACCAATTTGACATTTGCTTGCCTTTATGGTCAGATGGGCCTGCTCAAGAGCCTGCAAAACATATCCTAAGTGATCAATATGTTCTTTCCATGTAGGGCTGAACACTGCAATGTCATCCAAGTATGCCATGCAGAAGTCCTCCATCCCATTCAGAACTTGATTGACCATCCTTTGGAATGTAGCAGGTGCATTCTTTAGTCCAAAAGGCATAACCTTAAACTGGTAGAGGCCTGCTGTGGTTGAGAATGCAGTTTTCGCCTTGGCATGGTCTGTCAGGGCTATTTGCCAATAGCCTGACGTCAGATCAAATGTACTGAGGTACTTGGCTGAACCAAGTCTATCCACTAGTTCATCTGTCCTTGGCAAAGGGTGGGCATCAGTCTTAGTGACTGCATTTAGAGCTCTGCAGTCCACACGGAATCTCAACTCCTTTGATCCTGCCTTTGGTACTAGAACAACTGGACTAGACAATGGACTTGTAGAGGGCTCTATAACCCCGAGATCAAGCATCTTGTTGACCTCTCCTTTGATGTGGGATCTCACATGTTCTGACATTCTGTAACCTCTACTTTTCACAGGTAGACTGTCACCAGTGAGAATATCATGCTGACCCCAAGGGGTCAAGCCTGATGATAGTGAAAACAGGGAGGCAAACTGATTTAACAGAACTTTCCACTCCTCCTGTTGTTCAGAAGTCAGTTGAGAAGAGAGATTGACTCCTTCTATTTTCTCAACCAAAGGTTGGCCTCTGAGGAGGTCAGGTAGAGGTTCACTCTCCTCCTCCTCTTGAGCTGAAGCCAGAAGCAAAGCTCCCACTTATGTGGGGCCAACTGCAGGAACCAGAGTCTGTTGGCAAGGGGCACTACAATACTTTTGCAGTCCTCAGGGGTAGACTCTGTGGGTTCACTGTCGAAGAGGCCATCTTCCCAGCTTAACCTGTGTTATCCAACTTCTTGCCCATCAAGTTGGTTAGCAGCCCGTTGTCGAAGACCTTCAAGAGTAGGACACTCTCTTTGTCCTCTGCTGAATTCTGCCCTGTTGGGCCCACCTTCTGCAGTAAAGACCGCAACTCAGGATGGTCAACAGGGTCAAGATCTCCAACCAAAACCGTGTCTTCTTCCAGATCTGATTCTTCAGAAACTGGCTCAACCACTACCAGATCTGATTCTTCAGAAACTGGCTCAACCACACAAGGTTGCACCTTACACTCTGCCTCAGCAGGTGGAGGGATCAAAGGGGTGATCTTGTACAATCTCGGGGATGTCCTTATTGGTAGCACAGGGGTGACGTCTGTCTTTTTCCTTGAGGTCTGCAGGATTGTTTAGCGTGTTTTGGGAGCACAGAGCACAGCACCACTGCACAGGATCAATGTATATCATGTTTTTTGAAGTGCAGCGCCAATGCATGGGTTTGATGCATTGATATAATGTGGTACAGCAAGACATGTGTTATTGAGCATTTTTTTTTATGCAGCGCCACTGCATGGTTTTAATGCAATTGCTTCAAGCTATGTCTTGCCAGTGCAACATATGGATATGTAAATGAAGACAGGCTACACAGGTTAAAAACAAACCATTTTCTCATTTAAAAGTGCATTTTATTTTTTATATTCAAAATGCACAAATTTTGTTTTCTTTTCATCTGAAATGCCTATGTTGCAAGAGACACATTTGAAGATTAATGAACTAATGTAATTAACCGTACTAACATGATTCTAACTTCTTAATAATATAATGTGTTCTACACTGCAAAATGAGGCAGGCTGAAACTCATTTCAGACTGTGTGCAGATTTTTTTTTTTCTTCTGGTTTTTCTGTGCTGCTTTGTCCACAGTATTTTGCAGGAAGCAAGGATTCGAATAGCAGGAAATCAGTTTTGTTACAGTTGCTTACTGTAAAAGATTTCTATTGTGCGCAGAGGGTGGATAGGGCATGATAGAATTTCATTGGTTAGGATCCTTTGGTAGGAGGTAACCAGAGTTTTCTTGTATAATCTCGGGGAAGATGCTAGGAGAGGACATCTTGACACAGCTCGGAGAAGGACGGGGTTGATAGCTGGGGATGCCTGATTCCTAAAGCAGATTCAATACTGCTACGGAGACTGGGATTTCCAGTCAACAAGCCCCAGTTTGAACGACAGCAAATGCTTGCTCTTGCTGGGTGAACCCCTCCAGAAGGCGACCAGCGAAAGAAGTTACATGCTGAATAAGCCTGGTAATTATCTCGCTGAAGTGTGGGAGCTGTGCGTATGTTTGCGAAAATATCCAGTCAGAGTAGGAGAGGAGATTCCTGTGTTTTAACCACATGTTAATGTTGCAAATTGAATTCTTGTTCCTCGCCACTCTCCTTTCATTGTGTTACAGATAATGTTGTTACTGTGAGCTTTCCATTTATTTCTGTAAAAAAAAAAAGTATGCCCGTGTTGAAATGTTTTATAATACAAAAAAATTATCTGAAAGTAGGCGGGAAGTGTGTTTCATTTTATCTTGTCCTTTGTGCATCTATCGTTATAACACTGGGAATTGTTGGGTATTTTGTGGATATTTTTCGGCTTTGCGGTATTTTATTACCGCCAAAATACCCTTAGCAATAATCACTCTCCGTATTCATATTGGGTCACACATAACAATAATACATTGCATTATTTCAGAATTCAGACCTATTTAGATGATGTGCGCGGTAATTTGCATGGTTGGTTGGTATAGTGGTTGGTTTATTTGTGGCCCCAATATCCAACATCCCTTGTTTTTTATCTAGATTGTTCTTGATCACTAGAGAGACCTCAGGCCTACATTTTAGAGATACCACATTTTCAGTGTTAGTGTTGTGTGCCACCATGGGCTATTGTGGTATTTTTGTGGTCATTTCCACTACCTTATATACGGTAGGGAACTATGTCCAGAGAGTCTCTCTTCCCGTTGGCTCATGTACCTCCAACAGGCTATGCTACAAACAGTCACTCACAACTGTCCATACTGAATAGAATCATGCACACATCTGTTTTAAAATGACAATTGCACTGTTTAAAAATCTATCCACGTTTAAACCTTTCCCCATGCAAAATGAAAGAGAGAAATAATACACACTAGCTATCTGTTTTCAAATATTTTTGTATTATAGACATTTCTTTTAAACACAGTTTAACTTTTTTTACAGAAATAAATGAAATGGTACAACATTATTTGTGATAAAATGAACAGAGAGCTGCGAGAATATATTCAATTGGTAACATTAAATATGCTGATAAGAGACTTAGGGCCTCATTACGACCCTGGCGGAGGACCATGGTGCTATTAGCTAAGCTGCCAACTCCGACCTTGGCGGGGCGGTAAGTCCCCAATCCCCATTTTACCCTTCCCCATTCCCATTCTTGCCCCATAGGGCATAATGGGAGTGGGGAAGGCGTTAATTACGCCACCGTAAATTACGGTGGCGTAATTAACTCCATGGTCCCTTACCGCCATGGATTTTACCGCCTGCAAAAAGCAGGCGTTAAAATCGCCATGGCGGTAAGGGACCTCGTAGTCAGGCGGAAGGGGTCGGCGCCAGGGTCGTAATGAGGCCCTTAGACTCCCTTTAATACACTGACTGAACAGTTTCGCACACTTTTGCACAGCTCCCACTCGTTTCTATAATTACCTTATCTGTTCAGCATGAGTTTTCTTCGGCTATTCTCTTTCTGAATTTGGCTCCCTTGAAAATCAACCCCAGTGAGAACAAGCGTCCAATCAGAATCAATCATGTCATCTCCTCCCTCACTACACAATGGCTCGCTTATACAGTGGCAATTGTAACAAACTGATTTCCTGTTCCTTCGAGCTCTTTGCTTCCTGTAGTTATGTGGACAAAGCAGCAGAGAAAAAAAAATGAATGTGCGTTTAAAAGTTCACTTTCAGAGTAGGCCTAATTCTGCAGTGGAGACACATTTTTATTAGTGGGTTATGTTAAATGAAAATTTATTAGTCAGGTTAGTTATTAATAAGGTTAGTTATTAATTTTCAAATGTGTCTCTTGCAACATAGGCATTTCAGGTGAAAAATAGTGTGCATTTTGAATGTGCACATGTGTGCTTTTAACTGTAAAAATAGATTTGCATCTTATATGTAAAAATCGTTTTTGACTGAATAGCCTGTCTTTACTTATATGTCCATGTTACTCTGGCAACACATATAGCAATGCACCACACCCATGTGGTGGTGCTGCATCAAAAAAATGCTACCTGTGCAGTAGTGCTGTATTCTGTGCTGTAACACGCCAAATATCCTTACAGAATATGGGAAGATCTTTGCACAGTGCAATTGTCATTTTTAAAAGTTGCTAAAAGATAAGACATGGCAGTAGCTGTGTACACATGAATCCATTCAGTATATGAGTGTGTGTGTGTTTTCTGAATGGAACAAATAATAACAAGATGAAATAGCCAGCTGCCGAAGGTCTATGAGTCGGCAGGAAGAGAGGCCCTGGACATAGCTCACCAAACGTAAATAAGTTGGTGATAAATACCACATATAGCTTGCTGTCGTAGATAAGTCAGTGAGAACAGCCCATGGTGGCACTCTAATTGGAAATGTGGTATTTCTGAAATGCGAACCTGAGGTCTCTCTAGTGATCACACGAACAAACTAAACAAAAATAAGGGGTTCTGAATATTGTGGCCACATATATAAAACAAAGGATTTATGCTCACCCATAAATACCACCAATAGCGCATACCAACATAATGTATACCATTAAATGTATCAGTGTGCTGAAATAATGTATGTATACTATAGTACTATATACCAAATCTAATCTGAATGCAAAGAGTGATTATTACTGAATTATTTTCATTTTGGCGGTAAGAAAATACCGCTAGCCCCCAGATCTATACTAAATACCCCACATATTTATGGTGCTTTGCAGGCCGGGAAAGTGATCACAGAGCACCTACTGGGCGTGGCAAGTGTGTCTCACACTGCCATCTGTACATTTAGGGAACCCATTTTATAATAGTGTGTTACTAAAAACGAATTTCAGAATGTCACAAAGGGAAACCACATTCTCAGACCTAGTGCAATATTTAGAGGCAAAGTTGTTTGCACATGGGACGTGGTCATCGAACACTACCTTGGAATGGCATGACCGCATTCAGGGTGAGGTGCAGAAAGAAAAACTAGACAATATTTTTGCAGAAGGCAGCATAATTCAGTTCTGCCTTACAAGGTTATTGAATGCAGCCGATAAAACTGCATAGAAAGACTGTTTAATACGGCTATGCGCCAAGATCTGGTTTATTTTGAATAGGTCACTGCGAATGCAAGAAAATGATAACCTGCTAATTAACAGGTTAAAGACTGATTTAGATGGGGCAAGCAAAAAAGAGGAGATTTTAAGAGCAGAATTGGATGTATGCCAAAAAGACATGAAATTAAAATGCAGAGACTTTGATGCTCAGTTGTCCAAAAGCAAGAAACAATTTGAGGACAGTGTGCAAGAATTGGTACTCTTAAAAGCCTTAGTGGACCACATTAGACAGGATAAAGATGAGATTGTTTCAGAAATGCAGATTTTACAAAAAGAACATTTTGAAAATGAAAGTGATCTCCAAGGTGCAGAGCAAGAAATGGTTAAAATTATTCAAGAAAAAGACAAGAGAAACAAAGAATTCAATGAATGCCAAATGCAAATGTGCGACATGCAGGAGGTAATAAATAAAATGAGTGATGAAAACAACTATTTGAAAAATGAAGCACTCAGGCTCCTTAAAAAGTGCAAAGACTTAGAACAACAAATGTGCATTTCCAGGTCACAGGAGAGGCGGCAGGGTACTACATTCAATGGAGTGGAGATGAATTCTAGTTCTGCCCAAAGAGCTAGTGCTCCAGTGACTGGGCCGGTGACTGAACTTGGTTGCAGCGCCCTTGGGGGATTTGATACTCCCATTGGGGGCAGCCACCAATCCCATACACCTGAAACCAGGATTGAATCACAAAGTGGTGCAATTCCATGTATTGCAACAAGTAGCCCCATAAAGATAATGAAATCCATTAAAGCCCTGATCAAACCATTTAAAAAAGGAGGGGAATGCTGCATTGAGGATCACTTAGAAACGGTTCATGACATTTTTAAAGCACTCCAGATACCTAAGGAACAGTACAGACAATATTTTCATTTAACTTTAGATGCCCCGACGGCCAGCATCATAAGGGGATTAAATGAACAGCAGAATATGACATGGGTGGAGTTTGAAAAGGAAATTCGGCGTCATTTTTCTCCTTTTCAGTCATTGCAGGAGGCAAAGAAAGTCGCTTACACAATCACTGCTGGGCCTAACACATCCCCTCGCCAATTTTTACAGGACTTAAAAAGGGCATTTTCTCGCTTTGATGTATCTTTTGACCCCAATTCCAATGAGTTTAAAACTGCCTACTTCTATGGGCTACAGAAAGACATCATATCACAATTGGTCCGTGAATTTGACCGTGACAAGTCCCTTGAATGGATTGTACATCAAAGCACAAAACTATATGAGGTACTCTATTGTCAGGGTAGAGAAAGTGATAAAATGAAAGATATTAGACCTAAATCTAAAGAACCCTCAGCCACAGTGATGGAAATCAGGTCAGCCAAAATGTCCCTTGAGTCTGCTCAAAGTCCAGGCAAAAATAATTTGGCACCTGAACAAAGGGTTAATCAACAAAGGTCATCACGCTCTGCACCAATGTTCCATTCACATGATCCTAGTAATAGGGAGAGCTACATCAGCCCTAGGTATTTAGGGGATAGACCCCGGGCAGGATATCGGCCTGATATTTCAGGTATGAATAATAACCAAAGACAAAATCAAGATCAAAGAAATGAGGGTCCCTACCAGACATTGGGGACATAGAGCAGATTTGATCCCAATGCCATGATATATGGTAATCAGGATAGACCCTGATATGTGGATCGATTTGCTGATAATGGGAATCAACATAGGGGTCAGTACCCACAACATGAGAGACAGGACATGAGACAGAAAATGAATTATACTCCACGTCAGTACAATGATTCCCCACCAGGGGACTACAACCAAAGGATGAGTGCACCCCGCTCCTCTCCACAAATGAATCAAGAGTTCAGGAACCATCCCAATAGAAATCACTCACCTGAGAGGTATCAGAATAGATCCAGTCAGGGGGAAAACAACCAATATCGACCTAGGCCACAGAAAGAGGATTCTAGAGAGATGGAAAGGTTCCAGTGCCTCGAGGCCCAAGTGAAAATGTTAGCTGAGCAAATAGGGAAGCTCTATACAGCGCAAAAACAACCATCCAAAGAGGGGGCTGATGGCCATAGCAATGACCGGGGGGCTTCTTCTGAAAAGTGACTAAGTACTCATGATACCTACAACGCTGAAAAGACAGATTGCCCTAATGTAATTTTGCATAATGACTCTGATATGCCTAATGATGTAAAAGTGAAAGCACCAATGAATGAACATGTAATAGAAAGTGCAAATAATTCTTAAAGAGAGGTACGGTTTAACCTAGAGCTAAATCAAACATTGGAGATTTGTACAATTGAAATAAGAAAACCTGAAACTCCAAGAGAACAAAGAGACAGATTTAAGAAAAATGACTCATGCATGGGGAATACCAGTGAACAGGGAGTAAGTGGGGATGCTATAGCTCCTTCCCTGGACAGTCAAAACGGTGAACAAACACAGACAAAAAAAGGAAATACTCAAAAGGAGGGTACAAATCAATCACCTGAAGAATTCCTTGAGCCACATATTTTTGAAGAAACTGAAAGGGCTGGTAAAACACTAAGGGGGTAATTCATAGAATTCAGCGCACAAGTGGCGCACGCGGCTGGCGACAGTGTGCGCGTGCGAATCCCTGCGCCAGCCGCGTGCGCTAAAATCCATTTCCGCGCACAGCGTATTCATGGATTCCAGCCACCAAAACCAGCTGTGGCGCACAGAGGCGCAGCGACCCTGCAGCAGCGCCAGTTACGCCCCCAAGAACGCCTCTCGCGCAGGGAAAAGCCATCAATATACCCAATCCAGCGCAAAGGGCTGCACTAACCCTGTACCAGCACAGCAAGCGGGCTACGTGTATCACTGGGGTGCGTGGGAAGTACCTCACGCGATTGGCCCCGTGCGAGCAGGGTACGCGTATTTCAGGGGTGCGCGGGAAGTTCCACACGCGATTTCATCATGGTACGTGTATTTCAGGGGTGCGCGGGAATTTCCACACGCGATTGGGCCCGTGCGAGCAGGGTACGCGTATCTCAGGGGTGCGCGGGAAGTTCCACATGCGATTGCATCAGGGTACGTGTATTTCGGGGTGCGCGTGAAGTTCCACACGCGATATCAGCAGGGTACGTGTATTTCAGGGTGCAGGGGAAGTTACACATGCGATTTCCGCAGGGTCCGTGTATTTCAGGGGTGCGCGTGAAGTTCCACACGCGATATCAGCAGGGTACGTGTATTTCAGGGTGCAGGGGAAGTTACACACGCGATTTCAGCAGGGTACGTGTATTTCAGGGGTGCGCGGGAATTTCCACACACGATTGGGCCCGTGCGAGCAGGGTACGCATATCTCAGGGGTGCGCGGGAAGTTCCACACGCGATTCCATCAGGGTACGTGTATTTCGGAGTGCGGGGGAAGTTTCACACGCTAAATCAGCAGGGTACGTGTATTCCAGGGGTGCGCGGGAAGTTCCACACGCGATTCCATCAGGGTACGTGTATTACAGGGGTGCGCGGGAATTTCCACACGCGATTGGGCCCGTGCGAGCAGGGTACGCGTATCTCAGGGGTGCGCGGGAAGTTCCACATGCGATTCCATCAGGGTACGTGTATTTCGGGGTGCGCGTGAAGTTCCACACGCGATATCAGCAGGGTACGTGTATTTCAGGGTGCAGGGGAAGTTACACACGCGATTTCAGCAGGGTACGTGTATTTCAGGGGTGCACGGGAATTTCCACACGCGATTGGGCCCGTGCGAGCAGGGTACGCGTATCTCAGGGGTGCGCGGGAAGTTCCACACGCGATTCCATCAGGGTACGTGTATTTCGGGGTGCGGGGGAAGTTTCACACGCGATATCAGCAGGGTACGTGTATTCCAGGGGTGTGCGGGAAGTTCGACATGCGATTCCATCAGGGTACGTGTATTTCGGGGTGCGCGTGAAGTTCCACACGCGATATCAGCAGGGTACTTGTATTTCAGGGGTGCGCGGGAATTTCCACACGCGATTGGGCCCGTGCGAGCAGGGTACGCGTATCTCAGGGGTGCGCGTGAAGTTCCACACGCGATATCAGCAGGGTACTTGTATTTCAGGGGTGCGCGGGAATTTCTACACGCGATTGGGCCTGTGCGAGCAGGGTACGCGTATCTCAGGGGTGCGCGGGAAGTTCCACACGCGATTCCATCAGGGTACGTGTATTACAGGGGTGCGCGGGGAGCACCACACGTGAATTGCACGTGTGGGTCCTCCCAGGTGTTCCCTCTACACCCTCCACGGACCCTGCAGGTGGCTCACACCACAGGGGCCTAACCTGCACATGTCCTGCAGGCACCCCATCCACCATGGCCATGCCCCCCAGCCAACCCACATGTCAACTTGCACTACTGCCCACCAACGCATGTCCCCCTGCACCCCCAGCCACCAGGGGCACCCTCCACAGGCCCCCACCCATGTCTCCCACCACCCCCACCCCCCAGCCACCAGGGGCAGCCTCCACCAGGCCCCCACCCATGTCTCCCAGCACCCCCACCCCCCAGCAGTGCAGGGGCACCCACCACCAGGCCCCCACCCATGTCTCCCACCACCCCCACCCCCAGCCACCAGGGGCAGCCTCCACCAGGCCCCCACCCATGTCTCCCAGCACCCCCACCCCCCAGCACTGTGGGGCACCTGCCAGCAGGCCCCCACCCATGTCCAACTCATGTTCCCCACCCCCCCACCCCCCAGCACTGTGGGGCACCTGCCAGCAGGCCCCCACCCATGTCCAACTCATGTCCCCCACCCCCCCACCCCTCAGCACTGTGGGGCACCTGCCAGCAGGCCCCCACCCATGTCCAACTCATGTCACCCCCCCCCACCCCCCAGCACTGTGGGGCACCTGCCAGCAGGCCCCCACCCATGTCCAACTCATGTTCCCCACCCCCCCCACCCCCAGCACTGTGGGGCACCTGCCAGCAGGCCCCCACCCATGTCCAACTCATGTTCCCCACCCCCACACCCCCCAGCACTGTGGGGCACCTGCCAGCAGGCCCCCACCCATGTCCAACTCATGTCTCCCACCACCCCCACCACCCAGCACTGTGGGGCACCTGCCAGCAGGCCCCCACCCATGTCCAACTCATGTCTCCCACCACCCCCCACCCCCCAGCACTGTGGGGCACCCACCAACAGGCCCCCACCCATGTCCCATCCATGCCCCCCTGCACCTGGGTCCACCCAATCCCCAATCATGTCCGTAATGGCCATCCTCCCCTGCCAAAAAGCCCAACCAACTATCACATCCACCCACATATCAAAGGCAATGGGCCTCATTAGGACCCAGGCGGTAAGGGGTTTACGGCGGCGTAAACAGCGCCGACCCTTACCGCCTGATTCCGAGGTCCCTTAGCGCCATGGAGGTTTTAACACCTGCTTTTAGCATGTGTTAAAATCCATGGCGCTAAGGGACCTTGTTGTTAATTACGCCACCGTAATTTACGGTGGCGTAATTAACGCCTTCCCCACTCCCATTATGCCCTATGGGGCAAAAATGGGAATGGGGAAGGGTAAATGGGTAAATGGGGACTTACCGCCCCACTCACTGTGGAATGGGGCGGTAAGTCCGCCAACCACCATGGCGTAAACGTAGTTTACGCCATGGTGGTAAAGGTATGACCCAGGCGGTAACTTACCGCCTGGGTCCTAATGAGGCCCCATGACATGTTACACACCCAATGTAAATAATGCAAATGAACACATGTCTGTCACACACAATGGCTGCAAGTGAATGTTAAAACACCCAACATGACATGCATGAAAGCAATGAGATGATACGACACATTGAAGGATGAAAATAAAAATGTATTTAAAATCAACTTGAATGGAAATGAAATGAGAAAAACCACAAAGCAAAACAACCAAAAGAAGAAGAATGTCCATGAAAAAAATCAAAAACACACAGCACAATCCAGAAAAATGGTGTCCAAAGTCACAGTCTGAAAAGAAATCCAAGTGTAAATGATAAACAAAAACCATTGCTCCATGGGGATGAAAAAAATCCAAAAAATAGAAAAATCCATTGAAGAACAATTTACAAGATAATCCCGGGTCCATGAGCCCAACCAAATGAAACCTAACTATGACAACTAACTAAAAACTGAACTACATACAAAAATGTGGCGCATTGTCCAATCGCAACCAAATAAAAAATAAAATAAAGGAAACCTAACACTAACTATATAACTATATACAAAGGCGGAGGGCAAGTCCAGCGGCTCACTCCGTGGTGTTCCGGGCCAGGGCATCATCGAACACCTGTTCGATGTCCCGGAGGTGGTCCTGTTCCATGTCCCTGAGGGTCCGCAGGGACGACGCCGTCTCCTCCTCCAACCTCCTGCGGATTGCCTCGAGGCACTCGGCCCGCCTCAGGGCCCTCCGCATGGAGTTCTCCGCCCTGACCATTGTGAGCCGCGCCTCTTCCGCCCGCCGCCGCTCCGCACCTATCTGATGGCCCAACCGCTGCCACACGGAAGACACTTCCCGTCCTGGGTCCTCCTGCCCTCCGGCCGATGCCTGCCCCTCCGATGTTGATGGCCCCGAGCCATGATGCCTCCCACGTTGACTCCGCTGCTGCCTCCGACGCCACTGCCTCTGCCAGCACGACGGCATCCAGGTTGATGGAATCCACCGACGCCGTTGTGCATGTGCCCTGCCTGATGATGCCGGCACATCCTCCATCTGCTGGGGTACAGTTGCTGTGGTGTCCACCCCTGCTGGACCTCTGACTCCCGACTGTGGCAGGGATGGGATCCCCACCGAGCTGGCTGCATTGGTCAGGGCAGGTCCACAGGGGGCCCTGGTGGCATCTGGGCCGAAAGACGGCAAGGAGAACGACTGGCGTATAGTCTCCACAGAGGAGGAGAGGGCCGCCAGATTGGCCGACACATGCAGGAAACCCCCGAACATGGACGATCCCAATTGGGCCACGTCGGCACGGTGCTCTTCGTGATGACGTGCGTGCTCCTCCTGGGAAGCACCCACGGCATCACGAATCACAGCCGTGCGCATCGCGACCCCAATCAGGACCTTCTCCATACGGCCAGGGGTCCCCTCGTCCGCAGGTGGAGGGGAGTCAGATGACATGGACATCCCCTCTACCTGCGGACTGGCCTGGGACGGGGCATCCCTGCTGGTGCATGGTGGTGCACCCACAGGGTCAGGGACAGCGACATGCACAGGCCCCTCCACGGTGACCTGTGCTGCCTCCTGCCCCTGCCCCTGGACTGCACCACTTGCACCAGCAGGGATGCCCCCAACAGGCCCCATGTGCGCCTCAGTGGCGGCCTCCTCCTCCTCTGTGGAAACCACCAACCTGGATGGCTCCTCACCGTCTTCCGCCGTAGCAGGCCCCTGTGGGGGCTCACCCACCCCTTCCGCTGCAGCCGTGGGGGCATCCCCGCCGCCTTGCTCCACAGCGCCGTCTCCGCCCTCTTCTTCACTAGCCGCTGCGTAGAGGGAGACATAGAACACAAGCATCAGGGTACTGTACAATGGTCCCCTAGACAGGAAGCAATAGCAGATGAGTGCCACTGTCAAAGTACACTTCCATCATGTCCCTCCACAACACATGTGTCAGTCAGGCAAAACACACACAGTGACAGTCATGGTGCATGCCATGGACATTTCCATACATGTCCAATGGACTCTCGAAACATACAATGTAATGGAACTCACATACATCATGGGTCATGCCTATCACATGCACACACTTCACCTCAGTCACATCCATCTGGACCCGTACACCCCAATCACAGTGGATACAAGGATGACTAGGCTGCATCAGTGAATCTGTTCATTGTCACAGACATGTGTCATGCATCCATGGCATTCACAAGTCACAGACACGCAGGTCAGGCACACAGACATGGATACCATATATGTACCTGGCATCAGCACCCATCCCTCACCCCCACCCATGTCCAGGAACAGAGACTGCCATGCTCTCATGTGTACAATCTGCATAGGGCTCCCCATGTCGCATTTAAACACATGCAACAACCGTGCGGTTCACACATTACTGGTCGCACATGCATTACCATGATGTCCCTGCACACATACATGCGTACATGGCCTATGTCACACATACAGGCAAGTATCAGACAACCAGCACACTGCAACATGCCCTGTCTCACACAGCAATGCTTGGCCACTTACCGCTCAACTCCAGACGGGTCTCCCTCTCAAGGACCTGGGCGTGGAGCGCTGGGTGTACGCGTTCCAGGACCCTCATCTGGATGGAACTCATGCGGCCCCGGCCCCCCTCCACGAGGCGCCGGGCCTTTATGAGGGTCCTGGACCTCAAGTCTTCCCAGCGCTTCTTGACCTTCTGGATGGTGCGGGTTGCCACCCCCTCCGCGTTGATGGCAACCACACAGTCGGCCCAGATCCTCTCCCGTCCTTCCTTGTTGGCGCGGGACGATCCGAAGAGGGCATCATACTGCCCCAGGACTTGCTCCACCAGGACACCAACTTCGGTGGCAGTGAAGCTGGTGCCCCTCTGCCCGGGGGTTGCCACTGGTGCCAGATGTGGATGTGCCCGACATGGCAACCCCAGGGGCAGGAGTGGGTGGGCAACTGGGTCCTGGGGCTGGGCTGTGGAGCGATGTTATCCGAGTCGGGAGTCTTCTGTTCCAGCAGGGGTGACACAGCAACTGGACCCCTGCAGATGGCTGATGTGCAGGCACCAAATGGCAGGGCACGGTGGCAGCAGGCAGGCAGGCAGCAGCAGATGGCATGTGGGAGGCTGCTCGGGGCACTGGGGGGCAGTAATTCGGCCTTCTGGGCAGGAGCGTGGTCTTCCGTGTGTTTTCACGTGGCCAGCTTGATACGGAGTGATTTGGCACGTGAAAATCCTGCACGTCAGCGTGAAAATCGAGGAAAGGCCTTTAGCGCGTAAGCGCGTCAGCACGCGTACGCGATTTCATTGGAACAAAGGCCCTTACAGCGTAAGCGCGTCTGTGACGTTTTGCGCACGGGCGTTGCCCTGGCAGGGCTTGGAGATACCGCGTGCCTTTACACTGTTCTGTATGTGCTTTTCGTGCGGTGCGTGTGTTTTCCATCCGTTGGGGTTCACATGCTATTACTTCACAGCGGGTGTTGGCTACGCGTTCTTCTACACGCAAGGCAGACGGTGAGTGGTACCCCGCTCCCCCAGGCCCGATCGCGTGAAAAAGTTCACGCGAACGCCTGAAATACACGTAGCCCGCTCCCCCAGGCTCGATCGCGTGAAAAAGTTCACGCGAAACCCTGCAATACACGTAGCCCGCTCCCCCAGGCCCGATCGCGTGGAAAAGTTCACACAAACCCCTGAAATACACGTAGCCCGCTCCCCCGGGCCCGATCGCGTGAAAAAGTTCACGCGAACCCCTGAAATACACGTAGCCCTCTCCCCCGGGCCCGATCGCGTGAAAAAGTTCACGCGAACCCCTGAAATACACGGAGCCCGCTCCCTCGGGCCCGATCGCGTGAAAAAGTTCACGCGAACCCCTGAAATACACGTAGCCCGCTCCCCCGGGCCCGATCGCGTGAAAAAGTTCACGCGAACCCCTGAAATACACGTAGCCCGCTCCCCCGGGCCCGATCGCGTGAAAAAGTTCACGCAAACCCCTAGAATACACGTAGCCCGCTCCCCCAGGCCCGATCGCGTGAAAAAGTTCACGCGAACCCCTGGAAAACACGTAGCCCGCTCCCCCAGGGCCGATCGCGTGAAAAAGTTCACGCCGTAGCCCGCTCCCCCAGGCCTGATCGCGTGAAAAAGTTCACGCGAACCCCTGGAATACACGTAGCCCGCTCCCCCAGGCCCGATCGCGTGAAAAAGTTCACGCGAACCCCTGGAATACACGTAGCCCGCTCCCCCAGGGTCGATCGCGTGAAAAAGTTCACGCGAACCCCTGAAATACACGTAGCCCGCTCCCCCAGGGCAGATCGCGTGAAAAAGTTCACGCGAACCCCTGCAATACACGTAGCCCGCTCCCCCAGGGCCGATCGCGTGAAAAAGTTCACGCGAACCCCTGCAATACACGTAGCCTGCTCCCCCAGGCCAGATCGCGTGTGTGACTTCCCGCGCACCCCCGGAATACACGTACCCCGCTCAATCGCGTGTGTAACTTCCCGCGCAACCCCAAAATACACGTGCCCCGCTCGCACAGGCACAATTGCTGTATGTTGCCACTTTTGTAATGCGCAGGGACGCTACCGCCTGCCTTCGTGTGGCGGACGTGTTTCGGCTTGTGCGTGTCTTTGGCTGTGCGTGGCTTTGCCCTATTCGATTCCATGAATACGTGTGGTTCGGTTGCGTGTGGGCATTCCGTCTGCTTCCCTGCAGTACATCCCCAGTTACGCCCTTATTTTCGCGTGTTGTTCCCCATTCTGCGCGTTACGCCCCGTGTTCCGCCCACTTTCTAGTGTATGCGCAGAGGTTGTGCGCTTTCACTGTGCGCGTCGCGCACGTCTTTCGGGATGTTGCAGTGACGTGTGCGCCATGCACGGGTTTGGCGCACATCCCGAGGAAAACACGCGCAGGGACTTCCATGAATCGCTTGCGCCTGTTTTTTTCCGCTTGCGCCTGCTTGCGCCTGCTTGCGCGAAGATTTTCGGCGCACGTTTGTTCCATGAATCGGCCCCTAAATGATCACAAATGCACAGAATTAAACAATGACAAATTACTAAATGATGTTGTTACACATGTTCAGTTGGAAAGTTGTAATGTGGTCCCTAATGATACCCAGATGGGTGGGCGAACAGTGGCCACACTTCAAAAAACCACTGAACATGGAGAAATGCATAAAGTCTCTCGTGCAGAAATGGGTAAAAAGGTAGGAAAAATGTTTTTCCATTTACCAATGTGCTTAGCCAAAAGTGAAAAAGGCCTGAGAAAGGTGAGCCCTGAAATCAGTAAGAATTCACACTTCTTATGTGTATTAGAGGAAGTTGAGGACAGATATTATGCACCCATCACTGTAGAAGAAAAATGCCAAACATTTGCTATGATTGACACTGGTGCACAGGCCACAATTATGTCCAAGGAGCTGGTAAAGAGTATCAATGAAGGGAGACCCCCACAGAATCAGATCACAGTGAAGGAAAATCAAGGTCCAGTGCATAACTTTAATGGGGAGGAGGTGCCCATCATAGGTGTAACTGAGGTTGACATAAAAATAGGAAAGCACAGAATGAAACAAGAGGTATTGATCACATCTATTTGTGAAATTTCATTTCTGATGGGGACAGATTGCCTGAAAAGATTGTCTCCTCTCATAGATGGGGTGAATGGAGTGCTGTGGTCCTTAACCAAAAAACCATTGAGACCTAAGAAACTAAAATCACAAAACAGCAACATAAATGAATGTCACACCGTTGCCAAAACAAATGATGCTGTGGAGGTATATCTCCAGAATAGTCAAGACAAAATGCAGAGCGACAATGAAAAACTACCTGTACAAATATACTCGGACCCAAGGAAAAATTGGCAGACTGCCATAGATGAGCACACATTACGTTTTTATTTAAAAGAGAAAATAATCAAACAGAATATTGCTCCTAAAACAGATTCAGAAAAACACATTACCACTCTTGCTGAAATACACATGGAAGATGAGCAACCATGGGTTCATGTTGGTATACATGACTGTTTTAAAACAATAAAAGCCACTTTAGCGCTTGAACAGGAGAGGAGCTTCATTAATGAGAAATTGTTGCAAAAGGTATTGGAGAGGGAAGAGATTCCGAAATTTAGGATTAAAAACCAATATGTTTCTGGGTTGGACAGTCCAGACTTTGAAAACCGAATTGCAGGCAGATGCATGCTTAAAATTAGCATTGGGCAGAAAACAATTTACCATAATGTATGGATAGTGAGTGGAGTACAAAATGACTTTTACATGGGCAATGACATCATGCACAGAATGTGTATGGTGTTAGATTTCCTTAATCAAAAAATATGGGCGCGCCTAGGTGGGCCCGCACCTGAATTTGAAGACAAAAGAAGGGCTTGTCATTGTGCACAACTGGTTCCTTATGCAATCGAATTACAAATGAGGAAAGATACTATTATTCCTGCATTTACAAAACAGTTTGCAATAACACTGAAATGCAAAAATGGACAGCAGATGAAAGACTCAGATGCATTTATATGCCTGAATGAATCCATAAAACAGCAAGGCCTGGATTATGAATACATTCCATTGTTAGATATTGGTGAAGGATCTGTAAAATATATGGTAAATAATAAAGGTTTACAGGATATTCATTTAGAGGAAAACTCCCCATTAGGAATGGCCATACAAAAATCACATTATGCGGCAGATTTAAATAACATGGTGATTGGAAATATCCCTGAAAAGTATGTAGATGCCAAGGGTGAGTTGCCAGAACACCTGGACTCTCAGCCCAAAGGAATATTTAAAATTAATTCTGTCTATCCTTATGATTCAAATGAGACAGTGTGCTGCCATCAAGAGGATCGCATAACATTTAATTTAAATGAAAATAAAACAGAAAATCAGCCCATTGAAGTGGAAGCTGATATGCCAAAATATTTAAAAGTGGCAGCTTTACAAAAAGACACAGCCACACAGTTAGAGGAAAGCGCTGAGATTCCCTTACCAGAAGATTTTCCAGAATTTTCCAAAATGGTAGAAGAACAGATCTCCTTAGCGGATGCGTGTGACAACGATGAGGATAGGAACAAACTGAGAAAGATATTTATGGAAATAAAGATGTATTTGCAAAAGATGCTTATGATTGCGGTTTAACTGATTTACATGTGGCCACACTTCCGGAAGGGTGTAGCAGAAGTCCAGTATTTGTACGCCAGTATAGACTACAGATTACCGCTGGCATGTTTAGAATCATTAGCAGAGATTATAAAGAATTTGGAAGCTCGGGGAATCATCAGGCCCATTCATAGCACATCCAATACACCTATTTTAGGTGTGTTAAAGCCAAATGGTCAATGGCGGATATGTACAGAGTTAAATAAAAGAGTGCCAGTATCCAGATGGCCACTGCCATTCATTGATCAGGGCCTAGCTCAGGTACATGGTTCAAAAGTGTTTGCCACATTAGATCTCACCTCTGGATATTGGTGCGTGCCATTGGCGGAGGAGATACAGAATTTATTTTCCTTTACATTTGACAGGACTCAATACGCCTGGCTTAGAGCTCCGTTCGGGTACATCAATAGTGGGAGTGAATTTGGCATATTTTTGAGAAAGGCCATGCCAGATGCAGCGGAAAGAGGAACCATAGGTTATGTGGATGATGTCCTGATAAAAAATGAAAGCCTGAAAAGCCATTTTGATGAAATAAGACATGTGCTTGGCCAATTGCAGAAAGCAGGCGCCAAAGTGTCTTTACAAAAAGCACAATGGTGCAAGAAAAAAGTGAACTTTCTAGGCCATGAAGTGACTGAACATGGACTAAATCCACAAAAGAAGAAAATAGAGGCCATACAAAAACTAAAGGACCCTAAAAATGTGAAAGGGGTAAAAAGTTTATTAGGGATGACAGGCTATAACAGAAAGTTAATTGAAAATTATGCTGAAATCACTCAACCATTGACTAAACTGCTTAAACTGAATACACCCTGGATATGGGAAAAAGAGCAGTCTGAGGCAGTGGCTAAATTGAAGGAATGTCTTACAAAGGCACCATGTTTAGCATACCCCATAAAGGATAGGGATTTCTTTATAGAAATAGGGTTCTCTGAACATTGTATGTCAGCAGTGTTATCACAAAAACATGATGTGAATCACAAAACCATTGCATATGCAAGTAAAGCATTTTCCAAAGTTGAAATGAAATTCAATGAATGTGAAAAGGCTCTATTAACCACTGTGTGGGCGCTACAACTTTTCCGCCCTATTGTTCAGGGAGAAAAGGTGATTATTGAAACAAATCATCAACCTTTGCAGTTTATAGAGAGTAAAAGAATTAGGTCAGGTAATCTAGCGCAGTCCAGAATCACTTCATGGACGCTGGCATTACAAGGTTTTCTTGTAGAAGTGAGATATGGACAAAATAAAAAGAGCCCAATTGCTCAAGGGTTAGCTGACTTACATGACTGTGCAGCTGAACAAGTATCAAACGAAATGGAAGTGGAACCTAGTTTGCAGGAATTTGAACAATCACCACACAAAGCTTTTGATGAAAAAACATGCAAGGATCTGCCAACTGTATATGTGGATGGTTGTGCTTTTCACATTGAAAATGACAGTAATAAACAATTAGTGTCAGGAATAGGGAATGTCTGGTTGAAATGTGAAGGCGTCCCCAGTGTAGGGATGAGGATTGGAGCTAGAAGCAGTCAAGTGGCGGAATTGGCGGCCATTTATAAAGCAATTGCTACTGCAGTTGATAATAAATTCAGTGAAATTGTCCTGGTGACTGATTCTGACTATGCACGAAATAGCTTTGTGGAGTATTTACCTGGCTGGAAAGCGAGAGGCATGGTTACATACAACAAAAAGCCACTTAAACATGGAAAAATGATACAAGCCATAGACAAATTGGTGTCAGAAAATGATTTGACAATATACTGGAGAAAAATGTGTGGGCATTTAAAAATACCCGGAGAGGATAAGGAGGGAATGATAAGGCAGACACCTGGCTAAAATTGGGGCTGTGATGGGAGAATTGCTACCTATAGATGATTTACTGGGTGAAATACAAATTGATGCAATAACATAAAACGAGTTAGACTGCAGGATGGACTCATGATTAGAGAGTCCATAACAGGACAAATACAGTGGGTGGTACCCCTTTCATTCAGAGGGCTAATGCTACAACATGCACATGATGCAATAACTGCAGGCCACAGAGGTTCACAAAAAACATTGGCAATACTAAAAGATTATGTTTACTGGCCACATATGTCCCAAGATGTGGAATTATATGTTTACTGTTGGTTTTGATGGCAATCAGATCAACTCCTGCCAAAGCAACAGGTATTAGTCCACATGAAGTCTTAACAGGTAGGAAAATGGTGTTACCACAACACCTACTATACAGAACACATGAGCAGACACTTGTGAGTGCATCCACAGTTTATGACATTGATGAATTGAGGAAGCATTTGCAACATGCATTTGCTTTTGTGCAGAGAAATCTAGAAAGGGCTGCTGACAGTGCAAAGTCATACTACGATTAAAGAACATCAGTGAGAGAATACAGTGTAGGGGATCAGGTGTATAGGTTTCATTTTGGAAAAAGTAAACAGAAAAATTCTAAATTTCTAGCAGCCTGGATGGGGCCATTTCGAATTATAGATAAGGTTTCTCCTGTAGTTTATAAAATTTTAAAGACTGAAGGTGAAATAGTAACTGAACAGTTTGTGCATGTAAATCAGATTAAGCCATGTCATCCCAGACACGAGATCAGGCAGCTTGAGCATGTAGAAACAGATAAAGTCCCTTGAACATAAAAAGTTGGAGTGATTATGTCTAGTCAGAAGGCAGTGACAGAGAAGTAAAAAAAAAAAGATGGTTGAAATAGTACATAAACACTGTAATATATGTAAATATATATAAAGTATAAATAATATAAAAAGTATAAATAAAAAAATATATAATGGAAGCTCATGGTCGGTGTGCAGAATGAAAATGCATTAAACATTGAATGTTGTTTTATGTATGCTTGTTCTCTATAACCTGTGTTTAATTTCAGAAGGCGAAAGAAAAAGAGCGAAATATTTTACAGAGCGTGTTTTATTTTGGCAAAAGGGTGAAATTGGTATTGTGCTATATACTTAATCTGTTTCTTTTTTATTTGATTTAGAATATTAACATATTTGTACCGGAGGTCACGGGAGACGATGGAGTCCTGGAGTCCCCTGGATGAAGACCAAAAGATGCCTGCCTCCGGGTGGAGGTGAAGACAAAATAACCGGAATGCCAAAGAAAAGATGACTTCTATAGAAAAGGATCCAAGAGTACCAAGATGAAAGAGTACCCGAATGAACCAAAAGAGGCAGACAAGTGTCCTGGCATATGGAGTTCCACGTATTTATTATTTTAATTAATTGTTTTAATCTGTTATGTTAATTATTTGTTTTAGTTAGTTGTTTTATTTTATTATTTTCAATTGACTTCAAGTATAAAATTGAAACACTGGACTATGGACACTTCCATTGGGAAGGCAAATGTAGAACATTTTATAAGAATTGATGAATTCAGATGAATTTTAATATTATGTTGATTGAACAGTGATTTGTCAATTTTCATCTTCACAACAAGAATGCTAATTGTATTGGATTGTTACATTTTGAAAAGAAGAAAAGAAGCAGGTTGTTTTTTTAAAATTGGCTTGGATCGTAGCCAAGTTCGAAAAAAAAAAGGAGGGTATATGTAGGATTGTTTAGCGTGTTTTGGGAGCACAGAGCGCAGCACCACTGCACAGGATCAATGTATAGCATGTTTTTTGAAGTGCAGCGCCACTGCATGGGTTTGATGCATTGATATAATGTGGTACAGCAAGACAAGTGTTATTGACCTTTTTTATTTATGCAGCGCCACTGCATGGGTTTAATGCAATTGCTTCAAGCTATGTCTTGCCAGTGCAACATATGGATATGTAAATGAAGACAGGCTACACAGGTTAAAAACAAACCATTTTCTCATTTAAAAGCGCATTTTATTTTTCATATTCAAAATGCACACAATTTTTTTTTCTTTTCATCTGAAATGCCTATGTTGCAAGAGACACATTTGAAGATTAATGAACTAATATAATTAACCGTACTAACATGATTCTAACTTCTTAATAATATAATGTGTTCTACACTGCAAAATGAGGCAGGCTGAAACTCATTTCAGACTGTGTGCAGATTTTTTTTTTTTCTTCTGGTTTTTCTGTGCTGCTTTGTCCACAGTATTTTGCAGGAAGCAAGGATTCGAATAGCAGGAAATCAGTTTTGTTACAGTTGCTTACTGTAAAAGATTTCTATTGTGCGCAGAGGGTGGATAGGGCATGATAAAATTTCATTGGTTAGGATCATTTGGTAGGAGGTAACCAGAGTTTTCTTGTATAATCTCGGGGAAGAACCTAGGAGAGGACATCTTGACACAGCTCGGAGAAGGACGGGGTTGATAGCTGGGGATGCCTGATTCCTAAAGCAGATTCAATACTGCTAGAGAGACTGGGATTTCCAGTCAACAAGCCCCAGTTTGAGCGACAGCAAATGCTTTTCCTTGCTGGGTGAACCCCTCCAGAAGGCGACCAGCCAAAGAAGTTACATGCTGAATAAGCCTGGTAATTATCTCGCTGAAGTGTGGGAGCTGTGCGTATGTGTGCGAAAATATCCGGTCAGAGTAGGAGAGGAGATTCCTGGGTTTTAACTACATGTTAATGTTGCAAATTGAATTCTTGTTCCTCACCACTCTCCTTTCATTGTGTTACAGATAATGTTGTTACTGTGAGCTTTCCATTTATTTCTGTAAAAAAAAAAAGTAAGCCCGTGTTGAAATGCAAGTTTTATAATACAAAAAAGTTACCTGAAAGTAGGCGGGAAGTGTGTTTCATTTTATCTTGTCCTTTGTGCATCTATCATTATAACACTGGGAATATGGGAAGATCTTTGCACAGTGCAATTGTCATTTTTAAAAGTTTCTAAAAGATAAGACATGGCAGTATCTGTGTACACATGAATCCATTCAGTATATGAGTGTGTGTGTGTTTTCTGAATGGAACATAATAATAACAAGATGAAATAGCCGGCTGCCGAAGGTCTATGAGTCGGCAGGAAGAGAGGCCCTGGACATAGCTCACCAAACGTAAATAAGTTGGTGATACATACCACATATAGCTTGCTGTCGTAGATAAGTCAGTGAGAACAGCCCATGGTGGCACTTCAATTGGAAATGTGGTGTTTCTGAAATGCAAGCCTGAGGTCTCTCTAGTGAACACACGAACAAACTAAACAAAAATAAGGGGTTCTGAATATTGTGGCCACATATATAAAACAAAGGATTTATGCTCACCCATAAATACCACCAATAACGCATACCAACATAATGTATACCTCTAAATGTATCAGTGTGCTGAAATAATTTATGTATACTATAGTACTATGTACCAAATCTAATCTGAATGCAAAGAGTGATTATTACTGAATTATTTTCATTTTGGCGGTAATAAAATACCGCTAGGCCCCAGATCTATACTAAATACCCTACAGGTCTTGGGTTTCCCCTTTGCCTCTTTCTTCCTAGAAATAGCAGTGAGCAACTCATGTGGAGTGGGAGTGACAGTTTCCTCTATCAACTCCTCTGGAGAGCCTCTCAAAGGTCCTCTCCCTTGTAGGCCTAGTGAGCTCCTGTCTCCTCTTACTGGGAGGCCTGGGGGTGCTGGGCACAACTCTAAGTGTTTTCAGGTCATTACCCAACAGAACTCTCCCAGGCACTTCACTCTGCACACTAACAGGTATTTTGACAGTCATATCATTACAATGGATGAGAGCTGGTAACTGGGGAAGCATTTGCACAGGGCCTCCAGCTAACTTGGTGAGGCATTTGGGTGCCTTAGTAACATCATCCACCTTGAAAAATGATTCATCCACAACAGTTATGCTGGGTCCAGTGTCTCTGATGGCAGGGTTCTCCTTGCCATTCACAAGAACACTATATTTATAATACCCTTTAGTATTATCTGCGTTGGAATTATAGACATCTAAATTCTGTTGTTCCCACAAGCCCAGGGACACTAAAGAAACACTAGCTGAGACTGTCATGGGTTCATCAGCCAGTAGGTGAAAGTTTCCACTTGCCATAGGTACTTCTTCCTCTGGGGAGAAGGAGACAGTGTGGAGCTCTGAAGGTTTACCCTTATATCTGGGATCACCTTTCGCATGGTCAGTTGACCCACAAACATAACATTTCCCAAAGGTTTAGATGAATGGGGTTTGTTCTAACCTCCCTCCGGTTTGGGTCCAGATGGTGCACTAGCCTGATTTGGTTTCCCTTGTGGTTTACCCTTATGTTGCTGTTTGTGGCCCTCTTTTGGATGGGAGGTATTAGAATTCTCCTTGTTATCTTTCTTTGGCTGCGTTCCTTCATCCTTGTTCTGAGTTTCCCCAGAATCCTTGTGAGTAGCCCTGTTGGCAATCCACAAGTCAGCAGCCTTAGCTAAATTCTTTGGATCGATCTCCTTAGAATCAGCCAAGTGTTGTCTGAGCTCAGGAGTGCAGGCATCATAAATTGACTCCAACATAAAAAGATTTCTCATACCTTCATAAGTGTTCACTCTGTAACCCTTAACCCAACCATCTAAGTTTTTCAAAGATTCACATGCCCAGGTAGCCCAAGGGGTACCATCATGCTTTTTGGGGGTCCTAAAGCTCTTAAGGTACTGGGTTGGGGTTTTCCCAAATCTAACAATTAAAGCTACCTTCACACACTCATAATCCATCCTATCCACCTCCCCCAACTCCATCACACCATCAGATGCAACAGTGGGTAGCCTATAAGACCCTGAATGCCTTGGTTATATTCAAACATTGCCAACCAATCCAAAATATCACGCTTAACCTCATACATACCCGCAATGACTTTAGGCATACAGGGTCTCTTAGGACTGGAAGACCAAGAAGATTCTGGGAGAGAAGCATTTTCAAGAGCTAACCTTTTCATTTCTAGTTCATGATTCAACTCCATCTCTCTGAGTTTAAGTTCTTGGTGTTTTTGTTCAGTTTGAGCATTGAAACGTTTGAATTCCAATTCAAGCCTCATCTTATCTAGAGCAATGAATTCAGGACAGAGTGTAGGACCTTATGGGGTCCCAGTGGACAAAGGTTGAGGTTGCTGGGCAGACAAGGGAGCAGTGAGGCCTACATTTGGAGACAAATCTACTTCCTCTAACTCATCAATAATAGACACATTATCCTCCTCCTTATTTTCCACATTTTCTGGAGAGTCAGGTATTTCAGACGCACTCCCAAGACTTTGGTTCTTTAACAACTTTTCAATCAATTCAGACTTTTTGCCAATATATTTCCAAAATCCACAATTCATGTGGTTTCTGGATCTGATAGTCCAGGGTTAATCCATTTACGTTGCCGCATGGTAGGGGAGAGCAAAATAAATGAGTTATCCCTGGAATATCAGATGAAGAAACCAAATGAATTGAGGAATAAATAGTTGGCTAGAGAAAGTTTAGTTTAAATGTGTCTTCAGAGTATTGTGTGATCCCTTCCCAGTTTGTCTAATCCTATGCACAGGTTTCTCTGTGACTGCTTTTTGAGTTCCCAACTTCCATATCCTTGAATTTTCCATAACATTTCCTGAAATATTTATGATGATTCCTTTTATTTTCAGTTCGCCCTGTTTTAGAGATTGGAGTGAGGGAGGGGGCTGAAGTGGACGGGTGGCTTGGGGATAATTACAATATAGCTGTGCTCCCACCGCCCTGTCCACTGGATTTTAGATAGAGGTAAATCAAAATGCTTTCTTGAAGTACCTTTGAGCTCACAGATAACATGGAAGTTCGAGCTCAAATGTTTAAGTCTCCTGACGTGGCAGGGAGGCAGACGACAAGTTTGTAAAGTCGGACAACAATAATATAAAGGACTTATAATATGATTCGGCAAATATTTAAAGTATTGGCAGGTAGTTGGTGCTTTAAGTGCTGCCTGTAAGCCAAAACTATTGGCATGGGAAACAAAGCAAGGAGGATGATGGGACATGAGGGAGGACACATATCCTGTGGTTGCTGTTTAGATTTGTAGCCACCCATTAACTGCCCATGACCATGCTATTCCCTATGGTCATTCTCAACCAAAATCTGCCCCTCCCAGTGAAAAATACCCACCCCACAGTTTCTTTTTGAGCTAGCTCTGTGCTTTTAACAGGGTATGCTGACCACACTGTTCCTGTGCTGAGCACTCTTCAGAAAGGGAATGGCTAATTTGCAGCTATTAATAAGCTCTTGGTGTAATAAAAATGTCTCAACCAAGTGTGCCACTTGATTTATAAACAATACTTTTGTTCTTCCACATTTACTCATGAACTTATTTCCTGTTAATAACACGAATTGGCAACACCAACAGTTCTTGCTCTCGTATAGGCATTAGCTAAATATTTTCTAGGCACTCTCATGTATCGAGGTGATAACACCGTTTGCCAAATATTTGCCTCTTATGGCCTTGCAGTTACATTATAGCAGAGCTTTGAAAATGCCTTTCCCATGCCTACAAAAAAGTAAAATGTGTTGACTTTGCCAATACTTGTTGAGTATGCATTTGCAATTGTCAAAGAAATTAATTCACATTTGCAAATACACATTTGGCCTTTCACTTTCCTTTAAGTTCTGGCAGACGCTTTTCTAGGAGTAGAGGTACATAGAATATTTGCAGATATACTATACAAAAATCCTGCAGGTGGCAGTAAACCCACGTGATGTGAGGAGAACTTGCTGTTCATGTCCCTTTGCTAGTTTGGATCTTTTTGTCTAAGTTTAACATGGGCTTCTCTCGTCGTGTCCCTCACGGCGCAGTAATACACGGCAGCATCACTGGCTTCTGCTCCACGGATAAGAAGGGTGGTGGTCAAGCTTTTCCTGTCAATGACCATCGAAAAGCGTCCTTTGTCTTCAGCAGTGGTAACCCCCGAAATCAAGAGATTTGGGAATCCCCCTGGCAGAAACTGATACCAGATCAAAATGTTAGAGGTGGTGAAGGTGTGGTTACAAATTATCTCCACGGTGTCTCCTTCTGAAGATTCTACCATTGAAGGCTGAATAACCTGGTTACTGGTCTCTGCACCTGCTAGAAATAAAACATACAAACATGATCAATATTTATGAGAATTATTGTCATTCGATCATTTCTATAAATGTATTTGGGTATATTTATACAAAGACACACGGTCGCATCAATATGTGTAATACATGATATAATAGGTACCTAGGAAAAGAGATGTCAGAACGATAACTGGAATTAAAACCCCATTCAGTTCTGCAAGAAACATGGTTTGCATTTTAGAATGTCGATCGACTGTCACTTAGAAAGAAACTACGGATTGTGGCGAAAGCCCCGTGAGGGACTGACTTGTCAGGAGGAACTGCTCCTCCCCTCCTCCACAGCTGTGGAAAAAAGTGCCCACAGACACCACAATTCGAGTCTTTCTTCTGACTTCTGCGATTACAATACTTTATTTAACCTAGACATGAAAACTATTTTGACATTTTACTGTAGCGTTTTCTCAAAGTTCTGAAATATACACATTGAGAAAAATACTACTTTTCTAAAGCAGAAAATATGTTTGTTTTTCTCTGGCAACTTTACAGGGCTACACTGAAAGCAGCACATTTAGCGCAAGAGAGGGTGGGAGGGGGTCTTTGCACTGAGTAGGGTCTCTCGTTAGTTCACAGTGGAGACTTTTGAGTACTGGAATTTGATTCACTAACCTGGAACACATCTAGACAAATCGATTTATGACGTTGCAAGTGTGTGTGTGTGTGTGCATTTAAGAGATCCACTAGTGCAGGATGAATTGTGCTCAAATGATGTGTAACCTCCTCTAACATACATGCAAACGTTTCTGCACAAGAAAACCTTCACTGTGCACAACTATTCATGTCTGAATGATAGTTTTCTGAGCCGATCTGCTGAAGTAAACTATGAAGATGCACCATTCATTAAAATAAGGATAATCTATGTACATATGTAGCTATATTAGCCACATGTTCTATAGTATTCACATTCATGTAACTAAATTCACAAAGAATGCATGTGAAAGAAAACCAATAATCTTATGACAGCTTTTAGTATTGGCAGATTGTTAGGCAGAATTATATGCAGTACCATTTGGGAACACCACAAACAATTAAGACTACAAGTGACAGTACAAATTCACCTTTGGTACAAGCCTGTACTACACAGTAAAAGTGGAAGCGATGGCTGAGCAGCCAGACTTATCCCAAGAGCAAGTGAGCAGCATCAATAGTTAGTAAAGGACAGCAATTACTATGATGCAAACAAACACTGACTCAAGGTTTCTGAATAAAAGAATATACATTTATTTACACCTCAGTTGTATAACATCTCACTAAAGTAAAGCAGTTGAAAAATCACACTCTTAATACAACACACCACTCCCAATAGTTTCCAGACAAGTTAAGCTCACAATAAGAAGTGGGAGAAAAATGGCACACTAGTAATTAATAAGGGAGGGAAAGACAAAGTTAGGCAGAAATTGAGCAGCACCACCAGGTAAGTAAGCAGGGCAATCTAGAAAGAGGAACTACAGTGATGGAATCAAATCAAATAGGCTTAGGGCCAAAGACAATAGGACAAAACTCTTTTGCTCAAGATCACACAGTTCAGGGTAATTTGCGGTTAAGTCTTTGCCAAGAGTTCCGGACGAAGTTGGTCGGCAGAAAAGTTAGTTTAAAGAGTAGAGAAGGACAAGCCCTCGGATTGGCAAAAGGTTTCACACACCCTCACCGTGGCTGGATGAAACGCTGAGCTGAGGCGGACGTTCCTGGCAGTTCCTGCAGGCTCACAGTTCCTGAAGCGACTGTCGGACTGACACGAAGTAGGAAGACTGGAGGGTTCTGCACTGCCCAGGGAAGAAACCAGCAGCAGAGCAAAATAACAACTAAAAGATGCTCTCCTTAAAACCCAAGCAGGGTCCGACCTTCCTGGCTATCCGGCCCACTGTAGCTCTGTACAGTGAATTCGACCAGAGGAGGGAGTCCTGGCTTGCAGTTTGGGCAAACTGGTTGGTCCCACCGGCTCAGGGGAAGAAGATTCCGGGAGGATCTTCTCTGTCATTGGAGTTCGAGGATTCGGACCTGCAGCAGGGCTTCACCCTGCGGTTCAGTCGTGGAAGGGGTCCTCTTCCGTCAGCTCCTCATCGGTTCTTTCGTTCCAGTGGCGACTCTGCCTTTCCAGACCCAGAGACCTGCTTTTTATGCAGTTTTCCCCCATTCACACAGCCTGGCTGTCAATCACACAGAAGGGTGGCTGTGCTGGCTGGACAGTCACCTAGCCAATCAAACAGGAGTGCGACTTGGGTTACCAAGGGAACCCATGGCAGGGGTCCTAAAACCCCTCCCTCATATCCTGCCCACCCAGACTTTCAGGTGCCTATGGAGGGCTTCCGTGTAGAAGCCTGTGAAGAGACGGTGAACAAAGGAACCAAACATGGTTTAATGCGCAGAGAAAAACATGATAAAGACATTTTCAAAAAGAAATGGCGAATAAACCCAGCCAGAACCGTATAAGAACGTATATGGTATAGCGGGTTTACGTTCGAGGCTACCAAGATAGCCTAAAACAATACTAAGTTTATTTAAGATAACCGCAGTAGGAAAAATAGGGTAGTTACCACTGCCACCAGCCAAGTCTTGCTGAAAAGGGATAAGTATTAACCCTGTCCAGTACTCCATATAAGATGGTTTGTACTGGGTCCGTGCACTTAAAAAGACTAATAAAGTCAATGGCCACTTTACATTTTCTGGGAGACAGTAGTCAGTCCCAGAAAATGGAGTCTGAGTTGGGAAGTCTAAAAGACAACCCTTTGTCACTGCACTGAAGGTGCTGTGTAACACATAGTAAAAAATGATCCCTGTGGAGTAGGTGAGGCTCCACGGTCTATGAACACACAAATGTTAAACACACACAGCAAAACACATGTAAGAGTGGGAAAAAAGGGCTCACACTCTTACCAGGTGAAAGAAAAATCCTAGAAATCCAGCGAAGTTGCTGAGGGAATCAGTAGGTAAGGAAAATTAGCCATTCCTAAGAATTCTCCCTAAACCCCCCCCCCCCAAGACTAACGGACACGAGGATTTAATCCACTCCTGGATGAATCTCTACCTCTAGTCAGTTAAAAACATCCTAGAGAGACCATCAGCATTTTGGTGTTGACATCCTGCTCTGTGCTCAATGGTGAAATCAAACCCTTGCAGGCAGATTGACCATCTCAGATGTTTTGGGTCCTCCCCTTTCATTTGCATTAACCATCTCAAGGGTTGGTGGTCTGTCTGAATCACAACAGTAGATCCATACAAGTATGGTCTAAACTTCTTCAGAGACCACACAATAGCAAAACATTCAAACTCTATGGTTGCCCACCTTGTTTCTGGTTCCTTCAGTTTCCTACTGATGAAGCAAATGGGGTGCGCCCTACCTTTCTCATCCAGTTGACTAAGGACAGCAGCTATACCTGTATTGGAGGCATCTGTCTACACAATGAAGGGTTGGTGATAATCAGGAGCTCTTAGAACTGGAGATTGAGAAAGGGCTTTCTTCAGGTTTTCAAAGGCTTGAGTGCACTCCTCATTCCATCTAACCTTTTTAGGGACTTTTTGAGAGGAGATTACATTCAAGGGAGAAACTATGGTCCCATAGTTAGCTATGAAATTCCTGTAGTACCCAGTGAGGCTTAGGAAAGCTGTCACTTGGGTTTGAGCAGTAGGGGTGGCCCAGATTTGCACAGCTTGTACTTTGCAGGACAATGGCCTTATTTCACCTCCTCCTACCTCATGACCAAGGTAGACCACTTTGCTCTGACCAATTTGACATTTGCTTGCCTTTGTGGTCAGATGGGCCTGCTCAAGAGCCTGTAAAACATATCCTAAGTGATCAATATGTTCTTTCCATGTAGGACTGAACACTGCGATGTCATCCAAGTATGCCATGCAGAAGTCCTCCATCCGATTCAGAACTTGATTGACCATCCTTTGGAATGTAGCAGGTGCATTCTTTAGTCCAAAAGGCATAACCTTAAACTGGTAGAGGCCTGCTGTGGTTGAGAATGCAGTTTTCTCCTTGGCATGGTCTGTCAGGGCTATTTGCCAATAGCCTGACATCAGATCAAATGTACTGAGGTACTTGGCTGAACCAAGTCTATCCACTAGTTCATCTGTCCTTGGCAAAGGGTGGGCATCAGTCTTAGTGACTGCATTTAGAGCTCTATAGTCCACATGGAATCTCAACTCCTTGGATCCTGCCTTTGGTACTAGAACAACTGGACTAGACAATGGACTTGGAGAGGGCTCTATAACCCTGAGATCAAGCATCTTGTTGACCTCTCCTTTGATGTGGGATCTCACATGTTCTGACATTCTGTAGCCTCTGCTTTTCACAGGTAGACAGTCACCAGTGAGAATATCATGCTGACCCCAAGGGGTCAAGCCTGATGATAGTGAAAACAGGGAGGCAAACTGATTTAACAGAACTTTGCACTCCTCCTGTTGTTCAGAAGTCAGTTGAGAAGAGAGATTGACTCCTATTTTCTCAACCAAAGTTTGGCCTCTGAGGAGGTCAGGTAGCGGTTCACTCTCCTCCTCCTCTTGAGCTGAAGCCAGAAGCAAAGCTCCCACTTCTGGTCTCGAGACATATGCCTTCAAAAGGTTGGTGTGAAAGACTCTGGGAGCTTCCTTAGGTCTGCCTAAGTCCACCAAATAGTTCACCTCTCCAAGTTTGCCCACAACCTTGAAGGGTCCTATCCATTTGTCCTGCAAGGCCCTCTGCCTTGTTGGCACCATAACTAATACAAGCTGGTCTTGAGTAAACTCAACCATGCTGGCCTTCTTGTCATGCCAATGTTTGACCAGAGCCTGACCTGCTTTTAAGTTATCACTAGCTTCTGCCATCATGTGTGACATTCTCCTCCGGAGACCTATCACATAGTCACTCATTCTGACTGGCTTGGGGGAGGGAACACTCTCCAACCCCTCCTTAATCAGGGCCAATGGACCTCTGACTGAATGGCCATAGAGACGTTCAAAGGGACTGTATCCAACTCCCTCCTGAGGGACTTCTCTATAAGCAAAGAAAAGGCATGGCAGTAGAAGGTCCCACTTTCTTTTAAGGGGTTCCTCTAAAGCACCTATCATGCTCTTCATAGTACAATGAAACTTCTCTACCAGTCCATTTTTTGTGGATGGTAGGCTGTAGAGAACTTGTAAGTGACACCACAGTTTTTCCACATGGCTTGCATGTAGTGGGACATAAAATTGGATCCCCTCTCGGATATCACTTCCTTAGGAAACCCTACTCTGGTAAAAATACCAAAGTAGAGCCTTCGCCACAGCCTTAGCCGTAACAGTTCTCATAGGTATGGCTTCTGGGCATCTTGTAGCATGGTCTACTACAACAAGGATAAACCTGTTCCCTGAAGATGTGGGAGGGTCAACGGGACCAACAATCTCGATGCCCACCCTCTCAAAAAGAACTCCCATCATTGGGAGAGGCACCAGGAGTGCCACATTCTTGGCTCCACTCTTGCCCGAGGTTTGGCAAGTGTGGCAGCTCCTACAGAATTTGTCAACTTCTGAACCCATCTTAGGCCAGTAGAAGTAGAAGGAGAGCCTTTCCTTGGTTTTTTTGAAACTCAAATGACCAGCCAAAGGTATCTCATGGGCCAACTGCAGGAACCAGAGTCTGTTGGCAAGGGGCACTACAATTCTTTTGCAGTCCCCAGGGGTAGACTCTGTGGGTTCACTGTCGAAGAGGCCATATTCCCAGCTTAACCTGTGCTTTCCAACTTCTTGCCCATCAAGTTGGTTAGCAGACCGTTGTCGAAGACCTTCGAGAGTAGGACACTCTCTTTGTCCTCTGCTGAAGTCTGCCCTGTTGGGCCCATCTTCTGCAGTAAAGACTCCCGCTCCCCCAGGCCAGATCGCGTGTGTGACTTCCCGCGCACCCCCGGAATACACGTACCCCGCTCAATCGCGTGTGTAACTTCCCGCGCAACCCCAAAATACACGTGCCCCGCTCGCACAGGCACAATTGCTGTATGTTGCCACTTTTGTAATGCGCAGGGACGCTACCGCCTGCCTTCGTGTGGCGGACGTGTTTCGGCTTGTGCGTGTCTTTGGCTGTGCGATCCGAAGAGGGCATCATACTGCCCCAGGACTTGCTCCACCAGGACACCAACTTCGGTGGCAATGAAGCTGGTGCCCCTCTGCCTCTCTGGCCGGGGGTTGCCACTGGTGCCAGATGTGGATGTGCCCGACATGGCAACCCCAGGGGCAGGAGTGGGTGGGCAACTGGGTCCTGGGGCTGGGCTGTGGAGCCATGTTATCCGAGTCGGGAGTCTTCTGTTCCAGCAGGGGTGACACAGCAACTGGACCCCTGCAGATGGCTGATGTGCAGGCACCAAATGGCAGGGCACGGTGGCAGCAGGCAGGCAGGCAGCAGCAGATGGCATGTGGGAGGCTGCTCGGGGCACTGGGGGGCAGTAATTCGGCCTTCTGGGCAGGAGCGTGGTCTTCCGTGTGTTTTCACGTGGCCAGCTTGATACGGAGTGATTTGGCACGTGAAAATCCTGCACGTCAGCGTGAAAATCGAGGAAAGGCCTTTAGCGCGTAAGCGCGTCAGCACGCGTACGCGATTTCATTGGAACAAAGGCCCTTACAGCGTAAGCGCGTCTGTGACGTTTTGCACACGGGCGTTGCCCTGGCAGGGCTTGGAGATCCCGCGTGCCTTTACACTGTTCTGTACGTGCTTTTCGTGCGGTGCGTGTGTTTTCCATCCGTTGGGGTTCACACGCTATTACTTCACAGCGGGTGTTGGCTACGCGTTCTTCTACACGCAAGGCAGACGGTGAGTGGTACCCCGCTCCCCCAGGCCCGATCGCGTGAAAAAGTTCACGCGAACCCCTGAAATACACGTAGCCCGCTCCCCCGGGCCCGATCGCGTGAAAAAGTTCACGCGAACCCCTGCAATACACGTAGCCCGCTCCCCCGGGTCCGATCGCGTGGAAACGTTCACGTGAACCCCTGAAATACACGTAGCCCGCTCCCCCGGGCCCGATCGCGTGAATAAGTTCACGCGAACCCCTGAAATACACGTAGCCCGCTCCCCCGGGCCCGATCGCGTGAAAAAGTTCACGCGAACCCCTGAAATACACGTAGCCCGCTCCCCAGGGCCCGATCGCGTGAAAAAGTTCACGCGAACCCCTGGAATACACGTAGCCCGCTCCCCCAGGGCCGATCGCGTGAAAAAGTTCACGCGAACCCCTGAAATACACGTAGCCCGCTCCCCCAGGGCCGATCGCGTGAAAAAGTTCACGCGAACCCCTGCAATACACGTAGCCCGCTCCCCCAGGCCAGATCGCGTGTGTGACTTCCCGCGCACCCCCGGAATACACGTACCCCGCTCAATCGCGTGTGTAACTTCCCGCGCAACCCCAAAATACACGTGCCCCGCTCGCACAGGCACAATTGCTGTATGTTGCCACTTTTGTAATGCGCAGGGACGCTACCGCCTGCCTTCGTGTGGCGGACGTGTTTCGGCTTGTGCGTGTCTTTGGCTGTGCGTGGCTTTGCCCTATTCGATTCCATGAATACGTGTGGTTCGGGTGCGTGTGGGCATTCCGTCTGCTTCCCTGCAGTACATCCCCAGTTACGCCCTTATTTTCGCGAGTTGTTCCCCATTCTGCGCGTTACGCCCCGTGTTCCGCCCACTTTCTAGTGTATGCGCAGAGGTTGTGCGCTTTCACTGTGCGCGTCGCGCACGTCTTTCGGGATGTTGCAGTGACGTGTGCGCCATGCACGGGTTTGGTGCACATCCCGAGGAAAACACGCGCAGGGACTTCCATGAATCGCGTGCGCCTGTTTTTTTCCGCTTGCGCCTGCTTGCGCGAAGATTTTCGGCGCACGTTTGTTCCATGAATCGGCCCCTAAATGATCACAAATGCACAGAATTAAACAATGACAAATTACTAAATGATGTTGTTACACATGTTCAGTTGAAAAGTTGTAATGTGGTCCCTGATGATACCCAGATGGGCGGGCGAACAGTGGCCACACTTCAAAAAACCACTGAACATGGAGAAATGCATGAAGTCTCTCGTGCAGAAATGGGTAAAAAGGTAGGAAAAATGTTTTTCCATTTACCAATGTGCTTAGCCAAAAGTGAAAAAGGCCTGAGAAAGGTGAGCCCTGAAATCAGTAAGAATTCACACTTCTTATGTGTATTAGAGGAAGTTGAGGACAGATATTATGCACCCATCACTGTAGAAGAAAAATGCCAAACATTTGCTATGATTGACACTGGCGCACAGGCCACAATTATGTCCAAGGAGCTGGTAAAGAGTATCAATGAAGGGAGACCCCCACAGAATCAGATCACAGTGAAGGAAAATCAAGGTCCAGTGCATAACTTTAATGGGGAGGAGGTGCCCATCATAGGTGTAACTGAGGTTGACATAAAAATAGGAAAGCACAGAATGAAACAAGAGGTATTGATCACATCTATTTGTGAAATTTCATTTCTGATGGGGACAGATTGCCTGAAAAGATTGTCTCCTCTCATAGATGGGGTGAATGGAGTGCTGTGGTCCTTAACCAAAAAAACATTGAGACCTAAGAAACTAAAATCACAAAACAGCAACATAAATGAATGTCACACCGTTGCCAAAACAAATGATGCTGTGGAGGTATATCTCCAGAATAGTTGCATACCTAGTGCCACGGTTATATTAATGTGTCAAGACAAAATGCAGAGCGACAATGAAAAACTACCTGTACAAATATACTCGGACCCAAGGAAAAATTGGCAGACTGCCATAGATGAGCACACATTACGTTTTTATTTAAAAGAGAAAATAATCAAACAGAATATTGCTCCTAAAACAGATTCAGAAAAACACATTACCACTCTTGCTGAAATACACATGGAAGATGAGCAACCATGGGTTCATGTTGGTATACATGACTGTTTTAAAACAATAAAAGCCACTTTAGCGCTTGAACAGGAGAGGAGCTTCATTAATGAGAAATTGTTGCAAAAGATATTGGAGAGGGAAGAGATTCCGAAATTTAGGATTAAAAACCAATATGTTTCTGGGTTGGACAGTCCAGACTTTGAAAACCGAATTGCAGGCAGATGCATGGTTAAAATTAGCAATCGGCAGAAAACAATTTACCATAATGTATGGATAGTGAGTGGAGTACAAAATGACTTTTACATGGGCAATGACATCATGCACAGAATGTGTATGGTGTTAGATTTCCTTAATCAAAAAATATGGGCGCGCCTAGGTGGGCCCGCACCTGAATTTGAAGACAAAAGAAGGGCTTATCATTGTGCACAACTGGTTCCTTATGCAATCGAATTACAAATGAGGAAAGATACTATTATTCCTGCATTTACAAAACAGTTTGCAATAACACTGAAATGCAAAAATGGACAGCAGATGAAAGACTCAGATGCATTTATATGCCTGAATGAATCCATAAAACAGCAAGGCCTGGATTATGAATACATTCCATTGGTAGATATTGGTGAAGGATCTGTAAAATATATGGTAAATAATAAAGGTTTACAGGATATTCATTTAGAGGAAAACTCCCCATTAGGAATGGCCATACAAAAATCACATTATGCGGCAGATTTAAATAACATGGTGATTGGAAATATCCCTGAAAAGTATGTAGATGCCAAGGGTGAGTTGCCAGAACACCTGGACTCTCAGCCCAAAGGAATATTTAAAATTAATTCTGTCTATCCTTATGATTCAAATGAGACAGTGTGCTGCCATCAAGAGGATTGCATAACATTTAATTTAAATGAAAATAAAACAGAAAATCAGCCCATTGAAGTGGAAGCTGATATGCCAAAATATTTAAAAGTGGCAGCTTTACAAAAAGACACAGCCACACAGTTAGAGGAAAGCGCTGAGATTCCCTTACCAGAAGATTTTCCAGAATTTTCCAAAATGGTAGAAGAACAGATCTCCTTAGCGGATGCGTGTGACAACGATGAGGATAGGAACAAACTGAGAAAGATATTTATGGAAATAAAGATGTATTTGCAAAAGATGCTTATGATTGCGGTTTAACTGATTTACATGTGGCCACAATTCCGGAAGGGTGTAGCAGAAGTCCAGTATTTGTACGCCAGTATAGACTACAGATTACCGCTGGCATGTTTAGAATCATTAGCAGAGATTATAAAGAATTTGGAAGCTCGGGGAATCATCAGGCCCATTCATAGCACATCCAATACACCTATTTTAGGTGTGTTAAAGCCAAATGGTCAATGGCGGATATGTACAGAGTTAAATAAAAGAGTGCCAGTATCCAGATGGCCACTGCCATTCATTGATCAGGGCCTAGCTCAGGTACATGGTTCAAAAGTGTTTGCCACATTAGATCTCACCTCTGGATATTGGTGCGTGCCATTGGCGGAGGAGATACAGAATTTATTTTCCTTTACATTTGACAGGACTCAATACGCCTGGCTTAGAGCTCCGTTCGGGTACATCAATAGTGGGAGTGAATTTGGCATATTTTTGAGAAAGGCCATGCCAGTTGCAGCGGAAAGAGGAACCATAGGTTATGTGGATGATGTCCTGATAAAAAATGAAAGCCTGAAAAGCCATTTTGATGAAATAAGACATGTGCTTGGCCAATTGCAGAAAGCAGGCGCCAAAGTGTCTTTACAAAAAGCACAATGGTGCAAGAAAAAAGTGAACTTTCTAGGCCATGAAGTGACTGAACATGGGCTAAATCCACAAAAGAAGAAAATAGAGGCCATACAAAAACTAAAGGACCCTAAAAATGTGAAAGGGGTAAAAAGTTTATTAGGGATGACAGGCTATAACAGAAAGTTAATTGAAAATTATGCTGAAATCACTCAACCATTGACTAAACTGCTTAAACTGAATACACCCTGGATATGGGAAAAAGAGCAGTCTGAGGCAGTGGCTAAATTGAAGGAATGTCTTACAAAGGCACCATGTTTAGCATACCCCATAAAGGATAGGGATTTCTTTATAGAAATAGGGTTCTCTGAACATTGTATGTCAGCAGTGTTATCACAAAAACATGATGTGAATCACAAAACCATTGCATATGCAAGTAAAGCATTTTCCAAAGTTGAAATGAAATTCAATGAATGTGAAAAGGCTCTATTAACCACTGTGTGGGCGCTACAACTTTTCCGCCCTATTGTTCAGGGAGAAAAGGTGATTATTGAAACAAATCATCAACCTTTGCAGTTTATAGAGAGTAAAAGAATTAGGTCAGGTAATCTAGCACAGTCCAGAATCACTTCATGGACGCTGGCATTACAAGGTTTTCTTGTAGAAGTGAGATATGGACAAAATAAAAAGAGCCCAATTGCTCAAGGGTTAGCTGACTTACATGACTGTGCAGCTGAACAAGTATCAAACGAAATGGAAGTGGAACCTAGTTTGCAGGAATTTGAACAATCACCACACAAAGCTTTTGATGAAAAAACATGCAAGGATCTGCCAACTGTATATGTGGATGGTTGTGCTTTTCACATTGAAAATGACAGTAATAAACAATTAGTGTCAGGAATAGGGAATGTCTGGTTGAAATGTGAAGGCGTCCCCAGTGTAGGGATGAGGATTGGAGCTAGAAGCAGTCAAGTGGCGGAATTGGCGGCCATTTATAAAGCAATTGCTACTGCAGTTGATAATAAATTCAGTGAAATTGTCCTGGTGACTGATTCTGACTATGCACGAAATAGCTTTGTGGAGTATTTACCTGGCTGGAAAGCGAGAGGCATGGTTACATACAACAAAAAGCCACTTAAACATGGAAAAATGATACAAGCCATAGACAAATTGGTGTCAGAAAATGATTTGACAATATACTGGAGAAAAATGTGTGGGCATTTAAAAACACCCGGAGAGGATAAGGAGGGAAATGATAAGGCAGACACCTGGCTAAAATTGGGGCTGTGATGGGAGAATTGCTACCTATAGATGATTTACTGGGTGAAATACAAATTGATGCAATAACATAAAACGAGTTAGACTGCAGGATGGACTCATGATTAGAGAGTCCATAGCAGGACAAATACAGTGGGTGGTACCCCTTTCATTCAGAGGGCTAATGCTACAACATGCACATGATGCAATAACTGCAGGCCACAGAGGTTCACAAAAACCATTGGCAATACTAAAAGATTATGTTTACTGGCCACATATGTCCCAAGATGTGGAATTATACGTTTACTGTTGGTTTTGATGGCAATCAGATCAACTCCTGCCAAAGCAACAGGTATTAGTCCACATGAAGTCTTAACAGGTAGGAAAATGGTGTTACCACAACACCTACTATACAGAACACATGAGCAGACACTTGTGAGTGCATCCACAGTTTATGACATTGATGAATTGAGGAAGCATTTGCAACATGCATTTGCTTTTGTGCAGAGAAATCTAGAAAGGGCTGCTGACAGTGCAAAGTCATACTACGATTAAAGAACATCAGTGAGAGAATACAGTGTAGGGGATCAGGTGTATAGGTTTCATTTTGGAAAAAGTAAACAGAAAAATTCTAAATTTCTAGCAGCCTGGCAGGGGCCATTTCGAATTATAGATAAGGTTTCTCCTGTAGTTTATAACATTTTAAAGACTGAAGGTGAAATAGTAACTGAACAGTTTGTGCATGTAAATCAGATTAAGCCATGTCATCCCAGACACGAGATCAGGCAGCTTGAGCATGTAGAAACAGATAAAGTCCCTTGAACATAAAAAGTTGGAGTGATTATGTCTAGTCAGAAGGCAGTGACAGAGAAGTAAAAAAAAAAAGATGGTTGAAATAGTACATAAACACTGTAATATATGTAAATATATATAAAGTATAAATAATATAAAAAGTAAATAAATAAAAAAATATATAATGGAAACTCATGGTCGGTGTGCAGAATGAATATGCATTAAACATTGAATGTAGTTTTATGTATGCTTGTTCTCTATAACCTGTGTTTAATTTCAGAAGGCGAAAGAAAAAGAGCGAAATATTTTACAGAGCGTGTTTTTTTTTGGCAAAAGGGTGAAATTGGTATTGTGCTATATACTTAATCTGTTTCTTTTTTATTTGATTTAGAATATTAACATATTTGTACCGGAGGTCACGGGAGACGATGGAATCCTGGAGTCCCCTGGATGAAGATCAAAAGATGCCTGCCTCCGGGTGGAGGTGAAGACAAAATAACCGGAATGCCAAAGAAAAGATGACTTCTATAGAAAAGGATCCAAGAGTACCAAGATGAAAGAGTACCCGAATGAACCAAAAGAGGCAGACAAGTGTCCTGGCATATGGAGTTCCACGTATTTATTATTTTAATTAATTGTTTTAATCTGTTATGTTAATTATTTGTTTTAGTTAGTTGTTTTATTTTATTATTTTCAATTGACTTCAAGTATAAAATTGAAACACTGGACTATGGACACTTCCATTGGGAAGGCAAATGTAGAACATTTTATAAGAATTGATGAATTCAGATGAATTTTAATATTATGTTGATTGAACAGTGATTTGTCAATTTTCATCTTCACAACAAGAATGCTAATTGTATTGGATTGTTACATTTTGAAAAGAAGAAAAGAAGCAGGTTGTTTTTTTAAAATTGGCTTGGATCGTAGCCAAGTTCTAAAAAAAAAGGAGGGTATATGTAGGATTGTTTAGCGTGTTTTGGGAGCACAGAGCGCAGCACCACTGCACAGGATCAATGTATAGCATGTTTTTTGAAGTGCAGCGCCACTGCATGGGTTTGATGCATTGATATAATGTGGTACAGCAAGACATGTGTTATTGAGCTTTTTTTTTATGCAGCGCCACTGCATGGGTTTAATGCAATTGCTTCAAGCTATGTCTTGCCAGTGCAACATATGGATATGTAAATGAAGACAGGCTACACAGGTTAAAAACAAACCATTTTCTCATTTAAAAGCGCATTTTATTTTTCATATTCAAAATGCACACAATTATTTTTTCTTTTCATCTGAAATGCCTATGTTGCAAGAGACACATTTGAAGATTAATGAACTAATATAATTAACCGTACTAACATGATTCTAACTTCTTAATAATATAATGTGTTCTACACTGCAAAATGAGGCAGGCTGAAACTCATTTCAGACTGTGTGCAGATTTTTTTTTTTTCTTCTGGTTTTTCTGTGCTGCTTTGTCCACAGTATTTTGCAGGAAGCAAGGATTCGAATAGCAGGAAATCAGTTTTGTTACAGTTGCTTACTGTAAAAGATTTCTATTGTGCGCAGAGGGTGGATAGGGCATGATAAAATTTCATTGGTTAGGATCATTTGGTAGGAGGTAACCAGAGTTTTCTTGTATAATCTCGGGGAAGAACCTAGGAGAGGACATCTTGACACAGCTCGGAGAAGGACGGAGTTGATAGCTGGGGATGCCTGATTCCTAAAGCAGATTCAATACTGCTAGAGAGACTGGGATTTCCAGTCAACAAGCCCCAGTTTGAGCGACAGCAAATGCTTGCCCTTGCTGGGTGAACCCCTCCAGAAGGCGACCAGCCAAAGAAGTTACATGCTGAATAAGCCTGGTAATTATCTCGCTGAAGTGTGGGAGCTGTGCGTATGTGTGTGAAAATATCCGGTCAGAGTAGGAGAGGAGATTCCTGGGTTTTAACCACATGTTAATGTTGCAAATTGAATTCTTGTTCCTCACCACTCTCCTTTCATTGTGTTACAGATAATGTTGTTACTGTGAGCTTTCCATTTATTTCTGTAAAAAAAAAAAGTAAGCCCGTGTTGAAATGCAAGTTTTATAATACAAAAAAATTATCTGAAAGTAGGCGGGAAGTGTGTTTCATTTTATCCTGTCCTTTGTGCATCTATCATTATAACACTGGGAATATGGGAAGATCTTTGCACAGTGCAATTGTCATTTTTAAAAGTTTCTAAAAGATAAGACATGGCAGTATCTGTGTACACATGAATCCATTCAGTATATGAGTGTGTGTGTGTTTTCTGAATGGAACATAATAATAACAAGATGAAATAGCCGGCTGCCGAAGGTCTATGAGTCGGCAGGAAGAGAGGCCCTGGACATAGCTCACCAAACGTAAATAAGTTGGTGATACATACCACATATAGCTTGCTGTCGTAGATAAGTCAGTGAGAACAGCCCATGGTGGCACTTCAATTGGAAATGTGGTGTTTCTGAAATGCAAGCCTGAGGTCTCTCTAGTGATCACACGAACAAACTAAACAAAAATAAGGGGTTCTGAATATTGTGGCCACATATATAAAACAAAGGATTTATGCTCACCCATAAATACCACCAATAACGCATACCAACATAATGTATACCTCTAAATGTATCAGTGTGCTGAAATAATTTATGTATACTATAGTACTATGTACCAAATCTAATCTGAATGCAAAGAGTGATTATTACTGAATTATTTTCATTTTGGCGGTAAGAAAATACTGCTAGGCCCCAGATCTATACTAAATACCCTACAGGTCTTGGGTTTCCCCTTTGCCTCTTTCTTCCTAGAAATAGCAGTGAGCAACTCATGTGGAGTGGGAGTGACAGTTTCCTCTATCAACTCCTCTGGAGAGCCTCTCAAAGGTCCTCTCCCTTGTAGGCCTAGTGAGCTCCTGTCTCCTCTTACTGGGAGGCCTGGGGGTGCTGGGCACAACTCTAAGTGTTTTCAGGTCATTACCCAACAGAACTCTCCCAGGCACTTCACTCTGCACACTAACAGGTATTTTGACAGTCATATCATTACAATGGATGAGAGCTGGTAACTGGGGAAGCATTTGCACAGGGTCTCCAGCTAACTTGGTGAGGCATTTGGGTGCCTTAGTAACATCATCCACCTTGAAAAATGATTCATCCACAACAGTTATGCTGGGTCCAGTGTCTCTGATGGCAGGGTTCTCCTTGCCATTCACAAGAACACTATATTTATAATACCCTTTAGTATTATCTGCGTTGGAATTATAGACATCTAAATTCTGTTGTTCCCACAAGCCCAGGGACACTAAAGAAACACTAGCTGAGACTGTCATGGGTTCATCAGCCAGTAGGTGAAAGTTTCCACTTGCCATAGGTACTTCTTCCTCTGGGGAGAAGGAGACAGTGTGGAGCTCTGAAGGTTTACCCTTATATCTGGGATCCCCTTTCGCATGGTCAGTTGACCCACAAACATAACATTTCCCAAAGGTTTAGATGAATGGGGTTTGTTCTGACCTCCCTCCGGTTTGGGTCCAGATGGTGCACTAGCCTGATTTGGTTTCCCTTGTGGTTTACCCTTATGTTGCTGTTTGTGGCCCTCTTTTGGATGGGAGGTATTAGAATTCTCCTTGTTATCTTTCTTTGGCTGCGTTCCTTCATCCTTGTTCTGAGTTTCCCCAGAATCCTTGTGAGTAGCCCTGTTGGCAATCCACAAGTCAGCAGCCTTAGCTAAATTCTTTGGATCGATCTCCTTAGAATCAGCCAAGTGTTGTCTGAGCTCAGGAGTGCAGGCATCATAAATTGACTCCAACATAAAAAGATTTCTCATACCTTCATAAGTGTTCACTCTGTAACCCTTAACCCAACCATCTAAGTTTTTCAAAGATTCACATGCCCAGGTAGCCCAAGGGGTACCATCATGCTTTTTGGGGGTCCTAAAGCTCTTAAGGTACTGGGTTGGGGTTTTCCCAAATCTAACAATTAAAGCTACCTTCACACACTCATAATCCATCCTATCCACCTCCCCCAACTCCATCACACCATCAGATGCAACAGTGGGTAGCCTATAAGACCTTGAATGCCTTGGTTATATTCAAACATTGCCAACCAATCCAAAATATCACGCTTAACCTCATACATACCCACAATGACTTTAGGCATACAGGGTCTCTTAGGACTGGAAGACCTAGAAGATTCTGGGAGAGAAGCATTTTCAAGAGCTAACCTTTTCATTTCTAGTTCATGATTCAACTCCATCTCTCTGAGTTTAAGTTCTTGGTGTTTTTGTTCAGTTTGAGCATTTAAACGTTTGAATTCCAATTCAAGCCTCATCTTATCTAGAGCAATGAATTCAGGACAGAGTGTAGGACCTTATGGGGTCCCAGTGGACAAAGGTTGAGGTTGCTGGGCAGAGAAGGGAGCAGTGAGGCCTACATTTGGAGACAAATCTACTTCCTCTAACTCATCAATAATAGACACATTATCCTCCTCCTTATTTTCCACATTTTCTGGAGAGTCAGGTATTTCAGACGCACTCCCAAGACTTTGGTTCTTTAACAACTTTTCAATTAATTCAGACTTTTTGCCAAAATATTTCCAAAATCCACAATTCATGTGGTTTCTGGATCTGATAGTCCAGGGTTAATCCATTTACGTTGCCGCATGGTAGGGGAGAGCAAAATAAATGAGTTATCCCTGGAATATCAGATGAAGAAACCAAATGAATTGAGGAATAAATAGTTGGCTAGAGAAAGTTTAGTTTAAATGTGTCTTCAGAGTATTGTGTGATCCCTTCCCAGTTTGTCTAATCCTATGCACAGGTTTCTCTGTGACTGCTTTTTGAGTTCCCAACTTCCATATCCTTGAATTTTCCATAACATTTCCTGAAATATTTATGATGATTCCTTTTATTTTCAGTTCGCCCTGTTTTAGAGATTGGAGTGAGGGAGGGGGCTGAAGTGGACGGGTGGCTTGGGGATAATTACAATATAGCTGTGCTCCCACCACCCTGTCCACTGGATTTTAGATAGAGGTAAATCAAAATGCTTTCTTGAAGTACCTTTGAGCTCACAGATAACATGGAAGTTCGAGCTCAAATGTTTAAGTCTCCTGACGTGGCAGGGAGGCAGATGACAAGTTTATAAAGTCGGACAACAATAATATAAAGGACTTATAATATGATTCGGCAAATATTTAAAGTATTGGCAGGTAGTTGGTGCTTTAAGTGCTGCCTGTAAGCCAAAACTATTGGCATGGGAAACAAAGCAAGGAGGATGATGGGACATGAGGGAGGACACATATCCTGTGGTTGCTGTTTAGATTTGTAGCCACCCATTAACTGCCCATGACCATGCTATTCCCTATGGTCATTCTCAACCAAAATCTGCCCCTCCCAGTGAAAAATACCCACCACACAGTTTCTTTTTGAGCTAGCTCTGTGCTTTTAACAGGGTATGCTGACCACACTGTTCCTGTGCTGAGCACTCTTCAGAAAGGGAATGGCTAATTTGCAGCTATTAATAAGCTCTTGGTGTAATAAAAATGTCTCAACCAAGTGTGCCACTTGATTTATAAACAATACTTTTGTTCTTCCACATTTACTCATGAACTTATTTCCTGTTAATAACACGAATTGGCAACACCAACAGTTCTTGCTCTCGTATAGGCATTAGCTAAATATTTGCTAGGCACTCTCATGTATCGAGGTGATAACACCGTTTGCCAAATATTTGCCTCTTATGGCCTTGCAGTTACATTATAGCAGAGCCTTGAAAATGCCTTTCCCATGCCTACAAAAAAGTAAAATGTGTTGACTTTGCCAATACTTGTTGAGTATGCATTTGCAATTGTCAAAGAAATTAATTCACATTTGCAAATACACATTTGGCCTTTCACTTTCCTTTAAGTTCTGGCAGACGCTTTTCTAGGAGTAGAGGTACATAGAATATTTGCAGATATACTATACAAAAATCCTGCAGGTGGCAGTAAACCCACGTGATGTGAGGAGAACTTGCTGTTCATGTCCCTTTGCTAGTTTGGATCTTTTTGTCTAAGTTTAACATGGGCTTCTCTCGTCGTGTCCCTCACTGCGCAGTAATACACGGCAGCATCACTGGCTTCTGCTCCACGGATAAGAAGGGTGGTGGTCAAGCTTTTCCTGTCAATGACCATCGAAAAGCGTCCTTTGTCTTCAGCAGTGGTAACCCCCGAAATCAAGAGATTTGGGAATCCCCCTGGCAGAAACTGATACCAGATCAAAATGTTAGAGGTGGTGAAGGTGTGGTTACAAATTATCTCCACGGTGTCTCCTTCTGAAGATTCTACCATTGAAGGCTGAATAACCTGGTTACTGGTCTCTGCACCTGCTAGAAATAAAACATACAAACATGATCAATATTTATGAGAATTATTGTCATTCGATCATTTCTATAAATGTATTTGGGTATATTTATACAAAGACACACGGTCGCATCAATATGTGTAATACATGATATAATAGGTACCTAGGAAAAGAGATGTCAGAACGATAACTGGAATTAAAACCCCATTCAGTTCTGCAAGAAACATGGTTTGCATTTTAGAATGTCGATCGACTGTCACTTAGAAAGAAACTACGGATTGTGGCGAAAGCCCCGTGAGGGACTGACTTGTCAGGAGGAACTGCTCCTCCCCTCCTCCACAGCTGTGGAAAAAAGTGCCCACAGACACCACAATTCGAGTCTTTCTTCTGACTTCTGCGATTACAATACTTTATTTAACCTAGACATGAAAACTATTTTGACATTTTACTGTAGCGTTTTCTCAAAGTTCTGAAATATACACATTGAGAGAAATACTACTTTTCTAAAGCAGAAAATATGTTTGTTTTTCTCTGGCAACTTTACAGGGCTACACTGAAAGCAGCACATTTAGCGCAAGAGAGGGTGGGAGGGGGTCTTTGCACTGAGTAGGGTCTCTCGTTAGTTCACAGTGGAGACTTTTGAGTACTGGAATTTGATTCACTAACCTGGAACACATCTAGACAAATCGATTTATGACGTTGCAAGTGTGTGTGTGTGTGTGCATTTAAGAGATCCACTAGTGCAGGATGAATTGTGCTCAAATGATGTGTAACCTCCTCTAACATACATGCAAACGTTTCTGCACAAGAAAACCTTCACTGTGCACAACTATTCATGTCTGAATGATAGTTTTCTGAGCCGATCTGCTGAAGTAAACTATGAAGATGCACCATTCATTAAAATAAGGATAATCTATGTACATATGTAGCTATATTAGCCACATGTTCTATAGTATTCACATTCATGTAACTAAATTCACAAAGAATGCATGTGAAAGAAAACCAATAATCTTATGACAGCTTTTAGTATTGGCAGATTGTTAGGCAGAATTATATGCAGTACCATTTGGGAACACCACAAACAATTAAGACTACAAGTGACAGTACAAATTCACCTTTGGTACAAGCCTGTACTACACAGTAAAAGTGGAAGCGATGGCTGAGCAGCCAGACTTATCCCAAGAGCAAGTGAGCAGCATCAATAGTTAGTAAAGGACAGCAATTACTATGATGCAAACAAACACTGACTCAAGGTTTCTGAATAAAAGAATATACATTTATTTACACCTCAGTTGTATAACATCTCACTAAAGTAAAGCAGTTGAAAAATCACACTCTTAATACAACACACCACTCCCAATAGTTTCCAGACAAGTTAAGCTCACAATAAGAAGTGGGAGAAAAATGGCACACTAGTAATTAATAAGGGAGGGAAAGACAAAGTTAGGCAGAAATTGAGCAGCACCACCAGGTAAGTAAGCAGGGCAATCTAGAAAGAGGAACTACAGTGATGGAATCAAATCAAATAGGCTTAGGGCCAAAGACAATAGGACAAAACTCTTTTGCTCAAGATCACACAGTTCAGGGTAATTTGCGGTTAAGTCTTTGCCAAGAGTTCCGGACGAAGTTGGTCGGCAGAAAAGTTAGTTTAAAGAGTAGAGAAGGACAAGCCCTCGGATTGGCAAAAGGTTTCACACACCCTCACCGTGGCTGGATGAAACGCTGAGCTGAGGCGGACGTTCCTGGCAGTTCCTGCAGGCTCACAGTTCCTGAAGCGACTGTCGGACTGACACGAAGTAGGAAGACTGGAGGGTTCTGCACTGCCCAGGGAAGAAACCAGCAGCAGAGCAAAATAACAAATAAAAGATGCTCTCCTTAAAACCCAAGCAGGGTCCGACCTTCCTGGCTATCCGGCCCACTGTAGCTCTGTACAGTGAATTCGACCAGAGGAGGGAGTCCTGGCTTGCAGTTTGGGCAAACTGGTTGGTCCCACCGGCTCAGGGGAAGAAGATTCCGGGAGGATCTTCTCTGTCATTGGAGTTCGAGGATTCGGACCTGCAGCAGGGCTTCACCCTGCGGTTCAGTCGTGGAAGGGGTCCTCTTCCGTCAGCTCCTCATCGGTTCCTTCGTTCCAGTGGCGACTCTGCCTTTCCAGACCCAGAGACCTGCTTTTTATGCAGTTTTCCCCCATTCACACAGCCTGGCTGTCAATCACACAGAAGGGTGGCTGTGCTGGCTGGACAGTCACCTAGCCAATCAAACAGGAGTGCGACTTGGGTTACCAAGGGAACCCATGGCAGGGGTCCTAAAACCCCTCCCTCATATCCTGCCCACCCAGACTTTCAGGTGCCTATGGAGGGCTTCCGTGTAGAAGCCTGTGAAGAGACGGTGAACAAAGGAACCAAACATGGTTTAATGCGCAGAGAAAAACATGATAAAGACATTTTCAAAAAGAAATGGCGAATAAACCCAGCCAGAACCGTATAAGAACGTATATGGTATAGCGGGTTTACGTTCGAGGCTACCAAGATAGCCTAAAACAATACTAAGTTTATTTAAGATAACCGCAGTAGGAAAAATAGGGTAGTTACCACTGCCACCAGCCAAGTCTTGCTGAAAAGGGATAAGTATTAACCCTGTCCAGTACTCCATATAAGATGGTTTGTACTGGGTCCGTGCACTTAAAAAGACTAATAAAGTCAATGGCCACTTTACATTTTCTGGGAGACAGTAGTCAGTCCCAGAAAATGGAGTCTGAGTTGGGAAGTCTAAAAGACAACCCTTTGTCACTGCACTGAAGGTGCTGTGTAACACATAGTAAAAAATGATCCCTGTGGAGTAGGTGAGGCTCCACGGTCTATGAACACACAAATGTTAAACACACACAGCAAAACACATGTAAGAGTGGGAAAAAAGGGCTCACACTCTTACCAGGTGAAAGAAAAATCCTAGAAATCCAGCGAAGTTGCTGAGGGAATCAGTAGGTAAGGAAAATTAGCCATTCCTAAGAATTCTCCCTAAACCCCCCCCCCAAGACTAACGGACACGAGGATTTAATCCACTCCTGGATGAATCTCTACCTCTAGTCAGTTAAAAACATCCTAGAGAGACCATCAGCATTTTGGTGTTGACATCCTGCTCTGTGCTCAATGGTGAAATCAAACCCTTGCAGGCAGATTGACCATCTCAGATGTTTTGGGTCCTCCCCTTTCATTTGCATTAACCATCTCAAGGGTTGGTGGTCTGTCTGAATCACAACAGTAGATCCATACAAGTATGGTCTAAACTTCTTCAGAGACCACACAATAGCAAAACATTCAAACTCTATGGTTGCCCACCTTGTTTCTGGTTCCTTCAGTTTCCTACTGATGAAGCAAATGGGGTGCGCCCTACCTTTCTCATCCAGTTGACTAAGGACAGCAGCTATACCTGTATTGGAGGCATCTGTCTACACAATGAAGGGTTGGTGATAATCAGGAGCTCTTAGAACTGGAGATTGAGAAAGGGCTTTCTTCAGGTTTTCAAAGGCTTGAGTGCACTCCTCATTCCATCTAACCTTTTTAGGGACTTTTTGAGAGGAGATTACATTCAAGGGAGAAACTATGGTCCCATAGTTAGCTATGAAATTCCTGTAGTACCCAGTGAGGCTTAGGAAAGCTGTCACTTGGGTTTGAGCAGTAGGGGTGGCCCAGATTTGCACAGCTTGTACTTTGCAGGACAATGGCCTTATTTCACCTCCTCCTACCTCATGACCAAGGTAGACCACTTTGCTCTGACCAATTTGACATTTGCTTGCCTTTGTGGTCAGATGGGCCTGCTCAAGAGCCTGTAAAACATATCCTAAGTGATCAATATGTTCTTTCCATGTAGGACTGAACACTGCGATGTCATCCAAGTATGCCATGCAGAAGTCCTCCATCCGATTCAGAACTTGATTGACCATCCTTTGGAATGTAGCAGGTGCATTCTTTAGTCCAAAAGGCATAACCTTAAACTGGTAGAGGCCTGCTGTGGTTGAGAATGCAGTTTTCTCCTTGGCATGGTCTGTCAGGGCTATTTGCCAATAGCCTGACATCAGATCAAATGTACTGAGGTACTTGGCAGAACCAAGTCTATCCACTAGTTCATCTGTCCTTGGCAAAGGGTGGGCATCAGTCTTAGTGACTGCATTTAGAGCTCTATAGTCCACATGGAATCTCAACTCCTTGGATCCTGCCTTTGGTACTAGAACAACTGGACTAGACAATGGACTTGGAGAGGGCTCTATAACCCTGAGATCAAGCATCTTGTTGACCTCTCCTTTGATGTGGGATCTCACATGTTCTGACATTCTGTAGCCTCTGCTTTTCACAGGTAGACAGTCACCAGTGAGAATATCATGCTGACCCCAAGGGGTCAAGCCTGATGATAGTGAAAACAGGGAGGCAAACTGATTTAACAGAACTTTGCACTCCTCCTGTTGTTCAGAAGTCAGTTGAGAAGAGAGATTGACTCCTATTTTCTCAACCAAAGTTTGGCCTCTGAGGAGGTCAGGTAGCGGTTCACTCTCCTCCTCCTCTTGAGCTGAAGCCAGAAGCAAAGCTCCCACTTCTGGTCTCGAGACATATGCCTTCAAAAGGTTGGTGTGAAAGACTCTGGGAGCTTCCTTAGGTCTGCCTAAGTCCACCAAATAGTTCACCTCTCCAAGTTTGCCCACAACCTTGAAGGGTCCTATCCATTTGTCTTGCAAGGCCCTCTGCCTTGTTGGCACCATAACTAATACAAGCTGGTCTTGAGTAAACTCAACCATGCTGGCCTTCTTGTCATGCCAATGTTTGACCAGAGCCTGACCTGCTTTTAAGTTATCACTAGCTTCTGCCATCATGTGTGACATTCTCCTCCGGAGACCTATCACATAGTCACTCATTCTGACTGGCTTGGGGGAGGGAACACTCTCCAACCCCTCCTTAATCAGGGCCAATGGACCTCTGACTGAATGGCCATAGAGACGTTCAAAGGGACTGTATCCAACTCCCTCCTGAGGGACTTCTCTATAAGCAAAGAAAAGGCATGGCAGTAGAAGGTCCCACTTTCTTTTAAGGGGTTCCTCTAAAGCACCTATCATGCTCTTCATAGTACAATTAAACTTCTCTACCAGTCCATTTTTTGTGTATGGTAGGCTGTAGAGAACTTGTAAGTGACACCACAGTTTTTCCACATGGCTTGCATGTAGTGGGACATAAAATTGGATCCCCTCTCGGATATCACTTCCTTAGGAAACCCTACTCTGGTAAAAATACCAAAGTAGAGCCTTCGCCACAGCCTTAGCCGTAACAGTTCTCATAGGTATGGCTTCTGGGCATCTTGTAGCATGGTCTACTACAACAAGGATAAACCTGTTCCCTGAAGATGTGGGAGGGTCAACGGGACCAACAATCTCGATGCCCACCCTCTCAAAAAGAACTCCCATCATTGGGAGAGGCACCAGGAGTGCCACATTCTTGGCTCCACTCTTGCCCGAGGTTTGGCAAGTGTGGCAGCTCCTACAGAATTTGCCAACTTCTGAACCCATCTTAGGCCAGTAGAAGTAGAAGGAGAGCCTTTCCTTGGTTTTTTTGAAACTCAAATGACCAGCCAAAGGTATCTCATGGGCCAACTGCAGGAACCAGAGTCTGTTGGCAAGGGGCACTACAATTCTTTTGCAGTCCCCAGGGGTAGACTCTGTGGGTTCACTGTCGAAGAGGCCATATTCCCAGCTTAACCTGTGCTTTCCAACTTCTTGCCCATCAAGTTGGTTAGCAGACCGTTGTCGAAGACCTTCGAGAGTAGGACACTCTCTTTGTCCTCTGCTGAAGTCTGCCCTGTTGGGCCCATCTTCTGCAGTAAAGACTCCCGCTCCCCCAGGCCAGATCGCGTGTGTGACTTCCCGCGCACCCCCGGAATACACGTACCCCGCTCAATCGCGTGTGTAACTTCCCGCGCAACCCCAAAATACACGTGCCCCGCTCGCACAGGCACAATTGCTGTATGTTGCCACTTTTGTAATGCGCAGGGACGCTACCGCCTGCCTTCGTGTGGCGGACGTGTTTCGGCTTGTGCGTGTCTTTGGCTGTGCGATCGGAAGAGGGCATCATACTGCCCCAGGACTTGCTCCACCAGGACACCAACTTCGGTGGCAATGAAGCTGGTGCCCCTCTGCCTCTCTGGCCGGGGGTTGCCACTGGTGCCAGATGTGGATGTGCCCGACATGGCAACCCCAGGGGCAGGAGTGGGTGGGCAACTGGGTCCTGGGGCTGGGCTGTGGAGCCATGTTATCCGAGTCGGGAGTCTTCTGTTCCAGCAGGGGTGACACAGCAACTGGACCCCTGCAGATGGCTGATGTGCAGGCACCAAATGGCAGGGCACGGTGGCAGCAGGCAGGCAGGCAGCAGCAGATGGCATGTGGGAGGCTGCTCGGGGCACTGGGGGGCAGTAATTCGGCCTTCTGGGCAGGAGCGTGGTCTTCCGTGTGTTTTCACGTGGCCAGCTTGATACGGAGTGATTTGGCACGTGAAAATCCTGCACGTCAGCGTGAAAATCGAGGAAAGGCCTTTAGCGCGTAAGCGCGTCAGCACGCGTACGCGATTTCATTGGAACAAAGGCCCTTACAGCGTAAGCGCGTCTGTGACGTTTTGCACACGGGCGTTGCCCTGGCAGGGCTTGGAGATCCCGCGTGCCTTTACACTGTTCTGTACGTGCTTTTCGTGCGGTGCGTGTGTTTTCCATCCGTTGGGGTTCACACGCTATTACTTCACAGCGGGTGTTGGCTATGCGTTCTTCTACACGCAAGGCAGACGGTGAGTGGTACCCCGCTCCCCCAGGCCCGATCGCGTGAAAAAGTTCACGCGAACCCCTGAAATACACGTAGCCCGCTCCCCCGGGCCCGATCGCGTGAAAAAGTTCACGCGAACCCCTGCAATACACGTAGCCCGCTCCCCCGGGTCCGATCGCGTGGAAACGTTCACGTGAACCCCTGAAATACACGTAGCCCGCTCCCCCGGGCCCGATCGCGTGAATAAGTTCACGCGAACCCCTGAAATACACGTAGCCCGCTCCCCCGGGCCGATCGCGTGAAAAAGTTCACGCGAACCCCTGAAATACACGTAGCCCGCTCCCCAGGGCCCGATCGCGTGAAAAAGTTCACGCGAACCCCTGAAATACACGTAGCCCGCTCCCCCAGGCCTGATCGCGTGAAAAAGTTCACGCGAACCCCTGGAATACACGTAGCCCGCTCCCCCAGGCCCGATCGCGTGAAAAAGTTCACGCGAACCCCTGGACTACACGTAGCCCGCTCCCCCAGGGCCGATCGCGTGAAAAAGATCACGCGAACCCCTGAAATACACGTAGCCCGCTCCCCCAGGGCCGATCGCGTGAAAAAGTTCACGCGAACCCCTGCAATACACGTAGCCCGCTCCCCCAGGCCAGATCACGTGTGTGACTTCCCGCGCACCCCCGGAATACACGTACCCCGCTCAATCGCGTGTGTAACTTCCCGCGCAACCCCAAAATACACGTGCCCCGCTCGCACAGGCACAATTGCTGTATGTTGCCACTTTTGTAATGCGCAGGGACGCTACCGCCTGCCTTCGTGTGGCGGACGTGTTTCGGCTTGTGCGTGTCTTTGGCTGTGCGTGGCTTTGCCCTATTCGATTCCATGAATACGTGTGGTTCGGGTGCGTGTGGGCATTCCGTCTGCTTCCCTGCAGTACATCCCCAGTTACGCCCTTATTTTCGCGAGTTGTTCCCCATTCTGCGCGTTACGCCCCGTGTTCCGCCCACTTTCTAGTGTATGCGCAGAGGTTGTGCGCTTTCACTGTGCGCGTCGCGCACGTCTTTCGGGATGTTGCAGTGACGTGTGCGCCATGCACGGGTTTGGTGCACATCCCGAGGAAAACACGCGCAGGGACTTCCATGAATCGCGTGCGCCTGTTTTTTTCCGCTTGCGCCTGCTTGCGCCTGCTTGCGCGAAGATTTTCGGCGCACGTTTGTTCCATGAATCGGCCCCTAAATGATCACAAATGCACAGAATTAAACAATGACAAATTACTAAATGATGTTGTTACACATGTTCAGTTGAAAAGTTGTAATGTGGTCCCTGATGATACCCAGATGGGCGGGCGAACAGTGGCCACACTTCAAAAAACCACTGAACATGGAGAAATGCATAAAGTCTCTCGTGCAGAAATGGGTAAAAAGGTAGGAAAAATGTTTTTCCATTTACCAATGTGCTTAGCCAAAAGTGAAAAAGGCCTGAGAAAGGTGAGCCCTGAAATCAGTAAGAATTCACACTTCTTATGTGTATTAGAGGAAGTTGAGGACAGATATTATGCACCCATCACTGTAGAAGAAAAATGCCAAACATTTGCTATGATTGACACTGGCGCACAGGCCACAATTATGTCCAAGGAGCTGGTAAAGAGTATCAATGAAGGGAGACCCCCACAGAATCAGATCACAGTGAAGGAAAATCAAGGTCCAGTGCATAACTTTAATGGGGAGGAGGTGCCCATCATAGGTGTAACTGAGGTTGACATAAAAATAGGAAAGCACAGAATGAAACAAGAGGTATTGATCACATCTATTTGTGAAATTTCATTTCTGATGGGGACAGATTGCCTGAAAAGATTGTCTCCTCTCATAGATGGGGTGAATGGAGTGCTGTGGTCCTTAACCAAAAAACCATTGAGACCTAAGAAACTAAAATCACAAAACAGCAACATAAATGAATGTCACACCGTTGCCAAAACAAATGATGCTGTGGAGGTATATCTCCAGAATAGTTGCATACCTAGTGCCACGGTTATATTAATGTGTCAAGACAAAATGCAGAGCGACAATGAAAAACTACCTGTACAAATATACTCGGACCCAAGGAAAAATTGGCAGACTGCCATAGATGAGCACACATTACGTTTTTATTTAAAAGAGAAAATAATCAAACAGAATATTGCTCCTAAAACAGATTCAGAAAAACACATTACCACTCTTGCTGAAATACACATGGAAGATGAGCAACCATGGGTTCATGTTGGTATACATGACTGTTTTAAAACAATAAAAGCCACTTTAGCGCTTGAACAGGAGAGGAGCTTCATTAATGAGAAATTGTTGCAAAAGATATTGGAGAGGGAAGAGATTCCGAAATTTAGGATTAAAAACCAATATGTTTCTGGGTTGGACAGTCCAGACTTTGAAAACCGAATTGCAGGCAGATGCATGGTTAAAATTAGCAATCGGCAGAAAACAATTTACCATAATGTATGGATAGTGAGTGGAGTACAAAATGACTTTTACATGGGCAATGACATCATGCACAGAATGTGTATGGTGTTAGATTTCCTTAATCAAAAAATATGGGCGCGCCTAGGTGGGCCCGCACCTGAATTTGAAGACAAAAGAAGGGCTTATCATTGTGCACAACTGGTTCCTTATGCAATCGAATTACAAATGAGGAAAGATACTATTATTCCTGCATTTACAAAACAGTTTGCAATAACACTGAAATGCAAAAATGGACAGCAGATGAAAGACTCAGATGCATTTATATGCCTGAATGAATCCATAAAACAGCAAGGCCTGGATTATGAATACATTCCATTGGTAGATATTGGTGAAGGATCTGTAAAATATATGGTAAATAATAAAGGTTTACAGGATATTCATTTAGAGGAAAACTCCCCATTAGGAATGGCCATACAAAAATCACATTATGCGGCAGATTTAAATAACATGGTGATTGGAAATATCCCTGAAAAGTATGTAGATGCCAAGGGTGAGTTGCCAGAACACCTGGACTCTCAGCCCAAAGGAATATTTAAAATTAATTCTGTCTATCCTTATGATTCAAATGAGACAGTGTGCTGCCATCAAGAGGATTGCATAACATTTAATTTAAATGAAAATAAAACAGAAAATCAGCCCATTGAAGTGGAAGCTGATATGCCAAAATATTTAAAAGTGGCAGCTTTACAAAAAGACACAGCCACACAGTTAGAGGAAAGCGCTGAGATTCCCTTACCAGAAGATTTTCCAGAATTTTCCAAAATGGTAGAAGAACAGATCTCCTTAGCGGATGCGTGTGACAACGATGAGGATAGGAACAAACTGAGAAAGATATTTATGGAAATAAAGATGTATTTGCAAAAGATGCTTATGATTGCGGTTTAACTGATTTACATGTGGCCACAATTCCGGAAGGGTGTAGCAGAAGTCCAGTATTTGTACGCCAGTATAGACTACAGATTACCGCTGGCATGTTTAGAATCATTAGCAGAGATTATAAAGAATTTGGAAGCTCGGGGAATCATCAGGCCCATTCATAGCACATCCAATACACCTATTTTAGGTGTGTTAAAGCCAAATGGTCAATGGCGGATATGTACAGAGTTAAATAAAAGAGTGCCAGTATCCAGATGGCCACTGCCATTCATTGATCAGGGCCTAGCTCAGGTACATGGTTCAAAAGTGTTTGCCACATTAGATCTCACCTCTGGATATTGGTGCGTGCCATTGGCGGAGGAGATACAGAATTTATTTTCCTTTACATTTGACAGGACTCAATACGCCTGGCTTAGAGCTCCGTTCGGGTACATCAATAGTGGGAGTGAATTTGGCATATTTTTGAGAAAGGCCATGCCAGTTGCAGCGGAAAGAGGAACCATAGGTTATGTGGATGATGTCCTGATAAAAAATGAAAGCCTGAAAAGCCATTTTGATGAAATAAGACATGTGCTTGGCCAATTGCAGAAAGCAGGCGCCAAAGTGTCTTTACAAAAAGCACAATGGTGCAAGAAAAAAGTGAACTTTCTAGGCCATGAAGTGACTGAACATGGGCTAAATCCACAAAAGAAGAAAATAGAGGCCATACAAAAACTAAAGGACCCTAAAAATGTGAAAGGGGTAAAAAGTTTATTAGGGATGACAGGCTATAACAGAAAGTTAATTGAAAATTATGCTGAAATCACTCAACCATTGACTAAACTGCTTAAACTGAATACACCCTGGATATGGGAAAAAGAGCAGTCTGAGGCAGTGGCTAAATTGAAGGAATGTCTTACAAAGGCACCATGTTTAGCATACCCCATAAAGGATAGGGATTTCTTTATAGAAATAGGGTTCTCTGAACATTGTATGTCAGCAGTGTTATCACAAAAACATGATGTGAATCACAAAACCATTGCATATGCAAGTAAAGCATTTTCCAAAGTTGAAATGAAATTCAATGAATGTGAAAAGGCTCTATTAACCACTGTGTGGGCGCTACAACTTTTCCGCCCTATTGTTCAGGGAGAAAAGGTGATTATTGAAACAAATCATCAACCTTTGCAGTTTATAGAGAGTAAAAGAATTAGGTCAGGTAATCTAGCACAGTCCAGAATCACTTCATGGACGCTGGCATTACAAGGTTTTCTTGTAGAAGTGAGATATGGACAAAATAAAAAGAGCCCAATTGCTCAAGGGTTAGCTGACTTACATGACTGTGCAGCTGAACAAGTATCAAACGAAATGGAAGTGGAACCTAGTTTGCAGGAATTTGAACAATCACCACACAAAGCTTTTGATGAAAAAACATGCAAGGATCTGCCAACTGTATATGTGGATGGTTGTGCTTTTCACATTGAAAATGACAGTAATAAACAATTAGTGTCAGGAATAGGGAATGTCTGGTTGAAATGTGAAGGCGTCCCCAGTGTAGGGATGAGGATTGGAGCTAGAAGCAGTCAAGTGGCGGAATTGGCGGCCATTTATAAAGCAATTGCTACTGCAGTTGATAATAAATTCAGTGAAATTGTCCTGGTGACTGATTCTGACTATGCACGAAATAGCTTTGTGGAGTATTTACCTGGCTGGAAAGCGAGAGGCATGGTTACATACAACAAAAAGCCACTTAAACATGGAAAAATGATACAAGCCATAGACAAATTGGTGTCAGAAAATGATTTGACAATATACTGGAGAAAAATGTGTGGGCATTTAAAAACACCCGGAGAGGATAAGGAGGGAAATGATAAGGCAGACACCTGGCTAAAATTGGGGCTGTGATGGGAGAATTGCTACCTATAGATGATTTACTGGGTGAAATACAAATTGATGCAATAACATAAAACGAGTTAGACTGCAGGATGGACTCATGATTAGAGAGTCCATAACAGGACAAATACAGTGGGTGGTACCCCTTTCATTCAGAGGGCTAATGCTACAACATGCACATGATGCAATAACTGCAGGCCACAGAGGTTCACAAAAACCATTGGCAATACTAAAAGATTATGTTTACTGGCCACATATGTCCCAAGATGTGGAATTATACGTTTACTGTTGGTTTTGATGGCAATCAGATCAACTCCTGCCAAAGCAACAGGTATTAGTCCACATGAAGTCTTAACAGGTAGGAAAATGGTGTTACCACAACACCTACTATACAGAACACATGAGCAGACACTTGTGAGTGCATCCACAGTTTATGACATTGATGAATTGAGGAAGCATTTGCAACATGCATTTGCTTTTGTGCAGAGAAATCTAGAAAGGGCTGCTGACAGTGCAAAGTCATACTACGATTAAAGAACATCAGTGAGAGAATACAGTGTAGGGGATCAGGTGTATAGGTTTCATTTTGGAAAAAGTAAACAGAAAAATTCTAAATTTCTAGCAGCCTGGCAGGGGCCATTTCGAATTATAGATAAGGTTTCTCCTGTAGTTTATAACATTTTAAAGACTGAAGGTGAAATAGTAACTGAACAGTTTGTGCATGTAAATCAGATTAAGCCATGTCATCCCAGACACAAGATCAGGCAGCTTGAGCATGTAGAAACAGATAAAGTCCCTTGAACATAAAAAGTTGGAGTGATTATGTCTAGTCAGAAGGCAGTGACAGAGAAGTAAAAAAAAAAAGATGGTTGAAATAGTACATAAACACTGTAATATATGTAAATATATATAAAGTATAAATAATATAAAAAGTAAATAAATAAAAAAATATATAATGGAAACTCATGGTCGGTGTGCAGAATGAATATGCATTAAACATTGAATGTTGTTTTATGTATGCTTGTTCTCTATAACCTGTGTTTAATTTCAGAAGGCGAAAGAAAAAGAGCGAAATATTTTACAGAGCGTGTTTTTTTTTGGCAAAAGGGTGAAATTGGTATTGTGCTATATACTTAATCTGTTTCTTTTTTATTTGATTTAGAATATTAACATATTTGTACCGGAGGTCACGGGAGACGATGGAGTCCTGGAGTCCCCTGGATGAAGATCAAAAGATGCCTGCCTCCGGGTGGAGGTGAAGACAAAATAACCGGAATGCCAAAGAAAAGATGACTTCTATAGAAAAGGATCCAAGAGTACCAAGATGAAAGAGTACCCGAATGAACCAAAAGAGGCAGACAAGTGTCCTGGCATATGGAGTTCCACGTATTTATTATTTTAATTAATTGTTTTAATCTGTTATGTTAATTATTTGTTTTAGTTAGTTGTTTTATTTTATTATTTTCAATTGACTTCAAGTATAAAATTGAAACACTGGACTATGGACACTTCCATTGGGAAGGCAAATGTAGAACATTTTATAAGAATTGATGAATTCAGATGAATTTTAATATTATGTTGATTGAACAGTGATTTGTCAATTTTCATCTTCACAACAAGAATGCTAATTGTATTGGATTGTTACATTTTGAAAAGAAGAAAAGAAGCAGGTTGTTTTTTTAAAATTGGCTTGGATCGTAGCCAAGTTCTAAAAAAAAAGGAGGGTATATGTAGGATTGTTTAGCGTGTTTTGGGAGCACAGAGCGCAGCACCACTGCACAGGATCAATGTATAGCATGTTTTTTGAAGTGCAGCGCCACTGCATGGGTTTGATGCATTGATATAATGTGGTACAGCAAGACATGTGTTATTGAGCTTTTTTTTTATGCAGCGCCACTGCATGGGTTTAATGCAATTGCTTCAAGCTATGTCTTGCCAGTGCAACATATGGATATGTAAATGAAGACAGGCTACACAGGTTAAAAACAAACCATTTTCTCATTTAAAAGCGCATTTTATTTTTCATATTCAAAATGCACACAATTATTTTTTCTTTTCATCTGAAATGCCTATGTTGCAAGAGACACATTTGAAGATTAATGAACTAATATAATTAACCGTACTAACATGATTCTAACTTCTTAATAATATAATGTGTTCTACACTGCAAAATGAGGCAGGCTGAAACTCATTTCAGACTGTGTGCAGATTTTTTTTTTTTTTCTTCTGGTTTTTCTGTGCTGCTTTGTCCACAGTATTTTGCAGGAAGCAAGGATTCGAATAGCAGGAAATCAGTTTTGTTACAGTTGCTTACTGTAAAAGATTTCTATTGTGCGCAGAGGGTGGATAGGGCATGATAAAATTTCATTGGTTAGGATCATTTGGTAGGAGGTAACCAGAGTTTTCTTGTATAATCTCGGGGAAGAACCTAGGAGAGGACATCTTGACACAGCTCGGAGAAGGACGGGGTTGATAGCTGGGGATGCCTGATTCCTAAAGCAGATTCAATACTGCTAGAGAGACTGGGATTTCCAGTCAACAAGCCCCAGTTTGAGCGACAGCAAATGCTTGCCCTTGCTGGGTGAACCCCTCCAGAAGGCGACCAGCCAAAGAAGTTACATGCTGAATAAGCCTGGTAATTATCTCGCTGAAGTGTGGGAGCTGTGCGTATGTGTGTGAAAATATCCGGTCAGAGTAGGAGAGGAGATTCCTGGGTTTTAACCACATGTTAATGTTGCAAATTGAATTCTTGTTCCTCACCACTCTCCTTTCATTGTGTTACAGATAATGTTGTTACTGTGAGCTTTCCATTTATTTCTGTAAAAAAAAAAAGTAAGCCCGTGTTGAAATGCAAGTTTTATAATACAAAAAAATTATCTGAAAGTAGGCGGGAAGTGTGTTTCATTTTATCTTGTCCTTTGTGCATCTATCATTATAACACTGGGAATATGGGAAGATCTTTGCACAGTGCAATTGTCATTTTTAAAAGTTTCTAAAAGATAAGACATGGCAGTATCTGTGTACACATGAATCCATTCAGTATATGAGTGTGTGTGTGTTTTCTGAATGGAACATAATAATAACAAGATGAAATAGCCGGCTGCCGAAGGTCTATGAGTCGGCAGGAAGAGAGGCCCTGGACATAGCTCACCAAACGTAAATAAGTTGGTGATACATACCACATATAGCTTGCTGTCGTAGATAAGTCAGTGAGAACAGCCCATGGTGGCACTTCAATTGGAAATGTGGTGTTTCTGAAATGCAAGCCTGAGGTCTCTCTAGTGATCACACGAACAAACTAAACAAAAATAAGGGGTTCTGAATATTGTGGCCACATATATAAAACAAAGGATTTATGCTCACCCATAAATACCACCAATAACGCATACCAACATAATGTATACCTCTAAATGTATCAGTGTGCTGAAATAATTTATGTATACTATAGTACTATGTACCAAATCTAATCTGAATGCAAAGAGTGATTATTACTGAATTATTTTCATTTTGGCGGTAAGAAAATACCGCTAGGCCCCAGATCTATACTAAATACCCTACAGGTCTTGGGTTTCCCCTTTGCCTCTTTCTTCCTAGAAATAGCAGTGAGCAACTCATGTGGAGTGGGAGTGACAGTTTCCTCCATCAACTCCTCTGGAGAGCCTCTCAAAGGTCCTCTCCCTTGTAGGCCTAGTGAGCTCCTGTCTCCTCTTACTGGGAGGCCTGGGGGTGCTGGGCACAACTCTAAGTGTTTTCAGGTCATTACCCAACAGAACTCTCCCAGGCACTTCACTCTGCACACTAACAGGTATTTTGACAGTCATATCATTACAATGGATGAGAGCTGGTAACTGGGGAAGCATTTGCACAGGGTCTCCAGCTAACTTGGTGAGGCATTTGGGTGCCTTAGTAACATCATCCACCTTGAAAAATGATTCATCCACAACAGTTATGCTGGGTCCAGTGTCTCTGATGGCAGGGTTCTCCTTGCCATTCACAAGAACACTATATTTATAATACCCTTTAGTATTATCTGCGTTGGAATTATAGACATCTAAATTCTGTTGTTCCCACAAGCCCAGGGACACTAAAGAAACACTAGCTGAGACTGTCATGGGTTCATCAGCCAGTAGGTGAAAGTTTCCACTTGCCATAGGTACTTCTTCCTCTGGGGAGAAGGAGACAGTGTGGAGCTCTGAAGGTTTACCCTTATATCTGGGATCCCCTTTCGCATGGTCAGTTGACCCACAAACATAACATTTCCCAAAGGTTTAGATGAATGGGGTTTGTTCTGACCTCCCTCCGGTTTGGGTCCAGATGGTGCACTAGCCTGATTTGGTTTCCCTTGTGGTTTACCCTTATGTTGCTGTTTGTGGCCCTCTTTTGGATGGGAGGTATTAGAATTCTCCTTGTTATCTTTCTTTGGCTGCGTTCCTTCATCCTTGTTCTGAGTTTCCCCAGAATCCTTGTGAGTAGCCCTGTTGGCAATCCACAAGTCAGCAGCCTTAGCTAAATTCTTTGGATCGATCTCCTTAGAATCAGCCAAGTGTTGTCTGAGCTCAGGAGTGCAGGCATCATAAATTGACTCCAACATAAAAAGATTTCTCATACCTTCATAAGTGTTCACTCTGTAACCCTTAACCCAACCATCTAAGTTTTTCAAAGATTCACATGCCCAGGTAGCCCAAGGGGTACCATCATGCTTTTTGGGGGTCCTAAAGCTCTTAAGGTACTGGGTTGGGGTTTTCCCAAATCTAACAATTAAAGCTACCTTCACACACTCATAATCCATCCTATCCACCTCCCCCAACTCCATCACACCATCAGATGCAACAGTGGGTAGCCTATAAGACCTTGAATGCCTTGGTTATATTCAAACATTGCCAACCAATCCAAAATATCACGCTTAACCTCATACATACCCACAATGACTTTAGGCATACAGGGTCTCTTAGGACTGGAAGACCTAGAAGATTCTGGGAGAGAAGCATTTTCAAGAGCTAACCTTTTCATTTCTAGTTCATGATTCAACTCCATCTCTCTGAGTTTAAGTTCTTGGTGTTTTTGTTCAGTTTGAGCACTTAAACGTTTGAATTCCAATTCAAGCCTCATCTTATCTAGAGCAATGAATTCAGGACAGAGTGTAGGACCTTATGGGGTCCCAGTGGACAAAGGTTGAGGTTGCTGGGCAGAGAAGGGAGCAGTGAGGCCTACATTTGGAGACAAATCTACTTCCTCTAACTCATCAATAATAGACACATTATCCTCCTCCTTATTTTCCACATTTTCTGGAGAGTCAGGTATTTCAGACGCACTCCCAAGACTTTGGTTCTTTAACAACTTTTCAATTAATTCAGACTTTTTGCCAAAATATTTCCAAAATCCACAATTCATGTGGTTTCTGGATCTGATAGTCCAGGGTTAATCCATTTACGTTGCCGCATGGTAGGGGAGAGCAAAATAAATGGGTTATCCCTGGAATATCAGATGAAGAAACCAAATGAATTGAGGAATAAATAGTTGGCTAGAGAAAGCTTAGTTTAAATGTGTATTCAGAGTATTGTGTGATCCCTTCCCAGTTTGTCTAATCCTATGCACAGGTTTCTCTGTGACTGCTTTTTGAGTTCCCAACTTCCATATCCTTGAATTTTCCATAACATTTCCTGAAATATTTATGATGATTCCTTTTATTTTCAGTTCGCCCTGTTTTAGAGATTGGAGTGAGGGAGGGGGCTGAAGTGGACGGATGGCTTGGGGATAATTACAATATAGCTGTGCTCCCACCGCCCTGTCCACTGGATTTTAGATAGAGGTAAATCAAAATGCTTTCTTGAAGTACCTTTGAGCTCACAGATAACATGGAAGTTCGAGCTCAAATGTTTAAGTCTCCTGACGTGGCAGGGAGGCAGACGACAAGTTTATAAAGTCGGACAACAATAATATAAAGGACTTATAATATGATTCGGCAAATATTTAAAGTATTGGCAGGTAGTTGGTGCTTTAAGTGCTGCCTGTAAGCCAAAACTATTGGCATGGGAAACAAAGCAAGGAGGATGATGGGACATGAGGGAGGACACATATCCTGTGGTTGCTGTTTAGATTTGTAGCCACCCATTAACTGCCCATGACCATGCTATTCCCTATGGTCATTCTCAACCAAAATCTGCCCCTCCCAGTGAAAAATACCCACCCCACAGTTTCTTTTTGAGCTAGCTCTGTGCTTTTAACAGGGTATGCTGACCACACTGTTCCTGTGCTGAGCACTCTTCAGAAAGGGAATGGCTAATTTGCAGCTATTAATAAGCTCTTGGTGTAATAAAAATGTCTCAACCAAGTGTGCCACTTGATTTATAAACAATACTTTTGTTCTTCCACATTTACTCATGAACTTATTTCCTGTTAATAACACGAATTGGCAACACCAGCAGTTCTTGCTCTCGTATAGGCATTAGCTAAATATTTTCTAGGCACTCTCATGTATCGAGGTGATAACACCGTTTGCCAAATATTTGCCTCTTATGGCCTTGCAGTTACATTATAGCAGAGCCTTGAAAATGCCTTTCCCATGCCTACAAAAAAGTAAAATGTGTTGACTTTGCCAATACTTTTTGAGTATGCATTTGCAATTGTCAAAGAAATTAATTCACATTTGCAAATACACATTTGGCCTTTCACTTTCCTTTAAGTTCTGGCAGACGCTTTTCTAGGAGTAGAGGTACATAGAATATTTGCAGATATACTATACAAAAATCCTGCAGGTGGCAGTAAACCCACGTGATGTGAGGAGAACTTGCTGTTCATGTCCCTTTGCTAGTTTGGATCTTTTTGTCTAAGTTTAACATGGGCTTCTCTCGTCGTGTCCCTCACGGCGCAGTAATACACGGCAGCATCACTGGCTTCTGCTCCACGGATAAGAAGGGTGGTGGTCAAGCTTTTCCTGTCAATGACCATCGAAAAGCGTCCTTTGTCTTCAGCAGTAGTAAACCCCGAAATCAAGAGATTTGGGAATCCCCCTGGCAGAAACTGATACCAGATCAAAATGTTAGAGGTGGTGAAGGTGTGGTTACACATGATCTCCACGGTGTCTCCTTCTGAATATTCTACCATTGAAGGCTGAATAACCTGGTTACTGGTGTCTGCACCTGCTAGAAATAAAACATACAAACATGATCAATATTTATGAGAATTATTGTCATTCGATCATTTCTATAAATGTATTTGGGTATATTTATACAAAGACACACGGTCGCATCAATATGTGTAATACATGATATAATAGGTACCTAGGAAAAGAGATGTCAGAACGATAACTGGAATTAAAACCCCATTCAGTTCTGCAAGAAACATGGTTTGCATTTTAGAATGTCGATCGACTGTCACTTAGAAAGAAACTACAGATTGTGGCGAAAGCCCCGTGAGGGACTGACTTGTCAGGAGGAACTGCTCCTCCCCTCCTCCACAGCTGTGGAAAAAAGTGCCCACAGACACCACAATTCGAGTCTTTCTTCTGACTTCTGCGATTACAATACTTTATTTAACCTAGACATGAAAACTATTTTGACATTTTACTGTAGCGTTTTCTCAAAGTTCTGAAATATACACATTGAGAAAAATACTACTTTTCTAAAGCAGAAAATATGTTTGTTTTTCTCTGGCAACTTTACAGGGCTACACTGAAAGCAGCACATTTAGCGGAAGAGAGGGTGGGGTAGGGGGTCTTTGCACTGAGTAGCGTCTCTCGTTAGTTCACAGTGGAGACTTTTGAGTACTGGAATTTGATTCACTAACCTGGAACACATCTAGACAAATCGATTTATGACGTTGCAAGTGTGTGTGTGTGTGTGTGTGCATTTAAGAGATCCACTAGTGTAGGATGAATTGTGCTCAAATGATGTGTAACCTCCTCTAACATACATGCAAACGTTTCTGCACAAGAAAACCTTCACTGTGCACAACTATTCATGTCTGAATGATAGTTTTCTGAACCGATCTGCTGAAGTAAACTATGAAGATGCACCATTCATTAAAATAAGGATAATCTATGTACATATGTAGCTATATTAGCCACATGTTCTATAGTATTCACATTCATGTAACTAAATTCACAAAGAATGCATGTGAAAGAAAACCAATAATCTTATGACAGCTTTTAGTATTGGCAGATTGTTAGGCAGAATTATATGCAGTACCATTTGGGAACACCACAAACAATTAAGACTACAAGTGACAGTACAAATTCACCTTTGGTACAAGCCTGTACTACACAGTAAAAGTGGAAGCGATGGCTGAGCAGCCAGACTTATCCCAAGAGCAAGTGAGCAGCATCAATAGTTAGTAAAGGACAGCAATTACTATGATGCAAACAAACACTGACTCAAGGTTTCTGAATAAAAGAATATACATTTATTTACACCTCAGTTGTATAACATCTCACTAAAGTAAAGCAGTTGAAAAATCACACTCTTAATACAACACACCACTCCCAATAGTTTCCAGACAAGTTAAGCTCACAATAAGAAGTGGGAGAAAAATGGCACACTAGTAATTAATAAGGGAGGGAAAGACAAAGTTAGGCAGAAATTGAGCAGCACCACCAGGTAAGTAAGCAGGGCAATCTAGAAAGAGGAACTACAGTGATGGAATCAAATCAAATAGGCTTAGGGCCAAAGACAATAGGACAAAACTCTTTAGCTCAAGATCACACAGTTCAGGGTAATTTGCGGTTAAGTCTTTGCCAAGAGTTCCGGACGAAGTTGGTCGGCAGAAAAGTTAGTTTAAAGAGTAGAGAAGGACAAGCCCTCGGATTGGCAAAAGGTTTCACACACCCTCACCGTGGCTGGATGAAACGCTGAGCTGAGGCGGACGTTCCTGGCAGTTCCTGCAGGCTCACAGTTCCTGAAGCGACTGTCGGACTGACACGAAGTAGGAAGACTGGAGGGTTCTGCACTGCCCAGGGAAGAAACCAGCAGCAGAGCAAAATAACAAATAAAAGATGCTCTCCTTAAAACCCAAGCAGGGTCCGACCTTCCTGGCTATCCGGCCCACTGTAGCTCTGTACAGTGAATTCGACCAGAGGAGGGAGTCCTGGCTTGCAGTTTGGGCAAACTGGTTGGTCCCACCGGCTCAGGGGAAGAAGATTCCGGGAGGATCTTCTCTGTCATTGGAGTTCGAGGATTCGGACCTGCAGCAGGGCTTCACCCTGCGGTTCAGTCGTGGAAGGGGTCCTCTTCCGTCAGCTCCTCATCGGTTCTTTCGTTCCAGTGGCGACTCTGCCTTTCCAGACCCAGAGACCTGCTTTTTATGCAGTTTTCCCCCATTCACACAGCCTGGCTGTCAATCACACAGAAGGGTGGCTGTGCTGGCTGGACAGTCACCTAGCCAATCAAACAGGAGTGCGACTTGGGTTACCAAGGGAACCCATGGCAGGGGTCCTAAAACCCCTCCCTCATATCCTGCCCACCCAGACTTTCAGGTGCCTATGGAGGGCTTCCGTGTAGAAGCCTGTGAAGAGACGGTGAACAAAGGAACCAAACATGGTTTAGTGCGCAGAGAAAAACATGATAAAGACATTTTCAAAAAGAAATGGCGAATAAACCCAGCCAGAACCGTATAAGAACGTATATGGTATAGCGGGTTTACGTTCGAGGCTACCAAGATAGCCTAAAACAATACTAAGTTTATTTAAGATAACCGCAGTAGGAAAAATAGGGTAGTTACCACTGCCACCAGCCAAGTCTTGCTGAAAAGGGATAAGTATTAACCCTGTCCAGTACTCCATATAAGATGGTTTGTACTGGGTCCGTGCACTTAAAAAGACTAATAAAGTCAATGGCCACTTTACATTTTCTGGGAGACAGTAGTCAGTCCCAGAAAATGGAGTCTGAGTTGGGAAGTCTAAAAGACAACCCTTTGTCACTGCACTGAAGGTGCTGTGTAACACATAGTAAAAAATGATCCCTGTGGAGCAGGTGAGGCTCCACGGTCTATGAACACACAAATGTTAAACACACACAGCAAAACACATGTAAGAGTGGGAAAAAAGGGCTCACACTCTTACCAGGTGAAAGAAAAATCCTAGAAATCCAGCGAAGTTGCTGAGGGAATCAGTAGGTAAGGAAAATTAGCCATTCCTAAGAATTCTCCCTAAACCCCCCCCCCCTAAGACTAACGGACACGAGGATTTAATCCACTCCTGGATGAATCTCTACCTCTAGTCAGTTAAAAACATCCTAGAGAGACCATCAGCATTTTGGTGTTGACATCCTGCTCTGTGCTCAATGGTGAAATCAAACCCTTGCAGGCAGATTGACCATCTCAGATGTTTTGGGTCCTCCCCTTTCATTTGCATTAACCATCTCAAGGGTTGGTGGTCTGTCTGAATCACAACAGTAGATCCATACAAGTATGGTCTAAACTTCTTCAGAGACCACACAATAGCAAAACATTCAAACTCTATGGTTGCCCACCTTGTTTCTGGTTCCTTCAGTTTCCTACTGATGAAGCAAATGGGGTGCGCCCTACCTTTCTCATCCAGTTGACTAAGGACAGCAGCTATACCTGTATTGGAGGCATCTGTCTACACAATGAAGGGTTGGTGATAATCAGGAGCTCTTAGAACTGGAGATTGAGAAAGGGCTTTCTTCAGGTTTTCAAAGGCTTGAGTGCACTCCTCATTCCATCTAACCTTTTTAGGGACTTTTTGAGAGGAGATTACATTCAAGGGAGAAACTATGGTCCCATAGTTAGCTATGAAATTCCTGTAGTACCCAGTGAGGCTTAGGAAAGCTGTCACTTGGGTTTGAGCAGTAGGGGTGGCCCAGATTTGCACAGCTTGTACTTTGCAGGACAATGGCCTTATTTCACCTCCTCCTACCTCATGACCAAGGTAGACCACTTTGCTCTGACCAATTTGACATTTGCTTGCCTTTGTGGTCAGATGGGCCTGCTCAAGAGCCTGTAAAACATATCCTAAGTGATCAATATGTTCTTTCCATGTAGGACTGAACACTGCGATGTCATCCAAGTATGCCATGCAGAAGTCCTCCATCCGATTCAGAACTTGATTGACCATCCTTTGGAATGTAGCAGGTGCATTCTTTAGTCCAAAAGGCATAACCTTAAACTGGTAGAGGCCTGCTGTGGTTGAGAATGCAGTTTTCTCCTTGGCATGGTCTGTCAGGGCTATTTGCCAATAGCCTGACATCAGATCAAATGTACTGAGGTACTTGGCTGAACCAAGTCTATCCACTAGTTCATCTGTCCTTGGCAAAGGGTGGGCATCAGTCTTAGTGACTGCATTTAGAGCTCTATAGTCCACATGGAATCTCAACTCCTTGGATCCTGCCTTTGGTACTAGAACAACTGGACTAGACAATGGACTTGGAGAGGGCTCTATAACCCTGAGATCAAGCATCTTGTTGACCTCTCCTTTGATGTGGGATCTCACATGTTCTGACATTCTGTAGCCTCTGCTTTTCACAGGTAGACAGTCACCAGTGAGAATATCATGCTGACCCCAAGGGGTCAAGCCTGATGATAGTGAAAACAGGGAGGCAAACTGATTTAACAGAACTTTGCACTCCTCCTGTTGTTCAGAAGTCAGTTGAGAAGAGAGATTGACTCCTATTTTCTCAACCAAAGTTTGGCCTCTGAGGAGGTCAGGTAGCGGTTCACTCTCCTCCTCCTCTTGAGCTGAAGCCAGAAGCAAAGCTCCCACTTCTGGTCTCGAGACATATGCCTTCAAAAGGTTGGTGTGAAAGACTCTGGGAGCTTCCTTAGGTCTGCCTAAGTCCACCAAATAGTTCACCTCTCCAAGTTTGCCCACAACCTTGAAGGGTCCTATCCATTTGTCCTGCAAGGCTCTCTGCCTTGTTGGCACCATAACTAATACAAGCTGGTCTTGAGTAAACTCAACCATGCTGGCCTTCTTGTCATGCCAATGTTTGACCAGAGCCTGACCTGCTTTTAAGTTATCACTAGCTTCTGCCATCATGTGTGACATTCTCCTCCGGAGACCTATCACATAGTCACTCATTCTGACTGGCTTGGGGGAGGGAACACTCTCCAACCCCTCCTTAATCAGGGCCAATGGACCTCTGACTGAATGGCCATAGAGACGTTCAAAGGGACTGTATCCGACTCCCTCCTGAGGGACTTCTCTATAAGCAAAGAAAAGGCATGGCAGTAGAAGGTCCCACTTTCTTTTAAGGGGTTCCTCTAAAGCACCTATCATGCTCTTCATAGTACAATGAAACTTCTCTACCAGTCCATTTTTTGTGGATGGTAGGCTGTAGAGAACTTGTAAGTGACACCACAGTTTTTCCACATGGCTTGCATGTAGTGGGACATAAAATTGGATCCCCTCTCGGATATCACTTCCTTAGGAAACCCTACTCTGGTAAAAATACCAAAGTAGAGCCTTCGCCACAGCCTTAGCCGTAACAGTTCTCATAGGTATGGCTTCTGGGCATCTTGTAGCATGGTCTACTACAACAAGGATAAACCTGTTCCCTGAAGATGTGGGAGGGTCAACGGGACCAACAATCTCGATGCCCACCCTCTCAAAAAGAACTCCCATCATTGGGAGAGGCACCAGGAGTGCCACATTCTTGGCTCCACTCTTGCCCGAGGTTTGGCAAGTGTGGCAGCTCCTACAGAATTTGTCAACTTCTGAACCCATCTTAGGCCAGTAGAAGTAGAAGGAGAGCCTTTCCTTGGTTTTTTTGAAACTCAAATGACCAGCCAAAGGTATCTCATGGGCCAACTGCAGGAACCAGAGTCTGTTGGCAAGGGGCACTACAATTATTTTGCAGTCCCCAGGGGTAGACTCTGTGGGCTCACTGTCGAAGAGGCCATATTCCCAGCTTAACCTGTGCTTTCCAACTTCTTGCCCATCAAGTTGGTTAGCAGACCGTTGTCGAAGACCTTCGAGAGTAGGACACTCTCTTTGTCCTCTGCTGAAGTCTGCCCTGTTGGGCCCATCTTCTGCAGTAAAGACTGCAGCTCAGGATGGTCAACAGGGTCAAGATCTACAACCAAAACAGTGTCTTCTTCCAGATCTGATTCTTCAGAAGCTGGCTCAACCACACAAGGTTGCACCTCACACTCTGCCTCAGCAGGTGGAGGGATCAAAGGGGTGATCTTGTACAATCTTGGGGATGTCCTTGTTGGTAGCACAGGGGTGACGTTGTCAGTCTAGAAAAATGGATACCTCTCATGATTGATGGCAAAACGTATTTTGGTGGCTGTGGGCCAACCGTCTCATGCACGATACGATAGAAAAACAGGTTTCCGAGTTTACCAAGGAACGGCCATTTTGATGTAACAAGGATCGGCATTTTGTTTTCTAACAATTGCTCATTGCTTTCTGTTCTTATTGCTTCGCAGCACATTTTCTGCTTACACTGCTCGACTGTTAATATTGTTGTCTGAACGTGAAAGGACAAGGCCGCAGGGCCGCAAGGCTAATAAGGGTTCGTTGAAACACAACTTAGGCAGCGCCTGGAAGGACTGCCCGGCTCCCTCCCGAATGTAGCCTTGAAGCAGAGCCGCAAGGCATTTAATCATTTCACAGTTCCAGCCAGTCTCGTTATATGGTAGAATATGTTAGAATAAAGCAGCTAAAGGCTTGAATTATGCTCTTCTTACGGCCCCCCTTTACCGAGCCCTGTAGAGCGTGTCCGCTCCCAGGACACGAATAGCACCTCATAGATAGCAAGGTCTGGAATGTGACTCTTCCCCCGTATGTAGCTCGATTCCAAGAACAGAAGCACTGTGTTCTGTTCAACAACTAAAAGATGCCTCCGCACTTGCAAAATTGCATATTGTTACTAGAATAGATATTTTAAGGTGTCATAATTGTCGAAAGTGTCCATCATCACACCGAGTTCAAAGAAACCCAATAAAGGGGGGTGTTAAACATGTCATAGCTGATTGTATAATATGCATTTTTTATATATGTAACTGATGTACGTAATTCACTCTCTTGCATCCCTCGAGGTCTAGAGATGCATGTCGCGGGGCGTGAGACCGAGTTGGCCAACTGAGACTATTTGCTTTGCAATAAACACTAGCTTTGGGAATACAACCTTGTGTCTGGCGTATCTATCGTGTGTGGTGACATGCCTTGTTTCCATAGACGTAAGGGACCCCTAGGGGCCCCTTTCAAGATGGCGCCCGAATAGGGACCCTCCCCCACTTGTTCCATCGTATACGTTGTAATTGAGTAAAGGCGGAGAACGGCGAGGACGGGACAATCGAGCCGGATCAAGAGGTGTTCGGGGCGCCCTGTAGAAGAGATGAGAGATTCCTTTGCAGATCTGCACACATCTGATCCCTGATCAACGTACCTGGCTAGAGAACAAGGAGGCGAGGGTCCCGAAATGAGGCGGAAGCCAAGAAACGCAGACACAACGTCATTGGTTGTGTCAGTATACAGACGACTTGTGTCCTGATGGACAAAATGATTTATCAGGTGAGTCATTCCCTGATTCAAAGTAATCCTGATATTGGTTGAGAGTTGACTTTGAAAAATCAAACACCCTAAGTAAGGTTGATTAACCAGGGGGAATGTTGAAACATGCCTGGGGTATTGTCCACACTAGCGGGGTTTTTCCGCTGTGGTAGACAATCTTTGGAAGATGGCCAAATTACACCACCTGGGGGAACGCTGGCATATGAGATGTATGTGAAGTATGGAGTGGGTGCAATAATATTCTGTGAGACTTGGCATAGGCAAACCAGAAAGCAACAAGACCATCAGTGGCCGATTAATGGTAGCTTCGAGATAGCGAGAATAGATAACCTGGAAAGGGTGTTGATAAGAAAGAAAGCGCGTCCTGCAGCATTTGATATTGGTAAGGACTGTAGAAGGGAAGCAATGCTCCGACTTAGAAGTAGAGCGAAGCATGCATGCAGGCATAAATCCAAAGGTGAAGTAGCGGAGGAAAAAGAGGAGGAGGAGTGGACTGAGAGTCTAAGGAGGTCAGGTAGACGTGACCAGTTGAATATAGAAAAAATATATCCACAACGAGAATTGCACATAGCAGATTAATTGATAGAAAACATATTGATCCATACAAAACAAGGCCCAAGATCAGAAGCAAGGCCAAGCACGTCAGTAACTGTTGCCCAAACCCCTCCCGAAGCCCAAACTCTCCCTCCCGTAGCTCAAGCCCTCCCACAGCCACAGACCGCGCACGTAACACTTCCTATTAGCCAACCAGACCCACAGCAGACACTCCCCGCTTCTCTTATCCCATCCGCACCTCCCACCCCCTCCTGGGGGTGAAATAGAAACCACGGGGGTGAGAGGCGGGACAGAACAAAGTAGATGCACGAGGGTAACTCGCAGTGCGATCAGCAAAGAAAGGAAGGTGGAATTACAGCAACAGGCAGAAATATATATAGACGGGAATGATGGGACGACAACATTGGCTTCGATATATGACTTCCGAAGAAGCAACGAAAGACAGGTAGTGTTGGAATGTATGGGTGAATATTTGGTGGAGAGATGGAAACAGTTAATTGGGAAATTACCACCGCAGCGATTGTTAGATTTGAATGCATTAGCACGCTGTAGAGAGAGATATGAAGAAGTGAGAGAACATGTATATGGACTTTTTGAACTTAAAAATGAATTAGATAATGATTATGCTGAAATGTTTACTGCACCTGGGTACAGGGGTCAGGATATTGGGAGAGATAGGAAGGGAATGCAGGGGTCACATAATGGAGGGCAGCAGTTACCATCGCCGGGGCAGAAGGCGATGGTGGACGAATTATTGTTGTTAAAACAAGTGGGGAAAGATTTGAAAGCATGCATACTGAAGACACAGGTGCTACTGCAGCAAGCACAAGGACATAATAGAGGGAGAGGGAATGCACAAGGAAGGAGTAATCGAAAATGCATGGGGGGGCCATTGGGACCAAATCAGTGTGCGTACTGTAAGAGGAAGGACACTGGCGAGCGCAATGTCCACATCTGCAGAATAGAAATGGGTCCAGTCAGAGAAGACAGTTCAGAGGGCACCAAGGAGCGAATGGACCAAATAGGAATAGTATGCAGCAGACCAACAATAATGGAGGTAATCAAAACCAAGCCCAAAACCAAAGTGCTCCTAACCAGAGTCAGGGTCAACAAAACCAACAGTACAATGGAAATCAGAGTGGGGGAAATAGAGGGAAGAGTGGGAATGTTTTCGACACACAGCCAAATACGTATTACAGTAATAGTAATGATTACACATCGGATGATGTGTTATTTCCCCAATAGGACAGCCCAGGACAGGGGTCGGAACCAGTGTGCATTCCCGTGAATCAGAGAGGACCCTATGTAGAAATGAGAGTCGGGAATGAGGAGCACCGCTTCCTTGTAGATACAGGAGCGCAAAAGTATGCTATAGACCATCACTTGGTTCCAGATATACCGCTGTCGGGGCAAAATAATGTTTCCGTAGGGTTCGCAGGTACACCAGTCAAAAAACCCAGTGTCCCAACCAATCCCAGTTACCATAGGACCATTCACTGAACATTGTCCTTTCCTTTTAACAGAAAATTGTGGGGAGAACCTGTTGGGATTAAATTTGTTGAAAAAGTTAGGTGCAGTTATACATTGCACGGCAGACGGGGTGTTCCTGACGATTTGGCCACAGGATGTCCCTGTGTCAGAATTCATGTCTGAAACTTTACCAGGAGAGCTAAGTAAAGTGCCAACCTGCATATGGGCAATGCATGACAACGATGTAGGATGTTTAAAAATAGAGCCAGTAAAGATCCTTTTGAAAAAGGGTGTTACACTACCACAAATTCCCTAATACAGAATTTCGGTTGAAGGTGAGAAAGGATTGAAGAGTATTGTTACAGATTTGGTGAAATTAGGGGTGATTGAAGAAATTACAGGCAGTACATGCAACAGCCCGATTCTTCCAGTTTATAAAAAAGGAGGCAATGAAGTACCATATCGTTTCATAATTGATTTGCGCGCACTAAACAAAGTAGGAGATCCACAATTTCCTTTAGTCCCAGATGTCACTACAATATTGACAATGATACCTGTCTCAGCAGAATACTTTAGTGTAGTTGATCTAAAAAATGCGTTCTTTAGCATTCCGGTGGACAAGGACAGCAGATATTTGTTTGCATTCACATTAGGAGGACGATAATTTACATTTACGCAGATTCTGCAAGGATACACGGAAAGTCAGAGTATTTACAGTAGAGCATTGAAAGAGCAGCTAGACATGCTACAATTACCAGTGGGTTGCATACTCTTGCAATATATAGATGATCTGTTGTTAGCTGCGGACACAGAGGAGATTTGTAAAGAAAGCACTATTTTACTACTGTCACACCTAGCGGCACATGGCCATAAAGCTAGTTTGAAGAAGTTTCAATATAATCGAAAGGAGGTAGCTTATTTGGGCTACCTACTTTCGAAAGAGGGGTGAAGGCTAATGCCAGAACGCATAGAAAGTATTTCTTGCAAGCCTATTCCAAAGACACAGAAAGGAGTCAGAGCCATAATAGGCATGGCTTTGTATTGCCGACAATGGATCGGTAATTTTGCGTTAATTGTGAAACCGATGGTGAATTTGACTAGAAAGGATGTGGTTATGCCTTTGCAGTGGGATGAGGAATGTCAGAGAGCATTTGATCAATTGAAAACTGCATTATGTTCTGCTCCAGTTTTGAGCACACCGAATTATGAAAAGGTTTTCAGACTGTTTGTGTGTGAAAGTGAAGGATGTGCATTGGCGGTTTTGACACAGGAACAAGATGGAAGAAATAGGCCGTGCGGCTATTTCTCTTCTGCGCTGGACCCTGTAGCGTGTGCACTACCACGATGTTTGCAATCTGTCGCGGCGGCTGCTGCGTCGGTGAAACAAACAGAAGGGATGGTATTGGGGCATACTTTAATTCTGATGGTGTCACATACCATAGACGTTCTATTAAATAGGACACAGACGCCTCTGCTAGATTGACAAGATGTGAGATGATATTGTTCGTGCCCCATATCCAAATTCTGAGGTGTAGCGCTTTGAATCCTGCAGAATTAATGCCACTGCCCATAAAAGAAATTGGTGACAACGAATAACCCCCCCATGATTGCTTAATGGTCACTGAGGAAGAAAAGAAGGGGAGAGTTGATTTAAGTGACACCCCACAGAAAGAGCCAGATGGAGAGTTATATTGTGACGGCTCTTGTTTTAAATTACCTGATGGCACGACAACTGCCGCCTACGCTATCACTACCATAGAGAGCGTTGTAGAGAGCAAAAGAATCCCCTACAATTCGGCACAAGCCGCAGAGATAATAGCATTGACCAGAGCCTGCGAGATTTCTGAAAATTTAAATGGGAATATATATACTGATAGTCAGTATGCTTTTGGGGTGGTTCATAACTTTGGTCGACTCTGGGCTGAGAGAGGTTTCTTGACATCACATGGTGCCAGAATTCAACATGGCCCTTTGATTGTACGATTACTATCTGCACTCACGTTTCCAAAACGCCTAGCAATAGTGAAATGCGAGGCACATAAAAAGGTAACATGCAAAGTAGGAGAGGGAAACGCATTTGCAGATAGAATTGCGAAACAAACGGCCACTGATTTAAATACTAAGATGATGACAGTCCAGAGCAAGGAAGTTCCCTGCATGATAGAAAATGGAATTGCCACTGTCAAAGAAATGCAGGCCGAAGCCACGACCAATGAAATACAAGGGTGGGCAAAGGGCTCTGCTAAGTTAGATCTGGAGGGTTGTTGGGTGGACAAGGGAACTAGAAACTGGATGTTGCCAAATTCTTATGTGACTGCAATGGTCACAATGGCCCACAGCCCTACTCACATCTGTGCGAAAAAGATAATACTGCACCTATCTACAGTATGGCAGAATGTAAACATAAAGAAGAATGCAGAGAGGTTGGTGCGGAACTGTATCACGTGTTTACAACACAATGTAGGGAAGGGAACAGTGACTCCAATAGGCAGTTTTGGCCCTCTATGCCTTTTGAGGTAATCCATTTTAATTTCATAGAGATGGAGGGATGCCAAAACTTGAAATATGTCTTAGTGGTGATCTGTGCATTCAGCAAGTGGGTGGAGGCATATCCCTTAAAAGACTGCACAGCAATGAGCACGGCAAAAGTAATGCTTAAAGAATATTTTTCCCGTTTTGGCTTGCCCCGCGTCCTATGGTCAGATAATGGTCCACATTTTGTGGGCACAGTGGTGTTACAGATATGTGCAGGTCTTCAGATTGATAAGAGATTTCGTAGTTCAAGGCATCCGAGTTTGGCCGGTCTTGTGGAGCGGCACAACGGGATCCTCAAGTCAAAAATAAGCAAGATATGTGCAGGAAGCAAGTTGAGTTGGGTGGATGCATTACCCATAGCGCTATTATGCATGCGTACGCTTGTACAGGCTAGAACTGGGCTCTCCCCGTACGAAATCGTAATGGGGAGGCCGGCAAATGTTTGGTGCGCGCCAAAACAACTTAGCGAGGTAGAACATCCTGTGCTTAGTACTTATTGTGGCCTTTTAATGCAGAAATTGTGTTTGATTCATCAGCAGGTGCAGGAGGCTCTAACAGTGAGATACACCGGTCCAGGGCACGTGCTGGAGCGAGGCGACTGGGTGCTGGTAAACATTTTTGAAAGAAAATCATTGTTCGCACCTAGGTGGCGCGGCCCCTATCAAGTACTGTTGGCAACGCAGACGGCGATACGGGTGGATGGACGGAAGTCGTGGATCCATGCCACCCATGCCAAAAAGATCCCAACTTCGCTAAAACACTTGCCTGACCCAGACGACCGGAAAGAGACAGCGGTCCCAGAAACGAAAGAAACTTTTGCCATTAAGCTGCCACCAAATCTGTCTGAACGAGAAGTGAAACTCGAAACAAAGCCTGAAACGATTGCTAAAAAGGGGGAAGGGCAAAGAGTGCCCCAACGTTGCCCAACAGAATCTACATCACTGTTGGCTGACACAAAATCTGCATTGCAAATACCGGCAGACACTAAACGTGTACCCCTTTGGCTCCCACCAGCACTTGCCAGCACACCAAAGACCGAATCTGCACCACTGGCGCGGCACACACCAGCACCTGCAGTAGCGCCACAGGCTGACTTTGAGCCTGGATCTGGAAGTGCACCGGCACTGTTCACGGATCACACAATACCAGGAGTGAGGCGATATGATTTACGGCCTCGAAAGACAAAGTGATCCACAGTTCTTTGGTGCTTATGTTAACCTCTGGTTCTGCTCATGGACGGAGAAGCAACTAGAGGTGTAGAGGAGAGAAGCGTGTGAATTGTGCAGGTCGGACAATTCAAGACTCGCGGCTCCTCGGTGCGATCATAAAAAGTACATGTGTCCTGAACCAGAGCGGACAAGCTGGGCGCACATGGTACTAAGGCAATAGAGAACCGATCAAAAGTCCTCTGAGCAGTATGAGAAAGGACAAGTGATCTTGCCTAAAAACAAATAAGTAAATCTAGGCTATAAAGGACTGGCAGAACTGAACTGTGACAATTCCGTTGAACTTATTGACATCAGAACAAGTGCAACGAAGAGAGATATCCACAATGAACTCTGATAAGGAAGAAGAAGGACGAGGAGAAACATGTCGGGACCAGTTTCAGCCTTCTCCTGCACCGCTGCTGAGAATAAGTTGATTGTAAGGACTGTAAGCTTGAGGAAAACGCATGGTAAAAAGAATTGTATGCTGCCACTGACAATAATCATGTGCTTCATGAGTGTGGTAGCACCAATAACGACAGCCTTAGTACTATGGTATGTGGAATCGATACACCCATTGGGAATGTTTTTTCCAATAGTTAATATATCCACTACTGAAAGCCCGGTTCAGGTGATTACTTATACCTTGTCCCCGATGGAAGAAAGAGACAGGGAAGGGTATGGGAACAATACGTTGTTATTGATTATGAATATGACACATGCAATTCTAAAGAAAACAAATTGCTGGGTATGTGCCCATTTACCGCAGCATGCTGGGAAAGGAATAGGTTGGTATGTACAACCATTACCATTAAGTTCTGCATGTAGTGGATCTTTAGGTGCAATGTTCTATGGGAAATGGAATAAGAGTGGTACGGGTCAATTAGACAGAACAAACATGAATGAGTTTGAGGAAATAATTATGAGGCCTGTTGGTTGTTCCATATTCCATAAAGCACAAGTGATGACCCCAGAACCTACAAGGAAAAATACGCAAAAAATAACACGACAAAATAGACAAGATAGATTGTTCCCACCAGTTAAAACATCTGTGATGACGTTTCGTGTAAGAACAGATGGGAACAAAGATGCAGTTCCCCCTGCTTACACAGTGAATTATAACCCAATAACTGTCCCTTTTTGTCTAAAAAAGAAGGGCTCCTATTCAGTCGGAACATTTACTGGATGCATGAATACAGTGGTATTAAAATGGGAAATAGAACCAGTATATGTGGGAGATCCAGTCTATTTTATATGTGGAGAGAAAGCATATCCTTGGTTGCCCAGAAACTGGTGAGGTACATGTTACCTAGGTCTACTGTTCCCAGGAGTGTTCCTCTTAGAAACAGCAGACATGGCCAGACTATCCAGATGTAGAACCAAAAGGAGTAGCGAAGGTGTTTTGATAGCGACTGACGTAGCAAAATCATTCATTCCATTCTTGTCCCAGATAGTGAACTCCTATAACATAAGGCAGCTGTCCAGAATACTAAAAGATACCATAAACACGACATATTATACTATTTAACATGACGTTGGAAGAAAAAGGAATTAGGTTAATGACACTGCAAAATAGAATGGCTCTCGAAGTGATCCTGGTTGATCGTGGGGGAATTTGCAAGATTGTGGGATTAGCGTGCTGTGTATTTGTAGATAACTATTCCCCTACGATTTTTGAAGCAATAAAGAAAATGCATGTCCTAAACTCCGAACTCCCTACTGGAGAAGAGGGCTGGGGAATAGAGTCCTGGTTTTGGGAATATTGCGTTCTTGGGGGTGGAAGTTGATCTCGATATTAGTAGTAGTGTTTGGAATATTCATAACGTGCTGTTGTTGCATACACTGCCTACCGTTAGTTTGCACTGAGGTAACTGAGGGATGTACGAAGGGATGTATCCATATGATAACAAAAAGAAAACAAACTTATGGTCGGGATGACAGAGACACAAATGAAATGAAAACAGTGAAAGAATTAATGGCTATAGATATTAATGGAGATGATGATGCTTATAGTAGCATGCAAAACTCAGACATAAGTGCTTTAGACTTATCGTCATCAGAGGAGGATACAATAAATGAATGAGACGTTTGGCATACGGCCAAAGGAGGGTTTGTCAATCTAGAAAAATGGATACCTCTCATGATTGATGGCAAAACGTATTTTGGTGGCCGTGGGCTAACCGTCTCATGCACGATACGATAGAAAAACAGGTTTCAGAGTTTACCAAGGAACGGCCATATTGATGTAACAAGGATCGCCATTTTGTTTTCTAACAATTGCTCATTGCTTTCTGTTCTTATTGCTTTGCAGCACATTTTCTGCTTACACTGCTCGACTGTTAAAATTGTTGTCTGAACGTGAAAGGACAAGGCCGCAGAGCCGCGAGGCTAATAAGGGTTCGTTGAAACACAACGTAGGCAGCGCCGGGAAGGAATGCCCGGCTACCTCCCAAATGTAGCCTTGAAGCAGAGCCGCAGGGAATTTAATCATTTCACAGCTGCCAGACAGTCTTGTTATATGGTAGAATATGTTAGAATAAAGCAGCTAAAGGCTTGAATTATGCTCTTCTTACGGCCCCCCTTTACTGAGCCCTGTAGAGCGTGTCGGCTCCCAGGACATGAATAGCACCTCATAGATAGCAAGGTCTGAAATGTGACTCTTCCCCCGTATGTAGCTCGCTTCCAAGAACAGAAGCACTGTGTTCTCTTTAACAACTAAAAGATGCCTCCGCACTTGCAAAATTGCATATTGTTACTAGAATAGATATTTGAAGATGTTATAAGGGGGGTGTTAAACATGTCATAGCTGATTGTATGATATGCATTTTGTATATATGTAACTGATGTACGTAATTCACTCTCTTGCATCCCTTGAGGTCTAGAGCTACACGTCACGGGGCGTGAGACCGGGTTGGCCAACTGAGACTATTTGCTTTGCAACAAACCCTAGCTTTGGGAATACAACCTTGTGTCTGGCGTATCTATCGTGTGTGGTGACTTGCCTTCTTTCCATAGACGTAAGGGACCCCTAGGGGCCCCTTTCAACATCTGTCTTTTTCCTTGAGGTCTTGGGTTTCCCCTTTGCCTCTTTCTTCCTAGAAATAGCAGTGAGCAACTCATGTGGAGAGGGAGTGACAGTTTCCTCTATCAACTCCTCTGGAGAGCCTCTCAAGGTCCTCTCCCTTGTAGGCCTAGTGAGCTCCTGTCTCCTCTTACTGGGAGGCCTGGGGGTGCTGGACACAACTCTAAGAGTTTTCAGGTCATTACCCAACAGGACTCTCCCAGGCACTTCACTCTGCACAACAACAGGTATTTTGACAGTCATATCATTACAATGGATGAGAGCTGGTAACTGGGGAAGCATTTGCACAGGGCTTCCAGCTAACTTGGTGAGGCATTTGGGTGCCTTAGTAACATCATCCACCTTGAAAAATGATTCATCCACAACAGTTATGCTGGGTCCAGTGCCTCTGATGGCAGGGTTCTCTTGGCCATTCACAATCACACTATCTTTATAATACCCTTTAGTATTATCTGTGTTGCAATTATAGACATCTAAATTCTGTTGTTCCCACAAGCCCAGGGACACTAAAGAAACACTAGCTGAGACTGTCATGGGTTCATCAGCCAGTAGGTGAAAGTTTCCACTTGCCATAGGTACTTCTTCTTCTGGGGAGAAGGCTAAGGAGACAGTGTGGAGCCCTGAAGGTTTACCCTTACATCTGGGATCCCCTTTCACATGGTCAGTTGACCCACAAACATAACATTTCCCAAAGGTTTTGATGAATGGGGTTTGTTCTGACCTCGCTCTGGTTTGGGTCCAGATGGTGCACTAGCCTGATTTGGTTTCCTGTGTTGTTTACCCTTATGTTGCTGTTTGTGGCCCTCTTTTGGATGGGAGGTATTAGAATTCTCCTTGTTATCTTTCTTTGGCTGCTTTCCTTCATCCTTCTTCTGAGTTGCCCCAGAATCCTTGTGTGTAGCCCTGTTGGCAACCCACAAGGCAGCAGCCTTAGCTAACTTCTTTGGATCAATCTCCTTAGAATCAACCAAGTGTTGTCTGAGCTCAGGAGTGCAGACATTATAAATTGACTCCAACATAACAAGATTTCTTATACCTTCATAAGTGTTCACTCTGTAACCCTTAACCCAACCATCTAAGTTTTTCAAAGATTCACATGCCCAGGTAGCCCAAGGGGTACCATCATGCTTTTTGAGGGTCCTAAACGTCTTAAGGTACTGGGAAGGGGTCTTCCCAAATCTAACAATGAAAGCTAGCTTCACACACTCATAATCCATCCTATCCACCTCCCCCAACTCTATCACACCATCAGATGCAACAGTGGGTAGCCTATAAGACCTCCAATACCATGGTTATATTCAAAAATTGCCAACCAATCCAAAATATCAAGCTTAACCTCATACATACCCACAATGTCTTTAGGCATACAGGGTCTCTTAGGACTGGAAGACCTAGAAGATTCTGGGAGAGAAGCATTTTCAAGAGATAACCTTTTCATTTCTAGTTCATGATTCAACTCCATCTCTCTGAGTTTAAGTTCTTGGTGTTTTTGTTCAGTTTGAGCATTTAAACGTTTGAATTCCAATGCAAGCCTCATCTTTTCTAGAGCAATGAATTCAGGACTGAGTTTAGGACCTGATGGGGTCCCAGTGGACAAAGGTTGAGGTTGCTGAGCAGACAAGGGAGCAGTGCGGCCTACATTTGGAGACAGGTCTACTTCCTCTAACTCATCAATAATAGACACATTATCATCCTCATTATTTTCCACATTTTCTGGAGAGTCAGGTATTTCAGACGCACTCCCGAGACTTTGGTTCTTTAACAACTTTTCAATCAATTCAGACTTTTTGCCAAAATATTTCCAAAATCCACAATTCATGTGGTTTCTGGATCTGATAGTCCAGGGATAATCCATTTACGTTGCCGCATGGTAGGGCACAGCAAAATAAATGGGTTATCCTTGGAACATCAGATGAAGAAACCAAATGAATTGAGGAATAAATACTTGGCTAGAGAATGTCTACATCCTTGATTATTTCCTAGTTTAGTTTAAATTTGTCTTCAGAGTATTGTGTGATCCTTCCCAGTTTGTCTAAGCCTATGCACAGGTTTCTCTGTGACTGCTTTTTGAGTGCCCAACTTCCATATCCTTGAATTTTCCATAACCTTTGCTGAAATATTTATGATGATTCCTTTTATTTTCAGTTCGCCCTGTTTTAGAGATTGGAGTGGGGGAGGGGGCTGAAGTGGATGGATGGCTTGGGGATAATCACAATATAGCTGTGCTCCCACGCCCTGTCCATTGGATTTTAGAAAGAGGTAAATCAAAATGCTTTCTTGAAGTACTTTTGAGCTCACAGATAACATGGAAGTTCGAGCTCAAATGTTTAAATCTCTTGACGTGGCAGGGAGGCAGACGACAAGTTTATAAAGTCGGACAACAATAATATAAAGGACTTAGAATATGATTCGGCAAATATATAAAGTATTGGCAGGTAGTTGGTGCTTTAAGTGCTGCCTGTAAGCCAAAACTATTGGCATGGGAAACAAAGCAAGGACGATGATGGGACATGAGGGAGGACACATATCCTGTGGTTGCTGTTTAGATTTGTAGCCACCCATTAACTGCACATGACCATGCTATTCCCTATGGTCATTCTCAACCAAAATCTGCCCCTCCCAGTGAAAAATACCCACCCCAGAGTATCTTTTCGAGCTAGCTCTGTGCTTTTAACAGAGTATGCTGACCACACGGTTCGTGTGCTGAGCACTCTTCAGAAAGGGAATGGCTAATTTGCTGCTATTAATAAGCTCTTGGTGTAGTAAAAATGTCTCAACCAAGTGTGCCACTTGATTTATAAACAATACTTTTGTTCTTCCACATTTACTCATGAACTGATTTCCTGTTAATAACAAGAATTGGCAATACCAACAGTTCTTGCTCTCGTATAAGCATTAGCTAAATATTTTATAGGCACTCTCATGTACCGAGGTGATAACACCATTTGCCAAATATTTGCCTCTTATGGCCTTGCAGTAACATTATAGCAGAGCCTTGAAAATGCCTTTCCCATGCCTACAAAAAAGTAAAATGTGTTGGCTTTGCCAATACTTGTTGAGTATGCATTTGCAATTGTCAAAGAAATTAATTCACATTTGCAAATACACATTTGACCTTTCACTTTCCTTTAAGTTCTTTAAGAGTGGAGGCACATAGAATATTTCCAGATATATTATACAAAAATCCAGCAGGTGGCAGAAAACCCACGTGATGTGAGGAGAACTTGCTGTTCATGTCCCTTTGCTAGTTTGGATCTTTTTGTCTAAGTTTAACATGGGCTTCTCTCGTCGTGTCCCTCACGGCGCAGTAATACACGGCAGCATCACCAGCTTCTGCTCCACGGATAAGAAGGGTGGTGGTCAAGCTTTTCCTGTCAATGACCATCGAAAAGCGTCCTTTGTCTTCAGCAGTGGTAACCCCCGAAATCAAGAGATTTGGGAATCCCCCTGGCAGAAACTGATACCAGATCAAAATGTCAGAGGTGGTGAAGGTGTGGTTACAAATGATCTCCACGGTGTCTCCTTCTGAATATTCTACCATTGAAGGCTGAATAACTTGGTTACTGGTCTCTGCACCTGCTAGAAATAAAACATAAAAAACATGATCAATATTTATGAGAATTATTGTCATTTGATAATTTCTATAAATGTATATGGGTATATTTACACAAACACACACGGTTGCATCAATATGTGTAATACATGATATAATAGGTACCTAGGAAAAGAGATGTCAGAACGATAACTGGAATTAAAACCCCATTCAGTTCTGCAAGAAACATGGTTTGCATTTTAGAATGTCGATCGACTGTCACTTAGAATGAAACTACAGATTGTGGAGAAAGCCCCGTGAGGGAGTGACTTGTCAGGAGGAACTGCTCCTCCCCTCCTCCACAGCTGTGGGATAAAGTGCCCACAGACACCACAATTCGAGTCTTTCTTCTGACTTCTGCGATTACAATACATTATTTAACCTAGACATGAAAACAATTTTGACATTTTACTGTAGCGTTTTCTCAAAGTTATGAAATATACAAATTGAGAACAATACAACTTTTCTAAAGCAGAAAATATGTTTGTATTTCTCTGGCAACTTTACAGGGCTACACTGAAAGCAGCACATTTAGCGCAAGAGAGGGTGGGAGGGGGTCTTTGCACTGAGTAGGGTCTCTCGTTAGTTCACAGTGGAGACTTTTGAGTAGTGGAATTTGATTAACTAACCTGGAGCAAATCTAGACAAATCGATTTATGACGATGCAAGTGTGTGTGTGTGTGTGCATTTAAGAGTTACACTAGTGCAGGATGAATTGTGCTCAAATGATGTGTAACCTCACCTAACATACATGCGAACGTTTCTGCACTAGAAAATCTTCACTGTGCACAACTATTCATGTCTGAATGATAGTTTTCTGAGCCGATCTGCTGAAGTAAACTATGAAGATGCACCATTCATTAAAATAAGGATCATCTATGCACATATGTAGCTATATTAGCCACATGTTCTATAGTATTCACATTCATGTAACTAAATTCACAAAGAATGCATGTGAAAGAAAACCAATAATCTTATGACAGCTTTTAGTATTGGCAGATTGTTAGGCAGAATTATATGCAGTACCCTTTGGGACCACCACACACAATTAAGACTACAAGTAACAGTACAAATTCACCTTTGGTACAAGCCTGTACTACACAGTAAAAGTGGAAGCGATGGCTGAGCAGCCAGACTTATCCCAAGAGCAAGTGAGCAGCATCAATAGTTAGTAAAGGACAGCAATTACTATGATTCAAACAAACTCTGACTCAAGGTTTCTGAATAAAAGAATATACATTTATTTACACCTCCATTGTATAACATCTCACTAAAGTAAAGTAGTTCAAAAATCACACTCTTAATACACCACACCACTCCCAATAGTCTCCAGACAAGTTAAGCTCACAATATGATGTGGGAGAAAAATGGCACCCTAGTAATTAAAAAGGGAGGGAAAGTTAGGCAGAAATTGAGCAGCACCACCAGGTAAGTAAGCAGGGCAATCTAGAAAGAGGAACTACAGTGATGGAATCAAATCAAATAGGCTTCGGGCCAAAGTCAATAGGACAAAAGTCTTTTGCTCAAGATCACACAGTTCAGGGTAGTTTGCGGTTAAGTCTTTGCCAAGAGTTCCGGACGAAGTTGTTCGGCAGAAAAGTTAGTTTAAAGATTAGAGAAGGAAAAGCCCTCGGATTGGCAAAAGGTTTTACACACCTTCACCCTGGCTGGACGAAACGAACAACCGGATCTGCAAAGTACCTTTAAATGGAGAAGAAGCTGTAGCTGAGGCAGACGTTCCTGGCAGTTCCTGCAGGCTCACGGTTCCTGAAGTGACTGTCATACTGACACGAAGTAGGAAGACTAGAGGGTCCTGCACTGCCCAGGGAAGAAACCAGCAGCAGAGCAAAATAACAAATAAAAGGTGCGCTCCTTAAAACCCAAGCAGGGTCCGACCTTCCTGTCTATCCGCCCCACTGTAGCTCTGTACAGCGAATTCGACCACAGGAGGGAGCCCTGGCTTGCAGTTTGGGCAAACGTGTTGGTCCCACCAGCTCTGGGGAGGAAGATTCCGGGAAGATCTTCTCTGTCGTTGAGTTCGAGGATTCGGACCTGCAGCAGGGCTTCACCGGGCGGTTCAGTCGTGGAAGGGGTCCTCTTCCGTCAGCTCCTCGTCGGTTATTTCGTTCCAGTGGCGACTCTGCCTTTCCAGACCCAGAGACCGGCTTTTTATGCAGTTTTCCCCCATTCAAACAGCCTGGCTGTCAATCACACAGAAAGGTGGCTGTCCTGGCTGGACAGTCACCTAGCCAATCAAACAGGAGTGCGACTTGGGTTACCAAGGGAACCCATGGCAGGGGTCCTAAAACCCCTCCCTCACATCCTGCCTACCCAGACTTTGAGGGCCCTAAGGAGGGCTTTTGTGTAGAAGCCTGTGAGGAGACGGTGAACAAAGGAACCAAATAGGGTTTGGCACGCAGAGAAAAACATGAGAAAGACATTTTCAAAATGAAATGGTGAATAAACCCAGCCGGAAGCGTATAAAAACTTATATGGTCTAGCAGGTTTAAGTTCGAGGCTACCAAGATAGCCTAAAACAATACCAAGGTTATTTAAGATAACCGCGGTAGGTAAAATAGGGTAGTTACCACTGCCACCAGCCAAGTTTTGCTGAAAAGGGAGCAAAACAATGCTCCAAGAGAAACAGACAAAAAGGGATAAGTATTAACCCGGTCCAGTACTCCATATAAGATGGTCTGTGGATTTAAAAATTGTACTAAAGTCAACGGCCACTTTACATGTTCTGGGAGACAGTAGTCAGTCCCAGAAAATGGAGTCTGAGTTGGGAAGTCTAAAAGACAACCCTGTGTCACTGCACTGAAGGTGCTGTGTAACACATAGGGCCTCATTACACGGTAGGCGTTAGGGATTTAACGTTACCGGTGGTGAAATACCGGTAACGTTAAATCCCCATGCGAATCACGACCCGGCTCACCGCTATTAGCGGCACCGCTAAGTATGGTGCCACTAATAGTGGGCAGTCCGCATGCGCGCGACCCTCCATCCCGTAAATAACGCCATGCCGCTAATAGCACAGCATCACAAGGCAAGTGGACATGCTAATAGCGGCATGGTAAAGCCCCCAAAACCCCTTACCGTCATAGATCTAATACCGCTATCGCGAACCACCCGTTAAGAGAACTGAGCAGTGTTCCCACCTGCCACAGGTGGACACAATCAGCACAGGTGGAGGCAATGGAGACTGTGGTAGCTCAAAAGGAGCACACCACACCCCTTCCCACACCCCTTCCCACACCAAGATGGTTCCAATACTTGCAGCATTAAATGGGCTGGAGGACATGATTGCAGCGCAGCAGCAACAACAACAGGCAGCACAGAGGAGACGCAGGAGGAGGAGGAGGAGGAGGGCAAGACAGGCACAGCAAGCACTACCGCGGCACCTAATCATACCACACAGGCACCCAACAATCCCCTGGATCAGAGCCAGTCCATTTAACCCAACCCCAGAGCAGATACACACCCTGTACCGTCTGGACCGGGATACCATCACCAGCATCGTGGACATGATATACAACGACATTGTGAGCCTCATAGACATCCGAACTGCCATCCCCCCTGTTAGGGAGAATTCTCTGTTTAGGCTGAATTTCCTAACCTAGTGATTTCTGGAGTTTGTTTTTGTCCATCCTGCCAAGAGTGAAACTCTTTTTCTCCCACTCTTGGACATGAATGTGGTTAATTCCTTTAAAGGTCAATGTGTTCTATGGGCTATGGGGTCTTTTACTCCATAGGGTCTCATATGTTTTACTATGTGTGTTACACCGCACCCTCCATGCCGTAACACTGGGGCGTCCTAGAGGATCCCCACCATAGACTCCATACCCTGGGACTGACTACTGTCTCCCAGGGCATGTAAAGTCACCATTGGCTTTACTAGACCTACATTTACTAACAGAACTAGTACAAACCATCCTATTGTGGACATACTAGTAGGGGTAATTCGATTCTCCCTGGGTCCGTTATTCGAGGGGGCACTGTCCCGTCCCCCCTCGTCGAGTTTTGGCTGGTGGCAGTGGAAACTACTTGTTATATTCGACCCCGAATATAATTCTATGGGATTCTTCCCATTGTTGGAGGCTAATACTTTTTCCTGTTAGTCTCTAACATACCTCCGGTTTATTTGTCTTAAATAAATCTACCGGTTGGTATTTTCTACCAGAACTCAGTTTTTAAAATGGCGTCTGTGTTCGCCTCTGTAACTCCGAACCAAAGGTTGAGCCCTTTGTTCCACTTTTGCCGGGCTTCTACACAGAAGCCCTCCAAAGTGGTGCCATTCTGTCTGGGTACCACAGGGGGTGTGGGAGGGGGTTTAGGCACCCTGGACTGAGTTGCCTTGCCAACTCAAGTCGCACTCTGGTGTGATTGGCCCAAGTGGTGAGCCACCCCGCTCACCACTTAGCGTGTTTTGATTGACAGCTAGGCTGAATGAATGGGGGTTTGCTGCATAAAAGCAGGGCTTTTGGGACTGGATCTTCAGAAGCCTCCACAGGACCTAAGAATCCGACGAGGGTAAAGCTGAGCCGACCTGCAACGACGACACCTCCGGTGGAGCCCTGGTGAACCGTCTCACCACTTCCCAACGACAGAGGAGATCTCCCGCTAGGAGCGTCTTCTTCCCCTGACTGGTGGGAACAACCAGTCCCTTTGCTTTTTCTTCGCTTCCAGGGCGTAGTGGTTGAATTGCCCGTGCTGAGCACCCCGGCAACCAGATAGCCACTAGCCCGTACCACGACCAAAAGGTGGTGCCTTGTGACGGAGCACTCTGTGGCTGGTCTCTTCCCTGGTGGTGCAACGATCTTCAACTTTCCTTCGACGACGAGATCATCTCATCTCTTGGCAAAGCCCCGACTTGCATCCACCACCAGGAACAACTGCCCCCGCCAGAGCTGTCTCTCCACATACAAGGTATCGTGTCTGCCTGGCTTCCCTTGTGACGGTTAGCGTGAGGTGTCTTAATCCTTGCCTCTCCATCGGGTCGCCTCCAGACCTTCTTAACTTTTTGTTCTAAACTGGTCCAACCTTTCTGTGACAATTTGCTACAAAGACTCGAAGTGCATTTTCACTGTGATACTTTTTGGGACATATCCCCTACCTCTCTCCGAGTGGGCCTGGCCTCTGAACTTTGTGATCCACAGTAGACCCTGCCTTACTTGCCTTGCATTTGCTTTGTAAAAGAGTTGGTACCGAGTTGGTTTCATACCCTGCCTTTTCTCTCCCGTTCTAACGAATATTAGAGTGCCATCTAGGTTAAAGCATTCACCTCTGTCTACAAATAAGTGGTGCCGTTGAACCTAGACTTGTCGAACTATTATTAGAGGAGTGAGATACTTATAGTGATTGTAATTGAAGTTGTTTGCCGTATTAGTGCCAGTGTGCTTTTCATAGATGTGTTTTTATAAATAAATAACTATATATCTTTACACCCAAGCTCTGTTCCGTGTCTGCTTGTTCTACTGTGTAAATTGCCCTATTTTGTATACTCCACATACTGCCTAACTCTTCTTGAGGGAAGTCTGACTGCTCAGCCACAGCTACCAAGTGAATCTGTGTGGTACAGACTGCTACCAAGTGGGTTTACTGCCAAACACCTGTAGGCCTAAATCTTTTGCAGTGGTCCCAGAGGGAACTGCACAGGTTTCCGCTTAACACTGGTGTACAGAGGTGGGATTTGTATCGAGTATACAGTTTAGAGTGCTTTTCAACACTTTAGGATAACTAACCACAAAGTTTAGCACTAAAAAGCAACTTTCAAAAACATGTCTACTATGGAAGTTTACAGTCAAGAGTCCTTGTCAGGTGAAAATACTGAGTGTTTGAGATCTCTCTGTAGACAAGAGAATCTTTCTGTAAGAGGCAAGAAAGTAGAACTGATAGCGAGACTGCTGGAAAACCAAAGTCTGGGTACTGGTTCAGAGGAACCAACTTCTCCAGCGAATGTAGAAAACAGTGATGGTATTGATCTGAATCAAAGTCTTGATAATGAGTCAGAAGAGGAAAGTGAACCTAATGAAGTTAGCCACTCTGAGCCTCTGTCTGCCTTACCGACTGTACCTACGGGGCCCATACCAGGTCCCACATGTATCCCTGCTTATTTTGAACTTGAAAAAATTAAGCTCGAATTAGAATACAAGCGTTTTTTAGCCCAATCTGAAAGAAACCAAGAGCTAGAGTTCAGACGGATGAATGCCCAGGCTGAGCAGAAGGAAGCTGAATTAAGGCTCAGAGAAATAGAACTTAATCATGAGTTAGAGATGAAAAAGTTATCTGTGGAAAATGCTTCTCTCTCCTCTGGTTCCTCTAGAAGTTCCAGTCCCAAAAGACCCCGGATGCCTACGGAATTAGTGGGTATGTATGAACCGAGATTGGATGTGCTGGATTGGTTAAAACTGTTTGAATATAATCATGGGCTCCAGGACATCACAGGGAATGAGATACTTCCCTGGTTGTTCTCTAGGCTTCCCCCTGTTGCGACTGATGTGGTAATGGAGTTGGGGGAGGTGGACAAGAAGGATTACGAAAGTGGGAAACTAGCTTTGATAGCTAGGTTCGGGAAGACCCCTTCCCAGTATCTTAAGAGGTTTAGAACCCTCAAAAAGCATGATGGTACCCCTTGGGCTATCTGGGTGAGTGAAGGGTTGAAAAACTTAGAGGGGTGGATTAAGGGTTACAAGGTGAACACTTATGAGGGTATGAAGAATATTTTTATGTTGGAGTCTATTTATGATGCCTGTTCTCCGGAGCTTAGACAGCACTTGGCTGATTCGAAGGAATTGGATTCCCGGGAGCTAGCTAAGGCTGCTGACTTATGGGTTGCCAACAGGGCAACTCATAAGGATTCTGGGGCAACTCAGAAAAAGGATGAGGGAAAACAGCCTAAAAAAGACTCAAAAGAGAATTCTAATAACTCAAATTCCAAAGAGGGCCCCAAACAAATCCATAAGGGTAAGCCACAAGGAAAACCGCAACAGAATAGTGTACCTTCTGCTGCCAAACCGGAAGGAGGCCAGAACAAGCCACCATTCCAGAAAGCCTTCGGTAAATGCTTTGTTTGTGGCTCTACTGACCATGTGAAAGGAGATCCCAGATGCAAGGGTAAACCTTGAGGGGTCCAGCTTGTCTCCTTAGCCTTCGCTCCAGAGGAGGAAGTCCAAATGGCAAGTGGAAACTTTCTACTACTAGCTGATGAACCCATTGGAGTCTCAGCCAGTGTTTCTTTAGTGTCTCTGGGTTTGTGGGAACTACAGAATTTAGATGTCTATAATTCTATCCCAGATAATACTAAAGAGTATTATAAGGACAGTGTCCAGGTGAATGGTCAGGAGACACCTGCCATTAGGGACACTGGGGCCAGCATAACTGTGGTGGATAAATCTTTTTTTCAGGCTGAGGATGTTGCTAAGGCACCCAAATGCCTCATCAAGTTAGCTGGAGGGCATGTGCAGATGCTTCCCCAATTACCAGTTCTCATCCAGTGTAACGACATGACTGTGAAGATACCTGTCAGCATACAGAGTGAGGTACCAGGACGAGTTCTGTTGAGTAACGATTTAAAAACTCTCGGAGTTATGTCTCATACCCCCAGACCTCCTAGTAAACGGTTACAGGAGCTAACCAGACCTCCAAGGGAGAGAACCCTGAGAGGTACTCTCCAAGAGATGATGAAGAAAGATATCACTCCTGCTCCACTGGAATTGCGTGCTGCTGTCTCAAAGAAATCAGAAGCGAAAGGGAAACCTAAGACTTCTATACCGAAACCAGCAGCCAGCATTTCAGTGCAGCCAACAAGGACTTCCCCGCGGTTGTCCAAAGTTACACCCGTAACTCCCCCTCCAGCTGAGGCTGAGAGGGTGGTACAACCATGTGTGGTAGAATTAGACTCTGAAGAAGAGTTAATGGAAGGCCAGGAACTCATTGGAGATCTGGATCCTGTTGACCATCCTGAGCTGCAGTCTTTACTGGCAGAGGGTGGACCCAGCAGGGCAGACTTCAGTAAGGGACAGAGAGAATGTCCAACTCTGGAAGGTCTTCGCCACCAGGCAGAAGCTCAGGCTGTAGGGCAAGAGCCTGGGAAATACAGGTTGCACTGGGAAGATGGCCTCTTCTACAGTGAACCTGGAGACTACAAACGGCTTGTAGTACCCCAAGAGAACAGACCACAGTTCTTGCAGTTAGCCCACGAGATTCCTTTGGCTGGTCAATTGAGTTTCAAGAAGACTAAGGAAAGGCTCTCTCTCTACTTTTATTGGCCGAAGATGGGGGCCGAAGTAGAAAAACACTGCAGGAGCTGCCACACAACTGCCAGACCTCTGGTAAGGTGGGCTCCAAGAATGTGGCACCTTTAGTGCCTCTCCAAGTTGTGGGAGCCCCATTTGAGAGAGTAGGGATTGACATTGTTGGTCCCCTTGATCCTCCAACCTCCTCAGGCAACAGGTTTATCCTTGTTGTAGTAGACCATGCTACTAGGTATCCTGAGGCAATTCCTATGAGGACTGTTACAGCTCTGGCTGTGGCTAAGGCCCTCCTTGGTATTTTTTACCAGGGTCGGGTTTCCTAAGGAAGTAATCTCTGACAGGGGGTCAAACTTTATGTCCCACTACATATAAGGCATGTGGAAAACCTGTGGAGTTACTTACAAGTTCTCAACAGCTTACCACCCACAAACCAATGGGTTGCTAGAAAGGTTCAACCGAACCATGAAGAGCATGATAGGTTCTTTAGAAGAACCCCTTAAACGAAAGTGGGACCTTCTACTGCCATGCCTTCTCTTTGCTTATAGAGAAGTCCCTCAGGAGGGAGTAGGTTATTCTCCCTTTGAGCTTCTCTATGGTCATCCCGTCAGAGGTCCATTGGCCCTGATAAGGGAGGTGTTGGAGAGTGCTCCTTCCCCCAAGCCAGTCAGAGTGACTGACTACGTGATAGGTCTCCGGAGGAGAATGTCGCACATGATGACGGAAGCAAGTGATAACTTGAAAGCTGGACAAGCATTGGTCAAGCACTGGCATGATCAAAAGGCTAACATGGTTGAGTTCACTCAAGACCAGCTAGTTCTCGTTATGATCCCAACAAGGCAGAGGGCCTTGCAAGACAAATGGATGGGACCCTTCAGAGTTGTGGGTAAACTTGGAGAGGTCAACTATCTGGTGGACTTGGGCAATCCCAAGGAGGCTCCGACAGTCTTCCACACTAACCGACTCAAAGCGTATGTCTCAAGACCTGATGTAGGAGCGTTGCTTCTAGCATCAACAGAGGAAGAAGAAGAGAGTAAGCTCTTCCTGATCTCCTCAGAGGCTTACCTTTAGACGAAAAAATTGAAGGAGTGAATCTCTCTTCAAATCTGACACCCGAGCAACAAGAAGAGTGCAAATCTATGTTAAATAAGTTTGCCCCTCTGTTCTCGCTTTCACCAGGCTTGACCCCTTGGGGCCAGCATGACATACTCACTGGTGACTGTCTGCCAGTCAAAAGCAGAGGATACCGAATGTCAGAAAACATACGAACCCACATCAAAGTTGAGGTCAGCAAGATGCTTGATCTCGGGGTAATAGAGCCCTCTACTAGTCCATGGTCTAGCCCAGTTGAGTTAGTACCAAAGGCAGGATCTAAAGAACTTAGATTCTGCGTGGATTATAGAGCTCTTAATGCAGTCACCAAGACTGATACCCACCCTTTGCCAAGAACAGATGAGTTGGTGCATAAACTTGGTTCAGCCAAGTTCCTCAGCACATTTGACTTGACATCAGGCTATTGGCAAATATCCCTGAGAGACCGTGCCAAGGAGAAAACTGCATTTTCTACCCCCGTTGGCTTATACCAGTTTAAGGTAATGCCTTTCGGATTGAAAAATGCACCTGCTACATTTCAACAGATGGTAAACCAGGTTCTGAATGGGATGGAGGACTTCTGCATGGCATACTTGGATGACATAGCAGTGTTCAGCAATTCCTGGGAAGAACATGTAACCCACCTAAGAGATGTTTTGCAGGCTCTTGGAAGAGCCAATCTGACCATAAAGTCGAGTAAATGCCAAATTGGACAGAGCAAGGTAGTCTATCTTGGACATGAGGTAGGAGGTGGAGAAATAAGGCCTTTGCTCAGTAAGATTGAAGCTGTGCAAAATTGGACAACACCTAATCCTCAGACCCAGGTGAGAGCCTTCTTAGGTCTCACTGGATATTACAGGAATTTCATTGAGAACTATGGGACCATAGCTTCTCCTCTGAATGTCATCTCCTCTCCCAAATTTCCTAAAAAGGTTAGATGGAACGAGGAGTGCAATCAGGCTTTTGAAAACCTGAAAAAGGCTCTTTGCCAAGCCCCAGTACTCAGAGCTCCTGATTACCACCAAACTCTCATTGTGCAGACAGATGCTTCTAATGTAGGAATAGGTGCCGTACTCAGTCAACTGGATGGGAAAGGTAGGGAGCACCCCGTTTGCTTCATCAGCCGCAAGCTGAAGGATCCTGAAACAAGGTGGGCAACAATCGAAAGAGAATGCTTTGCTATCGTGTGGGCTCTGAAGAAGTTTAGGCCATACTTGTATGGTTCTACTTTTGTCATTCAGACTGACCACCAACCCTTGAGATGGTTAATGCAAATGAAAGGGGAAAACCCAAAACTACTGAGATGGTCGATCTGCCTGCAAGGGTTTGATTTCACCATTGAGCACAGGTCAGGGTGTCACCACCAAAATGCTGATGGTCTCTCTAGGATGTATTTCATCGACTAGAGGTATGAGATTCATCCATGAGTGGATTAAATCCTCCTGTCCCTTAGTCTGGGGGGGGCGAGTGTTAGGGAGAAGTCTCTGTTTAGGCTGAATTTCCTAACCTAGTGAGTGCCCCAGCAGCTTTGCTGGATTTCTGGAGTTTGTTTTTGTCCATCCTGCCAAGAGTGAGACTCTTTTTCTCCCACTCTTGGACATGAATGTGGTTAATTCCTTTGAAGGTCAATGTGTTCTATAGGCTATGGGGTCTTTTACTCAATAGGGTCTCATATGTTTTACTATGTGTGTTACACCGCACCCTCCGTGCCGTAACACTGGGGCGTCCTAGAGGATCCCCACCATAGACTAAATTATATAAAGGGCGCCTGGCAGAGCCCTGAAAAACCCAGGTGGGAATAATTAAATAAACTGAACCAAAATTTCAGGGTGGGAGGTCAGGCAACAGTTCCAATCTAAAATTAGACAAGCAACCAATAGTTAAGCTGCAGTCCTTTTTTCACAAAATGTTTAATTTTTTTATCAAAATGAATAGTATTAGTAGAGATAGAACACTCAAGGTATATTCAAGACACAACAATACAAAGTGAGTATGATCCAGTATAGACAACTGGATCTTAATGTGATGGTACCAAAAAAGTGTGCTGTATCGGGTAGAACACAAACAACTATGCAGTCACAGAAATACAACATAAACCCACATTAGTGGACATGTATATAAAAGACACAAAAAAATCAATGTTTCAAAAATGCATTGTCTTAATGGTCATATCGTCGACACAATGGTGTTTCGGCCTAGAAAGTGCTGTGTAGTATAGCTATGTAAGCAGGCCTTCATCAGGACTTGTGGAAACCTGAAAGGTGATCCTGGAGTGTCTATCTGGGGAAAAAAACAGATGGGGAATTGTCAGTGGAACTATGACCTCTAATAAAATGAATAATTCAAAAAAGCTCTCATAAGATGCTAAAGGGGTCTCCTAAAGCTAGGGGCCTGAAATCTTACCAGAGATTTGTCCAATGCTATGGTACAAAAGAATATCCATCATCAGTCAAGATATCTGGGGTGTACTGAGTACGTCATGGAGGAACAGGAATTGAACCTGTAACGACATGTGCATAGTGCTGTAAAAATACAGTACAAAATAATAGGCCTTATAAGTGCCCAATATACCAAGCCAAATATGGAGAATCTTACCTCAAACAGGTAAGTAATGCTCAGCCCGAAAAAATGGAGGCGGTAACTGCAAAACGTGATTCCTCCGCCAAATATATCAGAATGCGACTCAACTGTGTGGGGAAAATAAGAATAATGGAAAAAACTATATATAAAGATGGTGTCCTATATAGTATAAACATATAAAGATTATGTAGCACTAAACAGTGAAGGAAAGGGGCCAAAACATCACGTTATAGGCTAAACAGCATACTTGATTACTTACAATTGTATGCGCAATTTTACGGCCGAGCCCAGGCAGGGGGTCTCAAAACGCGAGCGTCGTCACAGTGAAAGAGTATCCCTGGGAATCGCGAGCAGAAAAAACAACAAAGCGTCTCAGTACGCGAGCGTAGTTGGAGTGACAGCCTGTCCCAAAACATCGCGAGTAATAATACTTGTGAGACAATCCGATTGGTTGGACATGGCGCTGAAATGAAGTGTCAATCACAAGAGGACCAATGAGAGACAAAGTAGGACCGTGACTAAACGTTGAAAGGAACCTCCAAGGGTGAGGTAACACCCACGTGATGAAGCGCAAGCCATCACGTCGGAAAAGAGCACGTGCAGATGTAAAGTAACGGGAGTAAATTCAACGTTCAAAACGCATGCTAATGCTGTGTTAATGAGTACCACGAATGGTTATGGGTGGAAGCCAGCACTCAAGACGTTGCGGGAACAAACTCAACGTTCAGAGCGCATACTAATGCTGTGTTGATGAGTGCCACTAATGGTTATGTGTGGAAGCCGGCACTCAAACATGATGATACATAAAAATGAAACATAGAGTAAAACAATGAAACATATGGCCACAAAATTGCGAAGTAACAGTGTGATGTGAGATTGAGCACACAAAGAGCACTATTTACATTTGTTTGTAGACAAGGTGCTTATTTCAGAAGGTACATTATTAATGTAGCACTGAGTTTCAGTGGCAGAAGTATATATACAAGTAATATTGCACATCTAAACTAATGCTGAACAATAAGACAGTATAGTTAATATAGATTTGATGATGCTGTCACTGAATCTGATCAGAATGCCCTACATGACACCATAATTGCAGCACAAAGGTCATACGTATACTGCATGCATAATTGAAAAGAAGTTGGGATATGAGAAAACATCCTGTGATGGCCCAAACTTACATATAGCATTATAATGGTACATCCAGAATAGTCAAGGTACACAAAATTATAAGTTACCTGGGCAAAAAATCTAAATGCTTCAAAATGAGCAAGTGACTAAAGAACAGGAGTTCTCATAAATCGAACAGATCAAAAAGATCAAAAAGATCAAAAAGGGCTAGGATGGTCAACAGGGAGTGGACAAACAGGCCAGGGGTTCATTGACTGTAGAAATGTTTCCATTCCACCGAAATATTCAACCCTGATCTGACAGTGTCAAGTTGATGGACCAGTAGTTGTTCCAGTCTAGTCAAAGCTCCATCTCTATCACCCCCTCTTTTTTGTGGAGTAAGTTGTTGAACGATGGTCCAGGATAAATCATCATTGGTATGTCCTAGTCGGCTGAAGTGATCAACAAGAGGTTTGTCCTGAATCTTATTCTTGATACATGATCTGTGCTCTGAGATCCGTTGTTTCACTGGTCTGGTGGTTTTGCCTATGTATAACAAGTGGCATGGGCATAATATTGCATAGATCACGAACTTACTGTTGCAGTTGGTATGTGTTTGTAGGGTATGATGATAGCCCTTGTAGTCAAAGGTTTTGGTGGGGCTCGTGTAGCGGCATGCTATACAGGTGCCACACCGAAAGTGACCCACAACGTTCGGAAGGTCCCACAATGTATTAGATGTCTTTGTTTCCTCGATATAGGTGTGGACCAGGGAATCCCTTAGGTTCCTGTTCTTCTTGAAAGCGAAAATGGGCTTTTTATCCAGGATGCCCTTGTTCTTAATCAAATGCCAATGTTTATTGATGGTTTGTTTAATGAGGTTACTTAGAGGACTATAGGTGGTAACACAAACCAATCTATTCATTTCAGTTTTTTCCTTGGGAGAAAGACATATGGTTCTGTCGGTATTCAAAGCCCTTTTTCTCGCTTGTTTGACAGATTTATTTGGATAACCTCTTTCCTTCAATCGTAGTTGTAATTCATCGGCATGTTGTTCATACTTTTCTTTGCTGGAACAATTCCGCCTAATCCTCAGAAACTGGCCATAGGGCAAATTATACCTCAGGCCCTGAGGATGATAACTAGAGAAATGCAGCAGAGTGTTGCGGTCAGTTGGTTTCCTGTAGAGTTCAGTTTGAAGAATATTGCCTGATCTGTAAATATGCAGATCTAGGAAATCTACCTCCTGGTAGCTCCACTCGATGGTAAACCGGATGTAATGATTGCGTTGATTTAACCATAGATGGAACAAATTCAGCTCATTTTCTGTGCCTGTCCAAATGAGTAGGACGTCATCAATGTATCGTCGCCACAGAAGAATTTGTGACTTGTAAGGATTCTGATCATGATATATGTAATCTGTTTCATATTGTGCCATGTACAAGTTAGCGACATCCGGAGCAAAAGTGGCCCCCATACTGACGCCTTTAATTTGTTGGTATAGTTGTTCCTTGAACAGGAAGAAATTCTCCGACATAGCCAAACGTACACATTCCAGGATGAAATCTGTGGGTGTGGAAATAACATCGATCCTTTTGTTCAGGCAGACCTTCAGGGCCTCTAGCCCCTCTCTTTGTGGAATTGAGGTATACAAGGCTTCTACATCCAGAGTGGCCAGTATACAATGCTGTGGTAATTCAAGATCTTGTAGTGTTAGTATAACATTTGTAGAATCCTTAATGTAGGATGGCATCTTACCTACAAAAGGTTTCAAGAAAAAATCTGTATAGAGGGACAGAGGTTCCAATAACGAATCACATGCAGAAACAATAGGTCTTCCTGGTGGTTGCCTAGGATTCTTATGGATCTTTGGTAGAATATAGAACGCTGGAATCCTTGGGTGTGTTTTGTTAAGAAACTGACGTTCTCCCTCACATATCCAACCTTCCTGCTCCGCGTGTTTTGTAAGATTGATGATCTCTTCTTGGAGTCTAGTGGTGGGATCCCTTCTTAGGGGTTTATATGAAGTAGTATCGGCGAGCAGACGCCGACATTCATTATTGTAGTCTGTTGTTTCCTCCAGGATCACCTTTCAGGTTTCCACAAGTCCTGATGAAGGCCTGCTTACATAGCTATACTACACAGCACTTTCTAGGCCGAAACACCATTGTGTCGACGATATGACCATTAAGACAATGCATTTTTGAAACATTGATTTTTTTGTGTCTTTTATATACATGTCCACTAATGTGGGTTTATGTTGTATTTCTGTGACTGCATAGTTGTTTGTGTTCTACCCGATACAGCACACTTTTTTTGTACCATCACATTAAGATCCAGTTGTCTATACTGGATCATACTCACTTTGTATTGTTGTGTCTTGAATATACCTTGAGTGTTCTATCTCTACTAATACTATTCATTTTGATAAAAAAATTAAACATTTTGTGAAAAAAGGACTGCAGCTTAACTATTGGTTGCTTGTCTAATTTTAGATTGGAACTGTTGCCTGACCTCCCACCCTGAAATTTTGGTTCAGTTTATTTAATTATCCCCACCATAGACTCCATACCCTGGGACTGACTACTGTCTCCCAGGGCATGTAAAGTCACCATTGGCTTTACTAGACCTAAATTTACTAACAGAACTAGTACAAACCATCCTATTGTGGACATACTAGTAGGGGTAATTCGATTCTCCCTGGGTCTGTTATTCGAGGGGGCACTGTCCCGTCCCCCCTCGTCGAGTTTTGGCTGGTGGCAGTGGAAACTACTTGTTATATTCGACCCCGAATATAATTCTATGGGATTCTTCCCATTGTTGGAGGCTAATACTTTTTCCTGTTAGTCTCTAACATACCGCCGGTTTATTTGTCTTAAATAAATCTACCGGTTGGTATTTTCTGCCAGAACTCAGTTTTTAAAATGGCGTCTGTGTTCGCCTCTGTAACTCCGAACCAAAGGTTGAGCCCTTTGTTCCACTTTTGGCGGGCTTCTACACAGAAGCCCTCCAAAGTGGTGCCATTCTGTCTGGGTACCACAGGGGGTGTCGGAGGGGATTTAGGCACCCTGGACTGAGTTGCCTTGCCAACTCAAGTCGCACTCTGGCGTGATTGGCCCAAGTGGTGAGCCACCCCGCTCACCACTTAGCGTGTTTTGATTGACAGCTAGGCTGAATGAATGGGGGTTTGCTGCATAAAAGCAGGGCTTTTGGGACTGGATCTTCAGAAGTCGCCACAGGACCTAAGAATCCGACGAGGGTAAAACTGAGCCGACCTGCAATGACGACACCTCCGGTGGAGCCCGGCTGAACCGTCTCACCACTTCCCAACGACAGAGGAGATCTCCCGGCTGGAGAGTCTTCTTCCCCTGACTGGTGGGAACAACCAGTCCCTTTGCTTTTTCTTCGCTTCCAGGGCGTAGTGGTTGAATTGCCCGTGCTGAGCACCCCGGCAACCGGATAGCCACTAGCCCGTACCGTGACCAAAAGGTGGTGCCTTGTGACGGAGCACTCCGCGGCTGGTCTCTTCGCTGGTGGTGCAACGATCTTCAACTTTCCTTCGACGACGAGATCATCTCATCTCTTGGCAAAGCCCCGACTTGCATCCACCACCAGGAACAACTGCCCCCGCCGGAGCTGTCTCTCCACATACAAGGTACCGTGTCCACCTGGCTTCCCTTGTGACGGTTAGCGTGAGCTGTCTTAATCCTTGCCTCTCCATCGGGTCGCCTCCAGACCTTCTTAACTTTTTGTTCTAAACTGGTCCAACCTTTCTGTGACAATTTGCTACAAAGACTCGAAGTGCATTTCCACTGTGATACTTTTTGGGACATATCGCCTTGCCTCTCTCCGAGTGGGCCTGGCCTCTGAACTTTGTGATCCACAGTAGTCCCTGCCTTACTTGCCTTGCATTTGCTTCGTAAAAGAGTTGGTACCATACCCTGCCTTTTCTCTCCCGTTCAAATGAATATTAGAGTGCCATCTAGGTTAAAGCATTCACCTCTGTCTGCAAATAAGTGGTGCAGTTGAACCTAGACTTGTCGAACTATTATTAGAGGAGTGACATACTTATAGTGATTGTAATTGAAGTTGTTTGCCGTATTAGTGCCAGTGTGTTTTTCATAGATGTGTTTTTATAAATAAATATCTACATATCTTTACACCCAAGCTCTGTTCCGTGTCTGCTTGTTCTACTGTGTAAATTGCCCTATTTTGTATACTCCACATACTGCCTAACTCTTCTTGAGGGAAGTCTGACTGCTCAGCCACAGCTACCAAGTGAATCTGTGTGGTACAGACTGCTACCAAGTGGGTTTACTGCCAAACACCTGTAGGCCTAAATCTTTTGCAGTGGGCCCAGAGGGAACTGCACAGGTTTCCGCTTAACACCCCCTCTACTCAAGGTGGTGACTGTGCTCCACTTCCTGGTCACAGGCACCGACCAGCATACAGTGGGGGAGATGCATGGCATCTCACAACCAGTATTCTCACGCACGCTGAACCAGGTACTTGATGCCCTCCTGAAGCATGCACCTGAACACATATTCATGCCACGGACTGCCCAGGAGATTGCAAACACCAAAGTTGGCTTCTATTCACTTGCAGGCATCCCAGGTTGCATCGGGGCCATCGACTGTACCCATGTGGAATTGGTTGTACCACATCACAATGAAGTAGTCTACTGAAACAGGAAGCAATTCCACTCCATCAATGTCCAAATGGTATGTGACGCCAACAAGATAATCACACATTGCTGTGCCCGATTTCCCGGATCAACCCATGATTCAATGGTACTGCAGAACTCAACTATCCCACGCTACATGGAGCGACAAGCCGGACAATGTTCGTGGCTACTTGGTGAGTAGCAGGGCAAGCACATGGCAGTGTGATTGGGTGGGAGAGATACATACTCAACTGGGTGTGATTGGGGGGGGATATACATACTCGAAATGGGTGTAGCTTGTCGTCCGTCGGATGAATGCACATACAGATGTACACCAATGTTCATCTGGGAAGGCCGCAACGTACTTGAGATGAACGGACATGCAAGTATAAGCTACACAACATAGATGACAATCCAGGTCTAGAAACCTTAAACATCCATCCACATCCACATTGCACAACATTCCACGCCACAAAATACACAAATGTCGTACATGCCGTCAAGATAGTCATACAGAATTAGTCCAGCACAACATCAATAATGAAATGTGCCCTTGAAAGCATGCAAAGGGATCACCCCTAGCCATAGCATTGCACCACACACCTATAGCACCACTGAAGTGATGCCTCTCAGCATGGGAACATCAATGTTGGAATGGCATAACACCAGCAGTGTGGTACCAAATCTGCCTGGACCCAGGGACACCTAAGACCTGGCCTCACACAGGACATGTCAATTACTGTTTGAGGCATTAATGGGGCATGTCTACTTGCAGGGTCGAGCTCACCTTTGCACATTGCAGTCACAGAGACCATCTGCATGTATGCTGTTAATTGTGTACTTCAATCACAATGAAAAGTCAATTTGTGTGATATGAACAGGCCGCTCTTGAGGTGAACAGTAACAGGACCCCATTCGTCCCCCCATACAGGTGATGCTGGCTATCTTCTGAAGAGGTGGCTCCTCACCCCTGTACAGAACCCACAGAACAGGCACAAAGAGGAATACAATCGTGCACATACCCGTACCCGCATTGTGATCGAGCAGACTTTTGGCCTTTTGAAGACACGGTTTAGGTGCATTAGCAGGTCTGGTGGCGCTCTCCTGTATGGCCATGAGAAGGTGGCCAAGATCACCATGGCATGTGTCATTCTGCACAATATGTGTATCAGACGGAATGTGCCACTCCCCCTGACGTTGAAATAGAAGCACCTGATGAGGATGATGATGGTGATGAGGACGGAGGTGAAGGGGATGCAGGTCATGCAAGAGGGGATGGCCAGGAGGGACATGCTGTGAGACAGCATCTGATCAACCAACTATTCTGAGTAACATGGTTTCGTACTGTCACATGGATATATGTAGTAATGCACTGGTGTCTGTTTGGAAGCGCACAATGGACCATGGCGTCAATAAAGCACACATACACAATGAAGATGTCCAAGACTGTGTTTTGTTCAAACACCATTGTATTAAGGAACGTAAAGAAGAAAATGTGCATGTCCCCAAACATCCCACCACCCTTCCCCCACCCCCCACAACAGTCCCATAACACCCTTCCCCCCACCCCCCACAACAGTCCCATAACACCCTTCCCCCCACCCCCCACACAGTCCGATAACACCCTTCCCCCCACTCCCCACCCCCCACAACAGTCCATAACACCCTTCCCCCACCCCCTACAACAGTCCTATAACACCCTTCCCCCCACCCCCCACAACAGTTCCACATGTGTCTGCCACAATGTTTCCCTCAAGCCATGCATGCGGAGGCTTCACCATGCACTCCCTATTGGCCATTGCCAACACCAGCATTGAGAGGCTGCCTAGACGTGCTCCTGGTGATGCGTGAGGAGCGGCGGAGGGGGCTTGTCTGCCTCAAACTGGCAGATGAGGAAGTGGCAGACTGTCCTGGTGTTGGTGGTGGGAATTGGCGGTCCAATGTGTCCGCTATCCGTGTGAGGAACTCCCTGACTCGGATAATCTCCCCACACAGCCTGTCTGTACATGCCTCCATCTCCTCCCTGGAGTGCCTTGCTGTCTCTGTCATCTCTGCCCTGAGACGGGCAGCCTCCTCCACATGCTGCCCAACCAGCACAGTTATTTCCTGTTGTCGCTGGCTGATGCTGGCCAGGTCGAGGGCAGTGTTGGGTTCTGGTGGTGTGGCTGCTGTGGCCTGTGATGGTACCAGGTTAACAGATGAAGCCACCGGGGGGCTACTAAAAGCTCCCATGTTCTCATCGCCAGTGACATTAGACCCAGGTGTTTGCTGTGGTGATGGCTCGGGGGTTCCAGGGGGGGTTGGGGTGTGCATCTCCATGTGGAAGTTGGTGGAGTCCTCCACATCAGATAGTGGGGCAGTGGCTGCCGCCTCTCCTGCAGAACTAGCTGGAGCTGAGGGTGGGCCCTCTGTGGCTGGGATCAGTGGTGGTGGGTTAACCTCCGGAGGTGGGGCAGTTATTGGTGGTGTGGCAACTTGTGTCTTAGAAGTGGCACTCCACCGAGGTTTCACACTATGCATCTGGACCCTTCTGCCTTTGCCCCTTGATGTTGTGGGGGTGTCCTCTGTGTCCAAAGCCCTTGTTTTCTTATGCGCAGGGTGTGCCTGTGATGCATTGCCAGCATCCTCACTGTCTGTATGTGAGCCTGTCGGGGACAAGAAGGGGGATTTCATTGGTTACGGTTCTATGTACTTAATGCAGTATACATCAATAATGCAGTTGTGGGCATTTTGACTACATTGTAAAGGATGCAGGTGATGTGTCAGTTCAGTGGCTGACACTGACATGGCCAGGGTGTGATGCATGTATAGATGTTTGGCCATCCATGAGGTAATTCTGGGCTCACATTTGGGGGAACAGTAGATTCACATTGCATGATTTCATGTGTACACTCACCTCCATCTGAAGTGGTTGCCATGCCATGCTCCATCGTCCCGACTCCCTCTATGCATTCCACTCCAATGAGGTTGGCGCAGATCTCCTCCCATTCTTTAAGTTATATGGGCGACCCAGATCCACCTGCTGTGGCAATGTTGTGGTTTTCAGCAAGGATGCTTCTCACCCAGAGTCTCAGGTCTTCCCACCTCTTTCGGCACTCACGCACATTGCGGGTGGTGGTGCCCACAGCAATGACTTTCAATGAGATCTCAGCCCAGATTGCCTTCTTTTTCATGAGTGTCTCCCGCCGCATGTCGCTGGCAAAGACCACGGCGGCATTGCCAGCTAGGGTCTGGGTCAGCATTAATAGCTCCTCTGAGGTAAATTTCTCTTTCTGCTGCCGGTCGGTGTTTTTTTTAGTGCATTGTCCCAGATGATTTCCAACTGCAAGCTACTCCAAACAGGTCCAGGGGGCAGAGAATGGCAATGGATTGTGTTTTTAAAGATGGCCGCCGTGCTCTTTCCCGTTCCTGTGCGATGACGCTATTTCCGGTTCCGCAATTTAACGGTCACCGCTAATAGCGGTGACCGCTATTTGCATGCAGAGGGCGGAGGTGCTATCTGCACTTTCGTCGAAGGCGGTAAGAGACTTTTTGGGGACTTTAGCGACATGGCGGTAGGGTCATTACTGGCATGGCGCTATGCTCGTGTCTGCGTACTCATAATGGTACGCTATTAGCGCCCTCTTGCGAGGGTGGTCACGTTAAGAGTGTCATGCCCGTAATTTGAGATTTTTAGCGCACAACGTGTAATGAGGCACATAGTTAAAAGATGATGCCTGTGGAGAAGGTAAGGCTCCACAGTGTATGAACACAAAAATGTTAAACACACACAGCAAAACACATGTAAGAGAGGGAAAAAAGGGCTCAAAAGGGCTCACACTCTTACCAGGTGAAAAAAAAATCCTAGAAATCCAGCAAAGTTGCTGAGGGAATCAGTAGGTAAGGGAAATTAGCCATTCCTAAGAATTCTCCTTAAAACTCGCGCCCCGCCCCCCAGACTAAGGGACAGGAGGATTTAATCCACTCCTGGATGAATCGCTACCTCTAGTCAGTTAAAAAAATCCTAGAGAGACCATCAGCATTTTGGTGTTGACATCCTGCTTTGTGCTCAATGGTGAAATCAAACCCTTGCAGGAAGATTGACCATCTCAGAAGTTTTGGGTCCTCCCCTTTTATTTGCATGAACCATCTCAAGGGTCTCAAGGCTTGGTGGTCTGTCTGAATCACAAAAAGTAGATTGATACAAGTATGGTCTAAACTTCTTCAGAGACCACACAATGGAAAAACATTCACACTCTATGGTTACCCACCTTGTTTCCGGTTCCTTCAGTTTCCTACTGATGAAGCAAATGGGGTGCGCCCTACCTTTCTCATCCAGTTGACTAAGGACAGCAGCTATACCTGTATTGGAGGCATCTGTCTGCACAATGAAGGGTTGGTGATAATCAGGCGCTTTTAGGACTGGAGCTTGAGAAAGGGCTTTCTTCAGGTTTTCAAAGGCTTGAGTGAACTCCTCATTCCATCTAACCTTTTTAGGGAATTTTGGAGAGGAGATTACATTCAAGGGAGAAGCTATGGTCACATAGTTAGCTATGAAATTCCTGAAGTACCCAGTGAGGCCTAGGAAAGCTCTCACTTGGGTTTGAGTAGTAGGGGTGGCCCAGTTTTGCACAGCTTGTACTTTGCAGGGCAATGGCCTTATTTCACCTCCTCCTACCTCAAGACCAAGGTAGACCACTTTCCTCTGACCAATTTGACATTTGCTTGCCTTTATGGTCAGATGGGCCTGCTCAAGAGCCTGCAAAACATATCCTAAGTGATCAATATGTTCTTTCCATGTAGGGCTGAAAACTGCAATGTCATCCAAATATGCCATGCAGATGTCCTCCATCCCATTCAGAACTTGATTGACCATCCTTTGGAATGTAGCAGGTGCATTCCTTAGTCCAAAAGGCATAACCTTAAACTGGTAGAGGCCTGCTTTGGTTAAGAATGCAGTTTTCTCCTTGGCATGGTCTGTCAGCGATATTTGCCAATAGCCTGACGTCAGATCAAATGTACTGAGCTACTTGGCTGAACCAAGTCTATCCACTAGTTCATCTGTCCTTGGAAAAGGGTAGGCATCAGTCTTAGTGGCTACATTTAGAGCTCCATAGTCCACACGGAATCTCAACTCCTTGGATCCTGCCTTTGGTACTAGAACAACTGGACTAGACCATGGACTTGTAGAGGGCTCTATAACCCTGAGATCAAGCATCTTGTTGACCTCTCCTTTGATGTGGGATCTCACATGTTCTGACATTCTTTAACCTTTGCTTTTCACAGGTAGACAGTCACCAGTGAGAATATCATGCTGGCCCCAAGGGGTCAAGCCTGATGACAGTGAAAACAGAGAGGCAAACTGATTTAACAGAACTTTGCTCTCCTCCTGTTGTTCAGAAGCAGGTTGAGAAGAGAGATTGACTCCTTCTATTTTCTCATCCAAAGGTTGGCCTCTGAGGAGGTCAGGTAGAGGTTCACTCTCCTCCGCCTCTTGAGCTGAAGCCAGAAGCAAAGCTCCCACTTCTGGTCTTGAGACATATGCCTTCAAACGGTTGGTGTGAAAGACTCTGGGAGCCTCCTTAGGTCTGCCTAAGTCCACCAAATAGTTCACCTCTCCAAGTTTGCCCACAACCTTGAAGGATCCTATCCATTTGTCCTGCAAGGCTCTCTGCCTTGTTGGCACCATAACTAATACAAGCTGGTCTTGTGTAAACTCGACCATGCTGGCCTTCTGGTCATGCCAATGTTTGATCAGAGCCTGACCTGCTTTTAATTTATCACTAGCTTCTGCCATCATGTGTGACATTCTCCTCCGGAGACCTATCACATAGTCAGTCACTCTGACTGGCTTGGGGGAAGGAACACTCTCCAACCCCTCCTTAATCGGGGCCAATGGACCTCTGACTGGATGGCCATAGAGAAGTTCAAAGGGACTGTATCCAACTCCCTCCTGAGGGACTTCTCTATAAGCAAAGAGAAGGCCTGGCAGTAGAAGGTCCCACTTTCTTTTAAGGGGTTCCTCTAAAGCACCTATCATGCTCGTCATAGTACAATGAAACTTCTCTACCAGTTCATTTGTTTGTGGATGGTAGGCTGTAGAGAACTTGTAAGTGACACCACGTTTTTTCCACATGGCTTGCATGTACTGGGACATAAAATTGGATCCCCTCTCGGATATCACTTCCTTAGGAAACCCTACTCTGGTAAAAATACCAAGTAGAGCCATAGCCACAGCCTTAGCCGTAACAGTTCACATAGGTATGGCTTCTGCGTATCTTGTAGCATGGTCTACTACAACAAGGATAAACCTGTTCCCTGAAGATGTGCGAGGGTCAAGGGGACCAACAATGTCGATGCCCACCCTCTCAAAAGGAACTCCCACCATTGGGAGAGGCACCAGGGGTGCCACATTCTTGGCTCCAATCTTGCCAGAGGTTTGGCAAGTGTGGCAGCTCCTACAGAATTTGTCAACTTCTGAACCCATCTTAGGCCAGTAGAAGTATAAGGAGAGCCTTTCCTTGTTGACCAGCCAAAGGTATCTCATGGGCCAACTGCAGGAACTGGAGTCTGTTGGCAAGGGGCACTACAATTCTTTTGTACTCCCCAGGGGTAGACTCTGTGGGTTCACTGTTGAAGAGGCCATCTTCCCAGCTTAACCTGTGCGTTCCAACTTCTTGCCCATCAAGTTGGTTAGCAGCCGGTTGTCGAAGACCTTCGAGAGTAGGACATTCTCTTTGTCCTCTGCTGAAGTCTGCCCTGTTGGGCCCACCTTCTGCAGTAAAGACTGCAGCTCAGGATGGTCAACAGGGTCAAGATCTCCAATCAAAACAGTGTCTTCTTCCAGATCTGATTCTTTAGAAACTGGCTCAACCACACAAGGTTGCACCTCACACTCTGCCTCAGCAGGTGGAGGGATCAAGGGGTGATTTTGTACAATCTTGGGGATGTCCTTGTTGGTAGCACATGGGTGACGTCTGTCTTTTTCCTTGAGGTCTTGGGTTTCCCCTTTCCCTCTTTCTTCCTAGAAATAGCAGTGAGCAACTCATGTGGAGTGGGAGTGATAGTTTCCTCTATCAACTCCTCTGGAGAGCCTCTCAAGGTACTCTCCCTTGTAGGCCTTGTGAGCTCCTGTCTCCTCTTACTGGGAGGCCGGGGGGGTGCTGGACACAACTCTAAGAGTTTTCAGGTCATTACACAACCGGACTCTCCCAGGCACTTCACTCTGCACACTAACAGGTATTCTGACAGTCATATCATTACAATGGATGAGAGCTGGTAACTGGGGAAGCATTTGCACAGGGCCTCCAGCTAACTTGGTGAGGCATTTGGATGCCTTAGTAACATCATCCACCTTGAAGAATGATTCATCCACAACAGTTATGCTGGGTCCAGTGTCTCTGATGGCAGGGTTCTCCTGGCCATTTACAAGAACAATATCTTTATAATACCCTTTAGTATTATCTGTGTTGCAATTATAGACATCTAAATTCTGTTGTTCCCACAAGCCCAGGGACACTAAAGAAACACTAGCTGAGACTGTCATGGGTTCATTAGCCAGTAGGTGAAAGTTTCCACTTGCCATAGGTACTTCTTCCTTTGGGGAGAAGGCTAAGGAGACAGTGTGGAGCCCTGAAGGTTTACCCTTACATCTGGGATCCCCTTTCACATGGTCAGTTGACCCACAAACATAACATTTCCCAAAGGTTTTGATGAATGGGGTTTGTTCTGACCTCCCTCTGGTTTGGGTCCAGATGGTGCACTAGCCTGATTTGGTTTCCCTTGTGGTTTACCCTTATGTTGCTGTTTGTGGCCCTCTTTTGAATGGGAGGTATTAGAATTCTCCTTGTTATCTTTCTTTGGCTGCTTTCCATCATCCTTCTTCTGAGTTTCCCCAGAATCCTTGTGAGTAGCCCTGTTGGCAACCCACAAGTCAGCAGCCTTAGCTAACTTCTTTGGATCAATCTCCTTAGAATCAGCCAAGCGTTGTCTGAGCTCAGGAGAGCAGTCATCATAAATTGACTCCAACATAACAAGATTTCTCATGCTTCATGTGTGTTCACTCTGTAACCCTTAACCCACCCATCTACGTTTTTCAAAGATTCACATGCCCAGTTCGCCCAAGGGGTACCATCATGCTTTTTGAGGGTCCTAAACCTCTTAAGGTACTGGGAAGGGGTCTTCCCAAATCTAACAATTAAAGCTAGCTTCACACACTCATAATCCATCCTATCCACCTCCCCCAACTCCATCACACCATCAGGTGCAACAGTGGGTAGCCTATAAGACCTTGAATACCATGGTTATATTCAAACATTGCCAACCAATCCATAATATCAAGCTTAACCTCATACATACCCACAATGTCTTTGGGCATACAGGGTCTCTTAGGACTGGAAGTCCTAGAAGATTCTGGGAGAAAAGCATTTTCAAGAGATAAACTTTTCATTTCTAGTTCATGATTCAACTCCATCTCTCTGAGTTTATTCTTGGTGTTTTTGTTAAGTTTGATCATTTAAACATTTGAATTCCAATTCAAGCCTAATCTTTTCTAAAGCAATGAATTCAGGACTGAGTGTAGGACCTGATGGGGTCCCAGTGGACAAAGGTTGAGGTTGCTGAGCAGACATGGAAGCAGTGAGGCCTACATTTGGAGACAAATCTACTTCCTGTAACTCATCAGTAATAGACACATTATCATCCTCATTATTTTCCACATTTTCTAGAGAGTCAGGTATTTCAGACGCACTCCCGAGACTTTGGTTCTTTAACAACTTTTCAATCAATTCAGAGACATTCATATCTCTACACAGATTTTTTAAATAATCCACAGTGTAACTAAGGAGGGTCTCCTGACTGTAGCTTTCCATATCAGACATGATTAATATTGCTTTTTAGTGAGGTTAGCCTTGTGGTTAGTGGATCCAAGGTAATAGCAGCACTCTAAGTGTAATTACCATACTTGATCCCACCGCTGCCACCAGTGTTAGGCAGAATTATATGCAGTACCCTTTGGGAACACCACACACAATTAAGACTACAAGTGACAGTACAAATTCACCTTTGGTACAAGCCTGTACTACACAGTAAAAGTGGTAGCGATGGCTGAGCAGCCAGACTTATCTCAAGAGCAAGTGAGCAGTATCAATAGTTACACAAAGTACAACAATTACTTTGATTCAAACAAACTCTGACTCAAGGTTTCTGAATAAAAGAATATACATTTATTTACACCTCCATTGTATAACATCTCACTAAAGTAAAGCAGCTCAAAAATCACACTCTTAATACACCACACCACTCCCAATAGTTTCCAGACAAGTTAAGCTCACAATATGAAGTGGGAGCAAAATGGCACCCTAGTAATTAAAAAGGGATGGAAAGACAAAGTTAGGCAGAAATTGAGCAGCACCACCATTTAAGTAAGGAGGGTAATCTAGAAAGAGCAACTACAGTGATGGAATCAAATCAAATAGGATTAGGGCCAAAGTCAATAGGACAAAACTCTTTTGCTCAAGATCACACAGTTCAGGTTAGTTTGCGGTTAAGTCTTTGCCAAGAGTTCTTGACGAAGTTGGTTGGCAGAAAAGTTAGTTTAAAGAGTAGAGAAGGACAAGCCCTTGGATTTTCAAAAGATTTCATACACCTTCACCGCGGCTGGAGGAAACGAACAACTGGATCTGCAAAGTACCTTTAAATGGAGAAGAAGCTGTAGCTGAGGCGGATGTTCATGGCAGTTCCTGCAGGCTCACGGTTCCTGAAGCGACTGTCGGGCTGACACGAAGTAGGAAGACTGGAGGGTCCTGCACTGCCCAGGGAAGAAACCAGCAGCAGACAAAACACAAACAAAAGGTGCGCTCCTTAAAAACCAAGCAGGGTCCGACCATCCTGGCAATCCGGCCCACTGTCGCTCTGTACAGCGAATTCGACCAAAGGAGGGAGTCCTGGCTTGCAGTTTTGGCAAACTGGTTGGTCCCACCAGCTCAGGGAAGGAAGATTCCGGGAAGATCTTCTCTGTCGTTGGAGTTCGAGGATTCGGACCTGCAGCAGGGCTTCACCGGGTGGTTCAGTCGTGAAAGGGGTCCTCTTCCGTCAAATCCTCGTCGGTTCTTTCGTTCCAGTGGCGACTCTGCCTTTCCAGACCCAGAGACCTGCTTTTTATGCAGTTTTCCCCCATTCACACAGCCTGGCTGTCAATCACACAGAAGGGTGGCTGTCCTGGCTGGACAGTCACCTTGCCAATCAAACAGGAGTGCAACTTGGGTTACCAAGGGAACCCATGGCAGGGGTCCTAAAACCCCTCCCTCACATCCTGCCTACCCAAACTTTCAGGTGCCTAAGGAGGGCTTCTGGTAGATGCCTGCAAAGAGACGGTGAACAAAGGAACCAAACATGGTTTGGCGCGCAGAGAAAAACATGAGAAAGACATTTTCAAAAACAAATGGCGAATTAACCCAGCTGGAACATATAAAAACTTATATGGTCTAGCAGGTTTAAGTTCGAGGCTACCAAGATAGCCTAAAACAATACCAAGGTTATTTAAGATAACCGCGGGAGGAGAAATTGGGTAGTTACCACTGACGCCAGCCAAGTCTTGCTGAAAAGGGAGCAAAACAATGCTCCAAGAGAAACAGACAGAAAGGGATAAGTATTAAACCTGTCCACTACTCCATATAAGATGGTTTGTACTGGGTCTGTGGATTTAAAAAGACTAATAAAGTCAATGGCCATTTTACATGTTCTGGGAGACAGTAGTCAGTCCCAGAATATGGAGTCTGAGTTGGTAAGTCTAAAAGACAACCCTGTGTCACTGCACTGAAGGTGCTGTGTAACACATAGTAAAAAGATGATGCCTTTGGAGTAGGTGAGGCTCCCCATTCTATGAACACAAAAATGTTAAACACACAGCAAAACACATGTAAGAGTGGGAAAAAAGGGCTCACACCCTTACCAGGTGAAAAAAAATACTAGAAATCCAGCAAAGCTGCTGAAGGACTCAGTGGTTAAGGGAAATTAGCCATTCCTGAGAATAGTCCCTAACACAGATTGATGGTGCAAGTATCTATTGCTGATGATTATCTTGAGAGCATGATTAGAGAGAGAGATGAAGAAACCATCTAGACTAAGTACAGTGTTTAAAGCATGTGGTTCTGTGTGCGTCCTTCTGCATGAAAATGAGTTGAATCCACAAAGATCTTCTGATTTTTGCATTGAGTGAGCTCACAGCTTGTGTGCAATCACTTTGGAGTCAGCAAGGTACTGGTGTATGTGCATTGAACAGGGGTTCATGGTAATGTTCATAAGCACTTCTAGTATTCACTTTTTACCCAAGGACCATACTCTTCATATACTGTATGGAAAAAAACAAACCAATATGTTATATTAATATTCCTCTCACCCTCTCGGCTGCCTTCAATACTGTCGACCATTCTGACCTTCTATCTACATTATCTCTCCTTGTGATCAGATATAAGGCCCTTGCTTGGTTCCCTTCATACCTTGTGCCTAGACACCTTCAGGTGTCCTGGGACAGCCTTACCTTCGCACTAACCCCACCTTACTTTTGGAGATCCCATGGGTCTGCTCTTTGTCCACTTCACTTCATTCTCTATACTTCAGCTCTTGGCGCCCCGATATCCTCAATGGGATTCTCATATCAACTGTTCACTTATGACACTCAGATCTTCTTCTCCTTTCCCTCCTTATCTGACGAGCTGTTGTCAAAAAACATTCTCTGTGCCATCCAATATTGGATGGCGTCTCACTCCCTCATGCTCAACACCACTAAGATTGAAGTTCTCTGCTTCCCAGCCAAACAGACTATGGGCCTCATTCCGAGATTGGTGGTAGTCATGGCGCTATTTGCTCCATGACTGCCACCAATAACGGGTCCGGCACCGGCTCGTTCATTGGGGACTTAGCGGTGTAGTCCGACCTTTGCGGGACCGGTAAGTCCCCATTGAAAATGCCATTCCCCATTCCCATTTGAGCCCCCATAGGCTCAATGAGAATGGGGAGGGTGCAAATAACGGGCTCGCGTATGTCGAGTTTGTTATTTGCGCCCAGGTCCTTTAACGGGTCCTGTCCATAATGCCTGGTCAGACCAGGCGTTACTGGAGGGACCCGCTAAGGGACCTTTTAGTAGGGCGGTAAGGGATTACTGGTACCGGTCTCCTTACCGGTTCCCGGTATCCCTTACCGCTCACCTTATAATCACCCCTATCTCTTCCTCTCCCCATCTACTTCTTTTATCTTCTGACTACCTTCCTTACTCTGCTTCCGTTTGTAACTTTGGTGTCATATCCAACCCATCTCACAACTTTTAGCTCTTCATCTCCAAATCTGCCATTGCAGCAATACTCCTCAATATCAGAAAAATCAGTGATATTCTTTTAATTCTGCTTAACAGCTAATTTGCTCCTTAGTCCATTTTAGATCTGACTACAGTGTCATTCTCCTCTGCGGCCTTCCCAGCTATGCTTTTTTACCTGTGGACAAAGTCCTCAATTTTGCAGTCCGCACACTTTTCAACCTTTCTCACTTCACCGCTTCCTCCTCTGCGCGTCTTCAGATTGGCTGGCTATCTATGAAACAAAGAGCTAAGTATACACTTTTTCTCATCATCTTCATAACTATCCACGGACTATCCCCATCCTATCTATCTGCTCATCTCACACACAACTCTTCCTCTGGGCCATTATGATCATCATTGGCTCATCTCCTTGCCACTACTCGAGCCCCTTGCGCTCCTTCTTGTTTCCATTCTCTCTCTCTCCTCTCTCTCCTCACTTGCCTTCTCTAGAATGTTCTTCCTCTCCCTCTCCGTACTGCTCTAGCACTATTTAAATCCAACCTCAAAGCCCCTCTCAACTCTGAAGAACCTGTCTCCTACCACTCTGCTTTACTCCATCACCCTGCTTTCCTCTGCTGCCTTTTTCTTAATTTCCCTTTCTCTTAAAGATAAGTTATCTAGATCGGTAAAAGCTCATCCTATTTCATTTAGAAATTTAGAAATCTCTGCAATATATGGTTTTTAAATTTGATGGGGAGCTAAAATATCAAGTGATTTGCAAAATAGGAGTAAATGGAATTGCAATTATCTCGTTCATTAATAATCTTCAAATATAATGAGCACTTGGCCATAACTGCTATTATTAAGGTTTTATGTTCCCTTACTAGAATTAGACACCAACAAAAATCACTTTCAGTTCATCATTGTTTAGACAATTGTGCCAAAAATGTGAATTCTCAAACCAGCAGCTCCTGTGAGTCCAAGTGTGAATTCCTTGATGTTTCACTTTGATCCGGATTTGTACAAGTTCTGCATTTTCTGTATTCTAATGGAATATTTTCCTGTGTGCAATTATTTCTGCAGTTCCAAATGAACTGAAATTTCATTTAAAACATATTTGGCGTTTAATGCTACAAGGGAACTGCCCCAGATGCAATGCCCTCTCCTTTTCTACTGGGTTTATTTTTAGATATTCAAAAGAAGTTCTTGGTATTCCATGTATTTTACCTAAGCCACTTGTCATTACTGATTTAATTTCTACTTTAGTAGAATATATTTCTGTAACATTAAGCTTAATAGTTTTAATACAAACACAGGCATTTTAAATGCATTGCTTTTTACTGTAATAGCCTCAATAAACTCTGTATTCATAACATTGATTATTGTGGATTTCAGTCTTCAGTTATTCCGAAATTGAGGGCCCTAATCCTTACCTGTACCAACCAAGACATCAAGACCAATTCTGAAAGTACACATTTAAATCGAGAAGACTAGGACAAGTTAACAGGGTATATGGAATAAATGTGCGCCAAAAATGGGAGCACATGCGTGAAAATCGCAGCGCACGCGTGCTAAAGCCGCGCATGCAGCCGTTCGTCGATTCATGGAATGCGCTGTGTGTTTAAACACTGGGATGTGTGCCAAATCCGTGGGTGGCGCACGTGGGCGCACACGTTACCAAACACCGTGCGTGACGCACACAGGGAAATCACACAACGTGTAGCGCACACAAGAAAAGTGGGCAGAACACGGGGCGTGACACACGGAATGGGGAACAATGCTTGAAAATGTGGCCGTTACGGGGTAAGTACGGGAGGTAAATGCTCGCAACGCCCAAACGCGCGCTAACAAGACGTATTCATGGAATCGAACAGGGGAAATCCGTGCGCCAAAAAAGACGCACTAATCCGGAAACACATACGCCAGAAGGAAGCAGGCGTAAGCGGCCCCGCGCAGCATAAAAGTGCGCACAAACAACAAACAGGCTCATACGCTACGATGAATATAGCGTTCCTCGCAGCAGTGGTCGTGGCACACCGCAGGAGGAGGAGGATAGCCAGGCCCTGCATTTTTTTTAACCAGGACCAACCTTTTTGGGATGCCTGATGACCAGGTCAATGGGAGGTACAGGTTTCCATCACTAAAAATCCTAGAACTGATCAGGGAGTGGGAGGATGACCTCACATTACCCACCCTGTGCTCCCAAGCACTGAGCTCCTTGGAAAAGGTGCTTAATGTACTGCACTTCTTGGCAACTGGGTCATTTCAGCGGACAAGTGCCATAGTTGGGGGTGTCTCACAGGCCACGCAGTCACGCTGCCTACACCAGGTGTTGGCGATCATGTCTGCACGCCCCTCAGTCCGCAGGCACATATACATGCCCAGAACACCTGCAGAAAGGCAGGCTGTCGTCCAGGACTTTTATGGGGTGGCACACTTCCCCAAAGTGCTTGGTGCCATTGATTGCACCCATGTTGCTCTCCGTCCTCCCAGGGCCACTGAGCACATCTATCGAAACCGCAAGCATTGGCATTCCATCAACATGCAGGTTGTATGTGATGCCAAGGGAATCATCATCTCAGTATATGCCAACTATCTGGGGTCCAGCCATGATAGTTTCATATTCTGAATGTCACCCCTAAACCGGGACCCGGAAGCTGGGAGGCATGGCGACGCATGGCTAATTCGTGAGTATAAATGCCTCTGCACATGCATGCATGTCAGACACTGAGAAATGGGAAACCCCAACTAATGACAACCATTATAACCTCCCCAGGGGACAGTGCCTACCCTCTGAGTACCCACATGATGGCGCCAATACGGAACCCCACCACACCACCCAAGGTAAGATACAACACAGCCCATATTGCAACCCGGGGCATAGTGGAGCGCACATTCAGAGTGCTGAAGTCACACTTTCACTCCCTTGACCGCTCTGGTGGGCAGCTGCTACATGCGCCCCCAGTAGTGTGCAGGATCATAGTGGCAGCATGTGTCCTGCACAACATTGCAACCCGGCGGGCGTGCCGGTGGACATGGTGGTGCCCCCACATACCCAACCACATGCACGCCCGCTGCGCATGGGAGGTGAAAGGGCATGTGGTGAGGCAGCCCGTACCCAGCTTGCGGCAAATTTCTTCACCTAAAATCCCACCCATGCGGAGTGCACACAGGCCTGGCACATACCAGCTGACAATTTATGATGATGACAAAATGGACAGTCAACTGTCACAACCATACCACCCTGAGATTGTTTAACTGGAAGTGATAATTTGTGTGCATCCCTAGCTACTTAAACACACCCAATGCTGTGTCAGTAAAAGGCACACACTAATGCAGCATGAAGGACTACCTCCTTGCAAAATACTACATCCAAATAGTGGCATGTCACCCAACCCCCCCCAACCCCATCTCAGCTACCCAACACACCATGGCATGGCATGCAATGTGAAAGCAACCAAATGAATGCACAACACATGACACAAGTGTCACAAAGTGCACCGTCCCAAATGGAAACAGGCCAGAGACAATTTCCTCTCACTAATGGAAAAAAAAACAACACACATGAACAATTACTTACCAGCAAGACAAAACATCAGTACAGGCTCCAACAGTGGCAACATATGACAGTAAAAAATGAAAGTAGAGCAAGTGGCACAACCTGACAAAGGCAGTACATAGACCCCTTCCAACTGTAGTGTGTTGCTGGTAGCCAAATGTGGCAGTGTACTGCATACAACATGACCTGCATCTGCAGTGGAGACAGGCTTGTTAAGACATGAAGAAGTTACATGTAGATATGGAAAATGTCTTGTATGTAAACCATATACAATGAACACCAATCCCCACTAGGGATGTATACACAGTTTAGACTACAGACTCCCCACACAATTTATGGGAGCCCAATGCCCCTGTGTAAGTTACTGTCACTTGGTCACACCCTTTGCGAGCCCATGGAAAGGGGAAGGAGGGGCGTGTGTGTCAGGAACCCAAGTTTCTAACCAAAAGACAGGACAAGCCTGCACAAAGCAACACACTGTGACATGAATTCACAATGTGAAAGAAAATGGTCATGAACAAAAAAATAAAAAAGCAAATTAAATAAAGGAAAAGAAAAAGTAAATGTAAAGTAAACCAAATAAATAAAATAATGAATGAAAAATTTGGATACAATTTAACAAAAATCATGAAAATTAAAAAAACAAATGAAAATAAAATGAAAATAATAAATTTAAAAAAGAAGATGAAAAAACATAATACATGAATAAAATACTAATTTTATTTTGCAATTCGGAATGAAATTTGAAAAAAAAACAAAATAAAAAAATAAAAATAAAATAAATAAAAAGGTCATGTGTCGACCAGGGGGGGGAACCAGGAGGGAGGAGGTACAGGGTGCATCCCAACACTCACATGCGTGGATGTTGAGAAAAAAAGAAAAAAAACCCTCCATGGGCTCAGGGCCTGCACGGCTACCCTACAGTGGGAGAACTGCCGTCGCTGTCATCACCCTCTGGTGGTACATTAGAAGGTGGGCGTGATATGGGAGGCAGACCACGCAAAGCCCTGGCATGCTCCTCCATGGCAGCAAGCATGCGGGTCTGAAAGGTTTGGTTCTGCAGGATGATGGTACGGAGATCACCATGCAGCACCTCATGGGTAACACGCATTTCTGCCTGCAAGGCGTCGCGTGATGCCCGGATCTCCTCACGGGTTGCCTGGAGCTCAGCTGAGAGTGTGCGTGTTAGCTGCTCCAGCTGCTGTTCTGACCTTGTATACTGGGACACCTCAAGTGCACCCAGAGTATCTCTGAGGGTCCTGTGTTCTAACCTCAGGGCATCCCTGTGGGCCTGTGACTCTGCAGCTATGGCTGTGCGCAGAGTCTCCAGTTCAGCCCGTCGGTCCCTGTTCGACGCCAACATGTCCTCCCTGTGTAGGCAGCACATGGACTCTGTTGCCTGCTGCTGGAGCTCCACCTGCCTTTCAGGGGGGAGAATGGAAGTGGCCACCCTGTCCATGGCCTGCACCATCATCTCACATGATGCCCCCTGTTGTGCTGCAATAGTATATATGGAGTTCTCCCACACAGTAATGCCTGGTGGCGCACGGCCACCACGTTGGCGGGCACCACACCTGTTTGGGGCAAGGTGATGTGCACCTTGCTGTGCTGGCACTGCCTGAGGCTGCAGGACTGCATTCCTCCTTTGATCTGCTGGCCCAGGAACAGGAGAAAATGTAGTGGAGTGTGACCCTGCATCCGTAACCGCCACAGGCAGACATTCCAACACTGAATGGCCCATAGCAGGGTCTACCCCCAGTGCAGGTGGGTTGGACAGAAAAGCATCTCTGCCAGAAACACTCACCTGCAACGGGACATATGTCTCATTGTTAGATTCATCACCTTAGCTGTAGAGGTCTGCAGAGGTGTACCCAGTGACACCCTTGGACACGATGGTCTGTAGGAGTAATGGATTTTCACCCACCACCACCCCACGTCCTCCACTGGTGCCTGGTTGTGTCTGTGAGTACTCCTGCCTCTGCGCCATCTCCTCCTCCTCAACAGCATCTAGTGCCTCATCACCTGCAAAAACATAAAAGAAAAGTAATGAAGACAGGCTTGAGCAGCATAGCCCACACACATAGGCATCACGAGGTACACAACAAATACATACATGACACATGTCACACATGACAGTAACTCTGGCATGCATGCACTGGCAATGAAGTGGAAGGGGAGCCTAAAAGCAGCCACTGAGGACTCCAAGATGGGAAAGCAACACATGTGCTGCATGCTGCATAGCACCGGCATCACACATTAGTCTGTGAGTGGCATGGACAATCCACATACATGACACATGCCAACACACAGATGGCACATAGCATAGCCATGGCAGATTTGACAAGGCCACCCAGATGGTAGCAAATCAGTACTGTCACCCATCCATGTGAGATGGACATCATGAAATAGAACATGCAAAAGAGTGTGACAAAACATGCATGTGCCACACGCTGCAACAAAGCCATGGTTCACTAATGCAGTGATGGCTGGCACATGGATACATCAATGGTTGGTCACTTTGACATGGCAGAAGACAATTGTCATGTTGAACATTCAAACAGGGCCCCGAAGTGATTGTGAGCAAGCCATGTATAGGTGCACATTACTCAATCAGCCTGATTGAAGAAATCATTCCCATAATAAGTAAACAAATGTGGGGCATTGTGGGGTGTAATCTATGTCTGAAGTATGCTACATTTGGGGCAGAACGGCACAAAAATGTGTCGTAAACATGCACAGGATTTCATCAATCAGGCAGGATGTACAGGAAAACAGTATGAACAATGTTGTGGCATGATGGCAGTTGAAGGGCAAGTGCAGTAATCAGGTGCAAATTGTCAACTGCGGTCAGAAGGGATACTGTAAAACCCAAACCCAGGCCGGGAGATGGTTTGGAGGCACCACATGGGTGACCCATGGCAGTCATGACTACACAGCCTCACCTGGCACTCAATCAGAAAACATCACCCAAGCAACATACACATGGTTTGCACACACATATATGGCGACTCACCGGACATTGCCTCAAGATCTGGTAGGTCTCCCACACCTTGGATCTGATCCTCTGTGATGAAGCCTCCAGAGGTAGACTCATGTTCTGTGAGACCCACTGCAAGTCACCAGAGTAGAGGCATGATTGGAAGCGAGCTTGTTCTTTGCTCTGCGTTTGAGGTCATTCCACCGCTTAGAGCAATCATCAGCTGTGTGCCTCACAAATCCAAGGGAACTAATCTGGTCCGCGATGCACTGCCAGTGGGCCCTACGTTGAGCAGTTGTATCTTGCACCCTGCAGTCACCAGCATTTCGCGGACATGGGCCGACACGTAGCCTACAAGTGCGTCTAGTTCCACATCATTGAAACTACGCTTCCTTGACGTGCCGGAGGGGGGAGCCGTGTCTGGGGTCCCAGCCTGTACCGCAAGAGCACCCGTCTTCCTCTTGGGAGGTGGTGCGGATCCTGAGTGGCTTACGCCGCTCTGGTTGGTAGGGGCTGAAGTGCAGGTGGACTGGGCACTAGAAGTAGCCAAAGGCATGATTACCAAAGGTCTCACTGTAGGCATTGGCTGCTGGATGGTGTTGGTAGGACCAACCGCGGTGTGATGGACTTGGACCAACACTGTCCCGGCTGGGTGACTCGGAGCTGGGGTGGATTGAGCTGCAGCTGCCCCAACAGCCTCCTCACCCTGGATACTTGGGGCAGCAGATGACATTGCTGCCCCATATCCACGTGGCCTGGTGACAGCAACTTTCACCGCCACAAGTGGCTTTGACTTGGTGACACGGAAGTCAGCCTGGGAGTCATCCTGTGCCGGTTCGGTTGTCAATATTGGCCGTGTTAACAAGGCCTGAGCTGGGATGGTGTCAGCTGCATCTCCCAGACTCATTGGGGGGAATAGGTGTCCCTGATTGGTCCTCCACACACTGGCCTCTTGGGCCACCCTGCACATCCTGGCCATGTCCCCTACCGTGGTCACCTCTTGAAGGTCAGCCACCTTTGCCTCCCTTACCACTTGGTCACCTCCCAACCATGCCACTGATGTTCTTGTGCGAATGGGAGGTGCAGTAAACAATTGGGGTGAAAGGGGCAGGGTACTAGATGGAATATGTATCCTAGTACCCTAGCAAGGCTGTCTGCGACCCCTGGGGGAAGATGACGGGTCACGCGACACTCAGGCACCCCAAAAACAAAATTTAACATGCATGCGACCTCTCGTAGCCCACGTGCATGGAATAAAGAACCTGCACTATGCTGTGGCACCCTGAAACACAAAAATAAGTGTATGGATGGTACACGCAGGCTACAATGACCTCTGAATGGGTACCCAACACACCGGGGCAACCACAGTTGAAAAATACGTGCGCGACTCACCGTCTGCCTGGAAAAAGAATTTGAAAAAGACATGCACTCGCTCGCTCTCCACAAAAAGCACGTACAAGAAAATGGCATCCTACGCGTACCTTTTAACACAGCCCACACGTGCGACGTCACTTACGAGCGTATGTGCTAAGGGCCTTTCCTCCAATTACATGCAGTGACACCCAGACGTGCAGTTTTTGCACGTGTACAATCAACATGCACCCATGTGGAGGGAAATGCCCGTGCGCGTCACATCACAGACGTGCTTACGCGCTAAGGGCCTTTCCCCGAATTACACGCTGACGTGTAGTTTTTTCACGTGCCAAATCACTTCATATCAAGTCGGCCACGCGACAACACACGGAAGACCACGCTCCTGCCCAGAGGGCCATTTGCCTGCCCCTCAGAGCCCCGAGCCCGCTCCCATCTGCCGTCTTCTGCTGCCTGCCTGCTGGCCACATGCCCTGCTATTTGGTGCCTGCAGGTCAGCCATCTGCAGGGGTCCAGTTGCCCACCCACACCTGCCTCGGGGGTTGCCATGTCGGGGGGGAACACCATCGAAGAACACTGGCAACCCCCAGCCAGAGAGGCAGAGGGCTACCAGCTTCAGTGCCGCAGAAGTTGGTATCCTGGTGGAGCAAGTCCTGGTGAATTATGATGCCCTCTTCGGAATTTCACGCCCCAACAATGAAGGACAGAAGAGGATCTGCAAGGACATTGTGGCTGCCATCAACGTGGAGGGGGTGGCAGCCCGCGACATGCAACACGTCCGGAAGCGCTGGGAGGACTTCAGGTCCAGGACCCTCAGCAAGGCCCGTTGCCTCTTGAAGGCAGCTCATGCAGAGTGGTGCCGGGTCCGCCTTACTAACATCCAGATGAGGGTCCTGGAACGCATACACCCAGCGCTCCACCTCCAGGTCCTTCAGAGGCTGATTGGCAGATGTGACATGGATGCCGATGATTTCTCTGCGACAGGTGGTGGAGATGTACAGTTGCATGTATGTCTGGTGGCCTGTGTGCATGTGTTCGGCACTCCCCGTGTTGCATGGGACGTCAGGCTAACCTTCGGATGCTCATGCTGTTGTATTTGTATGGATGGTGCTGCCTGCTGCAACATTCCTGTTAATTTGCGCATGTGTGTGGGTTCAAATGATATGTGTGTTGGGGAGTGTGATGCCATGTGTGAAGTTTGACACTGCCACTCATGTGCACCTGTCATGTGTGTATCAGATCATTGTACAGTGCCCTGATGCCTGTGTTCTGTCTCTCCCTGTCTGCAGCGTCAACTGATCAAGGGGGCGGAGACGGTGCTCTGGAGCACAGCGGCAGGGATCCCACCGCCAGCCAGAGACGCAAGGCCCAGCTCCCCTCCCATGTTGTCATCTTGTCGGGGAGTGAGGATTCTGGTGCAGCAGAAGGGGCAGCTGAGACCCCACAGGGGCCTATGGAGGAAGATGGCACAGAGTCATCCAGGTTGGTGGGGGGGTTTGGTTGAGGAGGAGGCCGTGGAAGGCCCACACATGGGGTCTGGTGGGGGATTCCACTGGTGATAGTGGTGCAGTCCAGGGGCAGGGACAGGAGGCAGCACAGGCGGCCGCGGAGGTGCAAGTGTGTAATCCTGTCCCCGATCCTGTGACTGCATCATCCCGCACCAGCAGGGATGCCTTCGTCCAGACTGGTTTTCAGGGAGGGGATGCGCACACAACAACTGGCTTTCCTCTCCCTGCGGACGTTGCAATCCGGGACAGTGTTGAGCCTGTCCTGGGTGGGGTGGCGTTGCATCAACGTGGCATTCGGGATGATGTGCAGGGTTCCCGTGTGGACAATGCACGTTATTTCGGATGCCTCATTGACCATGTCGACCTACTAGGACGGGTCACCAGGGCTAGGTTCCTCCGTGTGCTGGACCTTCTACCGACCCTCTCCTCAACTGAACCCCCTATGTGCCAGTCATCCTCCATGCCATCTTCCTGGCCAAGCATCACCTGGCCACCCTGTGGAGCTGCCCCTGACTCAGCGGCCAGGCTGGGGAGGACACATCCCTGCCACAGTCGGGAGTCGGAGGTCCAGCAGGGGTGGCCACCCCAACAACTGGACACCAGCAGGAGGAGGACATGCAGGCATTGACAGGCAGGGCACATGCATGGCAGCAGCAGGCTCAAGGTGGAAGCGCATCGGCCAGAGGGCAGGAGGACCCTTTATTGGGAGTGTCTTCCGTGTGGCAGCGGTTGGGCCAGCAAATAGATGCGGAGCGGCAGCGGGTGGGAGAGGCATGGCTCACTATGATCAGGGTGGAGAACTCCATGCGCAGGGCGATGAGGCGGGCTGAGTTCCTCAAGGAAATTCGCAGGGAGTTGGAGGTGGTCATGGCTTTATCCCTGCGAGACCTCGGAGCCAGGGAAAAGGCCCGCCTCCAGGAAGTTGAAGAGGAGTTCGATGATGCCCTGGCCCGGGACATCAATAAGTGAGCCGTTGGACTTGCCCGCCGCCTTTGTAAATAGTTCTGTAGGTGCAAGTTTTCTTTCTATTTTTTTTTCCTTTGGGGCGCATGGACTATGAACCGCCTTTTTGTATATAGTTATTAATTAGGTAGGATTTAGGTTAGGTTTCCTTTGGATTGTTGGGCTGATGGACCCTTGGATGTTCATTTGTAAATAGTTTTGGACCTGGATTTCATTTTCTTGGACCCTTGGTGGAATACTTTGGTTTTTTAAACTCTTATTTTTGTTTGAAGGACGGACCCATTGGAGCCATTTTACTTTGGTTTTTATTGGTTACAGCATTCATTTTCTTTTATCTTTTTTGGACTTCTGGACTTGGAATATTTTTTTTGTTGGTGTGTGCGTTTGTTTTATTCATTTGGTTTGTTCTTCAATACACTTTTTTTCTATACTTTACTTGTGTGGTCTTCTCTCATTTGTTTTGTGCATGTCAAAATGTGGTTTTTCACAGTCATCTGTCGCCATTGTGTGGGTCTGAGGGACATGTATTCATGAGCATGCTGGTTATTTATTTTCTATCATGACATTGGGAATTCAATGTGGAGTGGATGGAATGCTTGGTTGGGTGTTTGGACTGGGGTGGCGTGGGGTGGGATTTGGGTGGCCATGAGGGCCATGGGTCTGGAGTGTGTTGACGTGTCGGGTGGGGGGACATGAGTCAGGGCCTGCTGGCAGGTGCCCGTCTATGATGGGTGGGTGGGAGACATCAGTCGGGGCCTGCTGGCAGGTGCCCGTCAATGGTGGGTGGGTGGGGAACATGAGTCAGGGCGTGCTGGCAGGTGCCCGTCAATGGTGCGTGGGTGACATGAGTCAGGGCCTGCTGGCAGGTGCCCGTCAATGGTGGGTGAGTGTAGGACATGAGTCGGGGCCTGCTGGCAAGTGCCCGTCAATTATGGGGGACATGAGTCGGAGCCTGCTGGCAGGTGCCCGTCAATGGGGGACATGAGTAGGGGCCTGCTGGCAGGTGCCCGTCAATGGGGGACATGAGTCGGGCCTGCTGGCAGGTGCCCGTCAATGGTGGGTGGGTGGATGGGGGACATGAGTCGGGGCCTGCTGTCAGGAGCCCGTCAATGGGTGGGAGACATGAGTCGGGGCTAACAAGTGCGCTCACAAGTGCATGGTGCCATGTGGGCTGCCTGAAGGGCATGGTGAGGGTGGTAGGGTAGTCCCCTGTGGTGTGGGCTGCCTGCAGGGCTACCTCGCTCTCGTCTGGAGTATCGCGTGTGAAACTTCCCGCGTACCCCCAAATACACGTACCCTGCTCGTCCAAGGCCTATCGCATTTGAAACTCCTCGCGTACCCCCCAAATACACGTACCCCACTCTCACCTGGAGTATCGCGTGTGAATCTTCCTACGTACCCCCCAAATACACGTACCCCGCTCGCCCAAGGCCTATCGCATGTGAAACTCCCTGCGTACCCCCCAAATACACGTACCCCACTCTTGCCTAGAGTATCGCATGTGAAACCTCCCCCGAACCGCCGAAATACACGTTCCCCGCTCACCCAAGGCCTATCACATGCACAACTTCCCATGCACCCCTGAAATACACACAGGCACCCCATCCACCCTGGGCATGCCCCACAGGCAGCCCACTCACACTCCCCATGCCTCACAGGCAGGCCATCCACCCTAGGCATGCCCTACAGGCAGCCCATGCCACAGGGGGGTGCTTTTTCTACACAATTTACCAGGCACGAGCGAGGTACGCATATTCCGAGGGGTGCACCAGTACATTTTCACACTTTTGGCTGCCGTGAGCGGGGTACGCGTAGTATTTTCAAGCGATTACAGTGTACCGGCTCTGTAAACTGGTGCAGGGTTAACGCGGCCCTTTGCGCTGCATTGGGGATTTCAATGGCTTTTCCTTGCGCAAGGGGAAATCTTGGGGGCGTAACTGGCGCTGCGGGATGTTCTCTGCACCAGCGCTCAAAATGGATTGGAAAATCCATGAATACGCGGTGCGCCAGAAGGCAGTTTAGCGCACACGGCATGCGCAAGCTGGCGCACTTTCCCTCTCTGCGCTGCTCACGTGTGCTGCCTCTGCACTGAAATCTATGAATTACCCCCTAAGTCATTACCATGCAGTATTACTTATAATGTATTTAGCAATTCAAACAAATCTCCATAAGCGGGCACCTCAGCTCTTCAAAAGACGTTAATGGGTATTTTACCATGTAATGCATCTTTTAAAGGTGACAATAGGAATCTCCATGTTTGTTTTATCAATAACTAGCAGACCATTGAACATCTGCATTGATTTAGGATTAGTTTCCTTCCTGTGATCTTTCCATCTAAGATTCTAATCCAGTGTAATTCCCTAAACTAGATACACTTTGTTTTCTCTTTTTATGAGTAAATCACATTATCTTAGATTTCATGATGTTGATCTCAAGTAAATTTTTGTTGGGGAAATCTTGGACATTGTCCATTCATCTCTGAAGCTATTTTGAAGTGGTGTCACAGGGGATACTGTGCACATAGGCCAACCACAGAACTGAGGCCCTATCTATGTTTTAGTGGAACAGCTCTGCAATGTGTAACAACTCAGGCAGATATACCAGACACAGTTTAAAATGCATAGCAGCGAAGACACAGGGGCTCATTACGAGTTTACTGGTAATTCTGCCAAATTACGGAAAAACAGCATTACTGTTTCTGCCAATTGGTCTGGTGGATTTACTGCCGGATTACAAGTAGTGGTAGGCAGCGTTAGTCCCCATTTATTGGCATCCATAGGACTCCATGGGGATTTCCGCTGAATTACCGCCATAAGTAATTATGCTATTTTTCTGCTAAAAGGATGCAGATTCCTCTCCAGCTTTTTGCTGGGGGCAAATCCTCCACCCCACCTGACGATAGCTCAGTGGCAACGTGCTCGCCTTGGAAGCAAGTTGACACAAAGCAACACAGGTTCGATCCCCTTGTCAGCGCTTAGAAACCTCTGGGTATTTAAGCGCGTTATAAATATGCAACTAAGACAACAACAACAAATTCTGTAATAGTGCCTCAATGCCCCTGGGCTGTGTGAGCACTTTAACAATGCAAATAAATAAATAATGCAGTGGTAATGTGGTGGTAAAAGAATTGCAGCTACATTACCAAATTTTTTACTGGACCCACCATCTTGGTTAAGGTTCCTATAAGTGATCATTTCCGCAGGTAGGGCCCTATTGCCATGAAATATGAAATGTAGTTTTCACATTAGGATTCATTTTCATGTTCATCAACAATGTGTCCATATCCCAAAGATTAAGATTTTCCCCCTATTTGGATCAGTGTACCTGTTCGAAGGCTGCACTAAAATATATATAGGCAAAATATAAAGGACACTTTACCTTCAATTGCTTGGTTAGGCAAAATTGTCAGTGCCATAATGTCCACATGTGTCGCCTTACCTATTTTAAAGCCAATTTGTACAATTTCTTTCCTGAAGTCATCCAGCAAGCATGGAATTGCTCTCTCCTCATCATGAAGCTTGGAGGAGTCCCGTGACCACAAGGAGGAAGGTTAAGCCCTGTTGGGCTTTTGTGGAGCCCTAGTCACTGGCGCCTTGGGCGCACATGCATTTTTGCCTAAATATCAGAAAAAACGAATTAATTATCTTTTTCAAGACTTTGGGCCTCATTACACGGATGGCGGAGAGGTATTACCGGCACCGCTAAGGGCACCGTTGCCGGTAATCCCTTACCGCCCTACTACGATGTCCCTCAGTGGGTTCCGTCCTTAACGTGTGGTCAGACCACACGTTAAGGATGGGACCCGCTGAGGGACTTCAGAGCAAATAACGGGACCGCTAATTGCGGTACCGTTATTTGCTCCTTATTTGCTCCTTCCACATTCCCATTGAGCCCTACGGGGCTCAAATAGGAATAGGGCAGGTCCATGGTGAATGGGGAATTACTGCCCCTGCCAACCTTGGAATGGGGCGGTAATTCCGCCATTCACCATGCCGGACTCCGGCGGCCGTGTAATGAGGCCCTTTAAATTAAAAGGAAAACGCTTGCAGCGTTGCCCTGCTGCTGTGTGCCTGTGTTCATTCTAACATACATTGGCTTCAGTTGAAGGCCATCCTCTCCATCATGGCCACCGCTGGATTTGTAGGCACTGGAGTGCCTGCCTTAAGGTGGAAAACCTTGCTGTGATTGGGCTCCTCCTCCATCAAAGGACCAATCAGGTGAGTCGGTAGGTGAAGACGGCCTGCCTCCTATGGCCTGATCTAAGGCCCCTGTCTGTAACCTCCCCCGCTTCCTTTCTCTGCTGAAGTCACCCAGCAAGCACAGAACTGCTCGCTCCTCGCCACAAGCCTTGGAGGAGTCCCCTGACCACCCAGAGGAAAGGTGAGCCCTGTTGGGCTTTTGTGGACCCCTAACCACTGGCACTCTGGGCGCACATGCATTTTGCCAAAATGTCAGAAAAACAAATTAATTATCTTTCACAAGACTTTAAATTAAAAGAAAAATGCTTGCCACCTTGCACTGCTGCTGTATGCCTGTGTATATTCTACCATCCTTTGGCTTCAGTTGAGGGCCATCCTCTCCATCATGGCCACTGCTGGATTTGTAGGCACTGGAGTTCCTGTCTTTTGGTGGAAAGCCCTGCTGTGATTGAGCCCCTCTTCCATTAAAAGCCCAATCAGGTGAGCCAGTAGGTGAAGCCGGCCCGCCCCACAAGGGCCAATTCTAAGGTCCCTGACTGTGCCTGTCCGGGCTGAGGAGGCCCCCCTACCCCTCCTTAAACGATGTGAACCATTTTAGGTCCTTTAAGACAAGGTAACACTCTACAAGGTGGATGGGGATGGAGAAATTACTCAAACATCAGTAATTCAACCGACGGAAGGTGGCACATTTTTTTTGTCTGTTTTAATATCAATGATCTAATACAGGGAGTACAACAGATATCATCGGATGTCCAGCAGTAAGGTCTTGTTCACATTTCATAAAAAAACAAGATTATATAATAATGATAATAATAATGATAATAATAATAATAATAATAATAATAATAATAATAATAATAATAATAATAATAATAATAATAATAATAATAATAGTAAATATTTGTCATCAGTGACATCATCCTACGTGGCAAATTAAAAAACTTCTGGAGGGTTGTGGTTGGGTAACAGAAAACATCTAGTTATAGCTGTGATTGGATCTCTACTGTCAGGTGGACAACTCTTCCCGTCCCTAGTGCAAGTCATTGTGAGCGTCATAAAAGACACAATGGGCTTCATTACAAATCAGGCGGTCCGGAAATAATGGTGGCGGTAAACCCGCCACCACTGTTGTTTCCGGACCGCCTGATCCCGACTCCTGCAGGCGGGAGGTGATGTTGCTGCCAGGTTTGACCTGGCGGGTTTAACACCGCCCGCCTGCAGGCGGACGAGGAAACACCGGCAGCATTACGAGATGCTGCCGGTGTTTCCATGATCCCCATTCTGGGACTCAATGGGAATGGGGATTAACACCATTCCGCCTCTGTGATTCCCGGAAAACCGGGGTTGTAATGCCCCGGTAATTCCGGGAATCACAGAGGCGGAATGGTAATATGACTCCGGAGGTAACCAGGCAGTTTTACCGCCTCGGTTACCGCCGGACTCGTAATGAGGCCCAATGTCTTCTTGGGTCTCTAAACTATAGGGCTCTTCAGTACGTGGCCCTTCATAATTGGTTGGCATGTATGTGCCCTTCTGGAATATTCCACTGGTTAGCAGCATGCATGCTGGTACCCCAGGTGCTGGTGGGTATGGCTTGACCATGTCTCCCCACCCAATTAGCCCATCATCCATCATCAGTCAAGCTGTCTGCCATGAGAATAGTCTTTGTATTCGGCCGTGTAAAGTAGCACCACTCCTCGGAGAAAAAGGGAGTGTGGGTATTACTTTATCTTCTGGTCTCGGCGTAGCCTGCATAAGAGTCTATTTTCATCTAACCATGTGACTGGAGACCACGTTTGAGCTTCATCACTGTCGTTAATAATATTAAATGAATAAAACCTGGCACCCCATGTCCTTCCACCGCACCTTAACAGGAGCTCGGCTTCTCGCCTTCTCGTACATTGTATCATTTCATTATAAATGACTAGTTTCTTGGCTGCTTCACTCCTTGACACTTGGCCAAGCAGGCCCCTTGATGCTCCTTCTATTATCAGCTGAGTTTATCTTGCTGCCCCACACTTTTCCAGCCCTCCTATTCACGGGGTCCAGTTTGCTCAAATATGATGTAGAACTTCCAGATTCCTGTGCATATATATATTTACCTTGGCATATAGCCAGCCTTATGATTACTTTGTCTACTTGCGTTACTGCATCTGTACAATTATATAATGATTGTCATTTTCTTCCGTGCTTTTCATACGTGTGATCTTCATTTCGCTTGTCAACATTTACTCAGTTCTTACTTCGTCATCAGATACTATATGGTCTATACATCTTTTTTTTTGTCATCTCTTCTGAGGTGTGCCACTTTCTTCATGTGACATGACCAATCTCTTCTTTCATCCATCTTCACATGCTCTTCAGGGATCTTTCCCAAAAGGCTGTCAGTTCTTCGTGGGTACATAAAGAATGGTCTCCTCAATGGATAATTTGCTTCAAAGGCTTCTCGTGGTATAGGCATGATTACAGGTCTCTTGCTTGTTACTATTTCTGGTTCCAAACATATAGGCAACTTAGGGGCGGGACTTCCGGCATAGGCCTTTGGCTCCTCATTTACATATGACTCGGCCTCCAGACTAATTACTGCTTCCACATGTTATTCCATCCATGGACACATATGATCCCTGCTGATCTGCAAGTGAGTTATGCCTGAACTCCTCCACTATCGATATACAAAGTTGGGTGGAGTGGACACAGCCTGATTCATAGAAACTCCTGTAATAATTCATATGTTGTTACAGTTATTTGGTCCTGTCACCAGAAAACACCCCATTTGCACAGTGGGGTGATATGTTATATTTGCCAAGTGTTTGTCGGGGTTCGGTGTTTGAGATAGCTGCAAGGACCTGGGTAGAAATCCACTAAGTTTGTTATCTGGTTCCTGTAATGGTAATTCCTTTTGGTATGAAAACATTATGGTTCATCAAATGATTTCAAAGGTTTCTTGCAGGGTAATATTTATTCAAAGAAAATGTTCAGAGAAAGGACCTGTTGCAATATGCGTCCAATGCATTTCGGTCAATAATGACCATCTTCAGGGACTATTTCTAGAAAGAGAAATAAAGATATACAAAAAAACATGTTCAACAAGATATGCATAATATAACTCTACGGTGGTCTCACTATGTTATATGTTAATTAAACCAGAATTTCACATTTATATTTACCAGTCTTTTCTTGTCTTCACTTGCTTTTAGCAAAAAATGTGTTTCCCTGTCAATTTGGTGCCTTAATGTTTCTGTAATACATCAATAAATTGGTAATCATCTAAATTCTTTAAAAGCACCTAAATTGTTATTATGTAGGTATAATACTACGGTTCAGAATACAAACATGAGTCGTACCTTGATGTCCGTTTGTTCATCTACTCCAGAAATCCTAGGTTAGGTACCTGCATGTAAAGATGTTAACTGGTTTAAGTAAATGCTGACAATAGCATTCAGGGGTAAGTAATGCCTGTAAAGAGTTTTGTGAGTTGTAAACATGGGTGCTGCTTACTTGGTTTATTGTAGTATTCCACCAGTGGGCGCCAGCTTTGCAGAGATGCGAACAGCTTGGTGACCTGCTAGATTTTAATGTAAAAAATGGCGCATGGCACGTGTGACGCGATGGCGTCATCAGTGTGATGATTTCATCAAATGCTAGCAGCAATTTTAAATTGGTCAAGTTTAATTATTCTTTTTGTGTTCCAGTGTGAGCCTCTACTTTGTGTGTGTAAGCAATAGATTCAGTCAACATGGGCATGCAACCCACTTGTATGGTGTCTAAAATTAACCACTGTGAAAATGGTTTGTTGCTCCTGGTAGATTAAAGAGAGATTGAGAGAAAGTAAATAAGGTGAATAGAAAGCCAATTCAATCGCTTTGTTGAGGAACTTTGATGCAGCTGATAGCTGTATTTGTGATCTAGAAGAGATATGATGTGTCTATGCAATTTTCTGGGATCTTTCCATAATGTCAATATGATGCTGGTATTGTTCCACTTTTTATCCCAATCTCCTGTACTGTTCCTCTCCATAATATTAGCCCATGTACATTCTGGGTGTCCTTAGAACTGCATATTCGTTTACAGAAAACATGCATAATGTCAATCTTCATTCATGCCCCCTGGTTGTAGGGAGTTAAGTTTTTCAATCCAATATGTTTCTTTTTGATTTAGAATTTTGTTGATGTCTATATTTGTTCCTTCTCTTGTTTCTATTTTGTTTAATATTGGAAATTTCATCTGTGAGGTGTGGTGTTTTGGTTCCTTAAAATGTCGTGCCACCAGAGATTTGATGTTCCCTGTCCGGATGTTGGATTGATGTTTGTTCCAGCAAATTTTGGCTTTTCTGGTAGTTTGCCCAACGTAGTGTATTCCACATGGGCATTTGATGCTGTAGATCACATTAGGGGTGTCACATGTGGCATGTTTCTTCAAAAATATTTTACGACCAGTCTTTGTGTGATATATTACTTCTCCTTTTTGCACCATGTTACAATTCATACAGTTTAGATACGGGTATGTGCCACGTTTTTTGGGTCTCTCACTGTTTTTTTATGTCACTCCTTACTAGCATATCTCTCATGTTTTTGCTGAGTGTATGTGCAAACATTGGTGTCTTAGTATAGAGATTTCCCATGTATCCATCTTCGGATAGAAAGCACCAGTGTTTTTCCACAGTCTTCTTAACCTTGTTGCTCTGTGTCGAATATTTGGTCACATATATCAAAAGAGGTTGTGTGATGGTTTGCTCTTGTTCCAGTATAGTTTTCCTGGTGATGGTGTTGGTTTTGCTTAAAATGCGTTTTATTTCTTCCTCATGGTATCCTCTTTGTGCGAATCTGTCTGCCATTTCCTTCATTAAACTCAAGCATTCAGTCTCAACCTGAACTCCTCCAACCTCTTCTGAAACTTTTACTATTCCTTTGCACTCTGACTTCCTTGCAGCAACTAACCAACTTCTTCTCTCACTGCATTTGTGCCTATGTTATGTGTGTTTACTTTTTCACCTATGAACCCCCTGCATTGCATTGTGCCTCCTTTAAAAAAAAACGATTTTATGTGTGTTTACTTTTTTCATCTGTGAACTTCCTGCATTACATTGTGCCTCCTTTAAAAAAAAAAACGATTTTAGGTATGTTTACTTTTTTCCCTCGTTGACACCTATGTCAGCGCTTCCTCTAGAGAGGTTTTCACTGATATCCTCTTCTGTGTCCCCTCTCCAGATCTATAGACCCCCATCTCATCTCCACTCTCTCTCCTTCCACCTCCTCTACCATTAACAGTGGCGCCAAGTGGGTAGTCCTCTTGGATGGTTTCTCATCCTCAGGTTGTTTCGTTAATGTCTATCACACAGGCACTATCCTGGTTCAGGGTCCACAACCCAACCTCCTTATCTTTGACTGGATCATGCCTTCTCTCATTAACTTCCTTCCTTCTCCTGAATCTCACCCCTTCTAGTGTCTCTCTCCCTCCTCTGACTGGTGTACCGTGCCCCTGTACACAACCTCAGAAAACTGTCAAAGGCACAGACCTCCTCTACTTGGTTACTCTTAATCATTGCTCAGCCTATAAAAACTCCACTGACATCTGCCTCCTTATTGAAGACATTGACCTCGACATTCTTGCTCTTACTGAGACATGGTTCAATGCCAGCTCAGTCACTGCTTTTGACTCCCTCCACCCTGATGGTTCAACATCATCTCCAAGCTTCGACCTCACTGCACTGGCAGTGGGGTTGCCTTAATCCTCCCATAGTGGGTTCCTGCTTCCATCTTACCCACCCAGCTATGCTCTTCCTTTGAAAGCCTGGTTTGCAAGTTGGTCATCTCTCCCATCTCCACCCTGACCATTGCTACCATTTACCGCCACCAAGTGCCACCACCCTGTTCCTCTCTGAATCAGCTGATTCCTTCTCTTCCTTACTTTCATTTACCTCCAACATCCTCCTCCTGGGTGATTTCAACATCCAACTGAACTCCCCTGGCTCTGCATCCATCCTCTTCACTGCCCTCTGCACCTCGCTTTCCCTCTCCATTCTCCCTTTCGCTCCTAAAAACACTTGCGTACAGGTGTGTTATGAATGCCACATAATACCATATCATAAGCCACTCAGCTGGACATACTATGGACACCCTCATACACTCTGACCTCTCTCGCTGCCCCCACTAGTCACCCCTCTCGCCTGGATGGACCATTCTCTCCTTTCCTCCTACCTGGGTCCCTTTGGCCCTCTCACCGCCCCCCCCAAAAGCCCTGCCAACCTTGTTAGCTAACATGCGCCCGATGAAACAAGTGTCTGCTTCTGCCTTCGCGTCTACCTTCATCCCACCTCAGACCACTACCTCTGATTCTACCTCTGACTCTGCCCTCAGAAACATCCACCTTTCAATCACCAATAATCTTGACATTACAACATGCTGGCCACACACTTTGCCCTATGCAACATGCTGGCCACACACTTTGCCCTATGCAACATGCTGGCCACACACTTTGCCACCAAAACTCAGGATATCCTGATTACCCTTGCTACACACCCTCACAACCCATCCCACACCTCCTTACCTCATTTGCCCCCCACCCTCCACCTTACTCCTTCTCGTCCTTCTCCCCTGTCACACCTGAAGAAGTTGTCAGAGTTGTCCGCTCCATAAAGGTCGCTTCTAAACAGATTTCCCCTTGCTCATCCAAGACCATCAAGGATAACATTGTCTCTCTTGCCCCTGCACTCGCTGATTTCTGCATTCACTCTTTTGACACTGGATCTTTCCACTCCTCCCTTAAGCACTCCCTTGTGCACCCACTCCCGAATAAACCTTCAGCAGACCCTACCTGCCCTGCCAACTACCACCCTATTTCCATCACCTCCTTCCTGGGGAAGCTGCTGGAGATGCTGGCATTGTCCCAACTCAACTCAACACACACACCAAACTTGTTGGTGATCTCCACGGCCATCAATCTGGATTCGGAGCATCCAGAGGCACAGAAACTGCTCTTCTGAACACCTATGAAGAACTGCTTGCATCTCTGAACTCCAACTCCCCAATTGTCTTCATCCTTCCTGATCACTCCTCTGCCTTTGACACAGTCAGCCATTCCATCCTCATACAAAGGCTCCATGGTACCCTTGGTATCTGGGAATGGGAACTGGACGGGCTGACAGACCGCTCTTCCCAATTAATCCTGGGAACCTTCTCCTCTCCTACTTCCATCTCCACCTGTGGTGTCCCCCAGGGTTCGATACTCTCCTCTTGACTCTTTAACATTTATCTTGCTCTGCTTGCACACCTCATCTCCTCCTTCTCCTCCAACTTCCAGTGTTATGCAGCAAACACAGAGCTCTTTTTGAAACTTCCTGCTGACCCTCTTGCAACCTTTATCATCCCTGATGCCTATTTGCCATCCAGTCCTGGAGCACCTCCAACGATCTCTGCCTCAACGCCTGTAAAACTGAGATCCTTCCCATCGGGGCCCCTGCTCCCTCCTTCTTCCCTTCACTCTGGCCTTCTTCCTTAGGCTCTCCCCCTGCTCCTTCTTCTGAAGCCATTAACCTTGGAGTCAATCATCTTCTACCCCTCTCTCTTCTTCCTCCCAGTACATTGCTAAGAAGTCCCACTTTCAGCTCTTCCTCCTCAAAGGAATTTTCCCTTTTCTCACTTTCCCCCAGAGGCTCAATGTTACCCGAGCCCTGGTTCTCTCTAGGATTGACTATTAGAATAGCCTCCTCCTGAATCTACCATCTTCCACTCTGCGACCCCTCCAGCTAAACCAGAATAGGGCAGCAATACCTATCCTTGGCTTTAATCCCAGGGACCGCATCTCTCCTTTACTAAAAAGTATTCACTGGCTCACGGTTGCTGCACAGATTAAATTAAAATCACTCTGCATCATCCACAAGGCTGTCTTGGCGGGGGACCACACTATCTTCAACTTTAGTTTACTAAATACTCTCCCTCTAGACCACTACTTTGCTCTGGCACCAACTCTTTGTGTGTAAAGTGTTTTACTAAACAGAGGGTAGGTGGTTGTTCCCTCTCCACAGCTGGCTCCCTCCTATGGAAGAGCCTCCCCCTCCCTTTACGCCTTGAGCAGGACTTTCTTAAATTCCAGAAACTCCTTAAGACTTCCGTGTTTACCTACTCCTTCCGTCTTCTTTCCTCTGATAATCCCACAGTTGCTGTTATTGGTGTCCAGGGCCCTTATCCGTCCTCTGGGCCACTGACCTGTATACTCAATCAGCCCAGCTCCTGTCTACCCTCAGCACTTGCATTGGCACACCATCCGCCCTTCGCACTTACACCTAATGCAGCTACAGGCTGTGTAGCACTCAACAACCCTGGCACTTCATCTATAGCTCACCCATGAGCTCAGACTCACCAGCACCTACCCCCTGCCTTGTTCCTTGCTGCACTTGCACATTCTGAAAACTCACAAGGCATAGTAGTTACATCCTTTTTTCCCTCCCACTGCTCTTAAATACTTTGTTTTGTAATGTGTTTCACTCCCTGGTTCCCTCCCTTCGCCCTGTGGGTGAGTTGAAACAGTATTTTACTTGCTGTATAAGGACCTAACAAGCAAACACTAAATGCATGAATAAATATCAGTCCAAAAATGTATTGCTTCCAAAACTATGTCAGCATACATTTCTGCCAGGGAGTTCAGCGTTGCCATTAAATAATAGTATTTTGGGTCACCTCTTTTATCTTTCTTAAAAATCTGGAACAAAATACTCTCTTTCCAGGTAGGTGGCAATTATCCAATCAATTATTTTTTCAATTAATCACTGGCAAAGGAAAAGTGCCCACTATTCGGAGATGGCTTTGGTTACTGCATAGCACAGCTTGCCAGTGCCAGGAGCTTCAATTTATGAATTCACATTTACCAATGGAAGAGTAGTTCCAGCTATTTTCATTCAGCTCCACAAATGCTTCAGTGACACTTGGACAGAGTGGACTCAGCAAGCAAGCCACCTGAATCTATTCAAACACTTGGGACACATCAACTCAAAAGAAGGCAGACAAGTTACGATGTCTAAAAATACAACATAGACAATTACAAACTCTTTTAGGAAATGTGTAACGGTGGAATATTTGACACATTGCATTTCTGCAGCGCTCTACCTATGGTTTTGGCATTTGCTGCTTCCAGCTTCCGTTTCTTTAATATAAATTGAGTCTCTCCTTTTTCACATTTCACTTATTCTCTTTGTGCATTTTCTATGGGATCAGATGCAAGCTTCTTCAGATGCATCTACATTTCCTTTCAGAATTTGGTGTTGCACCGATGCTCATCGTACAAGAGACAGAGTCGAAGTTTACGCATTTGCTGCTTCCAGCTTCAGGTTTCTTCAATTCGAGTTGAGTGTCCTCCACTTTTTCCTATCTCGCTTATTTTATTTCGGAATGTTCCTTGGGATCAGCTGAAAGGTTCTTCAGATCCATCTAGATTTCCTTTTAGAAGTAGGTGCTACACTGATGCTCATCCCACAGGAGACATAGTCGATGTGGATGAATGAATTTGTGGGGTGTGAATGGAGAGGCCTCTTCCCCATTTTCAGTTTCTTCTGGTGCACCCATTTATTTACAGAGTGGAACCGCACAACTGTCAAATGCTCTCTGTCAGTAACACTTTGGTCAGGTGCTTGAAGTGAACTTCCTCAGTCAACAATACTCACTCAGTTCAACAACAGTCATGCTGCGCTGGGTAGACTGCTTGATGGTGAAACAGCTATCTGCAAAATTAAGGGCACATCTCCACGGTTGCTGCCAGATGCCAGGAGATTTCACCATAGTAATAGTGCATGATGCCAATGGACATTGATATTTGAAGGACAGGGTACCCCAACATGCATTACTTGTCTCAACTATTGATAGCAGTGACCAAGATATCAAGGCCAACCACCAAGAATGTGAACATGTGTGCATGGTGTGGCTTTCTAAAACTTCAAATATAGGACCATCCATACTATGGTAAATACATTCAAATAACATTCTAAGTCTGACGTTTGGAGCGTTTCCAACCGGTTAAACAGTCAGGTTAGAATCAAATAAATGGGTAACTGGCATTTTGTGGTCTTACTAGGGTTCAGTAGAGTCAGAGTTCACACCAGAGTTGCCACCAGGGGATGCTAGAGCAGTTTCAGTTCGACTGTGATGGAGATCTCCCTGCAAAAGTGTTTTTTTTTTAGCCATACATTGGCAGATTGGTTTAGCATGTAATGTTCTTGATTATGAACTGCATATATTTAAGGTTGGATTGGCAATCAGGGCTTTAGGTTTATGTGTGGTGGTTAATGGCAAGAATCCAAGATATCATTATTTCTGTGTCCCACCAATGTTAATGTCCCTCCCTAGATTAGTTACATCAGCAATTCCCATCCAGTGATATCTATGCTGTAGTTTCATTAGTATTAGAGACTATATGAAAAACTCCAAAAATGTCCACATGTAAGGTTAGTCCAGAAGGAAATTCAGTTGAAGGCTTGAGAGTCTGGAGGACATTGGAGACTATTAGGGTTACGTAGAGGTGCACATGTAAGCCTTTCTTCTGCATACCAATGACATTTCTGTAAAATGTAACATATATTTGCCATACTTGTATGTAAACATGAAGATGGTACAGTTCAGAGGATACCTGATTGTCTTTGATCCCCCATACCCCATCACACTCCTGACTAGTGATTGGCAACGTTACTCATTTGAACAATGAACCACCCACATTTCATGTAATTCAAAATGTTGAAATCAAGGTTGAACTAATGAAAAGTCTGAACCAAATGTTTGAACATCTGGCTATATAAGAGAGCTATGTGTTTGGACGTCATGCAGACAGGGCTGCTTTCAGAGAGGCACCTTTTTATTGAGGTAGACTTTTGACATTTGCGAGTAGTTTAGAGTGAAGGAGGATTGGAAGAAGAGGTGATAGTGTCAAGATTTGGGGGAGCCAGATTTGAAAACATTGATTATCATATGTTCTTGAATGTTTTTAATGGTACAGTGTAGCACAGTCTGCTTTTCATCAGTTAACTACACAAGTGGCATCAGTGTAGGGGGTGGGAATTCCTGACAGTGAGGTCAGCTTGGGAGTCTGGTCCATGGGATACACGCACACAACCTTTGATTTTTTTCTGTTACGTATTGTTGTACAGAGAAAATGACAGTGAATTGTGACAGGATACAGTGACAGACCTATAGAGTCTAGAAGTGAGTGAATGCGCAGTGCACATGCCCTATGGTGACACTTGGTGCAGGAGTCAGCAGAGAATTCCTTCGCAAAGCTTATGCTACTGTGTTGATATGCTAACAGGACACCTCTGGTGTCTATCTCTTGAATTTAGAGAACTGCACAGATGCCCTTCGATGACACTCAGGTGTAGGCATTTGTGGAGTCAAAACAGGATAGAACATTTCTTGATTAGAGGGGAATGTACAGGTGACCTTGCATGACACTTGTGTTCATGGAGGAGCAGCAGAGAATACCTAATTGTGTCTTGTGCTCATGTTGACACACTTTTGTGACACTCAGGGTGCGAGGATGGTGCAGACATTCAGAGAGGCAGGAGTTAACAGACTGTCTTCGTTTGTCTTGAATTGAATATATGCCACACGTGCCTTTGGGTGACATTCCAGAACAGGGAGGAGTGAAGAATCCTTGTCCGTAAGTTGTGTTATTATGTTGACAGTGACATGAAACCTGTGGTGGGAGAAATGTAGAGGCTTCCAGGAAGGCAGGAGATCACTTTCAGTGACTGTCCATCTCTTGAAGTGAGTGAACTGTTCACGTGCCCTTAGGTGACACTCGGGTGCACATTTAGTGAGTCAAGAATTTAGATACCATCTCTTGAACTGAGTGGTCTGTGCAGGTTTGTTTCTTTGGGTGACCCTCATGTGCAGAGAATCAGGTCGTCAAGACATGAGAAAACATTTCTAGAATTGAGGGAACTGTGCAGTTCCCCATGGGTTACACCCTGTGGAGGGAGGAGCAGAGAATCCCTGAGAACAGCTTGTGCTAATGTGTTGACAGTGGCCTGACACCTCTGGTCAGAGAAAGGCATGGACATTCAGGGAGACAGGAGATACCTATCATGGTCTGTGTCTTGAAGTGAGTGAACGGCGCAAGTGGGGACAATATGCCTGGAGTACCAAAACAATGTATAGACAAAGGGAACCATGCTTCTAGTGCTCGCTTTAAACATGATGCAGTATTTTCTGTGTACACTGGTTATTCCAGAGTATTATGAGAGTAAGGTGACATGAACCCAACATTCTACCCCTGCCCTCTAAAGTATTTCTGAGGGGCATGTATTTCAGGTATTGCACCACAATGTATGTGTATCCAGACTTTCAGAGGAGGTTGCTCTTTCAATTCCATTCACTATTACAGGGGGCAGGAAGCATATTTTATGTAACAAAGAACAAGTCAGTACACCTCACAGTGCACTTGAAATACAGCTTGACATTGAAAGATCCAACATTCTGTCCCCTAAACTCAAACCAATTAAGCAGGGGTCTCTCAAAAAAAAAGATGTTTTGGATAATATGAATGATGATAATGATACAGATAAAGATTACAATGAATCAGAGTCTGTGCATTGCTACTGGAAGCAGTAACACAAGTGAAGAAGAGTAGGAGGAGAATTTGACTACAGACAAAGAAACAGAAGTAGTAGAAGCTTGCCTCAACCTGATTTTCAGCCTCTTTAAAAAAACAGGCTTCTTGACACACATCAGACAGTAAAATGAATCATCAGAGTCCACCTAAAAGAACACCACCACCACTCCCGCCATCATCACCATCAGCACTGCGTTTGGAACACCCCAGCTTTCATGTTGTCAGCCCAAATGAGAATCCAGAGTGTTGCAGTACTGCAAACATAATGAAATGAAAATGATTCTGGCCACTTGTACAAATATACATTAACTCTGTGTACTGTGGTAAGGCAGGGACCAGCTTAGATATTACATATTTTTAGACCCATTTCATGTGGCACCATGTACATAGGACACATTTAAAATAGCTGAAGTGCACTCTTCCCCATACCAAATGCTAAGCAGAATACCAGCCCCAGTCTGTAATATCACCCCTGCAACAAGTACTATTGTTTCTTTTCATATGACACTAAGCCTGCCCCCTAGTTCTGCACACCAATAGTACCCCATTGGATCAGGCCAGTGTTGTGGAAGCAATTCTGCATGGTCAAAACGATCACTGGAACATTGACCGAAAGTGCCAGCTTTGTTCAAATCTTGCCATTATGTTGGTAACAGACCTCTTTCCACACTCTTTCAATGGAAATCCTGGGTTCCGGTGGTTTCGGGACCAGCTGATGACGGCTGGGAAATAACAAGACAATGGGCTTCATTCTAAGTGTTCTGCTCCGGAAACAACGGTGCTGGTAAGCTTAGTGGCATCGTTGTTTCTGGACTGTCACAACACACTGAAAGAGGTATTCTGCCTCAAAGTTGGAGGGCTTCAGCCCTCGGTAGTCAGGGACTGGCGTCATCCATGCAGCACAGGTTCAGTCAACAAGCACAGCATTTCGGGAGGGGGCTGGAGCCCGATCTGCTCAATGGTGTTGCACCCTGTGTGTCTTTCACTGAAGTCCTGTTAAAAACAAACATTGGCAATGCCAATAGGTTTGGCTTGTGCTTAAGTATTAGGCATTTGCCAGGCACTGCTATTGGATGCTCAGGTGCTCAAATCAGTTTGCACATGCTACCATCAACAGCCAGTTAATACCAATACAGCAGTGCCTTTCCCATGCCTACCTGAAAGCGCAAACTGTTAGCATTTTTCCAACGCTTTTCTGCTTTTTCTGTGGCATGGCATTTTTACTGGCTGTGAGTCCGTACATGATAATAATGGCATAAATAGGTGCAGCGTGCTTGGACATACCTGGGAACAACCAGCAGGGATATATGTTTATACTAGCATATGTTGTGTGCAAAAGCTGCATGAAATGTATTGGACAATGTTCCTATGCATGGTTGGTGACTTGCAACTATTGGGTTTTCCCATGTGCTTCCATATGGATTTCTACCCAATTTTACAAAAATAAGTGCTGCAAAATGTAAAATTTTAGCCCAATATTTCAGAAATGTTCTTGGTAGTGAGAAACACAGTCCAGCAAACCTTGTTTGGTTTGGGCTCCCTCACTGTGCTCTATCAATCCTGCATAATTCAATTCAGAAATTCACCAGCCTGCACTGTACATCATCTATCTGTCACTGAGTATGATGTGGGTTTTAAAGCACACACAGGGGCAGGGTAATCCTTAATGCTGGCATTACGCACCACACGCCGTCATGCCATAGTGATGCATATGATACAAAAGTTAGTCTGGCATGAACCTTTCTTCTGTAGATTAAACTAACTTTGCTGTAGTTGATTGGCAGCTGTAGTAATAAACCATATTTGGGTTCCTCCATACAAACTCAAGGGGAGATTTCTTGAGTCTCCTGTTTGCGGAGGTGCCGCCACTGACCCAGTGCAGAAAAGCATAAGGGGGCCTCACCAAATGTTTTGCCCTGGGCCTCACCACTTCTTGTAACAGCCCTGGGTACTCCCAATAGTATACAAGCTTGAACTAAACCACTCTAACATGACAAAGGCCTGACACTTGGCAGGTGAAAAATGAGGTAGCACAGCTGGTGAGGGACCTACATACAACGTTGCTTGTGAGCCAAGGGTAATCAGAATGAAATGTAACTTTCAGTACCTGATCACTTCCATTTTGGTCCGATGTTTCAAGGTGAAAGTGGGGGCTTTTAGTCACCCTGTGTCAGGGGGATGAAGATTTGAAACACATGTCACAAAGGAGGCGGTCTGAAAGGATGAATTGCTACAGCAAGTGCAACACCAAAAAGAGGAGGAACACAGATAGCAAGAAGAAGTGCAAGCACCCCAGCTTTTTCCAAAACCTCAGAAATTACTACATTGAAAGAACCAATGACCACAACATCATTGACACCAGATGAAAAATTCAAGATCAGTGCAGACGTTGCTGTGAGACACCCTTTGCATAGGCCCTGGCATCTTGAACTCAAATAATACATCAACAAGACTAGATAGTGGACTATTAGCTACACAGACACTTGAGCCCTATCGACTGGAGACTTCACCCATCGGAAGAGATGATGCCTGATTACAGTATTGGAACAGAAATCGGTCGATTTGGCCAGCAAGTGTGCAGTCAGAGAGAGTTTTCATTGCAGCTGGGGCAATTGTCTCCAAACGCAGGAGGAGCCTATCAGTGCCACATGTAAAACAAATTATTTTTAAACAAATAAATGAGCAGTTCATTACGGCAGACTATGGGATGTCATATACCCACAGCTGACACAACAGCTCAATGATGACAATGATTTGTTACTCTCCGCCGCTGCTACATGTCTAATACAAAAAGGTGGAGCAGAGTTGTTTCATGGTGCAAGTGGGTGGTGATCAGAATGTTCTAGTAGTGACCAAGAGGACATTATTATGTGCTGACTTGATGATGAAGAAGTCTTTCAAAAAAGGTAGTAGGCGCTCCTCTCCAGAAAGAACAAGCATGATAACCTGTTCTGAGATGAGAGTTTGCAGCACACACTTTTTGCTCACTGTACTTTTCAAAGATGGGAAATATCCATTTGCATATCAGTCTTTGTCCCGCCCATATGGGCAGTGCAGCACCGAAATGCTATGGTATTTTCTCTCTGAACAAGAGTACCAACAGCAACCCCATACACGTGTTTCAGCCTTGTTTCGCCTCATCAGTGAGGTGAAGCTGTGCCCCTCTGAGCACAGTGAGCAGGGAGTCCACGTCTGGTTGCCCCCAGGTAACTCAGGGTGACCAACCCCAATGATGATGAAGAAGACATGCCATTGCTTTTTGTGACAGGAAAGTACTACCGTCCTACTCTCATCACATCTGTTCAAAGGTTCTAATGCTGGTCACACACCCAGGCCAATCCTGTATGTTTGAGAGTCTCCCTGAGAGGACAGTCACTCCCTATAACTGCCCCATTCCTCCCTAATTTATTATGTATATTCTTAGAATTTCTGTTCAGCACTGACCCTAACCATATGGTCTCGGAGTGTCTTACAACGATCAATGATTAAAAAGGTTGGAGGTGAGACAGAAGTTACAAAATGTTTTCAGGATAGAATAGAAGGATTACGATATACATGTGGTAGCAGTGGAGAAGGGGGTTTGTGGTTATGTGTTTCCTCCTATTGAAGGGAAGGATACTGCTTCGACATGTGCCTCTCAACAGCAACCTCATTGTCTTGGGTTCTAGCTCCCCTGAGTGGTATTCATCAGGCAATAAAAACAGAATGTGAAGGCATGTCTCACAAGCTGCTCGCATGGGTTCTGCCCAAATGGGGCTACTGCAACTACCAGTGGCATGTTGCCTCCAACTGGATCTTTGGGTGGCTTCTGTAACACATTGCTGCTGGTGCCCACAGATGCTGGTGTCACAGGCAATGATTGAGCAGGGTCAGCAGGTACGTCAGTCGACTGCTCCTTTGCATTCCAAGCCTGAGAATGTCCTGATGCTTCCATGCTTTGGGGGGTGATAGCACCCTATTGTAACCACTGCTAGAGGAGCCTGTGGCATCACAGTTACTTATGGGGTGAGTGATGATGGTGGAGTCATGCACCCTGAAAATGTTTTCATACCACTGCCTTTGGATCATGTAGGCAGAGAGGTCTTTGAAACGTACTTCTGTCTCGCTTCTTCTGTACCGGGAGGTTAGCTTAGATGCAACGTTTTCGCCTTGGAAGCAAGAAGACACGTATCAACACAGGTTCGATCCCCAGGTCCGCCCTTAGAAACCTCTCAGTCTTAAGTGCGTTATAATTAACCTATCATATCATTTCATACCAGCAGGTTAATGATGATGATCCACCTCCTGCTCAACCTCCTCCTCTCTAAAAGGTATATCCTGTGCTTCCTGTAGCACTAGTATAGAGTGGAGCCCCTCCTGAGGTTTCTCCTAAAACTGATGCTCTTCCTGGACTTCCACTTCATTTAGACTCTTACCATGCATGGTTGAGATCAATTCATCCTTCTTTTGAAGGGACCCAAACAAGCCAGGAATCATTTCTAAAAACTCCTCAAGGGTACTTGTAGTAAATCTCCCCTCCCCCAGCATGAACCTACCTATGTAAACTAACTCTGTTATTGGCATCATGCCTCCCAGCTAACAAACAAAAAATCCTTCCTCGCCTCCTTCCATGCTCAAGGTGGCTTCTCTCAGTGGTAATGCATCCTCTTACTCTCTTCCTCCTTTGTTTGAGTCTTCGCGCAGCATCTCAGACACTCCCTCAGCTGCCAAGCTATACTGCATGGTCTGTGTTCTTTAGACAGGGGGAAGAAAAAGACAATTCCCCTCTCCTCCTTCAACCTGCAGAAATCCTGAGTAACATACAACCTACTCTCTTGGTATTCTTTGACCCACTTTCCAGGGCCCTGATGAGTGAGCCACCCTCCTCCTGTTCCTGACCAGAGTTACCTAAAAATAAGATTGAACTTATAAATTGAGGAATCAGAGATTGTGGGGCAAAATAACAGGGGACACCCTGAAAAGAAATGAAAGAAACACAAAATATGAACTGGTGAGATTTTAGTGTGTGAATTCTTGGGCAGGAGAGGTTATCAAGTGTTAATGTGCACAATATAAAACCAAAAGACCTAATGCATGTCAATGCTAAGCCAGACAGAGAAAACAACAAGGGAACAGGAAATAATGTGTGCCCTTAACAAGGCATCAAACAACCTGTAGACCTGTGACATACTTAAGAAAGTCATGAGGCAGCCGTGATGTTACGCTACTGATTTAAGTCACCCGTTTAGGTGGTCGAGCCCATTCAACCCAAATTCGAACCTGGAAAAATAGAGCTTCAAAAGATTTGAAGTTGGCTCAAATGACTTCTTCATGACCTTTATGCTGACTTCTGGGATACTGGAGCTTTTGGGAAGTTATGTAATAGGGCCTGCACTTCCTGCCTGGATCAGTGGCTTTGCAGTGCCAGTACAGAGAGACTTCTATGCCTGGAAATTTTCCCTAATCCAAAGTCATCCTTTATTTCACCACACATCCTTTTTAAAAAGTGTTTTGTATTTGAGTAGTGCAGTTATTTTCATTTTAGTAAAGAATTATGTTTTGATTTAATTTGCTCTAAAAAGACTGGAAATAAAAATCAGTGCATGGTTTGCTCAAGGTCACTCTTTACAGCACTTTTCTCTCTCATTCATCAGATTCGTTTTTCTAAAATATCTGATATTGTACATAGGAAGTCACGAATGTTTAAGTCCAACTACCAGGGCATTGCCAGAGCCTGATCTACCCAAGAAGTTGTGTGATTCAGTCATGAGGGACCCGCGTCTCAGACTCCCCAAAATGTGTGAGCATGCATGAAAACTCCTCTCCCCTCCACAATGTCTATCAGCATTTGTTTTTGGTTAGGTTTCTTGTGTTTGTATTTCTGACCCACATCTCCCAAAAATGCCCAGTCTGCAATTGAGAAAATACAGAGAGGAGTCACAGAAAATATACAATTACCACAAACCAAGCGGCGCAGAACATCAAACTCCTTAAATGAAAAAAACAACCCCTCACCAAAGGATTGACCCCACATGAGCAGGGCTATGGAGTCTTACTAATTAAAGAAGATAGAAGCAGCAAGAATGGACTGCTTGTCCCAGTGGCCACATTGATCCCACCAGAGACCAAAAAGGGGGCGGTGCTAAACAATCTTTTAGTACTTTCCTTACTGAGTCCCTCTCCAGGGGAAAAATAAATTAGCAAGCCATTGGGCCACAGAACAGGTGATGGGGCAAAGCCAATGGGTCTGTGATGCATGAAAGAACTATAAAAACCCAGACGGATCAGCTAACATCAAAGGGTGTTCAGGTGAGGTCGGGAGCAAAGTTCGAGGACTAAGAGTTCAGCCGTTGGAAAGAAGATGGTGGAGAAGAGTGGTGGAGGGACGTTGGGAGTGTTTTGAGAGAGTGTAGGAAAGCTATTGTGAGTGAGAGAGCAAGTGGTATCAATTGCTGCAGTATAGTCTGATGTGTTGCATGGATGTAGAGCAGGGCATAACAAGGGGGCGAGAGAGAAATTATAGGGTTAGAGAAAGTGTATATTTTAGAAGAGAGAGAGAATGTCATGAGGGTTGGTGAAGTGTGGAGATAAGAGCTTTGCGAGTAGATGGAAGTAGTGGTTGGAGATATTAGATGGAGAGAGAAAAGAGTTGGGAAAGTGGTGAGATGAGGAGAGGGAGAGAGAAAGAGAGAGACAGAGGGGAATTGGGAGTGTGTTGAGATCAGAGAGGTTTAGAATGTGCTACGGGAAGACTGAGGAGGATAGAGAGAGAGATGGAAGAATGAGAGCAGTAAGATTACTGTGGAGGATAATGGAGATAGAAAGAGAGGCATATTAAGGAGAGGAGAATAAAATAAAGTGTAGCATAGCAATGAAACGATGATGGAAATATCTTGAAACATTAACAGGATCTAGAGAGCAAAGTTCTCCAGGTGTTAGTATATCTATGTTTGTTTTGTTTTTGTTTGATATGCTTAGGAAATCATGTAAATCTTCCCATGCATATTCTGCACAACTTAATGTAACAAATCAAGTGGGTGGGCCAAGGTTTCTTATCATACAACATACATTTCTGTGACGTCGGAACCAGTACTCTTTCGTACCACGCATGTTTGCTAACAGATTTGTAATGCTTGATTGTAAAACCTCATCTTTTTCTTGCACTTTTTGTATTCAATACATAGCTGACATATTTTGAAAGTGGGTTCCTGATTTTAATATGTGTGCAACTCCGTAACATAGAGTTGCTTGTTCACTTTCAAAGAGTAGGTGGAATATGTATTCCACATTTTGTCTAAATCTTGGATCTTCGGAATACATTTGTAGCGAGCGGTATTCTGACGCTGTTATCTGAGTGGGTCTATCATCGTACATTCCTCCTTTGCCAGTAGGAAAGAGTAGAGGAAAAGGACGTGCTTCTATACTTTTTTCCCATATGCTGATTGGTGATCCTTTGGTTTGTCGCATTTGGTACATTTCCAGTGCATCATCTATGGTGTCATTAGAGTGTAATGGATGAATTGTATAATCGTCTATAATATTGGATACTGTAGCAGGTTCTAGAAGTTCAAATTGACCAGTTTCTGGTGACTCTTGAATTATTTCAGTTGTTTCCTTTACGTTTTTTTCAGTATTTATTTCTTTGTAGTATTCATTATTGCCTTTTAGATATTGCAAGGCTTGTCTACCTTTATGTAAGTCTATGAGTTGTTGCCAAATTCTTTTGTCTTTTGTAGGTATACCATTTACTAAGACAATTAAAGATTGTTCTATTGGACGTTGCACTCCCAGAGTGTGCACATTTTCTTTCAGATATAATGGTAAATAAATTACTTTTCCACAAATGCATTTCACCAATTCAGAGGGAGGTAATTTTGCTGTTTTTGGTTGAAGGCCTATTATTGCTTGATATTTAAGAAGTTATTTTTGTTGACATTCCATTTATTGAGATGTTTTTCTTGTAATTTAGTAGTTAGTTTTGTTAGTGCTTTCATTCTGTTTAACACTAAAATGAATAACTTTCTTTTAAGAAGGATTGCACTGTCTATCAAAGCTTCTAAGATTAATTTTCTACGGTAGGTCTGAAGGGTTGTGCATGATTTGTCTCCTGTTTTTATAAGATTCTGAAGGACTGTGTGGAGGAACATTTTTGCTAAAATACTTTTTTTGGTATGGTTACTTGCTAGTATATCAAGATTTATAGGAGCAGTTTTAGCAGTAGTGGTAGCCGAATTCTTGTTAATCATTTTCTGTTTCGTTATACATTTTGATTGAGGAGGCAAAGTTTCTGTAATGGAAGCTTCTTTTGTTTTGCTAAATGACTGTATTAGCTGTTTTGTTTGAACTTTTTGTACAAACTCTGGTGGAGATGGATGCTTATTTTGGACACTTTTATTTTCATTTGCTCTATTTCTGCGTTGCTTTCCATGGACTTGCTTTTTGGTAGGCATTCTTTGGGGTCTGTTGAATAAAAAAAAGGTATGGGTTGGGCCTTTCTGCAATGTATGTGTGCTTTGTGCATGAGTGTCTGAGTATGATGGGAAAGATGTATGTGGTGGTGTGTGATTGTGCATTGAGCAGCTACAATGAGTTGGGAAGCCTATTTTTCTATTTGTGTGTCACTATACTGCGGTTCAGATGAGAGTAGAAAGTGAGCTAGTGGTGAGGAGAAGCATTAATAGTAAACCTAATGGTATAAAATTAAAACAAGTTCTTTGTTTTGTAATACTAACATTCTAGGGGTTGAGTATGTTATTTGTGTTCCAAAAAAAACAGGGATTTGTGTGCCATTCTGCCTGCTAATCCCTGTTTAATAAATGGGGATTTGTGGGCAGAATGGTTCAGAAATCTCATTTTTTTTGGTGTGCAAATTACATGAGTGAACCACACAGTGTGTTTGAGGAACAGTAAGAATATTAAGGTAGTATTGCACTTAATCTTTTTTTGTGGAATGGGCAGGTTTCTGTGGATATGTTGTTTGTAGTTCAGATGCTGCTGATTTTCAGGAGACTGGTCTTCACTGCAATTGCAAAAGAAAGAAGTTAGTAATTTTGTGTGTTTATAGCACTGATGTTAATTTAGACGTTGCTTTTTATGTTTTTGTAGTAGTATTCTTTTTTGATACCTGAACATAGTGTATGCATGCATTTCATTTGACTATGTGCAGCCTTTATATTTAATTTAGGATATGGTAGTTCAACATGCTTTGCAAATGAGTAGAATTTTAATTGTATGAAATTCCCTTGGTTTTTTAAAGCTGTGTTGTAGATAGCAGACAGATTGCCGTGCGTATGATTTTCAACATACGATACATGCACAAAGACGTCCCTCTTTGAGGGCCCACGTTGTCATTGATCGTGTTTCTAATATCCACCACAGGGGCGTAGAGCTTTAACAAAGCGGGAGATTACCCAAAATCCCGACTACGACCTACTGATCAGAATTGACAAAGATATACCGATGAAGATGGAATTTGTATCTCCAATTGAGACCACACTAAGAAATGAACAGATAAATTGAAGATAAACACGTTTAGTAGACATCTTCTGAAGAAGGGGTTCTATTCGCCCCGAAACGCGTAAAGCATACAGTACCTTGAAAACTTGGACTCTGCCTACTAAGACACATTGGATTGGGAGTTCAAATCAAGTACAAATTGTCTACTATAAGTCATTTGAACTATAAATGTTAATATTCAGTTGTCTGGACTATGAAAAATAGTTACTGTGAATACCATGTATTGTAAAAATCAGTTTACTTTAGGTTTTATATGTTGATTATAAACTGTGACAAATCGCACGTTGAATTATTATTTGTCTAAACTAACCCCATGAGGGGCACACAATCCATGGATGATGATATCATCCCTTTATAAAGATTTATTTTTGAAATTACTCAAGAGAATTTGGTTGTATTTTCAACTACAAGGGTGTGCAGGGGACGGGAGTGTTCCACAAAGGTTGTGGACACCTGCTGTTTTCACATAGCTTATCCCAAAGACTCACCGGTACCTCTCTTCCTCGCCTTGTGACTGTGACCTTCCAGTAGTGGGAGGAATCTACTTGTTCCAACAGGGGGGACAAATGCGAAAAGCCTCCCAGATACCCCTTCTCCCCACTAGAAAACCTGAGAGGAGAAGAGATCTCAAGGAAACCCTCTGGGGAAGAAAACCCTGTGTCGATAACTGCGGGAAAGTTGTCTTCAATGCAGTGGAGATTCAGGTGAAGTCCGGAGACTGGTGGTCTTGAAAAAGAAAGAAAATAGTAAGTACTTGCAGGTAGGTGAGAGGTGGAAATGTTGGAGATTATAATTCAGATTACCCGCCGGAAACTTCTGAGAATCCCTGGATAGAAAGAAGGGCAGAGCTTGGAGTTGATTCAGTAGTGAAGGGTTTGGAGTGAACGGGTGCGGTACCCGTGTCACGTATGTCTGTAGATGTAAAAAAGGGAGAAGGTAATTGAGTAGGTAGACGTTCGGAAAGTGGAGGATCTCGGATAGTCTGAATGTCGCTTACCGTGTTCCGGAAAGGAACCGGTGAGCCGTTTGGAGCGAGAAAGAGTTGGAGTCCAGGGAGTCGGGAAACAGAGACGATGTACGGTAGGCACTGAAATCGAGATAGGATAAAGATTGTGTAAGATACAGAGGGGTTAGGAATCTGCAAGACGTCTCAGGAAGATCCTAGATGCGAACTCACGGAGCGTTGTTGTTGAGCAGTAGCAACGCATCTGTGCGTCGTTCTCAGGAACAGATAAACCTTCTCTCGGGTAGGGGGATGGTACTTCCTGGATACTGAGGAGTGCAACATCCAGACCCGCATCATTAGTTGCGGCGGCCATCTTGCCAGTAAAAATGGCCGACACCCGCCGTCCCAAGGTCCATCGATGCCACAAGGACCAACGCCTTCGGAGAGGCGTGACAGTATGCCCCCTCAAACAACCCGGTCCACCCGGTTTATTCGGGTGCGATCGAAAAAACTGGCGGACCAGATCTGGAGCATGAACAGCTGATGCAGGTTCCCATGAGCGATCGGCCGGAGAATACCCCTTCCAGTCAATCAAGAACTGTAGACGTCCCCGAAAAAGATGAGAATCGCAGATGCCAGCCACTTCATATTCGGGACCCATCGGAGTGACGACAGGAGGGGGGGCACCAATTCTTACTCAGGAAAAACGATCAACAACGTCTTTTTTCAATTGTGACACATGGAATACAGGATGAATCCTGGACCAAGACGGAGGGAGCTTGAGTCTGTAAGCAGACAATCCCTATCGTTGCAAAACGGGAAAGGGACTGAAGTATCTAGGTGACAATTTGGAAGGCACCAGATGTTGGGGCAGAAATCGGGAGGCCAACCAAACTAAATCACCCGGCACCAATCTCGGAGCTGGAGTGCGATGCTTATCAGCAAAGCGTTTGACACGGGCCTGGGCTTCCAGAAGAGAGGTCTTAGCTGTCCGATGTCCCGTCTGAATAGTATCAATGAGATTGTCCACATCGGGAAATTTAGACGAGGATATTGGACCACTGGGAAAACACATAGGGTGATAACCGTAGGAGCAAAAGAAAGGACTGCGCCCCAAGGCGGAGTGACGAGAGTTATTATAGGCGAACTCAGCCAAGCGTAACAAGGAACACCAGTTGTCTTGCGAGGCAGAAATGTAACAACGCAAATATCCCTCCAGAGTCTGATTAAGACGTTCCGTCTGACCATTAGTCTGTGGATGGAACCCGGAACTTAACCCTCGGGAGATGTTCAAACTCTTGCATACCTGCTGCCAGTATCGAGACGTATATTGCGAACCGCGATCAGAAACAATTGTTTCAGGAAGCCCGTGAAGAGAGAACATTTGTGAAAGAAAAATCTTTCCCACCTGGCTGCGGTGGGAATCCGAGGAAGCGGAACAAAATGTGCCAATTTAGTAAAGTAATCGACTGTGACCATGATTACCCTACAACCGTCCGATAATGGTAGTTCAACAATAAAATCTGTTGAAATCATTTGCCAAGGACAGGAACAGGCATAACCGATAGGAGACCTGAAGGGGCTGACCAAGGGTATTTAGATTGTAAGCATATGGCATAAGCGGAAACATAGTCTGTAATGTCTTGAGTCATTTCCGGCCACCAGAAATTTCACTGGATCAATTCCTTGGTATTAGTCACACCTCTGTGACCAGCTAGGTAGAGTCGTGGCATAGCTGCAGAACCGTTCTTCTTAGTTCCACCGAAGGGAGAAACAGCTTCTTGTCTTTATACGCACATCCTTGGGACAAAGTAAGTCTCCAGATGGACAAAACATTTAGCATTCAACTGAATGAATTGAGAGGTCGAATTTGCCACATTCTGAAGAAATGTGGTAACCACCTGCACAAATTTGGCTCGGGTTAAAAAGGGCTCTGACCGGAAAAGCATAGAGGAGTTGTAATCCTTTCTGGACAAAGCCTCCGCCTTAAGATTGACTCTTCCGGGAATAAAAGTAAATACAATCTCATAAGGCAAAAAGAAGTGTGCCCAACGCGCCTATCGGCTATTCCGAGTCTGGGAATATTGTAATGCACGTAAATTACTGTGGTCTGTTCTGACCTCAATCGGGTGTCTTACCCCCAATAGCAGGTGTCTCCACTCTTCAAATGCTCTTTTTATCGCCAGTAATTCCTTTTCTAACACTGAATAATTTATTTCTGAAGGCGAAAGTGTCTTCGACAGATAGGCTACCGGACATTCTATTCCTTGATCATTCTATTGAAGCAGAACGGCCCCAATGGCCTGATGAGATGCGTCCGATTCGACAATGAATCTTTTGGCTTGGTCTGGAGAAATCAGGATGGGTCCTGTGAGGAAATGTTTCTTCAGTCTCTCAAAGGCTAGATGTGCCTCTCCGGCCAATGAAATCGTACATCTTTCTTAAGAAGAGCTGTCATTGGGAGAATCTCTTCTGAATAATGTGGGATGAAACGTCTGTAGAAGTACGCATATCCCAGGAATCTCTGTAGATCCTTGATGCACATCAGAATAGGCCATTCGGTAATAGCTGATACCTTCCTAGGGTCCATGGCAACCCCGTTCGCTGATATTATGTACCCCAGATATGCCACCTGGTTCCAGTGAAAATCGCATTTGTCCAATTTGCAATAGAGATGATTGTTGAGCAATCTCCTTAGGACTTCTTTTACATGATGACTCTGTTCAGATGGTGACATAGAGAAAACCAGAATATCATCTAGGTAGACTGTAACTGTGTGAAGCAGGATATCTGAAAATAGATGGTCCATAAAGAGTTGGAAAACAGCTGGGGCGTTAGACAGACCGAATGTCATTACTTTATATTCATAATGTCCCAAGGGAGTACGGAAAGCCATCTTCCACTCATCGCCAGCTCGTATACAAATGAGATGGTAGGCCCCGCAGAGATATAGTTTTGTGAAGATGGTAGCTCCTTTAACGGCCTCAAGAATATCCGGTATGAGGGGCATAGGATAATGATCAGGGATAGTAATTTTATTCAAGCCCCGAAAATCAATACACGGTCTGAGTTCCGTAGAGTCCTTCTTGGGGATAAAAAATAAGGAAGCTCCAGCTGGCGAGGTGGATTCCTGAATAAGCCCATTGCATAGATTCTTTTGAAGGTATTCCTTAAGGACTTCTCGTCCTCACCTAGATAAAACATACATGCGACCGAAAGGAATCGGTGCATCTGAAACAAGTTCCAAGGCACATCATCTCTACGATGTGGGGGCAATTCTGCATATTCTGAATCAGAAAATACTGTCTGAAATTCCCTGTATTCATGGGGTAATTCTTGAACATTGTTCAACATAGAGGTGGAACCAGTCCTTTCTAATACGGAGATGGTAGGACGAAACCCCAAAGCTCCGTCCGAGAGACAGTGCGTCAAACAATGTTCTGAACCAAGGAAGACAGTGCCCGCCTTCCAATTAATATAAGGATTATGGGCTCGAAGCCAAGGTAATCCTAAAATCACCGGGTAGTGTGCCGTACGGATTACATCAAATACAATGGTTTCTTGATGGGAAGAAATATTCATCAACAATGGTACTGTTTGTTCCTTTATGGGACCTGAAACTAGCGGACTACCATCCACCGACTCAACTGGTATTGCCAAGGTTTTAACAGAACACAGGATTTTATGAGTTGTCTTCCAGTAGGTATCGATAAAATTCCCTGCAGCCCCACAGTCTATTAAAGCCGTGACCAGAATGGAGTCTGAATCTCCCCATTTGATTTTTACTTGCAAGGCCATCATAGTGAGATCTGGGATGTCTGTTACTTGCGATGGCAATGTAGCTGTTGAGGACCCTGTTACTGACTTCCTAGCCGCGGTTCCCCTTGCGGTTGGAAGGGGCGTTTCCCTGTCTCTTGACTGGGGTGAGAGAGCAATCTTGAACTGAGTGTTCTTTAGAACCATAGTACATACACAGCACCTTGGCTTGTCATCTATTGCGCTCCTCAGGGGTAAGTCGACCTCTTGTAGTTCCTATTTGCATAGGTTCTTCAGTCTGCGTTCTCCCGGCACTATGAGGGTAAGTAACAGGCTGTCTCACAAGACGGCCGCGACGTCGTTCCCTTAATCTTTCTTGCAACCGTTAGTCCATCTGCATCACCATTGTTATCAATTCTGCCAGATTTGGAGGTCTAGGAACTCAGGAGATCTCATCTTTTAATTCATCATTTAATCCCCTACGGAATAAAGTGATTAGAGCATCATCAGCCCATGAGGTGCCGGCTGCTAACTGCTTGAAAGTGGTGGTGTAAGACAGCAGATCTTGTGACCCTTGTTTAAAATCCAATAACTGTTCTTGGGCTGAAACTGTGATCTCTTGGCGGGTGAACATGGCTCTGAGGCTGTTCAAAAAAGCGGGGTAGGAATCTAATAAAGCATTATTAGTGGTAACAAGTGGTGTTACCCCTGCTAAAGCAGGACTGGTTAAATTTGCAATCATGTGTCCTACCTTATCACGGTCGTTCTGAAAAAAGGCAGTCTTGAACGAAAATTGAACTGTACAAGCCTCAATAAAGGCCTTGAGTTTATGTGGATTACCATCATACAAACCCCCCGGAATAGGACCTGGAGGTATCTCGGAACAACTAGGGACTCTCCCCACCTGTTGTCAGAGAAAGGCATTCTCCTGTTTTAACGCCTGAACTTCAGCAGTCAGTGCTTGCACCACTGTAACCAATTGCTGTTGTTGGGCCGGGTCTATATCTCCTGTAATATGTAACGATGAACCCCTGAGATAACCTGCTAAGACCTCCTGATGAATCAGGATAGTTTCACATTTTTTGGGCGTTGCTAACTGTAATGCCGGTGATAATTCACAGGAAGAAATAAACACTTTAATAACTGGCAGGTTATCCCAAAGACTCACCGGTACCTCTCTTCCTCGCCTTGTGACTGTGACCTTCCAGTAGTGGGAGGAATCTGCTTGTTCCAACAGGGGGGACAAATGCGAAAAGGTTCCCAGATACCCCTTCTCCCCACTAGAAAACCTGAGAGGAGAAGAGATCTCAGGGAAACCCGCTGGGGAAGAAAACCCTGTGTCGACGACTGCGGGAACGTTGTCTTCAATGCAGCAGAGATTCAGGTGAAGTCTGGAGACTGGTGGTCTTGAAAAAGAAAGAAAATAGTAAGTACTTGCAGGTAGGTGAGAGGTGGAAATATTGGAGATTATAATTCAGATTACCCTTAAACAGGAGTGAACTGCGAGAAAAGGTGCCCGCCGGAAACTTCTGAGAATCCCTGGATAGAAAGAAAGGCGGAGCTTGGTGTTGATTCAGTAGTGAAGGGTTTGGAGCGAACGGGTGCGGTACCTGTGTCGCGTATGTCTGTAGATGTAAAAAAGGGAGAAGGTAATTGAGTCGGGAGACTTTCAGAAAGTGGAGGATCTCGGAGAGTCTGAATGTCGCTTACTGTGTTCCGGAAAGGAACCGGTGAGCCGTTTGGAGCGAGAAAGAGTTGGAGTCCAGGGAGTCGGGAAACAGAGACGAGGTACGGTAGGCACTGAAATCGAGATAGGATAAAGATTGTGTAAGATACAGAAAGGTTAGGAATATGCAAGACATCTCAGGAAGATCCTAGATGCGAACTCATGGAGCGTTGTTGTTGAGGAGTAGCAGCGCATCTGTGTGTCGTTCTCAGGAACAGATAAACCTTCTCTCGGGTAGGGGGACGGTACTTCCTGGATACTGAGGCGTGCAACATCTAGACCCACATCTTTAGTTGCGGCGGCCATCTTGCCAGTAAAAATGGCCGACACCCACCGTCCCAAGGTCCATCGATGCCACAAGGACCAACGCCTTCGGAGAGGCGTGACATCAGCACCATTGTGCACTGTTTACAGGTGACCTTGTTCGCATGTGCTTTTGGTACATTACCATGAATTGTAAACAACTGCAACACACCCAAGACTCCTGGCGAGTGCTGGTAGTAGGGAGTTCCTCTATCTCATCCTCGTTCTCTACATCCTCACGCCTTTTCCCCACTGCAGGCCCTTGAGGAGGTGGTGGTGGTCGAGGGTTTGGGGGTGGTGCTGAGGCAGATGTAGCAACAACAGCCATGGATGCCATCAGGGTTGATGAGATAATCTCAGCAAGAGCAACAAAGGCAGCAAAAGTCAATCTGCAATAGCCAGAAGTACAATGAAGATCAGATTTGGGGTGTGGCCTTTTATAGGGGACTTTGTGGACAGATCGAACACCCAAAAAGGTTCAAAAAAGTTCCAAAAAGTATGTGGAAAGCCAGGGTCATTGTCTGGCACATGTGCAATGGTGAAGTTTTACTGTAAAATAATTTGGATTGTCTGAAAAAGTTTTTTTTAAATGAAGGGTAACCGGACAGTGTCCGCAAATTAGGACACACACTCAGCGTGGGCGCGGTCACATGAAGACATCGGGAACACGTCCGCAAAGGGAACGGGTGTCCGCAGGACACCAAATGCACGGGAACGGTCGTGCTCATGCGCGCGGGTGTTCCACGGACAGTATTCGGGTCCTCAGACAAATTAAAAGTGTGACACAAGTGAGACGGACAGTTACGAACAGGCGCGATATTCGCAGGACTTACGGTGTGGTGCGCATGTGCGTAGATGACCTGCAGACTGTACGGACAGGTATAGTGTCCTTAAGATACCTCCATTTTGTTTGACTACGGACATCCCAGACACTGCGCGTGTTCTTAGGACAGTTTCAACTTGGCTGCGGACGGTACGGACAGGTATAGTGTCCTTAGGATACCTCCATTTTGTTTATTTAAGGACACCCGGACACCGGGTGTGTTCTAAGAACAGTTCCATCTTGCTTGCGAAGGGTACAGACAGGTATTGTGTCCTTAGGACACCCCCATTTTGTTCATTTATGGACATCCCGGACACTGAGTGTGTTCTAAGAACAGTTCCATCTTTGCTTGCGAATGGTACGGACTGGTATAGTGTCCTTAGGACATCCCCATTTTGTTAATTACGGACATCCCAGACAGGCATGCTGTCCGCGGACACTTTAACTGCTTTTTAAAAAAAATAAGACACAAAGGATTTAATTAAAAGACACATAATACTTTTTTTTTGTTATATGCAGATATACAATTTATGAAAGAGAGGGGGAAGCAGAAACTGATACAAATACAGGGGAATTAGGGGTTTGGAGAGGATGGATGGGAGGGGATGAAGGGATGGAAGTCTCATCAAAACGTTTTTCTAGGTGTTGAGGGTTTGGGGATAGTTGGGATATGGAGAGGGGGAACAGGTACATTGGGACAATGGTATTTAATTTTTCTTTTATGTGGTCCTCCTCAAAATGTTTCAAAAGATTGAAATTTTCCATGAGCATGTCCATTTTATTTTCATGTGCTGCATATAGAGAAATGTCTACCATTAGTATCACTGTCTTCAGCCATTTCCTCATAATGCAAAGTACTGCACATTTCTGTGTAAAAAAAACACAAATATATTAATTTTAGTGTACCTAATACAAAAAGTTTAGAAATATTTAAGAAAAAGTAAGCTTACTTACTAGTTTGTGGTAAATTGTATTCTTACTTTTGTGTAGGTCTACTGTTGCTCCTAGCTGTGCAGTTTCTTTGAGGTAATTATGTTGGAGGCATATCATTTTTGTCTTGGTATATTCCATTTGACTACATATGGTATTTAAATGGATGGTTGATGTGTTTCATGTATACATTCCACTTCTTAAATATTATTACATATAATGTGTTTATGTGCTGCTTTTTGAACTTGTGCAGTGTTTATATGGCATGATAGAACAATTTAAGATACGCCCTGAGTTTTTGGGTAGTGTTGAAGTTGTCCGCGTCCGTTCACGGACATACTCACAGTCCGGGAACTTCAAGATCATTAGCATGGGGTTCAGTATGTTCTATGTTACATGTATATAAAGTAAGGGATTCCTAGTAAACATCTATCAAATTCACACTATGTATATGTGTATTGAGTAAAAAAAAACTTTGATAAAGGGAGGTTACGGTTAAGTTGTGCTGCTAAAAACCTATGAAATTCAGTAAAAACACTTTGTTAAAGGGACGTTATGGTTCATATTAGAGTTTTGCATACAGTGAAACTTGTGATAAGTAGGTAATAAAACCCACTTACTACATAATTGCATTATTATAGACAAATCACAAAGAGACAACACCACATACAAATATGAATATATACAAGGGAATTGAAGTAAGAAAAAAAACAGCAATAGTAGCAGAAAGTGTTCATAACCTAACTGATTACCTTTATGCAGAGAAATGATTGCTCTGTTTCAAAGCTGTTACTTAACCTATCTATATATATATCACATGATGTGTCTGGACCCTAAGTAAAATAGTGTGAGTACAACATATAAAAATATGAGCATATACAGGGAAAGTACAGTAATAAAAAAACATCAAAACTATCAGAAAGTGCTGATAACTCCACTGATAGTTTTAATGCACAAAAAGGATTGCTGTCTTTCAAGGTTGTGTCTTCCCCTATGTATATGTTTCATATGGTATGACTGGACACTAAGGGAATTATTGTAAGAACATACTTGAAGGATAAGTCTACAAATGTAGTACATTTACAATTTTTAGTTCCTGACTGTTACTGAAGAAAATCATGTGGCCTAGATATGTCAGGAAAGGAAAAAAGGGGGTGTCAGACTTGTGATGTCATCAGTGATGTCATCAATGACATTTGTGATGTCATCTTTGATGTCCTGGTTGTTAGGCTTAGCAGTGCACGGTGGTGGCGCGAATTATGGTTGCTTAGCTTAACATAACTGGCGAATTTCAGGGGTTTTTCGGTTTTACTTGTAACCATAACGTCCCTTTAACAAAGTTTTTTCACTGAATTTCATAGGTTTTTAGTAGCGCAACTTAACCATAACGTCCCTTTAACAAAGTTTTTTCACTGAATATATATATATATATATTACATGGCCACGGTAGTGGCCATATAGTTATGGTTAAGTTGCTGTTACCATAGGAAGAGCTCTTTCTGGGCGGCCTATAACTTTGCTCCCCCTGGACGAAGCCTCACCAAACTTTGCAAAAAAAAGTATATGGCCCACTCTGAATTTTTTTGCAAAGTTTGGTGAAGTTTGGTCCGGGGGAGCAAAGTTATAGGGGGGGTCCCAATTTCTTTTTTCCCCATAGACTGAATGGGGAAAAAACTTTGCTCACCGCTGGACGGATTTTCACAAAATTTGGACCAGGAGCTGCGGCTTGGTCCCGAAAGCGTGCTTTTGTAAATTTGGTGAAAATCCATCCAGTAGTTTTTTTTAAAATTACCAGAAAGTAGGTCAGAAAAAATTTGTGATATCTGTGTTCGGTCCGCGGAAACACTTCCCTGTTCGCTCCGTGGACCGAACACAGATATCACAAGTGATTGGGCAAGCGGCTTGCGTGATGTCCGCGGACATCTGACGTGCTCTTCCATTGGCTGCGGTGAAGCGTGCAGTGCGTATATTTTCAGATACGCCCGCCATCTTAGTTTATCTTTGCATCAGGCCTGGGGAGGGCCGAAGAGCGGGATCTGTGGCCTGCATAGTAAGACACCAGCAGCTTTGCGTGTCTCCCTCCTGTCCACCCACCCCCTGCTCATGCCCCGTGTTGTGCTCATGTCCTCCCCCACCCCCCGCTCATGCCCGATGTGCCTGTGTCCTCCCCCACCCCCCGCTCATGCCCATGTTGTGCCCGTGTCCCCCCACCCCTCGCTCATGCCCCGTGTTGTGCCTGTGTCCTCCCCCTACCCCCCACTCATGCCCCGTGTCTGCCTCCTGTCGCTCCCACCCCCCGCTCATGCCCCGTGTCTCCCTCGTGTTACCCCCACCCCCTGCTCATGCCCCGTGTCTCCCTCCTGTTGCTCCCCACCCCCTGCTCATCCCCTGTGTCTCCCTCATAATCCCCCCACCCCCCGCTCATGCCCCGTGTCTCCCTCATGATCCCGCCACCCCCCACTCATGCGCCGTGTCTCCCCTGTTCCCCCACCCCCCGCTCATGCCCCGTGTCTCCCCTGTTCCCCACACCCTCACAGTCATGCCCCGTGTCTCCCTCATGTTGCCCCACACCCCCCGCTCATTCCCCGTATCTCCCCTGTTCCCCCCAACCCCAGCTCATGCCCCAAGTCTCCCTCGTGTTACCCCCATCACCCGCTCATGACCCGTGTCTCCCTCCTGTTTCCCCCACCCCCCGCTCATGCCCTGTGTCTCCCTCATGTTGCGCCCATCACCCGCTCATGACCCGTGTCTCCCTCGTGTTGCCCCCCACCCCCTGCCCTGTGTTGTGCCTGTGTCCTCCCCCTACCCCCTCTCATGCCCCGTGTCTCCCTCGTGTTACCCCCCAGCCCCTGCTCTTGCCCCATGTCTCCCTCCTGTTGCCCCCCACCCCCTGCTCATCCCCTGTGTCTCCCTCATAATCCCCCCACCCCCTGCTCATGCCCCGTGTCTCTCTCATGATCCCCCCACCCCCCACTCATGCCCCGTGTCTCCCCTGTTCCCCCCAACCCCCGGTCATGCCCCATGTCTCCATCCTGTTGCCCCCCACCCCCGCTCATGCCCTGTGTCTGCCCTGTTTCCCCCACCTCCCGCTCATGCCCCGTGTCTCCCCTGTTCCCCCAACCCCCGCTCATGCCCCGTGTCTCCCTGGTGTTACCCCCCGACCCCCTGCTCATGCCCCGTGTCTCCCTTGTCTTGCCCCCACCACCCGCTCATGACCCGTGTCTCCCTTGTGTTGCCCCCCACCCACAGCTCATGACCCATGTCTCCTTCGTGTTGCCCCCACCCCCGCTGGTGCCCCGTGTCTCCCCCCACTGCCCACTCATGCCCAATGTCTCCCTCCTGTACCCCCACCCCCCGCTCATGCCCCGTGTCTGGTCTGTTCCCCCCACCCCCGCTCATGCCCTGTGTCTCCCTCATGTTACTCCCCAACCCCCGCACATGCCCCGTGTCTCCGTCCTGTTACCTCCCACCCCCCGCTCATGCCCCGTGTCTCCCTCCTGTTCCCACCACCCCCGCTCATGCCCTGTGTCTCCCACTTGTTACCCCCATCCCCTGCTCATGCCCCATGTCTCCCTCCTGTACCCCCACCCCCTGCTCATGCCCTGTGTCTCCACTGTTCCCCCACCCCCCGCTCATGCCCCGTGTCTCCCCTGTTCCCCCTCCACCCCTGCTCATGCCCTGTGTCTCCCTCATGCTACCCCCACCCCCTGCTCATGCCCGTGTCTCCCTCCTGTTCCCCCCACACCCTGCTCATGCCCCGTGTCTCCCTTGTGTTGTGCCCACCACCCGCTCATGCCCTGTGTTGTGCCTGTGTCCTCCCCCTACCCCTCACTCATGCCCCTTGTCTCCCTCCTGTCACTCCCACCACCCGCTCATTTCCCGTGTCTCCCTCGTGTTACCCCCACCCCCCGCTCATGCCCGTGTCTCCCTCCTGTACCCCCATCCGCCTCGCTCATGCCGCATGTCTGCCCTGTTCCCCCCACCCTCCGCTCATGCCCCGTGTCTCCCCTGATCCCCCCTCCCCCCGCTCATGCCCCTTGTCTCCCCTGTTCCCTGTCCACCCCCCGCTCATGCCCCATGTCTCCCTCCCACCCCGCTTATGCCGTGTCTCCCCTGTTCCCCCCACCCCCCGCTCATGCCCCGTGTCTCCCCTGTTCCCCCTCCACCCCCTGCTCATGCCCCCCGCTCATGCCCCGTGTCTCCCCTGCTCCCCTCACCCCCCGCTCATGACCCGTGTCTCCCCTGTTCCCCCTGCACCCCCTGCTCATGCCCCGTGTCTCCCTCGTGTTACCCCTACCCCCCGTTCATGCCCTGTGTCTCTCTCATGTTGCCCCCACCCCCCGCTCATGACCCGTGTCTCCCTTGTGTTGCCCCCAACCCCTGCTCATGCCCCGTGTCTCCCTTGTGTTGCCCTCAACCCCACGTTCATTCCCCGTGTCTCCCTCCTGTCCCCCACCCCCCACTCATGCCCCGTGTCACCCTCCTGTACCCCCACCCCCACTCATGTCCCATGTCTCCCTATTGTACCCCCCAGTCCTCGCTCATGCCCCGTGTCTGCCCTGTTCCCCCCAACCCCTGCTCATGCCCTGTGTCTCCCTCGTGTTACCCCCCACCCCCCGCTCATGCTCCGTGTCTGCACTGTTCCCCTCACTCCCGCTCATGCCCCATGTCTCCTTCGTGTTGCCCCCACTCCCTGCTCATGCCCCGTGTCTCCCTCGTGTTGCCCCCCACCCCCCGCTCATGCCCCATGTCTCCCTTGTTTTACCCCCCACCCCCCGCTCATGCCCCGTGTCTCCCTCGTGTTGCCCCAAGCCCCCGCTCATGCACCGTGTCTGCCCTGTTTCCCGCACCCCCGCTCATGCCCCTTGTCTCCCTCCTGTACCCCCACCCCCCACTCATGCCCCATGTCACCCTCCTGTACCCCCTACCCCCTGCTCATGTCCCATGTCTCCCTCCTGTACCCCACACCCCTCGCTCATGCCCCGTGTCTGCCCTGTTCCCCCCACCCCCCGCTCATGCCCCATGTCTTCCTTGTGTTACCCCCACCCCCCACTCATGCCCTGTGTCTGCTCTGTTCCCCCCACCCCCGCTCATGCCCCTTGTCTCCCTCATGTTACTCTCCACCGCCCGCTCATGCCCCGTGTTTCCCTCATGTTACCCTCCACCCCTGCTCATGCCCTGTGTCTCCCTCCTGTTCCCCCCACCCCCAGTCATTCCCCGTGTCTCCCCTGTTCCCCCCACCACCCCCGGTCATGCCCCGTGTCTCCCTCCTGTTGCACCTCAAACCCCGCTCATGCCCCGTGTCTGCCCTGTTCCCCCATCCCCACTCATGCCCCGTGTCTCCCTCGTGTTGCCCCCACCCCCTGCTCATGCCCCGTGTCTCCCCCGTGTTGCCCCCACCTGCCGCTCATGCCCGTGTCTCCCTCGTGTTGCCCCCCAACCCCCGCTAATGCCCCGTGTCTCCCTCGTGTTACCCCACTCCCGAATCATGCCCTGTGTCTGCCCTGCTCCCCCCACCCCCCGCTGATGCCCCGTGTCTCCCTCGTGTTTCCCCCCACCCCCCGTTCATGCCCCGTGTTGCCCCCCACCCCCCGCTCATGCCCCGTGTCTCCCTCGTGTTACCCCCTCACCCCCCGCTCATGCCCCGTGTCTCCCTCCTGTACCCCCCACCCCCACTCATGCCCCGTGTCTGCCCTGTTTCCCCCACCGCTGCTCAAGCCCTGTGTCTCCCCTGTTCCCCCCACCCCCTGCTCATGCCCCGTGTTTCCCTCGTGTTACCCCCGAACCCCCGCTCATGCCCCGTGTCTCCCTCTGGTTCCCCCCACCCCCGCTCATACCCCATGTCTCCCTCGTGTTACCCCACTCCCGAATCATGCCCTGTGTCTGCCCTGTTCCCCCCACCCCCCGCTGATGCCCCGTGTCTCCCTCGTGTTTCCCCCACCCCCGTTCATGCCCCGTGTTGCCCCCCACCCCCACTCATGCCCCGTGTCTCCCTCGTGTTACCCCCTCACCCCCCGCTCATGCCCCGTGTCTCCCTCGTGTTACCCCACCCCCGAATCATGCCCTGTATCTGCCCTGTTCCCCCCACCCCCTGCTGATGCCCCGTGTCTCCCTCGTGTTTCCCCCACCCCCCGTTCATCCCCCGTGTTGCCCCCACCTGCCGCTCATGCCCTGTGTCTCCCTCCTGTTGCACCCCAAACCCCGCTCATGCCCCGTGCCTGCCCTGTTCCCCCATCCCCACTCATGCCCCGTGTCTCCCTCGTGTTGCCCCCACCCCCTGCTCATGCCCCGTGTCTCCCCCGTGTTGCCCCCACCTGCCGCTCATGCCCCGTGTCTCCCTCGTGTTGCCCCCCAACCCCCGCTCATGCCCCGTGTCTCCCTTGTGTTACCCCACTCCCGAATCATGCCCTGTGTCTGCCCTGTTCCCCCCACCCCCCACTGATGCCCCGTGTCTCCCTCGTGTTTCCCCCCACCCCCCGTTCATGCCCCGTGTTGCCCCCCACCCCCCGCTCATGCCCTGTGTCCCCCTCGTGTTACCCCCTCACCCCCACTCATGCCCCGTGTCTCCCTCCTGTACCCCCCACCCCCCACTCATGCCCCGTGTCTGCCCTGTTCCCCCCACCGCTGCTCAAGCCCTGTGTCTCCCCTGTTCCCCCCACCCCCTGCTCATGCCCTGTGTTTCCCTCGTGTTACTTGTCGCGGACTTGTCAGAATTATATAAGTAATATCATTATTCTGGTGATTTTTCTGTGCACTTTTTAAGAGGTGTTAGGACCCTGTGGTGTATTCTGGGGGGGTTGCTAGCGGAAAATAGGGTCTTACTCCAAATGTCTGCATGTTAAAAATCTGACACTTCATCAATTAATGTCCATACTCCTTGCGCACATTTGTGTTATTTTTGATGAAAATCCAATATTGCAAAACCAGTCAAAAAGCGCAAAATGTTTTCATTTTTGAATGCAAGCACCCAGGAAGATCAGAGGCGGTCAAGCATGGACCATAAGGAATATATAATGTGTACATGTAATTTCAACAAATTGTGTATCTGGGAAATATGTATTTGGATCAGAAATAGATTTGTGGGCAAATTGACCAGGGGAGGATCCTCTGACCCATAAACAGACCTCATCATGATGACAATCCATTTCCTTCTCCCAATCATGGGAGAGGGGAGAATTGGGCCAATGACAAGTAGAGAGGGGCAGGCTCAGTTATGTCACGCACACACCCACTTCCAAAACACATAAGAGACTGCTGGGAAAGGTAGAGAGATTCATTTTCCAATTCTGCAGAGCATTTTGACGGCCAACATCCCATCCAGACAGAGACCAGAACCAGAGACCCATAGACTACAGAACTTTGAACCTAGAAGGCCCACTGCAAGCAAAAGTATTCTCAGCAGGCCTTCAGAATCCAGCAAACCTAACCAAGCTATTCAACAGCTGGGCGAGCAGTTTGAATTCTTTGCCAAGAACTTTTGCCGGAACCGCAGACCAGACCCAGACCGCTGTGAGCAGAACCAGAGATCAGGATCGCTGTGTGCAGGACCGGTGCCTGATTGACCCGCCGAGCAGAGAGAACCGCCGCTGGACGTGTTGACCAGATCCGTGACGAGGCCTATTTCAAATTTATATTGTGAGTACCTAGCAGAACTGTGCAGAACCAATCTCTTAGTTAAAATAATCTAATTAAAACTATTTTAGCCTATTAGAACTGCCTCCTAGAATCGTGTCATTCTGTCATCTTTAAAACTGAAAACTGTCATCTGTCATTCTGAGCTTTAAAATTTAAAATCCGAAAAACTACCTTCACAAAATCGGCCGTATCTCCGGAACTGTTTGTGCTAGGAACTTTTATCTTAAAGCTAAGATTCTAAGCTTTCCAACGAGCCTAGAACTGACTTCCTACTCCTTATAGTTCCTCCGTAATCACGCTCGACGAATGCGACTAAATTTACCACGATTTGACATTTTGCTCAATTTCAGCCACGTGTAAAAATATTTGTCCTTGCTTTGCTTGCTGAAATTCGTGTGCAACCTGACAATCATTCATAGAGCATTGCTAAAGTGATCCTGAACTAATATAAACTAGATATCACCCACCCTGAATCTCTAGAGGGAATTAAAAGCATTTTAGCACATTTCTCACTTCATTGTCATCACATTCAAAGCATTTTGGGCCTATGTTTCAAACTTCTATCTGTTTTCCTCTAAGCTTGCTGGGGGGGAACTGAATTTCATATTGTATTTGATTGCATTCCTGAGAACTGTGTGCTCTGCTTCCATTTCTTACATTGCATAGGGGAGGGGGGGGGTGAATTGCCAGAGAAAAAGTGATTATCTTAGCTTTTGCTAAAATCATATCAAGCTATTTCCGTACTGCATTTTATTCCTCATTGCTTTTTCCTTGAAACCATAAAAGTATTTTCACTGCCTTATCCATCCTATACCAACTCCTCATTGATTGTAAAGAAGTGTGCTAGTGTCAGATTATCCATTGTTGATCAACGTTATATTCATAAGTGTGATATCAATTATTAATTTATTATAAAATTGTGATATATATCTTGTTAATTTTTCAAATAAACCTTTTAATTTGCAAAACAAACCTACTTCTTGGCTCAGTGGGGTCAGGGGGATTCTAAGAGGGGGGTGCTATACAAGGGTGTCATCCAGAGTACTGAACTATACATAAAAATACATCAATAAGGGATTTCCTCAGCATCCCAGACTAGGCATTGACTTAGCTGTAGTGTTGATTGAATATTGCTTACATAGTCAACTGGTTACAGTAATCTGAAAGAAGCACATTATCTACATCCCGCAATGAGCGACTCTTTGGCATACCCCAAATATTAGCAGGCCTCCCCATCACCACCTCGAAGGGAGAGAGACCAGTCCTAGTCTGAGGGGTGGTTCTCATCGACAGCAACACGATCGGTAAGGCGTCCGGCCATTTTAACTTGGTACCAACACACGTTTTAGCGAGCTTGTTCTTTATAATGCCGTTATGTCTTTCCACTAATCCGGCACTTTGGGCATATCTGGCCGAATGGAACCATTAATCAATCTGTAATCCTTCACATATTTGTAGGATTACAGCAGCGATAAAGTGTGGCCCATTATCCGACCAGATGACTCTCGGCAGCCCAAACCTAGGAAAGAACTTTTCAACAGAGCCTTTGCCGTGGTTATGGCCATTGCATCTCTAACAGGGAAAGCCTCAACCCACTAACTAAATGCACAAATGACGACCAACACGTATTTAAGATTGTTGCAACGTTCCATCTCAATAAAATAAAAGTGGATGACCTAAAACGGAACGGAAGGTGGAGCGAAACTTCCTCTAGGAGTCGAGGTACCTTTTCCTACATTGTGCTGCAAGCAGACCATGCACCCTTGGACAAAGCACTCCGCAATTTTGAAAATGTTATCATTGGCCCATACACTGTGTAACATTTTAGTCAATTTACGCGCACAGACATGGGTCGGACCATGAGCCATAATGACCATCATTGTAATATAGGCGTCAGGGAGTAACCATTTTCCTTGATTGTCCACCCAACACCCATCACCATCCAATCTCCCTGCACCCTCGACCCATTTCTTGGTCACCGCTACAGCAGCATCTGCTTGAATGTCTTTTACAGAATCAATACTTTCACCAAAAGTGCAAACATTTACACTTTCCCTTACCGCATACATTTCTGAACTAAAATCAGTGGCATTTTGTTTAGCTATCTGATCAGCGAAAGCATTCCCTTTTCCTATATCATCTGTAACCTTCTGATGTGCTGTACATTTTAAAATGGCTAACTGAACAGGGAGTGCGAGCGCTGACAGTAATCGAACTATTAAAGTGCCGTGCTGTATTTTTGTGCCATGTGAGGTCAAGAAACCTCGTTCTTTCCAGAGTCTACCGAAGTTGTCAACTACCCCAAAGGAATACTGACTGTCGGTATATATATTTACTGTAAGCCCTTCAGAAAGTTCACAGGCTCGAGTTAATGCTATAATTTCTTAGGCCTGTGCGGAATTATGCATAATTCTTTTGGTTTCCACAATCGTGCTTAAGGTAGTGACGGCATAAGCAGCCGTGGATGTACCATTCGGAAGTTTGAAACAGGAGCCATCACAAAATAGCTCTCCTTGTGGGCTATTCAAAGGCGTATCTTTCAAATCGATTCTACCTTTAGTCTCTTGTTATGTAGTGTAATGGCAATCATGTGACATTTCGTCACCATCAACAGTATCTTGCGGGACAGGTAAAAGTTCAGCCGGATTTAATACACAACACCTCTGAATTTGAATGTGGGGAGCAAACAAGATCAATTTGTATCTTGTCAATCGTGCGGAAGTAAGGTGTTGCGTTTGAGTTTTATTTAATAGAACATCTACAGAGTGAGGCACCATTAGGGTTAACGCATGACCCAGGACCATTCCCTCGCTCTGTTTTACAGACGCAGCAGCAGCAGCGACAGCTCTCAAACATATCGGCAAACCGCATGTAACAGGATCAAGGGCGGACGAGAAATAGCCACACTGCCTATTCTTCCCTCCATGTTCCTGCGTTAACACAGCCAAAGCACATCCATCACTTTCATGCACGTACAACACAAAGGCCTTTTCATAATTTGGATTTCCTAAAACTGGTGCCGAACCCAGCGCAGTTTTGAGTAAATCAAATGCTGTCTGGTGTTCCAAAGTCCATGGCAATGGCAAAGAAATGCCCTTCTTTGTCAAAGTCAGCATTGGTTTAATCGTTAACGAAAATTTAGGGATCCACAATCTACAGTAAGAAGCCATACCTATCAGGGCTCTAACTTCTTTCTGCGTATTTGGGACAGACATGCCAGAAATAGTTTTTATTCGTTCAGGTGTCAACCTTCTTCCCTCCTTTGACAGGAGATAGCCTAAATAGGCGACCTCCTGACAACAATATTGGAATTTTTTGAGTGAAGCTTTGTGGCCATGTTTTGCTAGATGACAAAGCAACAACATGGTGCCTTCTTTACAGGCACTCTCAGAATCAGCAGCCAAGAGGAGATCATCTACATACTGTAGTAACGTGCAAGTAGTAGGCAACTTGAGAGTATTGAGTTGCTCTTTCAATGCTCTACTATAAATATTTGGACTCTCAGTGTACCCTTGTGGTGCACGAGTGAATGTGAACGAGCGTCCACCTTGGGTAAACGCAAACAAATACCTACTATCCTTGTGTATAGGAATACTGAAAAATGCATTTTTGAGGTCAACAACGCTAAAGTGAGTAGCAGAAGCCGGAATCACAGTTAGTATCGTTGTTACATCAGGTACAATGGGAAATTGAGGAGCCACAATTTTGTTAATAGCACGCAAATCAATTAAAAACTGAAAAGGAATCGCATTATCACCTTTTTTGTACACCGGCAAAATTGGGCTGTTACACAAACTACCTGTAATTTCCTCAATTACTCCACGATACACAAAATCAGAAACTATACATTTCAAAGCCTGTTCGCCTTCAACTGAGATCTTATATTGTGGAATGTGAGGCAGTTTTACTCCATGTTTCAGAATAATTTTAACAGGTTCAATTTGAAGAATGCCCACATCATTATCATCAATTGCCCATAAGCATTCCGGAATGTTACTGAATTCTGGCGGTAAAGATCGAGTCAAGAACTGAGAGGCGAGTGATTGCTGAGGTGAAATTGTTTACCGAACTGTGTCCGAGGAGCAATGTATTGCTGCATTCAATTCCTTCAACAAATTTAACCCCAGCAAATTCTCTCCACAGTTTGTAGTGAGCAGAAATGGACACTGCTCCGTGAAGGGACCCACTGTTATCGGTACCGGCAAAGAGACTGGACAAACTACAGGTGTGCCTGAGAACCCTACGGAAACGGTGATTGCCCCGACAGGGGAATGCTTGGAACCCGTGAATGGTCAATGGAACACTTTTGTGCTCCCGTATCTACTAAAAATAGATGCTTCCTATTTCCCACCGCCATCTCAACATAGGGACCTTTCTGATGAACGGGAATAGGCGTTGGTTCCAAATCCTGCTTCGGGCAATCCTAAAGAAACAGAATGTCATCAAAAGGAACTTCTTCAGAGAGGTACGCGGCAGAAGGATGATCAAAAATGTTTCTATTATCCACACTCGATACTTGTTTATCCTGTGAAAAAGGTTGCTGTGATTCTGGCGTGAACTGACCTCTACCAGGGACCCCTACACCTGAGCGACCTCTGGATCATCTACCCATGTCCCAAATGACCTTTGCTGCAAGGTTTGACATTGTGCGCGCCAGTGACCTTCCTGTCGACAATAGGCACACTGGTTGATGGTTACCGGAGCCAGGGGTGTACTTCCCTGTGGAACGTATTGACCTCTAAATTGCGTATTACCCCCTCTAGGGCTTCTAAGCGCTTTCGGAGGACATAATCTGTAACTGGATGTCAGGCAGCAATCCACGTACACATTTGTCGACAAACAGCCTTTTCCCTGACTCTGTGCCTAAGGCTTGTCCACTGAAATCTGAAAATACCTGTTCGAACCGATTAAAGAACTCGGTAGCACCTTCAGACTTTCCTTGGACACAGGCCATAAGCTTGTCCCAAATTATTCTTTTTTCAGGAACCATAGTTTTTAATTTTACAATAATCCTGTCAGGCAAAGTTAATATCACTTGAGGCAGTCTCTCGCCAGCTGGTCTTTCTCTGTCGATCCTAACCATATTATCCCATGTATCTCCTAACCCAGGTACATCATCTACAGTCCTAATCTGTTTCCACAAATCAACTGGCAGGAGTAGGGGAAATAATAAATCAATATCGCTTAAGTTGAATACTGATGATTGTAAGACTGACTCTATTTCTTTATAGAACCCCGTCGGATTCTTTCTTATATCAGGAATAGATTGCTTTATGGTGTTCACTTCCTGTCTCGAGAACGGGACGTGGACAAACTGGGATACATAATGTGCAGGAATGTCCACAGAGACTATACCTCGCGCAGCATCGGCCGCAATCTCAACTTTTGGGACAAATGTCGGAGGGACCTCTCTCATAGGCAACTGAGAAGTAGGTAGCTCCGAGCGCTTACTAAGCAACAGAGCCAAATCAAGCGCTAAGGCAGTCGAAGAAGTATCAATTGAAAAGGCTCTCTTATAAACACCCAATAATTCTGCGGGACAACAAATCTTTCTTTTTACACACTCATCGTGGAGGTATTCTACCATAACCTGTATCACTTTCTTTTGCATTTCTAACGTATACTGACTATACGTGTCATATACTTCGTCTGGAGTTATCGACATATCCGAAATCCATCTTATCACATCCTTTGTACAAATTCGCGCTTCCTCATCTATCAATTCACGGCGAGGAGAAAACCGTTTCTGCAAAAATATAGTACCTAAACTATCACCATTAGTTTCTTCATTCTGTAACTCTTCCAACTCCTTCCTATATACAAAAATCCACTTGACATGCTCATATACTTTCTCCGCAGTATCCCTAGACAACGCTAAGGTATTCAAATCCCGTAACCCTTGCGGGAGATCTACATTGTTTAATCTATTCCACATTATGCTCAAATGAATTCCTAACCCTTCAATAAAAACATTTTTCTCAGAAATACTTTTTAGATTTTCGAGTGTGGAAAAAACATCAGTTTGTTCACCCTTATACATACAATGTTTGGCCCAAGCAATCAATTCATTCTTTTTATCTGGGGACACAGTATTACGAGTCACAACCCTTGATCCCATTCCCTGGTCTACTACAAGCGATGCAAAATCACTTGTAGGGGGGAGAGTAGGCACATTCTGAATATCAATAAGTGGAGACAAGGGAGCAGGCAAAGGAGCAACGGCTGGAGGAACAACAGGAAGAAAAATAGCAAGGACCGGGGGACTGTAGGAGGAGGAATAACGACAGGAAGAGGCAAAGCACCAGGAAGAGGGACGTCCGGGGGTGGCGCAGAGGCATCAGGCCTTCGTTCATGCAAAAGTTTATTAATCAATTCATCGGACGTATGAAAATCTTTCGAAGGATACATTTTCTGAATGCTTAATAATTGAAACGCTCTGTCCGTGTTCCTAACTGATTCCAATTGTTTATTTTGATCATATAACAGTGTTTTTTTGGCATTCGTCATATGTCGACGCATATGTTTCTCTCTACTCTTTTGTTGCTGCAAAGATTCTGTTTTCCAACTGTGCAATGCGTCAAATGCTACAGGTCTAGCCTTTTTCTTTACCAATACAGACTCTAAATATTCTATACGAGGGATTTCAAAGCTACCATTGGTTGGCCACCGAAGATTAGAGTTATGTCTGGTCTGTCTGTGCCAAATATCATTAAATGCTATACTACCAAAGCCTTTCTTACAGTACATAGTACATGCCGGCGACCCCTCCTGTGGTGCGGGATGGCTAACTTCCAAAGATTGTCTGTCGCTGCGGAATAATGCCCTGAAGCAGGCAGACAATTTCCCGGGCATATCAGAATTCTGGTGTTACCTGGTCAAATATTTGTGCTTGCGAGTACAATGCGCCAAATTCAAATTGTCAGGGTTAAATTCAGAATCGGGTCACAATTCACCTGACCAAAGGACTGGGAGGCCTGATCGGGTTACTAAGAACAATCTAAGGACCCATGTGTCTGGTGATTTCGTCAAATATACCCACCTCGATATATGGACCCTCGTCAAGACTTCGTCTCGGGATCCAGCTCACCGTTCAGGGATCAGATCGTGCTGTTCTGTCGAGGAATTCGCTTCTCGTCCACAGGGGCCTTTTTGTTGACACCGTCCGATCCCAGTCCGATAGCTGAGCCAACCTTCAACGAGACAAAGTTAATCTTGAGGGTCCCTATTCGGGCGCCATCTGTGGAATCAGAAATTACAATATTAAGGCTTTTACACCATGCAAAGAGAAATACACCAACACGGGCTTGTAAAGATTCCAAGAATCTTTATTGCAATACTGAATAGTTTACAAAACAAAGTACACAAATAGCTATTTGGCCGTCAGTACTTCACAGAGACCACCAGCAGGTTCAATGTGAGCAGTGAACAGGAATTGCTAGCTGGACATCAGCATATTTATACAATTTCTTCATAACGATGTCCAGCCTCTTACAAGTTAATCATGTACTGAGCTAGGGTTCGCGCCAGGTTAATTCCTAATTTACATAACTCGTGTATGTGGTTTAATTCTTAATACATTTTACTAACAAGTACTATTATTCTCGGGATGGGACTTTACACTCTTTACACATGTGCTTCAATGTAGGTCAAACAGATGTTTTACATGTCATGTTTAAATAGCATTATTGTTCTTGTATACTTGTAGGTTAACATCGCCGATTCGAATAATCCCCTGATCCCTAGGTCAACAAAGGACAAGGTCTACATGACCCTAACATGTAGCCTGTAGGCAGGTTGGACATTAACTCGTCTACAGAGGTTGAAGAGGTTAAAGTAAGAACAAGAGAACACAGGTCGGCCATTTTAGGCCGCAGGGTGACTTTGCACGACAAGCCAAAATGGCGGCTTTAACCTAAAATGGAGGCTTGATTAACTTAAGGTCACGACCTTGCAATGCGGATTTCCTCGAAAAGCGACTGGGCATAGGCCAACATATACAATGAGGATGAAACAATATCATATCAGTTTTGACACCGTGTCTCCCTGCTGTTGCCCCCCACCCCCGCTCATGCCCCGTGTCTCTCTCCTGTTACCCCCCACCCCCTCTCATGCCCCGTGTCTCTCTCCTGTTGCCCCCACTCGCCGGTCATGCCCCGTGACTCCCTGCTGTTGCCCCCCACCCCCTGCTCATGCCCTGTGTCTCTCCGATGTTACCCCCATGCCCTGTTCATGCCCCGTGTCTCCCTGCTGTTGCCCCACCCCCCTCTCATGCCCCGTGTCTCCCTGCTGTTGCCCCCCACCCCCCGCTCATGCCCTGTGTCTCTCTCCTGTTACCCCCCACCCCCCTCTCATGCCCCGTGTCTCCCTCGTGTTCCCCCCACCCCCCGCTCATGCCCCATGTCTCCCTGCTGTTGCCCCCACCCCCCGCTCATGCCCCGTGTCTCTCTCCTGTTACCCCCCCACCCCTCTCATGCCCCGTGTCTCTCTACTGTTACCCCCCACCCCCTCTCATGCCCCGTGTCTCTCTCCTGTTACCCTCCACCCCCTCCCATGCCCCGTGTCTCTCTCCTGTTGCCCCCACCCCCAGTCATGCCCCTTGTCTCCCTGCTGTTGTCCCCCCGCTCATGCCCCATGTCTCTCCCCTGTTGCCCCCCAACCACCGCTCATGCCTTGTGTCTCCCTGCTGTTGCCCCTCACCCCCCGGTCATGCCCTGTGTCTCCCTGCTGGTGCCCCACACCCCCCGCTCATGCACTGTGTCTCCCTGCCGTTGCCCCCCACCCCCTGCTCATGCCCCGTGTCTCTCTCCTGTTACCCCATCCCCCTCTCATGCCCTGTGTCTCCCACGTGTTCCCCACACCCCCACTCATGCCCCGTGTCTCCCTGCTGTTGCCCCTCATTCCCCTCTCATGGCCCGTATCTCTCTCCTGTTACCCCCCACCCCCCTTTCATGCCCCGAGTCTCTCTCCTGTTTCCCCCACCCCCGGTCATGCCCCCTGTCTCTCTCCTGTAACCCCCCACCACCCCCGCTCATGCCCTGTGTATCCCTGCTGTTACCCCCACCACCCTCTCATGCCCTGTGTCTCTCTCCTGTTGCCCCCACCCCCCGGTCATGCCCCGTGTCTCCCTGCTGTTGCCCCATCCCCCACTCATGCCCTGTGTCTCTCTCCTGTTACCCCCCACCTCCCGGTCATGCCCCGTGTCTCCCTGCTGTTGCCCCCCACCCCCGCTCATGCCCCGTGTCTCCCTGCTGTTGCCCCCCACCCCCGCTCATGCCCCGTGTCTCTCGCCTGTTCTCCCCACCCCCCGCTCATGCCCCGTGTCTCTCACCTGTTGCCCCCGACCCCCCGCTTATGCCCCGTGTCTCCCCGCTGTTGCCCCCCACCCCCTGCTCATGCCCTGTGTCTCGCTACTGTTGCCCCCCACCCCCTCTCATGCCCCGTGTCTCTCTCCTGTTCACCCCATCCCCCGCTCATGCCTCGTGTCTCCCCTGTCCCCCCACCCGCTGCTCATGCCCCTTGTCTCCCTGCTGTTGCCCCCCACCCCTGCTCATGCCCCATGTCTCTCTCCTGTTACTGCCCCCACGCCCCTCTCATGCCCCGTGTCTCTCTCCTGTTGCCCCCACTCCCCGGGCATGCCCCGTGCCTCCCTGCTGTTGACCCCCACCCTCCCTCATGCCCCGTGTCTCTCTCCTGTCTCTCAAAGTTGATTAGAAATAGACCGTCAAGTGTACGTAAGCGTGATAGTGCTACGTAGCTTATGCCTTCTTTAAAGACTGTGTTACCAATGTCTATCATTGCTTTGTCTAGGGTAAGACCTTGTGATTTATGAATGGTGACTGCGAATGCAAGAGTTAAAGAAAATTGTTCTCTGCGTACATACATGTCTTTGAAGAGAAGGAATCGAGCTGTTGAGCGTCCTATCCTTTTTACTTCTGAAAGTTTGTCAAAGAGAATATTGATAAACTGAATTTTGTTGTCACGTGGGTATGTTTGAAAGCCAACAACTGTACCCAGTGCTCCATTAACTAGTCCTTGGTCCACGTCAAGGTTACGTTTAAGCATTACTCTGCAATTTAAGGATAATTTTTATATCTTTTCCAAGCCTGCTGTGTTTGAGATTGATTTTTCTAAACTATGTAGTCTTGTTGTGGCTTGGTCACACATAGGTAGTGTCATACCATGTACATCTAGTTTGTCTGTGGCACTAATTTCCATCATTGGTTGCATTTCTTTTCTTAACATTATTTCATTGAATTTGAAACAGCTTGCAAGAGTTGGCATTAAGGCCATACAATTGACATTTTTGTGGGCTAATTGTTCCATAACATCGGTAGCACATGCATTATCACCATAAAGTGCATGAATGTGCCGGGCTTTCAATATTGCTTCTGCTTTTTTAGAAAGTATACCAACTCTGATACTTTTTATAATGTTGGCATAAGTGAGATCTGCAGATTGCCGCATGTTTTCTGTTAATTCTCTGTATTGGAAATATTGCCTAAGGTTGACATTTCCAATGCTGCCAACAGTTTTACAGCAGAGTTTGTGTCCTAATGTTTTAAAAAAAGGCTCACCTTTTACTGGTGTCAATTGAAGAAGATCTCTGCAAACCATAATGTGTTTTCCTGCAAAGAGCTCTTCATAGTTTGTTTTGAGTACTTCTTGTAATCTGAGGTGAATCAAAGCCAGCATTAGGTTGGACACCATGCTCACTTCATCTATTAGTAGCATTTTCATTTGTTTCAATACTTTGCGTAGTTCCATTGCAGCTTCTGTAGAAAGTTTGTAATAGTCTAATTTGTTTTGGTGTTCTACTGACAGGAGTAGTAATCGGTGTAAAGTGACACCACCAATGTTGTAGGCAGCTAAACCTGTGGGGGCAGTGACAACAGCCGACAGTTGATGATTTTGATTAGGAATGTTTTGCCAGAACCAGCTTCACCACTGATGTACAATAGTATAAGTTAGTAATTTTGGCAGGTGCATCCTTTGTTTTTATGCTGTACACCATGTGCAATTTCTTTTGTTACTTCTTGAAAAATGCTACGTTGCTCATTGTTAGTTTTGATTGTAGTATAGTTAAGTCTTCTTTATCTTCATACTGACACATGGTGTTTTCTACTTCTATCATAGCTAATTCTGCCTCATTTGTTATTAGTGGTTCTCCCAGTGGTTCTTGGCTTCCTGTTACAGAAGGTTGACTACTGTCAGGAGTGTCCTTATCTAGTTGGGCCTGGAGTTCTTCTTCGTGTTGCTGTGGCTGTGTAGTTATGGTTAAGTTGCTGTTTCCATAGGAAGAACACTTTTGGGCAGCTTATAACTTCGCTCCCCCTGGACGAATCTACACCAAACTTTGCAAAAAAACGTATATGGCCCACTCTGAATTATTTTGCAAAGTTGGTTGAGGATTTGTCCAGGGTGTGCAAAGTTATAGGGGGGGGATCTCAAAACTTTTTTTCCCCATAGACTGAAGAATGAATGGGGAAAAAACATGTAATATAATTCTTTATGTTGAGGAGTCTTTAATGACAATTTGATATGATTAATTAAATTTTGTTTGGAGAGTTTTACCAAGCCGCCTTCACAGTTTGTCACTCTGTATTTACGTTTTTTTTCATCAGGTTTTATATTATTTTTGTATGTGTAGTTTTGGGCTATGTGGTATAGAGACATGGTTTCCAAAGTGGTACTCCTGTTTGGGTAGTATGTGTCCAATAAATTGTTTTTTAAAATGTCTTGTCTGTTGGGATCATGTTTGGCTATTGTTTCTATATCTTCGTATAATTTTAGAACTCTTTTTCTAGATTTAGCTGGACCAAGACTTAGCCATACTATATTTTCAGATTTACCATACAATGCAGTACCAGTGAAACGATCAGCTGCTTCATAGGATCCACATTTTCTGTGGGACAGCATTTTTATGCCCAAGCTGTATAATTTCTGAGACACTGTTTTATCTGATGGCAGGTCATTCCAGAGGTCTTGCAGCTCTGTCTTTTCTGCTTTGGTTAAGTATGCTGTGACATATCATGCAAGTGCAGTAGAATTGTCTGCAATGTACTGCACATCTATGTTTGCATTCCATAAGAGGGCAATGATTGCATTGTAATCATTGATATATTTTTCTTCTTCTTTTCTTTTTATGTAATATGTATTTTTAGGTGACTTACCTTTAACGCTATGTCTAACTGAAGACATGAGGCTGTTCACTTGACCTGTATTTGTTACTGGTCTAGGCAAACCTAATCGGCATTTGGTGTAGTATTTCCCTTTGTTTTTGTATTTGCAAAAACAATATTTGCCACGTTTGTGTCTTTGAAATTGTAAAATTTGTGCATGAAGATCACTATTTGTGGATTCTGATGGAATTTCATAAGTGACATATTTTTCAATGAACTGTAAAACAGTGGCATCACTGTCTTGACCAAATGTAGCAGCATCTTCAATCCATAAAAGCATGTGGATATGTGATGCTCCTCTGGCTTGGTATTCTTTTATCCAAAAGAAGTGTTGCACTTCTCGAAGAGGGGGAACAGTTTTATTTCAAATAAAATGTAGCATAGCAATGAAGCGATGGTGAAAATATCTTGAAACATTAACAGGATCCAGAGAACAATGTTCTCCAGGTGTTAGTATATCTATGTTTGTTTTGTTTTTGTTTGATATGCGTAGGAAATCATGTAAATCTTCCCATGCATATTCTGCACAACTTAATGTAACAAACCAAGTGGGTGGGCCAAGGTTTCTGATCATACAACGTACATCTCCATGACGTTGAAACCAGTACTCTTTAGTACCACGCATATTTGCTAATAGATTTGTAATATTTGATTGTAAACCTCATACCTCATCTTTTTGTTGAACTTTTTGTAATAATTGTGTAGCTGTCATATTTTGAAAGTGTGATCCTGATTTTAATATGTGTGCAACTCTATAACATAAAGTTGCTAGTTCACTTTCAAAGAGTAGGTGGAATATGTATTCCACATTTTGTCTAAATCTGGGATCTTCAGAATACATCCGTAATGAGCGGTATTCTGATGATGATATTTGAATAGGTCTATCATTGTACCTTCCTCCTTTGTCAGTAGAAAAGAGTAGAGGAAAAGCACGTGCTTCTATACTTTTTTCCCATATGCTGATTGGTGATCCTTTTGTTTGACGCATTTGGTACGTTTCCAGTGCATCTTTTATGGTGTCATTAGAGTGCAATGGATGAATTGTATAATGGTCTAAAGTTTTTCATATTGTAGCAGGATCTAGGAGCTCAAATTGACCAGCTTCTCGTGTCTCTTGAATTATTTCAGTTGTATCCTTCAAGTGTTCTTCTATATTAATTTCTTTGTAATATTCATTATTCTCTTTAAAATATTGCAAGGCTTCTCTAACTTTATGTAAATCTACCAGCTGTTGCCAAATTGTGTTGTCTTTTGTAGGTACTCCATTTACCAAGATAATTAAAGATTGTTGCATTGGACGTTGCACTCCTAGAGTGTGCACATTTTCTTTTAGATCTAATGGTAAATACACTACTTTTCCACGAATACCTTTCACTAATTCAGAGGGAGGTAATTTTGCAGTTTTTGGTTGAAGGCGTATTATTGCTTGAAATGGGTGCACTGTTTGAATTATGATGCTCTCATATAAATTAAGTTGTTGAAGGGTTTTTGGTAGTGGATATAATTCCAAATTATTTGTGAGAGCATGTGAAGGAGTTTGGTTGTTGTCAAGTTTTGTAGTGCAGTAACTGCAAAGTATTACGGGGTCAGTTATTTTGTATTTGTTTTCTGCTATAAGGTAGAGAGCCAATTCAAACCATTTAGAATCTTCATTGTCTTCTATTTTGTATGATAGGTCTACAGTTTTTCTGTTACTTTTATAAAATGTTCTGTAGCAACATACACACACATGGTTTGGTACTTCAGCTGATGTACTTTTCAATTTTAGTATTTCTTTTTTGTATGTGTGTAGTAAAAGGTTGCCATGTGTCGAATTGTTACTAATTTGGTTTACAGCTATTTCATTCTGTAAGTGGGTTTCACTTCCAAAATATTTTTTCTGGATATAGTCGATTTCTTCTAGTAGGTCTTTTGCTGTACCATGTAGAAGAATTTTATTTAAATTGGCTTGTGCTAAAGTAGGACTTTTAGCATAGTACAGTTTATAAACTAGATTTGTTATAGTTGAATGATGTGTTGATATCCTTTTGATATCATGGAAGGTGGTTTTGCAAGTAGGTCCTGTAATGCAGGACAATGAATGTCCTTGTAGTCCTGTGTACTTGCGTACTGGACAGGTATCCATATTTTGCAGTAGTTTAATTTTGATTTTGTCTTTGCTTTTCACATATTGATTGAGGAATTGGCGTAAAGACTTGACATTTTTTTTGGGAATGTTACACATTGACGTGCATGGCCATTTGTACACTAGACGTTCTGATTCCGTTGAATGGAGGGGTAATTCTAAGTTTTCAGGGCATATTTTTGTAAGGAGTACTTCTTGTTTCACTATGGTATTATTAATTTTTTTGAAACCTCGACCACTGCTATGTATGGCAATTGTATTTGTTTGCTTTTGTTTGTACGCTTCTTCATTAAAGTATGTTTCTGTGCTCGTAGTGTGACTCCATTCACCTCTGCAGATGCTTAAGAAGTTCTTTCTGTTGACATTTAGAAGACTTTTATTGAGAAGTCTTTTTTGTAATTTAGTTATTAGTTTTGTTAGTGGTTTCATTTTGTTTAACACTAAAATAAATAACTTTCTTTTGAGAAGAATTGCACTGTCTATTAACGCTTCTAAGATTAATTTCCTACGATAGGTTTTAAGCGTTGAACCTGGTTTCTCTCCTGTTTTTATAAGATTTTGAAGGACTTTGTGACGGAACATTTTGGCTAAAATACTTTTCTTGGTATGCTTACTTTGCACTATATCAAGATTTAAAGAAGAAGTTTTATCTGTAGTGATAGCTGATTTTCTGTTAATTGTGTTTTGGTTTGTTTTACATTTTGATAGAGGAGGCAAAGCTTTTGTGCTTGAAACTTCTTTTGTTTCACTAAATGACTGTATTAGCTGTTTTGTTTCAACTTTTTTTTACAAATTCTGCTAGAGATGGATGCTTATGTTGGACACTTTTATTTTCATTTGCTCTACTTCTGCGTTGCTTTCTACGGACTTGATTTTTGGTAGGCATTCTTTAGGGGCTGTTGAAAAAAATAAAGAAGGTATGGGTTGGGGTGTTCTGTAATGTATGTGTGCTGTGTGCATGAGTGTTTTAGTAAGATGATAAAGATGTATGTAATGGTGTGTGATTGTGCATTGGGAACTACAACTAGTAGGGATGGGTGTTCTTGAATTAATGAGTTACTAAATTGGGATTCAGATGACAGAAAAAAGTAAGCTAGTGGTGTGGAGAAGTATAAATAGTATATCTAATGCTATACAATTAAAACAGTTGTTTGTTCTATAACATCTAAATTCTAGCGGCTGAGTTGGGCAATTTGTGTGTCGAAAAATAGGATTTGTGGGCCATTCTGGCTGTACATCGCTGTTTAAAACATGGGGATTTTTAGACACAATGGTGCAGAATCTCTATTTCTAGGCACAGAAATAGCATGAATTAACCTTACAGTGTGTTTGAGTAATAATACAAATATTATGGTGATATTCTACTTACTTTTGTTCTAAAATGAGCAGGTTACTTCTTAGTTGTTCTTTGTACTTCAAATTCGGCTGCTTCTTTTCAGGAGAATGGTCTTCACTGCAATTGTAAAAGAAACAAATTAGTAATTTTGTTTGTATATAGCACTGTTTTTAATTTAGACATTGATTTTTTTAATTGAAATCCTCAGCACCTTCCTCAAAACCATTAAAACTATCTTGTTTACATAAGATACGTCGCAACAGTTGAATACATATCATATTTTCTTAATGAATAAAATGTATTGCAATGACTAACTGTAGCAAACAAAATATCTTGACTATGCCTTGTGAAATTCATAATGTACCACTGAATATCACTATTCTTGTTACTAAGCTCTTCCAAGTAATAGTGCCTCAATGTCATGGGCTGCTTGTCCTATATAAATGTAAGTAATTAAATAAATAATGACATTTAAAAAAATATGTAATTGTACAAGTATTATTGTTTGAGATTTGAACATAGAGTGTGCATGCAATTTTGTTTGACTATATGTAGTCTATATATTTTATTTCTTAAATGTTAGTTTAACATGATTTGAGTGTGTGTGTGTATAAAGAAATTAAATAGTATAAAGGTTTGTAAGTGACAGTTGATTTTAGGAGATTGAAAAAAGACAGTAGATTCATTTTACAGATTATACAAGCTAAAAGTCAGTTAGAAACTGTGTTCATGTACTGTACAGAAAATATGCATACCTGTAGTTTGTGTTCATGCATATGGATATGCATGGAGCTGCAAGTAGAAATCTTGGAGACTTGTACAGTATTTCTTGTAGATGGTGCTTGCCAATGATTTGACACTTGTACTCAGAGAGATTCACAGTACATTTACAGTGCTGATCTATGATGATGCAGTTAGATGTAGAGGTCTTGAAAGTGATTGATCGATGGTCATGTGACTTCTTAGCTACATCCAATGAGGGAATGGCACAGAGAGTGAAGTGGAAATGGTAGAAGGGCCGTCCATGTTATGATATGTCCGCAGACATGGAGGTAGTTCGCGGACGTCGGGTGTTACATCCGGGGATTTTTGGGTTGGGAAGTCATGTAAATGAGAATGAGCACAGAAAGGGATTGGTTAGGAAAGTTTAGTGGGTGTGTTGTGCCAGGAGAGAGTTTATCAGATACTCTTTTTGCTGAGAGAAGAACAGATAGCTATGGCTGTGTGTTTCAGAAAACCGATTGTTTGGATTTTGGGAGACTCATGGATACATTGGTTGAAGGTGCATGAAGAAACCTGTGGAGTAGCTGTAGATCTTGGATTCCCACATGTGGAAGTACACTGGCATGGAGTACATGGAATTAAGTGGTTGGACTTGTTACCTCTCTGTGCTACTTTGGAGACAGAGCAACATCCAGATATAATTATAATTCATTGTGGAGGGAACAGTTTAGGACATGTGTCTGGAATTTCTTTGCAATTTGCAATGAAAGAAGGACTTGGGAAGGTCATGGACATGTTTCCAAATTCTCAAGTAATTTTTTCACGGATTGCGCAGATACAAATGTGGCTTCGTTCTTGTTCATTTGGTCCACAAATGGAGAAAGCAAGGCGCAATGTCAATAAGGCTGTTTGTGCCTTTCTAAGAGATTTTGGCATGTCCTCTTTTCACAATGAAAATATTATGTTTCGTAGTACATACATTTTTCACAGAGATGGAGTACATCTAACTCATGCTGGCAATCCGATTTTTCTAAGAAACATACAAAATGCATTGCAACCTTTTTTAGAATTACAGCATCCATTTTGAAGTAGGTGTTGAGTATTTATAATTTTTGAAACACAAACACCTCCCAAAGGCTCTTTTCAGAGCCACCACGTCTTCCCAGCAAAAATTGCAATGGTTCATTTATTTTCACTTCTATTTTTTTAACTGTGAAAGGCGGCTCTGAAAAGAGCCTTACTTTTTTTTTGATTTATATTATTTTATATTTTTTTTGGTTTTTTATACATGACACACTAGGAGAGGAGGGGAAAGGAGGGTAAAGGGGGACACCAACCACAGGGATAAGAAAGGGCGAGCTGAGAGAGGAAGATGTAGAGTGGGTTTTATTTGGGTAGTGAGCAGGTCTTCTCGTGCTCTGAGACGATAGCCTCAAAAGCACTGCGAAGTCGCTCCCCCCTGCAGAGTACTGCATCGCAGTACATAAACACAACTGTGACCCTCAAAAGGTAAGGGTCATCAGCATTGTGTATGGTTAGTGAGGCAGCTTGAGGAAGACGCTGTCCCACAGGAGTGTTCCTTGCGGTGACAGGATCAGAAACGGAGGATGAAGTAGAGGAAATCAACCTACTACGCTCCTCGCAAGGTACAACCTTGCGAACGGCCCCAGTGTGGAATGACTTGAGGTGTTGCTTCATGGTAGTGGTCCCAAAGCTATATGAACCATGCCTCCCGCGACTGAGTACCATTTTGCACTCATTGCAGGTGACTCGGTTCGCACGAGCCTTAGGACCATTCCCATGAATGGTAAATAACCGCCACACCCAAGACTCACGCCGAGTGCGGGTAGTAGGGATTTCCACGACCTTATTCTCATCATCCTCTTCTTCTTCCTCTGCATCCTCACTCCTGTTCCCCTCTTCAGGCCCTTGGGGAGGTGGTGGTGGTGGAGGGGGTGCGGGTGGTGCTGAAGCAGGTGCAGCACCAGATGGCAGTAGTGCAGCCATGGATGCCATCTCGATGATGGTATAATCTGCAAGTTGCAGGAAAAATAGCTGTGCTCTAAAGAATAGCCAGAAACACAATGAGAATAAGCTCTAGGGCGTGCTCTTTTATAGGGGTGCTTGTACGCGGTTCACAGACATGCGCGCTGTCCACGGACAGATCGAACACAAACAAAGTTCAAAAAGTTTCTAAAAGTATGTAGAAACTCAGGATTAGTATGTGGGACTTGTGCTATGGTGAGTTTTTATTGAGAAATATTGTGGATTACTTGAAAATGTACTTTTAAATTGTTCGGGGAAACGAACAATGTCGCATTCAGAAAATACGATCAGTGTGGGCGCGGTCATATGATCGCTTCGCGAACATGTTCGCGAAGGAAGCGGCTGTCCGCAGAACACCAAATGCACGGACATTGGTTTGCGCATGTGCGTTGATGTTCTATGGACACTGTTCTGGTCCTGAACTAATTAAAAGTGCGTCACACGTCAAACGAACAGTTATGGACAGCCGTTTCTTCTTAGAATAGTTTAACTTCCTTGCGAACAATATGGACAGACATAGCGTCCTCAGGACACCTCCATTTTTGTTTATTTACGAACATTTCACAACACCGCGTGTGTTCTTAGAACAGTTTCAACTTGCTAGCGAACAGTGCGGACAGGTACACTGTTCTTCAGGACACCTCCATTTTCGTTTATTTACGAACATTTCAGGACAGCGCTTGTGTTCTTAGAACAGTTTCAACTTGCTAGCGAACACTACGGACAGGTATAGTGTTCTTCAGGACACCTCCATTTTCGTTTATTTACAAACATTTCAGAACAACCATGCTGTCCGCGGACACCCACATTTTTAAAAAAACTGAGACTAATTACAACAAAATATAAATATTTAACTTTATTTAACATATGTTAACAATTTATGACAGTGAAGGTGAGGCAGAAACAGAAACAAAAACAGGAGAATTAGGGGTTTCAACATGATTGGTATCAGGTGAAGAAGGGATGGAAGTCTCATCAAAACGTTTTGGGTTATGGAGAGGGTTTGGGGATGATTGACTGGGATATGGTGAGGGGGGACAAGTACATGTGGGACAATGGTATGAGGTTTTTGTTTTAAAATGATCCTCAACAAAAGTTTTCAAATTATTAAAATTGGTCAACAATAAATCCATTTTTTCTTTTATGCTGTCAAGAGTGTTATCCATAACAGTTTCTTCAGAGGTATTTTCTATTTTGGTATGCTCTGTACAAAAATATATACATATGTTAAATGTATATAAAATAATAATAATTAAATGGTTTATATTGTAAAGTGTCTACCATTAGTTTCACTATCTTCTGACATTTCCTCATGTGGGAAATGCTCCTCTAGCCATTCCAGAGTACTAGACATTTCTGTGAGAAAAAAAAAAGATAATATATTTTTTTTTAATCTAATGCAGAAAGTTTATAAATATATGAGTAAAATGAAGTACACTTACTATTTCAGGTAAGATATGTTCTGAATACTCTGTAGGTCTGGTCTTGCTCTTAGTTGTGGAGTGTTTGTGAGGTAATTATGTTGGAAGCCAATTTATCTTCTTTTGGTATATTCCATTTTAGAACATATTGTATTTAAATGAAAGGTTAGTGTGTTACATATATGGGTTACATTTCTTATGTATTACTACATATAATGTGTATGTGTGCTGCTTTGTGAATTTGTTAAATGTTAAATGTGAATTTATTAAATGTTTCTATGTTATGATATAACAATTAAACATACCCCCCCAGAGTTTTTAGGTAGTGGTACTGTTGTCCGAACATGTCCGGGGATATCAAAAAAGTTTTGCGGACATCAAATTCAGTAGAAGGGGTTCAGTATGTTCCATATTACATGTACATAAAGTCAAAGTTATTATTGTTAAGTTGTGCTACTAAAAACCTATGAAATTCAGTGAAAAAACGTTGTTAAAGAGACATTATGGTTAAGTTGCGCTACTAAAAACCTATCAAATTCAGTGAAAAAAACTTTGTTAAAGGGACGTTATGGTTAAGTTACGCTACTAAAAACCTATGGAATTCAGTGAAAAAACTTTGTTAAAGGGACGTTATTGTTCCAAGTAAACCCGACAAACCCCTGAAATTCGCCAGTTATGGTAAGTTAAGCAACCATAACTCGCGCCACCACCGTGCACTGCTAAGACTAACACCCAGGACATCAAAGATGACATAACAAATGTCATTGATGACATCACTGATGACATCACATGTCTGGTTCCCTCTTTTTTCCTTTACTGACATATCTAAGCCACATGGCTTTCTTCAGTAACAGTCAGGAACTAAAAATTGTACACGTACTATATTTGTAGACTTATCCTTCAATTGTGTTCTTACAGTAATTCCCTTAGGGTCCAGTCATATCATATGAAACATATACATAGGGGAAGACACAAGCTTGAAAGACAGCTACCCTTTCTGTGCATGAAGACAATCAGTAGAGTTATCAGCACTTTCTGATAGATCTGTTGTTTTTTTATTACTGTACTTTCCCTGTTTATGCTCATATTTGTATACATGGTACTCACACTACTTTCCTTAGGGTCCAGTCACATCATGTGATACATATACATAGGGTAAATAGCAGCTTGGAAACAGAGCAATCATTTATTTGCATCAAGATAATCAGTTAGGTTATGAATTGTTTCTGCTACTACTCTGCATTTTTGCTTACTTCACTTCCCCTGTATATACCCATATTTGTATGTGTTCTTGTCTCTTTGTGTTTTGTCTCTAATAATGCAATTATGCAATACGTGTGTTTTATTAGCTACTTATTACATATTTCACAGTACGCAAAACTCTAATAAGAAAGCAGTTATCATTTCATTATTCAACATATCAACATTATGAATATTGTATCTTCATCATGTATGCTGCACACAATGCCTATGTTTCTGCATGAGTAGCTTAGTATACTGGATAGAACTTCATAATAGAATGCTATTTATATTAATGCATTGCTTAATGCACTAATTAGTTCATGATATTTATTCCAATGATCCTTGACACTTTTTTCTCAACATCATAATAAGAATCCCTTGTATAGACATTCCATGAAAAGTAAATGCACATGTGATGTCATCAGTGATGTCATCAATGACATTCGTGATGTCATCTTTGATGTCCTGGGTGTTAGTCTTAGCAGTGCACGGTGGTGGCGCGAGTTATGGTTGCTTAGCTTACCATAACTGGCGAATTTCAGGGGGTTTCCGGTTTTACTTGGAACCATAACGTCCCTTTAATAAAGTTTTTTCACTGAATTTCATAGGTTTTTAGTAGCGCAACTTAACCATAACGTCCCTTTAACAACGTTTTTTTCGCTGAATATATATATTACACAGCCTGCAGTAGCAGCCGTGTAGTTGTGATTAAGTTGCTAAACCCATAGGAAGAGCACTTTTTGGGCAGCTTATATATATATATTTTACACAGCCCACGGTAGGGGCCGTGTAGTTATGGTTAAGTTGCTAAACTCATAGGAAGAGCACTTTTCCAGTGGCTTATAACTTCGCTCCCCCTGGACAGATACTCACCAAACTTTGCAAAACAAGTATATGGCAGGCTCGGAATTTTTCTGCCAAGTTGGGGGGGGTTTTGTGTCGGGGGTCAAAGTTATAGAATGGGTCCCATAATCCGCAGACTGAAGTGTTATTGGCCAACGGTATGCTGTGGTGACGGCAAATAGTGGACACGGCCGGTGGTTGGCTGGCGTGAAGCATGCTGTGTGTCAAACCTTTTTGGGAAACGCCGCCATGGTGTATCAGAGGAGAGTGGGGAGCCGAAAGGTGTTAGAGAATATGGTTTGCAGGTTCGGCTGGGTGAAAGAAGCCCAACCGAAGATATTGGCAATGTTTTCTGCTGTAGGCTATGGCTGCCGGTGGTTATGTTGAAGTACTGTGTTTGCGTTGTTTTGCAGCAGTGGGTTTGTGGCAAAATGTTCCCATGCTTCTCTGACTTGCCTTGTGGTGGTTGTGGGTAAGGCGTAGCCTTTTTACTGCATGGGTATGGTTTGTAGGAAGAGCCTATTGCTTGGCCACCACCCCCCAATATAATGCCTCCATGCAGGGGAGAGCAGTCATGGACTTCCCTGTTAGGTCTGGTCACACCGTTGTTGCAAGGGAGGCGATAACGACATGGACACAATGATAGGGACCAATGTCGCAGCTAATGAAATACATTGCATTGCTGGTTAGGTGCACAGGGGACTATGATATGTTGTTCAGTGTAGGCAGACTATGTAGGGGATGGGGATTGTACTGGAGATAATATGAGGGTATTTTCAGTTGGTGTCCTACGTTGTGTTGTTCCTGCAAAGGCCCTATTGCATTGTGTGCATGTTGGAAGTAGGTTGTAGGCAGGAAAGCACAGTGGGAAATGTTACCATGATTGCCTCTATTGCATTCCAGTGGGTGTGTAGTAGAACTAGGCAATTGGGTGCATGATGTACCGAAGAGCCTAGGGCTTGGCCACAGTCTTCGTTTAGGGAGGGTAGTCAGACATTGGCACATGGAAGGAATTTGTACACAGGTGCTTCATATACTTTTTTGATGGGCAGCTGTAGACGCATTATAATTTTTTGATGAGTGCAGGGAGACTTCATTGGGGATGCGGTGTGCATTGGAGACAATATGATGGTATTTTCAGTCAGAGTGCTATGTTGTATTGTGCATGTAAAACCCATATTGGTTTGTGTGCATGGCTGGGGCCCTTTGACATAAAAGGGTAGGCACTGGTTGGAAGTAGGTAACAGAAATGTGCCTTTAATGGGTACATTACTGTACCCATATATACTTGTGGACAGAAAAGGTAAGTGGTCACATGTTTTTATGTTGCCCACTCTTTGGAAGTTGGTTGGAGAATGTAGCGTGGTGGGACTTTGTTAGTGTACTCATACAAACCGGCTGGCAGCAAAGGTACGTGGCCACATGGTACTAGGCATGCCTCTACTGCATTTTACTAGGTGTGTTGAAGGAGTAGGCTACTGGGTGCTGGGTGTAGGCCGCAGGCTGTAGGCCATGCACTCATGAGCTTAGGCCTTAGGCACACCCATGGCAGTAATGCATTTTTAACTGTGCATCAGTTAGAGGGTGGTGACATGTAAGGAATGGTTGTGGTGCACATTTCAGTTGTTATAGGCCAGTGTTGCAAACAATGTGGGTAAATTGGCAGTGGCACAATACTATGTGCATGGAAGTGGGTACGCCACTAGTATGTGATTAAAAGTGCACTATGGTAACTGTTGCAATTTGTTTCTTCATAGCTCCATGGTAGTGCACTGTGGTTGGAAATGCTGCACTGAATAGTATTGCAGTGTGGGCACTGGGTGCACTGTTGCATACTGTCAGTATGGTAGAGGGTATGGTTGAAGGGCAGTTTATATGGGATTGGATAGTGTGCTGTGTGCACAATGCTTGCATTATGGGCAATGTTGTAAACATTTTGTGGTTAAGTTGGCAGTCACACAATACTTTCTGAGTTTAAGTGTATAACACAATAGTATGTGAATGAAAGGGTGTAGGGGTGCCAGAGACAGTGAAATGATTATACATTATGGTACCTGTTACATGTAACGCTGTGCACGTCCATTGCGCTGCAGAGGTTGGCTAGGAGTGCTGGTGCCAGTGATGCGTATGTGCATAGTGGTAGTTGGAAACATGCTTAAATGTATGGTTGCATTACGGTGCGGGGAATGTGTGCAAGTAGCACATCCAATGCAGCAATATAGGTTTGATAGTGCATGAGGCACAGGGTGGTGATGTTTGGAGAATGGGTGTGGAATACATTGTCGACGTGCTACAGCACTACAAGTGAGTTACAAAGCGTGCATTGTGCATTCCATGGTTGTGGTGATACTTGCAACATGCTATAGTATTTAGTGTGCAGTAGGAGATGGTGCAGTGAGAGGTTGCATAGTGTGGGCACAGGGTGCAGTGTGTATGTAATGTGAGTATGGAACTGGGTATGGTAGAAGTGCAGCGTATATGTGGTTGGTTATTCTGTCGTGTGCAGATATTTTGAAGTAGGCCTAATGCTGTGAATGTGATGTGCATAGGTTGCTGGTTACACAATCCTTTTTGAATGGCAGTGCGTAGGGGTGGTGCAGGCTGTGGTATGTTTGTGGATTGTGCTAAGTGTGATACGTTTTCGTGAATGGGTGTTTTATGGTGTGGGGGAGTTGGGTAGAGCTGCTGCTACGTATGTTACATTACTGCATAATGTTAGGTGCCCACATGGTTGATTGCTTGGATGTATTACTGTTGTGGTGGGTGTGGAAAGGGCTGCACTGTTGTGTGCATGGCGAAAGGTGTGCTGGGTGCATATTAGGATGTGTGTGGATGCTGCAAGCGTGCATTATTTATGGGAAGTTTCTACTGGAGGGGCTTTGCAATGAAAAGGAACATATTTTGAGAGTGCGTAACGGTAAATATGGAGGGCTGCATAGAAATTACAGTGTGCAGTGCAGTGGTGTTGTACATGATTGGTGCATGCTTGTTTGAAAATTTGACAGCACCCAATGGGGGAGTGCTGCAAAAATGACTGTGCAAACGGAAGAAGTATTGTGTGTGCTTTACTGGCCTGTCGCCTTCCCTGTAGATGGGAAAGCGCACGTGCCACTTCCTGTGATTATGAGCAGGATGGAAAGGGAAATGAAATTGTGGGTAATTGGCAATTAGGAGTTTACGGTGCGGTTGACAGGAAGGGGTGGTACCAAATCGTCCCAATACTGTCTCATGAGGGTGGTGGACATGGAGAGACGCACAGTGCTTATCGTCAGTGATACGTTTGTGCTCCATTTGCCCAGGTGTTGTGTGGAAAGAGGCATTGCTGGTAATTTCGGTATGGAAAGAGTGGATGCTCTTTGGGGTTGTAAATATAACTGCAGTTTCGGTGGGATGGTTCGCCTTTGCAGATATGTGGCCTCTGTCACGAGCATTGACTTTGTTTTGGTGCACTATGGAAGTGTACATTTGGGTTACATGTTGTGTGGACGTTTAATCCGTCACCTGAAGAGGTTGCTGAACGCAGTGATGCAGATTTTTCTTACTACAAAGGTAGTTTTCTCATGCATAACACCAAGAAGAGTAGGGGCGCATGTCAGCCTTATTTGTCCCCAGCCAGAGGTCAGAAGGTGTGGTATAAACAGAAGCATGTCTGAATTTATGGAAACTGCTGGTATGTTCTCCATGCAGTATGAGATTATGAGGTTGCAAAGTATGCAGTGGTTCAGTAGAAATGGCATTTATTTGAGCGACAATGGCAATGCCGTTTTCTTGCACACTGTGTAAAAGGCCTTGAGCAGAATGCAGTGAAAACGTGAGGAGAGCGAAACAGAAACGCATATGAAGAGAAAAAACACTAAGTTTCTGGTGCGCAAGAGAAAAAAAAACTTTAAAAAACACTTTGTACAACTACGATGGAAGACGGAATGCCCTATCCTGCACGATATTGCTTCCCTGTCAACTCCCCCACCCCCTCACCATCAGGAAAAGGTTGTGCATTATGCAGTACTTTCAGGATTACACATGCAACATGATGGGTGGCTATGTGTATGTATGGGGATGGAGAAATTGTGCATACTTTCATTGAACTTTGTAGTGCACGTGCTTTGGAATGGAACGCCATTTGTACTGTAAATGTAACGGTACACTTGAAGTGTTCTACAGGAGTGACAGTGTAGGATGATGGCAGCTTCGTCGATGTGATTGGTGGATATGTGCGTATTTACGCGTAACCCAATGTAGTACAGCTGCAGAGAAGATAGTGGAAAGGGAAGAAGGACTGCTCTAGCGTAAGAGGTGTGCGGCCCTCGCGCTACTTTGGGAGGTGCACGTGCCAAAATCTGCCCTTTACACCACCTTGGCTAATTGACATGGCAGTGTGGGGATTAGCCAATGAGGTATTGTGGGTGTGGTTAACAGGAAGGGGAGGTGAAAGTGCTGTAGATTATATTGTGCATACTGAGGGTGGCTGACAAGGTGAAAGGCATTGTGTTCACTGTAGGTGATCCCTTTGTGATACATCTGCACAACTAGGCGCTGGAAAGACATGTAGATGGCAATTTTGGTTTAGAAGGAGTGGACGGATAGTGGAACGCTGTGTATGAGTGCAATTCTGCGGATATGCATGCACTTTGCAAAGACCTTGCCAATTTTGCAGTAGTAGATGTTATCGTCATCTACTACGGTGCTATGCATATGGCATATGGGTTACCTGGCTTGCTTACATTTGTTCCGTAGACTGAGGAGATAGCTGGCTAGCATGAAGACGCATTTTCCCACCGCCAAGGTGCTTTTCTCATCCATAATATGACGAATAGTATGGGCTACTGCTCATGGATGTTGTTCCAAGGCACATGTAGGTTGGTGTCTCATAAAGGAACCGTGTTTACTTTTTTGTGTGCTCCTGCAATGTTGTTCGGCAACACTAAACTCATTAATTGTGGAAATGCAGAGTTTCTCAAACAAAATGGCGTTTTATTGACACAAATTGCAAATGCAGTTTTGTTTGCTCCTGTACAGGATACCTGTTAGGCAGAATCACCTTCAGTAGCCTTTGGGAACACTACAGGTAATTAGGACTAGAAGTGTAAGCACAATTTCACCTTTGGTACAAGCCTGTACTACATAGTAAAGTGGTAAGGACCAACCAATACAGTGATTCAAGAAAACACTTACTCAATGTTTCTTAGTAAAAGATATACATTTATTTACTCAATCATTTATAAAAACATTACACTAGTTTAAGCAGCTCAATATTACACACTAATACACCACAAAAATCCAACCATTAAGTAACTCAACACTTATAGCTCCAAAATGAAGTAGGAGCAAAATGGACCTTCAGATACTTAGAAAACGGAGGACAAGTCAAGGTTATAAGAATAGACAGCCCAAATGCATTCATAGGCAGGGCAAAGGGTTTCAGCTAAATACAACCAGCAATTCTTCTCAACAGGCCTGGGCCAAAGTCAGTGGTTCAGAGGCTTGTGTATAGGATAGTACAGTTCTGGTATATAACGGTTAAGTCTTTGCCACAGATTTTTAAAGAATTTGGTTAGGCGAAATGTTTGACAAATGTTTAGGGAAGGACAAGCCTTCATAGTTGAGGAAAGTTTCATGTACTTTCTTGATGGCCGAAAAGATTTCCAGACCGTGTTTGCACAGTACCTTTTTAAATGAAGAAAGCTGTAGCTGAGGCGGTTGTTCCTGGCAGTTCAAGCAGATCTCGCTGTTCCTGAGCTTCAGTCATGGGGACAAGAAGGAGGAGGTCGGAAGGTTCCTGCACTGCCCAGGGAAGAGGCCAAAAGCTGTAGGAAGGTGTCGGTTTAAGGTGTGTGCCTTAAAGTACCCCTGGTTTCCTTCCCTCTGGCTATCCGGTTTTCAACAGCACTCTGAAGAAAATTCGACCAGAATAGGACGTGTCCAGGTGGCTTGCGAGTTGGTTGTTCCCACCAAACTCAAGGGAAGAAGTTAACCTTGAAGGGCTTCTCTGTCGTCGGAGTTTCAGGCGATTCGGACCTGCAGCAGGACTTCACCGGTCATCCAGGAGTTGCAGCAGTCCTCTTCCTTCCTCTCTTTTTCGGTTCTTTCGTTCCAGTGGTCGACTCTGCTTTCCAAGTCCCAGAGACCCGCTTTTAAACAGTGTTCCCCCATTCATTCAGCCTGGCTGTCACTCACCCAGCAGGAAGGCTGTCCTTGCCGGACAGTCAGCCAGCCAATCACACCAGAGTGCATTCAGGTATTCTAGGAGACTAAGCACAGTGAGTTTTGGGCACCTCCCTCACATCCTGTCCACCCCAGACACTCTGGCACCATAGGAGGGCTTCAGCACAGAAGCCCGCCAAAGGGCATGACCAAAGGGACCAAACCTGGTTACACACAAGAAGGACTTTTCCTAAAAGAAATGGCGAAAAAAGATGACCGGAGTCTGTTTTTACAGGTAGTTCTTGGGCACCATATTGAAAAACATGGCTACCCCTGATTTTGAGCTACCATTGTTAGCGGTCGCGAAAAATCACGGTAGTTGATCTAAACCACTTCCACCAGCCATTTAAAATAGGAAAAGGTAACATTTTACTGTTACATTAGTGTTTTCACTCATGGTAAACTAAGCAACCCCTCCAGCACTCTATAGTAAGATAGGGTGTGCTGGGTCAGTAAACTTAAAGAGACTAGTAAAGTCAATTTAACTTTACTTGTCCTGAGAGACAGTAGTCATTCTCAGGGAAGGTATTTAAACCTTTGGGGAGTCTGAAAAGACACCCATGTGCCTCTGCACTGAAGGTGTTGTGTGACACACAGAAAGGATGATGCCACTGGAGTTGTTTAAAAACTCCATAACCAAAGAACACAAAAGTAAAACACATTGGGCCTCATTACGAGGTAGGTGGTAAGGGATATGCACCTACCTCTTTCAGTCATTCTGTACTTGGCAGAGCTTCAGAGCAGACCTTTTCTTCTGAGGAGAAGAAAATGTGTGCATTTATTTAGAATGGCTTCTTCAAAGGCCATCTCTCCTCCACAGGGGGCCACCACCACCTGGAGGTCCTGGACAGGGGGAAAGGATCCTGCAAGAGATGGCATGCAAGAGGAAGAGGGAGATGAAGATTTAGTGGAGGAATTGCCTACTATGTCACGTGGGCAAAAGGACTCATGGGTGTGGAGGTTTTTCATCACCATGGGAGGGGTGCCAAAGGCTCAGGCTGACATTGTGCACTGCACTGAGTGCAAAATTGTGTTCAGTCGCGGCCAAAAGGGGCAGTACTTCTTTGGCACTACCTCCAATGCACCGCCACACCCGCACCTTTGACCCAGCGGCCCTGAGAAAGGAGATGCCCTAGTCAGGGAGTAGGATAACTTTGGCTATTACACCCTGATCGACCACTCCTGTCACCACTCAGGACACTGCAGTGGGGCAGAGGATTCCTCCAGCCATCTCATAGGCCATAAGGAGGCTGTTGACCCGTATCTTTTGGATTCAACAGTGCTTCGTATGTACTGTGACACAATCATCTGTAGGGGGAAATCCGAGGCGGCTATGAATGCACATGAAAAGGATTGCCCCCTACCTTCATTTTTTAGCAGGCCCTTCATCTTCCTTTGTCCTTCTGTCTCTCTCTTATGGTGGTTGGTGCCCCTTACCTCCCTCCATCCCTCTTTCCCTCGGCCAAAAAAAAGGTTCCTTATGGAACCGCCTTTCAAAGTTTAAAAATAGAATGTGAAAAAAAATACTCTTATAGACTCCATCTACCTTATATTTATACCTAAAATAGCAAGACTCTATAAGAATATCTAACATTTTCATTAGCATTACATTTTAAGCTAATTGAAATTGTAGACAATTTGCAAAGAAAAGAAACGGTGACGGTAATAGATTTCTGTCCCAACCCCTTTTCTCTGCCATACAAAATACTAATATGCAATGTAACGTGGGTAGGACGTGGTTAGCTATTGTCTATGGGTTTCATACTTCCCACTCATAGTACACTACCATCAAAAAATTACTCACACCATTTTCTGCAATCATATGTCCGGTCAGTTTTACTGTCTGCTGACTTCTTAACGAATTAAAGAGGAGGAATTTAAATGAATGTATTCATTTTTTGTTCTACAACAGTGGCTCTTAAAAGAACCTTTTTAAATTGTATGTACTATAGTAACATATGCTGTACTGTACTTATTTATTTTAATTACTTTTACAAAAACTGCTTCAAATTTGTTTTGTATTTTCGGTATTTATGTACTATAGCTACCAACAAACCCCACACTTGGGGACTGTTCTCTGCATCCCTACAGTCCCCCTCCCAGCACTTGACACCTGATGTCTGCACTTACCGTTCCATTTGCCACCAGCTGGCCATATTTTTTATTATTGTTTTATTTATTTGATGTATCCCATGTACTGCACTGTCCCCTCCCCCTTGCCCACCGCACTTTTCCCCTTAACCCTTCCCATGCATTTGCGTGATCTGAATGACACCTGGCCTAGTAAGATCGGTGTCTCAGTCTTCCCTCTGTTCCCCCTCCCTTGCCTTGTCGCGCCTTGAATCACTTGTGTATAGGCTCGTTATAAATCCCATATCATATCATATCGTATCATATCAAATGCTTTACTGCATATTTTACATCTTTCGTTTTCATTTCTTTCACAAAAACTATGTCAAGGCATCCTGAACATTGTAAAGAAAAATCTAATTTGAAACATCTATTAAACGTACTCCACCTCTTCGAAAAATTTTCACTCCATCAAACTTAATGTTCCCATTGTGGAAAGTTGGCATTCCTACATCTTGTAAAAAAGCACATAGAGATTTATCAACATTCCACCTGGATTTTTCAGTTTTGGACAAAACAAGTTTGAGCTTTTCCACATTTTCCTTTGAATAATACGTGAAGAAATTATCTTTGTGGCTGCAAATGGTTCCATTAGCCTCCTGAAAGTATCTTTCATTGCAAACGGCAAAGATATTCCAGTTACATAGCCTACACTTTGCCTCCACAGGATACTCAAATAATTTCTGGATGTTTCAAATGCACTCTCTCTTCACACATGGGTAACAATTCACTCCACTAACTCCATGCCATAATACCTCCACTTCTGATCCAAGATTACCAGAGATGCCAAGCTGCTCTGGCTCTGAATAAACCTTCAATCAATGAATACATGAATCTCCCAAAATCCACACAGTCTGCTTCTTCATAGCCATGCTCCATCACTTTACAACAAGAAATAAATGACTTACTACCCTCTGCTCCTGTACACTTAAACTCTTCCTCCACAACCACGAAACCTCATTGGCTAATCCACCGATGTCACAGACGTTAGTGACTTTTCACGGTCCCACAGTCCTATTTCCATGCAGGGCATCCTTAAAAAAAAACAGACGGCAGGCACAGGTCTTTTTACTTGTATCTGTATAACACTCCCTCATTGGCAACTTTCAGTCACCCATGCATTCACCAATCACACCTACAAACTCCAAATGTAAGCCTGTCATCTCAGTTCAATACTTCAGATGTATAATTTCAACTTTCAGAGTACTTGTCTCCTGTCATTCATAGTCTTCTGCATACAAAACTACTGTCAAACTCTCACAGATTTCTATTTGCAGATTCAACAATAGCTACATCTAACACGATCTAGTGCAAGTATGTGTTTATTCTTAAAAGACATTTTTTACACCACCTTTATAAATCTATAGACAGCGTCACTGCCACTTACCCTGTAATAAGTATCTCAATAAACATATGCTCTTTTTCAACCACGCATTGTAACATTCTCCACCTGCTCACATTAAGTGACAGTTAATTACATGTACTGAGAACATATTGTACTTCCTCACACCAACTGCCACTTAACAGTGTTCTGCAAATCTTTTGCAAGTGAATTTAAATTACTTGTAAAAACAAGTTACAAATGGTGCAGCTCTAAATGCACATATGCATTTTTTCATTTTCAATAAAAGAGAAACATTGTTAAAACAGAATTTTTCCTTACAAATAAATGTATTGTTTTCCAACATTTGATATCACATCCCTTATAGTGCCACCATTCTCCATTAGCTCACATCAACTACCACTTAATAGTGCCATACCAGTGCATACCAACTGCATGCCCTTCCTTTACAAAAAATATTAATTACCTGTACACTTTACATGTATTCCTAAAATACAAATGAAAGTAGGCATTGCTAAAACTCATCAGCTTTCCTTACATATAAATGTCCAGTGGTGTAAACCCAGTACTACCACATTTAATATAGAGGCACAATGTACACCTCATTACAACAAGTACCACTTAAAACAGTGGCTACAATATTTTCCAGATGCATGTTCCTTACTTCAAAAACACAGAAACATTGTGGAAGTGCCAACAAATCTATACATTTTTTCCCTTTCAATAAATTCCTAATAACAACAAGCAATTGTAAAGGCAACACTTTCCCTTACATAAAAAGGACTAGTGTTTTGCAACCACTACTATAACACACCATATACTGACAACATACACTGCTGGAACTGCAAAGTTGCATGGTATTATACGAGGCCACAGTTCACCCTATTTTTAAAAACATTGGTACAACATATAACAAACCGATTGCACAACAAGTGCTGTTTCCATATTAAAAACACCAGTACAAAAATTGCCCTAGTGCAAATGGATGTTTACATCAAGGCAAGCTTTGCTCTCCTGCTAATAAAGTTCAGTATTAGCCCTTGTATAAACTTTCCACTCATGCAAAACCCACAAAAAATGCATCTCTTTTGCCCTACGACAATATTTACCCATTTGCTTATAATATGCCAACCTGCATTTGTCATAATGCAATCGTTTTCTGATGTAGCCCAGTGTTTTTAAAAATAAGGCACACTTTGCCTTAGTGCTGATACCATGCAACTTTACACTTGCACCAGTGAAAACATTTTATAATCTCACCCCAGATTGTAAAAACATAGTTAACATACTTTAGCATTCCACACATAACAACTGTATTCAACCCTTTTCCAATGACTGCTCCTACCAGAATAAATAACAAGCTATGCTACTAGAACGACTTAACCATTACCACATATACCAACTAACTTTCTTTTACAATTACAGGAAAAAAGAAGAAGATTGACAAACAAGCTACTGAACAAAGACAAAGCTGTTCACTTCATACAAAGTAAGTATATTAAAAATGACGTAATTTCACTATATATTAGCCTATAGCATTCGTTTCTACTCAACAATATTGTATTTCACATTACTCATTGCATTTCAGCAGTCACACTCTTTCTAATCCTATCAAAGCATTGTTCTTTATTCAATGCACCACCAATTCTGTATTGCCCAACAACACAACTGTCTCTCATAAACATCTATACCACAAATTAATTTCTTCATTCTTCAATACCCCTATCCACCTCGAGTCCACTACTCCAACCCAGAAATGTTCACTCACTGCATTTCAAATTACTAACACACATTACCACTCACCCACACTCTGTCTCACTCCCTTTAAAATTACACAAGCCTCATACCTGTACACTAAATGACACCATTACAGCAGCCAATGTTTTCCTCATCACAGCATAATATTCCTTATTATTATTTTTATTTATTGATTTATTTCTATTGCACCGGTAACGCGCAAGTCTCCTTCTTATTAAATATTACCACCACTCCCTGACTCACTAATACCTGTACTGTTTAACACATTCTACTATCAATACTTTATCACCCATTCCCCATCATTTAAAATATACTTATTTTATACACCATTTCAATGTCATATTTACCCAAACCCATGACACCTATACAACTTCTGATTCTTAGAACCTTCCCAACCACACCTATCATCCCACTACACAATTGCACAGCACCCTGCCATCCCTCTACAATCACACCCACATACCCATCATTTGTATACAACAGCACATGCATAAACATTCCTAAACTTGAAAACACACACTTTCTTTTTTTACACTTTCTTTTTTTCCACAACAGAATGCATACTAAAAAGCAAAAAAGAATATAAAGAACAGATAAACATAAGAACAAGCCATGTGGTAATCCGCCATTAAAACAATTTATAGAAAATATTCAAACAGAACAGCTTATAACCTCCCTCAATGAAACAAATCAGCACTAAAAAAGTAGGCCCCCTCTTTCAAAAACTAAAAGTAAATAAAATGCACAAATGATACTAGACATAAAAATTAAGCAAACAGTGTATCTAACAATGTTAACGTAGCCGCTGTAAAACATTCAAAAAAGAACATTTTACAAAAAATATTCCACCGTAGCAATCTCAATTTTCTTTTTAAATGCTTAAAATCTACCACAGAAAACTAAACCTTGAGGCTCTCATTGGCAACGCACTTCAACTAAAGAAACATGTGTTTCCTTGATTTTAAACAGCATGAAACCACTTACTAAATCAATAAACTACAAAAACTACTTCTAAACATGTCTAATGTCAATATAGATACCCTTTCCACTATCTGTGAAGTTGAATGGTTTCACATAAGCAGTGCAGAACCATATTTAAATGAAGAGGCATATAAACAAGAACAAATAAACCCATTTGTCATGGACAATAATGGTCGGAGCTATGAAGTGGTAGCAGACACCATTATGGGAGAAAAAAACCTTATAGAAAAATCTTCCCCAACAAACTATCAACCAAATGTTCCCTTTGTCCAAACAAGTAGTCCATTGTAAAAATGGACCTGCAGATCAATATGTAATGTAGGCCAACAATCATTCAAATCTTTACAATTCCTCAATCACTATGAGAAACTAAAAGATCGAAGTAGAATAACAACTTTACTAGTCATGGCCTACTGCCCAGTATGCATCCACACTGAACTGTGAGGACATTCAATAGCTTGCATTTTTGAAACTGCTTTCAAAAGCACCTTCCATCACATCAACATGTTAGCAACACACCATTGCGCTATGCAAAAAACCTTGTCCATAGATTGTACTCCTGGAGCCTGGAGTCTGCTCTTTCTGTCAAGTCCCTCAAGCCCCACTCCCTCCTGGACATTGCTGCTGCTACTCCCCGCTAGGGTGGAAGCCCGCGGGGGTGAAAGAGCATGGGTGTTTTGCTGCGAATTTAGAGCCCTGGAGCCTGGAGTCTTCTCTTGCTGTCAAGCCCATCGAACCCCGCCCCCTCCTGGACATTGCTGCTGCTACTCCCCGCCAGGGTGGAAGCCCGTGGGGGTGAAATGGCGCAGGTGTTTTGCTGCGAATTGGGAGCCCTGGAGCCTGGAGTCTGCTCTTGCTGTCAAGCCCTTCAAGCCCTGCCCCTCCTGGGTATTGCTGCAGCTACTCCCCGCCAGGGTGGAAGCCCATGGGGGTGAAAGTGCGCTGGTGATTGCTCCCGCCTGGGTGTTCTTAGGGGGGGAAGCGCTGAACTCCACGCATATTGCCTGCCCACTCTGTTGACACCGTAGAGTGGGAGCTTGGAGGCTGGAGTCTGAAACGAGCCGCTGTATGCCGTACGGAAGCTGCTGCAGCCTGCAAAGGAGGTAACTCAGGAGATAACCCCCTGGCGTCATTTTTGTTCCATTTTAGAAATATTCCCTCGGGGCCATTATGCCGGACCATCTCGCTCAAGACACTGGGGAAACTCCTGCTCCAACACCCCTTGTGTTTTACGGCCCCGATCTTGGCCCGGGTCCAGCTCTAGGCGCAAAGAGGAAAATCAGGCTCCTAAAAAGGAGCTCGATATTGGGACCCAAAGTTGCTCTAACTGCTCCTGGCACGCAAGGAATCGCTCATGAGTTCATAGCACCCACAGCCTTCGGGGATGCTCACCTGTTGATCAAAGAAATCTCTCAATTCCTGGGCAGCCAAGGGGCAGGGGACCTTTCCATTCCTGCACCGAACTTGCCTGCTGCAGTTACCGAGCCCCAGCCAATTACCCCTGTTGCTATGGCGAATACTGCTTTCGTAACCCCTGCCTGCCCTCCCACATAAACTACACAGCAATTATGAAGGTCTTTGGAAGGCCTCCCATCTGCCACTGACCCCCCCAGGGCCATGGGGAGTAAGGGAGCACTTGCAGCTGACTCTGTACCTGAACCCCAGCCCTGCACCTCCCTCCCCCTGATTAGTATGTCTGGGTCTGCTGCTATTCCATCACCCAACCCAATGGACATTGCTGCACAGGAGAGGAAGGATGATGGTGGGATGACCCCTTCTGTCTGTTGTTGCAACTGTAACTTAGTCCTGGCTGAGCTCTCCCAGATCAAGACCTTGTTGCTGACCCTCACTGCAGCGGTGGCAGCCAGCAGTACACCTGCAGGGGACCCAACATGTAACCAGGATGAATCATGGGGTAACTTATGCATTGGAGTTGATTGTGTCTGTAACTTCCCCCCAAATCCCCCACTTAGTTAAGGGCCCCGACTTATCCCTGCGTGTGGACATACAGTCAAACTCCGATTGCAAAGAGTTCCCAAACCGCTCTCAAGGTGTCCGGAATCATAGGAGGCACTCATGAACAGAACCCTACACTGGATGAGAACCACGGGGGGTGCCACTTTTTGACCAAGGGCCACACTCTTAACTGCGTCAGAATGTCTAAACGGGGGGAAGAGGACTCTGTCGATATAAAACTCTGTGACTATGTAGTGGCCCGGGACATATTGAAAGCCTACAAGATCCGGCCCCCACACTCTAATAGTGTAATTGAACTGTCCTTTTATCCCAGGGGTCTTGGGATTCCGGGATCAGTGTTGACAGGTGGAAATTCTATCCCCCTGGTGGTTAGAAGGTCTAATTGGTTCTCTTAGAACCAGTCTCAACAACAACGGGGTTCTGCCCAAACCTGTATGACTAGCTGAGGGTTGCTGCAGGACTCAGGCCCTCTGAGAACATTTTTCCAACACTGTCTCCTTTCTTGACTGTCTCTTACTGGTGGAAATAATTTGTACTGTATATTTTTTATTGTTATGTATACTTTCATGGCTATCAGCCGAATAAAGTTATGTTGTTGTTGTTGACTATGCAAAATGTCGTGCTCTAGATCTGCAAAAAATAAATAACATTCTCCTACATGAAACAGCCACTTCAAGAAATAGAACACATCCAAAGTAAATATTTTAGAATTGAAGTTATGTTACAAAATTCAGTTACTTTAGAAAACATTAGTGAAAACCTCACAAACACCAACATCCTTACAAACACATACAAACAAGAAATAGCAATGTTTTAACACACATCTGCTGAAATACCAGAAAAAGTGTGTCTGTTGTTGCAGATTCATTTATAAAAAGATTACAAAAATAGTAGATATGGCCTACAAAATACAGGACCATGACGAATCCCAATGGTTCCAATTAACTTTATATCTAACAGCAGAAAATAAATACAAAAAAACTGACCCCTCAATAGTGTGCTAATGCTGCAACACAAAGCTTGACAATAACCAAATGCCATCATGGGCTATCACTAATAACTTAGAAATCTTCCCACTTCCAAAAGCTCTCCAAAAACTTAACTTGTATGCTTGTATGATAACATCATACATCAAAAAGTATACCCATTTCAAGCTTTAATATGCCGTCAACCCAAAACTGCCAAATTGCCTCCATCCGAGTTACTGAAAGGTATTTGTGGTAAAGTAGTATATTTACCATTAGATCTTTAAGCACATGTAGAAACTATTGGAGTAGGGTGGCCAATAGAACAATCTTTGATTGAACTAGTTAATTATTAAATATATTAAATATTCGGCAACAAGTAGTTGACTTAAACAAAGTTAAACAAGCCCTAGAATATTTTCAATAAAATAATGAATACTACAGAGATAGAAACATAGAAGAAAACCTATGAGAAACCACCCAAATAATTGAAGATTCACCACAAATTGGCCAATTTTAATGTGTGGATCCTGTTAGTGCAGCCAGCTTTGTAGACAAGTATACAATCCACCCACTACAATCCAAAGACCCCATAGCAGTTGCATTAAAAACATATCAAATGTGTCAAGCCAAAGGAACTCCGAGGAGCATATGCTTTTTTTTGCGAAGCAGGCGAGTGCACCGGGCCATAGAGGCTCTGAGCCTTGTGCAGCCCCATTTGTGGCCTCCATGTGTAGCCCCCAGCCCCTTTGGGCACCCTCTTCACCTTGATCCCATCCCCTTGCAGTGCGCTCCCTGCCACCTCCCAGCCTTCCCCCCTCTCTGATTGGTTGTTTGTTCATTGTGGTTCCTGGGCTTAGTCCGGTGCATCTTCCTGCTCGCCTGCTTTTTTTTTTGCTAAGCAGCTGAGTGCACCAGACCATAGAGGCTCCTAGGCCTCGTTTGGGCCCATTTTTGGCCTCCATTCGTAGCCCTCTGCCCCTTTGAACACCCTCTTCACCCCGATCCTGCTCCCTCGCAGTGTGCTCCCTCCACCTCCCAGCCCGCCTCCCTCCATGATTGTTTGTATGTTCGTTGTGTGGTTTCTGGCCTTAGTCCGGTGCATCTCCCTGCTCGCCATGCTTTTTTTTTGGCGAAGCAGGTGAGTGCACCGGACCATAGGGGCTCCTAGGCCTTGTGTGGCCCCATTTTTGGCCTCCATTTGTAGCCCCTTTGAGTACCCTCTTCACCCTGATCCCGTCCCTTTGCAGTGCGCTCCTTCCCGCCTCCCAGCCTGCCCCCTTCCTGATTGGTTGTTTGTTCGTTGTGGTTCCTGGGCTTAGTCCAGTGCATCTCCCTGTTCGCCTGCTTTTTTTTGGTGAAGCAGGTGAGTGCACGGACCATAGAGGCTCCTAGGCCTTGTGCAGCCCCATTTGTGGCCTCCATTTGTAGCCCCCAGCCCCTTTGAGGACCCTCTTCACCTCAATCCGTCCCCTCGCAGTGCGCGCCCTCTCACCTCCCAGCCCGCCACCCTCCCTGATTGGGCCAATCCTTGGTCTTAACCGACCTTCCTAGGGCAGCGGCTGCCCTAAGGACCCTGAGGCAAAGGGCGGCTCCTACATTGGTGGCTACAAGGTGTGTCGGCAGGTGTCAGCAGAAGAATCCAGTGAAGCCAGCCGTCAACCAGCAGCAACTTCTAAAGTAAGTGTTGTATTGGTGGGGAGTAGAGCAATCACTCTATTCCAGAAAGCCCTACCACTCTACATCACCTACTGTAGAACATAGCTCAACAGACCAGTATTCACCTGTATCTCTCTCTTAGTGAACATCCACCACTAGCAATCGCCCATTATAAATCTACTCAAAAGCATAGGTATATCAAACCTGCGGTGTCTGCTATAATACTTAACCTAATGTATTATATTCCGTAACCTGCTGCACTTGGAAATTTAGGTCTCCTCCCGCTATATAAGACTCTCAAATCTAGGCGCAACCACCACCTCTTTAAACTGGTAACACACCTTTAACCATTAGCTTGCGTCACATCTAGATAGAATTTAGAATGTTAGCAAATTCCATATTTGGTTAGAATTATGGACATTAGCTTGTGCTGCATCTATATAGAATTGTAAATGTTAGGAAGTTCCACATTTACATAGATTTGTGAATGTTACCAATTCCACATTTAGATACATTTGTGTACATTGGCTTGCGTCGCATTGAGATAGATTTGTAAATGTTAGTACGTCCCACATTTACATAGATTTGTAAATGTTAGCTAGTTCCACTTTGAGATAAACTTGTGAATGTTAGCAAGTTCCTCACTTTGATAGAATTGTGTATGTTTGCAAGTACCTAATTTAGTTGGTGTTGTGAACGCTAGCCTGCGCCGAGCATTATAGAACGGTGAACAATAGCAATGGCCACAGCAAGATGGAATTGTGAACAGTGGCTGGCACCGCAACCAGACAGGATTATGAATGTTAGCATGTGCTACACGTGGATAGAGATGTGAATGTTAAGCAAACATGGACTCTCAAATCTAGGTATACCTCCCCCTTTGTCTACTGTATGGTGAAACGTAATGTAGTAGGATACCTAGGCCTCTCTCCCACTCCGCAGGACTCTCGAATCTAGGTGTGGACTTGGTCTCTGTCTGTTATATGTTGAGACCCACCTGTTGTGGAACCTAGACCTTTCTCCCACAATACAGGACCCTCTTATCTAGCTATAGTTTCCATCTTTATCTGCTACATGGTGAAACGTTATGTATTTTGAAACCTAGGCTTCTTCACGACTTTGCAGGACACTCAAGTCTAGGTGTGGCCTACATGTTTCTCTATTGTATGGTGAAACATGGTACATTGTGACACCTGGCCCTCTCCCCCACATTACAGAATTATCAAAATCAGTGATAGTTCTGTGAATTTACTAGTCTTCGTCGCAATCAGAAAATTTCTAGAAATGATTAGCATTGCATTGAACCAAACCTAGAAAGTGCCCACTGTGATAGTGCAGTGAACATACTGCTCTGCGTCGCCTGCTTGTGTTGTTCTCCTAGAACTGGTCCTGTTACAATTGACTCAAATCTAGATGGTGCACGCTATGATGATTCTGTGATTTATTTACACACTTAAGAATAGTTCTTGCAGGATTGATTCACATCTAGAAAGCTACTTTAACTCACATCTTGAAAGTAGCCCCTGAGACAGCACTGTGACTCACTTGCATGCGCTGCACAATTAGAATTGCTCATTCTCGCTCGACTCACAACTAGAAAGAGCCGCCTGAGATATTTCTGTAATTTACTTACCTATGTTGATCATAACTCAACCCAAACTCTCTCCTCCCATATCACTTTGTTTACTCTCTTCTCTACACCATCACTCAATTAGAGTGCACCTATACCCCTCGATCGATTTCAGCCTAACTGCTCACATATTGTCGCACACCTTGATCCCTGGCACTTGTGGAATTCCTGGAAACTTTGCCGCCATTAGAATGTTCCTTCACGTTTCCTCTGTTTTCTGATGTGCAGGTCTAGTCTTTTCTGTCCTCTGCTTTGGTTCCTTTACAGCCACGCCCTTCCTTTGTGATGGTGCGTTGCAACCCTTCCGCTTCTGGGTTTACATGCTCGAGTCTGCTCTCGCTTCTCTCCTGTCCCGGCTCGTATTTTTTCCTCTTGTTTGCCTTCCTGCCTTCCCTTGCTCTTTTGTTTCCTGTACACTACCCTTTCTGTTTCCCCACCTCAGCACAATGCGAGTCTTGCCTCATTCTGTCGCTCGCTGATCTGCAGCTCCTTTTTTCCGGTCCTGTCCCGACTACCTCCTTCGCTGCTCACTGTTCTCTGATCTTTCCTTTGGGTCTCTTCCTACCTTGGCTCTTCTTACTTTTTAGTTCCTTTGTTTTTGACTTTTCCCTTTCCTTGGGTACTTACGGTAATTTCTGGGGTTTTCTTACGTCTGTCTGCCTTCAGCCCTTCTTTCTGGCTCCTTTCTGTCGCCGCCGGTCCAGCCTACCTTCATCCGCCCCGCGGCCTGCTTTCTTAGCAATCATCTGTGTCGGGGCGGACGGCTCATCTTACCCTTTGCCCTCTGAGTGTCTCTGACAGCTTTTTTATCCACAGCGCTTTCAATACATTGGCTGCTCTCTTGGGAGCCCAGAACTTCCTTAAACCTTTGATCCACAACATACTTCTGTGTACCTTTAATGGAGTTTACCTTGAAGAACCTTCCATATCTCCACAACCGACAAGAGTGCCTCGCAAGAACCATCCACGAGAGGTTTTTTCTGCCGCCTGGCTTTTCCCTCTCTCTGGCTCTCTCGGAAGGGGGCCCTTTGCTTGCCACAACCAGAAAGGCGGCAGGGTGGCTTCCATCCGAGGGAGGCGTACCTCTTCAGCAATAAACGAAAGCATCTGAGGAAGAAGGGGAGGCTGCAGCATACATCATCTGAAGACACAGGTGAGGAGGAGGAGGGGGACTTTGGATTAAGTGATGACCAGGAAGTACTAGACAAACCTGACAGATATGAACATTAATACATAAACACCTCATCATTCTAATAAAACGCAGCTTTCTCCCTTGACAAACCAGCCTAGCTGCACACATAAGCATCCTATGGGCCCAATGCAGCCAGAACTCTGTCGTGGTGTCCACCCGCCAGACTGCACACTTTCAACTTATACCAATACCACCACACCTAATGCTAGGATGCAGCTACCATCAGGCAATTACATCAGCTGCACACATAACTGGTGCACCCAAGCACCCTACGACACCTTATTCTCTCAACTGACCTGGACTACGGTCTCCAAGTGCGTTCAACCTACCAGCGCTTTGAGGTCATGCCAATTATATGTAGAGCGCTATATAAATGCCAAATAACATAACATAACATATGGGAGAAATGTGTAGAAGCACGTTTTTTTCCTCTACTCTTTCCTATAGTAAAAGAAGGAAGATATGATGATAAAGCCACACAAATTATTGCATCAGAATATCGTTCTTTACAAATGTTTTCTGAAGGCCCAAAATTCAGACACAATGGGGAATACATTTTCACCTCCTGTTCAAAAGCAAATACATACTCTATGTTATGGAGTTGCACACACATTAAAAAAGGCTCTCATTTCTTAAACATGTTAGCTGCCTAACTTCTCCAACAGATAAAAGACAAAGATGAAGTTTTGCCGTCCAGTATCACAAATAACTTGGCAAACATGCGTGGTACAACAGAATAATGGTTACAACGTCACAGTGATGTACATTGTATGATAAGGAACCTAGGCCCACCCACTTGGTTTGTTACATTAATTTGTGCAGAATGTGCATGGGATGACTTGCATGACTTCTTACGCACTGAAAACCATAATAAAGAGGGAATAGGCATACAAATACCTGGAGACCTCTGCTCTCTTGATCCTGTTAATGTTTCAAGATACTTTCACCATTGCGTCCTTGCCATGCTGCACTTCATCTGCAATAAAACTACCCCTCTACTCGGAAAAAGAGAACACTTCTTTTGCAGAAAGAAATATCAATCCAGAGGAGCACCACACATTCACATGCTTTTGCGGATAAAATATGCTCCCAAATTTGACCATGACAGTGATTCCACCTTTTACAATATATTCAAAATCACATTTCCTATGCCATCCCATGGCTCTACAGTTATCTACAAAAGTGTTGTTGAGTATTTGAACAACAATGAATCTGGGATTGAAGTAACAGGACAGAATGATGCCAAGGATTTAGAGTTTCTGGATTTACATATTTATTTTGGCAATAACAAAACTGAAACTATAACATATCAGAAACCCACAGAGGCAAATTCAACTCTCTTTGTCACCAGTTGTCATAAGACATTGACTATTGATAACATCCCCATCCCCATGGGAGAATTTTATAGAACTTGCAGAAACTGCAGTAGAAATCCTGAGTTCATACAAGAATGTGATCTATTAACCAATAGATTTACCAATAGATTTACTCTAAGGAGTGCATACTGAAGCCATGTAATAAGATCCAAGGGATCACTAGAGAGATTATATTGAATAAAGACAAAAAAGTTAAGGCCAATGAAGAGCAAGGGGTCAATCTTATTCCTAAGTACTCCAGGGACATTAATGAACTATCTGGTATGCTAAAGAAGCACCGGCATATACTACAGATGGACCGAAACCTGAAGGAATATATTGGGCCTAAACCCAAAGTTATATTCACTAGGGCACCTGCAATCAGGAACTTTGTTAGTCCCTCCTTTCTGAAACCATGAATAGAAGATGTGGGGAGTGGACTTGATTGGCTAAGACCACAAAACAATGGTGTTTTCAAATATGGATATTGTAGCATGTGTAAACATGCATTTCCAGACTGTTCAAACTTTGAATGCAATGATAATATGCGAATAGAGATCAGAGACGTTATCAACTGTTGGACTAAGTTTGTGGTCCATGCCATTGTATGTGTATGTTATACAATCTATGTGGGAAGTACTATATAGGAGCTGCATATCCAAATTTGAGAACATGTATCCAGTCTCAACAGCCAGGTCAAGAGATTACCATTAGTAAACCATTGGCAAACAGAACGTAAATTGGACAAAAAGAGTGATGTAGGATGTATAGGCTTGAAGAAGGTTACCTGTGGAAACAGAGGAGGAAACCAAAAGCTCTTATTGAGACAGATGGAAAGCAGAATGATCTGGAGACTGCATGGTTCCACTATTTGTCTGAATCAACAACACAAGATGAATGTGTTCCTTTAAAGAACATGGAATGTTACATTAGTAATGGAAGCTGTGAGGGCTTACCTCTGCACCCGGACAGCCCGATAGGATAAATAGTATGAATTGTTGAAAACCTATCTTTTACCCAAACTATTTATATAATTTCATGGCTTATTATTACAAGAATCTATTACTGAATAGCTATTATCCATCCTATACTAGCGTGGGAAAGCCCTATAATTGTGGACATTCTATTAATTCAATGTAACTATCTAGACAAGTTTACAGTCCTGTATGCACCATTGTAATTGTTATTTTTATTGTTTTGAAACTGATGGCCATGACATCAGACACACATTGTGTGCGACGTCACTGTCATTATTTAAGCAATATCCAAAATGTAACCCCCTGTGGATTTCACGCAGTTTGACGACAACTGGTGTGATTCCTTTCTGGACATCCCAAAGGAATGATCATTTTGGATTTAGCCACAACTAAATGAGTAAGTAAGAAGTATGAAATTCATACTAGACATTAGTCGTATTAAGTATTTAAGATCACTAATTGAGGAATTTAGAAATCTTTGTTACAGATAAAAATAATAGCGGACAGTATATTGTGTCAACACTGGAATAAGAAGTGGATTTGGGTATTAGGGAAACATGGAAACAGCCCAACCAAAAGTGGGGAGAGTCCCTTCTTTCTAAATGTAACACAGACCATTTAACACATCCTAGTTATCACTCGAACTGTATATTAACATCACACCAATTAACTTTTAATCCGGTACAGGCCATAGGAAATACGAATTATCCTAAACGCATGGCCAGAATAAGGCATAACAAGATTTATTCAGGTTGAGTCAATACATTAATTGTATATATTGTCATTGATTATAACACCAATGGGGACGATGGATGTACTTATATATGTATAGTCACAATAGGTGATATAGGTGCATTTGGATGAATTAAATGTTATCCCTACTTGGAGGTGCGATTGCACAGCTTTGCTCATTATGTTGATTAGGCCCTGTACTGAATGAAATGAGACATTGGTGATGGGGTTTAAAGAAATTAAGAATAGACACTGCAACCATAAATAAGCAATGGGACAATGATGTTCTTACTCAAAATACATTTTTCTTGTTCTCCCTTTTTCTTTCCAATTTGAACAATTTCAATTCTTATTTATTTATTTTAGTGTGTATGATTATTTCTCTATAGATTATCTCATGATACAATTGCTGATTTCAACATGGCATGATGATAATATTATTGATATGAACTTCACAATTGGGCAATAACAATGCTTTGAGTGTGTTTATTGGTTGTTTGAACTACCTCATGACAATTGGAACATCATATACTGTATGATTGTAATATGATTTGTATTATTGTATGCAAATTATAACAGCACACCCACAAAGCCTTGAGAACGACCTGTGGTTGAAACACATGTTGATGTAGAACTACCATTAAAGAGATAAATATCATACAAACCAGAATTGTTTAACTGGATTCCTATAGAGATACTCATTTTGGGAGAAGCGCTGTTTATTTCTCAGTGTCAACCTATATTGTTTAATTTGTGTGATTTAGGGGATAGGGGCAGAATCCACACCACCCGTAGACTGCAGCTATCCAGCTTCTTCATATTACTAAGTTAACTTTGATTATAACCAGAGCGCACCTGCTCCAGGCAAACCCCAGATGTTGTACCCCATATACATATTGTATAGTGTGGCAGAAAGGCATGAGCCTTGTGGGACTCCATAAGAGATAGGGATAAGGTCTGTGGCTTTGGAGCCAGCGAAGATCCTGGAGGTTCGCCCGCTAAGAAAGGAGTTGATCCAAATGGCAGCATCTGTGATGAGATGGAAGGGGAGGTCAGGTGGTACATAAGATGTTGTGGTCAACAAGATCAAATGCCGCAGGGAGGTAAACAGGAGGAGGATGGCAAGTTCTCCTGTGTCACGTATGAAGTCAAACTGGATCTTAACGTCAAGGAGGGTGGTCTCCGTACTATGGGGGTAATTCCGAGTTTGGAGGTAGCCGTGGTGCTTTTAGCACCATGGCTGCCTCCAAATCCGGGTCCGGTCTGGCTGAATGGGGACTTACAGTCATTCCGACCCTGGAGGACCAGGTAAATCCCCATTCAATAAACCATTCCCCATTCCCATTTGCGCCCCCATAGGGCTCAATGGGAATGGGGAAGGTGCTAATAACGGTACCGCAAATTGCGGTACTGTTATTAGCTCCAAGGTCCCTTAACAGGAACCGCATAGAACGGGTGGTCACACCACCCGTTCCTGCTGGGACCCGCTAAGGGACCTTGGAATAGGGCGGGAAGGGTTTACCGGCACCGGCATCCTTACCTGTGCCCGTAAACCCTTACTGCCCAACTCGGAATGACCCCCTATGTCTTGGTCTAAAACCTGATTGGCACAAGCCAAGCAGGTTGTGGGCCTCCAAGTAGGTTTGGAGTTGGGTGTAAGCTGTGCGATCAAGGAGTTTAAGAATAAATGGCACAGTCATGATGGGGCGGTTGTTAGTTGGGAGACTGTGGTTTAGAGAAAGGTTTTTGAGAAGGGGGTGACCCAAACTTCTTCGATGGTTTTGGGGACCGAGCTGGAGGCGAATGAGACATTGCTTAAATCGGTGATATGATAGGTGCAATGGGGTCTGCTCCCATCTTAATTAGGTGGGTTGGGCAGATATTTCCTCCCTTTGCAGTTGGTGGCTTTAGGTGCTGGATAGTGGCTAGGACATCAGGAGAGGTGGCAGGCGAAAAGAGGAATAATGGTGTGGTGGGCGAGGTGTGGTTCACTGTTTGGTAAGGAGGAGAATCCTTTGCCAGGAGCACCATTCTCAGGGGTCGCAAGTTAACTCATGCTCTCGTAATGAGAGAGTGATCATGCTTAACGTTTCACCAAATTAAGTCATTTCTGATTCTATCTATGGTGAAGACAATATGTGTGCCAATTGCTGGTTTAAGGAGTTATTTGCACTCCCATTGGATGTGCAATTGCAAAGTTAAATTATTAAATGTTCCAAAGATCAATACATTTGATTTTTCCATTGGAGAATTGAGCAGACATTTTCTGGATGTTTGTGTAGTCTAAATGAACAGAACATTTAAATCATGGGGGCGGGGGGACTACCAACAAGAAGTAAGGAGCTGTTTACGCCCTACAAGTCAGTGCAAGAAGCAAAGAGGGAGGCCTATGCATTGTCAGCAGGTGCAGATGCATCCCCTATGCATTTTTTATGAACCCTAAAAAGGACATTTTTACGATATAATGTGGGCTGTGATGTTAATTTAGTAGAGTTCAAAAATACATTATTTTATGGCCTTCATCAGCAATTGTTGCCCAGTTAGCACATGAATTATCAAAAGAAGAAAGTGTTCATTGGGTCTGGACCAATCCATGAAAATATCGGAACTCTATCTCTCACATTGAGAATAAAAGCAAATAGCCAAAATATAAAAGGAACAACGTGATAGCTTCACCTACAGTTGCAGAAATTAAGTCAGGGAGGAATATGGCGCTGGAAACAGGACAGCAAAGTAATGACATGATACAGAATCAGAAAGGTTTGATGACACAAGGAAAAGCCCAGGCAGAAAGGACAACAACACCAGTGTCAGTGAAGGGGATCTTTTCTTTGTGCCATGGCTACGTCTGGAGGGATAATTGATTCTCCATGCCCATCATTTTCAGATTCAGAGAAGAGAAAATCACTTATAGTTTCCTCTTCTTCCCTAGAGTTTTTAACCTCCTTTTCAATATCCTATTGTCCTACTAATTTAGGAATCACAGCATTCTCAATCACCTCTTGAGAGATTTTATGGCCTTGGTAAACAAAGAAGGACTCCTTTGCATGATCCCGTATTAATACTCTAACCCCACCTCTGAAATGTGGGTCTATCACCCCTGCCAAGACATCAATCCCAAATTCGAGTGGCCAACCTCAACCTGGGTGCCAATCAAATATAAGTCCCAATGGAGCCTTTTGTTGCTAATGAAGGGTCTGATGCTCTTTCACTTAGCTTTTCATATGTTAGGGTTGCCCCAACCTGTTTTGGTTGAGCTGTTTCCCACCCTGACACCATATGTGTGACAGGCATGTTATCAAGAGATGACACAGACAACAAACGTAACAGTTTCAAAAACATTTATTAAAATATCAGGATGGGTGTAGAGCCTAAATTGCCCTACTACTAAAGTGGGAATTGTCCTACCTAAAGAAACTAAGGAACGTTAGTCTCTAAAAGTCCAAAACAAAAGTCTGTCTGTGTCGAAATCTATGCTTGCCCACATGTCTAATATAGAAATGTAATGCAGGGATGTTGTAACTTAAGTATTGTTCAATATAAAGTCTGGAGCAATCTCTAGCCCCCCTTGCAAGTTCAGAATACAGTTCCAGACACAAAGTTCAAAAGGATGCTTAAGGTTCCCTTTGTCCAGCTCGAGAATGGTTTCACAAAACAATGATCCAAAGGAGCTCAGGTGTTCCCTTCATCAAGCTTCAAGCGTTGATTTACAAAACAACAATGTTACAAGGGACAATATTCTCAAGTTGCTGGTGCTCCCCTTCCCCAAGATTTAAGCATTAAGTCACAACACCAACAGAGCTCATGGATCTTCCCCATGCTGTACGTTCTGATGCATAATCAACAAAGTTCCAAAGGGGCTCAGGGATCGTCCCCAAACGTCAAGCCATAATTCACACTGCAGTAGATCAAAGGAGCTCAGGGGTTCCATTCCCCAAGCTTCTAGCTGTGGCTCATAACGCAAATATGATATGATATGATAGGATATAATAAGTCATTTATAACGTGCTTGTACACAAGTGTTTCTAGGCGCGACAAGACAAGGGAGGGAAAAGAGGGAGGACAAGACAAAGGATCTTACTAGGCCTCATGTCATTCAGATCATGCAAGTGCGAGAACAAGAAGTGCAAGGGGAAAGGGAGGGGGAAGTGCAAGAGAGATGGGAGGGGAAACAGGGCAGTAAGTGCAGCCAGGGCAGCGTGGCTCAGGGTAGTGCAAGGCGATAAGGGACTGTAGGGTTACAGATAAAGCCCCTAAGTGTGTGGTAGGCCCGGAGCCAGTGCAAGGTTGACTGATCAAGAAAGAGCCTGGTACCCAGTCAGACTCTGAGGGAAGCCAAGCAACCAGTTGGTACAGGCGACAGGTAGGTCAGGTAGGCCATCAGAGGAGGGAGTGAGAGAAAGCAGAGAAGAGGAATTTTTTGAGCTCCTTCCCGAACTTCAGGTGGTCCAGCTCAGGTTTGAAAGGGGCAGGGAGGCCATTCCAGAGGGATGCACCTGCAGAGGAGAGAGATCTACCCCCACTCTTTACCTGGAGAAGTATTTGACCCATAGAGAGTTGGAGGTAGCTGAGCGAAGGGCTTGAGAAGGAAGGTATTTTGGAAGAGAGAGTTTGATGTGGTGTGGGACTAGTTGCAGTAGTCCAGCCTAGAGAGAACCAGTCTCTGGAGACAGTGAGCTTCTGGGGGAAAGGGAGAAAGGGAAGAGTCCTTTTGAGGTGGTGAAACCTGTAGTGGGACTTCTTGGCAAGGTCCGAGATGTGAGGAGAGAAAGAGAGAATGGAGTTGAAGATGACACCAAAGTTTATTTGCCTCACAGGAAGGCAAAAGAGGAGGGCCCAAGGTGGGTGGCCAGAGTGAGAGAGGGAATGCAGGAGCAGGGGTTCAATGAGAAGGCTCCCCATTTAACTGGCATTTAGGCAGAGATTGATGGAGGATAAATCACGGATAGACAGTCAGGAATGACCTACAGAGGAGAGGAGGCTGAGGATAGCCTGAAGGAAAGCTGAGTGTCATCTGTATAACACTGAAGGTTAGAGGAGAAGGTAGAGCTCCGGTTGGCCAAAGGGGCCAAGTAGAGGTTGAAACCCCAGGGTGAGATGATAGAGCCCTAGGGAATGCCACAGGTAGAGCGTGAGGTGGTGGGGAGAAAGTGAGAAAGTTGGCCCTGGGAGGGGCGGTACAAGAGGAAGGAGGTTAACCACTCCAAGACCTGATCTGTGATGCCCAGGTTCTCATGGAGTCGATTGATCAGGATGGCGTGGTTGACCATGTCGAAAGCAGAGGAAAGATCAAGGAGGATTAGGATAGAAGGAATGCTGTAATCAAGGTTAGAGAGCAGATTTTCATGGGTGTTCAAAAGAGCAGTTTCCGTGCCTCGGGAAGCTCTGAAGCCATACTGATGGTCATGGAGACAACAAACAGATTCAACATGGAGAGTAAGCTGGGAGATGGCAATTTGTTGCCAAGAGTTTGCCCAAGAAAGGGGTGATAGAGATTGAGTGATAGTTTCCCCGGGCAGGTAGGATCGGCAGCCATCTTCTTGAGGAGGGGTTGCACAAGGGAGTGCTTAATGGGAGAGGGAAAGTTCCAGTGGCGAAAGGGTGATTACAGAAATTGGCTGAGGCTGGCGTGAGGGTGTTAATATGGTCCATGATGCTTCTGGAAGACGCCACTTTCATAGATCAGACTTGTCTAGAAACCTTGTCAGGTGTTGTCAGAGAGAAAGAGGAGAAAGGAGGAACGGGAGAGATGATCAAAGGGGGGCCGAGATAAGAAGATGGAGAGGAAGAGGGGATAGAGGACAGGATGCCCTGAGCTTTAGTGGAGAAGTTAGAGGCTAGAGCTGTACAGAGGGCCTGGGAGGGAACAGGAGAGGTAGAGACTGCAACAGGATTGGCCAGTTCCTTGCAGATTTTAAAGAGTTTGGCAGTGTTGTTAGAGTCTGCATAGATGCGGCTTGAATGTGTGCTCTCTTCTTGGACAGCACAGAGAGTCTGTATTGCCTTTGGAGCAGGAGGTAGGCCAGTTTGTCAGGGGATGCAACCAAAACTCTCCACTTCCTCTCGGCCACCCTGAACTTGCCGTTTCAGGACATCGAGGTCGGACTCATACCAAGAGTTGCACTTTTGCAATTGGAGGTAGGCTTCAGCTGGATTCTCATGACAGAGACAAGGATGTCCAGGGTGTTGGAAATAGACAGATGCAGATTAGAAAGGGCTATGTCAGGCTGTGAGTCAATCGCAGGTGTAGGAGGAGCAGAGAAACTAGAGGCAAAGGCATCCACTGGCACACGCTTCATGGGCCGAATGACTGAGGAGGTAGGTGGCAGTGCTGGTGTGGGGCTTTGCCTGAGGGAGAGTTTCAGATGAGAGGAGAGTAGACAGTGGTCAATCCAAGAGATAGGAGTGGTTAGAGTGTTAGAGAGGGAGATGTCTGGGGTGATGAGAGCATCCAGAGTATGTTCGGCAGAGTGTGTCGAGACCGAGGGCAGGATGGAAAGAGAGAGAGTGTCGCAGAGGTTGAGGAACAGCTCAGAGGAGGGATTAGAAGCATCCAGGTGAATGTTGAGATCTCCGAAGAGGAGAAGTTGAGAAGTAGAGGCAAGGAGAGCAGAGAAGAGGTTGGCCCATTCAGAAAGGAAGAGGGTGACCTGGTCAGGTTGCCTGTAGATGGTCGCCACAGTAAGAGAGATTGCCAGGATAGATATAGAGCCTGCAGACCAGATATTCAAAGCACGAGGAGGCCTGCATAGGGATTACAGAGGTCGGGACCCACTCTGGAATGATCAGGGCTACTCCACCTCCAGGACAGTTGTTTCTGGCTTCAGAGAGGATCTTGTAGCCAACAGGTAGGAGAGTGTTGAAACTTGTAACAGAACTGGCCATAAACCATGCCTCAGTAAGAGCAAGGACATCTAGGTTGAGTTCTTTGAGGAGTTGACAGCTGTCAGAGGAGTGTTTTACAGCAGAACGAGAGCTGAGAGTAGCGATATGGAGCAGGTTGCCACATTTGTAAGTCTTCCGTGGAGGGGTCCAGGCTTGAGGTACACCCTGCAGAGGTGGTAGAGCGGCCCAAGGCAGGGCAGAAGAGGAAGAGAAGGGTGCCAGAGAGGTGGCGGAAGGAGTAGCAGTAGATGGGAGGAAGTTGATTAGACACGGGAAACACCTATCAAAAAGGAGTAGATTGGGCTGAGGGCCCTGAACCCAGATGGTGCCATTCACATAGACATTACTGATGGTCTTGGAGTAGTGGAAGGGGGCCAAGAGGATCTCCCACCTAGTGCAGCCATTAATGGGAGAGGAGGATAATGCATGTTCAAAGGAGTTCCCTTCCCCGAGCTTCAAACCGTAGTTTATAATACACTAGATCAAAGGATCTCAGGGGTTCCTTTACACCAAACTTCCAACCTTGGTTCTTAACACAAGTGTTTAAAGGAGTTCAGGAGTTCCCTTCCCCGAACTTCAAACCATAAATTACAAGGCAATAGTTCAATGGAATTTAGGGGTTCCCTTCGATAAGCTTCAAGTGTTAATCTGGATGGGTTGGATTAGTTAGATTGGCTGGATGCCAGCGTTAATTCACACAACACAAATGTTTCAAAGTAGCTTAGGGGTTCCCTTCCCTAGCTGCCAGCCTTCGTCTTGATGGTTTGGAATTTCTTCCTGTGGTGTAGGCATAGTTATCGGCCACCTGGCCCACCCCATTACAGGTCACGCAGTGGGGGTTGCCTTACATTCAGCCATCTCTAAGATTTTTTCAGTCTCACAAATTCACAGTCATTCCAAGAATGGAAGGCTATTTGTGGTTTGGTGACTTTTTGGATCTTCTTTTCCTCTAAAATTCTTCCTTCAGTGTCTACAAAGGCCTTCACTCTGCTTGTTTAATGTAAGAACATTAAATGAGTGCCTCTTTGCCGACCCAGCTGTCCGTGTTTGCTCCTTTGGATTTGTTTTCCTCGTGCTTCAGTTTATTTATAATGCACGCCTTGAAAACAATTTGTTTAAGCGTGTCGTACTCAAGCCATTCCCTTTTACCAGAAGGACGTAAATACTGGCACCCGCGCGCACCAGCGCGTGCGCACCAAGCGGAGTGCCTGCTGAGTGGCTCTATTCCTCTTCACCGATCGCGAGAGCGCAAATTGTCACGTCAGTGAGCTCCCTGCCGGTGCGTGAGCTTTAGCTACTTGCCAGCAATATAACTTGTCCTCAGCCCGCTGCTCCCAAGTGGATCTTTACAACCATGCAGCGTAAGCTCCCCACGCTTAGAACAGGTATGCCCATAATTTCAAATGTGATTAGCAATCCTCCGAACTTGTGTTTACCAGCTCGCAATGGACAAAAATGTACTTTGAATTTGACGAGCTCCACACCCACATGTTGCCCCCCGCTAAAAGGAAAAAGCCCATTTCGATAAATTGAAATTCATGCAGATATTCATAAATTCTATAAGGACTTTCACCCAGAGCCGGACTCTCTCCACGACCAACAAATAGCTGATGATTTTCCAGCTACTGTTACACTACAGAAAGATCTTCTAATCCTGGATTTGTCTGTGAAAATTCCAGATTTAATCGGTACTTCAGCAGCTCTGGAAAGTCTGTTTCATCTGTACAACAACCCTTGCCTACAGGCAGTGTGATTTTGAACAATGTTCCTGAATTACCTGTTGACATAGCACACGCATCTGAGGTGCAACAGTCGGAGGGCGAACAGGTAATTATTGATATTGATGTACCTACTTTGAGTTATTGCGATGAAATTAATCATCACAATTTATCTAAGTCTCCAGTTCTTTTCTTAGATTCAAGTCATTCTTCCATCAGCTCCATAGCCTTTTACACGGCACCCACCCCACAAAAAGTAAGGGATTTGAGGTATGTGCGTAAGCCATCTCATTCTGAGACAATCTCTAAAGTATTGGAGCTCACATTCACCACCATGAATCTAGCCTTACAAACCATGACCAAACTTTTTGAGTCTCTAGAGGCTAAAATGAACACACAGCACTCGCAAATAGAACAAATTCATCGGTGGCAATCGGATATATCTACCTTTTTATAAAAGAAGTTAGAATTGCCCTCTAAAAAGGTAGACTGTTGTCAGATGTTGTTGTCTCAGTGTTCTCAAACATCTCCCGAATTATTCCCAAACGTCCAAACTCAATCCACGGTACCATTGATTCATGGCCTGATTAACAAAGTGTGTTCTAAAACAAGTTGCATTGATGTGCAACTAGACAACATAAACCCCCACATAGTAGGACTCATAACTCCCAAACCGGAGTCAATCTACATGGTACCAGACACTCAGCAAGTGTCGATAAAACAAGTTAAGAATAAAAAATCTGCATATACCATCTTTAATAAAATAAAAGAAGTATCAACGGTTACACCTAATATGACTAAACTACCAAAGAATCAGAAGATCCAACCAAATAATGGTGGATCAAAAACAAAACAATTCTTCAAAGCATTACCAACTCCGAATGCAGTGAAGAATTCCATTTTGCTCTCTAAAGCTATATCCAAAAAGTACCAAAGGCTTGACAAGGCCAAAAAGGGAGGTAATTCCAATAGTGCCTTGGTGCACAATGTGATAATCCCCTACGCCCCATTGTATAGTCTAGTGGAAGCTGCCAAAAAGCAGCAAACTTTGGCAATACAAGAAAGCGTCAAGTGTCAATGTCTCGATTCTTAAGCTAAACAACGAAGAGAAATTCGGCAAGCAGTAGACGCCTACATGTCTGACCGCATGCCCGCTAAAAATTCAACTAATTGCTTGCCTTATGAGGTCTCAAAAAATGTCAAAGATTCCAACTTGCTCCAGTTCTATTGGCTTCATTGACCAGCAGCTAATTAGACATGGGCAATCACCAGTAAATCCGGCCAATCAAATAAAAGATCTGCCGTTGAAATTAGCTTTGTGTAAACTAACCAAGCAGCAGGCTGTCCTTGAACCATGTGTGGTAGTCTCCCCTTGCCAGCAAGAGTTGGAAGATGCTCGCTCCCCAACATTGAGTTCAACTCAAGCGATCCATCTTTTACAAATCGCGCTTGCTGGACTCATGAATCCCCAAGATTTAAAGGCCTCAGTGAACACTAACAAGAAAAGACTAAATTAATCCAAAAGCAAATTATTTCCTACAGTGGTGAGGCGTCCTGCTTCCTATTCTTTGACTCTATCCTGTCGCCCTGCCCAACACCCGCAATATGTTATAAATAGACCTGCCATCCTTGCTATCTTCTCTGACATTCCTCAATTAGAATACATAATGTCATCTGGTGGAATTCCCAAAAATCAGTCTCACGACAGCTGTAAGGCTCTAGATAAATTCCAGAGTCGTGCAGAACACAATATGGCTAGCCAAAGAATCACTCTATAATCTTGGATTTGTCATTTCCATAGAAGATGCTCATGATCCGCAATTAAGATCAAAACAGACCTCCTCTAGTATAAAGGTATCCAAACCTTTGGTGGTCGATCAAACGTTCTCCTAGATGAAAGTAGTTGACTGCCCAAGCACAAGAGTATACCCGTAGAAGTAGCTAGGAGACACAAAATCATCCAACACCTTTGTTTTAAACAGTTGGAATACGAGAGGCTTCAAGCATCTGATACATAGTTTTGGTGATCTTTTGAATTATGATCTGTGAATGTTTCAAGAAACGTGGCTCCAAGTTTCTCTGAAATTAGATGGTTATGATGTGTTTTTGAATGCTGCCTCCAAATCTGAGAATGGTCGCCCAACATCAGGCCTCCTCACAAAACAAATGGTTAATGTTACAACTCATTCGTATCCATACGCTCTCATTAATTCGTATTGGAACCCTGCAGGAATTTCAGATTCACAATTCATTGAGGATCTTAATGACTTAATGTTAATGATCTCACAAGATAAATCAATAATACACACCGTTAAAGGAGGTGATTTGAATTTGAATTGTATGGGCGAAATAAAATCAAAATGCGCCCTGCGATTTAAATTATGGAACCAATTTGTTAAACTTCACCATATGGTGATGCTCAATGGCTCCCGCTCCTCTGACATGCCTGCTCAACCGACGTGGCGGCGGGGTAATTCCACAGCGCTGATTGACTATATTTATGTGAGTGCTTCCCTTTTTCCTTCTGTTGTTGAGTTTTGTATTGGGAAATCTCTCAATAGCGATGATGAACAACTGACTGCCAAATGGATGTCCAATATAGTCATTAGGCAGGCAGGCAGGGTGGCTTATTCAACAAATCTAACCACAAATGCAAGAGGTTGTAGGCTATGATACTCGGATAAACAACTATACAATTAACATGATTACTTATTGAATCACTTAGATTTGTTAAAACAGGGTGGCCCCTCAGATAACACATATTATTCAATGATGCCTTTTTTTTTGGCTGGGAATTTGAGGAGTTCACCACATGCGAAGCAGCCTCTACATTCCTATAACAGTGAAATGAAATTTAGGAAATCCAAGCTCAGAACAGTGAAAAGAGATGCCTTGAAACTACCATTGGAAAGAAGAGGCCCCGCTCTTATCAGGATAAAGACTCAATACATAGCTCTCACCATTTGTGTCGCAAAGGTGGGTGAAAACACCCGATTTTATTTTTGGCGGGTGAGAGGCCCATTGAAATGAATGGGCGTGCAGGAGGCTCAGCGGGTGAGTCAGCTGTTTACAAGGCGGGTGACACCCGCCAAAAGCTGTGAGTTGAGAGCTATTCTCAATATAAAATTGTTTAAGGGCCAGACGTGCAAGTTTATATCAGGAAGATGGTCTGAATATGGTAAAATTAATACAATCTAAAAATGTAGCGAGAACTTGGGCCATCATAAATGGCACTCTTCAAGGGCTGCAAGGTCTCATTCAAGCAAACGGTGTTATGGAAAGTGATTGGATTTCCCATTTTTCCAATCTTTATGCACATCCAGTAAATAATGTCAGTCTTGACAACTATGCTTTACCAATACAATTTAAGTTGGTATTCGACCTTCTTGACATACAATTATGCATTAAATCCATTAGTCGTTCAAGAGCGAGTGGTCCGGATGGTTTATCCAATCACTTGTACAAGCTGAATCCTATTTTATGGGCCCAAATTCTTTTTCATATTTTCTCTCTAGTGAATAAATCGCAAAATATTTTGCAGCCCTGGAGACGCTACATAACAGTCCCGATATACAAAAAGGGGGACTGCCAAGCTCCTAATAGCTATCATCCCATAGCGTTATTAGATGCACCGGGAAAAATCTTTTCAAGCCTTCTACTAAAAGATCTTAATCGCTGGGCCACTAATATGCATTTGTTGGACCCCTTCCAAGCGGGCTTTGTAACTGGAGTTGGTACAATTCCAAATATTATGATTCTTAACTTAATTAAATTGAAATTATCAAATCTTGGTCAATGTCTTTATTTTGAATTTGTAGATTTTAGAGTCGCGTTCGATTCTATCGACCGTCTACTTCTTTATCAGAAGTTAAAGAATTATAATTGTCCTCCTTCACTCTTAGCACTGATTGCGTTGCTGCATACTAACACTTTTATGCAAGTGAGATTAACATTGGATGGAATCCTGTCCTCTTCCATTCGAACACAAAGAGGCCTAAAGAAGGGATGCATCTTGGTTTCTACATTATTTAACCTGTTCATTTTAGACATTAGTGTTAGGCAGAATCCTGTGCAGTTCCCTTGGGGAAAACTGCAAAAAGATTTGCAGGCCGATTCATGGAATTAATGTGCACCGCAAATCTCAGCGCAAGCGTGCGAAAGCATGCGAATCACAGCGCAAGTGCAAAAATCGCTGTGCAAGCGTGCAAAACGCGCGCACATCGATTCATGGAAGTCAGTGCGTGTGTAAATACTGGGATGTGCGCTAAAATCCTGCGTGGTGCACGCGGGCGCACACGTCATCAAACGGCGTGCGCTACGTGCACAGCAAAAGCACACAAAGCGTGGCACACACAACAAAAGTAGGCGGAACACAGAATGGGGAACAACGCGTGAAAATGTGGGTGTTACGGGGGAAGTACAGCAGGCAAATGCACGGAACGCCCACACGCGTGCCTACAACACGTATTCATGGAATCGAACAGCGGAAACGTGTGCGCCAAAAAAGAGCCGTTAATCCGGAAACACGTACGCCAGCAGTAAGCAGGCGTACGCGGACCCGCGCAGCATAAAAGTGCGCGCAAAAAACAAACAAGCACAGACGCTACAAAGAATATACCGTTCCTCGCAGCAGTGGTCGTGGGACACTGCATGAGGAGGAGGATAGTCAGGGCCAGAATTATTACACCCAGGACCAGCCTTTTTGGGATGCCTGATGACAAGGTGTATGGGAGGTACAGGTTTCCACCTCACATAATACTCGACCTGGTGAGTGAGTGGGAGGATGACCTCACATCACCCATCCTGTGCTCCCAAGCACTGAGCCCCTTGGAAAAGGTGCTCAATGTACTGCACTTCTTGGCCACTGGTTCATTTCAGCGGACAAGAGCCATGGTGGGGGGGTGTCACAGGCCACGCAGTCACGCTGCCTACACCAGGTATTGGCCATCATGACTGCACGCCCATCAGTCCGCAGACACATTTACCTGCCCAGAAGAACTGCAGAAAGGCAGGCTGCCGTCCAGGATTTTTACGGGGTGGCACACTTCCTCAAAGTGCTAGGGGCCATTGATTGCACCCATGTGGCTCTACGTCCTCCCAGGGCAACTGAGCACATCTATAGAAACCGCAAGCACTGGCATTCCATCAACGTGCAGGTAGTATGTGATGCCAAGATAATCATCGCCTCAGTATATGCCAACTATCCAGGGTCCACCCATGACATTTTCATTTACAGAATGTCAACCCTAAACCGGGACCTAGAAGCTGGGCGGCATGGTGATACATGGCTGCTTGGTGAGTATAAATGCCTCTGCACATGCATGCATGTCAGATACTGAGTAATGTCACAACCCCACTAATGGTACCGATCGTCACCTCCCCAGGGGAAAGTGCCTACTCTCTGAGCACCCATCTGATGACGCCAGTTCGGAACCCCACCCCACCACCCAAGGTAATATACAACACAGACCATATTGCAACCCGGGGCATAGTGGAGTGCACATTTGGAGGGCTCAAGTCACGCTTTTGCTCCCTTGACCGCTCTGGTGGGCAGCTGCTATACGCGCCCCCAGTAGTGTGCAGGATCTTAATGGCAGCATGTGTCCTGCACAACGTTGCAACCCGCCGGGGCCTGCCGGTGGACATGGTGGTGCCCCCACATCCCCAACCACATGCACGGCTGCTGCGCATGGGAGGGGAAAGGGCACATGGTGAGGCAGCCCGTACGCAGCTCGTGGATAATTACTTCACCTAAAATCACACCCCTGTGGAGTGCACACAGCCCTGGTACATACCAGCTGACAATCAATGATGATGACATAAGGGATAGTCAACTGTCACAACCATACCAGCCTGAGATTGGTCACCTGGAAGTGTTACATTGTGTGATCCCTACCTACCTAAAGACAATCAATGCTGTGTCACAAAAAGACACACATTTATGCTGCATGAATGACTACCCCCTTGCAAAATAGAACATGAAAACAGCGCCATGTCACCCAACTCCTCCCCATCTCCGCTACCCAACACACCATGGCATGTCATGCAATGTGAAAGCAAACAAAAGAATGCACAGCACATGAAACAAGTGTCACAAAGTGCACTGTCCCAAATAGAAACAGGCCACCGACAATATGCTCCCAGTAATCAATAACAAACAGCACACATGACCAGATATTTACCAGCAACACAATAAAGCAACACAGGATGAAACATTGCCAAAATATGACAGTACCAAATCAAAGTAGTGCAAGTTTTACAACCCGAATGAGCCAGCACATCCACCTCTTCCAACTGCAGAGTGTTGACGTCAGGCAAATGTGTCAGTGTACTGCATACAACATGAACTGAATCCGCAAAGGGGACGGCCTTGAGAAGACATAAAGAAGGTACCTGTGAATAAGGAGGAAGACATGGATGCAGAAGCACATATCAATACACCATGCAGAGTTCAATACAACAACAATCCCCAATAGGGATGAACACACAGTTTTGACTACAGACTGCCCACACAGCTCATGGGAGCCCAATGTCACTGTGTAAGTCACTGTCACTTGGTCACACCCTTTGCAAGCCCATGGAAAGGGAAGCAGGAAGGGTGTGTGTGTCAGGAACCCAAGCATCTTACCCAAACACAGGACAAGCCTGCATGTGCCCAGCTGGAATACACAGTGGATGCCCACAGGAGCCACACAAGGCAACACACTGTAAAAAAAAAAAAGAAATCAAAAATGGCCATGTGGGGGCCCGGGGGGAGGCCACCCAGTAGGTTCGAGGACAGGGTGCACACCAACACCCACCTGCATGGATGTTGCAAAAAAAATAATACCTCTATGGACTCATGGCCTGCACGGCTACGCTATTGTGGGAGAACTGCTGCTGTCGCTTTCTTCACCCTCTGCTTCTGCATCAGGAGGTGGTGTTGCTATGGGAGGCAGCCCACGCAAAGCCCTGGCATGGTCCTCCATGGCAGCAAACATGCAGGTGTTGAAGGTCTGATTCTGGAGAATGATAGCGCGGAGATCCCCATGCAGCACCTCACGGGTTGCCTGCATTTCTGAAGGCATGGCCTCGCCTGATGCCCGGATCTCCTCCCGAGTTGCCTGCAGCTCAGCTGAGAGCAAACGTGTGAGCTGCTCCAGCTGCTGTTCTGACCTTAAATTTCGGGAAGCCTCAGGGTCACTTAGAGTCTGCCTGAGGAACTGGAGTTCTAACCTCAGGGCTTCCCTGTGGCCCTGTGACTCTACAGAAATGGCTTCCCACAGAGTGTCCAGTGCCACTCGTCGGTCCCTGTTGGACGCCAACATGTCTTCCCTGTGTGATTGGCAAATGGAGTCTGTTGCCTGCTGTTGTTGCTCCATCTGCCATTCAGGGGTGAGAATGGAAGTGGCCACCCTCTCCATTGCCTGAGCCATCATTTCAACAGATGCTCCCTGTTGTGCTGCTATACCGTACATGGAGTTTTCCCATATTTTATTGCCTGGTGGCGCACGGCCACCGCGTTGGTGGGCACCACACCTGTTTGGGGCAATGCGACCTGCGCCTTGCTGATCCGGCACTGCCTGAGGCTGCAGGACTGCATTCCCCCTCTGATCTGCTGGCCCAGGAACAGGATCAGATGTTGTGGAGTGTGACACTGCATCCGTAACCGCCAAAGGCGGAGTTACCAACACTGACATCCCCATAGAGGGTTCTACCTGGTGCAGGTGGGTTGGACAGAACAGAATCCCTGCCAGAAACACTCACCTGCGTCAGCACATAAGTCTCATCATCTGATTCAGCACCTGAATCATAGAGGTCTGGGGAGGTGCAACCAGAGACACCCCTGGACAGTATGGTCTGCAATAAGATTGGGTTTTCACCCACCACCACACCACGTCCTCCACTGGTGCCCGGTCGTGCCTGAGATTCCTCCTGGGTCTGCACCATCTCTTCCACCTCAACAGCATCAAGTGCCTCATTACCTGCAAAAACATGAAAGACAACAAATGGAAACAGGCATGAGCACCATAGCACACACATAGGCCTGACAAGCCAGAGATCCAGTACATGATTTATACATGTCCCACATGACAATAACCCTGGCATGCATGCACTGTCAATGAGTTGGAAGGGGAGGCAAAACACAGACACTGAGGACACCAAGATGGAAAAGCAACACATTTGCTGCATGCTGGGTAGCACTGGCATCACACATTAGCCTGTGAGTGGCATGTCCAATACACATACATGACACATGCCAGCACACAGATGGCATGTAGCCTAGCCATGGTACATTTGACAAGTACAGCCATATGTCAGTGACTGAGTACTGTCACCCATCCATGTGAGATGGACATGATGAGATGAAAAATGCTAAATAGTGTGACAAAATACGCATCCCAAAAGAAATAAGAAACACTGAAGATCACCTAAAATTCAGGAAATCACTAAAAACCTGGCTCTTCAACACCACAGACTAAATCTTGAAACCAAAACTGGAAAAAGGATGACTAAGCCGGAAAGGACACAGACATCCCAACCCGAGAGGACAGCTCCCACGGCACCTGGACGGGGGACACCGGATAGACTGGACTGAGTCAACTATCCCAGACAATTCAACCAACACTTTCGCCCACCCCTTAGTTACCACAAGGTACCACAGTAGGGTGGAATTGTCGAGATATTGACAATCACCACACTACCTGAGAGGTCAACATTTGCAGATGCACTGGCAACAGGAGTATGAAGGGAGGATAAGGGGGCTGTGAGAGAGCATGTTAGAAATGGGGGCCAGAGGAGTAAGGTACCTTGTATACCAGTCAGACCCAGGTCAGGACAGAGCATTGCCTTGCACGATGGAAAGCCGCATCAGGGGAGACTACACAAGCCGAGCGCCTCAATTCAGGATAGAGACGCAAACTAACCAACCCTAATGACAATTTCCCTTTCTGCATACACCTCTCAAACTCCAAACCAAACACAACCAAAACCTACAGCACAACAAACCGCACAAACTTCACTACATTGCAACAACAAAACAAAAAACACACATAGGCCCTCATTACGACCCTGGCGGAGTGGGTTTACGCCAGCGTTATTCGCGGCGGACCCTTCCGCCCTACTACGAGTTCCCGTAGCGCCATGGAGCCGTTTTCCGCCTGGTTTTTCCGGGCGGAGAAATCCATGGCGCTACGGGACCTCTTGTTAATTACGCCACCGTAATTTACGGTGGCGTAATTAACGCCTTCCCCACTCCCATTATACCCTATGGGGCAAAAATGGGAATGGGGAAGGGTAAAATGGGGATTGGGGATTTACCGCCCCGCCAAGGTCGGAATGGGGCGGTAAATCCGCCAACCCCCATGGCGGTATTGGCAGCTTTCCGCCGTGCTCCATGGTGCATATTGCACCACGATCTCCGCCAGGGTCGTAATGAGGGCCATAGTCTTGCACAACAGTACACAACGACTACCGGCCGCAAACACCCCAGGCCCAGCCAACGGACCTACCGGGCTGAGGCCGCCAAAAGCACATCACTGCTCTCTTGCACTTTTCCTGCTTCCTCCCACTAACTCAACCTCCCCTCCTCTTTCAGAGCCACCAGAGCGCCAGGGGACCACTCCGGTGGTGATAGTGTGCGGTACAAATGTCCTTTAACATTAACATTAACATGTGCCACACACTGCAACACATCCAGTGTACAATAATACAGTGATCGCAGGCAGATGTACATATCAATGGTTGGTCACTTCAACATGACAGGAAACAACTATCATGTTCCACATTCAAACAGGCCCCACAAATTAATGTGAGCAGGCCAATACTCAATCAGCCTGAATGGTCTAATCATTCACATAACAAGGCAACAAATGTGGGCCGATTTGGGGTGTAATCAATGACACAAGCATGTCACATATGTGGCATTAAGGCTGAAAATTTGTTGCAAAAATGGGAGAATTGAAACAATCAGCCTGAATGAACACTGAAAAATTCAGAACAATGTTGTAGCAAGATGACAGTTCAAGGGCAACTGAAGTAATGTGGTGCTAATTGGCTACTGTGGGCAGAAGGGATACTGTCATACCCAAATCCAAGGCCGGTGAATGTTTTGGAGGAAGCACATGGGTGACCCATACCACTCAGAAGTACACACCCTCACCTGGCAATCAATCAGAAACCGTCACCCAAACAACATACACATGGATTACACACACATGCATGGGCACTCACCAGACAATGCATTGTAATCTGTAGGTCTCCCATGCCTTGGATCTGTTCCTCTGTGACGAAGGTTCCAGCAACAGACTCATGTTCAGTGAGTTGGTTGTCGTCTGGTGGAGACCCACCCCCAGTCACCAGAGTAGAGGCATGATTTGAGGCCAGTTTGTTCTTTGCTCTGCGTTTCAGGTCATTCCACCGCTTGTAGCAATCATCAGCTGTGCGCCTCACGAATCCAATGGCACTAATGTGGTCCGCGATGGTCTGCCAGTGTGCTCTACATTGACCTGGTGTGGTCTTGCACCCTGCAGTCACCACCATTTAGCGGCTATGTGCCGACACATAGGCCACAGTGCATCAAGTTCGGCGTCATTAAAGCTAGGCTTCCTTGACGTGCCGGAGTGTGTAGCCGTGTCTGGGGTCTCAGCCTGTAGTGCCAGAGCACCCTTCTTCTTCTTTTACAAAGGTGGTGCGGATCCTGAGTGGCTTACGCCGCTCTGGTCAGTAGTGACAGAAGCGCAGGTGGACTGGGTACTAGAAGTGTGCAAATGCATAATGACCATATGTCTTGGTGCAGGCATTGGCTGCAGGGTGACGTTGGCAGGGCAAACGTTGGTTTGATGGACCTGGACCGACACTGTCTCGGCTGGGAGACTTAGAGCTGGGGTGGATAGATCTGCAGCTGTCCCTGCAGCCTCCCCACCCTGCCTACTTGGGGCAGCAGATGACATTGCTGCCCCAGATCCACGTGGCCTGGTGACAGCAACTTGCACCTCCACACGTGGCTTAGACTTGCTGACCTGGAAGTCAGCCTGGGAGTCATCCTGTGCCGGTTCAGGTGTCAAAATGGTCTGGTCCAACAAGGGCTGAGCTGGGATGGTGTCAGCTATGTTTCCCACAACCATGGGGGGGCATGGGTGTCCCTGATTGGTCCTCCACACACGGGGGTCTAGGGGCACCCTGCAAATCCTGGCTACGTCCCCTACTGCACCCACCACAGCCACCTTTTGGAGGTCGGCCACCTTTGCCTCCCTTACTGCTTGGTAGCTTCCCAACCATGGCACTGATATTGTTGTGCATATGGAAGTTGCAGTAAACAATTGTCCTGGGCAATTGGGGTGAAAGGGGTAGGGTACTAAATGGAATTCATTCCCTAGTGCTCTAACAAGGCTGTATGTGACCCCTGGGGGAAGATGACGGGTCACGCAACACACAGGCACCCCAAAAACAAAAGTACATGTGCATGCAACCCCTGGTAGACCACGTGCGTGGAAGAATAAACCTGCACTACGCTATGGCACCCAGAAACACAAAAATAAGCGTACGCGTGTTACACGCAGCCTACAATGACCTCTGAAGGGGTACGCGACACACAGGGGCAACCACAGTTGGGAAACTACATACGCGACTCTCCGTCTGCCTTGAAAAAGAACGTGAAAAAGACGCGCGTGTGCGCATAGGCAACACCCCCACCAAAAGAAGAAAAGAACGCAGTCTGAGGAAACAGGGAGTACGAACTGGAAACGTTGTGAAGTAATCACGTGTGAACCGACAAGAAGTACAAGATACACCCGCTCGCTCTCCACAAAAAGCACGTACAAGGAAATAGCGTGATACTCGTACCTTTTAAGCCAGCCCACACGTGAAACGTCACTTATGTGCTTACGCGCTAAGGCACTTTCCTCCAATAGCACGGTGATGTGCAGTTTTCTCACATGCTGATTCACTATGCACCCGTGTTGTGGGCAACGCCTGCGCACCTAACGTCACTGACGCGCTTACGCACTAAGGGCCTTTCTTCGAATTACACGCTGATGTGCAATTTTTTCACGTGCCAAATCACTCTGTATCAAGCTGGCCACGCGAATACACACGGAAGACCACGCTCCTACCCAAAAGGCCATTTTCCTGCCCCCCAGAGCACGTTCCCTCCTGCCATCTGCTGCTGCCTGACTGCCTGCTGCCCACGTGCCCTGCTATTTGCTGCCTGCACGTCAGCCAGGGGTGCAGTTGCTGTGACCACCCCTGCTGGAACTGAAGACTCCCGACTGTGATACCATCGCTCCACAGCCCAGCCCCAGGACCCAGTTGCCCACCCACACCTGCCTCTGGGGTTGCCATGTCAGGCACAACACCATCTGACACCACTGGCAACCCACAGCCAGAGAGGCAGAGGGCCACCAGCTTCAGTGCCAGGGAAGTTGGTGTCCTGGTGGAGCAAGTCCTGGGGCAGTATGATGCCCTCTTTGGAAGTTTGGACGCCGACAATGAAGGACGGACTAGGATCTGGATGGACATTGTGACTGCCATCAACGAGGAGGGGCTGGCAGTCCATGACATCAAACATGTCCAGAAGAGCTGGGAGGACTTTAGGTCCAGGACCCGCGACAAGGCCCCGCGCCTCTTGAAGGCAGCGGATGCCAAGGGGTGCCAGGCCACCTGTCGGACCACCAAATGAGGGTCCTGGAACGCACACGCCCAGCGCTCCACGTCCAGGTCCTTGAGAGGCAGACCTCTCTGGAGTCGAGCGGTAAGTGTACATGAATACTGATTGGATGCTGTATGTGTTGTGGCGTGCCAGTAGTGTGCAGGTTGCACATGTGTTTTTGTAGGGCCATGTATGGATGTGTATGTACAGGGGCGTGAGGCTGACACACGTGAGTCCTCTCCTGTGTGAGACACATGGATGGTGTATGTGTTGGTAAGCATGCAGGCCAAATGCAGGTGTGGGAGCACACATGTTTGAATTACTGTGTATGTACGTTGGCATGGTTGTGGTGTCACACATGGATGGTGGTTCCATCTGCATGTATCTGCACTGTGTACATGTGCATGTGTGTGTATTTGACAAGTGTGCAACTGTGATGCAACATGGATGCATGTGACACTGACATGTAGAAGGCTGAATGGTAGATGTGACATGGATGGCGATCTCATCACTGCGACAGTTGGTGGAGATGTACACATGCATGTAAGTGTGGTGGCCTGTGTGCATGTGTTGTACACTCCCCATGTTTCATGTGACATCAGGCTCACCTTCGGCTGCTTGTGCTGTTGTTTGTATATGGATGGTGCTGCCTGGTGGAATAATGCTGTTGAATTGATCATGTGTGTGAGTTGAAATGACATGTGTGTTGGGGAGTGTGATTGATACTGACACTCATGTACAACTGCCATGTGTGTATCAGTCCATTGTCCAGTGCCCTGATGCCTGTGTTCTATCTCTCCCTGTCTGCATCGTCAACTGATGAAGAGGACGGAGAGGGTGCTGTGGAGCAGAGCGGCAGGGATCGCACCACCAGCCGGAGACGCAAGGCCCGGCTCCCCTCCCAGGTTGCCATCTTGTCGGGGAGTGAGGAGTCTGGTGCCGCGTCCCAGGCCACAGAAGGGGCAGCTGAGACCACACAGGGTCCGACGGAGGAAGATTGCATGGAGTCATCCAGGTTGGTGGGGGGTTTTGGTGGAGGAGGAGGCCGTTGAAGGGATACACACGGGGTCTGCAGGTGGGGATTCCACTGGTGCTAGTGGTGCAGTGCAGGGGCAGGGACAGGAGGCAGCACAGGCCACTGCAGAGGTGCCTGTGTGTAATCCTGTCCCCGATCCTGGGATGCCTACGTCCAGACCCGTTTTCAGGGAGGGGATCCGCTTACAACAACTGGCCTTCCTCTCACTGCGGATGTGGCTATCCGGGACCGGGTTGAGCCTGTCCTGAGTGGGATGGTGTTGCGTCAACGGGGCATGCGAGGTGACCTGCAATGTTTTCGTGAAGACACTGCACATCATCTCGAATGCCTCATTGACCGCATTGACATACTGGGACTGGTCACCAGGGCTGGATTCCTCCGTTTGGTGGACCTTGTTCCTACCCCCTCCTCACCTGAACACCCTATGCTCCAGTCGTCCTCCATGCCATCTTGCCACCCATGTATCACCTGGGTACCCTGTGGAGCTGCATCTGACCAAGCGGCCAGGCTGGTGGGGGACACATCCCTGCCACAGTCGGGAGTCGGACGTCCCGCAGGGGTAGCCACCATGACAACTGCACCCCAGCCAGAGGAGGACGAGCAGGCTGCAAGAGCAGGGCACAGGCACAGCAGCAGCAGCAACAAGGTGGAAGCCATGATGGCTCGGGCCATCGACATCGGAGGGGCAGGCATCGGCCAGAGGACAGGAGGACCCAGGATTACAAGTGTCTTCCGTGTGGCAGCGGTTGGGCCACGCCATAGATGCGGAGCAGCAGCGGGCAGAAGAGGCACGGCTCACAATGGTCAGGGCGGAGAACTCCATGCGGAGGGCACTGAGGCGGGCCGAGTGCCTAGAGGCAATTCGCAGGGAGTTGGAGGTCAACATGTCATCGTCCCTGCGAACCCTCGGGCCATGGAAGAGGTCCGCCTCCAGGACATTGAGCGGGAGTTCGATGATGCCCTGGCCCGGGACATCGAAAAGTGAGCCGTCGGACTAGCCCGCTGCCATTGTAAATATTTTTAGTGTTAGGTTTCATTTTCATTTTCCTTTGATTTGGGGTGATTGGACTATGCCCCACACATTTGTATATAGTTTTTTTCTTAGGTAGTTTCTTAGGTAGGTTTCATTTCTTTTGTGGGGCTCATGGACCCTTGACAATGGATTGTACATAGTTGGACTAAATTAAATAAAGGGCACCTGGAAGAGCCCTGAAAAACCCAGGAGGGAATACTTAAATAAACTGAACCAAAATTTCAGGGTAGGAGGTAAAGCAACAATTCAATCTAATACCAGAAAGAGACAGTTAGTCATACTGCAATCCTTTTTTCACAAACTGTATATTTTTAATAACAAATGGATAGTATTAGTGGGGATAGAGCACCCCAGGTGTATTAAAGACACAACAATACAAAATGAGTATGGTCCAGTATGGACAACTGGATCTCAATGTGATAACACAAATGGTATACTGCTGTTTTAGGTGGATCAAAAACAGTTATGCTGTCACAGAAGTAGAACATAAACCCACATCAATGGACATGTATATACAAAAGAATACAAAATGCTTCCAATGTACATTGTTTGAATAGTGATATCGTCGACACAACAGTGTTTCGGCCTAAAAGGAGCTGTGTAGTGCAGCTATGTGAGCAGGCCTTCATCAGGACGTGTGGTAACCTTGGAGGTAGTCCTGGAGTCTCTATCAAAGATTTATCCAGTGCTATGGTATGCAAGAATATCCATCATAAGTCAAGATATCTGGGGGGCACTGAGTGCGTCATGGAGGAACAGGACTTGAACCTCAACAGGCAAGTTGAAAATTCTCTGCGAGTAAAAGTGGAAAAACCCACTCTAAACTGTGATTCCTCAGCCAAAGGTGTCCAGATATGGCTAAAAATTGTATGCGCGAGTCAGGGCCGAGCAGAGAGGCGAAGCGTCTCAGTACGCGAGCGCTGTCAGAGTGACTGTTGAGGTTCAAGTCCTGTTCCTCCATGACGCACTCAGTGCCCCCCAGATATCTTGACTTATGATGGATATTCTTGCATACCATAGCACTGGATAAATCTTTGATAGAGACTCCAGGAATACCTCGATTGTACATAGTTGGACAATGGATTAATTTGAACTTTTTCTTTGGATTTCACCATGGATTAATGGATTTTTCTTTTTACGTTTCCTTTGGATTTGCTTTGGTGGAGGGAGAGTTTGGACTATTTTTCTTTTGTATTTCTTTGGATTGGTTATACTTTTCATTTACTCATCTTTTGGACATGCTTTTCATTTCATGTTTGCTATTTGTTTATGCTTTCATTTCATTGCTTTATTTTTGTCCATTATACATTTTGATATTTTACTTCCATGTGGGTGATTCGCTCATTGGGTTCATGCATGTGAAAATGTGGGTTTACGCAATCAATGCCAACCAGTGTGTGTGTGTGACAGACATGTGTTGATCGGTTCTACGTTATTTTGCCGCGGTATTTTTCATCACAGGTTTTTTCATCGCCGTTTTATTTCTCGAAAAACTCATTTTTTTGATTTGTTTGGGGGCGTTACCCCCGTACACCCCCTTTTTTTTATTCCCTTACACCCACAACCGTATGTTTAATTTTTTAACCCCCCCAACAAAATAAAATGAGTTTTTTTTTCGAAATAAAAACGGCAATGAAAAAACATGCGATGAAAAATACTGCTGTGAAATGCGTGTATACCGTGTTGCTGCACATAGTTGACTTTTGGTTTATGTCTTGAGATAGGCATGTCAGTGTGGGGTGGATTGGGAAATCATTGCGTCTCAAGACTGGGGTGGCGTGCTGTGGTATTTTGGTGTAGAAGTGGGCCATGATTGTGCATCTTTATATCATGTAGGGAGGGCATGAGTGGGGGCCTGCTGGCAGGTGCCCCTCACTGCTGGGGGGTGGGGGTGCAGGGGGACATGAATGGGACATGAGTGGGGGCCTGCTGGCAGGTGACCCTCACTGCTGGGGGGTGGGGGTTAAGGGGGACATGAGTGGGGGCCTGCTGCCAGGTGCCCCTCACTGCTGGGGGGTGGAGGTGCAGGGGGACATGAGTGGGGGCCTGCTGGCAGGTGCCCCTCACTTCTGGGGGGTGGGGGTGCAGGGGGACATGAGTGGGGGCCTGCTGGCAGGTGCCCCTCACTGCTAGGGGGTGGGGGTGCAGGGGGACATGAGTGGGACATGAATGGGGGCCTGCTGGCAGGTGCCCCTCACTGCTGGGGGTGGGGGTGCAGGGAGACAGGAGTGGGGGCCTGCTGGCAGGTGCCCCTCAATGCTGGGGGGTGGGGGTGCAGGGGACATGAGTGGGGGCCTGCTGGCAGGTGCCCCTCACTGCTGGGGGGTGAGGTTGCAGGGGGACATGAGTGGGGGCCTGCTAGCAGGTGCCCCTCACTGCTGGGGGGTAGGGGTGCAGGGGGATATGAGTGGGACATGAGTAGGGGCCTGCTGGCAGGTGTCCCTCACTGTTGGGGGATGGGGGTGCAGAGGGACATGAGGGGGACATGAGTGGGGGCCTGCTGGCAGGTGCCCCTCACTGCTGGGTGCTGGGGGGTGGGGGTGCAGGGGGACATGAGTGGGACATGAGTGGGGGCATGCTGGCAGGTGCCCCTCACTGCTGGGGGGATGGGGGTGCAGGGGGACATGAATGGGGGCCTGCTGGCAGGTGCCCCTCACTGCTGGGGGGTGGGGGTGCAGGGGGACATGAGTGGGACATGAGTGGGGGCCAACTGGCAGGTGCACCTCACTGCTGTGGGGTGGGGGTGCAGGGGGACATGAGTGGGACATGAGTGGGGGCCTGCTGGCAGGTTCCCCTCACTGCTGGGGGGTGGGGGTGCAGGGGGACATGAGTGGGGGTCTGAAACTCCCCACCTACCCCCAAATACATGTAGCCTGCTCGCACAGGCCCACTCGCGTGTGAAACTTCACACATTCCCCCGTAATACATTTACCCCACTCGCACAAGGCCAATCGCGTGTGAAACTTCCCGCGCACCCCTGAAATCCTCGTACCACGCTCGCTGTTAGGAAAGATTTCGTAATTGTAGGTAATTTTCCTTCCATGTGGCAACCCCTAAACTTTTTGCTGTTGTTTTTCACCTTGTTCTCGACTTTGCCAGAGAAGTGCAGCCTTCTGCCGCACTCCTCTGGGCTTTCGCTCCATTCTTACGGGGAAACTGACATGCCCTTAAGACTGTCAGTACCGGGAAACGCTGTTTTCCGTAGTTTCTTTTATCATGTTGCGGCTTTCATGCAACATGACACAAGAGGGCACTGTAAGCTAAGTTACTGCTCTCTTGGGTCTCTAGCCTTCTACAGGCCCTAGATACTCTTTTAGGATTGTAAATGATCGGTGCAAGTGATTCACGGACGGGAATGGTGGCAGCAATCGTTTCTTGTGTTTTGAGCTCCTTTTGGCATTTTAAGCGCGTTTCTCGCGCTTAGCACTAATGGTGGCCTGGCTCCCAAAATGGCTAGACCACGAGGCTCCTTTGTCCTATCCGCTGATCGTCTTGCTCCCTTCACCTTCCCCAGGTCGAGCCGACCCAGGGCCTTCCTTATTTGGGCATGTACCTTCCCGCGAAACACGGATGCTTTCGCGGGCTTCTACATGCCTGGTGTGTGCCTCCAGGATGTGGGCTGGGATGTCTGGTCCCAATACACATCCTGGGTGCCAGAGAGTCTGGGGTGATGTGAATGCCTGGGACCACCGTGGTCCGTGATAGGTCCACGAATGGTGTGAGTGTTGATGAGCGGATTTCCCATTGGGTCCCCTCCATTTTGGCACGAAGGGAACCGTGGATAAGAGGGGGCTGGAAACACCACTACCATGTCGATCTCCTGAGTTCTCACGAACGAAGGAATACAGGAGCCAAGTATCCTGCAACCAAGAGGCTGAACCGAGGAATCGCTGGTGACCCGCTGAAGGACTGCTCCTCTGCACTGCTGTCGCCTTGTGAAACCCTTTTCACCTTTGATCGAACCAGAAGGCCTGTACTGGTACTTCGACCCTTGGAATAGCGGGGACAGCTATTCTCGGCATCTTCACCATCTCCTGCTAGTAAGCCTTCGGAAGCGTCTCTGGGCCATCCAGCAGACTGACCAGCCTACACAGGAGTCTTGCTCTGTAACCGCTGCCAGGTTGTGTAGTATTTCGAGTCCTTGTCACTCTCACACGATTCGTACACTTGGCGTTCCCAGGTCTGAAGTGAGTAGTGTATATTTGGCTCAGATACACACGGCCGCTCCGTTGCCCTGCTGTGGTAACAAACTGTGCGGGTTCCTTCGTTTGGGACGTCTTTTACTCAACTCTGCTGCTGCAGACTCAACACGACGACGAGACGTCCCCTGCTCTTCTGAACCTGCCAGCGACTGAAACTGACGCGGAGAAGCCTGGGTCTGCTTGCATCGGGGACCGGTGAGTAGCATAGCTAGGAAATGGTCGCCCTCCTGCAGGAGCCCATAGCTTTTCCCCGCTGTGTCAAAACAGCACGCCTTTCCGTACTCGCGCTCTGCTTCTGCCCACAGTGGAGGCTGCGCTTGAGTCGCGGAACTCTGTTCTTCTTCATTTGTGCACTAAACTGAACTGCCTGATTTCCCTCGAAGAGACTCCCCTTTTGCTCGTTGGCACCAGCGTGTGCAGGTACTTTTGAGCACAAGGCTCCACTCTTCGTAGGGCTCGGACTTCCTTTTAGTTAGGTGCCTCTGAAGGCGGATTGGGTCTAAGCATTATTTCACACTGCCTGTTTTCCTTCCCTTTTAGGTGGACCACACATTTCGTGCATCTAACGCTTGAGACTTGTTTGTATTTGTATATATATTGTATTGGTATGGTATGTGTTGGTTTACTAGAGTTGTATTGTGATTTCTCGCTACGGTCATTGTTTTAAAGGCCTTGGAATAAATGTGTATATATTTTTAATATAACACCTGTTTGGAGTAGTTTGTAAGTGTCCTTGCTTTGTGTGCTCATTGCGGGCTTTCAGTCACCCTCACCCCTCTTGAGACCTAGTCTTGACCGCCGCGATCGCTACCCTGATTGGTCTGGCTTGTCCAGAGGTTACCCTGTTCCAAGTAATTAGGTTGGCCTTCTGAACTTCTGCGCCGCCAGGACAGAGTTCAGAAATCCGTCTTAACACTCGCAGAGGGCCTACTGCGTGTGAAACTCCCTGCGTACCCCCCAAATACACGTAGCCTGCTCACACAGGCCCAATCACGTGTGAAACTCCCAGCAAACCCCAGTAGTACACGTAGCCCTCTCGTACAGGCCCTACCACGTGTGAAACTTCCCGCGAACTACACAAGTACCACGCTCGCACAGGGCCTACCGCATGTGAAACTCCATGCATTCCCCCCAAATACACGTAGCCTGTTTGCGCAGGCCCAATCGCGTGTGCAATTTCCCACAAACCCCAGTAATACACGTACCCCGCTCGCACAGGCCCTACCGAGTGTGAAACTCCCCGCGAACCCCAGTAATACATGTACCCCACTCGCACAGGCCCTACCGCATGTGATAATTACAGCGCACCCCAGGAATACACGTTACCCGCTCGGCGTTTGCTGTGTAGTTGCCCTGTAAGCTGGTCCAGGGTTAGCGCAGCCCTTTGCCCTGGATTGGGGATTTTGATGGCTTTTCCTTGCGCGAGGGGCGTTCTTGGGGGCGTAACTGGCGCTGCGGGATGTTCTCTGCGCCAGGGCTCTTTTTGCCTTGGGAATTCCACGAATACACGGTGCGCCAGAATGCTGTTTAATGCACACGGCTGGTGCACGCTGGCACATCATCCCTCCCTGTGCTGCTCGCGTGCGCTGCCTCTGTGCTGAAATCTATGAATTACCCCCTAAAACTACAGGAGTAAGCAGTAAACCCAATTGGTAGCAGTGTGCACCACCCAGATTTACCTGGTAGCTGTGGCTGAGCAGTCAGACCTCTCTCAAGAAGAGTAGGGCAGTATGAAGAGTATACAGTATAGGGCCAAAACACAATAGAGCAAACAAACACTGACCCAAGCTTTGTATAAAAAGTATATAGTTATTTATTTAAAACACACTTTAGGCAATACACTAGCACTCTCAGTAAAAAGTAATCAAAAACACAGTCAGGTAAGTATATACACCTCCCTTGATAACTATCAGACAAGTCAGGGTTAAAGCACAACTATTTGTTAAAACAGAAGTGAGCTCTTAACCTAGATGCACTCCAATAGTTTAGGTTAAAAAGGGAGAGAAAAGGCAGAGCATAGAATCAAACAGTTCCCAACACTTTTAAGAGTTCAGAGCAAGGGGAGAAAAGGCAGGTTATATTCTAGAGCCAAAGTTCATAGGCCAGGCCCACTTTAAATGGAGCAAAGCGAAATGTGTCCAGGATCACACGGTTTAAAGTGCACTGAAAGTCTTTGCAGAGAGTTCAAAAGAGGTTGGGGTGATTCCAAAGATATAGTTAGAAGGCCTGGAGCCAACCCAGTTTAGAAGCCAAGGATTTAAGGGTCACCTTTAGCAATCTTTAGAAAGGGAGGTCAGGCAGGACACAGTACCTTAAAGAGAAAGGAAGCTACAGCGGGGGCAGTTGTTCCTGGCAGTGGTTGAAGTTCATGGTTCCGGCCAGGGGAAGAGAAGATCTCGTCGAGGAGGAACCGTGGATTCGTTGCACTGCACAGGGATGAAACCAGCCGCGGAGTTCCCGGTTAAAAGGTGCAGTCCTTTTATTCACGGTCAAAAGTGGTGAGCTTGGCTATCCAGCCGCCGGGGTGCTTGGCACGGGCGATTCGACCAAGAGCCATTTTAGGAAGGCGAAAAGGGTGAACTGGTTGGTCTCACCCGCTCAGGGGAAGAAGACTCGTCCAGCAGGAGATCTTCTCTTGTCGTCGGGAAAGTGGTGAGGTAGCTGCAGCAGGGCTTCACCGGTGGTGTCATCATTGCAGATATCTCAGCTTTGTCCCTCTTCGGATTCTTAGGTCCTGTGGCGACTTCTGAAGTTCCAGTCCCAAAGGCCCTGCTTTTATGCAGAAAAACCCCCATTCATCAGCCTAGCTGTCAATCACACAAGTTAAGGGGTGAGCCGGGCGGTTCACCACTGGGCCAATCAGAGTAGAGAGCGACTTGGGTTGCCAAGGCAACGCAATCCAGGGTGCCAATTACCCCATCCACCCTTCCTGTAGAACCCAGACAGAGTGCCACCATTTGGAGGGCTTCTGTGGAGAAGCCCGCCAAAAAAGTGGAACAAAGGGCTCGACCTTGGTCAGAGTTACAGAGACAGACAAAAACGCCATTTTAGAAGTGAGTTCTGGCAAAAAGACTCAACCGGGGATTTAATATTAAATAAATAAACCAGCAGTATCTTTAACATTGCACCAAAAAGTGGTGCGTTTAAAATGAATGGGAAAATCCCATAGAAAATATTCTGGTGGAATATTTCACGTGGTAACCACTGCCACCAGCCAGAAACTCAACAAGGGGGGACTGGATAGTGCCCACTTGAAAACAAACCCGGGGGCAATCAAATTACCCCTTAGCTGTACTTCCACAATATGATGGTTTGTACTGGTTCTGTTCAGAATTTAAGACTAGTAAAGTCAATGGTGACTTTACATGCCCTGGGAAACAGTAGTCAGTTCCAGGGTATGGAGTCTATGTTTGGGGGTCACTGTAACACCCCTGTGTTACTGCACTGAGGGTGCTGTGTAACACACATATCAAAAAACTGATGATACCCTATGGAGTAAAAAGTAACCCCATAGCGCATAACAAGTCAAAGACATACCTCAAATCATGCCTAAGAGTGGGAGTAAAAGAGTATCATTCTTAGCAGGAGAAAAAAAAAACAAACCCAAAAATCCAGCAAAGCTGCTGTGCGACTCGCTAGGTTTGGGAAATTAGCCTTATAAGAGAATTCTCCCTAACAATCAGACATGCGTTCCTTCATAAAATCTGTGATGCCCCTAAATTAGGTATTCATCCACTTAAGTATCTTTTATACGCAGACAATCTTATTCTTCTTTCTTAAATGCCTAGTGGTCTGCAAAACATGCTGAACAGACTGAGTAATAAATTGGTCATTAAAACATCTAAAACACAAGTCTTGGTCTGTAAGTCTAAATCGAAGTCAAATGTTCAAGCTTTCCAATGGCACTTAGGAATTGAAAAGCTTGCAAAAGTCAAAATGTATAAGTATTTGGGTGTATCAATTACAGATTCACTAAGAGATAACGATATTGAAATGGAAATCCAACAGAAGTTGCTCCCATTAATTATTCAGGCTAAGTTGTTAATGCACAAATTTGCAAAATTCTCCTACACACATATTCTCCTTTTTTACAAGCAAAAAGTGATTCCGATATTGACATATGGTGTGGAAACAGCTTTACCTAAACAACATAAGTTCTGGGATACAATCGAATCCAAATTTTGGAAAGAAATCTTATGTCTTCCCATGTGTACTTCACGAGCGATGCTCCAGTTTGAATTAGGCTTATCATGACCATTCACAAGACCAATGGACAAGATGCGTGTTATTTAGAAAATGTTAGTTAAATCTCACTTCAACTAATGTAGTAGGAATGTTAGCTTGTCATTTAGCCACGACAAATGATGTATTTTCTACCATATGGATTCAAAACACATTAAACATTCTTGCAGATGCCAATATTCCACTAGACATGCTATTAAATAATCCTTCCAGAGCGAAAACAAAATTATTTCAAATGGACTGGATCATCGCAATTGATGAATGCGCATTAGTAAAAGATTTTGACATCAATCTATTTGGCCATAGAAAATTAGGAATCATGGCAGATTATCTGCAGAAATACCCCTCTCCGCACATGTGAAGTCAATATTTAGATTTAACCTTTGGCACACAGGAGAAATTTTGGCAAGAAGGAAACTCGTACTAGAGGATCAGAGTTTTTGTAGATGGTGTTGTATACATTTGCAGAAAGATACCTTGCAACATTGTCTAATAGAATGTCCAAATTTAGTTGATATGCGGAAAAAATATTTTGGTAGAGTGACTGCGTCGCAACTTCCCATGGACAAGACTCATGCATGGCAATGGTTATTTACTAACACTAACTTAGCTGTTCGAATTGCAACTATCCAATTTCTCAATGTGCTATTTGAAACTGAAAGGAAATAAGTAAGCAACTTAATTAAGGAATGCTGTTACTTTTAAGAGTTTGTGAAATTGCTCTGTACATATACACATGTTACACGCTGTAACTATATATATTTGTTCTTGTTTTGTCATACTAATGAGAGATTATTTTAATTTTTTTATGTAAAGATGTAATTAAACAGATGTGAAACTAATAATATATATTTGAAAGGTTCAATATTTTGAACAACCAAATAAAGAATTTTTTTTTAAAAGGAGCTCCTTTGACATGTTTCTCCCACTTCTCAAGCTCCCCTTGGCTGCACGTTTACTCTACTAGCGTTCTGTTTCCCAGCAACATTGTTTCTTTCCCTATAGTAGCTTTTTCAGTTGAGTCTTTTGACGATGTGCCGGCTGCATGCAACCTCTCTAATAAAATGCAATAGCTGTAATTGTTGTTTCTATGAAACTCACTGGCTCCCAATTTCTCTTATCCCTTCAATAGCATCGGGGTACTTGAGGTCAGGGTCTTACCGCCTGCCCCTCAGACACCCTTGGAAGACATTTCCTGCCAGGGGAACAAGCACTCATGTAGCACAGTGAAGGGGGCCAACACTCTCCATGGCTCCCTTCCCCCTTGCACTCCAGCTCCTTGGAGACACAGCTCCCTTGCCACATATTGGCACTCCACCCGACAATGTCTTCTTCCAGCGTCTTGGCATCTTGTGCTCCTTAGGACTGCAGCGCTCGCTTTTCCTTCCCAGGTCCCACTCTCTGTCTCTGAACTCTCTCCACCTTTTATACACCTGTGCCCCTTCAAGGGCTTTCAGGTGTTCACCACTTTCCTCATTTGCCTGACTCCAATCAGTCCAATTATTGGGATGTGCCTGACCTTAAGATCTGCAAGTCTTAAACTCTGTCTTCTTCATTCCAGTACTATTATGGTACATTCTATAGGTAACCTCCATTGCTCTTGGGATGATCTTTTTTCCCGTACTAGACTTCACTTCAGGGGAATCAATAGGATAAGAGTGACAATATCCTATGAATGCTGAGGGAGCGTGAATTATGCCACTGTCATGAAAGGTGGGATATCATGTCTTGCGGTCTGGCACTCTCTCCCGACCAGGTGATCCTCCCTTGCTAGTCCACCTTCATGATCCAAGAGCAATGGCCCTTCCCTAGTCACCTGAACAGAGAATCCCTGGGGAGTAGAAGTGAGAGCACTTTCAGGTTTATCACAGTGTCCATTTTGTCCACTTGACAGCTTGTTTGGACAAAAGGAACATGTGGTTTAAAGTTTGTTGGGGACGCTTATTCAATAAGTGTTTCTTTTGCCATAATGTTGTCTCCTATTTTATTTATCTATTTTATGTAGCATTCGTAAGGCACCTATACAATACAATTGTGTTTCAAAGAACCACAAGGCTAAATGGGAAGGGAACAGGGGAAATAATAACAATGGCAAAAAAACAGTAAACTGCAGGAGTTGTCCTACTATGCCTTGTGACATTAGGCATGCATGTGCAGTAAGGAGAAGTGCAGTGGATAGCGATGGAAGAAGGGGGGAACAGAGGAGTGGACAAGTGCTGGAGGAGGGCCTGAGAGGAAAGTGCTAAGGAGAGCCATGGAGGAGAACCTCAGGGTAATTGTTAGTGCAAAGCAACATGTTAAAATGGCACACCGCGTCATCAGTGATGTAAGTTACATAGGTTACAAATCGGAATGGCTGGTTGGTGCGACCCTATACATAGGCTACCTGCTCCATAAGGGATTCCAGGACATTGGTCCGAAGTCCGTCTATTCATCTTCTACCACGTGGGCTGCTTCTTGCATGTCATCGGGTGCAAGGCTACAGTTAAATGCTAAATATGCACAGAAAAACAATACATTCTCTATCTCAAACCTAATGTGCACCTGGTACTGCAGACATGGGTGCCAAGGATACATTCAAGGTCACTATGACTTACAATCCGAGCTTGATCGTATACACATCAGCACACTTTACCCTTTCAAAGCTCTGCACCCTCATTTTAGGTTTGTTGTGTAGCCCCCCCTGGCACCTCAGAGCACAAATAATGTGACCTAATATTGAAGGCAGCCTGTCCCTGCTTTCTGATCTTTTCTGATCGATTGGGGGTCTCACAGTTTTATGGTCCGTGGTCTGGGACTGGCTGGTACCTTGGAATGCTGGGTTCTGGGATGGGGGTATCGGGGAGCTTAAACTTAAAGCTGGGACTGAGGAAGGTCGGCAGGCACATTCCTCCTGGGATACGAATGCAGGCAGCATGAGACAATGGAAGGCTTATGAATCTCTGTGGTTCTGGCCTTCTCACCGCTGCCCATGTTACAACCTATTCCAGCATGCACCCATTTATTTCCATGTTCGTGACCTGGGCCTACTGCCCTGGCTGCAGTGCAGTGTTAGACCTTGATTTCTAAGATGATGTTTCATTCCCTTTGCAATCTATACCCAAGCATGCATTAACCTACCCAAGATGTGGTCCCTGTGAACATTCCCCTCCCCCTGTAACCTCCCTGAGCCCCTACAAAAATGTTTTATGCTTCTGCCTTATACAAAACCGCTTGCAGGCTGGGACGATCACCCCCCCCTTCCGAACATTCCCCTTTCGTTAATAATACATTAACAAACTCCCGGGTGAGTTTTTCCTTCTCCTTCTTTTCTATTTTCTCCCTTTCAAGCATTTCAGCTTCCAGATATGGTGGTGTTGACTCCTTAGGCACCCATGCTTTGCACACAGAATGCAAGATCTCCCCTGCCTGTGTGTATTGTTCGAAGGTACATGTCATATATGTACACCCTCCATCTCCATCTAGATCAAACCAGTGTTCCACATATTGCTCGGGTCTGGTGGGGGAGTTCTAATGGTGTCTGGGGGTGGAGGCATTGTTCTATTCTAACCATGTATGGTCTGCCAGGGTCATCTGTTTGTATCTTCTTTTGTACCACAAGGTGCACCCTGTACCCTAATTGAAACCATCATCATTGAGCTGCTTTGCACTGTTTTGGCACAGCATCGGAGTCCCAACTGGCAGGTGCAGAAGATCACCAACACAAATACCGCAACAGGAACCAGATGTTTCACTATCACCTCATCCATGATGGTGCCCAAGGAAAAGGAATGTCGAAGAAGTCACTTTTCTGTATATCAGCGTCTGTTTGCATATCAGTGCCAAGAGTGTGCAGGGCCCCTATTATTTGCACGCGGGAACCGTTCTCAGCATCATTTGGAGGTAACATGTACAGCAATAATCTTCAATCTTGCGGCAAACGCCTCCCTCCATTGCGGTGAGTAAGTCCAGTACATAGCGGTTCTGCCGCATCATCAGTCTGATGGCCCGCATTTCGGCCTTGGCAGCATTGAGGCCCTGTTCAGTGTAATTTGCCAACTGTATCAGCTCCCAATGGACAATATGGAGACATTTGGCATTGGCAGCTGCTTGTATCCCAGGCACCAGGAGCGATGCAAAGAATGTTGCTTCCTTGTTATACAGTCTGTATTGATCTTGTATTTCTTTCAGCAGCTGTGTTGAGTCTTCAGATAGATAGTTAGACCTCCACTTTCTGCTTAACCTTTCTTTCTTTTTCTGTTCTGGCAGGATACAGAATATTGGGTGGCGTCACTGGGACATTTGTGGGGGCCTCTGTTATTGGTACTATCATTGGGGCGGGCAAGCCCTGGGGTCACACTATTAGATGTTCTTCAGGGATCACGAGTAGAGCTGATTGCAATGTGGTCAGTGAGCAGGTGCCCCTTCATGAAAGCGGGAGATGCAAAAACGCTTGCTAACCAGAAACCCAGTAGTTATCCACCACCGCAGCTGTGCCTTTCTTGAGATCGGGGATGTTTCTTGTTACACGTGCTGTTGGACCCTACAAAAATACTTCCTTCATTGAAAAAACACTCATAGTCTTCCTGCTTCTGCACCTTCACTGGCTTTTTCAGTGCCTCGATCCATGTGAGTTTTTCCACGTGCTCATTTCAGTATTGTCTGCACACTTCGTTCACCATTTCAGTGCCTATAGCCCAAATCCTATGAGTCCTCCTGCCATGCAGCTCATTTTACTCTCCTGCCACCTGTTTGCCATGAACGTCACACCTTGCAGCTCCAGGTAGGGACTTTGCAAGCACTGCATGCTTTTGGGGTTCTGGGCACATTGTCGTTCATCTGGGCCCATCATCTCGAGTCGCACACTACGTGCCTGGAAAGTGCTTTGCAATCTACACAGCTTCAGATGGACCAAGCATTGAGCCTCCAAAATCGGAGTGTCTTGCAGCATTAATACCTTGGTGGCCCCAACACTTGTGGTATCAAGGAACAAATATAACAGCTCCCATTAACCCTGTTGTTCCCCATGTCTGCGCATTAACTATTGCTTCATTCTGGATTGTGCATATCTTGTCGTACTTGGCTCTTTTCATCTGTATTCTAAAACCTTTCAGTACATCAAAATGTGAACAACTTGGAGAAAAACTAAAATTCGCAAACACATTAGGAAATAATGATAACATAAGTAACTTAGCAAGCTTTCCCCTTATGTTGTTGAGTGTCAGATGTATCATGAGCAGTTGCAATAGTATTAGTTTTAAGGACCACGGATGCAGTATTGTTCATTTTGGTTACTTTATGTAATAGAGAGGCATTTGTAGCATTGGCATATGTTAAAGAAACATTAGTAATGTTTGCATTTCTATTCCCCCCTTTTATATGTCCACCCCATATAAAAATACATCCTAAAAAGATACCTAACCCAAAAATAGAAAGAGTGAATAAACCAGGTATAAGTAGAGGACAACACAGTTATGAGAGAATATTCACAAAAACAAGAATGTAAACATTTGTCAATTACGTGGTTAGAACCTTGTACGGCCATTGTGAGACAATGGAGAGGGAGAAAGAGAGAGAGATAGAGAGAGAGAGGGAGAAAGAGAAAGAAAGAGAGGCATTAGACTTTTGTGCAAATAATGTGTAGGAGCACTTCTATACCGTGGAGGTAGATCAGCTGTAGGATCACATCAAATAAAAAACAGCACTCAATGTTCAGTTAAATGTATTTCTTCAGACAAGTCACATACAAATAATAAAAACTTGCACTCACTATTCAGTGGCACATGGGTTTTCAAAAACATGAATGAGATCAAAGGTTAAGTGTGTGTTACTGCTCTTGTACTTTCAATTTGTCCTCACGTTGGGTGTGGGGGTGCAGTATAGGGAGTTCTATTCGGACATCATACAGATATACCCAATACCCCAGCTCCCAAACATTTACCTTAAGGGGAGTGGCATAGATGACCTCAAAGGGGCCATTATATCTAGGCTCACTCCATCGGCTGGGAAGAGATTGAGGGGAGGTGATGTTGGCATTTCAGATGCAGCGTTGTTCATTTCTTCAGTCCCTGGTGGTGCTATCTGTTGAGAGATAATTTGTATTGCTTTTGTTAAGGCAGACAAATAGCTTCCAAATTCATCCCCTAGAGCAGACACAGTCCTGTGAGAATCAGATGCTCTCCTGATTGGGGATAGGGGCGTGTGCATTTTCTGCCCTGTTATCACCTCATGGTGTGATAAATAGTGATCCTTACAGGGCTGCCTGCGCATGCTAAACAGTGCAAGGGGCAAGCTGTGAACCCAGTTCCTTTTTTAAACTGGTGCCGAACTTGGAAAATGTGTTTTTTATTACACTGTTGATCCTTTCTACAATCCTGTTGGCCTGGGAGTGGTAAATTGTGCACATTTGATGCTTAATACCCAGTAATGCTGTCATTTCTTTAAACAGCTCATTGAAAAAGTGTGTGCCGTTATCAGATCTTAATACACTGCACACGCCCCAACAAGGGAAAACCTCTCTATCCTGGCATCACACTTTCATCTGGATGTGCACAAGGACTAGCCTCCACTCAACATGAGAAAGGAAAAACGATCACAATCAGACAGCAAGACCCATTACACCTTTCACCCATGTCCATGTAGTCTATGTGTAATTTGCAGAATGGCCCAGTAGGGCGGGGCAGGGTACCTCTGATAGTTCTTAAGGTGAGGCCAGTGCTGTATGTTTGACATGTGGTACAGTGAATAACCATTTTAGTTAATGCGTCTTGCAGATTGGGGAGAAACCAGTCCTCCTGTACATCTGCAGCGATATGTTGTTTTGCACATGGGATGGATGATGCAGCTGGTCGAATGCGACCAGTAGAAATTTGTGAGGCATAACCGCTTTGCCGAAGTTTCCTGTCCCCACAAAAAATCTATAGGGGACTGCTTGGATCCCTGCTTCAACCAAAGATCCTTCTCTTTGTGTAGGGCATTCTTTTCTCTTCAACTCAATCAGTTTTGCAATTGGTAAGGAGTTAAATGAGGCTGGCAGCTGCTCACTGTGCTACCACTGGGTATTTGGAAACATATGGCACAGGCATATATGCTGCTTGCTTGGCTGCCGTATCCGTGGCAGCATTACCGAGTGAGACCTTGTCTGTATTATTAGTATGGGCGGTGCATTTCACCACCGCTGTCAGGGAGGGATGGGACAGTGCTGCAATAATTTTGTATAACAGTGCTGCATTCTATACTGGGGACCCGTCAGCACTCCTAAACCCCCTTCTCTTCCAACGTGCAAGCCCTGTGTGTATCGTGGTGGTGACGTAGGCCATGTCAGAATAAAAGATCACGCAGCTCCCTTGAGACACTAGAAGTACCTCAGTGGGTGCTATAGGTCCTGCTACTTGGTCCGAAAATTGCATGTGTAATCTTTTTTGCACCAATACCTCATCTACTAGGCAGACAACTGCCGCCAAGTATGCCTCAAACGAGTCCCCTGGTAGATAGCTGCTGAATCTTCAATGAAACGAACATCCCATCCTTCAAGTGGGCTGTCCTTGCTTTTAGGATGGGGTCTTCTTCCCCCTTAAATGTCACAGTCATGTCTTGCAAGGTCTTCCTCCATGCACAATTCTGTCAGAAAGGTGGCGGGATTTACTGTTTTGTACCGCACCATATGAATGTTTGGGCGTGACAGGATGATTTCATATGCAGATGCCCGTTGGGAAGTCAAAGTCAATTTGGATCGCTCAAGGATGGCGAACACTGCATGCTCCATATACAGTGTTACAGAAAACACCCCTTGACCATTGTGGAGCTTTTCTCAATTGAAAATCCAGCAGCAGCAGCACGCACCTGTTCACATAGGGGACTGGCCCTAGATCAATGAATCTAACATTCCACTGTAGTAGGCCAATGGCTTGTGGACCATTGTGCTCTTCTGTGTAAGCACCACAGTCATCAGTTGTCCATTGGAATGAAAAAACAAATATAACTATTGTGTGTAGTCAGGGGTTGCTAGTACTGGGGCAGTGTAAATTACCTCTTTCAGGTCATTAAAGCTGATAAGCATGTCCTCCATCCATGCAAGGTTGTGGTCATTCTTTTGAGCCTCTTTGGTGTACGCCACATAGTCTATGATCCATACCCTGCAGTAGCAATCCTAGAAAGTTCAATATTTCTTTGACAGTCTTGGGCTGGTGAGTCCTGTGCACTGATGCGACACGGTCGGGTATCATTTTCTTCCTGTGGACAGAAATCAATTGGCCCAAATAGAGTACTTGTTGGAGGCAGTACTGCAGCTTCGCCTTGTCAACCTTGTAACCCTTGTATGCTAGCAGCTGAAAAAGGGTGACAGAGTCCTTCCTGCACAGTTGCTTACTGTCACTACACACCAGCAGATCATCAACATACCGAATGATGGTACTGTGCACCTGGATGTTCCCTAAATCAGCATGTAATGTTCTGTTGAATATAGGTATGGAATGGTATGGAAAAGAAAGCGTTCTTGAGATCTACTACAATAAAGTGGGACGCCTCTTTAGGGATGCTGTACAGAATTGTTGCAGGGTTCAGAATTACAGGAAATTCTGCCCATACAATATCATTTAGAGGGCGGATATCCTGTATCATTCTCCAAATACCACTTTCGCCTTTCTGATTGGATAGGTTGCATTATTGCACAGGGAAGTGGAAGGTACAATTATTCCCAGATTTAGGAGTGCAACAATAGTGCCACGTATTCCCTCCTGTTCCTCTTTGGACAGCTAACACTGTTTTGCCAGGGGCAACACCATGCCAGGCTTGAGTGTGATCTGAACTGAGGCCACTTCCTGTAAGAGCCCTACATCCTGGGCATTAGTTGTCCATAACCTTTCTGGGACCTGCTATAGATCTGTTTCAGTGAAGGGGCGGGGCGCAAGGGCCATCAAGGAACATTGGAGTTTGCGATATTGCACCATAATGTCACAAGGGATACAAATTGCCAAAACAATTTCTCCATCATCCACCCAACTGTTACTTCTTTAAGGGGCACCATTGGGTCGATACACAATACGGTATGCCACTCGCACCCATCAGAGTCCGTCCCGACCACAACAATACTTTTAGCTGACACCATCATGCCCTGTAAATCTAGGGAAAGTATTGTTCCTGCCACAAGCTCTGGGGTCACCACAGGTCGAAAAATGAAATCAGACGGTACCCGCCAACATGCCTTATCAATTGGGGACACCACATCCAGCAGAACTGTCATCCCATACACAAATCTATCTGGGTCCACGGGGATGCCGCAAAGCCCCCCCGCCTCTGGCCTACATTATGACCATCGCCCTCAAGCTGCACATGCCTGTAGTGGCACACACCACCCCTTGATCCATGAAGGAAATGTTCAGTCTGCTCAACAAAGGCCACCCTAATACATTTATCAGGGAGCACTCTGAGTACAATAAGGTTGCACGCACCACTTTTACACCTATTTTCATTGCTACCTCTTCAGTATAAGGAACCATTGCAACAGCCTCAGAAAAGCTTTGCGTCAACACAGTTTCACCTGATAGTGGGAAGTTTCCCTCACTGATGCATTATTTAGTGGAACCTGTGTCGACCGTAAAGATGAATTGCTTGTTTTCTTTCTCAGTGCCCACCAAGAGTTCCTCATCAGGGTGGATAGTCATGGACAGGGCTGGGCATGCAAGACCTCTCTGTGGCTGTCCTAATCAGGGTATGTGTTGGTACCTGGGAATGTGAAAGGGTTGTCTCCAATGACGCTGACACCCTTTGTAAGGCGCTACTGTTACATTTGGCACTTAATTGGCTGTGGATATTTGACCTACATATGAGGGGATCTGCTGAGCTGCTTGTAGCTGGGCTTTGGGTGGGGCTGGTGCCTGCACTCTTGGGGGCCTCAGTGGTAACTGGGTATAGACATGGTGTATCTCATAGGGTATGGACATGGCCATTGGGCGTGGAAAGGAGTATGGCTGTGTATGTATTGTATCCCACCCTTTGTCTACTTCTACATACTCTTGCAAAATGCCCCCACTTTCCACACCTCCAGCACGAAGAGTGTCCCATACCACCTCTCGGTCCCTTACCACCAAATCCCTCTCTGCCTGCTGTTCCCACCTGAAACCCTCCTCTTTCCCGCTGCTGACCTCCTTGATACCATTCAGGATGTTGCGATTGAGGCCCACCGCCCCACTGTCCATGTCTTCTGCCTGCCCAAAAAGCCACTATTCTCACGTCTGCACACTCTGCTGCCTGCTCTGCCGAGTCTGCCTGGGTAGTTGCTGTTACTACTGTTACTGCTGTTACTGCTCCTTCAACTGCTAATTTAGCTATTTGTTTCTGCACCAGTTTCACTTCCTCAGCCTGCAGTTTTTGAGTTGTTTCCTTTTCTCGCTCTTTAATCCTCTTACAATGGTGTATATCCATTGTCTGATTTTAAGCCCACCCCTTTGCCTCTATGTTCACTCTCTTCTCAAGTGCTTTCTGAACTTCCATGGGAAATCCCCTCTTGATGACAACATAGAAAAGAGGAACTGATCAGTCACATTGGTCGCCTGTCTGCGCCCTCCACATCTCCTGAACTTTAAAAATACATTGTGTGGGGTTTTTGTCATCCACCATTGTGTACAGCATTATGGACAGCAAGTCAGGTGTATCAGGGTTTGCCCGTCGAAGTTCTTTCCCCACATGCACTGTGAAATTATTAAATGGTGCCCCATCATGGGTGTCATCATCAATTTTTAACCGTGAGTACCCATATTTTACCCGCCCCAGAAGAGTGCCTAAATCAGGTTGTTTTGATCCATCTGGTCCCAGGGCACATACTGCACTCTCCCACAGCCTTTGTTTAATAAAGGCAACTGTTTGCCTTTTGGCTGTATCTCTTTCTTATTTTCACCTTCTTTTATCTCTGCTACTGCTGCCCACCCAAACCTATTCCTCAGCTGTGGGCTCCACAAACTCTCCAATCGTGGAGAGCACTGCAGCACTAACTCCTCTCCATCAGAGTCAAACACTGTGGCCCATTCTTCTTCCTGCAGTTGTTCATCTGCTTCCCCTTCTGGTCTCACATTCCATACCCTACGATCCCTGCATCTTGCCCATCACCTTTCCCCTTTTCAATTTTTACATCTTTAATCGCAATGTTGTCCAGTCTAAACAAAATGTCCTCGGCCATCCACTCATTCAGGCCACACCCCAAATTATTCCCTCCTTCCCCTAGGGTCCGCAATCGTGCCAACTCTTCTTGCGTTGTCTGCAGAGCTTCTTCCAATTCCTTTTGGGGGGTGATATTCAAGGGCACTGGAGTGTTCATTTTTGGTTGGTAAGGGGGTGGTGCAGTGGCAGAAATCTGCATATGCTGGGTTGGTATATCCCATAACGGGCCGGACCATGAGTGGGTATAGCCTTACTTGGGGCAGGGGTAACTGTGTTGCCTCCGGGGTAGCCGGCTGCTCTCCACTCAGGCCGGGGTGCTTCCACCTAGGTGGCTGTACTCCTCGCTGTCCTCAATGTCCTTTACCTTTTCCACAATTCTAAAATCTCCTCTCTCTGTTGGAGTTGTTTTACCTTTGTATTTGGCAGCTTAAAATGTACTCATGTCTTCCAATATCCCTCTGTTATTAGTGCCCTGCTCTAGCCTTGGGTCGGGCAGCCCCCATTATATCTCTGGCATACACTAGTGGTATTTCTCAATTTTATTGCTATACAATGGCATTGCGCTATGGATATACTCCAGCTGAGTCATCACCCTCATATTGACAATTGCAGTGTTAAAAAAATCTTATGTTATATACCGAAAACAACTTGTCATACCCTGTCCTACCAGTCCGGAGCTACTGTTTCCCAGTTGCCCCCTACTTGCACTTTGAACACACACCCCCCCATTACTCCACACACCCCATGCTCACACTGTTTCTTCCGACATCCCTCCCTTGGTCTCCACCCATTGCACAACAAGACTAAAACAATAAGCTAAAACAATTGACTAAAACAACAACCACTATTTTGTCTGCTTCCCCCACACAGAATATATTGGGCACAGAAATCCGAGCTCTCTAAGTATACCAATTGAAAAAATGGTGCCACAATCTCTTCTAGCTCAAAAAGGATCCCATCTATCTATCCTTCTCCTGTCCATATACAATGATAATAATAATGATAATAGAAAACACCACATGGCCTTTACACCTTCTCCAGCCACAACACACCACTCTACCATACACCCTTGTTCCCTTCTCCTGCACACAAACCCAACACACCACTGCTCCACTCTCCTGATCCCCACTTTGTGTCAGCCCTAGTTATTGTCGCTGCAAGAGGTGTACTTACATCTACTTGTTCACCCGAGATCCTCTGTCACAGGGTTCCAATAATGGCCTGCACTCTACTAAGAGCTCTGCCCTGCTCCAAAGAGCAAACAGGAATTCTGTGAAAATGGCTCCTGTACACCACTGCAGGTTGCATATTTGGGACTGGTCCATGCAGGTGGGTGGGGCCTCTCCAGAAGTGGTGCCAGGAAACCTGCGTCTTTGCGGGGGTCACTGGGATCATGTCGGGGTCACCAAAAATGTAGAGAAGTCCCTCAACGCTCACACCAGAAAAGATACAACCCACTGGAGAAAAGGCCAAGCACACCTCTTGCAAGGAGAACAAGGTTTATTTCCACAAAAATAAAGATGCTCCAGAAAAGCACTCTGCTGCCAGAGAATGTTCTGGCGAAATCAGCACAAGCAACTCATTAAAAGGGCACACAGCATCATCAGTGCTGTAAGTTACATAGGTTACAAATCTGAATGGCTGTTTGATGCAGTGTTATACACAGGCTAACAGCTCCATAAGGGATGCCAAGCCATTGATCCCAGCCCTGTCTGTTCATCTTCTTCCACGTGGGCTCTTGCATGTCATCGGGCGTGAAGCTACTGTTATTTGTTAATTATGCACAGAAAAACTATACATTCTCTATCTCTAAACTAATGTTCACTCGGTACTGCAGACATGGGTGTGGAGGATACATTTGAGGTCACTATGACATACTATTTCAGACCCAGACACTTCGGGGCACTACCAAAGCTCTCCACACTCATTTTTGTTTTTTTTTGTTACGCCTACCGGGACCTTGCAGTACAAATCACGTGACCTAATAGTGAAGGCAGCCTTGCCCTACATTCTGATCTTTTCTGATTGATTGGGAGTCTAACAGTTTTATGGTCCATGGTCTGGAACTGGCCAGTACCTTGGGATAGTGGAGTCTTGGAAGGCAGGCATCGGGGAGCTATAACTTAAAGCTGGGACTGGAGAAAGTCGGTGGCTCGTGCTCTCCTTCTATTGGAATAACTTTTGTAGGGAGCTCTCAGCTCACTCATGGCCTTGCAGGGCACATTCCTCCTGGGATACAAATGCTGGCAGCATGAGACAATGGAAGGCTTATGATTATCTTTGTCTCTGGCCTTTCTTACCTTTGCACATGTTACAACCTATTACCACTTATTTCCATGTTCTTGACCTGGGCCTATTGCCCTGGCTGCAGCACAGCATTAGGCACTGATTTCAATATAGCTGCTACTTTCTAAGATGGTGTTTCATTCCCATTGCAATCTGTATCCAAGCATGCACTAACCTACCCAGGATGTGGCTCCTGTGAACACCCTGCCCCCACCTGTAACCTCCCTGAATCACTCCAACAAATTTTTAGGCCTCTGCTTTATTACGAAACCGCTTGGGAGCCTGGGATGATTGACCCCCATTCCTAACAGTATTTGGGGTTCTTTGTGGGAAATGCCACTGCCCAACCACAGCAAGAGAAAGTAAGAGCTGTTCTTGATACCCCTTCTCCAAAAACAAAAACATTCTAAGGGCTTTTCTGGGATTAATCGGATACTACCGCAGGTTTAGTCCAATTTCTTCCAGTAAAACATCTCAACTAACAGATACTTTCAAAAATGCCAAGCCCAAATGATCAGATGGGAAGAAGAGGATGAAATCTGTTATATGGTCTTAAAACATGCCCTATGCAAAGTCCCATTTTGAGAGTCGCAGATTTCTCGAAAGAATATATCCTTCAAAGTGATGCTTCCCTCATGATGCTTGGGCTGGTTCTGTTGCAAAACTATGATGGCTTTGAACATCCAATTGTATACACCGGCAGAAAGCTCTTTCCCAGAGAGAAAAACTATTCAGTGATCGTGTTGGAGACATTGGCAATTAGGTGGGCTGTAATTCATCTGAAGTATTACCTCCTGGGTCGTAGGTTTTGTCTAATAACAGATCACTCTTGTTTAGTTTGGATCAGCCAGAGGAAGGAATAACACCCTCGAGTAATGCAGTGGTTCCTGGACGTTCAGGCATATTGTTTCACAGCTCAACACCAGAATGGATGAGAGCAAGGTAACAAGGATGTTCTCTCCCCATTTCCCTGTGAAACAACCCCGGTCCAACCTGCTTTGGTGAAGGGTATGTGAGAAACTTGAGGTAATCCTCACTCCTAAAACCCCTGGATTCTCTTCTCAGGTGTCTAGGGAAAGGCCATCGCTCTTGGATCCTGACCCCCGGGGTGGGGAAGCAGGGGAGGATCACTTGGGTGGAGAGTCTTTGGGGATTGGTAGTTGGGTACACCAAGGCAAGACATGCTATCCCCCTTTCCCTATTGATGACAAACCCAACGTTTCCCCGACTTTTATGGGTTATTATACGCATTGCCCCCTCATTTTCACCCATGTAACACTTGACAGTACTGGGATGAGGAAGAGGCAATCAGGAGTGAGGAACACTATACCAGTTCACCACTTTAGGACTGGGACAAAGAAGATGCCTGTTAAGTTTTGGGAAGGTTAGGCATGTCCCGTTAACCATGGTCAGACAACCTTAACTGAGGCACACCTGCAACCTGTTAAAGGGTTGCAGGTGTATAACATGAGGGAGAGAAAGGAACACAGCAGGGAGGCCTGTGTGATCAGCAGGGAACTTTGTTGAAGGAGAAGTGAGCCGTTGGAGGGAAATGCTGTGGGTCGGTCCGCTGTGTACAGCACACCAAGGTGCTGGGGACTGCAGAGAGAAGTGGTCTTAGAAAGCCTAGCGTGAGAACTGGGGCTTGTAAGGATATTTGGCATGTTACAGCACAGAGTACAGCACTACTGCACAGGTAGCAATTTTTTTTTGATGCAGCACCAAATGCCTATGGTTCATTGCTATATGTGTTGCCAGGATAACATGGACATATAAGTAAAGTCAGGCTATTCAGTCAAAAACGATTTTTACATATAAGATGCAAATCTATTTTCACGTGCACATTCAAAAATGCACAATACTTTTCACCTGAAATGCCTATGGTGCAAGAGACACATTTGAAAATTAATAACTAACATTATTAATAAACAACCTGACTAATAAAAATTCATTTAACATAACCCACTAATAAAAATGTGTCTCCACTGCAGAATTAGGCCTATTCTGAAAGTGAACTTTTAAACGCACATTCATTTTTTTTTCGTTTTCTCTGCTGCTCTGTCCACATAACTATAGGAAGCAAAAGGGCTCGAAAGAACAGGAAATCAGTTGGTTACAAAGTATTACTATAAAAATGAGCCATTGTGTAGAGAGGGAGGAGATGGCATGATTGATTCTGATTGGAGCAGCGTCATAGCAAGTATCATGCTAGAGGCAGTGATTAGGGTTTTGCTAGGGAGTTTTGAAGAGAGGGGGGGGACAGTCGAGATTTGGCAGAGCTGGGAGAAGGACCTGTTTCCTGGCTGAAGCATTCCTATCTGTAAAAGCTGAGAATTCCAGATAATAACCCCGGTTTGAGAACGAAAGGCGCTCGTTTTCACTGGGGTTAATCTTCAAGGGAGCCACATTCAGAAAGAGAACAGCTTAAGAAAACTCGGGCTGAACAGATAAGGTAATTACATAAGTGTGGGGGCTGAGTGTGTACGAGAATATTCAGTCAGTGTAGGAAAGGAGATTCCTGTGATTTAATCACATGTTAATGTTGCAAATCGAGTTCTTTTCTCCGCCACTCTCTTTTCAGTGTATCACAGACAATGCTGTTACTGTGCTATTTTATTTATTTCTGTAATGAGTGCGATCGTGTTTAAATGCAACTTTTATAATACAGAAAAATATTTGAAAGCAGACGGGTGGTGTGTTTTATATTTACCAATACAGTGCTGATGATGTGGGGAGATTTTTAAACAGTGCAATTGTCATTTTAAGACAGATGTGTGCATGATCATATTCAGTATGGACAGTTGTGAGTGACTGTTTGTAGCATAGCTCGTTGGAGGTACATGAGCCAATGGGAAGAGAGACTCTCTGGACATAGTTCCCTACCGTATATAAGGTAGTGGAAATTACCACAAAATTACCACATATAGCTCTCTATCGTAAATAAGTCAGTGAGATCGCCAATGGTGGCACACTAACACTAACACTGAAAATGTGGTATTCCTGAAATGTAGGCCTGAGGTCTCTCTAGTGATTACATGAAAAATCTAAGCAAAGATAAGGGATTCTGGACATTGGGGCCACAAATAAAACAAGGGAATTATGCTCACCAAAATACCACCAACCACGCATACCAACCACGCATACCAAACATGCATGTCTGGGTGCTGAAATAATGCATGTCCACTGTATTATTGTTGTACATGGCCCAATCTGAATACAAGGAGTGATTGTTGCTAAGTTATTTTTCGGCGGTAAGAAAATACCGTCAGCCCCAAATCTCCACAAAATACCCTACATATTTATGGTGCGTTGCAGGCCGGGAAAGTGATCATAGAGTACCTACTGGGCGTGGCAAGCGTGTCTCACACTGCCATTTGCACATTAAAGGGAACCCATTTTATAATAGCAGTGTGCCACTAAAAACGAATTTCAGAATGTCACAAAGGGAAACCACATTCTCAGGGAATTGGTCGTCGAATAGCACGTTAGAATGGAGTAACCGCATTCAGGGTGAGGTGCAGAAAGAAAAACTAGACAATATTTTTGCAGAAGGCAGCATAATTCAGGTCTGCCTTACAAGATTATTGAATGCAGCCGATAAAAGTGCAGAGAAAGACTGTTTAATACGGCTATGCGGCAAAATATGGTTTATTTTAAACAAGTCCCTGCGAATGCAAGAGAATGATACTCAGCTAATTAACAGGTTAAAGACTGACTTAGATGGGGCAAGTAAAAATCAGGAAATGTTGAGAGCAGAATTGGATGTATGCCAAAAAGACATGCAATTAAAATGCAGAGACTTTGATACTCAGTTATCCAAAAGCAAGAAACAATTTGAAGATAGTGAGCAAGAATTGGCACACTTAAAAGCCTTAGTGTATCACATTAGACAGGATAAAGATGAGGTTGTTTCAGAGATGCAGATTTTACAAAAAGAACATTGTGAAAAAGAATGTGATCTCCAGAGCGCAGAACAAGAAATGATTAAAATGATTCAAGAAAGAGACAAGAGAAATAAAGAGTTCAATGAATGCCAAATGCAAATGTGCGACATGCAGGAGGTGATTAATAAGATGAATGGTGAAAACAACTATTTGCAAGATGAAGCCAACAGACTCCTTAAAAAGTGTAAGGACTTAGAACAGCAAATGTGCATTCCCAGGTCCCAGGAGAGGTGGCAGGGTACCACATTCAATGGAGTGGAGATGAATTCTAGCTCTGCCCAAAGAGCTAGTGCTCCAGTGACTGGGCCGGTGACTGAACTTGGTTGCAGCGCCCTTGGGGGATTTGATACTCCCATTGGGGGCAGCCACCAATCTCATACACCTGAAAACAGGATTGAATCACAAAATAGTGCAATTCCATGCATTACAACAAGTAGCCCCATAAAAATAATGAAATCCATTAAAGCCCTGATCAAACCATTTAAAAAGGGAGGTGAATGCTGCATTGAGGATCACTTAGAAGCGGTGCATGACATTTTTAAAGCACTCCAGATACCTAAGGAACAGTACAGACAATATTTTCATTTAACTTTAGATGCCCCGACGGCCAGCATCATAAGGGGATTAAATGAACAGCAGAATATGACATGGTTGGAGTTTGAAAAAGAAATTAGGCGTCATTTTTCTCCTTTTCAGTCATTGCAGGAGGCAAAGAAAGTCGCGTACACAATTACTGCTGGACCTAATACATCCCCTCGCCAATTTTTACAAGACTTAAAAAGAGCATTTTCTCGCTTTGATGTATCTTTTGACTCAAATTCCAATGAGTTTAAAACTGCATACTTCTATGGGCTACAGAAAGACATCATATCCCAATTGGTCCGTGAATTTGACCGTGACAAGTCCCTTGAATGGATTGTACATCAAAGCACAAAACTATATGAGGTACTCTATTGTCAGGGTAGAGAAAGTGATAAAATGAAAGATACTAGACCTAAATCTAAAGAACCCTCAGCCACAGTAATGGAAATCAGGTCAGCCAAAATGTCCCTTGAGTCTGCTCAAAGCCAAGGTAAAAATAATGTGACACCTGAACAAAGGGGTAATCAACAAAGATCGCCATTTCCTGTACCAATGTTCCAATCACATGATCCTAGTAATAGAGAGAGCTACATCAGCCCTAGGTATTTAGGGGACAGACCCCGGGTAGGATATCGGCCTGATATGGCAGGTATGAACAATAACCAGAGACAAAATCAAGATCAAAGAAATGATGGTCCCTACCAGTCATTGGGGACACAGAGCAGATTTGATCCCAACACCATGATATATGGTAATCAGGATAGGCCCCGATATATGGATCGATTTACTGATAATGGAAATCAACCTAGGGGCCAGTACCCACAATCTGAGAGACAGGACATGAGGCAAAACATGAACTACAATCCACGCCAGTACAATGATTCCCCACCAGGGGATTATAATCAAAGGATGGGTGCAACCCGCTCCCCTCCACAAATGAATCAAGAGTTCAGAAACCATCCCAACCGACATCATTCACCTGAGAGGTATCAGAATAGATCCAATCAGGGGGAAAACAACCAATATCGACCTAGACCACAGAAAGAGGATCCTAGAGAGATGGAAAGGTTCCAGTGCCTTGAGGCCCAAGTGAAAATGTTAGCTGAGCAAATAGGAAAGCTCTGTACAGCGCAAAAACAACCTTCCAAAGAGGGGGCTGATGGCCATAGCAATGACCGGGGGGCTTCCGAAAAGTGACTAAGTACTCATGATAACTGCAGTGCCAAAATGACAGATTGCTCTGATATAATTTTGCATAACGACTCTGAGATGCCTAATGGATTAAATGTGAAAGTGCCAGTAAATGAACTTGTGACAGAAAGTGCAAATAATTCTAAAAAAGAGGTACGGTTTAATCTAGAGCTAAATAAAACAGTAAAGATTTGTACAAATGAAAAAGAAACATTAGGAATTCCAAAAGAAAAAAGGGACAGACTTAAGAAAAATGACTCATGCATGGGGAATACCAGTGGACAGGGAGTAAGTGGGGATGCTATAGCTCCTTCCCTGGGCAAGCAAAACAATGACCAAACACAGACAGAAAAAGGAAATACTCACAAGGAGGGTACAAGTCAATCACCTGAAGAATTCTTTGAGCCACATATTTTTGAAGAGGCTGAAAGGGTTGGTATCACACTAAATGATCACAAATGCACAGAATTAAAAAATGACAAATTGATGAATGATGTTGTTACACATGTTCAGTTGGAAGGTTGTAATGTGGTCTCTGATGTTACCCAGATGGATGGGCGAACAGTGGCCACACTCCAAAAAACCTCTGATCATGGAGAAATGAATAAAGTCTCTCGCGCAGAAATGGGTAAAAAGGAGGGAAAAATGTCTTTCCATTTACCAATGTGTTTAGCCAAAAGTGAAAAAGACCTGAGAAAGGTGAGCCCTGAAATCAGTAAGAATTCACATTTCTTATGTGTATTAGAGGAAGGTGAGGGCAGATATTATGCACCCATCAATGTAGAAGAAAAATGCCACACCTTTGCTATGATTGACACTGGCGCACAGGCCACAATTATGTGCAAGGAGCTGGTAAAGAGTATCAATGAAGGGAGACCCCCACGGAGTCAGATCACAGTGAAGGAAAATCAAGGCCCAGTGCATAACTTTAATGGGGAGGAAGTGCCCATCATAGGTGTAACTGAGGTTGACATAAAAATAGGAAAGCACAGAATGAAACAAGAGGTATTGATCACATCTATTTGTGAAATTCCATTTCTGATGAGGACAGATTGTCTGAAAAGATTGTCTCCTTTAATAGATGGGGTGAATGGAGTGCTGTGGTCCTTAACCAAAAAACCATTGAGGCCTAAGAAACTAAAATCACAAAACAGCAATATAAATGAATGTCACACCGTTGCCAAAACAAATGATGCTGTGGAGGTATATCTCCAGAATAGCTGCATACCTAGTGTCACTGTTATATTAATGTGTCAAGACAAAATGCAGAGCGACAATGAAAAACTACCTGTACAAATATGCTTGGACCCAAGGAAAAATTGGCAGACTGCCATAGATGAGCACACATTACGTTTTTATTTAAAAGAGAAAACATGCAAACAGAATATTACTCCTAAAACAGATTCAGAAAAACACATTACCACTCTAGCAGAAATACACATGGAAGATGAGCAACCATGGGTTCATGTTGGTATAAATGACTATTTTAAAACAATAAAAGCCACTTTAGCGCTTGAACATGAAAGGAGTTTCATTAATGAGAAATTGTTGCAAAAAATAATGGAGAGGGAAGAAATCCCGAGATTTAGGATTAAAAACCAATATGTTTCTGGCTTGGACAGTCCAGACTTTGAAAACCGAATTGCAGGCAGATGCAGGCTTAAAATTAGCATTGGGCAGAAAACAATTTACCATAATGTATAGATAGTGAGTGGAGCACAAAATGAATTTTACATGGGAAATGACATCATGCACAGAATGTGTATGGTGTTAGATTTCCTTAATCAAAAAATATGGTCACGCCTAGGTGGTCCGGCACCTGAATTTGAAGACAAAAGAAGGGCTTATCATTGTGGACAACTGGTTCCTTATGCAATCGAATTACAAATGAGGAAAGATACTATTATTCCTGCATTTACAAAACAGTTTGCAATAACACTGAAATGCAAAAATGGACAGCAGATGAAAGGTTCTGATGCATTTGTATGCCTGAATGAATCCATAAAACAGCAAGGCCTGGATTATGAATACATTCCATTGGTAGATATTGGTGAAGGATCTGTAAAAATTATGGTAAATAATAAAGGTTGTCAGGATATTCATTTAGAGGAAAACTCCCCATTAGGAATGGCCATACAAAAATCACATTATACGGCAGATTTAAATAACATGGTGATTGGAAATATTCCTGAAAAGTATGTAGGTGCCAAGGGTGAGTTGCCAGAACACCTACACTCTCAGCCCAAAGGAATATTTAAAATTCATTCTGCGTATCCTTATGATTCAAATGAGACAGTGTGCTGCCATCAAGAGGATTGCATAATATTTAATTTAAATGAAAATGAAACAGAAAATCAGCCCATTGAAGTGGAAGCTGATATGCCAAAATATTTAAAAGTGGCAGCTTTACAAAAAGACACAGCCACACAGTTAGAGGAAAGCGCCGAGATTCCATTAACAGAAGATTTTCCAGAATTTTCCAAAATGGTAGAAGAACAGATCTCCTTAGCGAATGCGTGTGAAAGCAATGAAGAGAGGGACAATCTGAGGGAGATATTTATGGAGTTTAAGGATGTATTTGCAAAAGATGCTTATGATTGTGGTTTAACTGATTTACATGTGGCCACACCACCAGAAGGGTGTAGCAGAAATCCAGTGTTTGTACGCCAGTATAGACTACCGCTGGCATGTTTAGAATCATTGGCAGAGATTATTAAAAATTTGGAATTGCGGGGAATCATCAGGCCCATTCATAGCACATCCAATACACCTATTTTAGGTGTGTTAAAGCCAAATGGTCAATGGCGGCTGTGTGCAGACTTGAGAGAGTTAAATAAAATAGTACCAATATCTAGATGGCCACTGCCATTCATTGATCAGGGCCTAGCTCAGGTACATGGTTCAAATGTATTTACCACATTAGATCTCACCTCTGGATATTGGTGCGTGCCATTGGCAGAGGAGATACAACATTTATTTTCCTTTACATTTGACAGGACTCAATATGCCTGGCTTAGAGCTCCGTTCGGGTACATCAATAGTGGGAGTGAATTTGGCATATTTTTGAGAAAGGCCATGCCTGATGCAGCGGAAAGAGGAACAATAGTTTATGTGGACGATGTCCTGATAAAAAATGAAAGCCTGAAAAGCCATTTTGATGAAATAAGACATGTACTTGGCCAATTGCAGAAAGCAGGCGCCAAAGTATCTTTGCAAAAAGCACAATGGTGCAAGAAAAAAGTGAACTTTCTAGGGCATGAAGTGACTGAACATGGGCTAAATCCACAAAAGAAGAAAATAGAGGCCATACAAAGATTAAAAGATCCTAAAAATGTGAAAGGAGTAAAAAGTTTATTAGGGATGACAGGCTATAACAGAAAGTTCATTGAAAATTATGCAGAAATCACTCAACCATTGACTAAACTGCTTAAACTGAATACTCCCTGGAAATGGGAAAAAGAGCAGTCTGATGCAGTGGCTAAATTAAAGGAATGTCTTGTAAAGGCACCATGTTTAGCATACCCCATAAAGGACAGGGATTTCTTTATAGAAATAGGTTTTTCTGAACATTGCATGTCAGCAGTGTTATCACAAAAACATGATTTGAATCACAAAACCATTGCATATGCAAGTAAGGCATTTTCCCAAGTTGAAATGAAATTTAATGAATGTGAAAAGGCCCTATTAACCACTGTGTGGGCGCTACAACATTTCCGCCCCATTGTTCAGGGAGAAAAGGTGATTATTGAAACAAATCACCAACCTTTGCAATTTTTAGAGAGTAAAAGAATTAGATCAGGTAATCTAGCGCAATCCAGAATCACTTCATGGACGCTGGCATTACAAGGTTTTCCCGTAGAAGTGAGATATGGACAAAATAAAAAGAACCCAATTGCTCAAGGGTTAGCTGACTTACATGACTGTGCAGCTGAACAAATACCAAATGAAATGGAAGTAGAAACTAGTTTGCAGGTATTTGAACAATCACCACACAAAGCTTTTGATGAAAAAACATGCAAGGATTTGCCAACTGTATATGTGGATGGTTGTGCTTTTCACATTGAAAATGACAGTAATAAACAATTAGTGGCAGGAATAGGAAATGTCTGGTTGAAATGTGAAGGTGTCCCCAGTATAGTGATGAGGATTGGAGATAGGAGCAGTCAGGTGGCGGAATTGGCAGCCATTTATAAAGCAATTGCTACTGCAGTTGATAAAAAGTTCAGTGAAATTGACCTGGTGACTGATTCTGACTATGCACGGAATAGCTTTGTGGAGTATTTGCCTGGTTGGAAAGCAAGAGGCATGGTTACATATAACAAAAAGCCACTTAAGCATGGAAAAATGATACAAGCCATAGACAAATTGGTGTCAGAGAATAAGTTAACAATATACTGGAGAAAAATTCGTGGGCATTTAAAAACACCAGGAGAGGATAAGGAGGGAAATGATAAGGCAGACCACCTGGCTAAGATTGGGGCTGTGATGGGAGAATTGCTACCTATTGATTATTTAATGGGTGAAATACAAATTGATGCAGTCACACGTTCTAAAGCACCAAAGGAGGTAGATCAACCGGTGGTGCAGTGGAGTCATGACACGCCAGACCAAGATTTGATTGAGGCACAAAAGAATGATCAAATTTTGGGAATCTATTATAATCATTTGATAGATCCCGAACAAAATTCTTTGACAGAAAATGATTGTATGGGAAAAGAGGAGTTGAGGGTGTTATTAAAGAACAAAACACGAATTAGATTACAGGATGGACTCATGATTAGAGAGTCCATAACAGGACAAATACAGTGGGTAGTACCCCTTTCATTCAGAGGACTAATGCTACACCATGCACATGATGCCATAACTGCAGGCCATAGAGGTTCACAAAAAACATTAGAAATACTACAAGATTATGCTTACTGGCCACATATGTCCCAAGATGTGGAATTATATACTAGAGGATGTCTAGTATGCGCCCAATTTAAACCTGCTTCACCAATGCATAGAGCACCATTGATGAAAAGAGGCCTAACTCTCCCATGGTCAGATTTGCAAATAGACTATGTAGGTCCTTTAAAAAGGTCGAGCAGGGGACACCGTTATATTTTGAGTGTGGTATGTTTGATGTCGAAGTGGATTGAATGCATTCCTGCACCAGATTGTAGTGCGCAAACAGCAGCCACATTGCTGGTGAACCATGTGTTCTCAAGGTTTGGGTTGCCACAAAGAATTGAGTCAGACAGAGGAAGTCATTTCACAAGTACTCTAATGAGTAAGGTATGGCAAATACTAGGTGTGAAAAGGAAACTACATATCGCATATCGGGTGGCGTCTTCAGGTACAGTTGAAAGAAGCAATAGGTCTGTTGTGGATATTTTAAAGAAATTTGTGGCAGAAGCAGGTTCCAGCTGGGATTTACGTTTACCGTTGGTTTTGATGGCAATCAGGTCAACTCCTGCCAAAGCAACAGGTGTTAGCCCCCATGAGGTCTTGACAGGTAGGAAAATGGTGTTACCACAACACCTACTATACAGAACACATGAGCAGACACTTGTGAGTGCATCCACAGTTCATGAATATATTGATGAACTGAGGAGGCATTTGCAACATGCATTTGCTTTTGTGCAGAGAAATCTGGAAAGAGCTGCTGACAGTGCAAAGTCTTATTATGACAAAAAGACATCAGTAAAGGAATACAGTGTAGGGGATCAGGTGTACAAGTTTCATTTTGGAAAAAGTAAACAGAAAAATTCTAAATTTCTAGCAGCCTGGCAGGGGCCATTTCGAATTATAGATAAGGTCTCTCCTGTAGTTTATAAAATTTTGAAAAATGAAGGTGAAACGGCAATAGAGCAGTTTGTCCATGTAAATCAAATCAAACCATGCCATCCCAGACATGAGATCAGGCAGCTTGAGCATGAAGAAACAGATAAAGTCCCTTGAACACAAAAAGAGAAAATAAATGGGTACAATCAGGAGGCAGTGACAAAGAAGTTAAAAAGTTGATTGTTATAATGGCACATAAACACTGTAATATATGTAAAAATATATAATATAAAATAAATAAATAAATAAATAAAAATATATAATGGAAGCTCATGGTTGGTGTGCAGAGAGAAAATGTATTAAATATTGAATGCTGTTTTATATGTGCTTGTTTTCTTTTAACTTGTGTTTAATTTCAGAAAAAAAAAGAAAAAAAGAAAAAAAACGAAATATTTTTACCAAGCATGTTTTATTTTTGGCAAAAGGGTGAAATTAGTATTGTGCTATGTACTTAATTTGTTTATTTTCTATTTGATTTAGAAAATTAACATTATTTGGTCGGAGGTTCCGGGATCAGAGCCCACGGGAGACGATGTTGTCCTGGAGCCCACGTGGACGGATTCCGGGAAAGCCCCAAAGAGGGGTGAAGACCAAGGCTGCAAAGCGATCAGCTTTGAAGATGATACCGATGATATGGTTAATGATGATGATATTTGGAGGGATCTTCAAGAATTCAGAAGCACAGGTTGTCATTGAACCTGGACCAGCATCTGGTATCGCGGTGGAAGAGGCACCAGGATTCATCCTGAGTTATAGAAGGATGATTTTCCAAAATATATACATACCATTGAATCCTGAGATTTTGATTGAAAAACACTTGAACAATACCGGAATTAAGATTGAACAGACTAAAGAGTGGCTGGAAATAAGAAAAGAGGACACTAAGCAGTCAATAAGAGATATATTAATGCAATTGGAAAAAACATTTGTGAATTCAGCAGACATTAAGAAGAAGAGAGGAAAGAGAGGTGCGGTGATGCTCGCGATATCAATGGTAATGTCTATAGTTGGAGCCATAATAGGTACCACAATATCAACAGCCAATTCTATTTCGGTAGGAACACTGAGTACTAAAGCGCAACAACTGAGTATTGACCTAGAAATAATACAAAAAACATTAGATGGAATTAGAGGGTGACTGGATGAACAAGTAAGATTCATAAATGAAACTGCAATCATTCTAAATGAACAAGCGGATGTAATACAACGGGCGACTAAAATAATACTTAAGCATGACAGAACTTTAAATGAAATATTGAAGATAATGAGTCCTGTTGATAGTCTATTAACGAATTATATGAGAGAAGTTCAAACTGCAGTTTCACAATTGATTCAAGGACATATCCCCTTGTATTTTGTTTCGCAGGATATTATTCGTCAAATTATAGAAAGATTGACCAGGAGGGAAATTGATATAATACAGGAAAAAATTGCATTCGAAATGGGTAATGCAATGCCGTTATATGTGGACTTGGAAAGACTAGAGATCGGATTTTTGCTATGCATCCCATATGTAGCCCCTGAACTTATTTATCAAACGAAGTGGGTACACAACGTGGGATTTTGGCAAGAGGACACATTTATTAAGATTATGTTGCCGATTCATGGAACAAACGTGCGCCGAAAATCTACGCGCAAGCAGGCGCAAGCAGGCGCAAGCGGAAAAAAAGAGGCGCACGCGCACGCGTGCGATTCATGGAAGTCCCTGCGCGTGTCTTCCTCGGGATGTGCGCCAAACCCGTGCATGGCGCACACATCACTGCAACATCGCGAAAGGCGTGCGCGACGCGCACAGTGAAAGCGCACAACCGCAGCGCACACACCAGAAAGTGGGCGGGACATGGGGCGTAACGCGCGGAATGGGGAACAACACGCGAAAATAAGGGCGTAACTGGGGATGTACTGCAGGGAAGCAGACGGAACGCCCACACGCACTCGAACCACACGTATTCATGGAATCGAATAGGGCAAAGCCACGCACAGCCAAAGACACGCACAAGCTGAAACACGGCCGCCACACGAAGGCAGGCGGTAGAGTCCCAGCGCATCCAAAAAGTGGCGCGCGGGAAGTTAAATACGCGATTGAGCGGGTACGTGGATTTCAGGGGTGCGCGAGAAATTCTACACGCGATTGGCCTGGGTACGTGTATTACAGGGGTGCGCGAGAAAATCTACACGCGATTGGCCTGGGTACGTGGATTTCAGGGGTGCGCTAGAAAATCTACACGCGATTGGCCTGGGTACGTGGATTTCAGGGGTGCACGAGAAATGCTACACGCGATTGGCCTGGGTACGTGTATTACAGGGGTGCGCGAGAAAATCTACACGCGATTGGCCTGGGTACGTGGATTTCAGGGGTGCGCGAGAAAATCTACAAGCGATTGGCCTGGGTACGTGGATTTCAGGGGTGCACGAGAAATGCTACACGCGATTGGCCTGGGTACGTGTATTACAGGGGTGCGCGAGAAAATCTACACGCGATTGGCCTGGGTACGTGGATTTCAGGGGTGCGCGAGAAATGCTACACGCGATTGGCCTGGGTACGTGTATTACAGGGGTGCGCGAGAAAATCTACACGCGATTGGCCTGGGTACGTGGATTTCAGGGGTGCGCGAGAAAATCTACACGCGATTGGGCCTGTGCGAGTGGGGCAGTGTATTACGTGGGTGTGCGGGAAGTTGAAGAGGTGAATTGCCAGTGTGGGTCCTCCCAGGTCTCCCCTCTACCCCCTCCACGACCTCTGCAGGCAGCCCACACCACAGGGGACTACCCTGCACCCCTGGTCATGTCCCGCAGGCAGCCCATCCACCATGGGCATGCCCCCCAGCCAAGCCACATGTCCCCTTGCACCCCCACCCCCCAGCACCGTGGGGCACCTGCCAGCAGGCCCCCAACCATGTCCCACTCATGTCCCCTTGCCCCCCCCAGTCACCAGGGGCAGCCTCCACCAGGCCCCCACCCATGTCTCCCACCACCCCCACCCCTCCAGTCACCAGGGGCAGCCTCCACCAGGCCCCCACTCATGTCCCCCTGCGCCCCCACCCCCCCAGCACTGTGGGGCACCTGCCAGCAGGCCCCCAACCATGTCCCCTTGCACCCCCACCCCCCAGCAGGCCCCACCCATGTCTCCCACCACCCCCACCACCCAGTCACCAGGGGCAGCCTCCACAAGGCCCCCACCCATGTCTCACACCACCCCACCCCTCCAGTCACCAGGGGCAGCCTCCACAAGGCCCCCACCCTTGTCTCCCACCACCCCCACCCCTCCAGTCACCAGGGGCAGCCTCCACAAGGCCCCCACTCATGTCCCCTTGCACCCCCACCCCCCAGCACTGTGGGGCACCTGCCAGCAGGCCCCCAACCATGTCCCACTCATGTCCCCTTGCACCCCCACCCCCCAGCAGGCCCCACTCATGTCCCCTTGCACCCCCACCCCCCAGCACTGTGGGGCACCTGCCAGCAGGCCCCCAACCATGTCCCCTTGCACCCCCACCCCCCAGCAGGCCACTGTGGGGCACCTGCCAGCAGGCCCACAACCATGTCCCACTCATGTCCCCTTGCCCCCCCCAGTCACCAGGGGCAGCCTCCACCAGGCCCCCACCCATGTCTCCCACCACCCCCACCCCTCCAGTCACCAGGGGCAGCCTCCACCAGGCCCCCACTCATGTCCCCCTGCACCCCCACCCCCCAGCAGGCCCCCACTCATGTCCCCCTTGCACCCCCACCCCCCAGCACTGTGGGGCACCTGCCAGCAGGCCCCCAACCATGTCCCACTCATGTCCCCTTGCACCCCCATCCCCCAGCACTGTGGGGCACCTGCCAGCAGGCCCCCAACCATGTCCCACTCATGTCCCCTTGCACCCCCACCCCCCAGCACTGTGGGGCACCTGCCAGCAGGCCCCCAACCATGTCCCACTCATGTCCCCTTGCACCCCCACCCCCCAGCAGGCCCCCACTCATGTCCCCCTGCCCCCAGGTCCTGACGAAACGCAATCATGGCAGTAATGGGCAGCATACCCAGCACAAACACCCAGGCAAGGATTGCATCCACCCACATAGTAGATGCAATTACATGATACAACCCCAATGGCAAGTATGTAAATGAACACATGTCCCTCACACACACATACACAATGGGTGCAAGTGAATGTCAAAACCCATATCATGACATGCATGAAACCAATGAGAAAATACCACAAATGTAAGTAATAAATATATGTATTAAAGATGAAAATGAAGTAAAGAAATAAAACACACAACAATGGGGATGACAAAACAAATGGTCCATGTCCGAGAACAAATAGAAAAAATCAAAAAACAAAGGAATCCAAAAAATAATGTAGTCCAAAGCAAAATAATGGGGGGAAAAATAAGGAAAAACCATTGCCTCATGGTGAACACAAATATAAATCCAACAAATGTTTTCCAAACATCAAACTATGTACAAGAATATCCCAGGGTCCATGAGCCCAACACCATAAATTAAACCTACTACTACTACTAACTAATAATAAAAATATATACAGAAAAGTGGCCATTGTCCGAGCAGTCCAAAAAAAACTTAAAAAATAAAGGAAACCTAACACTAACTAACTAAAGAACTATATACAATGGCAGCGGGCAAGTCCTGCGGCTCACTCTGTGATGTTGCCGGCCAGGGCATCCTCGAACTCCATGTCGATGTCTCGGAGGCGGGACTCTGTCCTGGCCCCGAGGTCTCGCAGGGACAACCCCGTGTCCACCTCAAACTCCCTGCGAGCTTCCTCGAGGCACTCAGCCCGCCTCAACGCCCGACGCATGGAGAACTCCGCCCTGACCATGGTGAGCCGCTCCTCTTCCGCCCGCTGCCGCTCCGCACCTATCCGCTGGACCAACTGTTCCCACACGGAAGACACTGCCATCCCAGGGTTCTCCTGCCCTCCGGCCGATGCCTGCCCCTCTGATCTTGATGGCCCTGAGCCATGATGCCTCCCACGTCGAGCCTGCTGCTGCCTCCGACGCCACTGCCTCTGCCAGCACGACGGCATCCAGGCTGATGGAATCCACCGATGCCGTCGTGCACGTGCCCTGCCAGATGATGCCGGCACATCCTCCATCTGCAGGGGGACAGTTGCTGGTGTGTCCACCCCTGCTGGACCTTCGACTCTCGACTGTGGCAGGGATGGGGTCCCCACCGAGCTGGCTGCGTTGGTCGGGGCAGGTCCACAGGGGGCCCTGGTGGCATCTGGGCCGGAAGACGGCATGGAGCACGACTGGCGCATAGCCTCCACAGAGGAGGAGAGGGTCGCCAGAAGGCCACACACATGTAGGAAACCCCCGACCATGGCGGCTCCCAAATGGTTCACGTACGCACGGTGCTCTTCGTGATGATGTGCATGCTCCTCCCGGGAAGCATGCACCTCATCACGAATGCCAGCCGTGCGCAACGCGACACCAATCAGGACCCTCTCCACACGGCCAGGGGTCCCCTCGTCCGCAGGTAGAGGAGTGTCAGATGACATGGACATCTCCCCTACCTGCGGACGGGCCTGGGATGGGGCATCCCTGCTGGTGCATGGTGGTGCAGTCACAGTGTCAGGGACAGTGACATGGACAGGCACCTCCACGGCGACCTGTGCTGCCTCCTGCCCCTGGCCCTGGACTGCACCACTTGCACCAGCGGGGATGCCCCCACCAGGCCCCATGTGTGGCTCAGTAGCGGCCTCCTCCCCCTCTGTGGAAACCACCAACCTGGATGTCTCCACGCCGTCTTCCGCCGGTGCAAGCCCCTGTGGGGGCTCACCCACCCCTTCCGCTGCAGCCGTTGTGGCATCCCCGCCGCTCTGCTCCACAGCGCCTTCTCCGCCCTCTTCTTCACTTGCCACTGTGTAGAGGGAGACATAGAACACAAGCATCAGGGTACTGTACAATGGTCCCCTAGACAGGAAGCAACAGCAGATGAGTGGCACTGTCATACATCACTTCCATCATGTCCCGCCACAACACATGGGTCAGTGCAGGCAAAACACATACAGTAACAGGCATGGCGCATGCCATGGACATTGGCATACATGACCAAGGGACTCATGATTCATACAATGTTGGTTTTAAACTCACATGCATCATGGGTCTTGCCATCACATGCACACACCTCACCGTAGTTCCATCCATCTGGCCTCGTACACCACAGACGCAGTGGATACAAGGATGACTAGGCTGTATCAGTGAATCTGAACATTGTCACAGACATGTGTCATGCATCCATGGCAGTTACAAGTCACAGACACGCAGTTCAGACACACACACATGGGCACCATACGTGTACATGGGACCAGCACCCATCCCTCACCCCCACCCATGTCCAGGAACAGAGACTGCCATGCTTCCATGTGTCCATTCCGCACAGAGCCCCCCATGTTGCAATAGAACACATGCACCAACCATGTGGTTCACACATCACTGTACTCACATGCCTGACCATGATGTCCCTGCACACACACATACGTACATGGCCTATGTCACACATACAGGCAGGTATCAGACAACCAGCACACTGCAACATGCCCTGTCTCACACAGTAATGCTTGGCCACTTACCGGCCAACTCCAGATGGGTCTGCCTCCGAAGGATCTGGGCGTGGAGCGCTGGGTCTACGCGTTCCAGGACCCTCATCTCGATGTCACTCAGGCGTGCCCGGCCCCCCTCCGTGAGGCGCCGGGCCTTATTGAGGGTCCTGGACCTCAAGTCCTCCCAGCGCTTCTTGATGTGCTTGATGTCGCGGGTTGCCACCCCCTCCGCATTGATGGCAACCACTACATCGTCCCAGATCCTCTCCCGTCCTTCCTTGTTGGCGCGTGGTCTTCCGAAGAGGGCATCATAATGCCCCAGGACATGCTCCACCAGGACACCAACTTCCTTCTCACTGAAGCTGGTGGCCCTCTGCCTCTCTGGCTGGGGGTCGCCACTGGTCTCAGATGGTGCTTGCCCCGACATGGCGACCCCCGAGGCAGGCGTGGGTGGGCAACTGGGTCCTGGGGCTGGGCTGTGGAGCGATGGTATCCCAGTCGGGAGTCTACTGTTCCAGCAGGGGTCGACACAGCAACTGGACCCCTGCAGATGGCTGATGTGCAGGCACCAAATGGCAGGGCACGGTGGCAGCAGGCAGGCAGGCAGGCAGGCAGCAGCAGATGGCACGTGGGAGGCTGCTCGGGGCACTGGGGGGCAGTGATTCGGCCTTCTGGGCAGGAGCGTGGTCTTCCGTGTGTATTCGTGGCCAGCTTGATACGGAGTGATTTGGCACGTGAAAAATCTGCACGTCAGCGTGTAATTCGAGGAAAGGCCCGTAGCGCGTAAGCGCGTCTGTGACGTGTCGTGCGAGGGTGTATCCCTCATTGCACGTGATGACAGAACACACGTGGATTACAATCAATCGCGTGTGAAAGTTCACGCCACCCCGGAACACACGTACCCAGGCTAATCGCGTGTGGAAAACTGCACGTCCGCATGTAATGCGCGTAATCGCGCGTGAAAAACTGCACGTCCGCGTGTAATGCGCGTAATCGCGCATGAAAAACTGCACGTCCGCATGTGACGTGACGCGCGCGTGCGTTTCCCTCAGCACGGGTTAAAGGTGAGCGGGCCCAGCAGTTCGCTGTACGTGCCTTCCGTGGAGACCGACGTGTGTTGCTGCTTCCAGTTGTTTCGCGCGCCATCTACTTCACAGCTCTCAAGGACGTATCTCTTCTTTTGGCGGGGGTATTGGCTACGCGTGTTTTTCTGCATCGCGCTAGTCAGACGGTGAGTCGCAAACGCTCCTTTTCCCACTGCGGGTGCCCCTGTGTATTGCACCCATTTTCGATGTCATCGTAGCCTGCGTGTCCCACGCGTACGCGTTATTCGTGTTACTGGGTGCCACCGCGTACTGCGGGAGGTCAAATCCACGCACGTAGGCTGCAGGGTTGCGTGCACGGTTTTACTGCAGTTTTGGGGTGCCTGAGCGTTGCGTGACCCGTCACCACATCACCGGGGTCACATACAGCCTTGCAGGTGCAGGGGGGCTGTTAACATCTTGCTTCCCACCCCCTTCCCCCCAATTGCCCAGGACAATTGTGGTGTACACCTCCCATTGGCACCACTCCATCTGTGCCATGGTTGGGAGGCCACCAAAGTTGAGGGGCGCCTCAGCTGGGCGTACTCCTCGTGGCGGGCGTGGTCGGGGACGTGGCCGTGGTGACCAGGGAGTAGGGGGACTCCAGGGTGTCCAGGGCAGCCACAGAGGGGGAAGAGGCAGGGGTGCGCCACTTGAGCACAATGTTGTGCCATGTGTCGGTGCAGCCATGCCACCACCCCCTGTGGTTCCGGGGGATGCAGCTCCTGCATCTGGCACTGGCACCCGTATGACCCAGCAGTCCGTTCCATCGACTGCCACGGGCCCAAGGGTAGCGGTAGCTACAGGTGCAGCTGTGGACACTGCCACCCAGGCTCAGGGTCTGCCAGCGCAGGCTGCGTTGGCACTTGAAGAGCCCTTGGTAGATCTCCAACAGGCCAGGGGGGAAACCATAGGGGCACGCCGGGCTGCTCAGACCAAGACACGTGTCCCTGGGGCAGTCATGTCATCTGCTGCCCCGAACAGCCGGGTGTTGGCAAGTGCAGGGGCAGATGCACCCAACAGCACCCCGGTTGTGAGTCTGCCAACCAGGACCGTTGCGGTCAATGACCCTGCCACAGCTGATGTTGCTGCGCAGGGTCCATTAGTGGGCACCCAGCTGCCACTGACACAAGTCAGGCCTTTGGTCATCCCTCCACCTGACACTCCCTCGGCTCAATCCACCGAACCCACTGGCCATACTGGTCAGGGCGGCATTAGCCAGCCAGGGTCTGCGCCACAGTCCAAGAGGAGGAAGGTTGCACCTGCAGCACAGGCTGGGACCCCACACACAGCCACGACCTCCTGCACGTCGAGGAAGAAGCCTTTCTGTAAGCAGGAACTGGACTTCCTCGTGGACTACGTGCGGGGACACAGCCGTGACATGCTAGTGGGTGCCAATAGTCAGACTACGGCTGCCCAACGTGACACCCACTGGAAGCATGTTGCGGAACATGTCAGTTCATTCGGCCATGAGGTGCGCACAGCGCAGGAGTGCAAAAAGCGCTGGAATGACATCAAGCGCAGCACTAAGGCTAAGCGTGCTTCAAATTACAACTTGACTCTGGTGACTGGCGGTGGGCCTGCACCAGAGGAGGAAGAACTCACTCCGCATGAGGCTCTCGTTGCGGAGTTCATACCACCAGAATTGGTCGAAGGTGTGGGAGAGATGCTGGACTTTGATGCCCAGTCCAGTGAGTGTTGAAGCGTAGTTGTTGAGGACGTGTGTGTTTCACTTGTGGGATGTGTTGTGCATGATTGCTGCTACATGTGACGTGTACATGGTTCTGAGGTGTAAGTAATGCAATGCTACCGTCATGCATGTCTCCTCTGCCTGCATGCGGGACTCCATGTGGGCATGCTCCCTTGCCCCTCCTCCGCCACTCTGCACCCCAGTTCCACCTTTGCACTGGTCTGCTACATTCTTGCCAATGTGTAGTTTCTTGTTCATGTGTCCTGTGTAGATGCTAACTTCCAGCTTAGAAACTGCCAGACATATGCCGTGTGGTACAGCCTTAGTACTCGATGCAGGGTATCCCACTTGTACTGTGCATGGGTCAGATGTCCCGCAGGGACATGAGTGCCCATTCATGCTCCATGTGCATTGCACGCATGCCCCTATGTGTCCTTGACTGGATGAGCACTGTAATATGAGTCCTTGGTTACATACATTGCCTGCCATATTATCGGCCTCCCCATGTCAACTGTGGCTCAGTCCTGCGTTGCACACATGTTTAGGCAATGACAATCTGTGTGGCTCACAGGCCTCAGCCTGTTCAATGGCCAATGACTCTGTCCAACTCTTGTCGTGTCTTCTTCACACGTGGCTGGCCTCCGGATCTTCCATCATGTGTCCTGCCCACTGTCCCAGCATCATTAGCCGTGTTGTAATTTGATTCACATTAAGCTGTTGATGCCAGTCAACACTGCTTGTCAATACACAGGTGTATGGGCAGCCTTTTGATACCATGCTAGGCATCCCTGCTTTGGTACTGGGGTGGAGGGGTGCTTGGCTGCTAGACATGGTACACATTGAATACACAATTTAACGTGATGTCTGAATTTGACATTGCACTGCCTTCACATTTCCTGGCACACACCATGGAGTGCTTGTACATGTAGGTAGTGAGTGGCGTACACATTTTCAGCACTGCATAGACCCACTTCCATGCAAACTGCCACCTTTCAACAGGTCTGATCACAGTGGCTATTCTAAGTAGACCCAGCATGCATGCCAGGTCATATGTTGTGTGTCACATGTCTGCCGGATGCCTTTGCTGTCGGTGTGTGTGTGTGTTGTGTGCTTCTGACATGTGTAGTTACCTTTTCCTCTCTATTTTTCAGGTGATGACGCAATGGATGCAGAGGATGGTGTTGTCACGCCAGACACAGGGTTGGTAAGACCACATCAACCCGGCACTAGTGGGGGTCGTGGGGTGGTAGGCCACGAAACCCCCCAAGTGCTGCAGTCCATCCTGTCTCTGGCTGCCTATGAGTCCAGCCTTGATGACGACTCTGACGTCCATGTTGAGTTGGATGACCATCAAGTCCATGTGTCAGGGGTGAGTGATTCTGATGTGGACACTCCTCTGTCTGCGACACCTGCACTGAGGGATCAGACAGTCTTGGTTCCTCCGCCCGTGGTGGATCGGGACGCAGGGTCACCCTCCACACCAGTCACTGATGTGCCTGGGACATCACGTCGACGGGGGCATGTAGTCGTGCAGCCGCAGGCGGTGCCAACACAGCGAGGACATCCGGTCCTTGGGTCCCGCAGGGGTCAAGCCCGGCAACGCGGTCGCCGCGTGCAACCGCTGTATACTGAGTGGGAGCAAGACATGACTGCCAATACCGAACGGCAGGGGGCAGCAATGGAGAACATCGCTGACAGCATGGAGCGTGTGGCCCGATCTGTGCTCCCCCCTGCTAGGCAGGTGCTTCTCCAGCAGCAGGCGGCACGGTCCACGGCCCGCTCGCTCAGGCTGGGCATGGCGGCCTCAGACAGGGCACGCCAGGCTGAAATGTCGTCTCTGCGTCAAGCAATTGCTGCTCACGCAGAGGCGCACATGGATGCCCTGAGGGAGGAGTATGCCTCCCTCAGATCCACTCTGGGTGTCCTTATGATGTCCCAGAGGCAGCAGGCAGAGGAGAGGTTTGCACAGCTTGAGCGCACCATCTCGGCTGAGCTACAGGCTTGCCGGGAGGTGCAGCGGTTGTCCAGCCAGGCCTTGCAGGAGGAACTCCGTGTTACACGTGCTACCTTGCAAGAGGAAGCACGTGTATCACGTGAGGTTCTACATGCAGACCTATGTAACATCGCCACACAGAACCAGGCTCACCTGTCCGGCAGACTTGCTGCCGACGAGGGGCAAGCTGCGGCTAGGCGTGGCCAGGCTACTGTGCCACGTCCTCCTTTCCAGGATGAGCCAGACTCGGACGACCATCTATCTCCCACATAGGTCGTGCTATGCAGGCGTTGAGCCCATGGAGGTATTTTTTTTTGGCTCAGCATCATCGCATGTGGATGTTGAGCAGCACCCTGTACCTCCCCCCTCCTGGGTGCCTCCCCTCCCCCCCGGGTCGTATGTGGCCATTTTTGATTTTTCGTTTAGTTTAGTTAGTTAAGTTTCTGTTTGATAGTTAGTTTAAATAGGTAATGTAGGTTTTCCATAGTTAGTGTAATTAGTTAATAGTTGAGTTAGTTTAAAATTTGTAGTCTATTGTGCTTTCATGTGACAGTGCGGTGCCTTGTGGTTTTTGAAGGCATCCACTGTCTGTTCCAGCTGGGCCCTTCATGGTTGTCTTGTGTATGTGTTTGCTGCTTGGGTTCCTTGACTCACATATGCCACTCCTGCCTCCCTTATCCATGGGCTCGCAAGGATGGTTCGGTGTTACAGAATTTTACACAAGGGCTTTGGACTGTCATATCTGTGGCATGTCTGGTGCTTTGTGACTTGTGTTGACACCCCTAGTGGGGATGATTTAGGTGTAATTGTCCACTGTTCAGCTTTTGCTAGATGGGGTGTGTCATGATTAATGTGGACATTGATTGCTATGCATTGTGTATTATGTCTCATTTCTTTCCTGTACACGTGCCTGTTGCAATTCATGCTGTAGATAGTGTTCCACACTTTGGAAGTCAAAGACGGACTGATGGTGTGATTTGTGATGTGACTCTCTGACATGGTCAAGTAATGAGATGCCTGATGAGACACACACAGATCACTTTGATGCATTAATCATTTGTTCCATGCACTTTCTGCAGGGGGATGAGGCACCAGAGCACCTTTGGCAGCAGACATGGCCCATTGGACGACGGAATTCCTGACCCGTTTGTTGGTGCCCACATGCACATGTGTGCACGAGCAGAGCCACAGTGATTGCAGACCCACATCCTAGAACTGCTGACATGTTCCAAGGAACTCCAGGCAAGGTGAGCATCACAGGGGGGCCACGACACAGCAAAGCTTGCACCAGGCGAGTTGCACATGCAGGCTTAGTCACAGCACTGAGGGTGAGCTTAGACGAATATTGGTGTTGAAGCACACAATGCAGCTCAGATGTGTTTGTGGACTGATGGCTGTTGATAGTAGGGTTGTCTGGGACACATGCAGGGGCAGTGGCACATACCCTGCGGTACACCAAGGTTCATTGAGGCACTTGTATCAACCATGTAGCCTTCAGAGACATGGAAAGGGGCAGCTCACAGGGACATACAGCAAGGGACATACTTGGGTGCAGTGCATGTCTATTCCACGTACTTCATGATAAATGCACTGCCAACTTTGTTTTGGTCATGGTGGTACGCAACTTGCTCTGTAGTCATGGCTTGCCATATGGGTCTGTCTGCTTACCCAGGGAACATTGCATGTTGTGTGAATTGTGACACATTGGTGTTCCATTTGCCACGCACCCACCAGCGCCTGACTCACTGCATTGACTGTGTATGACCCGTCACAGGGGTGATGTTATATATGGGTACGAAGCATCGAGCACTGATTGTCTGTTTGTAGAGTAGTTTGTTGCTATGGGGCATGTTTTGTGTTGTGTTTTTGTGTAATTGGCACATACAGGTTGTTGACTGTGTCTCTCTTTGCAGCATTGGAGTGCTCCTGTAACCGGCCCTGAGAGTGCGCAGGCAGGAGGCCAGCACTCAAAACCAGAGCTAAGTGTCTTGTTGTTTTCCTTACAAACTGCCCTGCATAGGCTTGCTGGGGAGTGTACTGATGCACGGATGTATGTGTGGTCCTATTTGGTATGTTTTTTTCCCTAATCACCCGTGATCCTATGCAATTATGAAACCTGTACCCTCTACCCGGTGTTCCTGCTTCCCGTGCCTATCCAAGCAACGTTCCCTGACCCTCTTTCCCCACTGGGGTTGCGGATGCCTGTGTAAGCCCCGAACTTGCAGGCGCCAAAACCCTAGAGGGGGTGGTTGGTTCGTACCACTCCTGAGCCTGGACTACAGAATGTCATGACAATGATGTCCAAGTTTGTTTGGATTGTGTATGTGTTCATGCAGGTTGTACATTTTTGTGCATTCCCTAGTTTCATGTGTCATTCCTCCTCCCCTCACCTGCCACTCATTCCAGTCATCCAGTGTGTCTACACCTGTCCCGACTGCATATCCCTGAACCTCATTCCCCACCATGATCTCAGGGGCCTGTGTGAGTTTGACCTTGCAGGCACCCGGGACATGGTGTGGGTGGTTGTTTCATGAGACTCCCGCGCCTGTACAGGGGACCTGTGACAGTACACATCCATTCATTGTGCATCATCCTATGTCATGTACCACACATGTCTCACATCCTGTCGTGACATTGTTCTGCTGTGCTACCTTGGTTGTTGCATCATTGTGGTAGTACTTGGCGTTTGTGAGGTACTGCTACGTCAAGTCATCTACTGGAGGGTGTTTGGGTTCGTTTTCATGCCTTGGATTTTGTGATTTTGTAAATGAGTGTGGATTCTGAGGGTTCAGGCATCTTTTTACACACAAGGTGGGAGATGGACACGAAGGGTAAAGGTGATCCTGTGGCCAGGTGGAAATGAGGGTTGGAGGCTCCATGACCCAGGTGCAGTTGTTCAGCGGGTCATGGTCATTTGCGCGGGAGGGGGGGGTCGTTGTTGATAGTTGCATTGCCCTGCAGTGTGATGGGAACTCTGACATTGTAATGTTGTTGTCCTATGTACATGTTGTGTTCTGCTGATCAATGCCTGTTCATGTGTTGTGTTTTCCTTTCAGGTGCGAGGGGATAGTTGTGGTTTGACATGCTGGGGTGTACACATGGTGGATGTTCACATGTGATGTGTAGGGAACACTGATGGTCACTTGAGTGCACATGCATATGTGGAGTGCAGGTCCCTGCAGAACCACACACTTGCACTCGGATGCACTCCATGTACTCCCACCCTTGCATATCCACGTGTACACTGTTTGCCTTCTGGTGCCCACTGTGTCCCGGCAGCACATGTTCTGTGACCGATTATGGTTCCAGTACATGCCAAAAATTTGATGTTTGATGTAGTCTGTCACTTAGATGTGATGCTCAGGGTGTGCATCACACGCAATGGCTGTTCACTGTGCTGTGCGCTGAGCAGTGTGATGCAGGAGTGGGACACTGCACACATGAGCTGCAGTGTTGATTTTGCAATGCATAATGTGCATATAGACAGGCATTCATTGTGATGTTACGTCTACGACTGTTGCAATGCATTTGGAAACGACTTATTTTGGGTGGGACATTTTGTTGGTCTGTCATTTCATCTGATTCCGGGTCAGGCATCATTGTCCGATGCCACTGTACATTTAGGACATGGCAATGTGTACCTTATTGTTACTGCGTCAGTGTATGGGTATTGCTTGCCATGTCATGTTGATGTTTGGGAGGGTTTGAGTGACATGACAGTGATGGCCATGGCCTGTTTTGCAGGTGTGTGTGATGCACACCTTGCATGTCCAGGTCATCCGCTTCTCAGAGCAACTAGCTGGGGGTATGTTTCTCTCCGCAGCAGGGCCCTCCCCCTGGAACAGACTTCCTGGCTGACTTGAACTTGAGGGGAACCATCTCCAGTTCTGGAAGCACCTCAAGACCTTCCTCTTTGCTTCTGCTTACTCTCTGCCTCTCCCTTGCAGAATTCTTCACTGGAACTGCACAGGAGCTGCTACTGGGACACTCTCACCAACCTCGGTCCCTGGCCCAGCCACTGTCCACTTGCACTGCCACCCTGGCAACCCCTGCACTGCAGTACTGTCTCTCTATCCCTACAGCCCTCCCTTCCCAGCACTTGTCTGCACTTATCTTTGCAGTTGCCACCAGGCGACCTATGTATTATTCTTTTGGCCTACTTCCCCTGTACTGGACTCCCCCCCACCCTTCCCCTTGCACTTTTCCCTTCCCCCTACCCCTGCACTTGCACAATCTCAATGACACCTGGCCTAGTAGTACCGTTCTCTGTGTTCCCTTGTTCCCCCCCCCTGCCTCATTGGGCCTTGGAATACTTGTGTATGGCCCATGTCATGTCACATGTCATATGTGTGCATTTTGGTTGCACAGGATAGCTTGTGTTTAAGTAGCTAGGGATGCAGACGATGTGGCACTTCCATGGCAACTATCTCAGGGTGGTAGGGTTGTGACAGTTGACTGTCACTTTGTCATCATCGATTGTCACCTGGTATGTGCCAGGCCTGTGTGCACTCCGCAGGGGTGGGAGTTTAGGTGAAAAATGTGGCCACAAGCTGGGTCCGGGCTTCCTCGCCACGTGCCCTGTCCCCTCCCATGGGCAGCGCCTGTGCCTGTGGTTGGGGATGTGGGGGCACCACCATGTCCACCGGGACGCCCTGCCGTGTTGCAACATTGTGCAGGACACATGCTGCCACAATGATCCTGCACACTACTGGTGGTGCATAGAGTAGTTGCCCACCAGAGCGGTCAAGGGAGCGGAAACGTGACTTGAGCACTCCGAATGTGCGCTCCACTATGCCCCTGGTTGCAATATGGGCGGCGTTGTATCTTACCTGGGGTGGTGTGGTGGGGTTCCGGATTGGCGTCGTCATGTGGTTGCTCAGAGGGTAGGCACTGTCCCCTCGGGAGGTGATAATAATTGAGATTATTAGGGTTGGGATATTTGTCTGTGTGTGACTTGCATGCATGTGCAAGGGCATTTGTACTGACCTAGGAGCCATGTGTCGCCATGCTGCCCAGCTTCCAGGGTCCGGCTCAGGGCGGACATTCTGTATATGAAACTGTCATGGGTGGAGCCAGGGTAGTTTGCATAGACAGAGGTGATGATTCCCTTTGCATCGCATACCACCTGTACATTGATGGAATGCCAGTGCTTGCGGTTTCGGTAGATGTACTCAGTGGCCCTAGGTGGACGTAGGGCCACATGGGTGCAATCTATGGCACCGAGCACTTTGGGGAAGTGTGCCACCCTGAAAAAATCCAGGACAACGGCCTGCCTTTCTGCGGGTGTTCTGGGCATGTATATGTGCCTGCGGACTGAGGGGCGCACTGTCATGATTGCCAGTACCTGGTGTAGGCAGCGTGACTGCGTGGCCTGTGAGACCCCCCCCACTATGGCAGTGGTCCGCTGAAACGACCCAGTGGCCAAAAAATGCAAGACATTGAGCAGCTTCTCCAAGGGGCTCAATGCTTGGGAGCAAAGGGTGGGGGATGTGAGGTCATCTTCCCACTCCCTGACCAGGTCTAGGATGATATGGGGTGGAAACCTATACCTGCCGTAGACCTGGTCGTCAGGCATCCCAAAAAGGCTTGTCCGTGGTGCAAAAATGCGTGCCCTGGCTATTCTCCTCCTCCTGCGGTGTCCCACAATCAGTGCAGCAACAAATGGGGCATTCATCGTCGCTGTATATACGCGTTTGTTGTTTGCGCGCACTTTTATGCTGTGCGCGGGCGCGGGACGCCTCCGTGTGGGCGGACTCGTTGGTTTCCCGTATTCGGGTGTCATCGCGTGTGATCGGAGGGGAGCGAGCGTACACGCGATTGGCCTGGGTACGTGTGTTTCGGGGTGCGCGGGTAGTTCCACACGCCATTGGCCTGGGTACGTGTGTTTCGGGGTGCGCGGGTAGTTCCACACGCCATTGGCCTGGGTACGTGTGTTTCGGGGTGCGCGGGTAGTTCCACACGCCATTGGCCTGGGTACGTGACGCCATTGGCCTGGGTACGTGTGTTCCGGGGTGCCGTGAACTTTCACACGCGATTGGCTGAAATCCACGTGTGTTCTGTCATCACGTGCAATGAGGGATACTCCCTCGCACGTCACGTCACAGACGCGCTCACGCGCCGAGGGCCTTTGGTCCAATGAAAATGCGTATGCGTGCAGACGCGCTAAGGGCCTTTCCTCGAATTACACGCTGACGTGCAGAATTTTCACGTGCCAAATCTCTCCGTATCAAGCTGGCCACGCGTAAGCACACGGAAGACCACGCTCCTGCCCAGAAGGCCGAACTACTGCCCCCCAGAGCCCCGAGCACGCTCCCACCTGCCATCTGCTGCTGCCTGACTGCCTGCTGCCCACGTGCCCTGCCATTTGCTGCCTGCACATCAGCCAGGGGTGCTGTTGGTGTGACCACCCCTGCTGGAACCAAAGACTCCCGACTGGGATTCCATCGCTCCACAGCCCAGCCCCAGGACCCAGTTGCCCACCCACTCCTGCCTCTGGGGTTGTCATGTCGGGGCAAACTCCATCTGTGACCACTGACAACCCCCGGCCAGAGAGGCAGAGGGGCACCAGCTTCAGTGCCACCGAAGTTGGTGTCCTGGTGGAGCAAGTCCTGGGGCAGTATGATGCCCTCTTCGGAAGTTCCCGCGCCGACAAGGAAGGACGGACTCGGATCTGGACTGACATCGTGACTGCCATCAACGCGGAGGGGGTGGCAGTCCGCGACTTCCAACATGTCAAGAAGCGCTGGGAGGACTTCAGGTCCAGGACCCTGAACAAGGCCCGGCGCCTCTTGAAGGCAGCGGATGCCAAGGGGCGCCGGGGCCACTTGTCGGAAGAACAGATGGGGGTCCTGGAACACATATCCCCAGCGCTCCACGTCCAGGTCCTTGAGAGGCAGACCCGTCTGGAGTCGAGCGGTGAGTGTACATGCATCCTGATTGTGAGCAGTGCGTGTGGTGATTGTTCAGTAGTGTGCAGGTTGCACATCTGTTTGTATGGGGTCGAGTATGGGTGCGGGTGTACAGGTCCGTGGGGCTGACACATGCGAGGGCTGTAATGTGTGAGACATGGATGGTGCCTGTGTGTGTGGGCTTGCATGCCAAATGCAGTTGTGTGGGCACACAAGTTTGTATGAATGTGTATGTGAGTAGACATGTCCGTGATGTCACGCATGTATGTTGTTTTCAGCTGCATGTATCAGCGCTGTGTACATGTGCATGTGTGTGTATTTGACAAGGGTGCAACAGTGATGCAACATAGATGCATGTGACAGCGGTATGTGGAAGCCTGATGGGCAGATGTGACATGGATGCCCGTCTGAACACTGCGACACTTGGCAGAGGTGTACACATGCATGCAAGTGTGGTGGTGTGTGTACATGTGTGGTGCACTTCCTGTGTTGCATGTGATGTCTGGCTCACCTTTGGCTGCTCATGCTGTTGTATGTGTATGGATGGTGTTGGCAGTTGCGATATGGCTGTGGTATGGCTCGTGTGTGCGAGTTGTAATGACATGTGTGTTGGGGATCGTGATGACATGTCTGAGGTTTGCCAATGCCACTCATGTACAACTGTCATGTGTGTATGTGTCCATTGTACATTGCCCTGATGCGTGTGTTTTGTTTCTCCCTGTCTGCAGCGTCAACTGATGAAGAGGGCGGAGAAGGTGCTGTGGAGCACAGCAGCGGGGATCCCACCGCCAGCCGGAGACGCAAGGCCCGGCTCCCCTCCCATGTTGTCATCTCGTCGGGGAGTGAGGAGTCCGGTGCCGCGTCCCAGGCCGCAGCTGCCGGGGGGAGGTCCAAGAGGCGGAGGTTGCAGTTGGACTCCTCGGCAGCAGAAGGGGCAGCTGGGACCCCACAGGGCCCAACGGGGGAAGATGGCACAGAGTCATCCAGGTTGGTGGGGGGTTTGGTGGAGGAGGAGGCCGTGCAAGCACCAGAGACGGGGTCTGGGGGTGGGGATCCCACTGGTGCTAGTGGTGCAGTGCAGGACCAGGGACAGGAGGCAGCACAGGCCGCCGCGGAGGTGCCTGTGTGCAATCCTGTCCCTGATCCTGTCCCTGCATCATCTTGCACCAGCAGGGATGCCTATGTCCAGACCAGTTTTCAGGCAGGGGATGAGCTGACGTCAACTGGCCTTCCTCTGCCTGCGGACGTGGCTATCCAGGCCCGGGTTGAGCCTGTCCTGGCTGGTGTGGCGTTGCGTCAACGGGCCATGCGAGGTGACCTGCAGTCTTTTCATGAAGAGACTGCACGTCATCTCGAATGGCTCGTTGACCACGTCAGCCTGCTGGGACAGGTCACCCAGGCCGGATTCCTCCGTCTGATGGGGCTTGCCACGACCCCCTCCTCAGCTGGACCCCCTACGCGCCAGTCGTCCTCTGTGCCATCTTCCCACCCATCAGTCACCTGGGTGCCCTGTGGAGCTGCCTCTGACGGTGCGGCCAGGCTGGTGGAGGAGGCATCCCTGCCACAGTCGGGAGTCGGACGTCCAGCAGGGGTGGCCACGTCAACGACTGCACCCCAGCCGGCGGAGGATGTGCAGGCAGCAGGAGGCAGTGCAGGGGCAGAGGCACAGCAGCAGCAGCACCATGGTGGGAGCCATGAAGGCTCGGGGCCTTCCACATCGGAGGGGCAGGCATCGGCCGGAGGGCAGGAGGACCCAGGACAAAAAGTGTCTTCCGTGTGGCAGCGGTTGGGCCACGCCATAGATGCGGAGCGGCAGCGGGCGGAAGAGGCACGGCTCTCAATGGTCAGGGCGGAGAACTCCATGCAGAGGGCCCTGAGGCGGGCCGAGTGCCTCGAGGCAATCCGCAGGGGTTTGGAGGTGGACACGTCGACGGCCCTGCGGACCCTCGGGGCCATGGAGGAGGACCGCCTCCGGGACATTGAGGAGGAGTTCGATGATGCCCTGGCCCGGCACATCCAGAAGTGAGCCGTGGAACTAGCCCGCTGCCCTTGTACATAGTTATGTAGGTAGTGTTAGGTTTCATTTTTGTTTTTGTTTCATTTGGACCTTTTGGACATTGGCCACATTTTTGTATATATTTTTTTTATTAGTTAGTGTAGTTAGATAGGTTTCCTTTATTTTGTTGGCATAATGGACCCTGGCTTCTTGCATTGTACATAGTTGTAGACTTGTACATACTTTCTTTTTTAACATTCTCCATGGATCAATGGCTTTTATTTTTATTTCCCATTGGATTTTGTTTTGTGGACATTGACTTTGTACAACATTACTTTGGATTTCAATATATTTTTATTTTTTTTATTTTGAACGGACATGCTTCTTTTCATTTTTTTACATTCACATTTCTGTTTCTTCATTTTTGATTCTATTCATGTTTCCTTTAATACATTATTTTTTTGTTGAACTTCAATGTGTGGTATCTCATTGTTTTCATGCATTTCATGTTATGTGTTTTGAGATTCACTGACACCCATTGGGTGTATGTGAGGGACATGTGTTTGTTTCGGAACTTCCAATTGGTGTTCTGTGATGTGATTGCAAATTATGAGTGGGTGGATGCAATACTCGGGTGGGTGTTTTGCATTTGGGGGCTGACCATAGAGACCAGGGTTCTGGATTGTGATGACATGTTGGGTGGGGAACATGAGTTGGACATGGGTGGGGGCCTGGTGGAGGCTGCCCCTGCACTGCTGGGGGGTGGGGGTGCAAGGGGACATGAGTGGGACATGGTTGGGGGCCTGCTGGCAGGTGCCCCACAGTGCTGGGGGGTGGGGGTGCAGGGGGACATGAGTGGGGGCCTGCTGGGGGGTGGGGGTGCAAGGGGACATGGTTGGGGGCCTGCTGGCAGGTGCCCCACAGTGCTGGGGGGTGGGGGTGCAGGGGGACATGAGTGGGGGCCTGCTGGGGGGTGGGGGTGCAAGGGGACATGAGTGGTACATGGTTGGGGGCCTGGTGGCAGGTGCCCCACAGTGCTGGGGGGTGGGGGTGCAAGGGGACATGAGTGGGGGCCTGCTGGGGGGTGGGGGTGCAAGGGGACATGGTTGGGGGCCTGCTGGCAGGTGCCCCACAGTGCTGGGGGGTGGGGGTGCAAGGGGACATGAGTGGGACATGGTTGGGGGCCTGGTGGCAGGTGCCCCACAGTGCTGGGGGGTGGGGGTGCAAGGGGACATGAGTGGGGGCCTGCTGGGGGGTGGGGGTGCAAGGGGACATGAGTGGGACATGGTTGGGGGCCTGGTGGCAGGTGCCCCACAGTGCTGGGGGGTGGGGGTGCAAGGGGACATGAGTGGGGGCCTGCTGGGGGGTGGGGGTGCAAGGGGACATGAGTGGGACATGGTTGGGGGCCTGCTGGAGGCTGCCCCTGGTGACTGGAGGGGTGGGGGTGGTGGGAGACATGGGTGGGGGCCTGGTGGAGGCTGCCCCTGGTGACTGGAGGGGTGGGGGTGGTGGGAGACATGGGTGGGGGCCTGGTGGAGGCTGCCCCTGGTGACTGGAGGGGTGGGGGTGGTGGGAGACATGGGTGGGGGCCTGGTGGAGGCTGCCCCTGGTGACTGGAGGGGTGGGGGTGGTGGGAGACATGGGTGGGGGCCTGGTGGAGGCTGCCCCTGGTGACTGGAGGGGTGGGGGTGGTGGGAGACATGGGTGGGGGCCTTGTGGAGGCTGCCCCTGGTGACTGGAGGGGTGGGGGTGGTGTGAGACATGGGTGGGGGCCTGGTGGAGGCTGCCCCTGGTGACTGGAGGGGTGGGGGTGGTGGGAGACATGGGTGGGGGCCTGGTGGAGGCTGCCCCTGGTGACTGGGGGGGTGGGGGTGCTGGGAGACATGGGTGGGGGCCTGGTGGAGGCTGCCCCTGGTGACTGGAGGGGTGGGGGTGGTGGGAGACATGGGTGGGGGCCTTGTGGAGGCTGCCCCTGGTGACTGGAGGAGTGGGGGTGGTGGGAGACATGGGTGGGGGCCTGGTGGAGGCTGCCCCTGCACTGCTGGGGGGTGGGGGTGCTGGGAGACATGGGTTGGACATGGGTGGGGGCCTGGTGGAGGCTGCCCCTGCACTGCTGGGGGGTGGGGGTGCTGGGAGACATGGGTGGGGGCCTGGTGGAGGCTGCCCCTGGTGACTGGGAGGGTGGGGGTGGTGGGAGACATGGGTGGGGGCCTGGTGGAGGCTGCCCCTGGTGACTGGAGGGGTGGGGGTGGTGGGAGACATGGGTGGGGGCCTTGTGGAGGCTGCCCCTGGTGACTGGAGGGGTGGGGGTGGTGGGAGACATGGGTGGGGGCCTTGTGGAGGCTGCCCCTGGTGACTGGAGGGGTGGGGGTGGTGTGAGACATGGGTGGGGGCCTTGTGGAGGCTGCCCCTGGTGACTGGGGGGTGGGGGTGGTGGGAGACATGGGTGGGGGCCTGGTGGAGGCTGCCCCTTCACTGCTGGGGGTGGGGGTGCTGGGAGACATGGGTGGGGGCCTGCTGGGGGGTGGGGGTGCAAGGGGACATGTGGCTTGGCTGGGGGGCATGCCCATGGTGGATGGGCTGCCTGCGGGACATGACCAGGGGTGCAGGGTAGTCCCCTGTGGTGTGGGCTGCCTGCAGAGGTCGTGGAGGGGGTAGAGGGGAGACCTGGGAGGACCCACACTGGCAATTCACCTCTTCAACTTCCCGCACACCTACGTAATACACTGCCCCACTCGCACAGGCCCAATCGCGTGTAGGATTTCTCGCGCACCCCTGAAATCCACGTACCCAGGCCAATCGCGTGTAGATTTTCTCGCGCACCCCTGAAATCCACGTACCCAGGCCAATCGCGTGTAGAATTTCTCGCGCACCCCTGAAATCCACGTACCCAGGCCAATCGCGTGTAGATTTTCTCGCGCACCCCTGAAATCCACGTACCCAGGCCAATCGCGTGTAGAATTTCTCGCACACCCCTGAAATCCACGTACCCAGCCCAATCGCGTGTAGATTTTCTCGCGCACCCCTGAAATCCACGTACCCAGGCCAATCGCGTGTAGAATTTCTCACGCACCCCTGAAATCCACGTACCCAGCCCAATTGCGTGTAGAATTTCTCGCGCACACCTGAAATCCACGTACCCAGGCCAATCGCGTGTAGAATTTCTCGCGCACCCCTGAAATCCACGTACCCAGGCCAATCGCGTGTAGAATTTCTCGCGCACCCCTGAAATCCACGTACCCAGGCCAATCGCGTGTAGAATTTCTCGCGCACCCCTGAAATCCACGTACCCAGCCCAATCGCGTGTAGAATTTCTCGCGCACCCCTGTAATACACGTACCCAGGCCAATCGCGTGTAGAATTTCTCGCGCACCCCTGAAATCCACGTACCCAGCCCAATCGCGTGTAGATTTTCTCGCGCACCCCTGTAATACACGTACCCAGGCCAATCGCGTGTAGAATTTCTCGCGCACCCCTGAAATCCACGTACCCAGGCCAATCGCGTGTAGATTTTCTCGCGCACCCCTGTAATACACGTACCCAGGCCTATCGCGTGTGGGGACACTCGCACACCCCTGAAATACACACTCCCCGCTCTGCGTTTGCTGCTGCCCTTTGCGCTGGATTGGGGATTTTGATGGCTTTTCCCTGCGCAAGGGGCGTTCTTGGGGACGTAACTGACGCTGCTGCAGGGTCGCTGCGCCACTCTGCGCCACGGCTGGTTGTGGATGTTGGAATCCATGAATACGCTGTGCGCCTGAATGTGTTTCGGCGCACGCGGCTGGCGCAGACTACCGCACGCGCACACTGTGCGCCAGCCGCGTGCGCCACTTGTGCGCCGAATTCTATGAATTGGCCCCTAAGACTCCTGAAGTGGTGGCATTTCAGTCATGGGAACCTGAAGTTTATTTAATACCAAGCCTGGAAACATGTGTAAAATTTAAAGAACAAAATTATATGTGTCCAGGTAAACCGTTTGTTCCTGATGCCACAGATGCTATTTGTGGTTTGAAATCTGACCCAAGTATATCAGAGGGATGTGAAGTGATTATTAGCAATATGGGGAGTGAAGAAATGGCACAGGCTAAGATGGTCAGAGGTAAATGGTTGATCAGCACCTGTTTAAAGAACATGACGGTAGTACATTTAAACCATGGAACATACGTGGTTAAACAGGTGAAATATAATGTTTTTTATTTACAGGTTCCAAAGGATACAATTGTGTCAATTGGGGGGTTAACATTGTTTCATGTAACAAATGATGCTTGGGAAAGCCAAGTGGAAAATATCGATTTTTTTCAAAGGGATACTTTTCCAATAGACCCGGATGTGGAATATTTATTGAATCACAAAGAAAGACATGTTATAAAAATGAATTTGAGAAAAAACAATATTACAATTAGTAATCTGGGGATAATAGAAGTGGAAAGATTTAATTGGGGAATCTGGGGGGAACGCTCAATAATGGGTTTGGCTGTCCTGGTGCTAATCATGGGTGGATGGTTGATTGTGCTATCAGTAAAAATGAAAATGTTACTGATTTTACTAGCTACGTCAGGAAGAGAAAGATATCCCAATACACATGCATTTTAAAAGAAAAAGGAAAGAACAAGTTGTTTTTAGGAATTGGCTTGGATTGTAGCCAAATTCTAAAAACAAAAGGAGGGTATGTAAGGATATTTGGCGTGTTACAGCACAGAGTACAGCACTACTGCACAGGTAGCAATTTTTTTTTTGATGCAGCACCAAATGCCTATGGTTCATTGCTATATGTGTTGCCAGGATAACATGGACATATAAGTAAAGTCAGGCTATTCAGTCAAAAACGATTTCTACATATAAGATGCAAATCTATTTTCACGTGCACATTAAAAAATGCACAATACTTTTCACCTGAAATGCCTATGGTGCAAGAGACACATTTGAAAATGAATAACTAACATTATTAATAAACAACCTGACTAATAAAAATTCATTTAACATAACCCACTAATAAAAATGTGTCTCCACTGCAGAATTAGGCCTATTCTGAAAGTGAACTTTTAAACGCACATTCATTTTTTTTTTCGTTTTTTTCTATGCTGCTCTGTCCACATAACTACAGGAAGCAAAAGGGCTCGAAAGAACAGGAAATCAGTTGGTTACAAAGTATTACTATAAAAATGAGCCATTGTGTAGAGAGGGAGGAGATGGCATGATTGATTCTGATTGGAGCAGCGTCATAGCAAGTATCATGCTAGAGGCAGTGATTAGGGTTTTGCTGGGGAGTTTTGAAGAGAGGGGGGGGACAGTCGAGATTTGGCAGAGCTGGGAGAAGGACCTGTTTCCTGGCTGAAGCATTCCTATCTGTAAAAGCTGAGAATTCCAGATAATAACCCCGGTTTGAGAACGAAAGGCGCTCATTTTCACTGGGGTTAATCTTCAAGGGAGCCACATTCAGAAAGAGAACAGCTGAAGAAAACTCGGGCTGAACAGATAAGGTAATTACATAAGTGTGGGGGCTGAGTGTGTACGAGAATATTCAGTCAGTGTAGGAAAGGAGATTCCTGTGATTTAATCACATGTTAATGTTGCAAATCGAGTTCTTTTCTCCGCCACTCTCTTTTCAGTGTATCACAGACAATGCTGTTACTGTGCTATTTTATTTATTTCTGTAAAGAGTGAGATCGTGTTTAAATGCAACTTTTATAATACAGAAAAATATTTGAAAGCAGACGGGTGGTGTGTTTTATATTTACCAATACAGTGCTGATGATGTGGGGAGATTTTTAAACAGTGCAATTGTCATTTTAAGACAGATGTGTTCATGATCATATTCAGTATGGACAGTTGTGAGTGACTGTAGCATAGCTCGTTGGAGGTACATGAGCCAATGGGAAGAGAGACTCTCTGGACATAGTTCCCTACCGTATATAAGGTAGTGGAAATTACCACAAAATTACCACATATAGCTCTCTGTCGTAAATAAGTCAGTGAGATCGCCCATGGTGGCACACTAACACTAACACTGAAAATGTGGTATTCCTGAAATGTAGGCCTGAGGTCTCTCTAGTGATTACACGAAAAATCTAAGCAAAGATAAGGGATTCTGGACATTGGGGCCACAAATAAAACAAGGGAATTATGCTCACCAAAATACCACCAACCACGCATACCAAATATGCATGTCTGGGTGCTGAAATAATGCATGTCCACTGTATTATTGTTGTACATGGCCCAATCTGAATACAAGGAGTGATTGTTGCTAAGTTATTTTTCGGCGGTAAGAAAATACCGTCTGGCCCCAAATCTCCACAAAATACCCTACAGGCTCCATAGAATTGACTGACAGCAGAGAAGGGGCCGTGTGGAAAGGCTATCTCTTTCCCTTTCACCCAAAGTACTCATTCCCCTGTGTCAAGAAGCCAACACAGGAGCATCTAAGGGGTAGGAGCTCGACCCTTGACAGCAGAAGCTGGAGTTCATGTGCTCTGCGCTGCGGAGAAAGCTACCAAAGAGACTGGTGAGTTTCAATTAGATGAGAAACCCGGTGCATGAATGATTGAACATAACAATTGTTGCAAAATACTTTGTATCAGAGTGGCTGCGTGTCTCAAAAGAGGACGTTTTTCAAAGGTCACCGGTTCTCAGATCATTTCCATTGTTGAAGAATAAAGTGCAAGAATACTTTGTATCAGAGTGGTTGCGTGTCTTAAAGAAGAACATTTTTGAAAGTCTCAGAGTACTGGAAAGTTCACTTAAAGTAAAATGCATGAATATCAATTATCGGACTCAATGAAAATCAAACCTTAAGTCAAACGAATACCCACTGAATATTGAACTGAGTAAAAACATAACAATTGAGCAAAACTACTGCATGTTGAATTCAAAATAGAATGGAACTTTATAATCAAGTAAAACCACTGTGTGTTGAACTTTAAAGTGAATGGAACTTTCAAGTTACACAAAGCCACTGCACATTGAATTCGGAATGGACTTACAGAGGAAAGGAGAATTAAATGAAATCCTGAAGTTGACACTATCATGTGAAGAAAGGAAATAAAATGTTATGATCCAAGGGAGTAAAGAGAATAGCCAAGATGCCCACCTGTTTTGTGATGATGAAATGCAAGTCTTGGTGAAGGGTTACAAAATTGATGATGACACCCATGATGGGGCACCATTTAATAATTTCACAGTTCATGTGGGGAAAGAACTTCGAGACTTGAGGACTTGAGGAGTTATACTTATTGTCTTGAGGATGGAGCCAGAAGACCCTTTTTTTGGTTTGAACATGTGATAATTGGACCTTTGGGGAAGGTTACCTCGAGGATTGTTTAAAGCTGTGTTAGGTTGAACTTAAGAAGGGTAACTTTGAGACTTTTTGTGGAACTGCTTTACACTTGGGGAAGGGAGCTTAAAGAAAGTTGCAAGCTGGAAGAAGCGCATCACTTTATTTTGAACACTGTTTCTTTGGTTACTGACATCCCTATACACTACACTATATTGATTTAGTTGTGAGGGCAAGTATAGGTTTTGGACACAGACAGATTTTTTGAGTTGAACTCTTTGACTCAGACTTTCTTTAGTTTTGTTCAGGTAGGGAAATCCCACCTAAGCATAGGGCAAGTTAGGCCTTTAACCATCTTGACATCTTAGTTAATAAAGTTACTTTGTTTAAATCTTGAATCTGTTGTCTGTGTCGTATTTAATGATGCCTTCACATTTGTCAAAGCACTTTATTCTGATTCTATGGCTCACCAATCTGAATGGTTTGGCTAGTGAGATTTATCAGGTGAATCATGGGCTGAAACAAGGCTGTATTTTAGCCCCTACTTTATTTAACATTTACATTGCGGATCTAGAAAGAATTTTAATAAAATGTCGGAATTACCCCCCGACCGCGTAGGGCAATGTCCAATAGCTTGTCTGTCCTATGCAGATGGTATTGTAGATTTGGACCAAACAGCTATTGGTTCCCAACACAGCCTGTCAGTCCTTGAGCAATTTTCAGCGGACCATGGATTGATGATACATCTTAATAAAACCAAGGTAAATAGAAAAGTCATTAAAAAGTACAAATGGCTGATACAAAAGGACATTATCCAAGAAATAACTACTTATATATATTTAGGTATCTGTATAACCTGTATGATAGCTAGGGTGACTCTCTCAAAAATCCTGACTAAATTTCAAGAAATTAGATCATTTATCCAAAGGGCTGGGGGATACTCTATTGATGGTTTATCAGTGTTGTACAAATCTTGCATTGTTCCTAGTATTTTATATGATGTTGTAGTGTTTGTATCAAAGGAAGTTGTCTGGCTGAGTGTATTGGAAGGTAAACTTTGGCGAAGAGCTCTGGGCCTCCCCAACTCGGTACCCGTTGAAGCGGTTTGTAATGAGCAGGGGTTGATTACTTTGTCCACACTGAGAAAGATCACCAACTGCACCATTTATTTAATCATTTTAGGTAATTGTAATAATAGTAAGTCTGTTTATTCACTTTTTCTATTTTGTTTAAATATTTCATTGTTAAGTACTTTGGCATATAAGGCTAATTTCAAACATATGCAAATCAATTCAACATAAATATATCATAGTGAAAGCAAGATTTTCAGGTATTGATTGATTACATAGTAAAGGCCTAGCATGCAGAACTAAACAAGATAAGTCATGTATATTACATATATATATATATATATATATATATATATATATATATATATATATATATATATATATATATATATATATATATATATATATATATATATAGAAAGTTAAGAATATGAAGTACAAACTGGACAAACAAGACAAAACGGGATGGACAGAAACGAGGGGGAGGGAAGGGATATTGTTGACTTACTATTTCAGTTTAAGAGCTAAGCACTGTATGTTCTAAATATTCAGCAAACAGCCTCCATTTCAATTCATGTTGGTTCAGTAAAAGAGGGGATGAAGCATTACATGTCTCCATTCAATGAATATTGCAAATGGAAATCCACCATATTTTGCAATGCAATTGTTTAAGGTCTTTCCATTTTGAGATACTAGTCTGAATAGCTATAGAAATAAAAAGATCAAATAAAAATCCATTGTTTTTGCAAATAGCTGGCTTAATGACTGTGCTTCCGAGGTACCAGAATGAAATGCTACGTTCTTGTCGTAAGCAAAAAATAGATTTTAACACATTCCATGCAGCTTCCCAAAATGTTTTTACATGAATACAGTCAAATTTTAGATGTCTGAAAGATCCTATCGTACATAAGCAGCTCCAACAATGTTCATCTTGTGAAAGAACTCCTTTGAATAGGATAGATGGAGTTATAAAGGCCCTGTGGTGAAAGAATGATAGAGTTTGGAGTAAGCTAGCTGATACAATTATCTTGGAAATATGTTTTCCAAATCTGAGGCCATTTCAGTTGAGAATCTGTCAAAGAGCAATCTCTTTTCCCATCCATTTGGCTTTTCCATGGAGCCAAGTTATCTGGCACAGAAATAAGTATTTTGTAAAACATTGAGGCATCAAAATATCGGTTGAGTAAATGATGCATCTTTTTATCTTGATACGTATTATTACAATGTATTAACAAATCATACCGACCCACAATCGCATCAACCAATTAATTATTGGAACGTAAAAGTCCTGGGGATATGATATTTAATAACCATTTCATTAAAGATGAGAGGTACTCCCTCAATAAAAAGTTGTCCCACACATGAAATGCCATAAGAGAGCCATGGCTTCCAGCATATAGATTTCTTGTTGATCTTAATTAGTGAGTTTGTCCAAATATAAGGGGATACAAATTGTGACATTTTAGAGATATTTGCTAATAGATATGCTCTAAGATAGATAATGGTAGTGTTAATGCTGTTACTGGTAATACATCTATTGGATCGTTTGATGTATGGGCAACCCACTAGGATGTGGGGGAAAACCATCGCTCTCTCAAAAATAAGCCAATTTGGTGCATTCAACAAAGTGGGTGCAAACCATGGTTGAGCTTGGCATAACATAAACGCTACATGATATTTTTTTAAATCAGGGAGACCAACTCCACCATCTATCCTAGGGGTTTTAAGTTTATAAGCTGAAATTCTGTGTTTCCTCTTTCCCCAAAGGAACCTAAGAATGCATGTGTCTAAAGATTTAAAGAATGTAGCAGGTAGGGAAATAGGGAGCATGTATAGTAAATAAAAGACAATTGGAGCAATTGACATTTTGATAGATTCCAATCTTTCCCATCATGACAAAAACAAAGGAGACCATGAGTGAGTGAGATCTTTGACTTTATTAAGGATGTTTGTGGTATTTTGTTTTATGGTATCCTTAATCGAGGAGGTTATTATGATACCTAAATACTTAATCCCAGAGGGGCACCATTTCATACCTAGGTTGGAGCAATGGCATCTAGTACAATGTATGTTTAATGGTAGAATTTCTGATTTCTCAATATTAAGTTTGTAACCGGATGATAAGGAAAATTGTGAGATGGTGATAAGTGATCCATGCAAGAGTTTGTGATTTGTAATAGAAGTAAAACATCATCTGCATAAGTGGCTGTTGGATGTGGTCATGTTTGATTCCAATGATATTTTCATTTTGTCTGATTGCGTCTAGGAATGGTTCTATATCCAGGATAAAGAGAATAGGGGCTAGTGGGCAGCCTTGGCGGGTTCCTCTACGAAGGGGGAAAGAGAGGGATATATGTCCATTCACAAAAACGTCAGTTTTGGGGTTGGACTATAGTATTTTCACTATCGATATGAATGAATCTGGGATACCACATCATAGAAGAGGTTTAAACAAAAATTCCACTCCACCCTGTCCAAAGCTTTCTCAGCATCAAGTGCTATGGCTGCATAAGGATTAGTGGATGTCTTAATTAAATTGATGACATTCGTAAAAACTCTAATATTTGTGGACGATAATCTTCCCTTGACATATCCTACTTGGTTGTTTTTAATTAGATTTGGAAGAAAGGGATTTAATCTATTAGCTAGGATTTTGACTAGGATTTTGCAATCAGTATTAATTAGGGAAATAGGTCTATCATTTTGGACAAACTAATGGGGCCTCATTCCGAGGCTGGCGCAAAGGGATTACCGGGACTGGTAAGGACACCAGTGCCGGTAATCCCTTTGCGCCCTATTCCGTGGTCCCTTTGCGGGTCCCGCTAAAGCTTCCTGGTTTTACCAGGCGGCCTTAGCGGGAGCCGCAAAAGGTCCAGGGAGCAAATAACGGTTCCGCAAATTGCTGTACCGTTATTTGCACCTTTCCCTTTCCCATTGAGCCTTATAGGGGCTCAAATGAGAATGGGGAATGGTATTTTCAATGGGGACTTACCGGTCCCGCAAAGGTACGACTAAACCGGTAAGTCCCCATTGAATGAGGGCAGACTCGGTGCCGTTATTGGAGGCAGCCATGGCGCTATTAGCGCCATGGCTGCCTCCAATCTCGGAATGATGCCCATGGTCTTTATTTGGTTTGGGAAAAACAATGAACATTGCTTCAGTGAAAGATCCTATGGCTTTTCCATTAGAAATGAAGGAGGAATAGAGTTCATGAATTTTCGGAGTCAAGAGATCTTTGAAATGAGAAAAAAAGTCTATCGGGAATCCATCTGGTCCTGGGACTTTTCTTTTTTTAAGATCTTGTATGGCTTGATAGATTTAATTTACTTGTATAGGTTCATTTAAGGTTTGGAGGTTAGTGGTGGTGTATGAATCACAATGTATATGTCTGAGAAAGTCAGCAGCGTGGGTACTATTCGGTAGTGATTCTGAGGAATACAGTTTTTGATCAAATTTGGAGAATGCCTGTAGTTTTTCTTCATCTTTGAGAACTCTATTTCCATTTTGATCTTTTATGACCGTAATTTTGGCTCTACCTTTTTTAGATTTGAGATATGAGGCTAGTGATTTACTCGATTTATTGGAGAATTGGTTCATTTTTGATTTACACTTTAGGAGGGTAGCACAGGAGCATTGCATAATAAGATTATTATATTGGATTTTTAAGATAGTTATTTGCGTGAAGATTAGATTAGTATTAGTGCGAATATATTGTGCTTCTAAGTATTTAATTGTTTTTAGAATGTCATCAGACTCTTGTTTAAGTTTCTTCCTTTCTTTTTTGAGCTACTTAAGAGATCATCTGGCTTCTTCATACAGCTTTATATGGACAGATGTATCATCATTTAGGTCCTCTGTGTTTTGTTGGATGAAATCAGTAAATAAGTTATCTTTTAAAAAGGTTGAGTTAAATCTCCACTTATTTTGTTGGTGCATACCATGCAAATACGATGATCGAACATGAACAAAGGCATGAACAGACAGGATAATGGGCTCTATTGTGGCATCTATCAGCCGATTAGTCATAGATTTGGATTTAAAATCATAGTCCATTCTTGAAAAAGAATTGTATGGTGGGGAATACGAAGTATATTCGAGATCTGTAGGATGAGCTAAATGCCAGGTATCAAAAAACCCTAATTCGGATACAAAGTTGGAGAATTGTACATGGGAGGTCGTGTTTTTAAAACGTACATTAGATTTTGTATCAAGATCTACAATCTTGTTACATTCTCCACATACTATAGTATTGGTTGGGTTCAATCTGAATATATGGTTTCTTAATTGAGGCCAATAAGTGGGATCAGCATTAGTGGGGCTGTACACATTTGGAATGGAATATTCGACAGATTGAATAAGGAGTTTGATCAAAAGCCACCTGCACACATCATCAGACTCTGTCGATGTAACTTTGCATTGGAGATGTTTACTACTAAGGGTAATCACTGCATTTTTCTTTCCACATGCTGCACTAGCAACGATCTGTCCCACCCATAAGCAATGTAGTTTGGCAGCTTCCAATTGAGAGAGGTGTGACTCTTGTATACATTCTATGGCTGCTTTAGTCCTGTTGAGATGTGTGAGGATTTTTTGCCGTTTGATTGGGTTATGAAGGCCTTTGACGTTCCACGAAGTTATATTTAGTGACATAGGAGGCATTTAGGAGAATATTAGTATTTATAAGGTTCGAGTTAATAGCATATTGTACAAGTAAGGTAGGGAGAAATAAGAGGAGGAGGAGACAAACAAAAAGAGCATGGAGTTTTGTAGTTGACATAACATCAAACTTGTACATGAAGGAATAGTGGCTAACCGGATACAGCCACTCCAAACCATGTTCTTATACAGTCAATAATAAGTAGGGGGTGAAGAGCTGGATCTAGATGGGCCCCTCTGTGCCCCTTCCGGCATGGATATCCTTAATAGACATTAACGTTCCGTGTATTATTAATGACTTATATATGCAGCTTGGTTGTGTCCATATCATCTCTTCTGCGACCTTGAAAAAATCTGCGCAAGTCTCTTGGGTCTTAGAAAGTATACATGTGACCATTAAGAGTAACTTTAAGGGATGCTGGATGTATGATCCCATTTCTTGCATTTAGCTGTTTTAGTACAGGTCTAAATGCTAATAATTCTTTCCTTCTTGCTGCTGTGATGTTGGAGACGGCTTGAGTTATGACCATTTTGGTACCTTCCCATACAAGAGTTTTCTTCTGTTTTGCCTTTTCTAAAATAAGCATCACGTGAGTATGATCCAATAGAGGGAAGATCATAGTTCTTGGAGCATTCCGGAAAGGATTTTTAGGTCCTTCCAATGTGCTCTTTGGATATTGAACTGTGGAGGCGTAGGAAGATCCAATAGTGCAGTAAGCATATGGTAAATGAATTGAGTAGGGTTGTCGTTCTCAATGTTCTCAAGAAGACCAACGACACGTATGTTGTTTCTCCTGTTCCTGTTTTCTAAATGTTCTGTTTGCTTCTGTAAAGATACAACTGTGCTTTCCGGAGATTGTACTGCAACATCTTCATGTCACCTGCTCTTCTTTCCACTTCTGTTATCCTAGATTGAAATGTAGACCATTTGTCATCAAGCATCTGCAATATGGCAGTCGTGGATTCCATGAACGGTTTAAGAGATTTAATCTCCATTTAGATAGCATGCATGACTGGTTCTTACGTATCTTCTTTAGGCGTGGGAGAGTCGCTTTTTTGTCTTTTGGGGGCATTACTGATGGGTGTGGCTGATATTTCATTGGGTTGCCCCTTTTTGGAAGACATGTTTGAGCAAGACAAATTACGCTGTATGAAAGATTGCTTCTCAAAAGATGAAGGCTATGAAGCCAAAAGCCCAGTTATGTGCACTTACATGTCAAAATGCCTAACTGCGCACATTCATTTTTCATGTATCCAGTCATGCACCTTTACTTTCAATGTATTCCGTCAAGTACATTCATTTTCCAATGTGTTTGGTTAAGCGCATTTATTTTCAACTGTGTAATATATATTTGAAGAATTCTGATGTGACATAAATAAATCAGGGTTGTTATTGAGTTTCCCTGTTAGTAGTAGATGGTGCCTTTCAGAGCTCAGCAACTTTTTAATTTCACATAAAAATTGCAGCAACATAAAGCTTTACTTCTTATGCATTCATTCTTATTTAAAATAATATGCACTTTAGATTTTGATTATTTGCAAAGCCGTCCAGCCACACAATTACTCATGAGGGTAGCAGTCTTATTATAATATATATCTCACACATGTCGCAGTCTCTCAGTAGTGGATATTCTTGTTAGTTGTCTGGATGTTATTTGTTTTTAAAAGGGGTTAGTTATAGTCTTTTATATATATTCGGTATAAATTAATTATATTCCTTGTCCGAGCCTCAGGATAAATATATCTTCATTCATAAAGTCATTTATTTGAATAATATATCATGCTTTCATGTTATGAAATGATATATCTCTTTGGGTGTTACTTGCATGAGGGATTTCCATTGTGTTGTAAAGCAAACGTGCTTCCCAACAACTTTATAGTGCTACAGCTGCATACACCGAACAACTGATGAGATATGCCGGCTTCTTGTCAACACGAGCTCCGGTGATTAATGGGCTGCGCCTCCTTATCTACGCAGCTTTCTGGGACTTCACACACAGTGAGCACAGGCACGCTTTGAGCCTCATAAATCGTCATCCATGACTTGCGGCCCTGTTTGTAAGTCATTTTTGTTTAGAAAAGTATGAATTGCCGCATGGAAGATTTATGGTATTAATGCCAGGCTGGGAGCTCTGAAGTTAGGCGGCCAACTGCTTCGGCGCTTGGCAGGCCCCGCCCCCCCCTGTTCATTCACTTTTTATGAATCAAAAGGATTGTAATACCTCCTTACCTGTTTTAAGAGTGTGGATTGAAGAGATACAGACATTTGTAGGTGGTATAGGATGCACATTCGTTGCACAGGATAATCTGGCTTTAATATACAAGGAGATCAAAGAGAAAGCAGCTTTTTGGGGTAGAAACAATAGAATGTCTAAACTTGCAGAGCAGTCTACATTTAAGGATTACATACTTCAAAGCATTCCTATGGACACACCATGTGTCTATATAAAGAACTTGGAAGACGCCAAAGTTGGACGTTTCATTATGTGTTTATGATTGGTCCAGCTCCCCACTCTCTCCAGGATAGATCTTAGGCAAACGATTCCGGTGTCGGAACGACTTTGTAGGTTGTGTAAGATAGAAATAGATGAACGCAGACACCTTTTGACTGGTTGTATTTCTTTGATTGACATTAATGAAAAAGGGTATGCCAGCCTATCATATAATTTACAATTTATACATACTGATCAATTTTGGGCTTTGATATATGCGGGAGAACATTTAGTTCAGAATTTTACAATTTTTTCTATCTGGCAAAAAATACTTATGATGTTGTTGTTATGATGACAATGTGCTCAACTAAGTTTTATATTGCAAAAGTATGGATATTGTATTGGTATAATATGAGTTGTATCAATGTATGTAAACTGTATGTAATATTTTTATCTTTGTGAATGGATATTTCTGTGTTATAAGGTTATATTTAACCAATAAAACCCAATTATAAAAACACATATAAAAAACAGTACATACAAAATAAAAAACACTAACAAATGTTTGAAGCAGTTTATGCAAAAGATATAAAATAAAAAATAATTGCAGTACCGCATTGGTTAGTATAGTGCATAAAACAAAACAAAAAACAAAAAAGGGGTCTTTTAAAATAAATAAATAAAAAAGTCCCCAAAAAGGTTTTTTCAAGAGCCACCATTGTTGGATGAACAAAAGTAAATTTAGTTGAAATCCCCCCACCCTTTAATTCTCTGAGAAGTCTGGACTATATGGCTGTGGAAAATGGGGCAGCTCATTTTTTGATTGAAGTGTTATATGAGTGGGAAGTGTGAAAGCCATAAATAATGACTAAACACTTCCTACGCACAGAAAAGGGGTCGGGACAGAAATGTATTACTGTCATCTTTTCTTTGCTATGCAAATTGTCTACAATTTTCATTAGCATACAATGTAAAGCTAATGAAAATGTCAGATGTTCTTATAGAGTCTTACTACTTTAAGTATATATACTAATTAGGTGGCGTCTACAAGATCATTTTTTTCTGATTCTATTTTTAAACTTTGAAAGACGGTTCCATGAAGAACCTTTTTTATGGGTGGAGTATTTTTCTGGGTTTTCTTTCTTGAAGAGGGAACGTCTCATAACCAGAAGGTGTTTCTGCAACACCTCCCTAACCACAGATGCGGAAGGGAGAATGACCCTCCCACCTTGCTTGGCATGGGTGCCTGAGGTTTACAAAACAGGTTACTATGCAACATCAAATGGGGGAAGTGGGTTAATGAGAGCTTGTGGATAGGTAGGGGGAGCAAGGAAAACCAGAATGAGAGTTAGGTAAACATAAGTGGATAGGTAGGGGGTTTTCTTGGGAAGTCATACAAGTCTTCATACAATGCACTACTGAAACACACTCCTGAAATAGTGCCTGTGTTACTCATATGCAACCTGCCAATGTATACCTGTACTCAAGCCTGCTTCCTTCTAGACACTTCACCTGTCTGCCTACCCTCCTACAGATAACTACCCAAAAAATGCCTCAAGTGGCACATACCAAGATGAGGACATGAAAGAGGTACACATAGTAACATAAATGAACACATGACTTGGGCAAACGTAATTGAAGTGACACACAGTGAATTGGAACACATGATGAAATGGTACATAACTCAGGGTCTGGAGCAACCTTCAAACAGCGCTCTTTTCTTGCATGCACTAAGCTACGCTCTACTGTTATTGCAGAGAGAGTTTGTCGCTCAATTCAGAATACCATACACAAATCAGTTCAGTGACTCTGTTTCCTCACAGAGTAAATTCCATGCGTACAACAAAACAGATTTGTATGCAGTTCGTACTTATCTTTCACACAGGGACCTCCTGAGGGACCCTGAGCAAATTGTAGCAGGCAAAACAACTCACGGTTGGCTCCACTCAAAGGGCATGCAGGGAGGTAGAAAGGCTCACATGAAAATATAGAAGCTAGAGCCCCGCTCCAGGGAGGCAAGAGTTTTTCACCACCGCGTCACCAGATTCCAACTTCCCCCAGCTGCTCCGCAAGTGATCCTGATGGTGGTTGTCCTGCTTCGCATATTGTACCCTGCCCATGCCTCCAACTGACAAAACAATCAGAACCGAGCTCAGGCAGGTGCAATCCTTTTCAAGACCCTGGGGGAACGTGTGCGATGAACGCAGCTGCTAGGGATCATGGAATATGTTAGATATATTTTCTGGAGGAGTTAGACCTAATCTTGGGGTGTTTTATTATTGTGGTAAATGGTGGTATATTATTGTGGTACATTAGTATTGTAGTGATGCATTGGTGGATTTCCTTTATCGTGGTAAAACTCTCCTCAGAATATGGTCTATCACTTGTCCTTTTTTTTCTTGGGTCTCTCACAAATACCAGATACTGGACTTATTACACTTAATTTGGGGCGGTACCCCTAACTCTCAACACCTTGATATATGCTCTAGCAGCCAAAGTGCAAAACATATCAAATTATAAACAGGTAATTGTATACACACACATCATACACTCCTAAACTCACTTACTAGGAAAACCAAAAGCCTACTTCAGATTTGACCACCTGTGGTAAAATGAATTACCACCTATAGTAAAATAGGCGTAGTCCCTGTGAAATCTCAGTGCTAATGAGCGCAGTAATGGAAAGAAAACTCTAATCACTTGTTTTAAGTTTCTAATTTTATATACTAATGAGATTCAAATTGTTCAGATAACATACATCGTGTGATAAAAGCCATGTGTACCTAAGAATGTGAAATGATATTTTACATTAAAATGTTTGCACACATTAATAGGCCCCACTGAGCATTATCTTACCAAATGACCTTGTACCCAAAGAAATTGGCAAGCGATGCAGTTTGAGAGAGAAAAAAAAAATCAGAACAGCAATGCAACTTCCTTCATGGACATTCAAAATCGTATTAACTTTACACTTTAATAAGCATTCCACAGGAAAACCATCTTCTAACCCTGTCTGACCCCTGGCCAAACATTCTGATCACACATCAATTTTACAGTTTATTACCTAGATCAGAAGGCGATACTTCTGGTCCAACTTGGCAAGAAATCCGGGGTCACCCAGTTAGCACAATGAGCAGCCCTTCACTCGAGATTCTGTCAGCCTTCCAGCTTGCTGCAAGTCACTGTCCCTCTAGATAGGATTTCAGCCTGCCGCAGCCCATCTCAGCTTAACTCTCGGAAATCCCTTTGTCTGTCTCCGAAGGGGTTCCTGCACATCTGATCTGCACACCCACTAAGAGTCCCTTTTATGACCTCTCGCTGCCACTCAAAAGGAATCCTTCCCCACACCCAGACCATGCTATTTCATCCGTCCTACCCAATCATTTTTCTTTTGAGGATACCAATCCTGCTAACTACAAATGTAACATCTTCTTCTTCCTGCGCACACAATGATCTTGTTCTTTATCAGCATAATTTCATATTTCGCAGCTTGTCACCAACTGCTGCTCTGCTGAATGAAGCCACACAGCTCCTACTTGCACACTTAAATGTTTTCAAGTTATTTCATCTGGACAAATTTGCACACATTTTATAAGGACATGTTACAGGTTACTGGGAAGGGGTTAGCCTGTTAGTTTATATTAGTATTTAGATGAAGTGCAAGCCAGTCAAATGAAATATTATCCTGAAATAAAATGTTTTTAAACATGTGCTCTCTGTAAGAATATGTGCATTTCCCATCTGGTGCGCAGGCCGGCTGCATTTGCCAATTCTGATGTTTGTATTTCTATGTTTCCGTGCAAAGCCCACACTAACACCACATGTGGATGAACCCCTGTAACTCACAGTCCCCAGCTATTCCTACATACTCCCTCCTTTTTTATTGCTGGATCCATCAGAAGTCAATGCAGGAAAAACAACATCAAACCATAAGCTTCAAAACGCATGTGTTGTTCCCAATTAAATTACCCATACCTGAAAAGGAATTGTACAAAAATGTCGACCTGGGAACTGTGACGGCCGAAAATGCCGACTTTTTTTCTTCTTTTTAACCCCTCCCTTACACCATATATACATTAGGGAGGATTAAGTGTATAATATTAATATGGGGAGGCTGAAGGGGTTCTCCCCCCGCATTTATATATGTGGTGTAAAGGGTTAAAAAAAAGTCTGCATTTTCGGCCGTCGCTGTGATCACATAGATCCCCTGAAAATAAATATTATATACATTGAAATTCATGCATCAGCAATGTATGTACCTCCCCCTCCTTTGAACCAGCAACTATCATTCCCAATCATAGAGACAATAACAATATTTTTACATGAATAAATCATAATGGTGTATATTTTTTGCGAAAACATTTTTTTCTTTATTTTTTTATATCTTCAAATCTCATAATTGTTATCAGTGATCAGATCTCTCTTTTTTGTATGATGCATTTGTATCTTCTTTTTTAATTTTTTTTAATACCACCCTCTTTTAAAAACATTTTTTTAAGAGATCTTTATTTTTTATCTGAACACCATCTTTGATTATTATTTCATTTTTGTACTGGTGATCTAATAATAGTTGTTTTGAAGCACAATTACATCATTACCATTTCCAGACAACATTAAACACATCAGTGTCATTAAATTAAATGTAAAAACAACTAAAAAAAATGAAAATAACAACAATGAAAATTGTTTGTAACGAAGTAAGATTTTATATAAATATGTCCTGTAGTAGGGAAGCTTGTGGTAACAAGAGTAGAAACAACTGTGCATCAGGTATGTCCTGTCCATTAAATGTTGTACTACAATCATACATAACGCCGTTGTTGGTGGAACTCCTCCAGTCCGGGACTCCATGGGACTTTCTCCAAAGGCGTCATCTCCATGGTGTTTTGGGCTCCTTATCTTCACCACCTTCTTTGGTCCTGGGGGCTTTCTGGGGGCCTCTGATCCAGTGGTATCCTCCAGGAGTCCAGCACTCCAAGAATCTGCGCTGATGAGTAAATTAATTAGTTTTTGAGAGTAAAAAGAAAAAGACACATTAAGCACCAAGCACAATCAATTTCTCATTCCGTCTTCCACTGGAGCATCTGAAATTAAATGTATGTATTATCATTATTCAATACAAGTAGTAGATGTAACATGCCACACTGGAGCACCTGAAAATAAATGTATTATTATACAAATCAGGGACATAACATGCCATGCAACCAAAACAATTTCAAAAATACACCTCCCCCACATTGTACCTTTATACCAGAACCCCTTGGCACTTTCCATGTACCAGTAATATTTACATTTACCCACTTGTTAACCCAACTTTTCATATTACACTCATTTATTTATTTATTTGTTTTATTTTTTTCTCTTAACTAGCTAACCTCAACATGCTCAAGCCTCTTCACCTCATGTTCCGGGTGGACATGTTTGATTTGATTGACATGGACAAACTGCTCCAATGTCAACTCACCCTCCTTTTTAGCAATCCTATACACTACTTGCGAGATCTTGTCCGTAATTGTATATGGCCCTTGCCACGCTGCAAGAAATTTAGAGATGTTATGTCTTCCCTTTCCAAAATTAAATTTATACACCTGATCTCCTATCTAGTACCCTTTTGCAGATGCCTTCCTATCATAATATGTTTTGTGCCATCAGCAGCCTTATCCAAATTCCACTGCACAAATGCAAACGCATGTTGTAAGTGCTTCCTCAACTCTTCCGCATATTTGTGAATTGTGGAGGCATTTACAAGGATTCTTTTGTTGGTCTTGTAAAGTAAATGTTGTGGCAGCACCATTTTTATTCCTGGTAATATTTCATGAGGGTTGAGATTTGTTGATTTAGCAGGAGTCAACCTATTGGACAGTTATACCAATGGAAGCCGAAGGTCCAAACTAGAACCTCCTTCGGGCACATATTTCTTTAACATACCTACTATTGGCCTGTTACACTGTTCTACTCCCCCTGAAGAGGAAGGCTGATAAGAAATGTGTATTTTTCTCGTCACACCCAAAATCTGCCATATCTTTGTCATCAATGCACTAGTGAAACGACTTCCCAGGTCTGACTCTATCCTTTGAGGTAAACCAAATCTTGTCAAAATATGATTTAGAAGTTTGCGCACTGGAATGCACTCCACCCATTTGAACATTAAACAAACTACTGTTAACATACATGTTTCCTCTTGCTGATCTTTTTACAGGCCTGACATAGTCGATTTGCAAATCAGAACATGGGAGGGTCAAACCTCTTTTCATTAATGGTGCTCTATGAGTAGGTGAAGCAGGTTGAAATTGTGAACATACTAGACACCTTCTGGTGTATACCTTAACATCTTGGGACATGTGTGGGTGGCCAATAAGCATAATCTTTTAAAATGTCCAAAGTTTTCTGTGAACCCCTGTGTCCTGCAGTTATGGCATCATGAGCATGATGCAGCATCAATCCCTGAAATGACAAAGGCACAATCCATTGAATTTGACCTGTCACAGATTCTCTAATCATCAGTCCTTCTTGTAACCTAATTCTCTTTTTGTTTTTTATCAACACCCTCAAGCTCTCTTTCCCTTTACAATCTTCTTCATTCAGAGGATTTGGCTCTGCATCTAACAGATGATTATACAATATGGCTAAAATCAGATCTTCCTTTTGCGCTTTGACCAGGTGCTGATCTGGAGTATCAAAACTCCATTGCACCACAGGCTGCTCAACTGCTTTTGAGTTTTGGAGCATCTTATCGCATCTACCTGTACTTCACCAAGCAGATGTACAATAGGAAACATCTCTCCCATCACAGCTCCAATTTTGGCTAAATGATCTGCCTTGTCATTCCCCTCTTTGTCCTCACCTGGCATCTTCAAATGGCCACAGATTGTTCTCCAATGTGTTTTCTAACACAAGTTTCTCTATGGCTTGAATCATTTTACCATGTTTAAGTGTTGTTTGTTAAAGGTGACCATGCCTTTTACCTTCCAACCAGGTAAATATTCTACAAAAATATTTTGTGCATAATCAGAATCAGTTACTAGCACTATCTCTTTGAGTCTGTTTTCTACTGTGGTAGCGACTGCTTTGTAAATTGCGGCCACTTGACTACTTCTAGGCCCAATCCTCATGCTTACACTTGGAATGTTGTCACATTTAAACCAGATATTAACTATTCCTGCCACCAGCTCTTTTTCTGTGTTATTTTCTACATGGTATGCAGAACCATCTACATACACAGTTGGTAAATCCCTACATTCCACTTCATTGAACGCTTTGTGTGGGGATTGTTCAAATTCATTCAAACTTGATTCTATTTCAGTGGCCTCAATCATGCAAATCTGCCAGCCCTTGGACAACCAGGCTCTTCTTATTTTGTCCATATCTGACTTCTACAGGAAAACCCTGAAGCACTAGCGCCCAGGACGTAATTCTGGACTGGGCCAAATTCCCTGATCTAAATCTATTAATTTGCAGAAACTACAGAGGTTGATGATTAGTTTCAATAATGACTCTTTCCCCTTTAATTATATGACAGACATGTTGTAACGCCCAGAAAGTTGTTAGCAGTGATTTTTTACATTCACTGAACTTAGTTTCTACCTGTGACAAGGTCTTGCTGGCATAAGCATTCATCTTGTTATTCACATCATGTTTTTGATATAACACTGCTTACATGCATTGATCAGTGAATCCTACTTCTACAAGAAATCCTGGTTCTTTACAGGATATGGCAGACAAGGCACCTTCATGAGATATTCTTTTAGCCTGGCCACTGCTTCACTTTGTTCCCTTTACCATTTCCAGGGTACACCCAGTTTTAGTAATCTCGTTAAAGGTTGTGTACTCTCTGCATAATTCTCGATAAATGTCCTGTTATAACCTGTTATCCCTAATAAACTTGTTAACCCTTTCAGATTAGTAGGATCTTTCAATTTATGTATCGCCCCCCACTTTCTTCTTTTTCAGGTTTAACCCATTATCGGTCACCTCATGACCTAAGAAGTAAAATACTTTGGCTCCAGCCTTCTGTAACCTGCTAAGTACATGTATAATCTAATTGAAATGGCTTTTCAGATCCTCATTTTTAATCAGCACATCACCAACGCAAACTATTGTCCCCCTTTCTGCTGCATCTGGGAGTGCTTTGCTCAGGAATATCCTAAATTCACTCCCAACATTGACATATCCAAAAGGTGTCCGGCACGACACATTGTGATTTGTTAAAAGAAAATACAAACAAATTATGGATGTCTTCAACCAGTGGTACACACTAGTATCCAGCTGTAAGATCTAATGTGGTAAACATCTTTGACCCGTGAACCTGTGCAAGACCCTGATCAATAAATGGAAGTAGCCACCTTGAAACATGTACCCCTTTATTTAACTCTCGTAGATCTGCACACAAACCCCATTGGCCATTAGGTTTCAACACACCTAATGTGGAATTGCTTGATGTGTTATGAATGTATCTAATAATTCCTCTAGATTCTAAATGTTTTATTATTTCAGCTGGTGATTCCAAACATGCCAGACAACCTATATTGTCGCACTAATACTGGTTCCCTACCATGTCCTTCTGGTAATGTGGCAACATGCAAATCTGTTAATCCACAATCATATATGTATTTTTTATTTTTATTTATTTATTTTGCATTTCGAAAGCGCTCACACAGCCCAGGGGCATTGAGGCGCTGTTACAGGAATATGTCTCTTAGTTTTGTATTTATAACACGCGTATACCCGGAGGTTTCTAAGCGCGGACCTGGGGATCGAACCTGTGTTGCTTCGTGTTGTCTTGTTTCCAACGTGAGAACGTTGCCACTGAGCTATCCTCCGGGTACAAAAACCTGTTTGAATTCCATCAATATTTTTCTCAATTGGTCTTTTTCTTCTTCATTTGTGCACTCATCTGCAGCCTGAATCTGCACCTCAACTAGCTTAGAGAACTCTGGGAATTCCGGTCCTCCAACCGTGTGGCTGTGTCCCTTTGGAGAGTCGACACATTTAAATGTTTTGGAATATTGACTTCCAATTCAATATGCTGTTTTTCTGTTTTAGCCTCACTTAATTCGAATAGGATGCAATCATCTTGATGACAGCACACTTTTTCACTTGACTCATAAGGATACACAGACTGAACTTTAAAGATTCCTTTAGGTGGAGAGTCCAAGGATTCTAGCAACTCACCCTGCACAGACACATACCTTTCAGGGATGTTCCCAATCACTGCATTACTGAAGTCTGAAGTAAAATAAGATTTCTGTATTGCCATTCCTATCTCTGAATTCTCTTCTAAATGAATATCCCGGCATCCTTTATTGTCCACCGACATTTTAATGGGTCTCTCCCCAATCTCTATCAGTGTTGTATATTCGCATTAAAGCCCTTACTGCCTGATGGATTCATTTAGACATACAAATGCATCAGAATCTTTCTGTATTTTAAAGCTATTGTAACTTGTCTGGTGAATGCGGGGGTGGTAAGTTCAACTGCATATGGTGTCATCTGTGTGCAATGATAAGCTTGTCTTTTGTCTACAAATTCAGGTGTGGCCCCTCACAATCTGGACCAAACCTTTTGATTTATAAAGTTTGACACATACATATTGTGATGGATTGGATACTCTTAGGACCAACTGTAATATTTAACATGCATCTTCCAACAACCCTTTGCCCTGACTTCAGATCATTCAAACCAAATATGTGTTAATTCTTTATTCTGAATTTTGTGATATCCTCCCTGTCAATGATCTGCCAGAGTACGTTCTCATTAATGAAACTTCTTTCATGTTCGAGTGATAAAGTGGCTTCTATCATTTCAGAATGCCCATTTATATGGATAGCGATCCATAGCTGCCCATCTCCCATTTGTATTTCAGAAAGGGTTGACATGTGTTTTTCTTTATCTCTCGAGTGATATTTGGCTTGCATTTCTCTTCCTTTAGATGTTTATGTTTATTAAGTTTATATAGCACTTTAATCCAAAGCGCTTTACAATATAACAACAAGATACAATAATGGAAGAAGCAAGTTAACAATCATGAGAAAAACCAGCGTAACAATATGTAGAACAGTTTCCTTGGATATTGGAGGTGAGGGAAAGGTGAAAAGGAAGGGAGAGTGGGTACTGAAGGGAAGGGGAACAAGATTCAATTATGTGATATAAGGTCAAGTGGATGTGAGAGGAAGGGAAGTGGAGGTATGGGGACAGGGGAGAAGGGGAGGAGAGAAGGTAGGAGGTCAAGGGGGGGAGTTAAGAAGAAGGACTTTCAAGGAGGTGCGGAAGGAGGTGTATGTGGGGATGGAGCGGATAGAGAGAGGTAAGGAGTTGCAGTTTAGGGGGCCCAAGAGCTGAAAGGAACGGAAGTGAGAAGGGGCACAAGGAGACAGGGGTACAGTGAGTAAAAAGAGGTCAGCAGAGTGGAGAGAACGAGAGGGAGTGTAGAAAGAGAGGAGAGCAGAGAGATAGGGGGAGCAAGGTCATGGAGAGATTTGAAGAACAAACAGAGGAATTGAAATTTAAGTTGGGAGGGGAAGGGAAGCCAGCCAAGTAGAGAGAGTGAGGAGGAAATAGAGTCGCGAGGGCCGAGGAGGCAGAGAGTACGGATAGAGGAGTGGTAAAACACAATGGCCCTCATTACGACCCTGGCGGAAATCGAAAAACGATGGCGGAAATGCAATACCGCCATTGAATAGCGCTCGGTGCGATTATGACCCGTCACCGTAAAGTACGATGCCATTAGCGACACCGTAGTGAACGCCAACGCTAACTGCACCAAGTACGCGCACGCGCGCCATGCGAAACCGTAACTACCACCATGGCGCAACGGTACGCGAATTCTGACCCTAGCGGACATTTACCTAACGCCATCAAGCATGGCGGAAAGTACCATTCCGCCATGGTGAGAAGTACGGCATCGTGAACCAACCGTAAATGGCCCTACTGAGTGCCTGTACACCACTCCCTGGCCACATTGCACAACTCCTCGTAGGTGCAATGAAGTCACACAATGCAACCAGTGAAATGTACAAGTCACCCATGCATGCCAACGAACAAATGAATGTAGGGGCTCCAAGTGCCTTGTGAGTGGCCATCCATATTTGCCATGTCACCATTGCCGTACTGATGCAGCACAGGCACGTGAAGGTTCAAGTACAGCAATATGAACTGAAATATGAGACAAAACAACAACAGGCCCCCCATCGCTTGACACCAGTGTAAAGCAACATTCAAAGCAGTATCCTGAGTGAGACTGCACCAGCCCTGTACTCCTGCCAGTAAACAAACCAACCATCAGCATAAGCATGTACCACACAAGTTGGCAGAGTGACTGAGCAGCCAGGCTCATCTCAAGAGGGGCCAATGGGAGCTGCAGGGCACAGATGGCACGAAAACAGAAGCTATTCCAATGGACATGACCTCAGTCTCCCTCCAAGAAACGCACGCAAACACAGGCACCTGTGACCAGCCATATTCTGATAATCACATCATTCCACCAATCCACCTGGCTGACCGGCATCTGTTACACAAAAGCTAATCCCCTGCCCCTGAGCATGACATCATTAAAACAGTCATAATGGCAGCCCCTATCCCTGACCTCCCTGGGCTTCGTAGGCAAACGCGCCCAGTACAGTACCACGCAACTATACTCAGAAGCCGGAACCCAATGCAGATCTTCTCACAATACATCGCTCCACAAATAGGAATATGCTACATTACTTGCAAAGAAGAACGCTACACGGTTAAGATCAGAATGGAAATTTAATGCACAACAAAATCACCAAGACCATACAGCTATTAGGTCATGAACTCCAAAATATATTTCATTATTGTGGGCTGCATCCGCAATAAATGACCAGCTTCTTCTTGTGTGACGCCCTGTACCTTCATGGTACACAGGGGCTACATTCACGTTCAAAAAGGCAACATGGAAGCGCCTAGAACTGCAGGGCCGTCCCATTAGGTAGGCACTAGTCCAACTGAAAGGTCGATATGTTGCTCCTAGCCACTAGTACTGCGTAAGGGCATGTGGCCCATTGGCGATCGTCCCATAAGATCGTAATGGTGCTCCACTGATTAACACAAAGCAGCAGGTGTCGGGAGTAAAAGCCATCTGCAGGAGTGGCATACAGATGGCAGCGGCAAAAGGGGAGGAGATACCTGTCACCCAAATGAAATGAAAAAGAATAGTATGGGCATCAGAACTTCATTTGAATTACTCACTTCAATGATCACACTAAATCCACAGCCATATGCATGCTAGCCCACTCAAAAGGATTATTCCTACCCAAAAATCACTTGCGAATCATAACTATATAAATCGAGGTGAAAACACTATTACAAACGAGTGTTTGTGTGCATGCGTCTGTTAAAACAGAATCCATTAGATGGGATTAGTAACGTGCATAGACACAAGTGTTTGAAGGCGCGTCGAGACAGGGAGGGTTCAACAAGGGCAGATAGACGATGCTCCCACTATGGCAGCCCTGCATCACATAGCGCAGGGGAAGTGGATAGATTCCAAAAAGCCATGTACATGGCAAACTCTCTATTAAATCATCTGTCCATGCATCCATACATCATTCCCTCATCCCGGTATGAAAACGCCTGATTATTTACTCACATAACATGTGAAATTTCCATTGAGTCTGTGCATAATGCAGTCTGCAAAATCCACTGTGCTCCAGCCCGGAATTCCACTGTTGTGAAGTAACATGTATTTGGGAACGTCCGGCCTTATCGTCCACTACGCTATTGCGCATCCCATACTATTCATATCAATCATTGCATTCTCGCCATGGCCCCTGTCCGAAGGACATTAAACAATAGAACTTTATATCTGCAGTCAGACCTGTGGGCGTCTCCTCGCCGCTAGCTGAAAACCGAAAGCGCTGTCCTTCGAATTCCTCATTTGCAACATCACGTCGAAAAGGCATCTGTGACCGCCTGAAATCACAAATTCATCCATGTAGTGAGGCAGTGTGTGAAAATGGCAACTGGCTTCACTCACAAATGGGACGCCCCGCCCGTCGGTGAACCTCGGTACAGTGCTGCATGAGGGTCCACCGTTAATCGAGTACTACATTCCACTGACCCTTCACAAGTTTGTTCGCGACTGCAAAGATAGTATGTGAAACAATGGGACCATAGCAGAATGAACATATGAAGCAATATTTCACTGCCATCGGGATCAAATACATGATTGTAATAGCAAGATGCCATGCGTCAAATTGCAGCGTTGTGTGCGGGACGTGCTCGCCCAAAGGGGATTGCAGCTTGCACAGGTGGAATGAATCACCACAGGTGGAGGCTATACTGCCTGAAAACACATAAATTGCACACCCAACCCCCTCCCACAACCACACCCACTCCAAAATGCTACCGGCAGGACTAGCGATGTTGGCCCTGGGGGACCTGATAGCACTGCAAGTACTCCAACTTCAAGAAGAAGACGAACACCAACTACTACAACAACCGGCCGCACAGAGGAGACGCAGGAGGAGGAGGAGGGCAAGGCAGGGCCAGCAAGGCCCACCAGCACAGCCACTACCACCACGCAGGCAGCCCGCAATCCCACGCCTCCGAGCTCATCCGTTCAACCTCACTGATGAGCAGATCCACACACTCCACCGTTTGGACCGGGACACCATAACCGCCATTGTGGACATGACACACGCTGACCTTGCCAGCATGATAGATAGCCCAACTGCCATCCCACCCCTACTGAAGGTGGTGTCTGTACTACACTTCCTGGCCACAGGCACCTACCAGCACACAGTCGGACAGTTGCATGGCATACAGCCACTGTTGTCACGGACACTATTGCAAGTGCTCGATGCCCTCCTGAAGCACGCAGACGACTACATCTCTCTACCACGCTCGGAGCAGGAAATTACGAACACAAAAGTGGGATTCCATGCACTTGCCGGCATACCGGGTTGCATTGGTGCCATCGACTGCACCCATGTGGAATTGGTTGTCCCACATGCCATGGAGGCCCAGTACCGCAACCGAAAACAATATCATTCTCTTAATGTACAAATGGTGTGTGACTCCAACAGGATCATTACACATTGTTGTGCCCGATTTCCTGGATCAACCCATGATTCTATGGTCTTGAGGAACTCTACAATACCACGCTACATGGAGCGACAAGCAGGGAACAGATCCTGGCTACTCGGTGAGTCTCATTTCATGCATGATAATGTGGGGTATGTGATGCGGCAATGACCTGGCAGGAAGGGGGGGGGATGCGTACGTAGCAATGTCATTCCACAAACATCCTTTATTGTCCACATACAGGTGATGCCGGGTATCCACTGAAGAGATGGCTCCTTACACCACTCCGGAACCCACAGAACCAGCATGAGGAGGACTACAACCATGCCCACTCACGTACCCGTGTAGTCATAGAACAGGCATTCGGCCTACTGAAGGCTCGTTTCCGCTGCCTCAGCAGGTCTGGCGGGGCACTCCTGTACCGCCATGAGAAGGTTGCAAAGATGGTCATGGCATGTGTCATGCTACACAACATGTGCGTACGTAGAAATGTGCCCATGCCCCCTGACGCAGAACAGCAAGCACCTGAAGATGGTCATGATGAGGGTGGGGATGTGGCAGCACCTCAAGGAGTCCGCGAGGCACAGGAGGGCCGTGAAATTCGTCAGATTCTCATAGATTCATGCTTCTAGCACTCACGCCTGGTGGCTGATACATGGACACGGGACTTGTGGTACTGTGTGTGTCTGGGACATGCACAATATGGACTGTACGCCTATAAAGGCCTCGTACACAATGATCAATGTCCACACATCTCATTGGATGATTGTGAAATGTTTATAGCATATGTGAAATTATGTTACACACCCCATCGACCCGCCACCCAAGTAAGCCCAACACACCCCCTCCACCCTCCTACCTCCCCCCCGAACACCAGTGTCCAAAGATGCTCATTGTCAGTGGGCAGACGCAATTGCAAGCCCCCTCTCCGGGTATCAGGGGCACCCCTGCCTGTGGAGCGCAGGTTCCTCCCAGATCTACGTTGGGGGCTGCCCTGGACGGAACTTGCAACGGATGATGTCTCTGCCTGCTCACGTCCATGCATGTCCCTAAGGGTTTGTGAGAGCTCAGTGAGCACACGGCGCACAGCGGCAAGTTCAGCACATACGTCTTTGGACGTCGCATGCAGTTCCCCCCTCAGGCTCTCGGTGCTTCTCTCCATTTGTACCCTCAGGCTCTCGGTGCTTCTCTCCATTTGTGCCCTTAGTGTCTCTGTGCTTCTCTCCATTTCTGACCTAAGTGTCTCTGTGCTTCTCTCCATTTCTGACCTAAGTGTCTCAGTTGATGTTTCTATGGCTGCCTTAGTACCCCCACATTCATCAGCATGCTCCTTGAGGAGCGTGGCCAGTTGCTGCTGTTGCACGATCACCTGGTCGAGGGACTGTTGCCTCTGCTGGGCCATGCCCATTTGCGGTGGTGTCACAGAGGGGCTGATCACCTCATGTTGCCTTGCCACAGGGCTTGTGGGGGATGGCCAGTCGTCGTCTTGTGGGTGCCCCTGCGTGGTATCCTCATGGTGTACGAGATGAAACAAACAGGGGGATTGAGACAGGTCATGGATGGATCCTACATCGACAGCACCGTTTTCTGTGTCGGAGCATGCTGCCATTAATGCAGTGTCACCTATGGTGCTCCTGCCACCAGAAGCAGTGCCTTCTGTGGCATCCATTGGGGGGACCTGTGGTGCTGCTGTTGTGGGCATGCTGGCTGCTGGGGTGCCTGTTGAAGTCCCCTCCTGTGTGCTGCCACTTGATTTGTGCTGCTGCCGTGTCTTGATCCGTGCAGCTGAGGTGGAGGGTCTTTGGCCGTTGGTCTTGGCCCTCTTTGCAGGTGTGCTGGTAGGGGTGTCCTGGAGCTCGTCGTTTGAATCGGAACCTGTGGTGGAGTAAAGGAGGGCGAGCGTTATTAATGGGTCTGTGGAAATTGGAATGGCAATGTATCACATGCATTGGGGTGGTACCTGAGGGTGATTTGGGTCAGGGCCTTGGAGGTGGTTTCATTTTTGTGTGGATTGAGGATGCAGTTGTTTTGCAGCCTGCAGTTAGGGTGTGCATGCTGCACGTGTAGAGGGTGTTTTTAGGATTTTTAATTATTTATTTATTTATTGTGACTTTTAAAGTGCGCTATCAGGCCAATGTATGTGGACGTTCTCCTGGACATGTGTTTCTGTTGCACTATGTGGACACATGGTACTTCACATGATTGGACATTGTGGATTTAGCATTGTTTTATTTGGCCCACCTACCTGATTCTTCGGATGTCTGCACTCCTTTCTCCATCCCTCCGACTCCCTCTATACTCTCCATTCCAATGGTGGAGGCACAGATTTCTTCCCAGGGGGTCAACTTGATGGGTGATTCCGATCCTCCCCCCGTAGCTGTGGCAATGTTACGGTTGGCTGATAGTATGCTCCGTACGCGTATCCGCAAGTCGTCCCATCGCTTTCTGCATTGCTGTGGGTTGCGGGGTGCGGTCCCCACCGCACTTACCCGCTGTGCCACCAGGGCCCATATGGCCTTCTTGTTCGCAAGTGCCGTCCTGGTCATTTGCGTCGAGAAGACGACGGCAGCATTCTCCTGGAGGGTCTCTGTGAGCACGGTGAGTTCCTCATGGGAGAAGTGGACCTGCTGCTTGCGGTCGCACGCTTTTTTCGCTGCTTTTCCCATTTTTGTTGTTTTCACTAGGGTGGATTTCAGGTTGGGATGTGTCTCAGGGTAGGATTTTTTATGGTTGTGTTGGGATTCTGATTTTATAGGTGTACGGCGTGCTGTTTCCCGATCCGGGACCATGTTTTGACTTCCGTTTCCGTATATTTACGGTCACCGTATTTTCCGATTGCCGCTCATTACGGTGACCGCTATGATGGGTGGCGGAATTGCACCTAGTGCGCTGTACGACGGCGGTGAAGGGCGTTTTGGGGACATTTCCGCCATCGCGGACTTTGCACTTCCGCCATGGCGTAGTGCTCGTGCCCGATGGGTCAGAATTAGCCGCACTTTACTCCGTCGTGCAATGGCGGAAACGCTATTTACGCTATGGAGGTCAGGTCAGTTACTTTCCGCCAGGGTCGTAATCAGGGCCAATGTGTTTTCATCTATTTCTGTTTGCCATTTTTTCTTGGGGTCCAAATAAATCTCCAGAGATTGCTGTTCTTTTTCACCCTGACACATGAGAATGACAGTGACACACATTGAGCACACAGCCATTCCAAAGATATACTTCCACTGCACTTTCTGACTTAGCCGCAGCATGGCATTCTCTTACATTGTGGTTTTGTGTCATGATTTTCTTAGGCATCAATGGTTTTTTGGCTAGGGACCATAATACCCCATTTACCCCTTCAATGAGGGGCGACAATCTCTTGAGGCAATTTGTCCCTCTGATAAATGGTATTTCACTGTTGGATGTGATCAATACTTCCTGTTTCATCTGATGCTACCCTATCTTTATGTCAACCTCTGTAACATCTTTGATAGGTATTTCTTCACCATTGACGTTGTGCACAGGGCCTTCATTTTGTCTCCTTCATGTGATTTTGTGGGGAATCTCCCTTCATTGATACTTTTTACCAACTCCTTTAACATCATCGTGGCCTGGGCACCTGTGTCAATCATTGCAAATGCATTACATTTCTCTTACACAGTGATAGGAGTATGGTACCTGTCTTCAACTTCCTCAAGCACACAAAAAAGTGTGAGTTTTGGTTAATTTCAGGACTCACCTTCCTATACCCCTTTTCACTCCTTGCTAAACATATGGGCATTTGAAATGATACTTTTCCCTCCTTTTTGCCCACTTCATATTGGATTTCTTTGTCTATTTTGCTGTGCTCAGAACCTATTTGGAGTGTAGCCACTGACTACCCCTCTGACCTGGGACTACCAGTGTTATGATATGATATTTTATTTGTATCCTGCTCGTACACAAGTGTTTCAGAGTGTGACAAGGCAAGGGAGGAGAACAGGGGAGAACACAACAACGATCTTACTAGGCCCAGTGACATTTAGAACACGCAAATGCATGGGAAACGGAAAGGGGAAAAGTGCATGAAAGGGGGAGAGTGGAAAGTGTGGAGCAGCGTAGAGCATATAAATAATAATAAATAAAAACAAATAGATAATAGTGGCAAAAAAACAGTGGTAGTGCAGCCGGCAAGTGGCAAGTGCTGTGTTTACGGCAGCAGACTGGGTAAGTCTGATAAGTGCAGAAAAGAAGAAAATGGGCGGTTGGGAGACTGTATGTATACAGATACAAGTCCCCAGTGCAAGGGGAGGCCAGGAGGCAGTGCAGGAGGGTGGCAGGGTGAGCAGGTTCCCCGGGCCAGGGGACAGAAGGTGGCCAGGTGCACAGTGCCAACAGAGAACAGATCAGCAGGGGTGAGTTGGAGAGAAGGCAAAAGCAAAAAGGAGGGTCTTAAAGTGCTTCCGGAAGCAGAGATGGTCATCCTCAAGATTTAGAGTGGCAGGGAGGCTATTCCAGAGGGAGGCACAGCGGAAGACAGAGATCTAACCCCAGCTTGTTTCTTTGAAAAACGACTGAACGTGAGGGGGTCAGAGGTAGAGGAGTGAAGAGCTCACAAGGGGAGGTATTTGCAGAGGGATATTTGAAGGTATTTTGGACCCAGGCCCCCGAAAGCCTTGTGGACAATGCAGAGTGTTTTGAATTGAATCATTGCATCCACTGGGAGCCAATGGAGAGATTTCGGAGCTGGAGAGATACGATGTCAGGGCTTGAGGCCAAGGACAATCTTGCAGTCCCGTTCTGGATTAGTTGCAGAGGGCGGAGAGTAGAGGCAGGTAGATATGGAAAGAGCCTGTTACGATAGTCCAGCCCTGAGCGAACCAGAGCTTGGGAGACAGTGAGCTTCTGAGAGGAAAGGGAGGGTACCTCTGAGAAGGTGCAGAAGGAAGTTTGACTTTTTGGAGACCTCAGAGATGTGGGCGGAGAAGGAAAGTGTGGAGTCAAAGATGAACCGCAGGTCCTTGGCCTCGCAGGTGGGGGTAGGAGGAGGGCCAAGGAGGGCCAAGGGAGGCCGGCCAGAGAGTGAGGGGAAAGGATGTTGAAGGTGTGCCGATGAGGAGTTCAAACTGCAACTTTTTGACTGAACATTCTCACAAGTGTCACATGGCAGCCTGTCATTTTATGGGGCATGACACTTATCTGTGTTTTGAGCTAGCATTCTTTCTGTCTAGAGCTCTATAGTATTCTGACTTTTAAGGGAGGATAGTCTAACTACTAATCCTACCACTTCATCTTGTGTTTTATTTTCACATTGGATGATCTTTTTAACTCTGTGTCTGTTCTTTAGGTTTCTATTGTTCATTTTCCCCTTTTTGTTCTTCTCTTCAAACACTTCAAAAGTCTGATTCAACTCTAAATTGAACCACACTCCCTTTTTGTGTGTGTTGGCATTCCCTGTCTCTTTTTCATTCATTTCTATTCTAATTTTTGAATCAGCACGCAACTCAGGACCGTTATATAAAGGTGATTCATGAGCTTCTTTATTTTTATCAGTGCAAGGGCTATTAAAGAGTCACTTGTTGTCTGAACGCACAAGATCACTCCTATGGCATTCTGCACCTTCCCTTGGCTGCTGTTTTCGAGCTGCACAGAGCTTTCTTATTTGTTCAGGCAACATTTTGACTTGGGCCTCTAGGCATGGAAACCTGTCCATGTCTCTGGATTCTTCTCTTTGCGTCCTGGGTCAGTATTGGTTAAACTCACCCTGATCGGGGCTATTCTGGTACCTCACAGGAGACTGATTTCTATTTGTGTTACTTCTGAAATCATGGGCCATAGGAGGTGGGGAACGCTGAGTGACTATCATTTGACCATATACCATTGTATTGGGGTCAAATCTGCTCTGCACCCCCAGTGTTTGGTAAAAGGCCATTGTGCATTTGATTTTTATTTATGCTTGACATATTGGGGTGAAACCCCACTCTGGGGGCATTGCCCAGATATCTAGGCTAATGTAAGACTCTGTACTGCCCAGATCAACACATTGGAACACAGGAGTTTGGGGTGGTGTCGTCTGTGGTGGCATGCCCCTCTGAGTAGGTGTCATGTTGTTCCTTGCCTGAGTTTGTGCTGATTCAAGTGGCATTTTTGCAGGTTTTACTAGATTTTGTTTTTGTCTCCTTATTCTTAGTCCCTTCCTCTCTCTGATCGTAGATTACTTCATATAGTTTGGTCCCCGGTTCTATTATTCATTCTAGTCATTTTTCCCTGTCAAATTCACAAATTAACTGGGATACAACTTCTTTCTGGAGACCATAAAAGTATGCAGTATTAAATTCTACAAAATTAGGATTAAAGGCCACATCAAAGCATGAAAATGCTCTTTTTAAGTCTTGAAGGAACTGGCGAGGGGAGATATTTTGCTTTGCAGTCTTTGTATATGCTGCTTGTTTGCATCTTGTATTGATTTATAATATGAACATTGAAGTCTAACCTCTTTTTCAAAGTGCGCCCATGACACGTTTTCCTGTTACTTGGAACTTGAATGACACTAGCAGTTGCTGATTCAAGCATTAGGTGAAAGTTAAAATAGGTAGTTCTGGCAGAGATGGGCCACATATCACTTCAGTGAGAGCCCTCCGTCTATACTGTTCCCTAGTTATATGGAGAATTTTAAATATATCATGGACTGTTTTCAAATGGTCTTGCATGTATCAATTTCCACCCTTTTTCAATGGTTTAAACAAAGTTTTGATTGGCTTCATGATTGGGCTACATGGTGCATTTTGGTGTGTATTATTCTGTCGCTCATTTCTGTTCTCTGGTGGGCAGTAATGATGGTAACCACACCCTGGTGATTCATACCCCCAGTGGGCTATAATCAGGTCTTGTCACAAGAATAGCTATTGGTACACTGTTCACTTGGGCATAGCTGGGGTTAACCTCAACTCTGTTGAATGTAATGCCTTGTTGCCTTTCCTGAGATTTTAGAATAAATATTTGCTGTTCTAGATTTTTGAACTGTCCATGAAGTCATTTGGCCTCCTGACAGAGATTAGAATTCTCATCCCTAATCTTATTAATCATGGCTTGCAACTCATTTATTTGCACCTGGCACTGGTCAAATGCTCTGTCTTTCTTGTCATTCTCTTCCAAAAATGTAATTATTTGCTGTTCCACAGTGAGGAATTCCTTATCTTTCTGCATGTTATTCTTTCTAATTCTGAAATGGCATCATCTTTGTCTTGTCCTATTGCATCTAAAATCCCTTTTAAGTGCATACATCCTTGCTCACTCTCATTAAATCGTTTTTCCTTCTGAGCCAATTGAGACTGCATTTTGCTACATTTAGATTGCAATTCTGTATTAGACTGCTCTAATTCTGCTTTTAGGCACTGTATTTGATCATCTGCATCATTCAAACTACCCTGCAGCTTACTAATTACCTCAGTATAATTTCCTTGGATTAAAAAAAACAGTGCAATAGAAACCATAACTTAGCACATAGCCTTATGATACAATTCTTCTCCTCCTTTCGATCTGGAGCTCTAAATAGTCTCATGGGGCATACTTGCACGGTGTGCCCTTCCTCAAAAATATTTTGCAGCAGTTCTTTCTCCACTTCCCCGCAAATCCTGTCTTTCCTTATAATTGAATTTTCTGAAGATCAAACTCCATGGGCAAAGAGTTTTGCCTCAAGATAGTTTGCCAGATCAGAAAAATCAGCTTCAGTTTGGGACATGGTGACACTGCACACAATGCCACACTATCACTTCACAGCACTAATTCACTTTTAAGTGCACACTACGGCTATGTGCCATGTCCAGTAACTGTTTTAAATTTCCCAATGGCCAATGCACCAAATATGTTAGATATTTTTTCAGGAGTTACACCTAATCTTGGGGTGTTTTATTATTGTGGTAAATGGTAGTATCTTATTGTGGTATATTATTATTGTAGTGGTAAACTCTCCTCAGAATATGGTCTAACACTTATCCTTTTTCTTCCTGGGTCTCTCACAAGTACCAGATATTGGACTTACTACACTTAATCTGGGGCAGTACCCCTACCTTTCAACCCCTTATTTATGATGTTGATATATGCTCTAGCAGCCAAAGTGCAAAACATATTACATTATAAACAGGTAATTGTATACACACACATCATACACTCCTAAACTCACTTACTAGGAGAACCAAAGGCCTACTTCAGATTTGACCACCTGTGGTAAAATGATTTAGGGCTAGTCCCTGTGAAATCTCAGTCTCTGTGCTAATGAGCGCAGTCATGGAAAGAAAACTCAAATCGCTTGTTTTACGTTTCTAATGTATATGTTTATAATATAATAATGTAATATGTTTTGCACTTTGGCTGCTAGAGCATATATCAACATCCTAAATAAGGGGTTGAAAGGTAGGGGTACTGCCTCTGTGCCTCCGTCAGATTCTTGAGTCTTTCTCAGTTAATGATGACTGCGAGCATATGTTAGCGAAATACACCAAACACAAGTGATGATAGAGAAATATGCACCACTTAAGAGCAAGCTGATAAGGAAAAATAGCACCAAAGCTAAATGGTATAATGAACACACCAATAAACATAAACAGATCAAACGTGCCAAAGAACGAATATGGCACAAAAGTCACACTCAGGTTGACAGGGAGAACTGGAAATGCGCGGATCAAGCGTATCGAAAGGCAATTAGGCAAAGTCCAACTACTATAATAAGAAAATTGAGACAGCTCCTAACTCGACCAGAAAACTTTTTGACATACTGAAGGACATGGAAAAACTCACTATCCTTTCCCCTCCACACATCCCTAAGAAGGAGGATTGTGAGAGAGTACAAGAGGGTTTTACTGCAAAAATAACAAAAGCTAGGAATAATATAATCCTGGCTAGAGATGCTATCAGCACAGAACTCCCCCGGAAGAAAATCTCATACCCATCGGGAGAGAGAGTTTTAGTTTTGCACTGGTCTCAGAGGAAGAACTATGTAGGGTGATGTCGGGCATGAAACCCACCTCCTGCGCTGAAAACATCCTCCCCACTAAGATCATCCTAGACAATAAAGAACTTTTCGCCCCTGTCCTGACAAGGCTAGTAAATGCCTCCTTCTCAGAGGATGTAGTTCCCGACGATATGAAAAAAGTCACAATAACCCCGCATGTTAAGAAGGCAGGCTTGTATCCCAAGGACCCCAGCAACCTCCGTCCTATTACAAACTCAAATTTCATTTTAAAAATCCTTGAAAAAATAGCCACCAATCAGCTACAGAAACACGTGGAAACCGCAAATGTGTTACATGAACAACAATCTGGTTTTAGAGCAGCTCTTAGCGCAGAGTCTGCCATGCTGGATCTACAGACACACATGCTGGAGTTGATTGCTGGGCTACACATGCTGCTGGATCTAAGCACTGCGTTTCATTTAGTAGACCAACAACAGCCACAATCAGCCTTGGACAAACTCGTAGGGTGTTCGTCAAAAGCACAGGCCTGGCTCGCCTCCTTCTTGAAGGACAGGAAGGCGAGAATACATTGGGGTGAAAATTTCTCTGAAGCAACCCCCATACTGTTTGGAGTTTCCCAGGGAGCCAGTGTGTCCCCTCTCCTCTTTATCCTTTATATAAGAAGTCTCTGCTCTCTGCTAGAAAACATCGGCATGATCTTTACCAACTTCGCTAATGAAGCGCAGCTGATTTTCGAATTAACAGGAGACTATGCAGTAGATAGCTCAAAGATTGAGGACGTTTATAACATCATTGATACCTGGATGCAGAGGCACTGGATGTGTTTAAATAACACAAAAACCAAATTAATGGTTTTCGGATCAAACCAGGCCAGGTCTGAGTTGGACTCCCAAAACAAGACGTTCCATATCAAAGATGCCATTGTACCAGTAGTATCTAAGGTAAAAACCCTAGGTATGATGGTTGAAGCCTCACTAGGCTCAGGGGCGCAGGTTAACTACCTGTACAAAAGTAATTTGTACTACCTGCGCCTCCTGAGAGCAATCAGACCATTTATAAATGAGACCAACGCAGCTACTATTGCAAGAGCAATCCTGTTGTCTCGCTTAGATTACAGCAATGCTCTGCTATAGGGAGCCTCTAAAAGCGAGCTGGCAAAATGCCAAGTGATGCAAAATGATGCAGTTCGTATCATAAAAAAGAAAAAACAAAGGGACCACATATCTGAAGGTAGAAGGGAATTACACTGGCTCAGAATAGAGGATAGAATTAGATTCAAGGCCATGACGATTGTTCACAGATGCCTCTTTGGAGAGGCTCCGGTCTATTTTAAAAAACATTTCTCCTGGTGTGTGCCCCGTAGATGCCTAAGATCAGTAGACACGGGCCTCTTAAATATACCAGAAGCTAAACGGGCAATGGGAAAGGGCAGATCTTTTCCGGTCAAGGCGGTTAAATATTGGAACGAGCTACCAGCGAACCTAAGGCAACAAGAAAACTATTTTAGTTTCAGGAAGGATTTGAAAACCTGCTTTTTCCAATAATCTGGAAACATCCTAGCGCCATATCCCAGTGTAGTTCCAGACCCAGTAAACTGACATAAGTTTCAAACTGTAAGTGGTACTTTTCTATGCTCCACCACGCCCTGATGCCCACAGGCTTACGGCGCGTTATAATCATAAAGTAAAAAAGTAGTAAAGTAATTGTATATACTAATGAGATTCAAATAGTTCAGATAACATACATCATGCGATACAAGCCATGTGTACCTAAGAATGTGAAATTATATTTTAAATACAAATGTTCACGCACATTAATAGACTCCACTGAGCATTATCTCACCAGATGACCTTGTACCCAAAGAAATTGGCAGGGGGTGCAATTTGAGAGAGAGAAAAAAATGAATCAGGGGTCACGCAGCATAGCCCAGTGAGCAGCCCTTCACTCGAGATTCTGTCAGCCCGCCAGCTTGTTGCAAATCACTGTCAATCTAGATATGATCTAAGCCTGCCGCAGCCCGTTGTTGGGGAGAATTCTCAAGAATGTGCTAATTTCCCTTACCTTTTGAGACCCCCAGCAACTTTGCTGGATTTCTAAGATTTGATTTTTTACCTGGGAAGAGTGCGAGCCTTTTTTCCCATTCTTCCATGCATTTTGATGTGTGTTTTACTTTTGTGTTCTTTGGTTATGGAGTTTTAAAACAACTCCATAGGCAGTATCTTTTTTCTGTGTGTCATACAGCGCCTTCAGTGCAGTGACACAGGGATGTCTTTCAGACTTCCCAAGGTTTAACTACCTTCTCTAGGACTGACTACTGTCTCCCAGAGCATGTAAAGTTAAATTGACTTTACTAGTCTCTTTAAATTTACAGACCCAGCACACACTATCTTCCTATATAGTTGCTGGAGGGGTTGCCTAGCTTCCCCTGAGTAAAAACACTCATGTAACCGTCAAATGTTACCCTTTCCTACTTTAAATGGCTGGTGGCAGTGGTTTAGATCAAACTACCATGATTTTTCCGGACCGCAAACAACTGTAGCTAAAAATCGTGTCAGCCATGTTTTTCAATATGGCACCCAAGACCTATCTGTAAAAACAGACTCTGGTCAACTTTTTTTGCCATTTCTTTTAGGAAAGGTCCTTCTTGTGTTTGTCTCTGACCGCCAAACCAGGTTTGGTCCCTTTGTTCGTTGGTCTTTGGCAGGCTTCAGTGCTGAAGCCCTCCTCTGGCGCCTGAGTGTCTGGGATGGACAGGATGTGAGGGAGGTGCCCGAACCTCCCTGTGCTTAATCTCCTAGGAGACCTGAATGCACTCTGGCGTGATTGGCTGGCTGGCTGTCCTACAAGGACAGCCACCCTGCTGTGTGAGTGACAGACAGGCTGGAATGAATGGGGGAAACTGTTTAAAAGCAGGTCTTTGGGACTTGGAAAGCAGAGTCTTTCTTCTTTGTGAAAGATAGTGAGCTAAAGGCTCTGGGTAAGTCTCTCGTAACTAGGACTAATGTCTGGCAGAGGGACTCCCAGGACCCCCCTTGTTAATCTGCATATTTAAGTAACTTTGGGTCTCACCCTAAGTTACTAGGGGAATCCAGACGTGGACCCCTTGCTCACTATTCTTAGAGAGGCACAGATCCGCCCTACTGATGAGGTCCAACCAGACCGAAACACGTGTCTGGGGTTTCTGTTGGTACTCTTGTTCAGAGGAGAATTGCCTAGCATTTCGGTGCTGGACTGCCCCAGGGCAGGACAAAGACTGATATGTTTGGGATATTTCTGCTTTGTGAAAGATAGTGAGCTAAAGACTCTGGGTAAGTCTCTCGTAACCAGGACTAATGTCTGGCAGAGGGACTCCCAGGACCCCCCTTGTTAATCGGAAAACTGTTTAAAAGCAGGTCTTTGGGACTTGGAAAGCAGAGTCGACTACTGGAACGAAAGAACCAATAACGAGCTGAAGGACGAGGACTGCTGCAACTCCTGGACGACTGGTGAAGTCCTGCTGCAGGTCCGAATTGCCTGAAACTCCATCGACAGAGAAGCCCTTCAAGGTTAACTTCTTCCCTTGAGTTTGGTGGGAACAACCAACTCATAAGCGGCCTGGACACCGTCCACTCCTGGTTGAATTTTCTGCAGAGTGCTGTGGAAAACCGGATAGCAGTGGGAAGGATACCAGTTTGTGGTCTTAAAGAACTCACACCTTGAACCAACGTTTTACCAAGCTTGTGGCCTCTTCCCTGTGCAGTGCAGGATCCTCCTGACGTCCTCCTTCTTGTCCCCACAACTGAAGGTCAGGAACAGGGAGATCTGCTCGAACTGCCAGGAACAACTGCTTCAGCTACAGCTCTTCTTCACTTTAAAGGTACTGTACAAACGTGGTTCGGAAATCTTTTCGGGCACAGTGAAAGTTTGTGAAATTTTCCCGACTTCGAAGGCTTGTCCTTCCCAAAACATTTGTTTAACTTTTCGTCTGACCAAATTCTTCAAAGATCCAAGGCAAAGACTTAACCGTTTACTACCAGAACTGTGCTATCCTATACAAAGACCCTGAACCATTGACTTTGGCCCAGGCCTATGAACTGAATTGCTGGTTGTAGTTAACTGAAACCCTTTGCCCTGCCTATGAAAGTATGTGCGCTATGGATTCTTATAACCTTGTCTTTTTACCCCTTTTTAAAGTAACTGAAGTGCCATTTTGCTCCCACTTCAGCGGAGCTGAACTTGTTCAGTAACTTATTGGTTGTGTATTTGAGGTATATTAGTATATTATATTGAGTTGCTCTTGCTAGTGTAATGTTTTCAAACTGACTGTGTAAATAAATGTATATTCTTTTACAAAGAAACCTTGAGTAAGTGTTTGTTTTAACCACTGTATGTGTTGGTCCTTTGTGTAACTTTTTCGACTGCTCACTCAACTCTTGAGATAATTCTGGTTGCTCAGCCACTGCTACCACATAACTGTGTATTACAGGCTTGTACCAAATGTGAAATTGTACTGACACTTGTAGTCTTAATTGCATGTAGTGTTCCCAATGGGTACTGCATGTGATTCTGCCTAACACCCATCTCAGCTCAGCTCTCGGAAAGCCCTTTGTCTGTCTCCCAAGAGGTTCCTGCACATCTGATCTGCACACCGACTAACGGTCCCTTTTTTGACCTCTCGCTGCCACTCAAAAGGAATCCTTCCCCTCGCCTAGATCTTGCTATTTCATCCGTCCTGCCCAGTATTTTTCCTTTTGAGAATGCCAATCCTGATAACTACAATTGTAACATCTTCTTCTCCCTGCGCACACAATGATGTTGTTCTTTAGCAGCATAATTTCATATTTTGCAGCTTGCCACAAACTGCTGCTATGCTGAATGAAGCCACACAGCTCCTACTTGCACACTTAAACATTTTCAAGGTATTTCATCTGGACCAATTTGCACTAATTTGTTAAGGACATGTTACAGGTTACTGGGAAGGGGTTTTCCTGTTAGTTTATATTAGTATTTAGATTGAATGCAACCCAGTCAAATGAAATATTATCCTGAAATAAAATGTGTTTAAACGTGCTCTCTGTAAGAATGTGTGCATTTCCCATCTGGTGTGCACGCTGGCTGCATTTGCCACTTATGATGATTGTATTTTATGTTTCTGTTCAAAGCCCACACTAACACTACATGTGCATGAACCGCTGTAACTCACAGCCCCCAGCGATTCCTACATATATGTGGTCCCAAGCACCGTTCACGGCCCCAGCGAGCCACATCACCAGGGCTTGTTTGCCCATGCTTGATGGAAATGCCCACAGATAGCCTCACAGAACTTTACAAAAAGAGATCAAAGCAGAGAGGGAGAGAGAGTCTGAGGGAGGGAGGGAAGGGGCACCAGCCATCAAAAGGGAGGGACAGCTGGACAAAGTAAGATCTAGGGCTGCAAAAAAAGGTAGGGGAAATCCTTTTCATGCACCTTCATAGCCACCTCGTAGGTGCTGCGGATTCCCTGCCCCCTGCAGATAATTGTACCACAGTACATACATATGACTGTTGACCATGCAAGGTATGGGTTAACAGTCTCCTGTATGGCCTGAGAGACCACAGTAGGAATTTTCTGCCCCACTGTGTTGTCCCGAGTGGTAACAGGAGCAGTACATGATGGTGTAGTGGCCAAAGTAAGCTTACTCACTGAGTAGGAGATTGGCTTTCTCAGGGCAGCTGGGTGGAAGTTGGGGGTGTGGCGGCCCACAGAGGTAGTACCAAAAGAGTACTGCCTTCTTTTGCACTTAGTACAGCACAAACAGGCAACCTGAGCCTTTGACAGTATTCCAAGGGCGGTGAAAAACCTCCACACCCACAACTCCTTCTGCCCACCTGACGTAGTAGGAACTTCCTCTAATACATCTTCATCTTCCTATTTCTCCTGCATATCATCTGCTGCAGGTCAGGTCCCTTGTTCCCCTGTCCTAATTCTCCAGCCAGGTGGTGGTGGTAGTGGCCCTGGGGTGGAGGAGCAGGGATGGCCATTGCAGATGCCATTCTGAATGAAAATCTGTTCTGGTCTCAGAAAAGAGGTCCTCTCTGCTGGTGTGCCAGATTGAGAATACTAACAGAAATGGGTGCGTCCATTTGGAGGAAATGTCCTGGGACTACCGTCCTGTACACGAACATCTGCACTGGAAAAAGGCATTGAAAAGTTGGGAAAAGTTTAGGAATTAAGTGGGAATGGTACTGGGAGCTGTGGAAGGGCAGATTTTTCACTTGAAAGTCCCTAGAGTGGCCAGAAATTGACTTTAAGATGACTGCGAAGAGAGAACACCGACCATGGATACGTCATCACGCCGCATGGGCGCGGACACTTGATGATGTCCGTGGATGTCCGCAATGATGTTACGAGACCGCAGACTTCCGGTATAGGAAAAAGTATGTAAAATGTTGTTGTTGAAAAACGTTTATTCAACAAAAGGACATCAGGTACAAACACATCATAAAATACATAATATTACATTAATTAAACCTACACAAGAAAATATTAAAATAAGAGTTCTTCCATATCTCACATTATTAGATCAAAAACATGAACACCTATTTAATATCACGTAAAAACGAATACTCTGAGATACTAATACTTTTAGTAGTACTCTGTTTTTACTAAATTGATTTTAATCCTATGAATTGTATCTTATGAACTGCTTTTAGCATTTTAATATGTTTGTAGACATTCATTTCTAAATTGAATTTTACGCCACCCTTTGTGATTGCTAGTCGCATTTATTACTTTCTAACTTCACTGTGTTTCTAAACTGCTTGCTTCACTGGCGGAAAGCGCTTCCTCACTATCCCGACCAGTGTGCAGTATAAACTACATCTCCCAGCACTTTTGTAGTTTCGGGGGCTTTTTCTGATGTTGTGAGGCATGTCAGCACCAGGCACGTCAAAGATGGTTTGTGCTGGTTAGTGTCTGGTGGTGTCTGTGGTGAAAGACTGTGACTGTGCTCTCCTGCTACGCTGTAGTTAGTGCTTGGCTACCTACGGTAACAGAATGTGATCACATTGTAATCTTCTCTCAGTCATTCAAAAAAATTGACGGGTAAGACATGCTGTTTTATTAGAGGATGCCCCTCTTGCTTATTCTCCTCCTGTCTCTATTCTACTGGATGATGCCCTCAAATTGAGTGATACATCCTTTCCAGTTCTCTCTCCCACAACCACTTTTGGATTGGAAGAGAATGTCACAATCTCAACCCAACTTGGGATGAAACATTCATTGGTGATACTACTATTACTGATCAAAAAGTTCCCTCCTCTCCCAGACAAGTATGTCTCAAATGTGTTCTACTCAACACACGCTCCCTAGTCTCCCATGCGTAGAAGTGGCCAATTTTATATCTGAGGTTTATGGCCATAACTGTGACCTGGCTTCACAAAGCTGCACTACATAGCATACAATTGGAGGTCCTACCAGGATATGATATCCTGCACATGGACCGTGTCACAAGAAGCATGGGTGGTGTTGCTTTGATTTTTAAAAAGAATCTCAACTTGTATATCTCTGATAAGCGTCAGCTTGATCAGTCAGTGTGAGTCTATGCTAGTTAAGTAAAAAATTACCCTGTTGCCACACTGTGTATCTTGCTATCATATAGGCCACCCAAGATGACGCCCTTATTTGAGGATTTTTCTTTTACCCTTTTAAGCTGTATATCCAAACCATACTCTCCCCTATTGGTTCTGGTTGATTTTAACATACAGGCAAAGGTCATCTTGGACCGAGAGGCTACTGTTACACTTACCTGGTATCCACGGGGACGTCACTCAGCCCTGGCTGGAAAACTTGCACTCTCAAACCCTCTCCCTTGGTCCCTTGGTTATGTTTCAAATGAGGATTGGGCCTACAATACAGGAGAACTGGTTTCAAGACTTAACTGTCTCTTGTAGGTTGACTTCCGCCTCTTTTGGACTAAAAACCTTCCCTTAGACCTTCTCCTTACCTTAATTCTTTGTACGGTGTACTCTCCATCCTGCTTCTTCGTGCAGGGGTGCGTGGCTGGTGCGGGCATGCTGCGACGTAGTTGCTTCACTGGTGCGGGCCCTGTTCGAGTCCAGACCTGCTGTGACTCCGACTCCGATAGGGTAGGTTTTGCTGCCTTACAGTCTTGATATTCTGGTCTTTCTTTCTTTCTTGTCCCCCTTTGTTTGTTACTAATGTCTCTGCTTCTGTCCTATAGGTGTGGAAAGAGATTTAGGCGTTGCTGTGCTGATTGGATATGAGCACGAGTCGGTAAGCAAATGTGCGGTGCGTGGCACTATTCCGTAAGTGAATGCACAATGCGCAGCGCTATCTTGTCTTTTCTTTTGCTAACCTGTGTCTTTCCCTTTTCTTGTAGGCCGCTGTGATGTTGTGGAATGGATGCTGACCGAGGGATAATTGAATCAGGTAAGAGTCTTGTGGTTTTCGTATTTCTTAAGTAGGAGTGAGTTTGCGCTCACTAATGCTATCTCGCTCTGTTCTTTCCAGGTTGCAGTGTTCCGGAGAAGGATGCGGCGCCAAGATGCTGGTGTTCTCTGAATCGAGTATACTCAAGTGGGTGGAACTGAAGCTTGCGATGAATCGAAGACAGGATGCTACTCACAGGTAAGTGCTGTATTTATGATGTTCTTCTTTCAGGTGCGCGGTTTCAGGGTAAGGCAGGCAACAAGTAACTCTGGAGACCGAGCTGGACAAGTGAGCGTCACGCTGCAAACCACAGAATAACGTGAAGCGTGTTCCTCTGCTTTGGTCGTGGCTTATATAGCCCCAGGTATCTCAAGGCCAGACCACACCCATAACACTAGACCGCATAGCACAGTTCTTGGAACAGAGCTATGTGGGTGCCTCCATGTTGAACAAAAGTCTATTAAGAAGTCCAAACCCTAATGTTATCTTCACATTAAGTATGAGCCTGGCGCCAAAGGCGCCAGGACAGACTCCAAGAGAGTCTTTGATGAGATGGCAAGGTATTTGAGGAAACAGTGGAAGGCTGTAACCTGGCTCCAGTTAGGAGGCTGACTTACCTATGAGGGTTAGGGGTAGGGATCATGACAGCTACATCCCTACTTCACACATTAGTCTCTGTTGATTTTAAACAACACTCTTTAGCAGTGACACATTCTGGTGGAAACACTTTAGACTGGATTATGACTGAAAATCTGAAGATTGCATCTGTCACACCCCAGACCTGTCCGAGGTATGACCACTTTCTCCTTGGGTTTGAGACTCTTTTGTCCAGTGCTATCATAAAATCTACCATATCCATCAAACGTACAGTCCTCATTAGGAAATCAAAAGGGATTACCCATGAGGATTTTGTTTCAGCCGCTCTTCCACTACTACCTCCTTTGGACCTTGGTGTATCGCTTGACAACTTTGCATCCTCCCTTAGGAAGGCCCTTAATCAGACATATGAGTCATTAGCATCTCTCAGAAAATGGATCCAAAAAAAGTTAACCCCATTCAATCTATGGTTCTCCCCGAGGTACTCTCTGCTAGGGTAGTAAAAAGGGAAGCTGAACGCTTCTGGGCAAAAACGCAACCCATGCCTCTATTGCGGTCTATAAGGCTGCTATTAAGCCTTTTAAAAAGATTGTGTTTGAAGTCAAAGAAGCCAAGCTCAGTGCCAGGATCGAGGCAGCTAAATCCAAGTGCAGGGAATTGTTCTTAGTTCTACAAAAGTTAAAAGGCAGCTTGGTAGATCATCCTCCTGAGGTAGATAATGAATGGTGTCAGAAGATTTATGACAGCTTCATCCAGAAAACAAAACTGCACCAGCATACTATTGCAGACCAACTCACTCTGCTCCATTCAAGTGGTAACTAATCTCTTTGCCCTGACTGCCCTCACCCGCCCATTGCCTCGCTCCCTCCTTGCTTCTCCTTTCAACAGGTTTCTGAAGAAGTCAGAGACATTGGGCATCATTACGACCTAGGCGCTAATGGGTTAACAGCGCCGTAAAAGGCTGCGGAGCCGTTAACCTATTAGCGCCTAATTACGAGGTCCCTTTGCAGGACCCGACCTTAACGGCTGGTGTAGACCAGCCGTTAAAGTAGGGACCCGCAAAGGGACCTTGGTGCTAATTACGGTGCCGCAATTTGCGGCAGCGTACTTAGTGCCTTCCCCATTCCCATTGAGCCCTATGGGGCAAAAATGGGAATGGGGAAGGGCCATGGAGGAAGGGGGAATTACCGCCCTGCCAACCTTGGAATGGGGTGGTAATTCCCCCTTTCTCCATGGCGGAGTCGGTAACTTACCGGCATGGACCATGGTGCTAATAGCACCATGGTCTTCCGCCAGGGTCGTAATGAGGCCCATTGTGCTTAAAATTAAACCAGCATCGTGCAAAGGGGATAGATCCCTAGCGTTGCTGTTTAAAGAGTATATGAGCTCCCTTGTGCCTTGGGTAACTACCTTTGTCAACCATTCTGTTTCTAAAGCCTATGTTCCCAACTGTATTAAGGAGGCTTATATTTTACCACTATTGAAGAAAGAGAACCTAGATCCTAGTGATCCTGGACACGTTCAGCCCATCACTAATATCCCATTTCTGTTGAAAATATTAGACAAACTAGCCTTTGCTAAATATCAAAACTTTGTGAAACAAAACAACATCCTCGCCAATGGTCAGTCCAGGTTGCGTGCAAGGCACAGAACCGAGGCCACTGTGCTGGATCTGAAATCTAACATTGCAGACAAGGGTGGTCAGGCACCGCTTCTTCTTCTTGATCTGTCGGCCGCTTTTGATTCATTGGATCATGCCATCTTGGCCGATAGACTGGTCCTGGTTGGTGGTTGCAATACTCCTGTAGCAGGCTTGTTTAGATCATTTCTTGGTCCTAGTTCTGCATAGGTGACCAAGGACAATGCACAATTATGGATGGACTCCTTGATATGTGGCGTCCCCCAGGGCTCCTGTCTCTTGCCTCTTCTGTTTAATGTCTATATTAAACCGATCTGTGACTTATTATCATCTCTGGGGGTACGCTTTGCGAACTACGCAGATAATACCCAGATTGTGATTGAACTTTCGGGTATCTATAATAAAGACCTTGGAAGAGTGAATGAAATCTTTGATGCTATTCAGTCCTGTATGGCCACCAGCTCCTTGGCTCTCAATAACAAGAAAACAGAACTGTTGATTCTAGACACTCCAATAAAGCTTAGCCATCTTGACCCATTTTATGACAGCTTCTCCAAACATCATCAAAGTGTGTGACTCATCTAACCTTTACAAAACATGTTTTATATCTTAAGTCTTCTTGTTCCTATTACATCCATCTATTGTGGCAAATACGTCCATACATCTCTGAGGCCAATCGGACCATGATCGTGGCAGCCATTATTAATACCAAACTGGACTATTGCAATAGCCTGCTGGTTGGCTCCTCACAGGTAAATATTAAGAATCTTCAAGTGATCCAGAATGGAGGTGTCTGTTCCGCTTGTGGCTTGGGTCATCGGCTTCATGTCACAGAGGCCTGCAGGAGACTGCACTGGCTGCCCGTCGGTCAAAGAATAAGGTTTAAAGGTGCTACCATAGTCTATAAGTGCCTGGCAGGTGAAGCCCCTGGCTACCTTTCAGCCAGAGTTTCAAGGGTCCCTTTCCGGTGTACCCTTCGATCTAACAAGGACATCATCCTCTATCAACCTCGAGTCCTCCGAAAAATAATTGGATGCTCTGGCTTTCATGACTGGGCCCCGAGACTTTGGAATCAACTCCCCTCAACTCTGAAGGGTTGTGCATCCAGCTCCTTTTTCAATAAACAATTAAAAATGTATCTCTTTGATCTTAGCAGAGGCTAGACACTCTCCCCCTTTTACTGCCGGACCACGATAGCTGACTTGAGTTGTTTGCCCTCTCCCTCTGGCATTTTATGTTATTGTTGTTTTGTTATGTGAGCGATAGATAGATAGATAGATAGATAGATAGATAGATAGATAGATAGATAGATAGATAGATAGATAGATAGATAGATAGATAGATAGATAGATAGATAGATAGAGCAATGCTTGCAGCTTAAGTTTTGCAGGACTATTCGAACATTGACAGAGGATATTGTCACTTTGTCAATATATTCTTCCTCAGCAGCCAGGCTCTGTGCAAATAACAAGCAACAGCACATATTACTTAAGGAATAACACATTGGCTTAAAAATATAAGTGAGTGAATACCAGCCTCTAGCAGGATAGGTCTCTGATATATCCACCTTAGCTGCAGAGTAGACATGCAGAGGAAAAGAAAATGTGAAAATGTCTCCTAGGCAACACCAGACACTGGGCATTTAGCAGAGTCAGAGCCCTTCCATGTGTGCATAAAAGCAACAATGGGCAAAATCCCCAGTCTAAACCTTGCATACAGCGACTTTCTTAAGCTGGTGTAATTACATCTAAGTATGCCTTAAGCCAACCTCCTGCTCATGTTCCAGATTCCAAGCCCAGCAATAGTCTTGTGGCATCAAGCAAAAGATGGTCCCATTCTCTTTGCTTATAAAGTTGTTTGAGCCAAGTCAGGCTTGAAGCAGAGAGGCTCTGTGGATTTTCCCAAAACATGCTCGCTTTCAGGTTGGCCAGTAGGTCTTTCACATGGGATATCCATTTCAAGCTTTTGCCTTCAGCAAGAGACATAATGTGTAGCAGTGCATCCCCACTCTGCGTTAAACCAGGTTGTCTGATAATTTCTGCGCCCAAAGGGGTGGTGCCATAATATAAATGGACAAGTGCAGTCAGTGCACTAACAGGTAATGATAATCATTTCTTCATAAAATAGTTTTCCCTGAAAATCATCCTCTCAACGTTCGCAAACCCCCATATTTCTGATCCATAAAATTCTGCTGACAAAGCTTGCTTCTCGTATAATTCCAGTGCCGATGATATAGCACTGCTTCCATGAAGGGTGAAGAAAGATAAAATAGAACCGCAAAATGTTTTCAGCATGAGGGCCACCATGCTAGTCTGGGCCACCCATCCTGGACTTGCCTGGAATCTGACTCCAAGGTATTCAAAGCTGTTGACCTGTTCAATTGGATTGTCCTCTATCGTCAGCTTAATCTAAATATGCTTCCTGAGATTTGTTCTAAAAACCAACGACTTTTAAACGTGTTTACAGTATTACTAAGATCTGTACACTTCCTCAAAAAAACAGAAAGGGATTGCTTAAGACCCTGGGGCATGGTAGCGATCAAGACAGTGTCGTCCGCATAGAACAGGGCCGGGAACTTGGTTGAGGCCAGTTTAGGGTAGTCCTGGCACCCACCTAATAATGCGTCTATGATCTCCTGGACATAGATGTTAAATATGACTGGAGTCAGGGCACATCCTGCCTGACACCCAAGCCTACCCCAAAAAAGGTTGTCTGTTCAGCTCCCAGACCGTATCGAACACAGGCTACTGTGTCTGAGTAAAGTAGTGATAACATAATAATAAGGTCCTGGGGCAACTTTCACTCCACCAGTACCCACTACAACTCTCCACGGGACACAGAATCAAATGCAGTCCTCAAGTCCAGAAATAACACATTGGGCCTCATTACGACCCCGGCGCTAAACCATGGTGCTATTAGCACCATGGTCCATGCCGGGGTCCGCCATGGTGAATGGCGGAATTACCGCCCCATTCCAATGGTGGCGGGGCGGTAATTCCCCATTCACATGGCCCCTTCCCCATTCCCATTTTTGGCCCATAAGGCTCAATGGGAATGGGGAAGGCGCTAATTACGGCACCGTAAATTACGGTGCCGTAATTAGCTCCTAGGTCCCTTTGCGGGTTGGTTTTTTAACGCCTGCTAAAAGCAGGCGTTAAAGTGCAACCCGCAAAGGGACCTCTAATCAGGCGTTACGGATTTAATGGCGCCGACACCTTTTACGGCGCCGTTAACCCCTTAACGCCTGGGTTGTAATGAGGCCCATTAGGTGCATTGTACATTAAACAGTGTACTTCTGTACTATGGGGAAAAGCATAAAGCATTGTTCCACTCTTTCGTGACCCTTCTGGAACCCAGCCTGATGCACGCTAATCACATCATTGCTATCGGTCCAGAAGTCCGATATGATTATCTGTCCATAATCATAATAAATAGAGGGGCAAAACATAAAACCCAAGCGTAATACCTCTAGCTGTTTATCAGTCAATGTGTGAGCAGAAAGATTGATCACTTTTGTCTCCATAGAAGCAGTTATTTCTTTCCTCTGCCCCATAGCTAGTTGATCTGATCAGGGGGACCATACCTTATCCACTTGCCCCGCATTCCATGGTGAGTCTTTTTCCTGTTGTGGTCATGTAGCCACACGCTCGTCCGTAGCCCCTTCCCCTTTTGTGTGATTTGCCAACCTGGCAAAGGAGCCGAATTTCCTCTAAAAAATTAAGCTTCAACCTTGATGTGTCTGTGATCCTATTGGACACAACTGATTCGAAGGAAGAAGAGGCAATGGTAGAAATCACGGTAGCTGAGGTTCCATCTATGAAAGGTTGTCGTAAATTATCAAATCTCTTTGCAAAAGTATATATGTGTCCTGATTCGTAGTAATTTTTAGCACAGATACATTTCCGATGTTTACGTTGTTTGATGTCATCCTCAAATTGTAATAAGTTATCCATCATTGCCCTAATTTTTTTGCATTATTCGGTGACGCTACTGTCTTTCAGTTCTGTTTCTATAGCCAGTATGTGTGTAAATTCACTGGCTATGTCACTTTTGGCATAGTTCACCAAAGTTAGAAGAAATTTGGATGGACATTCATTTGTCGCTTCACCCCACTCCTGCAACATGGCAGGGTCCTATTCCTCAAAGGATGGAGTAATCATAATGCGCAGACCTCTGGGTATTCATCCAACATCAACATAATTCTGTATGGGTTGTTCCTCCCACCACTACGAAATCTCTTTTTTCTGACATTTTTCTTATTCTCTTAAAATATACATTTTGGTGCTGCAGGAGACTTCTACTGCAGCTGATTTGTTCACGTGCACTACTTCAGTAGGGTGCTTCTCATCAAATAGTGTCAAAGCCTGTGTAAGGTGAACTGCCTCGCTAGAGGCTTGCGTATTGTAAATACACTTGTTTGCCACAGTACTTTCTCAAAGGGGTAAATGTGCAACACGTGAAAATGTGCATGTATATAACAAGCGTGTAATGGGAAGCAGAGGCAACATGTACACACATTGTTGAAAAAGAAATAAAGGGAAAAGCACCTACATATGTCCCTTTATGTGTAGCCGCATTGAATCAGCATTAAATTAAGACTGTTTATATTAGCAGTAGACCACAAATGTTGATTTCCCTGCATGTTCACAGATGAATTAAGACACAACTTTTCCCAAGCTCTCGGAGTCGGAGATTTCAGATTACATTTCATACGCAACAATGCGTGATCACGCATGTCCACGGGACAAATCGAGAGCTCAGGGAATAGATGGGATATAACAGATTTAACAAAAATAAAGTAAATACAGCTACTATGAACTCCATTAATGCACGTAACATACGTTTTGGAATATTCCCGGAACAGATCAAATTCAGATAACAATTCCAGCCACTCTCTACCTGGCATTTTTTCCCTCTCGATTGACTCCCAATGGAGGCAGCGAGCAACCAACTTTAAAATCCCCAGTAATTATTATTCCACCCTTAGAAAATTGGGAGCACCACAATCTGAGGGCAATTTTTTTTATTTTTTTTATTTTTATTTATTAGTGTATATAGTTATTAAACTTTTACACAAATTCAATAGCACTATGATCACATTACATAGATTATACATCATTCTTCAACAAATTAAAATGCAGGTAGGAAAAGTAAGAAAAGTAGTATCAAGCTATCACCAGATAAGTATAAATAAATATATATACAAGAACTTAAATGTGTGATCCTTAGTTCCTACTAAAAACAAGGTGAGCAAACTCACAAACTCAAAAAATCATATATACATATTCCAAATCCATACATCTCACACATGCACATCATATGCATCATAAAGATAACCTATAGACAAAATCATTGCACGGCTTGTATTAGATTTTCCATTGCTATGTCATAGATACACAGGTGTATAGGTCCCAATAGATATATGTCACTAAGCCCTAATGAATTTCATTCCCAGTAGCAATTATTATTACATCGTCTGTGGAACCTCCATGAGGTGGGTCATAAATTGTGGCCATCAGAGTACCTGTCATGATCTCAGGGAATTTAGTTAAAACTGCACAATAACAATTATGTGCTCCCGCACCAGGATAGGCACTTAACCGAAAGCTTAGACTTTGCTCCTATACCCAATCCCCCCTTGCAGCATCCCCTTAGAGGGGGCAAAGCAAGGCAAAAAAACATTGAGTACCCATCTAAATCAAAAGGGGAAGTTAACCAAGTCTCTTGTATGAAGAAGAATTGTGCCTTCATGATTTTGTCTGTGCCCCTAGGATTTATAAGAAATTAATGGTAGTCCAGAGTATTCCAAGACAAGGTATTGAGAAAAGAGTCAATGACTGGACAAGCTGGTCTACACAATGTTTCCGTACCATGAGACCAATGTCTCGGCATCCTGGTTGACTCTTGTGCGGTTCTCTGTATAGCAAAGAGAAAGAAGGGGGATAACTTTTGTTTATCATGCTCGTAGACTGCCTCATAACAACTCGCTGATTATTCTCCCTCCTAGGTCCAGGCGCTATCAATTTGGCTGGTGGCAGAGTGGATTGGAAAACCAAGACCTAAAAACCCATTTCTTGAAACGCCTTGGCATTTTTACTAATCTGTTCTGCCACGACAGGATAGACAAACGAAACCAGAGCCCATTAGTAATGCTGGTGTAACTAGGCAATTCCAGGCTTTCAATATCTTTTGAGTAAATAATACTCAGGTCTGGAATCTGATGAAACATCTTAATAAGGCAAGTGCAATTTAGAAATGGGCTTGCAGCAGTAGGACACGTCTCAACAAATGTAATTTATTTTGAGCCACCAAACTAATTTGATTCAAGAACTAAATCCATCTTGCTAATCGATGCCAAATGCGGGAGTGCTGCAGGAAGGAGCCAATGATCCCAATCAGAACTTGTTACTTCCTTTGCCACAACAGGTAAAAAGTGTGAAATTCACACAAAAGGACATGGGTTACTGAGCAAGTCCGCTTCACTATGAAATACCACCGGTGGACTACTACTAGGGACCAGAATAAAGCCTGGATATTCCTCACCAATTACAATTGGAATTGAAGGATGTGGAACAGGCCTGCCAGTATTAGTTGTTTTTAAAAAAAAAAAATGTTTATTACTTGTATATAATCGTTTCGATTTTTACAAGGTCAATGCACCAGAAGAACTTCTTAAAATATAGAGAGCGCCTGGTGTTAGAAATGCCAGGACACGTTTCATCTAGTCGACTGTGTTTTCAACAGGGTGTGACAATATCATCAAACGAGATTTTGGGCCTCATTACACGGTGGGCGGTAAGGGTTTACTGGTACCGGTATTTTACCGGTACCGGTAAATCCTTACCTCCTTACTACGAGGTGCCTTTGTGGGTTGGGGAATTTAACGCCTGCTTTTTGCAGGCGTTAAAAACCAACCCGCAAAGGGACCAGGGAGCTAATTACGGTACTGCAATTTGTGGCACCGCAATTAGCGCCTTCCCCATTCCCATAGAGCCCTATGGGGCAAAAATGGGAATGGGGAAGGGCAATGGGGGAAGGGGGAATTACCGCCCCACCAACCTTGGAATAGGGCGGTAATTCCCCTTTTCACCAAGGCGGTGCCAGTATTTTACCGGCATGGACCAAGGTGCTAATAGCACCTTGGTCCACCGCCATCCGTGTAATGAGGCCCATCTTTTCGATGGCGATGTTCAAAAGTTTAGCCGTAGCAATAGACCATCGGGTTTGGTCATCCGTGATCAGACGATACCACTTGCTTTAACAAAATCACATTGTGTGGCAACAGATTGACAGCTTTTGGAAAGGTTGGAGAAACTAGCTGATATATCTATGTTCAGCATTTTAGTCACCAAACGAGTTTGGTTAGCAAGCAAGAACTGGGGGAGAAAAGGCCCAGGAACATAGAGCCACTTATCCAAGGGACCAGAGAAGTGGGTGAGAGCCCCATGCACGTCCTCATCTAAGCAGGGTCTTTCATCATTAGCCTGAGGCATCGGCTGCTTACGGGGAACACCAGTGGTGACCTGCGTATCCATCGCTGTAAAGAATTACTGCTTCAAAGGTTGTTTCTGTTTTCTTTTGAAATGTCTAAGGTTTTGAACTGCCCCTGGAGCATTCTTTACCGGCGGGGTTCACACTCCGAAAAAAGGGCCATCCATGTACCTAGCCTGTGTTTGGGACTCCTTGGGCCTCATTACGGCTTTGGCGGTAGCCATGCCACTATTGGCGGCATGCCTGCACCAAAACCGGGTCCGGGTTCCCTGAATGGGGAATTACCAGGCCATTCCGAGTTTGGAGGGCCCGGTAATTCCCCCTACCGGGAACCCAGGCCCGGACCTTCCCCATTCCCATTTGAGCCCCATGGGGCTCAATGTGAATGGGTGCAGGGAGCTAAGAATGGGCCGATTACGACTTTCCCGTTGTTAGCTCCGTGGTCCCCTCACAGAACCCAGTAACGACGCCTCGTTTTACCAGGCGTCCTTACCAGGTCCCGCGAGGGGACTTCGTAATCAGGTGGAATGGGTTTAACGGGTCCGCATCCATTTGCGGCACCCATTAACCCATTTCGCCAAGGTTATAATGAGGCCCCTTGTCTAAAGACTTCAGCTGATCAGACAGAACAGCACCAGTGTCTTTGTCTTTCATTATCAAGGAGAGCAATGTCTCATTACTGGTGTTCACCCGCAATACTTACATTGTTTTTTAAAATGATGTCTACTACTCGGGCTAGGATCTTTTTCAAGTTTGCGTGTTCTTGCGATATTGAAGAGCATATGCCAAATACTGCATCTATCCTTACAGCAATCGTGTTCAGATTGGGATTAAATGGAGGAGCGTTACGTGAAGAATATAATGAGGCTGATGATGGGCTTGAACAATCCAGACTTGCTTCAAATCTTTCTGTCAGGCTCGTATTTAAGCCTACCAAGTCTGGAGTGGCAGAAACATTGGTGCAGGCAATGTTATCTCCGAATTGGGAATGTGGTGCCTGAAGCGTTTATCATTTGATGTTTGAAGATTCATACACGAGTTTATGAGCGAATGGTTATTATCGAAACCCAATGGGAACGTGGGGGAACCTGCCAAAATAAGAGCTGGGCTTGTCACTTGCCCACCAGGCACAGGAGGCCTAAGTACCGGAGGAGTGGGGGGGGTAATATTCAGTGATTTTCGTTTTCCTAGTTTGCTGACTTTCGAGGGTAACAGCCTATGATTAGGCCTATGAATTGAGCGCATTCAGGGGCGATTTCTAAATCCATAGGAGCGTGACAGTGGCAGCTTCACCGCAGCAGTTCTTGTGGAACGCACCATTACTGTGCAGAGCAGTCCGTTCTAGAGTCCAGCAAAATACATCTCTTACTAGTGAGCTCAAGGGACCCAAGACGAGCTACCAAATATCCAAAGGTGCACAGAAATTCATTGATGTGCGCGTTAAGTGGCACTTCAAATCAGCATAAAAAAGATTTGGTATTTACCGTGACCAAGGACAGTTTGATTGGAGGGAAATCAAATAGCAGCCACGTTCGCTTACCATGAAGCCCTGTAGAATGCTCCACATGTCGGGATCGCAAAGCGCAAGACAATACAGGTCCCAAGCACCAAGTGCCACACGCCAAACACCAAAACACTCTGGCACTCTGCACGCTTTGAGGAAAGAGGGGTATTTGCAGAATAGACGCCTCTTCCCTGATAGCAGCCACAGAAGGAAGACTTAGGCAAAAGTCAGCCTGGCACAGCAGCCACAACACTGCAGCTTTCCCCAAACACCAAAACACTCCGGCATGCCGCACGCTTCGTGGAAAGTGGAGTATTTGTAGAATGCACTGGTCCCCTGGCTACCCCATGAAGTCAGATCCAGGCTCCTGCATGTCCAGTTGTTCTTGTACTGCCTCTGGGCTCCCCCAGCACTTATGGTCTGTATCTGCAACCCTACAGTCCCTTCTCTCTGCACTTATGAGCCTCCCTTTAGCTGCACTTATTGAGTTACCTGAACTCCACCCCCCTTGGCACTTCTGCCCTTCCACTTCTCTGCGCTAGCGCTACCTGAATGACACTTTTCCTCCCTCTGTTTCTCACCTCCTTGTCTTGTCACGCCTAGAAACACATGTACACAGGCAAGTTATAAATGCCATATCATATCATAACATATCATAGACGCCTGATGTTTGGTAGCAGCCACAGAAGAAAGACTTCGGCAAAGGTCAGCCAGGCACAGCAGCCACAATGTTGCAGTTTCCCCCAAACACCAAAACACTCCAGACTCTGCACACTCTGCGGAAAGTGGAGTATTTGTAGAATAGATGCCTCCTCCTTGATAGCAGCCACAGAAGAAAGACTTCGGCAAAAGCCAGCCTGGCAAAGCAGCCACACCATTTCAGCTTCCCCCAAACACCAAAACACAACGCCATTACAAATATCGTAGAACACACTTCGAAAACCACAACTGAAATCTTGCAATATAAGTTATGGATAGATGGATGCCCCAGATTCTTGCCGTGAGAATGCATTTCCTACTAAAAAAAAGTTAGTACATCAGCCATTTTATATATCTGCTATTTGTGTGTATGTTTATCTCTCACATGTTTTCATTATTCTGGCCCTCAGATGTAAGGCTTGTCCTATATAAAGAGAATAAAGTCCATCCTATGCAGGGTGCCTCTGCCATTAAAAGATAACATAAGGCCGGTCGACATTGCCAGAGACTTGACTAGTCCATAAGGATAGGCATACAATTGTTTCGCCTAATCATGTAATAAATTAGGAAAAAGAAGAGTGAAGTAAATCTTCGCACATTGCCTCACACAATGGATATCTAGGATCGCTATGATTAGACCACACAGATGTCACGGCCCTTATTGGTAATTTGTTTAACCTTGTTCTGGTGACAAGGCAGTGTTCACTAATGAGATTACTCCACAAGAGATATTCCTGGATGTTGTTTCTGCAGAGATGTACAAAGTAGTGATTGGATTGTAACTGTCACTATTTGTATTCTCTTCGTGCTTCTGTGACAGCATTAAGATGTCTATTCATGGCAGCTATACATGTCTTTACCATAGGCATTGGATTATTAAAGTGACCTAGTGCATTTATCTTTACCATGTAATGATTGATGTGCTGAAGCCATGGAATATACTTTGCTTTTGGATGTTGTAAGCATGCTCTAAGAATAAAGTGCATCAGTATTGTGTTCGCGTTTATCGAGAGGCAAAACCACTACAAAATAGACTCAAGCATAAGAACATGTTCTAAGAAAGGGAGATTAAGTTCTAAATGAGCGGGAAAAATTGTTCAATTTGTAGACTACATAAGTCCTCATACCATCAGATTGAGAAGCCATTTTTAGCAACTGTCACCGGTTTGGACTTGTACACAATCTAGAAATTTCACCTACTGCCTACTGAAATTTCCTGCTTTGTTTTAAAACATTAGCTTTTTCCCTAAGGTTAGAAGAGAATCCTACTCCCAAGTAATCAAACTGCATAACCCACAGTATTTTGTAGGAGTTGGCAATCTTTGTACTCGTTTACCTAGCTGGCAAACCATAATGGGAAATTTACCTGCTGATCAAAAGGATTCGCAAAAGGTGTATACTGAGTAATTAGTGATTGTATAGCTTGCATCATGATAGAAAAAGCACAACATCGTCTCCATACATTACAGCTGGGGCACTTCAGCAACACTACTAAGTAGCAATGCTGTAAATCATTGATATATAACTAAAACAGGAGTGGCGCCAACATGCAGCCCTTGTGGACGCATGTGTTGACCAAGAAATCGGCAGTACACTGCCCATTGGTGCCGTTCTTCATACATGCCGTATTCCCCTTATGTATCTCTCATAGAATATTCACCAGAACCTTAGGGCAAATTCTGGATCTGAGCATCTTCCAAAGTTTCCCTCTGTTGACCTTGACAAAGGATGTTTATTTATTTTATTATTTATGTATTGCAATTTGTATAACGCGCCACACGCCCGTGGCCTCAGGGCATACAAAACAAACACTACAGAAGATGGACACAAAGAAAAAGAGAACAGGGTCTAGACATGTTCAGATCCATGCTCAGATCCATGAATTTGAAATCGATGGGTTCACGCGTCTTGTATAGGAATGAGCTATGATAAGGTACAAATTCAGCATCTGTTCATCAGTTCCCAGGCCATGGCAAAACCCAATTGAATGTTACTCAGTATTCTATTTTACAAGACCCATTGTTCTAACTTTGCCACAATTACCTGCCCAACGATTTTACATTGAGTGTAGAGGAGGGAGATGTGTCTTTAAGAGAATGGTAATTCCCGCTGACCTTTTTTTATATATGGGATAGATGATATCTCTGTTCCAAGCGGCTGGATAATTAGATTCAGTAACCACTTCATTAAAATAGCTCAAAATCACCAGGGACCCAGATGTCTGAAAAGAAGTCCACAGGTTTCCCTTCAGGCCTGGAGCAACGCTATAGAGTTTGTTTCCGAATTGCCAAGAGAACTTCTGAATTCGTTATCATACCAGGCTTAATAGCCTGGTTGTTCCTATCTACTAAGGCAACTTGGTGCTGCCATCCGGTAGCGATTGGCCATTATCACAGCTTGCTTTGCTTGTAGAGTATAGGGAGGAAAAATAACTGATCTAGACAAGATCTTCAATAACCGATTCTGAGCCATTCTAGGCAGGCTGATGAATCAGGCCTTTCTTTATTAATTACCAGAAACTCTTTGAGACTTTCTGGTTTGATCCCTCTAATGAAGCAGATGAAAGGGCCCTTTCCAATTCTTGTTTTTGTGCTTTGATGCTTTTTACATGGCTTAGGCAGCATTTATATAATTTCTCTTTGAAGAGGATTTATTTACTACAGAAAGTTATGTCCTTCTGCACTCGTCATTGAACCAACCCTTATCGTTCCTAGACTCATACAGCTTATAATTACCGAAGCAGGAGTATGTGTCACGCCTCTCCGAAGGCGTTGGTCCTTGTGGCATCGATGGACCTTGGGACGGCGGGTGTTGGCCATTTTTACTGGCAAGATGGCCACCGCAACTAAAGATGCGGGTCTAGATGTTGCACGCCTCAGTATCCAGGAAGTACCGTCCCCCTACCCGAGAGAAGGTTTATCTGTTCCTGAGAACGATGCACAGATGCGTTGCTACTCCTCAACAGCAACGCTCCGTGAGTTCGCATCTAGGATCTTCCTGAGACGTCTTGCATATTCCTAACCTTTCTGTATCTTACACAATCTTTATCCTATCTCGATTTCAGTGCCTACCGTACCTCGTCTCTGTTTCCCGACTCCCTGGACTCCAACTCTTTCTCGCTCCAAACGGCTCACTGGTTCCTTTCCGGAACACGGTAAGCGACATTCAGACTCTCCGACATCCTCCACTTTCCTAACGTTTCCCTACTCAATTATCTTCTCCCTTTTTTACATCTACAGACATACGCGACACGGGTACCGCACCCGTTCGCTCCAAACCCTTCACTACTGAATCAACTCCAAGCTCCGCCCTTCTTTCTATCCAGGGATTCTCAGAAGTTTCCGGTGGGCACCTTTTCTCGCAGTTCACTCCTGTTTAAGGGTAATCTGAATTATAATCTCCAACATTTCCACCTCTCTCCTACCTGCAAGTACTTACTATTTTCTTTCTTTTTCAAGACCACCAGTCTCCGGACTTCACCTGAATCTCCGCTGCATTGAAGACAACTTTCCCGCAGTCGACACAGGGTTTTCTTCCCCAGAGGGTTTCCCTGAGACCTCTTCTCCTCTCTGGTTTTCTAGTGGGGAGAAGGGGAATCTGGGAGGCTTTTCGCATTCGTCCCCCCTGTTGGAACAAGCAGATTCCTCCCACTACTGGAAGGTCACAGTCACAAGGAGAGGAAGAGACATACCGGTGAGTCTTTGGGATAACCTGCCAGTTATTAAAGTGTTTATTTCTTCCTGTGAATTATCACCGGCATTACAGTTAGCAACGCCCAAACAATTTGAAAGTATCCTGATTCATCAGGAGGTCTTAGCAGGTTATCTCAGGGGTTCACCGTTACATATTACAGGAGATATGGACAACAGCAATTGGTTACAGCAGTGCAAGCACTGACTGCTGAAGTTCAGGCGTTAAAACAGGAGAATGCCTTTCTCCGACAATAGGTGAGGAGAGTTCCTAGTTGTTCCGAGATACCTCCAGGTCCTATTCCGAGGGGTTTGTACGATGGTAATCCACATAAACTCAAGGCCTTTATTGAGGCTTGTACAGTTCAATTTTCGTTCAAGACTGCCTTTTTTCAGAACGACCATGATAAGGTAGGACACATGATTGCAAATTTAACCGGTCCTGCTTTAGCATGGGCAACACCACTTGTTACCACTAATAATGCTTTATTAGATTCCTACCCCGCTTTTTTGAACAGCCTCAGAGCCATGTTCAGCCGCCAAGAGATCACAGTTTCAGCCCAAGAACAGTTATTGGATTTTAAACAAGGATCATAAGATCTGCTGTCTTACATCACCACTTTCAAGCAGTTAGCAGCCGGCACCTCATGGGCTGATGATGCTCTAATCACTTTATTCCATAGGGGATTAAATGATGAATTAGAAGATGAGATCTCCCGAGTTCCTAGACCTCCAAATCTGGCAGAATTAATAACAATGGTGATGCAGATGGACTACCGGTTGCAAGAAAGATTAAGGGAACAACGTTGCGGCCGTCTTGTGAGACAGTATGTTACTTACCCTCATAGTGCCGGGAGAACGCAGGCTGAAGAACCTATGCAAATAGGAACTACAAGAGGCCGACTTACCCCTGAGGAGCATAATAGACGACGAGCCAAGGGGCTGTGTATGTACTGTGGCTCTAAAGAACACTCAGTTCAAGATTGCCCTCTCACCCCAGTCAAGAGACAGGGAAACACCACTTCCCAACCGCAAGGGGAACCGCGGCTAGGGAGTCAGTAACAGGTTCCTCAACAGCTACATTGCCATCGCAAGTAACAGACATCCCAGATCTCACTATGATGGCCTTGCAAGTAAAAATCAAATGGGGAGATTCAGACTCCATTCTGGGCATGGCTTTAATAGACTGTGGGGCTGCAGGGAATTTTATCGATACCTACTGGAAGACAACCCATAAAATCTCGTGTTCTGTTAAAACCTTGGCAATACCAGTTGAGTCTGTGGATGGTAGTCTGCTAGTTTCAGGTCCCATAAAGGAACAAACAATACCATTGTTGATGAATATTTCTTCCAATCAAGAAACCATTGTATTTGATGTAATCCGTACGGCACACTACCTGGTGATTTTAGGATTACCTTGGCTTTGTGCCCATAATCCTTACATTAATTGGAAGGCGGGCACTGTCTTCCTTGGTTCAGAACATTGTTTACGCACTCTCTCTCGGACGGAGCTTTGTGGTTTCGTCCTACCATCTCCGTATTAGAAATGACTGGTTTCAGACAGTATTTTCCAATTCAGAATATGCAGAATTGCCCCCACATCGTAGAGATGACTGTGCCTTGGAACTTGTTCCAGATGCACCGATTCCTTTCGGTCGCATGTATGTTTTATCTAGGCGAGAACGAGAAGTCCTTAAGGAATACCTTCAAAAGAATCTACGCAATGGGCTTATTCAGGAATCCACCTCGCCAGCTGGAGCTTCCTTATGTTTTATCCCCAAGAAGGACTCTACGGAACTCAGACCGTGTATTGATTTTCGGGGCTTGAATACAATTACTATCCCTGATCTTTAACCTATGCCCCTCATACCGGATATTCTTGAGGCCGTTAAAGGAGCTACCATATTCACAAAACTAGATCTCCGCGGGGCCTACCATCTCATTCGTATACGAGCTGGCGATGAGTGGAGGACGGCTTTCCGTACTCCCTTGGGACATTATGAATATAAAGTAATGCCATTCGGTCTGTCCAACACCCCAGCTGTTTTCCAACGCTTTATGGACCACCTATTTTCAGATATCCTGCTTCACACAGTTATAGTCTACCTAGATGATATTCTGGTTTTCTCTATGTCACCATCTGAACACAGTCATTATGTAAAAGAAGTCCTAAGGAGATTGCTCAACAATCATCTCTATTGCAAATTGGTCAAATGCGAGTTTCACAGGAACCAGGTGGCATATCTGGGGTACATAATATCAGCGAACGGGGTTGCCATGGACCCTAGGAAGGTATCAGCTATTACCGAATGGCCTATTCCGATGTGCATCAAGGATCTACAGAGATTCCTGGGATTTGCGAACTTCTACAGACGTTTCATCCCACATTATTCAGAAGAGATTCTCTCAATGACAGCTCTTCTTAAGAAAGATGTATGATTTCATTGGCCGGAAGAGGCACATCTAGCCTTTGAGAGACTGAAGAAACATTTCCTCACAGGACCCATCCTGATTTCTCCAGACCAAGCCAAAAGATTCAATGTCGAATCGGACGCATCTCATCAGGCCATTGGGGCCGTTCTGCTTCAAGAGAAAGATCAAGGAATAGAATGTCCGGTAGCCTATCTGTCGAAGACACTTTCGCCTTCAGAAATAAATTATTCAGTGCTCGAAAAGGAATTACTGGCGATAAAAAGAGCATTTGAAGAGTGGAGACACCTGCTATTGGGGGCAAGACACCCGATTGAGGTCAGAACAGACCACAGTAATTTACGTGCATTACAATATTCAAAGACCCGGAATAGCCGACAGGCACGTTGGGCACACTTCTTTTCACCTTATGAGATTGAATTTACTTTTATTCCCGGAAGAGTCAATCTTAAGGCGGATGCTTTGTACAGAAAGGATTACAACTCCTCTACGCCTTTCCGGTCAGAGCCCTTTTTTCCCCGAGCCAAATTTGTGCAGGTGGTTACCACATTTCTTCAGAAAGTGGCAAATTCGACCTCTCAATTCATTCAGTTAAATCCTAAATTTTTGTCCATCTGGAGACTTACTTTGTCCCAAGGATGTGCGTATAAAGACAAGAAGCTGTTTCTCCCTTCGGTGGAACTAAGAAGAACATTTCTGCAGCTATGCCACAACTCCTACCTAGCTGGTCACAGAGGTGTGACTAATACCAAGGAATTGATCCAGCAAAATTTCTGGTGGCCGGAAATGACTCATGACATTACAGACTATGGGCCTCATTACGAGTCAGGCGTTAAGGGGTTTACGGCGCCGTAAACGGCACCGACCCTTAATGCCTGATTATAAGGTCCCTTAGCGCCATGGTGAGTTTAACGCCTGGGTCGTAATGAGGCACTATGTTTCCGCTTGTGCCATATGCTTACAATCTAAATACCCTCGGTCTGCCCCTTCAGGTCTCCTATCGGTTAAGCCTGTTCCTGACCGTCCTTGGCAAATGATTTCAACAGATTTTATTGTTGAACTACCATTATCGGACGGTTGTACGGTAATCATGGTCACAGTCGATTACTTTAAAAAAATTGGCACATTTTGTTCCGCTTCCTCAGATTCCCACCGCAGCCCAGATGGCAAAGATTTTTCCTTCACAAATTTTCTCTCTTCACGGGCTTCCTGAAACAATTGTTTCTGATCGCAGTTTGCAATATACGTCTCGATACTGGTAGCAGGTATGCAAGAGTTTGAACATCTCCCGAGCGTTAAGTTCCGGGTTCCATCCACAGACTAATGGTCAGACGGAACGTCTTAATCAGACTCTGGAGGGATATTTGCGTTGTTACATTTCTGCCTCGCAAGACAACTGGTGTTCCTTGTTACCCTTGGCTGAGTTCGCCTATAATAACTCTTGTCACTCCGCCTTGGGACGCAGTCCTTTCTTTTGCTCCTACGGTTATCACCCTGTGTGTTTTCCCAGTGGTCCAGTATCCTCGTCTAAATTTCCCGATGTGGACAATCTCATTGATACTATTCAGACGGGACATCGGACAGCTAAGACCTCTCTTCTGGAAGCCCAGGCCCGTGTCAAACGCTTTGCTGATAGGCATCGCACTCCAGCTCCGAGATTGGTGCCGGGTGATTTAGTTTGGTTTGCCTCCTGATTTCTGCCCCGACATCTGGTGCCTTCAAAATTGTCACCTACATACTTAGGTCCCTTTCCCGTTTTGCAACGATTGGGATCATCTGCTTACAGACTCAAGCTCCCTCCTTCTTGGTCCAGGATTCATCCTGTATTCCATGTGTCACTATTGAAAAAAGACGTTGTTGATCGTTTTTCCTGAGTAAGAATTGGTGCCCCCCCTCCTGTCGTCACTCTGATGGGTTCCGAATATGAAGTGGCTGGCATCTGCGAGTCTCGTCTTTTTCGGGGACGTCTACAGTTCTTGATTGACTGGAAGGGGTATTCTCCGGCCGATCGCTCATGGGAACCTGCATCAGCTGTTCATGCTCCAGATCTGGTCCGCCAGTTTTTTCGATCGCACCCGAATAAACCGGGTGGACCAGGTCGTTTGAGGGGGCATACTGTCATGCTTCTCCGAAGGCATTGGTCCTTGTGGCATCGATGGACCTTGGGACGGCGGGTGTCGGCCATTTTTACTGGCAAGATGGCCGCCGCAACTAAAGATGCAGGTCTAGATGTTGCACGCCTCAGTATCCAGGAAGTACCATCCCCCTACCCGAGAGAAGGTTTATCTGTTCCTGAGAACGACGCACAGATGCATTGCTACTCCTCAACAACAACGCTCCGTCAGTTCGCATCTAGGATCTTCCTGAGACGTCTTGCATATTCCTAACCTTTCTGTATCTTACAAAATCTTTATCCTATCTCGATTTCAGTGCCTACCGTACCTCGTCTCTGTTTCCCGACTCCCTGGACTCCAACTCGTTCTCGTACCAAACGGCTCACCGGTTCCTTTCCGGAACACGGTAAGCGACATTCAGACTCTCCGAGATCCTCCACTTTCCGAACGTCTCCCTACTCAATTACCTTCTCCCTTTTTTACATCTACAGACATACGCGACATGGGTACCGCACCCGTTCGCTCCAAACCCTTCACTACTGAATCAACTCCAAGCTCCGCCCTTCTTTCTATCCAGGGATTCTCAGAAGTTTCCGGTGGGCACCTTTTCTCGCAGTTCACTCCTGTTTAAGGGTAATCTGAATTATAATCTCCAACATTTCCACCTCTCACCTACCTGCAAGTACTGACTATTTTCTTTCTTTTTCAAGACCACCAGTCTCCGAACTTCACCTGAATCTCTGCTGCATTGAAGACAACTTACCCCGCAGTCGTCGACACAGGGTTTTCTTCCCCAGAGGGTTTCCCTGAGATCTCTTCTCCTCTCTGGTTTTCTAGTGGGGAGAAGGGGAATCTGGGAGGCTTTTCGCATTCGTCCCCCCTGTTGGAACAAGCAGATTCCTCCCACTACTGGAAGCTCACAGTCACAAGGAGAGGAAGAGACGTACCGGTGAGTCTTTGGGATAACCTGCCAGTTATTAAAGTGTTTATTTCTTCCTGTGAATTATCACCGGCATTACAGTATGAGAGTAAATAAATTAGTGTATGTAGGTGGACAGAGTTGCTACTTTATTTGGGTCCTCTTCTCGTATAGCATTAATAAAGGACATATTAGGGCTGATAGGTTTCTGATATGTAATCAATGGGTCTGATTTTTCACATCTCAATCTCCTCTTATTGGAGCATAAGCTTGTCGAGTTTAGTTAATTGAATGTCAGTGATGATGTTTTGCCACACTGCCACCTAATTTGTAGGGATAATGAATGATGACTGATAATGACCTCCTCTACCACATGGAAATCCTTGATTTGGCATTCATTCCTGGTATACAAACGTAATATATTGTGGATGCCCCTCTGATGCTTTTAGAAGTAAGTTTACCTGGTATGCCCATTGTAACTCCTCCAATGAGCGACCTCAGACCCCATTCTCTAAGCCAAGAATTCAATATAAGCCCATTAGCGCATGAATGTGGATTAGCTTTATCGGGTCAGAGGGACCCAGTATAAATCCTTCTAATTGTCATACAGATCATCAGGTGGACCATTGCCTAGTTTAAGATTAGAATCTCCTCCTATTATTTGCCAATTATGGGCTGTATTAACAAATGTGTTAAGGTTGACAAAAAAAGATTTAAAATGCAGAAGACTTGTTTGTTTAGAGGGCAATTGCAGGGAGTTATAAAATGTTTGCCATGATTGTTATGTCGGGTAAGATAATGGCAAGAGTCTAAAACATCACACATAGCAGCTTTAAAATTGCTAAACAGAAAATGTGCGGGCAACCTCGTTTGTGGTTTCTGCGCCTGTTTCAACTGTCCTTTGGCCATTTCTGCCCTATTTTTATTAGTGAGCTGCCTCTGTACTATCGCTCTTTGACTCGACTCCTTTATGATCCGGAGAAGGAAGGGGACTTATAACCACTGACACCACAGAGTGGTCATCACAGGGTTATGGGGCACTCAACCTACAGGCATTCGTCTCACCCTACTTAATCAGGTTCTGATATTTCAATTCCCAATTTCCCCTTTTATCTGATACCTCTTCTGAAACAGAAAAATAAATGCAGGTAATATGGTGAGGTCTCATACGGATATCTTCTATTTCATGTACCTGAATGCTTTTGGCCAAAAATATCAGACATATATCCGGAACTTGCACATGTCTACAACCAGCCTAACCAATTTACCAATCCCAATATTTTGCCAGGTCTATTTCCTGGCAGGGATAATAAACAGTTGTTAAAGCCACTGTAATAAAACAGGTAAACACAATAACCAATGTAACATACCCCACTTTGCATTTCCACCAAATCTCTGCATATCTGCTAAACAAATCCCATCTTTGTCTGTCCATCCATGTAGTGACTCCCCTCTGCAGCCCCACATGCATAAGAAAACATGGTAACTTCCTACTAGCAACAGTCTTCCCTTGGATTGTTAACAAGAACTTTGTATATATTCTTGGTGCGTGTAAGGTGTCTTTGGGAGGAGGCAGCCCACCAGTTCAATGCCATACTGCTTTGCGTAAAAGATCTGAGTCATGGCACCAATCTATGAATGCAGCAAAAATCAGTTGTTTTAGTCTTTAATGATGAAAAGGGAACGTTTTTGTTAACAACTATGCTATCTTGCAAGACAAACAGACAGTATCCCACCCTAACCCAAACAAACCAACCCGCTCTGCCCCCCATATCTGCTCTGAGAAGCTTGATTGCTAATCTTCAAGAAGGCCTAGGGAGACCTTCAGGTACACTATTCCTGTCTCCCGTATAACAAAGGGGTCATTGTATTATCACACGAGTCCATCTTCTATTTCAATGGCCCCAAGTAGCATATAGTGCTCACCTTTCAGGTATTGATGGCAAATATGACAACTTCTGGTTCCAAATCCTCAGGCGAGGGTTGCATGTCCTCCACCCCATGAAATATGTGCTACCCTCCAATATCCCTTACAAGGCACTCATTGTCCAAGCCGGCTATAACCGGTACATCTGCTAATGGTGGCCCTATGGACTTGGCCCAGTTACTAAGAGTGTATTAAAAAGTACTAAACTCAGCACTCCCAGGGCAAGTGTGCTAATTTCTTTACCATTACAAATACTAACTTCAGACAAAAAGGCATAGAAACCCTCAGCAAAGTCTGCTAGGATTTAAAGTAAAATAATAAATGCTAGGGCGTATAGCATAGTTGCATGGCGACGGCATGTTATGTTATGTTACTAGCATTTACAAAGTGCACGCACGCCCGAGGGCATCATGGCGCTATGAGGAACCAGGATAGTATAAGCCAGAATGAGACAATCTAAAATAACAGTGTTTTTAATGACCGTCGAAAGTGGAGGTGGTCAGCCGTCTTTCGGAGATCAAGGGGAAGTTTGTTCCAGGCCTTAGCTACCACAACAGTGAACGTGCGCCCACCAATTCGAGTGCGCCTGAACCTGGGGACAACTAGATGATGGGCGGATTGAGAGCGGAGAGTGCGAGTAGGAGTATAATGAAAAAACTTTGATTGCAAATACTCAGCACCGATGCCATAAAAAGCCCTGTGAACCATACACATAGACTTAAACATAAATCTAGCCTCAATAGGCAGCCAATGGAGTTGTCTAAGTAATTGGGACATATGTGTGCCAAAGGAAGGACGGAGGACAGATCTTGCTGCAGCATTCTGAAGAAGCTGCAGCCGCCTGAGCAAGTAGAGGGGCTGACCTAAATAGAATGAATTACAGTAATCAATTTTGCTAAGAACTAGGACAGCCACCATAGGCGCTTGGAAAGCGGTAGGGATAAAAGGAAGAACTTTCCTTAGAGTTCGTAATTTAAACTGACCGATCTTACCTGGTCCGCCATGGTCAGAGAGGCGGCTATTTTTATGCCCAGGTTTCTAACTGAAGCAACAGGAGTAGGCATCACAAGGGGAAGAAAACATTTCCACATAAGAGAATCACTGCTTGTCAGTTTCATTGCCCACCCCGCATCCAGCCATATCCTCACAGTGATGACATTTATCTTTATCATAACTTCTAAGCAGAGTCTGCAGGTTGACAATAATAGCATTACTGCACATATTGTTTACAGCAATTCCCCAAAATATATTCAAACATGTCAAAAAACACCCAGACAAGATAAATAAAAGTGATCTATGTGTCCAAAAGGTACACAAGTATTCCTTCAATAAGATCTATTTGTAGTGCACAAAAAACATAGTTTATCCTTCCCTCAAACACTCATATCAAATGTGCTAGAACATGAACATATTTTCAAATACAACATGTTTCTTCTCTTTTACCCATTTGTAGGATTTCACCAGAGGATATTACATAAAATTCACACTGGTGCATGTTCAATTAGCACTATGGCAAAAATTGACCTGGATCAAAAACCATTCTTTCAATATATTTTTGCACAGGAGAAATGTTTTCCTGTGTCCTAGTCATTTTCTCGAATACCAACTTGCATTGAAACAGTGGGCCTACTTCACTAACGTTTTTTCAATGGGTGGATCACATTAAAGATAAACATTTGGCATAAACCAAAGTGCTTTTATCACTGTGACACTTGTTTTGCCCACATTTAAATTTGTATTAAAATACAACATTTACATCAATCTCATTTAACACAGGACAAACTGCTGAAGTTAATGAACATAAATAGCACAACAAATCTGAAGCCAAAATAAAAAGAGGGACCACAGAACCCATCTTCAGTGTGGGGTATGTTGGGGCGGGGGGTGTACAGACACCAAAAGCTTGCTAATAGAAGTAGGATGTTCCACAGACACTGTGCACAAGGCCCTTTCAGGTGAAATCCCACTGACCTCCAAAAACTGATAAACACATAAACTCATGCTCGAGACCTAAGTTCTGTGCAGGCTTTCTTTATATGTTCACTATCCCCAGGTGTTAGAAACATAGAGAAAAGTATGTTATGGGCCAAGGAGCAAAGCTATGCCTCAACCTGAATCCTTCACTCTAGGGTACAGCATGCTTAAATACAATTAGGAAACAGATCTGATCCACATTCTCGCAAAAAGCATTTGACTTCGTGAGTGATTTTATGTAAAGTTCACCCAAGAAGCACATCCCCCGATGAATGTCCTACCGACGTGGTGCTATGGACAGAAACATGATGAGATTATGAAATTGGGACACATTATTTGGAATGAGATGTTCCTTTTGTCCTATTGTGTCTGTGTGATGAAGTGTTAAATGGTTTGCATTGTTAGTATTGTGTAATTGTACTTTTTTCTTTCTGTTTTTTGTATTTGTTAATTATTTTTTGGGTGATATTAACAAAAACATTTTTTATTAGTATTAGAAGTTTGGGTATATGTCATATTGACAAAATAAATTGGATTATGAGTTTTTACTAAATGTCTACTGAGTCCATTTTTCAGGACTTTACAAGTGGATGAGAGAAAAGACTTACCATATAATGTTATGAAGATATTATTAATCTGTCTCTTCTCCATGTGTATACAATGTCAAATTACCCACCTTTCAATTTTTAAATGTTGTGAGGCATGCAAAGACTCCCAGTTATACAAGAAGGAAAGAAACCCAGAATGGTTGAGAACCATTTCATTCTATTCTAACTTTTTCAGGCTAGAGAAGGGTTGATGTATTCCAAGACCTTCACTATTGTGTCTTTCAGATAAGGTAAGTATGGGTAAGATTGTGGTTGTGGTTCTACAGTTTTTAATCTAAGTGAATTACTTTATGGTATTCACTTCAACAAAATAACTTTGTCTGTCTTTTCTTTTTCTTTTTTAAATCGGAGGTACCCCCAAACCGCCAAAGCCTCTCATCCCCGCCACCCACTGATCCCATCCCTCAAACCTCCATCACCCCTCAATACATATATACATTTTACTTCCCTGGGGAGTTATTTTGCTGTAGTTCTCTTCAATAATACAATGGTGTACGAGGCCTGCTTTTTAAATGTGTGTATTGGCTTATAAAAATAATTATTTCATATTAAAACAGAATTCAACAACAATACAAAATATACATGCAAAGAAGGCACAAAGCATTGAAATAAAAGAAGTATACGAAATGAGCTAACTTTAGCACAACAAAAATCTTTTTACATCTACATTACTAACATTTTAGAACGTCAGTTAGAAAATTCAATGGTGTAATGCTCACAGAAGTTTGTCTTCCACTTATAATGTCGACCAAGATCGAATCCGTCGGCATGTGTTTACAAATCTCTGCACATTTCTCAGAAATATAGGTTGCCCAGGCAGTGAACATGTCTTTTGCTAAAGGTCTGTTACCAGCTGTTTTAAATGCCTTTATTGGCAAAACTGTCTCTGAAGCCCACAGCTCCAGCCAATCTGCGTCCTATCTCTGTGCTGCCCTAATCTATGAACTCACGCAGTTCTCATCCGTAGACTACTCAGCTCTTTTCTTTAAAACTCTTTTTTATTTGATTAATTTCAGTTGGGGTTCAGGCCTGGTTGTGGTACTGAGAGTGTCCTTGTGTATATTGTGGACGGCCTGATGCAGATGGAGCACCAAGGTGATGTGGGCGGCTTGATTCCGTTAAATTTGTCAGCTGCCTTCTACACTGTTGATCACCACACCTTACTGGCCCGCCTATCCATGGCAGATCTCTTGGACCAGGTTCTCGCCTGGTTCTCATCTTTTCTGTCTTGCAGAACCCAAATTCTTTCTCTTGCCCCCTTCTGTTCCTGCTCTGAAGCTCTCAGTTGCAGTGTTCCTCAGGGGTCCGCCTTGACTCTGATTCTGTTTAATATCTATATTCAGCCTCTGGTCAGTCTCATGGTCAGGCTTGAAGCCCAAAGCCAAGTGCAACCCTTGGTATGACTCTGACCTCGTCACCCTTAAACGCAAGTGCAGGGTGGCTGAGAGAAAATGGCTGGCTTCCTGCGCATCCTCTGACAAACTGGCCTGCCACCTGATCCGAAGGCAATACCGGCTCTCACTAAGAAGAGCCCACATCCAAGCCTGTGTCTCTGCGTCATGTAACAACTCGGCCAAACTCTTTAAAATCTGCAATGAGCTGGCCAATCCTGCTGCAGTCTCTACCTCTCCTGTCTGCTCACAGGCCCTGTGCATGGCCGTGGCTTCTCATTTTATCCCTAAAACCCATCCTGTCCTCTTGTCCTCGCCTCCTCCTCCCTCTTTTTCTTCCTTTCCTCTGTTCTCCCTAGACAAGGTTTCTAGACAAGTCTGATCTATGAATGTCTCATCAAAACAGGTTCTTCCCTGTTCTTCAAAAAACCATCAAGGACCACATTGAAACCCTCGATCCTGTCCTGGCTGTCTTCTGCAACCACTCCTTCACCACTGGAGTCTTCCCTTCCCGCCTGAAGCACTCTCCTGTGCACCCTCTTCTCAAGAATCACTCAGCCGACCCCTCCTGCCCAGCTAACTATTTCTGGATCTCCATCACTCCTTTCCTGGGCAAACTCCTGGAAAGCTGTCCATCACCCAGCTTCATCTTCACACTGAATCTGTTGGTTGTCTCCATGACCATCAGTCTGGCTTCAGAGCCGCCAGAAGCACAGAAACTACGCTCCTGAACATCTGTGAAGACTTTCTTTCTAACCTTTGTAACCTTGATTCTAATCTCCCCTCTGGCCTCATCTTACTCAATATCTCTTCTGTCTTTGATACGGTCAACCATGCCATCCTGCTCAATCATCTCTGTGATGACATGGTATCACAAATCAGGCCATGGCCTGGCTGACCTCGTTCCTCTGTGATTGACCTTCTCAGGTCCAACTTGGGTCCTTCCTTTCCTCTCTCTCAATCTCTACCTCTGTTGTTCCACAAGGATCTAACCTCTCTACCTGGCTGTTCAACCAAACCTGGCACCTCTCGCCCACCACAGTTCCACTCTCTGCTCCAACTTTCAGTGCTGTGCAGATGACATTCAGTTCGTTTTCAGACTCCCCTCTGCCACCTCTTATCCTTCTCTCATCTCTGAATGCCTGTCTGCTATCCAGGAGTGGTTTGCTGCCAACAATCTCTGCCTTAATGCCAGTAAAACGGACATTCTCCTCATCTGCACACATGCACCTCCTTTCATACCACCCTCTGGCCAGCCTCCCTTGGTCCTCTTCCTGCTCCCACCTGTGAGTTTAAAAACCCCAGGGTCATCTTCGACTCCACACTCTCCTTTTCTCCTCACATCTCTGCTGTCTCTTAGAAGTCAAACTACCAACTACAACTCCTCAGAGGTATTCTTCCTTTCCCGTGCTTCCGCCAGAAGCTCACTGTCTCTAGAACTCTGGTTCTCTCTAGGTTGGACTACTGCAACAGCCTCTTTCTAAATCTGCCTGTTTCTAGTCTCCGTCCTCTGCAACTCATCCAGAACAGAACTGCAAGACTTGTCCTTGGCCTCAAGCCCAGGGATCGTATCTCTTCAGCACTGAAATCTCTGCATTGGCTCCCAGTGGCTGCAAGGATTAAGTTCAAGACCCTCTGCATTGTCCACACAGTCTTCTGTGGCCTGGGTCCTCAATACCTCCAACTCCCTCTTCATAAATGCCTTCCTATTAGAGCTCTTCACTCCTCCACCTCCAACACCCTCAGGATCAGTCACTTCTCCAAGCAACAATTTGGTGGTAGATCTCTTTCTTCAGCTGGGGCCTCCCTCTGGAGCAGCCCACCCGCCTCTCTGAAACTTGAGCAGAACCATATATGGTTCTGGAAGTACCTCAAGACCTTCATCTTTGCTTCTGCCTTCTCTCTTCCTCTCAACTGCTGATTTCCTGTCTGATACTGCACTGGTCACCTGGATACCCTCTGATTTCGGCCCAAGTCCCTACCTGCCCAGTTGCACTCCCGCACTGCCTTGTGGCACCCATGCACTTGGGTCTGTAGCTGTAACCCTACTCTTGGACACCTGATGTCTGCACTTACCCTTGCACCTGCCACCTGCTGACCACACTTCTTGTTATTGTTTTTATCTCATGTACAGCACTGCCAACTCCCGTTTCCCCTGGCACTTGTCCCCTTCCCCTCGCCTGCACTTTTGTGATCTCTATGTCACTTGGTCTAGTAAGATAATTGTCGCTGACCTCCCTTTGTTCCCCCTTCCTTGCCTCATCACACCTTGAAACACTTGTGTATAGGCATGTTACAAATGCCATATCATATCATCCACTCGCACAGCTTCTGCTGTTACTCCTATGCTGATGATACTCTGATTATTGTCCATCTTAATCTAAGTGATCCTAGTTATTCATCTCAGTTTACGGGTTATTTGGAGGCCGTTGGGTGCTGGATGGGTGACAATTGGCTGAAGTTGTATGGCGACAAGACAGACATCCTTGTGGTTGGGTCTTCCTCTCTGGCTTCTCTGTGGTCCCCTGCATTTTGACCCCCTTGACTGGGTCCCCTCCCTGTTCCTGTTTCTGTGGTTAATGACCTTGGGGTAAAGATTGCATCCTCCCTCACAATGGAGGTGCAGATCAGTGATGTCTGCCAATCTGTTCACTTTTAGCTTAAAATCTTACATGCTCTGGTGGTGGCAGCACTGGTATTGAGTAGAATTGACTACTGTAATTCCCTATACCTTGCTCAGCCCAAGTATCTGCTATGACCAGCTACAGCTTCTGCAAAATCTTGCAGCCAAGGTTGCTACTGGCCCTTCCTTTGGGTAATGTTCCCTCTAAACTGTGCGCATGTGCACTTGCCCAGCTTGCTTCTGGGTGCCGCTCAGAAGATTTTTAGCAGTGCACACAGACAATTCTCACCTAACTAAAAAGATTTAATAAGGTACAAGGCACAACAATTACCTGACATTTGCTTTCTCTTAAAATAACTAACTAATCTTAACATTCTGGTATAGCTCATTTGCATTACCCTACTATGCAAGCGTGACCTTAAAACTCTATAAACCCCAACAGAATACACTCACAAGAGGTTAAATACTAATATAAAAAGTGGCTCCATGAACAGCATAATCTAACCAAGATTTGCATGGGCACATTAACCAAATAATGTTTCCTCCCTACCCATGACTCGATATTTGGCTTTACCATGCTTTTACCTTGTAACTTGTGCACCAAAACACATTTAGATATCAAACTGTACTCTTCCTCTTTTGGCTCTACAAAAGGTTGCCAGACTTGTACCGACATCCACTTGTTTTATATTTGTTGTAATTTAAATAATGTTCAAGTACCAGAACGTGTTCTTCCCTTTATTGACTCAAGCATCCCCCTGCAACTTATTTAAGTGATAATGGCTTACAGAACAGGGGTCCCTGGTTACAGAGGAAGGCACTCAATATATGTATATTATATATATATATATATATAACATGGACGCGGTAGTGTCCATGTAGTTATGGTTAAGTTGGTGTTTCCATAGGAAGAGAATTTTTTGGGTGGCTTATGACTTCGCTCCCTCTGGACGAATCCTCACCAAACTTTGCAAAAAAAGTATATGGTCCACTCTGAATTTTTTTTCAAAGTTTGGAGAGGTTTGGTCCAGGGGGGGCAAAGTTATAGGGGGGTCTCAAAACTTTTTTTTTTTCCTATAGACATAATGGGAAAAACTTTGCGCACGCCTACAGCCCAAACCGCTGGACGGATTTACACCAAATTTGCGGCAGGAGCGGGGGCTTTGTCCCGAAAGCGTGCTTTTGCAAACTTGGTGTAAATTCGTCCAGTATTTTTTTTTAAATGACCAAAATGTAAGGCAAAAATATTAGTGATATCTCTGTTCGCTTCGCGGACGGACTTCCCTGTTCGCTCCGCGGACAGTGCCCTGATTGGCCGAGCGGCTTGCACGATGTCCGCGGACACCCGACGTGTTCGCTGATTGGACGGCATGGTGCGTGAAGCGCGTCAGATTTTCTGTGGCGGCCGCCATCTTGCATTCACGGACGACCGCGGACAGCGCGGTGAAACTTGGATTAAAAATTGTATTTAGTGGAGTGTGTTGGTGTGTAAGAGTACTTGGGGAGGGTGGGGGAGTATGAAATAGGTTCAATGTTCTGTTTTTTTTATATGCTAGACCCTTTTGTTGTGTTCGATTTGTCTGCGGACAACACGGCTGTTCTGAAATGTTCTATATAAACTAAATGGTGGGGTGTTCTGAGGACGGAGTACGTGTCCGGTTTGTTTGCAAGCAAGCTAAAATTGAGCTAAGAACACTCGCGTTGTCCTTAAATTTTCGTACTTAAACAAAATGTCCGTAATGTACTCTGGCAAGTTGAATGTGTTCTAAGAACACTCGCAGTGTCCTGAAATGCTCTGATTACTTACCAGTAATCTTCATTACTCCTAGTCCTACTCTTCCTCGTCAAAGTACTGACGACCCTCCTCACCCTCCTCACCCTCCCTGCGGGGAAGGTCCCATGCTCCGGCTTGGTAATATGAAACTGAGTGATGTGGATGTGGGGGAGGAGTTATAGGAATTTAAAGAAATAGAAGAAGGTCCTGTGTTGGAGGCAGGGGTCTCATGAAGTAAGTACTGGGACGAGGAAGAGTGGACGTGGAGGTAATGTTTGCAATTAAACAGAATGGGGGTGTTCTGAGAATACTGTTCGTATTGTTCATTTTCAGGTTGAAAGTGTTATAAGAACCCTCCTTATGTCCGTTGACATTACAATTTCCTATGGCCCTTACCTGAGTTTTTGTCCACTAAACAAACGATAAATCAGGCTGCTGTGCGTCGACATTATGTGATAATCCTATCACTTGCCCCATCGACCTGGCTGACCTGCTTTTGTGACACTAAATCATATCTCCCGCCCCTAAGCCTGACATTATCAGAGCATTCATATTCCCTGTCTCTCTCCGTGACGGTACAAGGTGCATAGCCAAACGCGCCCAGTCGTCTCCAGTCCTACGCGACTTTACACAGAACCCGGAAAACAACACAGATCATCTCACAACACAGCACGCCACAATTCGGAATATGAAACTGTGATTTAAAAGCAAACAGCAAGATTGTACATTTCGTAAAGTACTTTTATTTGACATCAAATGTTTAGAGAATATTCAGCGATTTTCATTTGTCTTTGCTGTCGATCCGCAAAAGTTCATCTTGAGTCACACGCTGTTCCTTTGCGGTACACAGGGTGTTGGTTTATGATAAAATAAGCACTATGGTGGCACTGATAATCGGAAGGCTGTTCCAACAACGAGGCATTAGACCACCATAATGGTTGGTATGTTGCTTCTACCCGCTAGTACCGTGTAAGGGCATATTGGTCCTTGGCGATTGTGCCATAAAATGGTGAGGGTCATGAAGTTGTTTAGAAGTAGCTGTACCTGGCAGTTAAAAAATCCATCGGCTGGGGTCTGAAAATCGTGGCATTCACAGTACGGGAGGACATACCTGTTTTAAAAAACATAATAAATTAGTCTCACCAGCCGATCTTCATTAAAAATATTCATTTTATTTATTAGGGCGTGAAACTATTTGCTAGCAAGGATAGTGCAACAGAGTATGTTAACTTATTCCCATTAACCCACCCTCTGTCCTCTGCCTTTTTCAGAGCCCTCTAAGTGACAGCGGACCAATTCGGCGGTGATAGTGCGTGGTAGAAAACACTATGCCACATTGAAGGAACAAGTACAACTTAACCGGGCTTTAACGCCATGCTATTGTTATTATATTCCAGTATAAAATAATCTAAAGGGTTACTTACATTATATTGGCATTTTCCATTGTCTAAGCGTAGTGCAGTCCCAAAATACGGCTTTGTCTGTGCCAACAATCTTTCTCATAGTGATATAATATATAAAAGTGGTTTCGTTTCAGAAATTTCATCCTTATCGTGTCTTACGTTTTTGCAAAACTCCTTCAAAAGAAGTCTTTTAGCACGATCCCTGTCTGTCAAGGTCAAAAAACAATAGAACCTTATAGTGCGAGTCGTGGGCCTCTCCGGCACGCGAGCAAAAAATGGAAGCAGCTGTCCTTCACTGTAAACTACCATAAATTCTTAGTTTGCAACATTCTGTGTACATCCATCTCTCAGACATTGCTTTTTACACTCCATTTTTGTACATTGTTTGCGTGCTAATAAAAAAAACTTTGTTAAAGGGACGTTATAGTTCCAAGTAAAACTGAAAAACCCCTGAAATTCCCAAGTTATGGTAAGCTAAGCAACCATAACTCGCGCCACGACTGTGCACTGCTAAGACTAACGCCCAGGACATCAAAGATGACATCACGAATGTCATTGATGACATCACTGATGAAATCACATGTGTATGTACTTTTCATAAATATGTGTACAAGGGATTCTTATTATAATGTTGCGAAAAAAGTGTCAAGGATCATTGCAATAAATATCATACCCTAATTAGTGCTTTGAACGATGCATTGATATAAATATCATTCTATTATGGGGTTCTATCTAATATACTAAGCTACTATTGCAGAAACATAGCATTGTGTGCAGCGTACAAGATGAAGGTATAATATTCGTAATGTTAATATGTTGAATAATGAAATGATAATTGTTTTCTTAATGGATTTTTGTGTACTGTGAAATATGTAATAACTAGCTAATAAAACCCATGTATTATATAATTGCATTACTATAGAGAAAACAGAACGAGACAAGAACACATACCAATATACATATACATAGGGTAAATAGCAGCTTTGAAACAGAGAAATCATCATTTATTTCCTTGAAAATAATGCTGTCTTTATAGCTTGTGTCTTCCCCTATGTATATGTTTCATATGATGCGACTGGACTCTAAGGGAATTATTATAAGAACCTACTTGTAGGATACATCTACAAATAAAATACAATTTTTATTTTCTGACTGTTACTGCAGAAAACCATGTGGCCTAGATATGTCAGGAAAAGAAAAAAAAGTGAGCCAGAAGAACACTTGCGGTGTCCTGAAATGTTCGAAAATAAACAAAATGGGGGTGTTCTGAGGACGTTCTCCGTATTGTGTGACTGCTTAGCTGTATGCAATGAGGGAATGGCACAGAGAGTGAAGTGGAAATGGTAGAAGGGCTGTCCAAGAGTTACGCTGTCCGTGGACACCGCCGCTGTCCATGGACAGGGCGTGCTACATCCAGGGTTTTCCAGAAATCCAGCATGGAAAGAAGACTATAGGGATCAGCCAATCAGAGGTTGTGGATTTGTGTTGAAAGAGACTGTGGGCCTGATCACAACTTGGCCGTTACCGCCCGCGGCATTACCGCCGGTGGTAATAGCCCTACCGCCGAACTCCCCTGCGCTAATAGCGCTGGATCACGAGTTCAGCGGTAAAGTAATTCCCCATTACCGATTGAGCCCATTAGGGAATGCCCCATTCCCCATTGGGCTCAATGGGGAATATTCGCGCTCTTACTGCCAGCGGATTTCCCGCAGGCGGTAATAGCATGAATTTTCGGCGGATTTCCCCGCAGCTCAGAGCTGGGGCGAAATCCGCCGAAGCCCTGATTTGGCGGACCCTTAAATCCGGCGGTATTAGCGCTACCGCCGGATTTAAGGGTTACCGCCGAAGTCGTGATCAGGCCCTGTGTGTAGTGAAGATGGCAGAAGTGGAGAAAGCCAGGGTGTTGGTGCTCGGAGATATGTTTGTGCATGGTTTCCAACAGTATGTTCAATGCAGGCATGTTGCAAAGAATATTGATGTTAAAGGAGTGGAGGTCGTGTGGAGCACTGTGCCTGATTGCAATGTACAGGGAATTGTACAAGTTTGTGAAGATATGGGCAGGATCAACAGTCCCCATGTGGTAGTTTTGCACTATGGTGCTTTCTGTTTGGGCTATGTCAGTGCCCCTACTTTGTTGGCAGGTTTGGAACACTTGGTTCAAGCAGTAATGAACATCCTTCCAAATGCCAAAGTATTTTTTTCTGGATTACTACCTAGGGCAATATGGGACAATAGTTCAGTTTTTTTGTCCTCAGCAAAACAATGCTAGGTGTGTAATCAACCGAGGCATGTGTGCCTTCATGCTTAGAGCTGGTATGTTCTTCTGTAATAATGAGAATATTGATTCCAGTAATGCTGTTTATTTTAAAGAAGATGGCATTTCCTTATCTTTAATGGGAAATGCCATGCTGTTTTGGAATGTAAGGGTTGCTTTGGAGAAGGTTATGTGAAGATTTTAGGAGTAAAGTAAGACAAAAAGAAGAAAAAAATACAAAATAACAGGTGTCTGTCAAGCATCTGCAAAAAAAACAAAAAAACAAAAAAAAACGGCTCTTTTCAGAGCCAACCTCTAAGGGGAAATGGGGCACACTATTTAAATTTACATTCACCACGCTCAGATTTTCGATATGTCCGCGGTCATGGCGGTAGTCCACGTACATCCAAATCACTAACTAGGGGTTCAGTATGTTCTATGTAATATGTATTTAAAGTCAGGGATATTATGGTTAAGTTGTGCTACTAAAAACCTATGAAATTCAGTAAAAAAAACTTAGTTAAAGGGACGTTATGGTTCAAAGTAAAACCGAAAAAACCCTGAAATTCGGCAGTTATGGTAAAATAAGCAACCATAACTTGCGCCACCGTGCACTGCTAACACTAACACCCAGGACATCAAAGATGACATCACAAATGTCATTTATGACATCACTGATGACGCTTGCTTTGACATCCGTGCACAGCTTGCTAACGCAGGTTCGAATCCCGGCACGGCAAAACTCAGCCTTTCATCCTTCCGTGGTCGATAAATGAGCACCACACACCATGGGTAATAATAAGCCTCGCTGAGATACCTGACGGTTCTTAGCGCTATATAAATGCGAAAATATTATTATTTTATTATTAACATACTCCGTTGCACTATCTTCGCTAGCAAATAGTTTCACGCCCTAATAAATAAAATGAATATTTTTAATAAAGATCGTCTGGTGAGACTAATTTATGTTTTTTAAAACAGGTATGTTGCCCCATTTTGCCAATGTCACGATTTTCAGACTCCAGCGGATGGATTTTTCAACTGCCAGGTGCAGCTCCATGTAAGCAACTTCATGACCCTCACCATTTTATGGGACAATCGCCAAGCACCAATATGCCCTTACGCAGTACTAGCGGCTACAAGCAACATACCAACCATTATGGTGGTCTAATGCCTCGTTGTTGGAGCAACCTTCCGATTATCAGTGCGACCATTTACTGCTTTTATCATAAACCAACAGCCTATCTACCGCAAAGGAACATCGCATGGCTCAAAATAAACTTTTGCTGATCGACAGCAGAGACAATTGCAAATTGCTGAATATTCACTAAACATTTCATGTGAAATAAATGTACTTTACCAAATGTACAATCCTGCTGTTTACTTTTAAACCACAGTTTCATATTCCGAATTGTGGCGCACTGTGTTCTAAGCTGATCTAACACCCTCTGTACCGCAAAGGAACATTGCATAGCTCAACATGAACTTTTGCGGATCGACAACAAAGACAAATGCAAATCGCTGAATATTCTCTAAACATTTGATGTCAAATAAATGTACTTTACAAAATTTACAATCTTGCTGTTTGCTTTTATATCACAGTTTCATATTCCGAATTGTGGCGCGCTGTGTTGTGACATAATGTGTGTTGTCTTCCGGGTTCTGTGTAAAGTCGCGTAGGACTGGAGACGACTGGGCGCCTTTGATGACGCACCTTGTAACGTCACAGAGAGAGGCGGGGAATATGAATGCTTTCATAATGTCAGGCTTAGGGGCGGGAGATATGATTTAGTGTCGCAAAAGCAAGTCAGCCAGGTCAATAGCGCCAGTCATAGGATTATTACATAATGTTGGCACACACCAACCTGATTTATCGTTTCTTTAGTGGACAAAAAGTCGGGTGAGGCCCATAGGAAATTGTACTATCAGCAGACAAAAGGAGGGTTTGTAGAACACTTTCAACCTGACAACGAACAATACAAACAACGTTCTCAGAACACCCCCATTTTGTGTAATTGCAACCATTTCGGGACACCGCGAGTGTTCTTAGAACACATTCAACTTGACAGATTACAATACGGACATCGTCCTCAGGACACCCCCAGTTTGTGTATTTACGAACACTTAAATACACCGCGAGTGTTTTTAGCTCAATTTTACCTTCCTTGCGAACAAAAAGGATACATACTCCGTCCTCTGATCAACCCACCATTTAGTTTATTTTCAAAATGTCATAACAGCCGTGTTCTCCGCGGACAAATCGAACACAACAAAAGCGTATAGCACATAAAAAAAGAAAACATTGAACCTATCTCATACTCCCCCACCCTCCCCAAACACTCTTACACACCAACACACTCCACTAAATACAATTTTTGATCCAAGTTTCACCACGCTGTACGCGGTCGACGGCGAATACAAGATGGTGGGCGCCACAGAAAATGTGACGCGCTCCACGCCCCACGCCGTCCAATCAGCGAACACATCGCATGTCCGCGGACATGACGCAAGCCCATGGGCCAATCGGGGCGCTGTCCGCGGAGCGAACAGGGAAGTCTGTCCGCGAAGCGAACACAGATATCACTAATTTTTTTGCCTTACATTTTGGTCATTTTTTTAAAAACTACTGGACGGATTTACACCAAATTTGCAAAAGCACGCTTTCGGGACCAAGCCGCCGCTCCTGCAACAAATTTGGTGTAAATCCGTCGCTGTGCGCAAAGATTTTTCCCATTATGTCTATAGGAAAAAACAAATGTTTTGGGACCCCCCCTATAACTTTGCCCCCCCTGGACAAAACCTCTCCAAAGTTTGCAAATAAATTCAGAGTGGGCCATATACTTTTTTTGCAAAGATTGGTGAGGATTCATCCATAGGGAGCAAAGTTATAAGCCACCCAAAAAGTGCTCTTCCTATGGAAACACCAACTTAACCATAACTACATGGACGCTACAGCGTCCATGTAATATATATATATATATATATATATATGGGATTTTCTTAAACGGCTCCTTTAGAAACCTCAGTAAGGCATTTACTGAATTTTGTCTTGGCTGTGGTGAGGAAAGGAGGGCCCTCCTATGGGCTGTATTATGAGCCCTGTCATTTCACTTCCTATGTCAGGGTTGCAAACATGTCTCTGATAAAATGTTGCTCCCTACTTGGATTAAAATGATTTTTCAGAGAGTAAAACAAAAATTAGCTTTGCCAGTAAGGATAGTTTATGCTTATTAAAATATATTCTTTGCCACTGTTCTGCTGGTAACTAACTTGAAAACATACCAGTGTAGCTTTGTGGGTAGATGCAGGGGTTAGGCTCCCATGTGTCCATTGTTTCCCATTTTTGTTGAGCACATTTTCCTGTTTTTAGGGAGTAAAAATGGATGGTCTATATGTCACTTAGCTATACGGCTTGTTTTGAGTAAGTGTTGTCACAACTCACAGGACACTGCAATGTGGAAAGTAAGAAGAGGCCCAGGAATTGTGACCATCATATTCTGAGGTGCAGTTAGTCTGATGCAATTTTCTTTATTACACATCCTTACACAAACTATGCATGTTAACCTGGCCCTTGAATTACTTAAAGTGGTACACAAACTCCTATTAGAATGTGTTGTGACATATTCCTTTTCTTTGCCATTTTCCCATCTGTAAATATTATATTCTGTCTGAATAGTTTGACAGCAACATCAATTATGCAATATGGCTTTTATAATACACATGAGTGTTTTTCCAGTGGCTTAAAAAAACAGTTTTCTCTGCACAGGAGTACTTTTGCTAGGTACTGAGGCAGATCTTGAAGTCTTGGACTAATTGATGAGTAGTGTTTATAATAACATCTAAAATATGTTTTAGCCTATGCGTTCTGAAAAAAATGTTGTAAGATGCACCTTTTACATAGATTTGTAAAGAAGTGCAGTGGATGGGAAGCGGAAATTCCTTTCCACACTCTATTCAGAGGCAGGATCTCATTAACTTTGCATGCTCACAAAGTGGCTTACCTCATTAGTCAGTTGTGCCCATGGAAGAAAATGTGCGCATGACAGCCAACCAGTTCCGCTCATAGAGAAAAATATTTAAAGGGAACATTGCCTTTGGGTCCCACATTTTTTGGCTCTTTGTCAACTCCATTGGCTTACTGTTGAGAAACAGATTGCCTTAAAATCTCTCTACATTGTGCATTGAGCTTTTTATTGGCAAGGTGCAGAATATTTGCAATCCAAATTTCTGCACTATGTTCCTGGTAGGTGTCTACAGTCTCAAGATAAGCATTTGGTTCAGGTTCCTCATCTGAGATTAATGAGAACCGGTGGGTGAGCATTTTCTATTGTAGCTGCAAAACTATGGAACTTGATTCTGTATCTGTTAAGACATGCTCTAAAAACCGTCTTGTTTTAGCCTTCCTTCTGGTCTCCTGTCTTAGTCTTGTTGGTTGGTCCTGCGTATGTATTTATTTATACATTTATAACATCGCTCAAAGCCGGCAGGCATCTAGGCTCTGGTTACAGATCAAATAATAACGTTCGTTGGAGGGAAGGGGGGAAGAGTCAATGGAATAGGAATTTTTTAGGTGCTTTCTGAAGACAGAATAGGATGGTTCTCTATGTAGATGAAAGGGTAGCTTGTTCCAGTGAGAAGGTGCCCAGACTGGGAAACTGGATCCTCCCACTTTGGATCTTTTGAAATGTGGTTTGACGAGACAGTGACTGTAGGCGGCTCTGGTGGGTCTTACTGAGGTGCATTTTATGACATTGTTGACCAGGTAGCCAGATGCATCATTTGAGAGACAAGGGTGGCTGAGTGATAGAATATTGAAGATAATTCTATCCTTGACAGGGAGGCAGTGTGCTGAGATTCTGGCTTCTGAGATGTGGTCCCGTTTGCTAATGTCAAGGGCAGCTCTGAGCACATTGTTCTGAGTAGTTTGTAGTTTGTGATATATACCTTTGGTGCGCTTTATAAGTAAGATTAACATATATCATAACATAAAATAACACATTTTGATCATAGAGCCAGACAGATGATAAATAAATGTTCTAAGGATTCTATAGCTGAGTCATCACTACAGAATCTATATGCATTTGAGATTTTAGGAACCTTTGCTCTAGATGCAGTCATTTCTTGAGTCGGTGCAGGTTGAACCTCAATCTTAGATAATGCATCATCCATCTGCTGTTGAACCAGATGTTTCCTGTACATTTATCTTCCAAGAGAGATAATATAAACAACTTTTTTTTTTGTCTTTAAAGATCTAGTATGGATCCAGTCGAGCTGCTTTCGGTTACTTTTTATTTTTCTAGGGGATCCTTGACCAGATCAGTTTAAGTGTGACCAAACTTTAGAAGTAAATTCTGGATGTTATCAACCTCGTTATTTATCACAGTATAAGACAGTGTTTACATTAGTTCTGACAACACGAAGTGGACAAAGGATTTATAATCTTAGTATAAAGAAGGAGGGATTCCCAATCAATGTAAAGTTGCAGTGAGTTTAGCCCTAACTGACAATGAATAATAGAGATAGGTACATTCCTAGGAAGGTTTAAAATCATCTCCAAAGATTGCTTTCATCCTTATCCCATTCAACCTTAGCTGATTAGACTTCACCTCCATAGGTTAGATAGGGCACCATTTTCCCTGTATAAACCATAATAAGAGGTAGAATAGAAAAGCGCCTATATTTTATGTATATTTTTTTCATTTGGGCGGCAATAGCCACATATTTATTAAAAGGTTCCCTGTCTGTAGATATTGAAGACATTTTTCCTCGAATGTTGGCTCACAAATATTTCCAGTTGTCAACTATATTCATTTGAGAGCTATGAATATGTACCATCTAAATTTAGTCTGTTTGTTGCAAATTGGATTACAAATTAGAACTTTTGCCTTGGACAAATTCATTTCCCGATCCAAAGTCAAGCAATCTTTGAAGACCTATGTTTTTGTGATTGATTAAAACTATGTGGTTGTCATAAACCAAATAACATTCTTTACAACGACCCAACCTAGGAGGAAAGGAGCTACAGCCATAAGGTGCATGCCTAATTCATCTACATGTAAATGAAAAGAGCAGAGGCACTAATACACACCACTGCCGGAGGCCTCGATTGGTAGGTATTGTATCAGACAACTTGCACTCACATTTATGTTTCTGTGTGTAAATAGCTTCATATGTTAATAATCGCTGCAGGGCAACCCAAAGTGAAAATCTTAGACCAGAGTGGATCTTCGTGCATAGAAACACTTGTGTACTGGCTTGCTACATATTATATCTCGATTAATGTGATTGAAAGCTTGGGTCAAACCCACAAATGCTAGATAGAGAGGATGTGGGGAATAATTTTGCAGCAGAGTCTAAAACCTTTCTAAAACCAGATAGCTTGGGGTTGTTGAATGAGCCAATTATTTAGGTTTCTTAAACTTATCTCAGAGCAGATCTTGCTTATTGTATCAAGGAGTGCTATCAATCTGTAATTAGAATGGGTATCGCTATCTCCCTGCTTGAATACAGGCACCAAAACGGATATCCTCAAGACCCTGGATAGGATGTCGATGATAGAATGCAGGAAAATAGATTGAATAGGGGCCCATACCACAAGGATGGATTGTCTTTGAAAATAGTCATCGGACACCCATCCAGCCTTGGAGCACGGGGAGCAAGTAAATCTCATCCTCGTCAAAGGCAAGCAACATATTAACATTAGTCTAAGTAAGGACAGCAATCCTAAGTGTAGCTAAGGCAGCATATAGACCAGTAAAGTGAGCCTTCCAGACTTGGTCAGATATTATATTTACTTGGGGGGCGAGTTGCAAAGCATCAGACCGATTCATGATCTTTCAAAAGCATTTAATCTGAGAAGGATCCAAAGGTTTTAACATTTTGTATGCATCATTTTGTTATGGATTTTTTTGTTGTGGGATTTCATCCAATTCTTTTAAGCTTGTTTCACCTAGTTTAAAAGACTCCTTGGAATCAGCATAACGGTTGTGGAAAGACGCACTGAGTGTGGTGATGAATCTAGAGATAGCATTGGGGGCCCATATAATTTGTTTTTTGAGAATTCACCCAACGATTGGAAATTGTTGCAGCGGAGATCTTATTATTCCATTTTAGGTTTATATCCATCTGCAGCAAGGCATGATTACTTGTTTCAAAAGGGACACTCCCAAAAAGCCATACAACAGTTTAGTAGTGAATTACATATGAAAATGTAATCAATTGTCGAGTTATACGATAGTCTAGACCAAGTGCTGTTAGCTGGAATTTATATCCATCAATAAGAGGTTTAGTTAGTAGCCATGGTTATTTCTTAATTTCTGAAGACTTTTTACAATAAAATACATATGCTATAAACCCGGCACCTGCACATGTTTCTGTAAAGTTCCCTGTTGTACTGCGAAGTTTTGAATTAATGATGTATTTCTGTTTCCACTGTTGGAAAAGTAAAGGATGGGCAATCAAACAAATGTGATCGATTTCCTGCTGTTGGGCTTACCCCTTGGTCCTGAGCTCCGGATCTTTTTTTTCCTCATTATCCTGTCGACCTACATTCTCACTCTTACAGCCAACATTGCCATCATCATCTTGGTCAGATTGGATCGACGTCTTCACACGCCAATGTACTTACTGCTTTCTCATCTGTCCTTCCTGGAGATATTTTACACCTCTACAATTGTACCGAAGATGCTGGCAAATATCCTACAAAAGACTAGAATCTCTTTAGCTGGCTGCCTAGCACAGATATATTTTTACTTTTCTCTAGGTTCGACTGAGTTCTTCCTTCTAGGGGTGATGGCTGTAGATCGCTACATAGCTATATGTAACCCTTTACGTTATGCAGCTATCATGAATGTGAAGGTTTGTCTGCAGACTACTGCTGCTTGCTGGTTTGGGGCATTTTTGTCAATTCTTTTTCTCATCATTTTGTTATCTAAGCTCTCTTTTTGTGGCCCCAACCTCATCAATCATTTCTTCTGTGATATATCACCATTGCTACAGCTCTCATGCAGTGACACCCATATGGTGGAAATTGTGGTATTCCTTTTTGCTTGCAACATCATCCTTTCCTCCTTCCTGTTGACTATCATATCATTTGTCCTAATTGTGTCCACTATCCTCAGGATCCCATCCCAGAAGGGGAGGCAGAAAGCCTTCTCCACATGTGCATCGCACCTCACAGTTGTAGTAATCCTGTATGGCACCGTCATCTTCATCTATGTGAGGCCAAGGTTTGCATATCCCATGGATATCAATAAATGTGTTGGGGTCTTCAATACTGTAGTGACCCCACTTCTAAATCCCTTAATTTACTGTCTAAGGAACAATGAGGTTAAACTAGCTGTGAAGAAGCAATTAAGCAGATATGTAATGGGCAAAATCATGTCTCAATCCAATATATTCTGATGCTAAAGTTTCATGCAACATGTATTTTCCTATTATTAAGTAAATAAAAAACAAATTGCAACTCAGCTACCTTGAAAGCCCACTTTTTATGGTACACCGCACAAGTGATTGCCAGGATAAACAGGCATTACCAAGACATCAGCATTTCATGATTGCATTAAAATACTCAGTGCAAAACTGGAGAATGGAACAGGGCATGTGTTTATTTAAACTGAGAGTTTTTGTTAAACAATATTCACGATGCAGACACAAACTATTGCCAGATTTGTCTACCTTTATATGTTGCTGAATATTATTTTTGGCCTCTTGATATTTTATTAGTTTTAACAAAGTATAAAATCTGAATTATTAGAACGTAGGTTTCTTAGATTTATTGCTCCTATAGATATCTTTGTTACATAGATTATCTAGATTATTATTTTGCCAAATATTCATTAATATTTCTACTGTGGGCACACAAAATCAAAAAATGTAATCTTAATTTTGAATCAACCAATAGTTGCCCAGATAAACACTTTAGTTCAAATGTATTTGTTTTTTCTTTTAATAAAAATGTATATATTATATTTTTTGTAGCACTTTTACATGTTAATGTTGAGACTTAGACCAAGATTCATGGAATCAGGTGGAAAAATAGCGCAACGGCTGTGCGCCGAGAAGGACCCTGCATGAGCTGTGGCGCATATAAAAATGTGCGTGGCACGCGTATTCATGGATTTCAAGAGGCATTACAAGCCGTCGCGCACTTAATAACAAGTTGCATGAGGAAGCCACAAACACGCCTCCACACACTCCAAAAAGCAAGTGAAATGACTAACACGGCGCAAGCCTCCGCACCATCCCATGCCCAGCATCCAGCACCCCAGCTAAATCAGGCAACAACACCTAGCATTCCCAGGCTGCAACCCAGATAAAACATGTACCCTCCCACGCAAGCCCAGGCCATACCCCAGCAAAATCGCGTGGCAACACCTGGCAATTCCCTGCTGCACCCCAGATAAAATGTGCGTCCTTCCTCGCAAGCCCAGTCCGTACACCAACGAAATGGCGCAACAACGTGCAATCCCAGGCCGCACCCCAGATAAAATGCGTGACCTCCCTCCCAAGCCCAGCCTGTACCCTAGCAAAATCATGCAACAACACCTTGCAATCCCAGGGCGCACCCCAGATAAAATGCGTGCCCTCTCTCACAGGCCCAGCCCGTACCCCACCAAAATCACACACGCACTCATAAGTGTAGGCTACAACTGTTACAAAAACGTGAATCCCCCCTACACCATCGGCACCCACCATGTGCACATACCCCCCTACTGCACATGAACCACTGAATTACATACACCACCCCTAGACCCCCTCACCTGTGACATCCCCTGAAGGCAGCCCCCTCCAGAAAGGACACCACCCCCAGCCACCCCTCACCTGTGACACCCCGTGCAGGCATCTCCCTCCAGAAGGGACACCACCCAAAGGCAGAACCCTCCAGAAGGGATACCACCCCCAGGCTGGCTCACCTGTGACAACCCCTGCAGGCAGCCCCCTCCAGAAGGGATACCACCCCCAGCCCCCCTAACCTGTGACACCCCCTGCAGGCAGCCCCCTCCAGACTGGACACTACCCCCAGGCCCTCCACCTTTGACACCCCCTCCAGGCAGCCCCATCCAGAAGGGACATCCCCCAGGCGCCTCACCTGTGACACCCCCTGCAGGCAGCCCCCTCCATAAGGGACACCGCCCCATGCCCCCTCACCTGTGACACCTCCTGCAGGCATCCCCCTCCAGAAGGGATACCACTCCCAGGCCTCCTCACCTGTGACACCATCCACAGGCTGCCTCCTCCAGAAGGACACCTCTCCTAGGCCCCCTCACCTAATTCCCCCACTGCAGGCAGCTCCCTCCAGGCTGGACACAACCCCCCAGCACCCCTCACCTGTGACAATCCCCACAGGTAGTAAGTACCCTGACAGTGTGACACATCACTACTGCAATGGTTGTCTGTTGCTTACCTAAACCTTTGTGGTGTGACTGCAGCATGATTATCATCATCAACATGTATCCTGCCAATCCAAATAACTGCATTCACCGGCGATACATCCATGAGTGTAGCATCTGCTCACACACCCTTCCTGGCCGTAATCATCCCCTAACATACACATGTGACAAGTGATTGGTAAAACTGGTTCCTGCTGGCCATGCGACAATGCCATGGCATCAAAGGACAGTGACCGAATGTGTGCCCACGACAGAAGCAAACATACCAACAATGTGTGCTACATCCACAAACAATGGGTAGGCATGTCATAGCCTGAGCATGAGTGAGCCGGGTGTCAAAAAACCTGTTAGGGAACTATCACTTGACCGTTCCAGGCATGGGTGATGAATAGGGCAGTCAGAGAGTGCATGACTCACAGAAGGGTAAGGGATGTGCAGTGAAAGCTGCTGTCCCAGCATCAGTGGGTGATGCCATGGCCCAGGCCACTAGTGGTCCAGCATCTGATGTCCTGAGTAGTCCCAGACACAGGGGGTCAGCACCACGTGCCAAGAAGGCAAAGCCTGCACTGCAGGAAGAGGCTCAACCCCATGGCACGGCACAGGACACCGGCACATTGAGGAACAGGAACTTCAATGATGAAAAACTCCAGATCCTTGTGGACGACGTGGCGGATCACCACCATGACATGTGCTTGCAATCAGGGAACATGCATACAGCTGCTCAGCGTATGGTGCATTGGCAGCATATCGCGGATGAGATAAAAGGCTTAGGGTATGAGAAGCGCACTGCTTCTCAGGTTATGAAGCAGTGGAATGACCTCAACCATCATACCTTGTCCAAGCTGGGTTGCAACCTCACCTCTGCTAGGGCAACTGGAGGGGGGTCACCAAAGGAGGAGGATCTCACCTTGCATGAACAGGCTATGAGGAAGTTAATTCATATGGATCAGGTGCAAGGTGTGGGAGGCCTGCCAGATTACGAGTGCATGTCCGGTGAGTGACCAAGCTTGTGCATCCTGATTATGTGGAGGGAAACAAAACTAAGATGTATGATTGTGTTGCGCTTCTGCCTGAATTTGAATGACTGCCCCAGCTGAACCATTTCATGCTATACTGACTCATGCCCAGTATACTCTTGAGTGGCTACAACCCATGTTTCATACATCTGTTGCAGATGGCATTGTGACAGTAGTCATCCCCCACCAGAATACATTAACAACATTTTCAACATGCTACCACAACGTGCCATCTATTTAGCTGCATTGGTGATGTCAGTGACTCTGCTCTGCTAGACAAGAGCTTGTGTCTGAAGCACGTGTTACACATCATGCAGTGCAAGGTGTAGATTGTCCATTCACACATGTACGTAGGTGGTTCCATGCTACAGATAACCATGAAGACTACCAGCAGGCCTCACAGTGTGCCATGAGTGACATTGCATTTTTTAACACTGTGCACAACCACGCCGCAGCTATAGCAATGACTCCTGTGTCAAATATTTGTGAGGGTCCATCCCTGTTACCCTCCCACACTCAGCACACACTCCAACGGTCCATGACCCTGTCCATCTTGTGTGTCACTGTCCCTTATTCCTATCTCCCAGAGCATGTAATTACGCTTTCCGCACCACACACCTTGTCTAGGTGTTACTCTTACAGTCATACTCCAACTGGGACTCCAAACTCAGGCCATGTCCGCATTGTATCCACTCCCTGTAAGGCAATGTTTGTATGCAGTACCCCCTGGGGCCACTACACACAACTAGGACTACAGGTGTAAGCAAAACCAACCTTTGGTATAAGTCTGTACCACACAGTTTTTGGTAGCGAGCTGAGTAGCCAGGCTTATCTCAAGAGGGAATGTGAGCTTATAAGGGTGTTACACAGATGTCTATAATTACAAGAATTCAGATAGACACTTATACTCATGGTTTCTTGGTAAAACCCTTATTAACTTATTACACAGTCAGTTAGAAAACATTCAATAAAAGGAGGCAATCAATAGCACACAAAAATATACTACAGTACTTCACACTATCAGGTTCTGAGACATTTAAACTACTTTGATATAGGTGCAAGCATGTCTGGTGGGTTTAGTAATAGGTGATTAGGTAGAATGAGAAGTTTGTGTGTTTGACTTCAATTAGGAGTTCAGGTTTTGATTAAAGAGTGGAGAGTATCTGGTTGTTGTGATAGGGTTCAAGGTCTATTCTAATACTTATTATTCTTAACTACTATTCTTCAGAATGAGAGGTTCCCAAGTCAAAATGGTGGAGGTGGTGCTGAATCTTGATTGGTGGATTTGAGAGCTTCAAACCTCCACCAGGATTCTAAACTGCCTTTCATTTTTCTCCTCATGTGGGAAGGTCCTGTTTTGCTTGGCTCCAGTAAAGACCTTCTGAGAGAGAGTTTTTGGTTATGAAAACTTTGAATATTCCCTGTAAAAGAGTGCCGATCTTCGTGGGACAAGCTCAGCTGATGATTTGGTGGGAGCGTAGTGTTTTTGAGCTGAGAAAGTTCATTACTTATTTTGAAAATTCTTATTGTAGGTTTTTAGTTAGCTAGGTATTTAGGATAAAACATTGAGACTTCCGATATAAAGACTTTCTGGTTTACTAAGACTTTAACTGTTATTATCAAATCGTTACATCTGCTGGGAAGAGATTGTTTATGTTCTTGCAAATACATTTAAGATTGAGGCTGTTTTACTTCAATGTTTAAGAAGCAGATGTTAACAGTGCAGCAAATTACTAAGAAACACTAGATTAATATTTGATTTCATTGCGCAATTGGGAATGAGAAAAATCTCAAGTGACGTTGTTAATGAACAGCTAAATGTTCAGCAAGCGGCAGCGCATTAGTTCAAAAGTTCACCTCAAAAGGAGTTATTAGGAGTTTCAGTAAACTTGTCAAGTGGTAGTGTTTCAGTTATTCTATTGTGGATATTTCAAGACTGCTGCGCATGTGTCAGGGAGTTGTGTTGACACTTGAGAAGACTTTTTACAGTGGCGCAGGTTTTTATGATTAGTGGCGCAGTTATTTTTTTAGTGCGCATGTGAGAAGAGAGTCCGGTTCATATTGTGAGCATGCGTATTGCAGTGAAAGTCCAATGAAGATTCTTTCTAGCCGCCACCACGTATTAGATTGAAAACTTTATTGATTGGTTTTGAAGCGTGGCGAGTGGGTAGACATTCTGAACTGTTCAAATGTATGAATTGGAAAACGATCTTAAATGCTAATCCTGACACATCGAATTTATGCTGCGCAACAAAACCAAGAATCCATGAACACAGTCAGTTGGGTAAATGTGTACTAGCGTAAAGAGTATATGAACATTTCTAGAGTGTTATGAACTTAAGTTGAGAACAAAGAATTTCTAGACATCTACATTCATTCAATGATGTTACAGGAAGTTCCTAACCTTTAACCTCCAAGTTATAAAACAGAGGTTGACAGGTATGGTTAATAGAAATTACTAAAATTAGAAAATTGATCTAACAAATGTCATCCCTGTCTAACCAAGTTGTTTTCTTCTACAGATTGCGGTCGATCAGAAGCAGGTGTCTGTCTTTTATTATTTTCTCCAAATTCCCCTTTCCCCCCGGAGAGTTGAGTCTTCAGCTGAATATTTGATCAGTTGTTGGCTCGACATTCTTGAGGAATCAGTGGGGCTCAGCATCTTCCGTAGACGGAGAACACAGGACCGGACAGATGAAAGGCCACAAATTGTCTGCCTGAGTTGCTGGGTCTCACAGATTCCATCATAGAACAGTTTGGAGATGTGATCCATGAATTAAGAGAGGAGTTGAGGGCTGCACACATAGAGAATTCTAAGTTTCATAAGAATATGGATGAGTTGGGGGAGAAGGTGACACAAATTCAAGAATTTGTTGGAAAGTCTCGAGTTTTGGGGGGGGTTTAGGAGAAAATGGCAGGGAATCCCCTGAGTCTCAGACATCGTTTCTTGAATTGGGGGCTGTAGGAGAGAGAGAGAGAGACAACCTCCTGTTTTAGGGAGAGAAGGTGTTAGGGAAGGAATAGATTCAGGAAGACAGATTTGGAATATGACCCCAGTTCCCTTGGCTTCTCCTGAATGTTTTAGTGGGGAGGTTAAGAAATGTTCCACCTTTGTTACTCAGTGTGAGTTGCACTTTAAAAACTGATAAGGCTAAGGTGGCTTTTGTCTTGTCTATTTAACCGGTGATGCATCAGCTTGGGCTGTACTTCTAGTGGCCCAGGAGAGTCCAGTTTTGCAAAACTTTGCGCAGTTTAAGGAGGATTTTCGGAAGATGCTTGGTAGGAGATTAATATCACAAGAAATAGATGGTGAATTGTTAGACCTAAAACAAGGAAATAAAGATTTAATGAGTTATGTAACTACTTACCGAACTTTAGTTCTTGAGACAGGTTGGCCAGAAAATAAGAGAGCGTCTTTGTTTTATCTGGGTTTGAGAGAGGATTTAAAGGACGCCTTGTCTGCTATTGTTGATCGTCCTACATCCTGTGATGCCTTGATAGAATTAGTAATGCAGATTGATTTTAGGTTGGGAGAAAGAAGGAATGAGCGAAGGAAGGGAGTGGGTGAGGTAAAGACGATTCAGCATTTTGAGAAGCCTAGAAATGAGGATAGAGGAAGAGTTAGTGATCAAGTAGGTAGGGGTAGAGGGCCACTATCCAAGGAAGAGAAAGAGAGGAGGAGAGTTAATCATTTGTGTTTGTATTGTGGTCGTAGTGGTCACTTTTTAGGAAACTGTCCCTATACCCCCAAAAGAGCTCACCTGGTGGTTTGCGGACCCAACAGGTAGCGAACACTCTCCAAGCTGCGGTTCTTCATATAACAATCAATGTATCCTTGTATTTGAATGGGATTTTAAAAGGGTCTGGACCTGCTATGATAGATTCGGGTGCAACTGGAAACTTCATGGATTAGCGAGTGGCTCGGTCAATGGGAATTCCAATAGTTGAGAAATTATTAGTTGAACAAGTGAGAGCGGTAGATGGTTCTCAGCTAACATCAGGCCCCATCACACATGAAACGGTTCCTTTGTTCATGACTTTGGTTAAAGATCATTCTGAGTATAACGTCTTTGAACTTATTGATGCACCTCAAATTCAAATCATTTTGGGTATGCCATGGTTAACTAGTCACAATCCAACCATTGATTGGGGGAGAAGAGCCTTAGATTTTCAATCAGAAATTTGTAGAGAACATTGTTGTTGTTGCAAAATTGAAGGTTGGGAAGAAGGTACGGAAGATGCTAGAATAATGGCCTTAGCTGAGAGTGGTTTTAAGGAACATTCCATTGGGGCAGTGGCAGGTGTGTTACCTGAGTGCTATAGAGAGTTTGCTAATGTCTCTGATGAAATTGAGGCAGGGGAATTACCTCCGCATAGATCATATGATTGTAAAATAGAATTGGAAGATGGAGCAATCTTACCAAGCAGTAGAGTGTATGCCTTGACCGAGAAGGAGAATTATTATTTAAAGGAGTATATTGAAGAAAATCTTAAGAAGGGGTTAACAGGCATTCTCAGTCCCCAGCTGCTTCACCTCTATACTTCGTGCCTAAGAAAGAAGGGAAGCTTAGAGCCTGCACTGATTACCGTGCTTTAAATAAGATCACGATCAAAAACCGTTATCCTCTACCATTAATTTCCGAACTGTTGAATCAGGTTCAAGGAGCTACAATTTTTACTAAATTAGATTTAAGGGGAGCATATCATTTAGTCCGGGTTAGGGAGGGGGATGAATGGAAAACAGCCTTTAAAACCCGTTTTGGATTATTTGAATATCAGGTGATGCCCTTTGGATTATGTAACGCTCCAGCTGCTTTTCAATTTTTTATCAATGATGTTTTGAGAGAATTTTTAGATCTTTTCGTGGTGGTTTACATTGATGACATCTTAATTTTTTCACATGATCTGGAGCAACATCATCAGCATGTTAGAAAAGTGTTAAAAAACTACAAGACCATCATCTTTTTGCAAGTCTTGAAAAAAGTCAACTGCATACTGAGGTTGTTGAATTCTTAGGTTTCGTAATTTCTCCTCGAGGATTAGAAATGGATCAAAAGAAAGTCAAAGCACTCAAGGATTGGCCGGTTCCAACTAAAATCAAGGAAATGCAAAGTTTCTTGGGGTTCGCCAATTTCTACAGGCGATTTATTAAAGACTTTTCATCTATCATTCCTCCTATCACAAGACTTCTTAAGAAAGGAGTACCTTTTATTTGGAATCAGGAAGCTGAAGATGCCTTTGATACTTTGAAGGATCGATTTACTACTGGTCCAATTCTTGTACATCCAGATCCAGCTCAACCTTTCTTTGTGGAAGCGGATGCTTCTAATTTTGCTGTAGGAGCAATTTTGTATCAAAGACATAAGGAAACTGGTCAACTTCACCCGATAGCATTATTTTCAAAGAAATTCTCTGCTGCTGAGAGTAATTATACAATTATGGATAAAGAATTGTTAGCTATCAAATCAGCGTTTGAAGAATGGCGTCACTATCTGATGGGAGCTCGACATCCCGTTACAGTTCTTACTGATCACAGAAATCTGTTGTTTCTTAAGTCCGCCAAGACACTCACTCCCAGACAATTGAGATGGTTGCTATTATTTGCGGATTTCGATTTTGTGGTTACACATAGACCAGGGTGACTAAATGGAAAGGCGGATGCTTTATCAAGACAATTTCCTGGTTGTGAGAAAGAGCTGGAATTGCATCCATAACTAATTATTCCTGAAGAACACTTCATTTCAGCGAATTCAACAGAAAAGGAAAATTTGAAAGAATCTATCAAGGCAGTCTTTAATAATCAACAGATGGAGGATTGGGCATGTCGAGATGTGAAGAGGTCAATTCAGAATGGGTTACCATATTTTGAGAATAAGTTATATCTTCCTAATAATGATCTTCGAAAGATAATTCTTCAAGAATGTCATGATTCGATCTTAGCAGGACATCCAGGATTCCATAAAACATTGGATTTGGTTCTTCGTTATTTTTGGTGGGAAAAAGTTAAGGAGGATATTTTAAATTACGTAAGGCTAAAAGTGAGACTGGGAAGCCTGCAGGTTTGCTTGAACCTTTACCAATTCCTCCTCGGCCTTGTCATACCATCTCCATAGATTTTATTGTTGACTTACCTAATGATAGAGGTTACTCAACCATTTTGGTTGTGGTTGATTGTTTCTCTAAGGAAAGTCATTTCATTCCCATGAAAGGGATAGTATCAGCTGAAAATCTAGCTAAAAAATGTGTTCAAGAAATAGTAAGATTACATGGTGTTCCTAACCAAGTTATCTAAGACAGAGGATCACAATTTGTCTCGAAATTTTGGAGAGAGTTTTGTAAAAGAGTAGGGTTGGAAATTAAGTTAACATCAGGATATCACCCAAAAGCCAATGGGAAAGTTGCAAGGATCAATCAGGAATTGGAAAAATATTTAAGATGCTTTATTGATGGTGAAGTTGAGTGGATTGATTTACAGTGGACGGCAGAGTTTGCATATAATAATTCAGTTAAACGTTCCACTTCTATGTCTCCTTTTGTGTGTGGAAGAGGGTATAACCCAGGTTTTCTCTGTGAAGATAGTAATGAGAATGAAATTTGTGCAGCAGTGGAGAATATAGTTAAAATAATTAAAGAGGGGTGGTCTCGAGCAAGATAAATGTTGCAAAAAAGTAAGGCAAATTATAAGAGATTTGCAGATCTTAAGAGAAAAGAAAGTCCTAGGTATTCTAAAGGAGATTTGGTATGGCTGTCTGCAAAAAATATTAGATTGAAAGGAAAAAATAAGTTCTGTCCTAGATTTGTAGGTCCTTTTGAGATTGAGGAGGTAGTAGGACCCGTTTCTGTAAAACTCAAATTGACTCCAAATTTAAAAATTCATCCTGTTTTTCATGTGAGTTTACTAAAACCTGTGATAAAAGGAATTAGAATGAAACCTGTTACCAAACCAATTGTGTTAGAAACCAATTTGGAAGAATTTGAGATTATACGAATTCTTGATTCCAGAAAATTGAGGGGTAAAATCCAGTATCTCATTGATTGGAAAGGATTTGGTCCAGAAGAAAGAACATGGGAGTGGGAGTCAGATATTCACGCTAAAAGATTGTTATCTAGGTTTCACAGAAAGTTTCCTAACAAACCTGGCCCTGGGGTCAGGACCTGAGGAGGGGGTACTGTCATGTCTGGTGGATTTAGTAATAGGTGATTAGGTTGAATGAAAAGTTTGTGTGTTTGACTTCAATTAGGAGTTCAGGTTTTGATTAAAGAGTGGAGAGTTTCTGGTTGTTGTGGTAGGGTTCAAGGTCTATTCTAATACTTATTATTCTTAACTACTATTCTTCAGAATGAGAGGTTCCCAAGTCAAAATGGTGGAGGTGGTGCTGAATCTTGATTGGTGGATTTGAGCGCTTCAGACCTCCACCAGGATTCTAAACTGCCTTTCATTGTTCTCCTCATGTGGGAAGGTCCTGTTTTGCTCGGCTCCAGTAAAGACCTTCTGAGAGAGAGTTTTTTGGTTATGAAAACTTTGAATATTCCCTGTAAAAGAGTGCCGATCTTCGTGGGACAAGCTCATCTGATGATTTGGTGGGAGCACAGCGTTTTTGAGCTGAGAAACTTCATTACTTATTTTGAAAATTCTTATTGTAGGTATTTAGTTAGCTAGGTATTTAGGATAAAACATTGAGACTTCCGGATATGAAGACTTTCTGGTTTACTAAGACTTTAACTGTTATTATCAAATCGTTACATCTGCTGGGAAGAGATTGTTTATGTTCTTGCAAATACATTTAAGATTGAGGTTGTTTTACTTCAATGTTTAAGAAGCAGATGTTAACAGTGCAGCAAATTACTAAGAAACGCTAGATTAATATTTGATTTCATTGCGCAATTGGGAATGAGAAAAATCTCAAGTGACATTCTTAATGAACAGCTAAATGTTCAGCAATCGGCAGCGCATTAGTTCAAAAGTTCACCTCAAAAGGAGTTATTAGGAGTTTCAGTAAACTTGTCAAGTGATAGTGTTTCAGTTATTCTATTGTGGATATTTCAAGACTGCTGCGCATGTGTCAGCGAGTTGTGTTGACACTTGAAAAGACTTTTTACAGTGGCGCAGGTTTTTATGATTGGTGGCGCAGTTATTTTTTTAACGCGCATGTGAGAAGAGATTCCCGTTCATATTGTGAGCATGCGTATTGCAGTGAAAGTCCAACGAAGATTCTTTCTAGCCGCCGCCACGTATTAGATTGAAAACTTTATTGATCGGTTTTGAAGAGTGGCGAGTAGGTAGACATTCTGAACTGTTTAAATGTATGAATTGGAAAACGATCTTAAATGCTGATCCTGACAGATCGAATTTATGCTGCGCAACAAAACTAAGAATCCATGAACACAGTCAGTTGGGTAAATGTGTACTAGCGTAAAGAGTATATGAACATTTCTAGAGTGTTATGAACTTAAGTTGAGAACAAAGAATTTCTAAACATCTACATTAATTCAATGATGTTACAGGAAGTTCCTAACCTTTAACCTCCAAGTTATAAAACAGAGGTTGACAGGTATGGTTAATAGTTAATTACTAAAATTAGAAAATTAGAAAATTGAACTAACAAATGTCATCCCTGTCTAACCAAGTTGTTTTCTTCTAGAGATTGCGGTCGATCAGAAGCAGGCCTCTGTCTTTTATTATTTTCTCCAAATTCCCCTTTCCCCGGGAGAGTTGAGTCTTCAGCTGAATATTTGATCAGTTGTTGGCTCGACATTCTTGAGGGATCTGTGGGGCTCAGCATCTTCCGCAGACGGAGAACACAGGACCGGACACATTCAGAGCATTTGAAGTAGGAGCAAAAAGGCATAAATTAATAAAATGAATAGTTAGTCTTAAACAGTGCAAATAGTTTGAGTCACCAGAGGAGTTGATTCAATGCAATAGGTATGGCAAAGTCAATGGGCTAGAGTCTTGTATAAGAAAAAATGTTCTGGTAGTTTAAACGGAAAAGTCTTTGCCACGGTTCTCAGAAGTAGTTCAAAGAAGAAAGGTTTGTATGTCGGGTCACAAGCTGACTAGGCCTGCAAGTTGCCAAAGTTGTGCACACATTCGCAGTGAGAGGTAAGTTCTCTCGGTCGGGTTTTCACAGTACCTTATATTGAAGAAAAAGATGCATTGGAAGACTTCTGTTCCAGGCAGTTCCTGCAAATCTCGCTGTTTCTGAGCCTCAGTCGTGCGGACAAGAGGGAGGATGTCGGGGGACTCCTGCACTGCACGGAGACTGGTCATAAAGCTGGCAAACTGGCAAATCTTCAATTCCGGAAGCTGTCTTCCAGCACACAAACTGATGTCCTTCTCTCTGGCTATTCGGGTTTCCTGCAGCACCCTGAGGAAAATACAACCAGCTCTGAGAATGGTGTCCAGGTGGCTTACGAGTTGATTGGTCCCAAAAACTCAAAGGAAGAAGTCGTCCTTGAAGGGCTTCTCTGTCGAGATGAACTTGGCGATTCGGACCTGCAGCAGGGCTTCACTGGGCAAACCAACAGTCCAGGAGTTGCAGCAGCTGTCCTCTTCGAGCTCGTCTTCAGTTCTTTCGTTCCAGTGGTCAACTCTGCCTTCCAAGCCAAGAGACTCGCCTTTTAAACAGTTTTCTTCCATTCATTCCAGCCTAGTTGCCACTCACCCAACAAGGTGGCTGTCCTAGCCAGGCAGTCAGCCAGCCAATCATGCCAGAGTGCATTTGAGTCTCCTAGGAGACTAAGCAGATTGAGTTTCGGGCACCTCCCTCACTTCCTGCCCACCCCAGACACTCTGGCGCCAGAGGCGATCTTCAGTCCTGAAGCCTGCCAAAGGCGTAGGAACAAAGGGACCAAACCTGGTTTGGCGCACAGAGGCAAACTCTAGAAGGACCTTTCCAAAAAGAAATGGTGAGAAAAGAGGTTCTGTTTAAACAAAGTGGGCTCAGATGACATCTTGAAAAACATGGCTCCCATAATTTTTAGCTACCACTGTTCGCGGTCATGAAAAATCATGGTAGTTCGTTGTAAAACCACTGCCACCAGCCATTTCAATATGAAAAGATAGCATTTGACTGCTACATGAGTTTCTTGACATAGGGGATACTAGGTAACACCCCAGCAGGAAGGAATTTAAAAAGACTAGTAAAGCCACTTTAACTTTACATTCTCTGGGAAACAGTAGTTTATCCCAGAGAAGGTGTTTAAACCTTGGGACAGCCTAAAAGGCTTTCCTGTGTCACTGCACTGACGGTGCTTTGTGACACACATGAAAATATGATGCCTATGGAGTTGTTTAAAACTCCATAATCAAAGAACAGAAGAGTAAAACACACATCAAAATACATGAGAGAGTGGGAAAACAGTCTCACACTCTCTCCAGGTAAAAAAAAGTCAAGTCCTCAAAATCCAGCAAAGTTGCTGGGGGTCTCTAAGGTGAAGGGAATTACCACTTTTATGAGAATTCTCTGTAACACTCCCTGTAATGTAATAGCATGTTACAGAGCCACATGACCATGCCCATTTAGCATGTATTTGTCAATAGTTTGCTGTGCCATAGGCGAGAATGTGCATTCAGAGAACCATGTCTGTTGGCAATGTGTCCACTGGATACATGGGCAGAAACATGAAATGTTGTTGCAAGTCTGCATACGCCATGATCAGATGGCTTCTTGTACATAGTGTGTATATGCGATTTCTATCATGATGACATGCCCAGCATTGTGTTGCAGGACAGCAATGTGATACAGATGTTTACTGTCGATACAATTAACATGAATCCATATGTCTTTATATGCCCTTGTGCAGGTGATGAGGCACCAGATGCACAGGAGGAGGAAGAGAAGGGAATGTGCTTTTCCAGACCACCAGTGGAAGACGTGGTGTGGCAGCGCAGGAGAATCCACTGGTGCAACAGACCATCCTGGGAATGTCCAGATATGACAACTCATATGAATCTAGCAGCTTTGGTGCTGAACCGGATTTCCAATCCTCAATGCTGTTAGAGGTGAGTGCACCAAGTGTTGGAGCAGTTGGGGCACGTGAGTCATCAGGGGGTCAGGTGTGTTCACAAGGCCAGTCAGTGGTGTCCCCGCCATCTGTGGTGGTTACGGCTGCAAGGCCACGCTCCCAAGTATTGGGTTATGGTCCTGGGCCAGATGTCCCAGGAAGGGATGCAGTCCTGCAGCCAGAGACATTGGCATCACAGCAAGGGCCATGCTCCCTTAGGTCAGGCAGGCGTGGGCCCCGCACACGTGGGAGACGTGTGCAGGCTGGGCAGACAGTGTTGGAACAGTCGATGTTGTGTGCTGTGCAACAACAGCGTGCTACCTATGATATTTAGGGTGAGGGCATGGATAGGGTGGACAGTTCCTTGATCCCACCAGCAACACAGCTGAAGCACCAGATGCAGGCATTGCCGTCCACATGCCACTCACGCAGGCTGCACATGGAGGCCAACTTCAGGACCCATCAGTCCGATCTGAGATCTCTGCAGGTATCCCTGCTTGCAGAGGTTCAGGCCCACAAGGAAGACCTGAGGCAAGAGTTGTTGGCCCTCAGAGCTTCAATTGAAGAGGAAGAGGCAGCCCGCAGGAGACTGCACCAGGAGGAGATGCAACCATTGAGGGATACCATCTCGGAGGAACTCTGTGCATCCCGTGAGGTTATTCATGGTGACCTCCAGAACTTCATGGTGCTGGTGCATTCATCAGTGTCACGCCTGGCTGCTGCCAGTGAGGACCAGGCCAGGACACTGCATGGTGAGCCTCCAGCACCACTTCCACCTTCTGATTCTACCCAGGAAGGTGGTGCCAGCAGAGACATGCCTCCCGGTCCAACATAGCCATGCGGTCCATGAGCCCACGGAGGGAATTCTTTTTTTTTCAACATTTACCCATGTGGAAGTTGACATGCACCCTGCCCCTCCCCCCTCCTGGGTGGACCCCCCCCCCCACTCCATGATGGACATGTTTGATTTTTTTTGTTGATTTTTTGATTATTATTTTTTTGTATACCCCAGTCCCAGATGTCAGCATTGTATGTATGTTGATTTTCCCTTTCCTGGTTTTCATTGTTGTTCATTTTTTACTTTATTTCCCATGAAGTGTGCCATTAACATCTCAAGGCCAAGTCATGTGCAGTGGACTGCCGCGCTCCACACACTCTTCTTCCACCTAAACAAATACATTATATCAACCATCTTTCACTCCCCCAACCTTACCAGCCCCTCTTCCCAACTAAAAATGCCCCAAAACATGTTGTCTAGCCCTGTTCCCCACTTTGCTGTCCGCGGACAGTCTCAGATATCTGCAGATAGAACATGGTGGGCATATCGGAAAAATATGAAGTACATCTCGCTTTTCACCAGCCAATCAGAGGGTGCATTGAGTGTCCGTGGACATCACGCCACCCTCTGGACCAATCGGAGTCCTGTCTGCAGAGCGAACAGGGAAATGAGTCCGCAGAGCGGACCCAGATATCACTAATTTTGTGGGGCCTACATTTTCCCTGTTTTAAAGAAAACTACTGGACAGATTAAAACCAATACTACAAAAGCACACTTTTGGGACCAAGCCGCTGCTCCTCCGCAAAATTTGGTGAACATCAGTGCAGCGGTTTGGGCTGTAGTTGTGAGCAAAAATTGTTTTCCATCGGATCTATTGAAAAAATAAAAATATTGGGACCCCCCTATAACTTTTCCCCCCTTGACGAAACCTCACCAACCTTTGCAAAATAAATTCAGAGCAGGCCATATACTTTTTTTGCAAAGTTTGGTAAGGATTTGTCCAGGTGGAGCAAAGTTATAAGCCACCCCAAAAGTGCTCTTCCTATGAGTTGAGCAACTTAACCATAAATACACAGCCGCTACGCAGGCCGTGTAATAAGAAGGTTCAATTAACATATGCAGCACAGATGAAGCTAGCGGTGGCATATTATTATTTACAGATGGCACATGATTTTAGAGTTTGATTGTTTTCTGGAGCGCTACATTAATAAGGATCAGAGACTCCCAATTGCTATCCCTTGTGTACTTAATAGACAGTAATTGTTTGCTTTTTTATATAGCAAAATGTATGTGATATGCACTTGTCTCAAAATGTGTATATTTTATTAGGAGACCTTAATGCGTTTATGTGATCTTCAAGTTGAATTTGATATTTCTATTACTCTGTGCTATATTATATTCAGTGAAAAAAACTTTGTTAAAGGGACATTATGGTTAAGTTGCGCTACTAAAAACCTATAAAATTCTGTGAAAAAACTCTGTTAAAGGGACGTTATGGTTCAGTTGCCCTAAGAAATACCTATCAAATTCAGTGCAAATACTTTTTTAAAGGGACATTATAGTTACTTTCCACTAATACCAACCTATCCTTATAATGGTTATTAAAGTAAAACCGAACCCCCACCCCCAGAAATTTGCCAGTTATGGTCAAATAAGCAACCATAACTTGCACCACCACTGTGCACTGATAACACCCATGACGTGAAAGGTGATATCACAAATGTCATTGATGACATCACTGATGACATCACATGTGCATTTACTTTTCATGAAAAGTCTCAACAAGGAATTCTCATTATAATGTTAAAAAAAAGTGTCAAGGGTCATTGCAATAAATATCATGAGCCACGTAGTGCATTAAAGCAATGCATTGCTATAAATAGGTTTGTATTATGAAGTTCATTCCAGTATAGGAACCTACTCATGTAGAAACATACAGGGTAATTCATGGAATTAATGTGTGCTGAAAAGGGGAGCGCAAGCGTGAAAATCGCAGTGCATGCATGCCATAGCCGCGCACGCAGCCGTTTGTCGATTCATGGAATGCGCTGCATGTGTTTTCCCCAGGATGTGCACCAAATCCGTGGGTGGCGCACAAGGGTGCACACGTCACAGAACGCAATGCGTGACACGCACAGCGAAAGCGCACAACGTGTAGCGCACACACCAAAAGGGGGCAGAACACAGGACGGAACACGCGGAATGGGGAACAACGCGTGAAAATGTGGGAGTTATGGGGGAAGTACCACAGCTAAATCCTCGCAACGCCCACACGTGCGCTAACAACACATATTCACATATTCATGGAATCGAAAGGGGAAACCTGCGCGCCACAAAAGACATGCTAATCCGGAAACATGTGCGCCAGCAGGAAGCATAAAAAGTGCACGCAAAGAGCAAACAAGCTCATACGCTACAATGAATATACCGATCCTCGCAGCAGTGGTCGTGGGACACTGTAGGAGGAGGAGGATGGCAAGGCCCTGCATTTTTTTTACCCAGGACCAGCCTTTTTGGGATGTCTTATGACCAGGTCTATGGGAGGTACAGGTTTCCACCACAAATAATCATAGAACTGGTTGCTGAGTGGGAGGATGACCACACATAACCCACTCTGTGCTCCCAAGCACTGAGTCCCTTGGAAAAGGTGCTCAATGTACTGCATTTCTTAGCTACTGGGTCATTCCAGCGGACAAGTGCCATAGATGGGGGTGTCTTACAGGCCACGCAGTCATGCTGCCTACACCAGGTGTTGGCGATCATGACTGCACGCCCCTCAGTCCGCAGGCACACATACATGCCCAGAACACCTGCAGAAAGGCAAGCTGTGGTCCAGGACTTTTACGGGGTGGCACACTTCCCCAAAGTGCTAGGCGCCATTGACTGCACCCATGTGGCTCTAAGTCCTCCCAGGGCCACTGAGCACATCTATCAAAACCGCAAGCACTGGCATTCCATCAATGTGCAGGTTGTATGTGATGGGAATCATCACCTCAGTATATGCCAACTATCCGGGGTCCAGCCTTGATAGTTTTATATTCAGAATGTCACCCCTAAACCGGGACCTGGAAGCTGGGAGGCATGGCGACACATGGTTCATTGGTGAGTACAAATGCCTCTGCACATGCATGCATGTCAGACACTGAGAAATAGGAAAACCCAACCAATGACAACCATTATCACCTCCCCAGGGGACAGTGCCTACCCTCTGAGCACCTACGTGATGTTGCCAATACGGAACCCCACCACACCACCCGAGGTAAGATACAACACAGCCCATATTGCAAACCGGGGCATAGTGGAGCGCACATTTGGAGTGCTGAAGTCACATTTTCGCTCCCTTGACCGCTCTGGTGGCCAGCTGCTATATGCGCCCCCAGTAGTGTCCAGGATCCCCCACATCCACAACCACATGCACGGCCACTGCGCATGGGAGGGGAAAGGGCATGTGATGAGGCAGCCTGCACCAAGCTTGTGGCAAATTTCTTCACCTAAACTCGCACCCCTGCGGAGTGCACACGGGCCTGGCACATACCAGCTGACAATTGATGATGATGACAAAAGGAACAGTCAACTGTCACAACCATACCACCCTGAGATTGTTTTCCTGGAAGTGCTACGTTGTGTGCATCCCTAGGTACTTAAACAGACACAATGCTGTGTCAGTAAAAGGCACATATTCATGCAGCATGAAGGACTACCCCCTTGCAAATAGTACACCCAAATAGTGGCAGGTCATCCAACCCCTCCCTAACCCCATCTCAGCTACCCAACACACCATGGCATGGCATGCTATGTGAAAGCAACCAAATGAATGCACAACACATGACACAAGTGTCGCAGAGTGCACCGTCCCAAATGGAAACAGGCCAGATTCCCTCTCAATAATGAAAATGAAACAGCACACATGAACAAATACTTACCAGCAAGACAACAAATTAATACAGGACCCAACAGTGGCAATGTATGACAGTAACCAATGACAATAGTGTAAGTGTTACAACCTGACAAAGGCAGCGCATCAACCCCTTCAATCTCCAGTGTGTTGGTGGTAGATAAATGTGGGAGTGTACTACATACAACATGAACTGCATCTACAATGGAGACAGGCTTGTTAAGACATGAAAAAGCTACATGCAAATATGCAAAATGTCCTGTATGTAATACAATATACAAATCAATCATGCAGTGGAAAAATCATCACCAATCCCCACTAGGGGTGTATACACAGTTTGGACTACAGATTGCCCACACAATTTATGGGAGCCCAATGCCTCTGTGTAAGTTACTGTCACTTGGTCACACCCTTGCGAGCCCATGGAAAGGGGAAGCAGGAGTGGCATATGTGTCAGGAACCCAAGTTTCAAACCCAAACACAGGACAAGCCTGCATGTGCCCAGCTGGAACACACAGTGGATGCCAACAGGAGCCACTGTCAGACCCCCGGGCTGTAGACTCCCAAGATCCTGACCTCCCCTCCACAGCCTCCTCCTCACTTGACAACCAAGAATCAGATATAGCCTCTGCATACGGTCTCCTGGAGAGATAGTCCTTCTTCTTCTTTCTTTCTTTCTTTCTTTCTTTCTTTCTTTTTTTTGTAGACAATGTCACGCTCCCAGAGAGAAGCCACAGTGGGAAGTTGAAAACAACGTTACCAGTGGCCCCTTCCCCGGAAAGGGACTAATGAGGAAAAAGCCGTTCGGCACAAAAAAACCAAGGACAAGCTGAGAGGACAAACCCAGCTGGATGTGGAAGGTGGGCTCCGCAGACTCGATCGAAATCCGGAGCGGAGAGGGGAAAGACCTCTCAGAACCAGAGACGTTTTTATGGGAGGGCAAAAGGGGCACTTGCCCAGGGCCCCCACCTTGGAGGGGGCCCCACAAGGTAGCTGATCTGAAGAAGATTCCATTGTTCACCAGTCTTAAATAGCACCCATCAGGATATTTTATGGGATGCTGCTGAGGCTCTAAACCTATTGCCTTTCTGTTTGGGCACGTGCATTATGCCTTGATCAATTCATCATGTATTGCTTTCTGTGTTCACTGTGGTATAGCTAATTTGTGTGTTCCTTATGGCACACCTCTGTAGCATTCTTTCCTTCCTGTGGGGGTTATGGTGATCATGTGCAATAGGCAATTGTGAAATTCATATTGATAAATTGAGTGCCACAATGGTTCAGAAGTTAGCTCACTGTGTGAATCACCCATTGCAGAGATTTGTGTTCATATGCAAAATTAGAATATCACATTCCAGCAAGGCTGGCTGAACCTTTCCTATGTCTGAAGTTTATAAACCTGCCTGCATATGTACTTGGTTTTGCAGAACATCTGCTATTATCAGCAAAGTACCTGTACCAGATAGGGGTTACTATAAAAACAAACATATCATCCGTATGGTAAAGGTCTAGAAATTGATTTGTTCAGATGAGGTGTTGTAAAACCTAGCCAATCGACTCCAACAATGGCATAAACTGTTAGCCCAAGAGGTGAATAAGTATACAAATTCAAGACTATGGAACAACCGTGTTCATGTCTGTATCCTGCATTTGCCAGCAGACGATAGTGATTCTGGTCAAATCATCGAATATATCTTACATTACTGTGCTGTCTTCTGTGAGGTTTGCCTTCTTACATGCTGCTGGTATTGTTTAGACCATTACTTGATCTTTCTTCTTATGTAGGCCATTTGGGTGGAAGGGTTGGTAGACAGAAGAACGCGGACCATATGTTTCAGGCCTCAGCCAAGCATATTTTAAGGTCTGCTTGTTTCACACAAAAAACGGTTTGTTTTTTGGTAAAAGTCAAAGTTTTTTATGCACGTTTATAAATGAAAATGTCACAAGCCATTGTTTTGGACCTATTTAAAGGTTCAAAATACAAAAGACAAACCCAGATTAAATGTGTTAAATCACATCGATTGGTATGCTGGTTCTTATATACTTCCACTGATGATGGAGAGAATGAAGCTATAATCATTTCCATTTTGCATAACAACCTTCTATAATATTTTGTTTAAAAATGTTCATGTTAGGTAATGCGATTTGTGTACATTCCAAGTCTGTTTTGTTTATAAAAATGAGATTGTTTTAGTTCATGGAAAGAACTGGAAAAGGAGTTCAAATGCAGAAATTGCAGAGTTGGCACAAATCCCAGCTTCACCCCTTAACCAATGTGTGATCCTGGGCATCTCCTTTAATCTTGTATTGCCTAAAATCTCAATATTGAGTCTTGGGAGGATAGCCCAGGTGCAATGTGCTTGCCTTGGAAGCAAGACGACAGAGAGTAACACAGGTTCGATCACAGGCAGCAACATAGGTTCGATCCCCGGGTCCGCACTTAGAATACTCTGGGTATTAAGCGCTTTATAAATAAACTATCATATCATTATCAGTCCCTAAATCTTTCAAAATTGTCAGCCCTTCCAAGTGATTTCCTTCTCATTGTATGATCTTCATAAAAGCCTTATTCATGGTTTCACTGTGTTAATAGTGAGCGTATTTATTTCGCACACTACAGGCATTTATTCCTTTGATATCTAATGGCAACACTAATCTCAGTCTCTCTGGATAAAGACACCTTCCTGGCATGGGCGTAGTTTTAGGCGGGGACAGGGGTGTTTGTCCCCTCCAACTTTCATGGCACACCATTTTGTCCCAATTCATTTGGCGGGGGCACCTATTCTTCAGATGTCATGTCCCCCCCAAACATTTTCAGCAAAGTTACTCCACTGCTTCCTGGTAGCTTCTAATATGCCTCCACTATCCATGTTACAGTATGTGTAGCGTTCTTCTTTCTTCCAATTGGTGGTATCTATCCATGCATGAGTACTTTTGTATTCAGTGAGGCATCTAATGTGAGTTCTCTGTTTATTGTGTGTTACATGTACCTTTTACATACGATCCTGCATTACTACTACATCTACCTTCCTGGATGTTATTGATCAAAAGTATCCTGTTTGTACTAGAACAGTAACCCCTTTGTAGACTGCTAATGAATGTTGGTCTTCAAATACTACTTATTTATCATTCTGATTAGAGCAAGAAGGAAGAGGGGAAGGGGACTTAAAGAGAGTAAATGTGCTTATTATGCTGTGAGACAGCATATAAACCTAATGGTTGGGAGCACAACCGGTATTCTTTATCCCTTATTTCCTTTGGTTTGGTGGACGGTGCTCCAAAGATGTCTGTGTCCAGGGCCCCAAAAGTGCTTAAGATGGCCCTGCACAGAACACAGAGCAACACAGGAACTGGAAACAGTGCCCAACCCCACACCGAAACTGTGAGGGAGTTGGACTCCGAGAAAGAGAACACAGAGAAGCCAGGTAAGAGAGAAGGGAGCGGGAGAGAGTGAGTGACAGAGAGCAGAGTGAAATAAAAAGGAACACAACAAGGGCAAAGAGAGCGACTGTAGAGAGAGCAAGGAGGAGTACCCTGTGTGGGTAGAAACTGTGAAAAACTAGCGCAGCAAACCAAAAGACGCTGCAGGCACAGAAAGATACCCGGAACTGGAGCGGTTGCAACACGTAGCGCGTAGCGCGTAGGGAGGGCGCGGCATATAAGCCTCCCTGAATGCTATGAGAAAACAACTGTACCGCTGCAGTTTGTACAGAAGATACGTCGCCTCACCCATGATGGCCACCACATAAATTAACCCAGGGCAGAAGGCGCCACGAAGTGACGTGCTTGACAGTATGTCCCCCTGCTTTGCGAGCCCCCTGGCTTACCAGGGTGAGCCCGGTGGAACATACTGAGTAGGACTGGGGCTTTAATGTACGAGGAAGGTTCCCAAGAATCTTCTGCTTCCGAGTACCACTTCCAATGTACAAGGTACTCAAGACGACCCCTCCGGTACCGAGAATCCCTGATTTGGGATACCTCGTATTCCGGCTCGGTATCAGCAGAAGGTGCCCTTAGTGGGGTAGCGTGAAGAGGAAATGCAGATGTAGCCTCCCTAAGTAAGGAGGAGCGAAATACAGGATGTCCTCATTGTAAACAAGGGGGGAGTTTGAGACGATAGGCTACAGGATTAATCTTAGCCAAAATGGTATAGGGACCAATAAAGCGAGGTGACAGCTTAAAGGGGCGAGTCCATCCTGGAAAAAATGTAGTGGAGAGCCATACCCTGGTGCCCACCTTCCATTCTGGCACCTGCAAGCACTGGCGGTCAGCTTGGGCCTTGCACGACCATTGACTGTCTTCAAGACTGGCCTTTGCCGTTTGATGAGCTTCTTGGATTCTGGATAAGGAATCTTCCACTGCAGGTATATTTGATTGCCTGGTCCAATTAGGTAGAAAGGTGCGAGGATGGAGTCCATAGGTACAGAAAAACAGAGTGAGCCCAATGGCTGAGTGACGAGAGTTGTTATAGGTGAACTCCGCAGTGGGAAGCAAACTAACCCAATCATCTTGTTCTCGATTGATGTAACTGCGAAGATATTATTCCAGAGTACCATTAAGTCTCTCCGTCTGCCCATTGGTTTGTGGGTGGAACCCAGAAGATAATGTACGCACAATTCCCAGATCTTGACACAGGGCAGACCAAAACTTTGAAATATACTGACTTCCTCTGTCAGAAATGATCTTTTCTGGAAGCCTATGTAACCGGAAAATGTCTCTGACAATAACTACCGCCATTTCTTTGGCAGTAGGAACTCCGGGTAGTGGGGAGAAATGAGCTAGCTTACTCAAAGTGTCGACAGAGACCATTATACAAGTACAGCTCTGGGATTTGGGTAGGTCGACAATAAAGTCCATGGAAATGTGACTCCAAGGGCGATCCGGCACAGGGCTCTGCTCTAATAGACCCAAAGGTTTGGAAGTGCTATTCTTACTCTGATTGTACACCCTGCAAGATTTAATGTATCGAATGACATCAGCCCTCATCTCTGGCCAGTAAAAAGTATGGTGAATGAGATCCAATGTACCAGCTTGACCGCGATGCCCTGCAATTTTATGGTCATGACACCAAAACAAAACCCGACGGCGAAGGGACTCCGTAGGCATGTAAAATCAATGCCCTTTAAACCACAGACCCTCTCTCTCAACAATCCTATTTCCTGGGAGAAGTGGGAGCCATGGATACTGTGGCTTCTTTGACCTGTTGTAAAAAAGTTGAGATCTGATTTATCACTCTGGTTCCTGGAAAAAGCTTCTCCAAGGGAGGACAGTAGGGACCTGAGTGGTCTCTTTTGCGGGACAGAGTGTCTGCTAGAGTATTTTGGCTTCCAGGGATAAAGGTGATACGAAAATCATATTGAGCAAAAAAATGAGTTCAACGGCATGTCTTGAGTTTACACAATCCATATTTTGGAGAACCTGTAAGTTCTTATGATCAGTTCTTATGGTAAAAGGGTGCAAACTTCCCTGGAGCAAGTGCCTCCACTCTTCACAGGCCAACTTCATTGCCAAAAGCTCCCTTTCTATTACCGAGTAATTCCGTTGGCTCTCTGTGAGTATTCTTGATAGGTAGGCTATGGGATGTTCTTCTAAGTCTTGTTCTCGCAACAGGACGCCACCTATTGCGGCTGCAGAAGCATCGGTCTCCAGGACAAAAGGTTTCTCTTGTATAGGGTGATGTAGGATGGGGGCCCCACAAAACACACCTTTGAGGTGATTAAAGCTCTCTTCTGCCAGAGAGCTCCATGCAAAAGGAACCGAGGACTTCTTAAGCAGTCTGGTGATGGGCAGTACTGCCTCTAAGAAATTTGGAATAAAGCGCTGGGAGAAGTTAGCTACCCCCAAAAATCTTTGAACTTCTTTGACAGATGTGGGTGATGGCCAGTGGAGAATGGCATATGTCTTCTTCTTGTCCATCTGTACCCCTTGAGCAGAAAGTATATAACCCATGTAGGGAACCTGGTCTGCTCTGAAAATGCACTTTTCTTTCTTGGCAAGAAGTTGGTTTGCCTTTAACCGGTTTAGAACTTCTGTGAGGTGTATCTGCTGTTCTGTGGCATCTCAAGAAAACATCAATATGTCATCCAGGTTGCCAGTCAATTCGTCGTAAAAAATTGGTCGACCAGACAAATGGTCGAATCAAATTGGTCGAAAACCATTTCGTCGAAATTTTTTTTTTCTATTTTAACCCTTTTTTTTTTTGGGGGGGGGTCCCCCCCCAACCCCCTTGATTTCTCTAAAAACCCATTTTTTAACAAAACGAAAACCCAAAAAATAAATATATAAATAAAAAAAAAAATTCGACGGAATGGTTTTCGACCAAATTGCAGTCGACCAGTTTTTTTTCGACGAGTTGACTGGACACCGTCATCCAGATAGATGATAACTGACACATACATTAGATCTCAGAACACCCTGTCCATGAATCGTTGGAAAATTGCTGGCACATTGACTAACCCAAAGGGCATCAATTGATATTCAAATAGCCCAAATGGAGTGCGGAATGCTGTCTTCCATTCATCACCAGAACGGATTCTGAATAAATGATAGGCACTACGGCGCTCTAACTTCATGAAGATTTTAGCACCCTGGACTGCCTCAATGATGTCAGATATGAGGGGCATTGTATATCGATCCCGTATTGTAACCTTATTTAACCCTCGGTAGTCTATGCAAGGTCTGAGATCCTGGCTGTCTCTCTTGGGAATGAAAAAAAGCGGAGCCCCAGCTGGGGATTTAGAAGGTCTAATGAGACCGTTTTGTAGATTCTCGTCCAGATATAAGCGAAGGGCCTTCTTCTCCAGTTGGGATAATGCAAACATGCAACCAAATGGCACTAGAGCATTGGGAGTTAGGTTGATGCAGTAATCTTCTGGACGATGTGGTGGTAACTCCATCAGTGAAGTGTCCGCAAAGACTGTTTCAAATTCAGCAAGCCCAATGGGAAGTGAATGGACCCCAATGGTATCTGTAGAAGGTGGAGTGTGAGTTCTTGCTTCCAGATATAGGAGATTACACAGACAATTCTTCTTGCAGTAAAGAGACTCAAAACTCAAGCTATTAGTAGACCAGTCAATTACTGGGTTGTGTTTTCGCAGACAAGTGATGCCAAGAATCACAGGAAAATGGGCCGCTCTGATAATGTCAAACTGAATCTCCTCTGAATGTTGGTGTATCAGGAGCCAAAGAAGTTCAGTGGTTTGAGTAATGGGCCCAGAGCTCAGTGGGTACCATCAACCCCTTCTACTTTCTGGTCTTCCTTTCTGTCCACTCTCTGTAACCCCACCTTGTTGGCCCAAATGGTATCTATCAAATTTCCGGCAGCACCACAGTCTAAAAGGGCCAATGCTTCCACTTGACGCTGATCCACTCAAAGAGTGACCTTAAGTATCATGAGTCTTGAGTCTTCTGACTGATTAGTTGGGGCTACAGATAGTGAAACATAGGGACTAGATTAAACCCCTCAGTGTCCCGTCCCTAATAGGACCAAGGGTGTTCGTTTCCCGATCTCCGAGAAGGAATCTCAGTGCAATTTCAGATTTGGTGCTGATCAGAGCCACAGTATACACATAGGCCCTTCTCCCTCCTTCTCTTCCGCTCTTCGGGAGTGAGTGATGGTCTGGTGGTTCCAATCTGCATAGGTTCTTCTGTGCGTGTATTGACAGATAAGGAAGGAGGCGGAAGGTCTGAAGCAAAAGCAGAGGAGTGATGGCGACATCTTTTCTGCTTTCTTTCATGAAGTCTGTACTCAATCTGTGGGGCCGAGGCCTATAAATCAGACAATGTAGCAGGTCTTGGTGATCTAGCCAACTCGTCCTTTATGTCTTCTCGAAGACCTCATCTGAAGATGACGAATTGGGACTGCTCCGACTATCCCGTCTCAGTTACCAGTCTTTTAAAAGTCGAGATGTAGGAGAGAACATCAGTTTGTCCTTGGCGTATATCGAGGAGGTCTTCACAAGCAGTGTACAATATTTCCTGTCTTTTGAAATTCTGCTTGAGTAGAGTCAGAAATGCATTATATTCTTGAAGTGCAGGATCAGCTCTGGTGACTAAAGGAGTAGCCCAGGCTAAAGCATTTCCTGACATGTTTGAGATGACAAACCCGACTTGGGAATTGCCTGTAGTGAACATATTAGTACGAAAGGTGAAGTACACTTTACAAGTGTCCAAAAACTCCTTTAACTGTTTAGGTGTCCCATCAAATTTGCCAGAAGGAAATGACATAGGAGGTAAGTCGACCTGTCTGGGTTCTCGAACTGTGACCAGCTGCTTCAAAACTGAGTTTTCTGCCTTTAAGTTTTGCACCTCCATCGAGAGGTTACGGACCTCGGCAGAGAGGTTCTGAACTGCAGCCACCATCTCTTGGAGTTGTTCCTCAGTAGCCATATTTCCTTGTTGGCATTGCAAACTGTCAGACCCCCGGGCTGTAGACTCCCAAGATCATGACCTCCCTTCCCCAGCCTCCTCCTCACCTGACAACCAAAAATCAGATGTAGCCTCTACATATGGTCTCCTGGAGAGATAGTCCTTCTTCTTCTTTCTTTCTTTCTTTTTTTTGTGGACAATGTCACACCCCCGGAGAGAAGCCACAGTGGGAAGTTGAAAACAATGTTACCAGTGGCCTCGTCCCCAGAAAGGGACTAATGGGGAAAAAGCCGTTTGGCACAAAAAAAACCAGGACGAGCTTGAGGACAAACCCAGCTGGATATGGAAGGTGGACTCTGCAGACTCGATCGAAATCCGGAGCGGAGAGTGGAAAGACCTCTCAGAACACAGAGCAACACAGGAACTGGAAACGGTGCCCAACCCCTCAACGAAACTGCGAGGGAGTTGGACTCCGAGAAAGAGAGCACAGAGAAGCCAGGTAAGAGAGAAGGGAGCGAGAGAGAGTGAGTGACAGAGAGCAGAGCGAAAGAAAAAGGCAAGCAACGAGGGCAAAGAGAGCGACTGGAGAGAGAGCAAGGAGGAGTACCCCGTGTTGGTAGAAAATGTGTAAAACTAGCACAGCAAACCAAAAGACGCTACAGGCATGGAAAGATACCGGCAACTGGAGCGGTTGCAACGCGTAACGTGCAGGGAGGGCGTGGCATATAAGCCTCCCTGAACACTACGAGAAAACAACTATACTGCCGCAGTTCATACAGAAGATATGTCGCAGCACCCATAATGGCCATCACATAAATTAAACTGAGGCAGAAGGCGCCACGAAGTGGGGCGTTTGACAGCCACACAAAGCAACACACTGTAAAATGGATGTACAATCTGAAAGAAAATAGTTACCAACAAAAAAGGAAATGTAACTTTAAAAAATTAAAATTAAAATAAGAAAAAAATGAATTTAAAATATTATTAAAATGGAAAAAATTCAAAAGAAATTGAAAAAATCAAATGAAACATGAAAAGAAATTTAAAATAATAAACTGAAAAAATCAAAATAAAAAAATAACAATAACAAAATTCTATTTATAAATTTCATATCTGAATCAAATATGAAGAAAAAAACTGTCAAAAAGAAAAATTAAAAAGAAAAATCAAAAATGGCCATGTGTCGACCGGGGGGGAGCCCACCCAGAAGGGGGGGAGGTACAGGGTGCATCCGAACACCCACAAGCATGGATGTTGAGAAAAAAAACACTCAATGGGCTCATGGCTTGCACAGCTGCCCTATAGTGGGAGAACTGATATCGCTGTCAACACCCTCTGGTTGTACATTAGAAGGTGTGCGTGAAAATGGGAGGCAGACCATGCAAAGCCCTGGCATGCTCCTCCATGGCAGCAAGCATGCAGGTCTGAAAGGTTTGGTTCCGCAGGATGATGGTCCAGAGATCCCCATGCAGCACCTCATGAGTAGCATGGACTTCTGCTTGCAAGGGCTCGCATAATGCCAGGATCTCCTCACGGGTTGCCTGGAGCTCAGCTGAGATTGTGAGTGTTAGCTGCTCCAGCTGCTGTTCTGACCTTGTACTCCGGGACACCTCAAGTGCACTCAGAGTATCTCTGAGGGACCTGTGTTCTAACCTCAGGGCATCCCTGTGGGCCTGTGACTCTGCAGATATGGCTGTGCACAGAGTCTCCAGTTCAGCCCGCTGGTCCCTGTTGGATGCCAACATGTCCTCCCTGTGTGAGCAGCATGGTAACTCTGTTGATGTGCACCTTGCTGTGCTGGCACTGCCTGAGGCTGCAGGACTGCATTCCTCCTTTGATCTGCTGGCCCAGGAACAGGAGCAAATATAGTGGAGTGTGACCCTGCATCTGTAACCGCCACAGGCGTACATTCCAACACTGAATTCCACATTGAGGGGCCTACCCCCAGTGCAGGTGGGTTGGACAGAACAGCATCCCTGCCAGAAACACTCACCTGCGACGGGACATTTGTCGCAATGTCAGATTCAGCACCTGAGCCATAGAGGTCTTCGGAGGTGTACCCAGAGACACCCATGGACAGGATGGTCTGTAGGACTAATGGAGTTTCCTGTACCAGCACCCCACGTCCTACACTGGTGCCTGTTGGGGCTCTGAGTACTCCTGCCCCTGTGCCATCTCCTCCTCCTCAACAGCATCTAGTGCCTCATCAACTGCACAAACATAAAAAAAGTAATGAAGACAGGCATGAACAGCATAGCCGACACAAATAGAGATCACAATCTACACATTGAATACATTAATGAAACATGTCACACATGACACTAACTCTGGCATGCATGCACTGGCAATGAAGTGGAAGCGGACCCTAAAAGCAGACACTGAGGACTCCAAAATGGAAAAACAACACATGTGCTGCAAGGTGCATAACATCTGCATCACACATTAGCCTGTAAGTGGCATGGACAATCCACAAACATGACACATGCCAGCACACAGATGGCACGTAGCATAGCCAAGGCAGAATTGACAAGGACACCCAGATGGTAGTAAATGAGTACTGTCCCCCATCCATGTGAGGCACACATCATGAAATAGAACATGCAAAAGAGTCTGACAAAATACACATGTGTCACACGCTGCAACAAAGCCAGTGTTTACTAATACAGTGATGGTAGGCACATGGATACATCAATGGTAGGTCACTTGGACATGACACAAGTCAATTGTCATGTTGCACATTCAAACAGGGCTCCGAAGTGATTTTGTGCACAGCATGTTTAGGTGCACAAAAGTCAATCACCATGATTGATGAAATCATTACCATAAAAAGTAAACACATGTGGGGCAGTGTGGGGTGAAATCTATGCCTGAAGTATGGTGAATTTGGGGCAGAATGGCACAAAAATGTGTTCATCATGCAAATTATCCCATCAATCAGGCAGAATGAACAGAAAAAACAGTATTAACACTGTTGTGGCATGATGCCAGTTGAAGGGCAAGTGCAGTAATCAGGTGCTAAGTGTTTACTGCGGTCAGAAGCAATACTGTGAAACCCAAACCCAAGGGCAGGGGGTGGCTTGGAGGCACCACATGGGTGACCTATAGCAGTCATGACTACACAGCCTGACCTAGCACTCAATCAAAACACATCACCCAAGCAACATACACATGGTTTGCACACACACGCATGGCCACTCATCGGACATTGCCTGAATATCCGGTAGGTCTCCCACGCCTTGGATCTGATCCTCTGTGATGAACTCTCCAGCAATTGCCTCATGTTCTGTGAGTTCATCCTCCTCTGGTGGAGACCCACTGCCAATCACCAGAGTAGAGGCATAATTGGAAGCCAGCTTGTTTTTTGCTTGGCGTTTGAGGTCATTCCATCGCTTTGAGCAATAATCAGCTGTGCGCCTCACAAATCCAAGGGAACTAATCTGGTTCGCGATGCACTGCCAGTGGGCCCTACGCTGAGCAGTCATAGCCTTGCACCCTGCAGTCACCAGCATTTCGCGGCCATGGGCCAACACGTAGCCCACAAGTGCGTCTAGTTCCACATCATTGAAACTCTGCTTCCTTGATGTGCCGGAGGGGCGAGCAGTGTCTGGTGTCCCAGCCTGTTCTGCAAGATAACCCTTCTTCCTCTTGAGAGGTGGTGCGGACCCTGAGTGGCTTACGCCACTATGGTCGGTAGGGGCTGAAGCGCAGGTGGACTGGCCACTGGAAGCAGGCACTGGCATGATGACCAAAGGTCTCACTGCAGGCATTGGCTGCTGGGTGCTGTTGCCAGGACCAAGTGGCACAACTGCCTTGGTGTGATGGTCTGGGACCAACACTGTCCTGGCTGGGTGACTCAGAGCCAGGGTGGATTGAGCTGCAGCTGCCCCTGCAGCCTCCTCACCCTGGCTACTTGACGTAGCAGATGACATTGCTGCCCCAGATCCACGTGGCCTGGTGACAACAACTTTCACCACCACACGTGGCTTTGACTTCGTGACACGGAAGTCGGCCTGTGAGTCATCCCGTGTCAGTTCTGTGACCAATCTGGGCCATGTTAACAGGGCCTGAGCTGGGATGGTGTCAGCTGCATCTCCCCGACCCATTGGGGGGGCCTAGGTGTCCCTGATTGGTCCTCCACACACTGCCCTCTTGGGCCACCCTGCCCATCCTGGCCACGTCCCCTACCATGGACACCTCTTGGAGGTTGGCCCCCTTTGCCTCCCTTACCACTTGGTCACCTCCCAACCATGACACTTATGTTCTTGTGCGAATGGGAGGTGCAGTAAACAATGGGCAATTGGGGTGAAGGGGGCAGGGTACTAGATGGAATACGTACCCCTGGGCCCTAGCAAGGCTTTCTGTGACCCCTGGGGAAGATGACAGGTCACGCAACGCTCAGGCACCCCGAAAACAAAATTTTACGTGCACGCGACCCCTGGTAGCCACCCGCACTACACTGTGGCACCCAGACACACAAAAATAAGCGTACGTGTGGTACATGCAGACTACAATGACCTCTGAAGGGGTACATGACACACGGGGGCAACCACAGTTGAAAAATATGTATGCGACTCACCGTCTGCCTGGAAAAAGAACGAGAAAAAGACGTGCATGTGCGTGTTGGCAACACCCCCACCAAAAGAAGAATTGAATGCTGTCTGAGTAAACAAGGAGTACGAACTGCAACCGTTGTGAAGTAATCGCGTTTCAACCAACAAGAAGTATAAGAATCGTACTTGCTCTCCACAAAAGCACGTACAAGAAAATGGCATCCTACGCATACCTTTTAACCATGCCCACAGAAATGCCCATGCGTGCTACGTCAATTACGTGCTTTCGTGCTAAGGGCCTTTCCTCGAATTACACGCTGACGTGCAGTTTTTTCACACGCAAAATCACTACGTATCAAGCTGGCCATGTGACAACACACGGAAGACCACGCTCCTGCCCAGAAGGCCATTTTTGAGCAGACTCCCACCAGCCATCTGCTGCTGTCTGCCTGCCTGCTGGCCACGTGCCCTGCTATTTGGTGCCTGCACATCAGCCATCTGCAGGAGTCCAGTTGCTGTGACCACCCCTGCTGGAACAGAAGACTCCCGACGAAGTTCCATCGCTCCACAGTCCAGCACCAGGACCCAGTTGCCCACCCACACCTGCCTCTGGGGTTGCCATGTCGGGGGAAACACCATCAGAGACCATTGGCGACCCCCAGCCAGAGAGGCAGAGGGCTACCAGCTTCAGTGCCGCAGAAGTTGGTATCCTGGTGGAGCAAGTCCTTGTGCATTATGATGCCCTCTACGGAAGAAGACGCACCGACAAGGATAGACGGGAGAGGATCTGGCTGGACATCGTGGTTGCCATCAACACGGAGGGGGTGGCAACCCGCGACATACAACACGTCCGTAAGCTCTGGGAGGACTTCAGGTCCAGGGCCCTCAGGAAGGCCCGGTGCCTCTTGAAAGCAGCGCATGCAGTGAGGCGCCGGATCAACCTTACCACCAACGACATGAGGGTCCTGGAACGCATTAACACAGCGCTTCACCACCAGGTCCTCGAGAGGGAGGCCGGTCGAGCAGTAAGTGTCCATGGGGGTCATTATAAATTGGGCGGTAAGAGATACCGGGCACCGGTAAGGAGACCGGTGCTGGTAATCCCTTACCGCCCAATTCTGAGGTCCCTTAGCAGGAACCGTAAAGGACGAGTGTTCTGACCACACGTCCTTTACGGGTCCCGCTAAGGGACCAGGGCGCTAATAATGGGCCTGCTATTCGCGAGCCTGTTATTAGCGCCCTGCCCATTCCCATTGGCCCTATGGTGGCTCAAATGGGAATGGGGAATGGTTGCTTCAATGCGGATTTACCGATCCCACTGGGTCAGAATGCACCGGTAAGTCCCCATTGAACCAGACTGGTACCGGACCCGGTATTGCAGGCAGCCATGGCGCAAATAGCGCCATGGCTACCTCCAATCTCGGAATGAGGCCCCATATGTACTTGTTGGACACAGTGCATGTTGAGGTGTGCCAGGAGTGTGTAACTTCGACATATGTCTGAAAAGGTCCAGGTATGGATGTGTATGTGCAGGGACATGACAGTGCTGCATGTGAGTCCTGTCATGAGTGATGCACATCAATGGTGTATGTGTTCCAAAGCATGATGCACAACTGCATGTGGAGATGAGATGCACACATGTTGGTATTTCTGTGTATTTACTATGGGATGGTTGGTGTGTGACACATGAATGCTGGTTACAACTTCATGTATGTGCACAGCATACATGTGCGTGTGTTGGTTGCATGTGTTCGACAATGATACAACATGGATGCATGTGACACGGACATGTATGAACCTGATTGGCAGATGTGACATAGTTGCCGATGATTGCACTGTGAGAGGTAGTGGAGATGTACAGATGCATGTCTGTCTGTTGGCGTGTGTGCATGTGTTCGGCACTCCCCATGTTGCTTGTGAGGTCATGCCAACCTTCGGATGTTCATGTTGGTGTGTGTGTATGGATGCTGCTGCCTGCTGCACGATTCCTGTCAATTTGTGCATGTGTGTGGGTTCAAATGATATGAGTGTTGGGGAGTCTGGTGTCAACTGTGAAGTTTGACACAGCCACTCATGTGCAGCTGTCACGTGTGTATCCGACCGTTGTACAGTGCCCTGATGCCTGTGTTCTGTCTCTCCCTGTCTTCAGCGTCAACTGATGAAGAGGGCGGAGATGGTGCTGTGGAGCACAGAGGCAGGGAGCCCACCGCCAGCCGGAGACGCAAGGCCCAGCTCTCCTTCCACCTTGTCATCTCTTCCGGGAGTGAGGAGTCTGGTGCCGCATCCATGGCCACAGCTGCCGAGGGGAGGTCCAAGAGGCGGAGGTTGGAGGTGGACTCCTCGGCAGCAGTAGGGGCAGCTGAGCCCCCACAGGGGCCTATGGAGGAAGATGGCCCCGGAGTCATCCAGGTTGGCGGGGGGTTCGGTTGAGGAGGAGGCTGTGGAAGGCACACGCATGGGGCCTGGAGGGGGGATTCCACTGGTGCTAGTGGTGCAGTCCAGGGGCAGGGTCAGTAGGGAGCACAGGCCGCCACGGAAGTGCCTATGTGTAATCGTGTCCCCGATCCTGTGACTGCATTATCCCGCACCAGCAGGGATGCTTTCGTCCAGACCCGTTTTCAGGGAGGGGATGTGCACTCAACAACTGGCCTTCCTCTCCCTGCGGACGTGGCAATCCGTGACCGTGTTGAGCCTGTCCTAGTTGGGATGGTGTTGCGTAAACGTGGTATTCAGGATGACGTGCAGGGTTCTCGTGAGGACAAAGCACATCATTTCGAATACCTCATTGACCGCGTCGGCCTACTAGGACAGGTCACCAAGGCTGGGTTCCTCTGTATGCTGGATCTTCTAGTGACCCACTCCTCAACTGAACCCTCTATGTGCCACTGAACCCCCTATGTGCCAGTCGTCCTCCCTGCCATCTTCCTGCCCAAGTATCACCTGGGCACCCCCTGACCCAGCGGCCAGGCTGGTGGAGGCCTGCTGGCAGGTGCCCGTCAATGGGGGGTGTTTGGGAGGTTGGGGGGACATGAGTCTGGGCCTGCTGGCAGGTGGCCGTCAATGGGGTGGTGGGGGTGGGGGGACACGAGTCGGGGCATGCTGGCAGGTGCCCATCAATGGGGGGATGGTTGGGGGGTGGGGGGACATGAGTCGGGGCCTGCTGACAGGTGCCCGTCAGTGGGGGTTGTAGGGGGCTGGGGGGACATGAGTCGGGGCCTGCTGGCAGGTACCCATCAATGGGGGTGGTGAGGTGGTGGGGGGACATGAGTCGGGGCCTGCTGGCAGGTGCCCGTCAATGGGGGGTGGTTGTGGGGGTGGGGGGACATGAGTCAGGGCCTGCTGGCAGGTGCACGTCAATAGGGGGGCAGTTGGGGGGTAGAGGGACATGAGTTGGGGTCTGCTGGCAGGTGCCCGTCAATGGGGGTGGTGGGGGAACATAAGTCAGGGACTACTGGCAGGTGCCCGTCACTGGGGGGGGTAGTTGGGGGTGGGGGGACATGAGTCGGGGCCTGCTGGCAGGTGCCCATCAATGGCAGTGGTGGTGGGTGCGGGGGGCCATGTGTCGGTGCTCCCGAGTGCATGGTGCCATGTGGCCTGCCTGTGGGGCATGGACTGGGGTGATAGGCTGCCTGCGGGGCATGGGAAGGGGGGGCACACCCGGGAGGGTACACACTGCCAAATCCCCGGAATACACGTACCCCGCTCGCACCAGCAAAATCGCATGTGAAAGTCCACGCGCACCCCTGGAATACGTGCAGGCAGGCCATCCACCCTCCCCATGCCCCGCAAGCAGCCCATCACCCCTGGGCATGCCCACAGGCAGCCCATTCACCCTTCCCATGCCCGCAGACAGCCCATCACTCCTGGGCATGCCCCACCGGCAGCCCATCCACCCTCCCCATCCCCCACAGGCAGCCCATCACCCCAGTCAATAGCTCACAGCAACCCACATCACAGGGGGGACTTTTTCCTAGCATTTTACCTGACGCAGCGGGGCACACTTATTCCTAGGGGGAGTTTTACATGCGTTTTCGCTAGCGCGAGCAGGGTACGCGTATTCCGGGGATACTCGGGGAGTTTTACATGCGATTTCCCTGGCCGGAGCGGGGTACGCGTATTCCGACGGGTGCACAGGGAGTTTCACATGCAATTTTGCTGGCGCGAGCGGGGTATGTGTATTCCAGGGGGGGGGTTCACACGCGATTTCGCTGGCGCGAGTGGGGCAAATGTATTCCGGGGCGAGCGGGGAGTTTTACATGCGATTTTGCTGGCGTGAGCGAGGTACGCATGTTCCGAGGGGTGCGTGGGGACTTTTACATGCGATTTCGCTGGTGCAAGCGGGGTACCCGTATTCAAGGGGGTGCACAAGTACATTTTCACGCGTTTTGGCTGCGGTGAGCGGGGTACGCGTAGTTTTTCACACAATTACAGTGTAGCGGGCCTCTTAGCTGTCCCAGGGTTAGCGCGGCCCTTTGCGCCATATTGGGGATTTCGATGGCTTTTCTTTGCGCAAGGGACGTTCTTGAGGGCGTAACTGGCGCTGCAGGATGTTCGCTGCACCACGGCTGAAAATAGCTTAGGAAATCCATGAATATGTGGTGCGCCAAAATGCTGTTTAGCGCACACGGCTGTCGCATGCTGGCGCATGCTCCCTCTCTGCGCCGGCCGCATGTACAGCTTCTGTGCCAAATTCTATGAATTAACCCCATAGGCATTGTGTGCAACATACACAATGGTGGTGCAATATTCATAATCTTGCCATGTTGGCTAGTGAAATGATAAATGCTATCGGATTAGAGTTTTGCGTACTGTAAAACATGTAATAAGTAGCTAATAAAGCCCCACTTACTACATAATTGCATTACTACAGACAAAACATAAAGAGACCACAGCACATACAAATATGAACATATACAGGGATAGTGATGTAAGCAAAAAAGCAGCAGTACCACCAGAAAGTGTTCATAACCTAACTGATTATCTTCATGCACAGAAATGATTCCTGTCTTTCAAGCCTGCTTCTTCCCCTATGTATATGTATCATATGTTGTGACTGGACCCTGAGGAAATTACTGTAAGAACTTATTTTCCGGTAGAAAGTGGTGCCTCTGAAAAGAGCCTTTTTGTGGTGTTTATTTGTTTTTGGATGGCCAAAACCTACTGGAAAAATGCTTGCTACAGTTGCAAAAAAGGCAGCAACGCATTTTGGATATTTTGCGAAGCGAAACGTGAAGCGAAACGTAATATTTTCATTGTGGAAGGAGGACATGCCAACGCCTCTCAAAAAGGGAAAAACAGCCTTGTTTCCATTATGCCTTGCTTTCTCCATTTGCGGACCAAATGAAGAAGAGCGCAGCCACATCTGTCTCTGGGTGCGGGAGGATATTATTCGGGAGTTTTGAAACATGTCCATGACTTCCAAAGTGCCTCCTTCAATGCAAACTGCATCGAGATTCCAGTAACATGTCCTGAACTGTTCCTTCCACAATGGACAATAATAATGGCTGGATGATGCTGCGTCACCAAAGTGGCACAAAGAAGAAGCAAATCCAGCCACCTCATGCTACTCCATAGCAGTGCACATCCACATGAGGGAATCCAAGATGTGCAGCCACTCCACAGTGCTCTGCATGCACCTGCAACCAATGTACCCACAAGTCACCCAAAATCCATACACTCTGCTTCCTGAAAGACACATCCATTGCCATAGCCATCTACACTCCTCTCAGCAAACATACCTTCTGCTACACTCTCTCCTTGCACACCACACCCTGGAAACCTTATTGACCAATCCCCTGGCCTCCACAGTCCCATTTCCATACCTGCTATCGTCAAAAGCTCCAGATGTGGCACATGCTATCCGTGGACTACTACAATGTCTGCGGACATATTGTGCAAGGCACAGGACTGGGGCAACACATTTCAACCAGGGTAAGGGATTTATTCTTAGTGGTGGCTCTGAAAAGAGCCTTTTTTTAAAGGTGCTTCAACAAAAAAAAACTTTAGTTTTTTCTTATCTTCCTTTCCTCCTAATATTAGCCTCTCAACAGCATTCCTCAGATTCTGAAAAAAATGAGTATTCCCCAAAATAGACATTGAAACTCTATCGGCATTAAAAAAAACTGCACATTGAGGCAGTTAATGTTGTCATTGGAAAAAAACAACATATTCGCACGCTGCATTACTACACCCATGCCTTTATTGACATGCAACCTTCCAAGATTTTGCTGGGGATTCAACACATTTGGCTGATCCCATAGTGCTCTTGGTAATATTTCCGAAACCACCACCTTTGCACATGGAAAGATTTGCATTACTCTCTCCATGAAGGACTTGAAAACAGGAATCAAACTTGGGGCACTGATGTACCCCACGTATTCTCCTCCACAGTGTACCAACACGATGTCTGAACTACCAAAAGTAGACAAGCTTCTACAAAGAGAAACCAGTTCCTCCAAATTGCGTCCAGGCACACTCAACCACAAAACCTCCATGCCTGGAAACCCAAAATCTGCAGAAATACCTCTGGATTTTGAATACCTTTCCAAATCAACAAAAGACTTATCACCAAGTACCCAGTCACAATATCCTGCCATCTTCACCATACAACCAACACAGCAATGGAAAAATTATAACCCCCCCTTTCCTGTAAAGCACACCCTTAACACCTGATTGGATAATCCCCATAGTACACTCGCATTTCCATGCCAAGCATGCTGACAAGCCCCAGATTCAGCACGTGTGATCCGGGGACTACCGCGATGTCCGCGGATCTCCTAACACAGGGGCAGCCCTTCTTCCCTTTCCACTTCACTCTTTGCAGCACTCCCTCATTGGTCTCCTGTGATTTCCAAGCACCTGCATCCAAAAGTACTGCAAAACTCTTCAGGATTTCTACTTCCAGATTCATCCATATTTACATCCAGCAACACAAACTACAGGTACCCATATGTTTTGTAACACACACAGAAAATTAAAACTGCATGTATGTTACCAAAGTACAGCAAGTACATAGATTCCATGTATTGGAACAGGGTGCCTGCCACTTACTATGCATAACCTAATCACTAATCATACTCTCATTTGTCCCATGTCCTGACATCAAGTGTCAGTTCCTTACAATGTTGTGTGCTTTCAAATTTTTCTTTTAATGCCCACTTACATAACAACTGCAAACCACATATTTTAATTTTAGCAGCAGTCTCTGATTTTTTTGTAAAAACACACATTGGGAACATTTGCACAGCAAGTTCAAATGCCAGATCCTACGTGAAACTTCAATATATTACTATGTCATGCATGTGTTCCCCTATCACCCACTGCAATGTGCATAATGTTATTTTCTTCTTTTCTTCTGTCACTTTTGCAATCACTTCTCCCACTAACACACCTGCTGTTAAATGACCAGAATGCACATAGAAAATGAAAACTGCATGTATGTTACCAAAGCATAGCAAGTACATATTTTACATGCATATAAAACAGGGTGCTGCCACTTGCCCTGTATAACCTACCAAATAATCATACTGTCATTTGTACCATCTCCTCACATCAACTCACAGTTACTTACAATGTTGTGTGCTTTCACAGTTTTCCTGTACTGCCCACCGGCATAACATCTACAAACCACATATTTCAATTTCACCACCACTGCCTCTGATATTTTATAGAACATCACATTGAGAACATTTCCACACTACATGCCAGATCCTATGTCAAATGGCCAGAATGTACACAAAAAAGGAAAACTACATGTACATTCGGATAGCATGCCAAGCACATGCATTGCACAATTGACAAAATGCACCATTGGAAAGAACGCAATGAATGCATATGTACATTGGAAACACGACTATTTGTACATTTGCATAGATAAATGCAACAACTAAAAAGAATTTCTGCACTCATATGGAAAGCATCTATCTGTCAGAAACGTAACAAAACTCCACATACGGTAACATTCTCCTTTCAATCTCTACATCTTTCTTCCCTTTTTCTCACTCTACTATAACTTCCACTAATCCATTTCCAAAATAAATAGTAACCTACCTCTCAGACACTTAAAAAATGCAGCCCCATAGGCCACAGTAATCCCCGCAGCACAGGCCCCCTTACCCACAATGCTAATACTCCCAAGTCCCCACTTATATGTAGTGCTGTACAATTGCACACACACACTAACTCTTCCTACCAACAAATCCTCCTACAATCTACAACAAAGTGTTCTACTACTGTTATTAGTGTACAATTAACACACATGCCCACTAGCTTCCTTCTTTTGCAATTGCATTAAAGAACCACCTGCTGAAAGCCAGTGACATCTCTGCTAGAAGATAAAACCCAGAAGTAACCTACTCTTCACTTTCAAAAAAGTAAGTGCAGTACTGTTGCAGTGTTCTGCCTGTCACTTAGACAGTGCAGTGTTGTATTGTAGCCTAGACAATGTTATGTAAGTCCACAGCAGTAATTTCACCTTTACTTATTGCACCTTGCCAGGTCCACTGTTTCTATTGTCACCTGAACACCATGCACACTAAAGCAAACCTTAACTGCAAGAACACACATTGCACTGCAACCTTCCCAACCAAAACTAACAACCCTGTGCACAATTACACTCCTCTATATATACGTATACCCATACTCAAATACTCATCCACAGTACACACAAATACATTGCACAACTTCCAAACCCACACTTTCTTTTTTCTCCAAAAGCCACAAGACTACCAAAAAGCACTCTGTAGAAGACAACGCAGAAATGGAGTAGCTAGAACTCAAGCCAAGCAAAATGCCCATCCACCTCTAGCAGACCTTGTACAAAAAGTTCAAACAAAACAGCTAATACAGTCACTAAGGAAAGCAGAATCAGGTAGCAGTAAAAAAAAGTGTAACTTATCTTTCCACCTACTACCAGTAGTGCACACACTACATCTACCAACAGTAACTAATCCAAAAGTAAGCATTCAAAAAAATTATTTTACAAAAATGTTCCACCTTCGAATCCTTCAGAACCTTATAAAACCAGGGGAGAAATCACGCTCCACCCTTAAAACCTACTGCAGAAAAATGATCATGGAAGCTCTCATAAACAGTGCAATGCTCCTCAAATGGAAATTATTTATATTAGTTTTAAAAAGAATGGAACCACTAACAAAATTAATTGGTTAACTACAAAAAGTACTACGCAACAGACACAATATCAGTATAGATACCTTTGCAAACATCTGTACAGGTGAGTGAATTCACACCAACAGCACTGAGCCATATTTCAATGAATGTGCATACAAACAAGAGCAAACACTAACAAAATTAATTAGTAAACTACAAAAAGTACTTTGCAACAGACACAATATCAGTATAGAAACGTTTGCAAACATCTGTGCAGGTGACTGGATTCATACCACCTGCATTGAGCCATATTTCAATGAAGAGGCATACAAACAATAGCAAACAAACCCAATTGCTATACATAGCAGTGAGCGAGGGTATGAAAAGGTAGACAATACCATTATGGAAGAAGAAACGCTGCTTGCAAGATATACCTCCAACAAACTTACAATCAACTCTCCATTCCACCGAACCAGTACATCCCGTGTACAAATGGCCGTGCACATCAATGTGTAATGTGTGCAAACAATCTTTCAAATCTTTGCAGAAGTTCCTCAATCAGTATGTGAACTTCATAGACAAATAAAAATGAAAATATTACCAACTATGGACTCCTGTCCAGTGCGCAAATACACAGGACTAAGAGGACATTCATTTGCCTGCATTTGTGGACCTGCTTGCAAAAGCACCTTCCACCACATAAACATGTTAGCAACACACCATGCTACTGTACGAAAACTCATTCAGAGACTATACTATGCAAGAAGTCCTGCTTTAGCACTCAAGCATTTAAATTACTTCTACTACCTGGTACGGCCAAAGAACTGATCGAAGAAATAAATCACATCCAAAACAAATATTTTTGAACTGAAGAGCACTTACAAAATCCAGTAACTTTAGAAAAGAGTACCGACAATCTTGCAGATGTCAACCTTCTATTAGACACGTACAAAAAAGAAATAGCAAATTTTAAAAGCACATCTGCTGAAGTACCAAACCAAGTATGTGTTTGTTGCCGTTGAACCTTGTATACAAAGAGCACCAAAACTGTAGATATAAGATATAAAATACAAGACAATAACCAATCCAAGTGGTTCCAAGTAGCTCTATATCTTATAGCAAAAAACAAATATGAAATAACTAAACCCTCAATAGTTTGCACGTACTGCACTACAAATCTTGACTATAACCGAATTCCTTCACGAGCTATCACTAATAACTTGGAAATATTCCCACTGCCAAAACCACTCCAACAACATAACCTGTATGAGAGCATTGCAATCCAAACAGTGCACCCATTTTAAGCGATAATACGCCTTCAACCAAAAACAAAAAAACTGTCTCCTTCTGAATTACTGAAAGGCATTTCTGTCAAAGTAGTTTATTTGCTATTAGATCTCAAAGAAAAATATAGACACTCTAGGAGTGCAACAGACAATAGATCAATCTTTGATTATCCTAGTGAATGTTGTAACTACACAAGACAAACTAAATTGTCAGCAACTAGTAGACTTAAGCAAAGTTAGAGAAGCCCTCCAATATCTTAAATACAACAATGAATACTACAGAGAAATAAACATTGAAGAAAACCTAAGAGAAACCACCAAAATGATTCAGATTTCTTCATATACTGGACAATTTGAACTTTTAGATCCTACTACAGCCTCCAATATTTTAGACCAGTATACAATTCACCCACTACACTCCAAAGACACCATAGACTATGCACTAGAAAAATATCAAATGCGTCCAGCCAAAGGATCTCCAATCAGCATATGGGAAAAAAGTGTAGAAGCACGTGCCTTTCCTCTACTGTTTCCTACTGGAAAAGGTGGAAGATACAATGAAAGATGCACACAAATAATAGCATCACAATATCGCTCTTTACGAATGTATTCTGAAGACACTAGATTCAGACAAAACGTGGAATACATATTAAATCTCCTCTTTGAAAGTGAACTAGTAACTCTATGTTACGGAGTTGCACACACATTGAAAACAGGTTCCAACTTTCTAAACATGTCTGCTACACAGCTACTTCAAAAGGTGCAAGAGAAAAATGAAGTTTTACAATCAAGTATTACAAATCTTTTGGAAAACATGCGTGGTAAGAAAGAATACTGGTTCTGATGTCACACAGACGTATGGTGCATGCTATGCAACATTGGCCCACCCACATGGTTAGTCACTTAAAGTTGTGTAGAGTATGCATGGAAAGACTTTCACGCTTTCCTACGCATAACAAATGAAAACAAATCAGGGGTAGGCGTGAAAACAACAGGAGAACTCTGTTCTCTTGAAACCTGTAAATGTGTCAAGGTACTTCCATCATCGCTTCATTGCCATGCTACACTTCATTTTTAATAAAACAATTACTCCCCTCAAGAAGTGGAACACCTCTTTTGGAGAAAAGAATATCAAGCCACAGGAGCACCACACATCCACATTCTTTTGTGGATTAAAAATGCTCCTACATTTGATCAGGACAGTGATGCCAATCATTCATAAATATTTCACTTGTGAAATCCATTTGGAAAGTACACATAGTGACCTACATGCAAACATTTTGCAGTTTCAAAGACAAAAGTGTGGCAAGTATTGTCTGCGCAATTATAAAAAGAAAGGCAAATTCTACACCAAATGCTGCTTTGGTTTCCCTGGACCTGTTTCGTAAAAAAGACAAGTAAACTACTTCATGTCTTCTGTTAGACACAGTGTTAAAGGCAAATCGCCTAAGAACATATACTACATAAAAAGAACAGAAGCATCAAAGAACATCAATTATTACAATGCAATCATTGCCCTCTTATGGAATGCAAACATAGATATAGAGTACATTGCAGACAATTCCACTGCAGTTTACACGGTATGCCACAGCCTACTTAACCAAAGCAGAGAAAACAGAGCTGTAAGACCTCTGTGATGACATATCATCTGACAAAACACTGTCACAAAAATTGTACAGCTTTCGCATAACAATCCTCTCTTATAGAGACTGTGGCTGCTACGAAGTCGCAGACCGTATTACCGGCATTGCCTTGTATGGCAAATCTGAAAACATAGTTTGGCTAAGCCTTGGTCCTGCTGCATCCAGAAAAAGAGTTCTGAAATCATACCAATACATAGAAACAATAGCCAGAAATGTTCCCAACAGCCAGGACATTTTGAAAAATAACTTATTGGACACATACTACACAAACAGTATACTGTTTTGGAAACAATGTGCCTATACCACATAGCCCAAAACTTCTCATACAATACTAATATTAAACCAGACTAGAAAAAAGGTAAATACATAGTCAAAAGATGTGAGGGCAGACTGGTTAAACTTATGAAATGCAGCCTGATTAATCATATGAAGCTATTGTTGAAAACTCCTCAACGTAGAGAACTGTACTACATGTCCCTACTGCAACTTTTTAAACCATGGAGAAAAGAAGAAGATTTATTGGACACCCATATCTCCTATGAAGATGCTTTATATGCAACTGAAAACACTATAACAGTAAAAACTTTGCACAGTACAAAAACATGTTGGACAATGAACACCAACAAGAAGAAGAACTTCAAGCATAACTAAATGTAGACATTCCTTAGAGCAGTCAACCTTCTCTTACAGGAAGCCAAGAACCACTTGGACAGCCACTCATAGCAAATGAGGAAGAATTTCCCATGACTGAAGTAGAAAACACCATTTGTCAGTATGAGCAATCTGAAGAAAACTTTGCTCTACTGAAATCACAACTGAACAATGAGCAGCGTAGCATTTTCCTAGAAGTAACTAAAGAAATTGAACATTGTACCTGTCAAAACTATAAACCTCTACTCCTTTATGTAAGTGGTCAAACTGGTTCAGGCAAAACATTCTTGATAAAAATGATCAGCAAATTCCACCAACAATTGACAAATAACATGCTTTCAGCTGTTGTAACTGCCCCCACAGGTTTTGCTGCCTACAACATAGGTGGTGTTACTTTACACCGATTGCCACTCCTCCCAATAGAGCACCAAAACAAATTAGACTACTACAAACTTTCAGCAGAAGCTGCTATGGAGCTACGCATAGTTTTGAAACAAATGAAAATGCTCCTAATAGATGAGGTGAGCATGGTCTCCAACCTAATGTTGGCGTTAATTCACCACAGATTTGCAAGAGGTCTTTAAAACAGACTATGAAGAACTCTTTGGAGGAAAAAACATTATTGTTTTCAGAGATCTTTTTCAATTAACACCAGTAAAAGGAGATCATATACTTAAAACCTTAGAACACAAACTTTGCCGTACGACACTTGGCAGCATAGGAAATGTAAATCTCTGGCAACATTTCCAATACAGAGAACTAACTGAAAACATGTGTCAGTCTGCAGACGTCACCTATGCCAACATTTTGCAAAGCATACGCATCGGTGTGCTTTCTAAGGAAGCACACTCTATCTTAAATAGCAGACATATCCATGGGCTCTACGGCTATAACACATGTCCTACTAATGTCATGGAACAATTAGCACACACAAATCTAAACTGTATGTCATTAATGCCAACCCTAGTAAAAGCAACCAGTAGTGCAAATGTACTCCACAGACAAACTGTACATGCACAGTATGACAGTACCTATGTGTAAACAAGCCACAGCATGACTAATAACCTTAGAGAATTCTATCTCTAACACAGCTGGTTTGGAGAAAATGTAAACATTGTGTTTAAACTGTAGAGTAATGGTGAAGCGTAACCTTGATGTCAAACAAGGTTTAGTTAATGGAGCACTTGGTACAGTTGTTGGCTTCCAGATATACCCACATGACAACAGCATTCAGTTTGTCAATATTTAGTTTGACAAACTTTCAGAAGTTAAAAGGATAGCATGCTCAACTGCCTGATTCCTTATTTCCAAAGACATGTATGTACGCAGAGAACAGTTTTCTCTGTCTCTAGCATACGCAGTCACCATTCATAAATGTTAAGGTCTAAACCTAGTTCAAGCATTGATTGACATTGGCAGCACAGTCTTTAAGGAAGGCGAGTAACGCAGCACTGTCATGCCTACGTACACATGAAGGACTATTTCTAATCGATTTTGATGCAAGTAAAGTCTAACCTGATATTCCTTGCATCGTAGAGTACAACAGACTACGTGCACTCTACACACCCCATCTCAAAATGTACCCTGTTACACAAAAAAGCAAACTTTGTAAAAGAAAACTAGAGCAAACACAACGTATATATGATCTTCCAACAGTACTACCAAAGAAATTGAAAACAGCTGCTACTCCATCAATAAGCACAACCACAAAAGGATGTAAAGCAAAGGCAAATGCATACACAACTGCAGAAACAAATAAAACGACCTCTTCAAAGAAACCACATAGCCTTCTGTCAAATGAGTCAGACACAGAACTGTCTGGTCTATTCAAGTTTTCCAATACAACTGGTTTAAATTGCTATGCAAATGTACCAATCAATATTCTATTCCAATTGACACCAATTGTTGGAAACATTTACTTAAACGGCACAGACCAGTTGTGTTAGCAAATGCTACTCCTTCACAGAAATGCAAGAAACAATCCTGCAAACACTTACAGTGCCTCATGATTGAGACAGGAATTGGACTACTGTGCAGGAATGGTGAGATTCACTATAAACGCACAAGAAGATCCACAAGAATTTCTAATGTACTTACTGCAAGTAATGGAAAGCAAAAACATACCTATAAATGAAATCCTCCAGATTTCATACATGTGGAAACATACGTGCACTATCTGCAGCCATGTGGTTCAAGAACAAGTCCCTTATGGCTGCTTTGTGTATGTATCTATACCTAACTGTGAATCCATTCCATTTCAGCAGCTTATACAAAATGCAAGCAATGGCATATTATGTACTACTTGGAATTCTGACAATCGTTCCACCTTACAGATACAATCACATATCCAATATGTAATAGTAATGCTTTTACGATACAATGCAGTTGGTACGAAAGACAACTGCAAGCTTACTAACTTCACACACGGACAAGTATCACTTAGCAAGAAAACCTTCACAACATTAGGCATAATCTACCACACAGGCGCCACAACCAGTGCAGGCGACTATACTGCGTACATAAAAAAGAAATGTGGATGGTTTGAATGCAATGGTACTTCCTTTATTCTGAAGCAGTGATTACAGCAAATCTTGCAAATGCCTACTTAATATTCTTGAAACCAAAATGTACTCACTAATCTACTGCCCAATACCCACCATCACATATGAGAAACTGTAAACTGTTAGAATACGCCAATTGGTATCTAACTACAACCATAATACTACAATATATGATATGATATGATATGACATTTATAACGCGCCTATACACAAGTGTTTCAAGGCGTGACGAGGCAAGGGAGGGGGAACAAGAGAGGACAGACAATGATCCTACTAGGCCAGGTGTCATTCAGATCGTGCAAGTGTGTGGGAGGGGGGAAGGGACAGTGCAGTACATGGGAATAGATAACAACAGTAAGTAAGTAACAGCCAGCATGAGGCAAGTACATGGGTAATTGCAGACATCAGGTGACTAGGGCTGGTAGGGGGACTGTAGGGATACAGAAACAGTCCCTAAGTGGGGGGGTTGCCAGGCAGGCAGTGCAGGTGTGCGATGCTGGTGGGGGAGGGTCCCGGGCCCGAGATCATAGAGGGTCCAGGTAAACAGTGCGGTTCTGGCTACAGCCAGGAGGTCAGCAGGGGAGATGAGGAGAAAAAGCAGAAGCAGAGAGAGAAAAGGTTTGAGGTGCTTCCAGAGCCAGATATGGTTCTCCTCAAGTTTAAGAGAGGCCGGGAGGCTGTTCCAGAGGGAGGCCCCAGCTGAAGAAAGAGATGCACCACCAACTTGTGCTTTGAGAAGCAACTTACCCTGAGGGAGTTGGAGGTGGATGAGCGAAGAGCTCGAGAAGTCAGATATTTAGGGAGAGAGAGTTGAAGGTATTGAGGCCCCATGTCCCAGAAGGCCTTGTGGACAATGCAAAGGGTTTTGAACTTAATCCTCGCAGCCACAGGGAGCCAGTGCAGGGATTTCAGTCCAGGGGAGATACAATCCCTGGTCTTGAGGCCAAGGACAAGTCTTGCAGTCCTGTTCTGGATGAGTTGCAAAGGGCGGAGAGTAGAGCCAGGAAGATTTAGAAAGAGGCTGTTGCAATAATCCAGCCTAGAGAGAACCAGAGCTCTGGAGACAGTGAGCTTCTGGGGGAAGGAGAAGAAAGGAAAAATAACTCTGAGGAGGTGCAGCTGATAGTGTGACTTCTTAGAGACATCAGGTGGAATCAGGAAGAGGGCCAAGAGAGGCCGGCCAGAGAGCTTCAGGAAACGAGGACACGGGTGTGCCGATGAGGAGAATCTCAGTCTTATTGGCATTAAGGCAGAGGTCATTGCCGGCACACCACTCCTGGATAGCAGACAGACAGTGAGAGATGAGGGAAGGAGAAGAAGAGGCTGAAGGTAGCCTGAAAATAAGCTGGGTGTCATCCGCATAACACTGAAATTTTCGGCAGAGAGCGGCAATGCGGTGGGCAAGGAATGCCAGGTATTGGTTGAACAGCCAGGGAGAGAGGGTAGACCCCTGGGGGACACCACAGGTAGAGAAAAAGATAGCAGAGAGAAGGACCCAAGTTGGACCTAGGAGGGTTGGTCAGAGAAGAAAGAGGTCAGCCACGTCAGAGCCTGATCAGTGATACCCAGGTTATGACAGAGACTGTTGAGCAGGATGGCATGGTTAACAGTGTCAAAGGCAGAAGAGAGATCAAGAAGGATGAGGACACATGGGGTGTTAGAGTCAAGGTTGGAGAGCAGGTCTTCACGGATGTTCAGGAGAGCAGTTTCCGTGCTTCTGGCAGCTCTGAAGCCAGACTGATGGTTCATGAAGACAACTAACAGATTCAGTGTGGAGATTAAGCTGGGAGTTGGCCAGTTTCTCCAGGAGCTTGCCCAGGAAGGGAATAAGAGTGATTGGACAATAGTCAGCAGGGCAGGAGGGGTCAGCAGAGGGTTTCTTAAGAAGAGGGTGAACAAGGGAGTGTTTCAGGGGGATGGGAAGACTCCAGTGGCAAAGGAGTGGTTGTTTTAACTGCCATATGAAAGGGACTGAAGGTACATCTACAAATCCTCTATTGAGAATTAAGAGTGAAATGATTCATTCAGTGGAAGATTCTGAGGCATTGTATTTGCTACATTCTTTTTGTAGCTGGGATAACGAAATGACCAATGGAAGGACTCAGTGATTGCCCGGGTAAGCACACCTGCACTAATGGACGTGCACATAGCACGCTAGATTATATATTTGTTAGTCCAGACATAGCTTCTAGAATCAAAGACATGAAGATAAGTTCAAATTCATGGCTCACTGGCTTTAACATGTATTGCCGATAGAGTGGTCCAGAGTGTTAAACCACTGGGTAATATGAGTGTAAATCACTCTGGGACTCGCATCTGCTGGTCTGAAAATAACATTAATAGCGCGGCCCGGTCAGTGCAGGTAGATCTAACGTGTAATTACAAACAATATTTGACTATGTCAGTGAACGACATAGTGAAGTGCATCTCTTCATGCTCATCCATCCATGCTTCTGCAGCGACTGGCTTTGGGAGCACAACAGAGCAAATTGTATGATAGAAGCATAAGAGCTGCTAAGAGGGAACTTAAGGTGGAAATCCAAAAAGCCCAAAAAATAAGCGCTACACGCGGATCCTATTATTCGACTTGCAGGACATTCAAGAACAAGTTTAGAGCATGGATGAAATCAAAGAGATATGCTGAGAAGAATAGACAATGGCAGAATATGGTCCAAGTCCTGTTCTCAAAAAATATGAGAAGCATTTGGACATTGCTAGGGTAAGCCATGGGGCTGCAGGAAATCTGCTATGATTAATCCTGTTGGCGACCAAGGTTGGACACATTTTCTAGCTAGTCAAAACATCTCTCCCAGTGATGAGTGTCAGCGTGTAGTTTGCGTGGCTCCCCCTGCGCTTCCTTTTAAGGTTACTGTAGATCTCTTAATCACTAAGATTAAAAGCTTAAAGTCCTCTCGAGCCCCTTGCCCTAATGGCCTGGAAAATGTAATACTTAAGAGTAAACCTGAATTTTGGGCAAACTTATAGAAAATTCTATTACTGGTTACTGTAGATCTCTTAATCACTAAGATTAAAAGCTTAAAGTCCTCTCGAGCCCCTTGCCCTAATGGCCTGGAAAATGTAATACTTAAGAGTAAACCTGAATTTTGGGCAAACTTATAGAAAATTCTATTAAAAAAAGTATTGGAGGATGAACAAATGCCTGCATCCTGTCAAACCCCCATACTAATCCCAATATTTAAGAGAGGCAATAAGATGGAACCTGGCAATTATAGGCTATTATCAATGCTTGATTGCACAGGTAAACCTTTTGCATCACTATTACTGAAGGAGTTGGAGGACTGGGTAGCTAAAGCATGAATATTTAATCGTTTCGAAAGTAGCTTTAAGAAAGGATATACAACTACCCAGAATCTTATAATTATGGATACTTTACGAACTAATGCAAGGAAAATTGGTAATCCTCCACTCTATGCTCTTTTGTAGACTTTCGAGCCGCTTTTGATTTAGTGCTGAGAGAAAAGCTTTGGTTAAAATTAGACTCTCTTGGTTGTCCAGCAGAACTATTATATTACTTAAGGATGTTACATCAGAATACTATGGTTTCCCTTAAGTTGGATTCCCAAGGGAATATGACACTCAATCGCGTAGAATAGAAGAGTTAAGCAGGGCTGCGTGACCGCCCCTTTTATGTATAATTTGTTTACATATGATCTTCCCATCGCTATCTCAGTAGTGCACAACTGCCCTCAAAGAATCGGAGCAGTTCACTGCCCAGTATAAGCCTATGCTGATGATTTAATTATACTGGATCATACATTCAGAGGGCAACAGCGGTTGTCAAATGCAATATGGGAATATGCAGGAAGTAATGGATTAATAATAAACCGTGAAAAAACACAGCTGATGGTCTTCACTGGCAGGAAGTTCACACGCCCCCGATTAGTGGTACAAGAATTAGAAAAAAAAGTACACGCCCAATATAAATATTTGGGCGTAGAGATTGATGAAAAAGGTAATTACATTTCTTGTATCCATTCATGAACATCTAGGGCTGCCCAAATAACAGCGTTGGTTTATCAATCTACCATAAAATATGATGGATACATTATATGGGGTGTCTGCCAACTATATATTCAGGTGCTGGTTTCAATGGTAATGCATGGTCTAGATGTGCTTTTTCTGATTGATCTGAAATGGCTGCAAGTAGTGGAAGGCATATTTTGGAGTGGAAGACTACGCCTACCTGCTTGCATTCCAATGGCGATTATCAAAGTAGAATTGGGCCTTGTTTCCTTAAAATCAATTGTTTTGAAAAGACGGGCTGAGATGTATCTTAGGATGAGTAACCACCCAGAGAATCTGCTATTGACATCCATTCACCAAGACATTTCGAAGGAAGCAACAAAATTCCTTAATTAAGGTAAAAATGGAAGGCTTCTCTAAAGAGATCTGCTGGACCCCAAGGTCCAGCAGATCTCTATGACATGTTCCTTGTCTAAGCGGGTGGAGCTGTGGGACTGGTTAGAAAATTATGATCATCTGAGTAAATTAAAAAAATACCAATTTGTGCAATATATGTTATACACATTTAAGAACGCACAGACATATATGAACCTTTGTCCCTCAAGCAGATTTGGACGATTTGTTCTCTTTCTAAGAATCGATCACTTACTTGTCTTAGCAAACAAAGGGACCTATAGGCAATTGTCATCATTGGAAAGATATTGCTGTGTCTGTAAAAACTGAGCAATAAATGAGACAGCTAAACATCTTTTGACTGATTGCACTAATATTACTGAAATGTATCACTTTTACTATGGCAGATTTGTACATGATCTGGAATTTATTAGTGAGCCTATATTCTGGTATCGCTCAGTAAACTCACAAAATTCAGGGGCACTTATTGAAATGTATAATGTATGGTTGAGAGTCAAAAACCTATTGGGAATAACAATATGAGATGACTGAACTGTACCTGTATTTGTACACTCTAGAATCTTCCGAGGTAGCAATTTCGCTAAGGAAGGCAGATAATCAGAATAGATACTGGAAAGTAATGACCATTTAGTGGATGATTTATAGATTGAGTTACACGGGACATGAATAATATCAGTGGTAACTCAAGCTGTGCTGGAATGCTAAACTGTGAATCACAAGATCTGTTAATGATGATTTGTTAACTTTTTATTGTAAAAAGTATAACAAACATCGCTACTGTTGTTAGTGTTTAACATGTTTTCTTTTGTAGAGTGTTTTCTGGATTTAAGTTGTGAAAATGGATATAATACTTTTATTTTTACATCCTTATTTGTATTTTGTGATAACAAATTGGATGTTTAATGCATATGATTTGATGTGTTTTATGAATATGTGTAAAGTTTAAATGTAAACCGTATCACAGCAATACATTATTTATAAAACATTTCATTTGTGGTGTCACAATGCCTGCTGCTTGAGACAGCAAAGCTCAAGATTCCAGCTGTCAGAGCAGCAGTAATTAAAGCTGTTACACGCTTTTCAGATGTCTTGCTTGTTAAACAGTTTTCTGTGACAGTTTACATCAATGAATTGCCAAGGAACTGTTTATGATAGAATGTGTAATGTGTGCACTGCTGAAGTTTAACACATGTGAGCAATAAACTTCATATTATTACTTGTGTTAAAGTACAAAATGAAAACGTTTTTCAATGCATGTTATTAAAATGTGTAAACATTTTTTCTGCAACACATTCAAAGCTGAATATGATTTTTTTTAAATCCAAACATGTTCTACATTGATCAGCAAATTTAAGATATTTTATATCAGATAAAGCAAGAGTCCAGTAATGAAAGAGGATGACAGTGTGTGACCATGTACTATAAGTAGTAACATACCCCCTACTGTGTGTAAAATGGAATATCCTTATCAAGGGGGTACTTAATCCCATATATAGTACACTTGCCACTCTTTATTCTTTACAGGTGCAAGCAGATTAGAGGAAAAAGAACACGTTCTGACCCTTTGTGATCCCTTTTGACTCGTGGGTTTGAACAAGTGCTGGCATGGAAGGGTATTTTTGACGTGTAGGTCCGTGAAGGGGGAAACCAGTGCATATAACGTTTCTGTGCGGAACGAAGGGGAGAGATAGTATCTCTGGTTAGTTTTTGCACAACAAGTGGTTCTTCGTCACACACTGTGTCCCTCAGAGCACATAGGTACAGCCCAGAATCACCCTCTGCAATTCTCTCCTTCTTCAGGTGGTACGAGTATGCTGTCTTATTGTGCCTGGCTGTAAACTCCGTCTCCTCCTCCTCACTGCCCAGTTCTTGAAGGAGCAGTTGAGGAGCTTCATCTGTGAGCTGTTTGTACCAGAAGAGGTAGGGAGGCACTGACATCTTATAAGTGCAGTTCAGGAGTACTTGGCTTCCCTCTAAGACAGTCATGCTCTCCGGAGACTGGAACACAGACTGCTCCTGGCTTTGACCTTAAGAGAAAGGTAGGCAGGTTTGAAAAGGAAGGCAATATCAGTATCATTATGCAACGTTTGTGAAAGTACAACATGCATACAAGATAAAACCCAAAGTACCTTTAAAAACCTGGATTTCTCAAGTGGCTTAAACGGTTTTGTAATATTAATGGTTTGCCAACTACATTTTGATCTCAATAAGTGTTGGTTCTTTTTGCACCTATTTTCAAACATATTTGTATCACATCTTCGGACATGTAAATGTATTTAATAATATATACAGTGCTACATCTGGATCGTCTATAACTTCAGAGGAAAACAATGTATGGTGCTCAAAGCAAGTGCTACCACCCAACTCAATGGTCCTCATTTTATCCACACAGAAGAATGAAAGGCTGAGTAGACATCAAGCATTTTATAACCAGTGGTGTTCAAGGCACAGGGATCTCTCTAGCAGACACATTGCACCGTGTATCTTCATAAGTAAACTCAGTATTTTTTCTTTAAACGCGATGCAGTTAATAGTTCAAACCTGCTTACCCATCTGCTGAACGCTTCCCGACTGACCCTAGTACAGTTCTGAAAAACCCCAGAAGGACCTCCTATAGCGCGTTGGTGGATAAAGATTTGGCAGATAATCTTTATGGAAAAGATCACTGCAACCCTGTCCCCAAATACCTCTCAACTTGGTATCCATTCATAGAATATGTCAGAGACTGCAATAATATGTCCCACAGGCCTCACGCCCTATGGAACCTGTTCCCCTTATGACCTCAGGTCATGTGATGCTGAGTCGCCACTTTCCCCTGGTAACGTGTAGCAGCATTAGCAGACCTGTTTAAGGGTGCCCTGCAAAATTACTCCGGTTTTCCTTGACCACCTAAGTTATGCTCTTTTGGCTTATGCTTTCTTTCTCCTTTTCGTTTCTTCCTTTTTCTTTTGTCCAATGTTACTCATATATTGTTATTTAATGTTGGTTTTAATGTTATTGTGAACATTTGAAATCTTCAGCAATAACGATGATAAAACGCGATGCATGCAAGATGTTTTAAAGCAACATAGGGGTTCATCTTTATCTGAAATTCCTGGCTGTTTTCTAGCAATGCAGTGGGTGATGCAAAATAAATAATTTGACAATGTTACGCACCTATTACTATGAGCAGGAAAGCCAATGAGAGCGAAGTAGAAGCCATCTCTGTTGCTGGGGGGAAACACAACTGATGCATGTGCTCTTGGCGGTGCACACTAAGTAAGCTCAGCACCTCTGGCATTATGCCAAGGGGTGACAGCTGGGAAACCTACTGTCTGCCTGCCTCCTGACATCAAAAAACATCTTGTCTCCCCACCCCCATTCTTAAGCAGATTCAGATCTAGGGCAACCACCAGCATCAACACAGCAAAAGGAAAAAAGAAAAACTATTCAAAAACTATTTTAAAAAACTGCGTTTCCAGCTGCTTAAAACATGTGTGAGTTACACACTAATCACAATGATCACAATGATCACTTGTTTTGGATGTGAAACCAGGAAATGTTAGACGTTGGGCTTCTCAGCCAACTCAGTAGCAGACCTTTTATGAATATTAAAGGGAAGATAAATAGAGTACCCCCATTAAGAGGCACCAAACCAGACATTACCCTTCTAATGTATCTGGCTTCTAACCTGCTTCCTACAAGCACTCCTTGTAATCATGGATCATAACTCGTGTTAGACATTGTTGATCAAACATTTACAAACTCTACGCGTTGCACACTCTTCTGAAGAACTCAAAACTTGAGCGAGCTTCCATTCCTCCAGTAAAGCACAAGTGATGCCCTAATATGAGCCTGGGTGCTCCCTTCTTACGAACCTGTGTGTTATTTCCTACTGAGCCTGTGCACTGTCTAGTTTTCACAATGTTGGTTGTACGCTAATGCGCTCGACCACTGCAACCTCTCTGTGCCTCTGTATGGGCCTCAGTGCTATTCTCTTGTAGCCTGAGCATTGCTCTTAGGATTTAGCATTTTGTCTACCTCTGTAATTTGGTGATGTTCCCGATGACGCAACTATGCAAAGTTGTGATGTTTTCCTGGTTTTCTGAAGTTACAACCAAAAGCAACGTTTTGATCCGAACCATTCATTTAGCAGATGAAATGTCGCATATTGTCATGTGGATTAAAATCATCAGAAACAGATGTGTGTGTGATGTTCACAAAAATACATCTGTGCTTAGAAAGGAAATGCATTCCCTTGTTTGCTGAATATTGATCTTGCTACAGTATATTTAGTGGAAAAAGAAACAAGCATGATATTGACGCTTGGTATGAATGATGTAGGTAAAATCGGAATACCATCTAAGCACATAACACACTATGGTCATGAGTCAGCCTAGCTGCTCCTGCTCTTATACCCTCGTAGTGACTCTCTGTGTCACTTAGACTTTTGTATTTAATTTATTCATCATCAAGCTCCTGCACCCAAGAGTCTGCTGACTGGTTGAAGTACTGTAATTGTATTGAATTTAATTGAATTAAATTGATATTTTATTTCTATCGCACTCGTACACAAGTGTTTCAGAGCGCGACAAGGCAAGGAAGCGGTACAGGGGAGAACAAAACAGCGATCCTACTAGGCCCAGTGACATTTCAGAATGTGCAAGTGCATGGGAGAGGGGAAGGGGAAAAGTGCAAGGAAGGGGAGAAGTGGAAAGTGCGTAGCAAAGGAGAAACAGACAAATAATAATAAATAAATAAATAATAAAGGTAACAAACAGTGAAAGTGCAGCCAGCAAGTGGCAAGTGCTGGGTATAAGGCAGCAGACAGGATAGGTCTGATGAGTGCAGGAATCAAAAGGGGAGGGGGCTTTAGAGGTGCAGATACAGACCTCAGTGCAAGGGGTGTCCCGGAGGCAGTGCAAGAGGGTGGTAGGTTGAGCAGATACCTGTGTCCGGAGGACAGAGGGTGGCCAGGTGCACAGTGCCAAGAGAGAACAGATCAACAGGGGAGAGGGGGAGCAAAGGCAGAAGCAAAGAGGAAGGTCTTGAGCTGCTTCCGGAACCGGACATAGTTCTCCTCAAGTTTTAGAGTGGCAGGGAGGCTGTTCTAGAGTGAGCACCTAGTCCTAGACAGAGATCTATCCCCAGCTTGTTTCTTTGAAAAACGACTGACCACGAGTTAGTTAGAGGTAGAGGAGGAATTTACGGAGCGATAGCTGAATGTATTTTGGACCCAGGCCCCCGAAAGCCTTGTGGACAATGCAGAGGGTTTTGAATCTAATCCTTGCATCAACTGGGAGCCAATGGAGAGATTTCAGAGCTGGAGAGATACAATCCCAGGGCTTGAGGCCAAGGACAAGTCTTGCAGTCCTGTTCTGGTTTAGTTCTAGAGGGCGGAGAGTAGAGGCAGGTAGATATAGAAAGAGGCTGTTACAATAGTCCAACCTAGTGAGAACCACAGCTTGGGAGACTGTGAGCTTCTGGGGGAAGGAGAGGAAAGGCAGAGTACCTCTGAGGAGGTGCAGTAGGAAGTTTGACTTTTTAGAGACATCAGAGATGTGGGCGGAGAAGGAAATTGTGGAGTCAAAGATGACCCTGATGTTCTTAGCCTCGCAGGTGGTGGTAGAAGGAGGGACAAGGGAGGCCGGCCAGAGTATGTGTAGAGTAGTGCACAGGGCCTCAGGTGGCTGGCTTATTGCACCCAAGAGTCTGCTGACTGGTTGCAAGTACTGCACTAGTATGTGTACAGAAGTGGACAGGGCCTCAGATGGCTGACGTATGTGTGTGGGCTGTTGCCAGTGTACAGATTGTTTGGTGCATGGCTGTATCATGCTGTGGTGATTATGGGCAGCTACTGGACTCTTGGGTTCAAGTGTCTGCCTATTGGCTGCAGGTAGTGTAATAGGATGTGTACAGAAGTGGACAGGGTTTGTGGCAGCTAGCTTATTGGAATGCCCCGAGGGTTGTAGCCACCGGGCAGATTCATGGGTGCAGGTGGGGATAGGAGGAGGGCCAAGGGAGGCCAGCTAGAGTATGCGTAGAGTAGTGCACAGGTCTTTAGGTGGCTGGCTTATTGCACACAAGAGTTTGCTGACTGGTTCCAAGTACTGCACTAGTATGTATACAGAAGTGGACAGGGCCTCAGTTGGCTGACTCATCTGTGTGGGCTGTTGCCAGTGTACAAATTGTTGGTGCATGGCTGTATTATGCTGTGGTAATTGTTGCCATCTACTAGGCCATGCACCCAAGTGTCTGGCCACTGGCTGCAAGTAGTGTAATAGTATGTGTACAGAAGTGGACAGGGTGTGTGGCAGGTGGCTTATTGGACTGTCTCGAGATTCTTGGGTGTATGATAGCGTGTACAGTGGGTGCGAGTAATGTGATAGTATGTGAACTGAAGTGAACAGGGCCTGAGGTGGATGCTTTATGTCTGTGGGTTGTGGCCACTGGGCAGATTCTTGGGTGCCTCACTGTATTATGCTGTATTGGTTGTGTGCAGTCCAGTCAGTAGAGTCTTGGGTGCAAGAGTCTGTCCACTGCCTGGAAGTACTGTAATAGTATGTGAACAGAAATGGACAACGCTTGTGACAGCTGGCTTATTGGACTGCCCGATATTCTTGGGTGTATGAGAGTATGCGCAGTGGGTGCAAGTAGTGTAATATTATGTGAACTGAAGTGGACAGGGCCGAGGCGGCTGCCTTATGTGTGTGGGTTGTGGCCACTCTGCAGATATTTGGGTGCATGGTGTATTATGTTGTGGTGGTTGTGGCCAGGCCCTAGACTCTTGGGTGCATTGGCTTATGTGTGTGGGTTGTGGGCTGTGTGTAGATTGTTGGATGCATTTCTGTATTATGCTGTGGTGAATGTGGCCAGCTACTAGACTCTTAGGTGCATGGTCAGAGGCCATGCACCCAAGAGTCTGCCCTCTGGCTGCAAGTAGTGTAATAGTATGTGTACAGAAGTGGAAATGGTGTGTGGCAGCTGGCTTATTGGACTACCCTGTGGGGTGTGGCCAAAGGGCAGCTTCTTGGGTGTATGGCTGTATTATGCTGTGTTAATTGTGGGTAGCTACTAGAGCCATGGGTGCATGGCCAGAGGCCATGCACCCACGGGTGTGTCCACTGGCTGCAAGTAGTTTATAGTATGTGTACAGAAGTGGACAGGGCCTCTGGCGGTTGGCGTGCCATGCACCCAAGAGTCTGTGCACTGGCTGCAAGTAGTGTAATAGTACGTGTGCAGAAGTGGACAGGGTGTGTGGTGTTAGGGCTGGGCATATTGCTAGTGCAGCGTATGGTGCTCTGGCACCCACAACACAATATTCCAGGCAAATTCTCCATCCATTTTACAGAAAAAGGACTCAGGGATGGAGAATCGCCCAAAGACCACATTTCCCAGTAGCCTAAAGTATGCACGGGCCTGCTGGCAAGGAGAGTGCCACGCCCGGGCATCTGCGCATGCACGAGACAAACCCACGTGACTCCGCTCGCAATTCCGGTTCACAGAGGGATCAGACATGTTTCCGGGAGCTCTGACCAGGCATGCCTACCCGGGGCAACACCCCGCCTGATCTTCGCAGGCTCCGCGATAAGAAACAGGTAAGTGGACATGTATTCTAGCGTGGACTAAAAGCATGAGCAGTAGTGCTTGTGTGCTAATGTAATACACGGCTGAAACGCAGAATGTGTTCTGACCAGGGAAGACTAATCCGCATTGCATGAACATTAGCACTCAGTCAGGCAGAGCGAACGTAGCACCTAGCGTGCATTTAGCAATAGACTCTAAGTGATAGCAACCCGGGCATAATGGTCACCGAGAGTAGACCGAGTGACCTCTCTTGAATGTAGCACTGAGAACGCTCTAGTAGTAGGCTCAGGGTGACAGCAACCCCGGGCACATAGGTCACCGAAAGTATTATCGTGTGATCACTTGGCAAAAAAAAAGCTTGTGAACCATTTGCTGCTTCCGCTGCGCATACTCACAATTTGTCTTGGTATTTTCCAGCAGAGTGTTCTGGGCATGCAAAAATTTACCAGACAAGTTTGAAATCACCCAAGAGAGCTTGTGGGGAAGAAATCCACGGCTAAGTGCATTTAATTTATTTTACATATGATGACATTGTGAAGCCTGCATGTTACTAAGGCTGAAGTTTGTGTTAGCTTTTGATGTCAGAGAATTCTGAATGCTAATGTTGGTGTGCCTGCATGGGGCTAATGCAGGGCATATGAGACATCTCTGGTAGAGCTCCAGGTAAAAGCTCAGAGCAGATTTGGCTATTAAGGTTGCACTTGGTTGAAGCTCCAGTTAAAAGGCTTCTAATTAATCCCAACAGTGTGTGTGGTGTGTGAAGGAGTGACAGGGCGGAGGAGAATTACAACTACGAATCACAGGAGAGAATCAGCAGCAGGAACCAAGGAGCATGTTACCCTAAAACCCCCCTTCCCATCCAAAACCTTTCCCTAATCCTCTTTCCGGTTATCCTGAAACCCTCTACCAATCCAACCAACGGACCCTAACACTCTTTCCCCAGCGGGTTGCGGTGGCCTGTGATTTGTACACTTCCCAGGTGCCAAGACCCCACGGCAAGGCAGGAGTTTGTGCTGCCTATGCACCAGTCAAGATTGGCTACAGATCTGACATGTGGCAGCTGGCTTATTGGACTGTCCTGAGGGTTGTGGCCAATGGGCAGATTGTTGGGTGTATGGCTATATTTTGCTGTCTTTGGGCCTCATTACGACCCAGGCCCTAATGGGTTAACGGTGCCGTAAAAGGCTGCAGCGCCGTTAACCTATTAGCGCCTAATTACGAGGTCCCTTTGCGGGACCCGACCTTAACGGCTGGTTTTACCAGCCGTTAAAGTAGGGACCCGCAAAGGGACCTTGGTGCTAAGTACGGTGCCGCAATTTGCGGCACTGTACTTAGCGCCTTCCCCATTCCCATTGAGCCCTATGGGGCAAAAATGGGAATGGGGAAGGGCCATGGCGGCATGGGGAATTACTGCCCCGCCAACCTCGAAATGGGGTGGTAATTCCCCATTCCGCCATGGCAGACACCGGCATGGACCATGGTGCTAATAGCACCATAGTCCTCCGCCTGGATCGTAATGAGTCCCCTTGTTGTGGTCAGCTACTCGAGTCTTGGGTACATGGCAGGAGGCCATGCACCCAAGCAGGGGAGTTGCTAGGTCAGGAAAAGACCCGGGGCTAAGCTGTTGTGGGAACTGTTGGGACTGGGGGCTAGCTAGTCTTTTGGATGTAGATCCTGAGATTCTATCCGGGGCTACAACCAAAAGATCAGGGGCTATAGCCCCCTTAGCCCCCCCCTAGCAACGCCCCTGCACCCAAGAGTGTGTCCGCTGGCTGCAAGTAGTGTAATAGTATGTGTACAGAAGTGGGAAGGGCCTCTAGTGGTTGTCTTGCCTTGCACCCAAGAGTCTGCCCACTGGCTGCAAGTAGTGTAATAGTATGTGTACAGAAGTGGGAAGGGCCTCTAGTGGTTGTCTTGCCTTGCACCCAAGAGTCTGCCCACTGGCTGCAAGTAGTGTAATAGTATGTGTGCAGAAGTGGACAGGGTGTGTGGCAGGTGGCTTATTGGACTGCCATGAGATTCTTGGGTGTATGATAATTTGTGCAGTGGATGTGAGTAATGTAATAGTATGTGAACTGTCAGGCAAATAGTTTATCTGGTGACTGCAGGCAGGCTTCATTTTAGGGTAGGGGAGTGGAATGTAGATGATATGAGGATGTTTGTATAGGCTGTATTATGCTGTGGTGGTAGTGGCAAGCTCCTGCACCCAAGAGTCTGCCCACTGGTTGAAGTACTGTAATAGTATTGAATTGAATTGCATTGATATTTTATTTCTATCGCGCTCGTACACAAGTGTTTCAGATCGCAACAAGGCAACGGAGGGGAACTGGGGAGAACAAAACAATGATCTTACTAGGCCCAGTGACATTGAGAATGCGCAAGTGCATGGGAGAGGGGGAGGGGAAAAGTGCATAGAAGGGGGAGAAGTGAAAAGTGCAGAGCAAAGGAGAAATAGATAAATAATAATAAATAAATAAATAATAAAGGCAACAAATAGTGGTAGTGCAGCCAGCAAGTGGCAAGTGCTGGGTATAAGGCAGCAGACAGGGTAGGTCTGATAAGTGCAGGAAGAAAACGGGGGGACTGTATAGGTACAGATACAGACCCCAGTGCAAGGGGTGCCACGGAGGCAATGCAGGAGGATGGCAGGGTGAGCAGGTACCTGGGCCCGTAGGACAGAGTGTGGCCAGGTGCATGGTGCCAAGAGAGAACAGATCAGCAGGGGAGAAGGGGAGCTAAGGCAGACGCAAAGAGGAAGGTCTTGAGGTGCTTCCGGAACCAGAGATGGTTCTCCTCAAGTTTTTGAGTGGCAGGGAGGCTGTTCCAGAGGGATGCCCCAGTGAAGACAGAGATCTATCCCCAGCTCGTTTCTTTGAAAAACGACTGCCCCTGAGGGAGTTAGAGGTAGAGAAGCAAAGAGCTTGACCGGTGAGGTATTTGCGGAGGGATAGCTGAAGGTATTTTGGACCCAGCACCCAGAAAGCCTGTGGACAATGCAGAGGGTTTTGAACTTAATCCTTGCATCCACTAGGAGCCAATCAGAGATTTCAGAGCTGGAGGGATACAATCCCAGGGCTTGAAGCAGTCCTTTTCTGGATAGTGGCAGAGGGAGGAGAGTAGAAGCAGGTAGAATTAGAAAGAGGCTGTTACAATAGTCCAACCTAGAGAGAATCAAAGGTTGGAGAGACAGTGAACTTCTGGAGGAAGGAGAGGAAAGGCAGGTGTAGTAGGAAGTTTGACTTTTTAGAGACATAATGTGGGCGGAGACGGAAAGTGTGGAGTCAAAGATGACCCCGATGTTCTTAGCCTTGCAGGTGGGGGTAGGAGGAGGGCCAAGGGAGGCCGGCCCCTGTTTGTGTAGAGTAGTGCACAGGGCCTCAGGCGGCTGGCTTATTTCACCCTAGAGTCTGCTGACTGGTTGCAAGTACTGCACTAGTATGTGTACAGAAGTGGACAGGGCCTCATGTGGCTGATTTATGTGTGTGGGCTGTTGCCAGTGTACAGATTGTTGGGTGCATGGCTGTATTATGCTGTGGTGATTGTGGGCAGCTAGTAGACTCTTGGGTGCAAGATTCTGCCCACTGGCTGCAGGTAGTGTAATAGTATGTGCACAGAAGTGGACAGGGTGAATGGCAGGTGGCCTATTGGACTGCCACGAGATTCTTGGGTGTATGTTGGCTGTGCAGTGGGTGCAAGTAATGTAATAGTATGTGAACTGAAGTAGACAGGGTTTGAGGTGGATGCTTTATGTCTGTCAGTTGTGTCCAATGGGCAGATTCTTTGGTGATTCACTGCATTATGCTGTATTGTGTGGAGTCAGTAGAGTCTTGGGTGCAAGAGTCTGCCCACTGGCTGGAAGTACTGTAATAGTATCTGTACAGAAGTGGACATGGCTTGTGACAGCTGGCTTATTGGACTGCTGTGAGATTCGTGGGTGTATGAGAGTCTGCGCCGTGGGTGCAAGTAGTGTAATAGTATGTGAACTGAAGTGGACAGGGCCTAAGGCGGCTGCCTTATGTGTGTGGGTTGTGGCCACTGGGCAGATATTTGGGTGCATGGCTGTATTATGCTGCAGTGGCTGTGGCCAGGCCCTAGAGTCTTGGGTGCATTGGCTTATGTGTGTGGGTTGTGGGCTGTGTGTAGATTGTTGGGTGCACGTCTGTATTATGCTGTATTATGATTGTGGCTAGCTACTAGACTCTTGGGTGCCGGCGGCCATGCACACAAGAGTGTGTCCACTGGCTGCAAGTAGTGTAATATCATGCAGTTCCATTGAGTGGGGCCTAAGTTATAAATCATTCAAAAACAGCTTTTCACCAACCATGTAATGCAGAAATTAGCATAGATGGCCTCGAACATCTCAGATGTTCGCGAACATCACAGGACTGCCCCGAATATCCGGACTGTTCGCGGACATCGGAGTTGAAAAATCCCATCCTCATCACCCCTCAGGTCCCCAGAGATTGTTCCATTAGTTTGAAAAGTGCAATGTTGTGTTTTTTATCATGCTTTTACTGAGATGTTTTTGGACAAAGGGCGCTGTTTGTGAATTGAAATGGTAGGCATTTCCAAAAATCTGAGATACCTCATGCTTTTCACCATCCAATCAGCAGCTGTGTCCAATGTCCGAGGACATCACATCGTCCTCTGGACGAATCGGAGGCTCATCTGCAGACTGAACATTGAAATAAGTCCACAGAATGAATCCAGATATCACTCATTTTTTTAACCTACTTTTTGGTCGTTTAAAAAAATCTATTGGAAGGATTTACAACAAATTTACAAAAGCATGCTTTCGTGACCAAGCTGCTGCTCCTGCTGCAAATTTGGAGAAAATCCGTCCAACGGTTAGGGCTGTAGGCATGAGCAAAATTTGTTTTCCATTGCGTCAATGGGAAAAAAACACACATTTTGGGACTCCACCTATAACTTTGGCCCCCCCCCACCGCCCTGTATGATAATCTCACCAAATTTCCCAATGTGATGGACCATATACTCTATGTGCAAAGTTTTGTGAGTATTCATCCAGAGGGGTGAAGTTATAAGCCACCCAAAAAGTGATTTGCGTATGGGTTGAGCAACATAACCATAAATACAGGGCCACAACAGCAGGCCCTGTAATGTGGGGCTGATTTACTATGCTAACAAATAGTGTAATTTACACTTGCACCAAAAAATGACTTAAAATCTATTTACACTACTTTTTTGCTTAGTAAATTTAGTCTTACTTAAGCTACTTATTTAGCTTAGTAAATCAGTCTTCTATATATAATTTGTATGACAAATTGTTTTTATGTATCCATTGAAATTAATATTCCATTTTAATTTTCATGTTTTATCTTTGAATTAATGGCATGCAGTGATGATTAATATTGGTTATTTATGAATAGTATTTTAAGATGTAATATATGTATTGATGCTTTTATGATACTTACTGCCAATAAAGCTTGTTCAAACATATATAGCCACCCTGTTGCTGCCCAGGAACAAGCTAGGACGCGAGGCGCAGAAGCAGCTTGGTGCAAGGCACCTTGGGCAACTACCGCTGGCCTTGAAGAAGCAACCTGGTTTGTGTCAGTGGACGTGAGGAGCGGGCAGTCTAATGGTAAGCAGTACCTTCTGTCTGTGTCTGCAGGAGCACACTTCATGTCCAGTTACTGGGCAATATATCTCATCCTATTTGTCTTCCTTTTACTCCTGTGATTGAAATGTTTACTCTCACATTGTGGGTGCTGCCGGATTTCCCCTTACTCATTGTTGATTTTTTGTATATTGAGCAGTGCGGGATATCACTGTTCAAGATTCACACAGCATTTAAATGAATTCATTGGCAGATAAAGATGCTGCCTTTATCGGTGGGAAAGAAGCAGACCTTAGTTTGTACAACAAGGGATAATGACTGAAGTAACATTGCTAAAGGAACATGAAAAATACCAGAAAATAGAAATAAGTAAGTGGTGGGAAGTTCACCATCTTCATAATTATATTTAGGTGGGGAGGATCCCACGAGGTCTAAAAATATTAACCACTCCCTCATTCAAAGAACAAGACCCTAAGATGTTGGAAGAATGGGGTGAGGCCACTAAAACTCCTCAAAATTCTTCTCAAATATGCACAGCTAGATTGAATGAAAGCACTGCTCAAACTAGCCAAAATAGAGGTAAAACTACAAACAGTAACATCCACAGAGGAAGGTAAAAAATTGAGAACCAATATAGATATTCACATTGAAAATTATGAGGACGAAATAAAACAACGTAAGCAGAGAACATTCTTGAGAGACAAAGAGGACTATGAAATGGGCAGAGTGTACATTCTCCAGACGCTTTGATAAGCTCAGAAAACAGCCCAACCTTATAGGTCTCCCAGCAAATGATTCACTAGCGAGTGACGACCAATACAGCACCTCGGAGTCTGATGCACAAAGCAGTGAATCCGTAGAACCTCGGATAACATTTTTCTTTTAGAGGAAATGAGACTGTTGTGCCAGGGCAGAAGAACAAACAACAACAAAAAACCAAGGGGCAGAGGGCGAGGTCAAGGCCAAGGCTCCAGAGGAATAGAAAATCAAAGCGAGGCAGAAGGGGCCAAAAGACCAGCAACAGATCTGGGGGAGAGATCAATGCACTCTGGAAAACGGATGTTAGCACTACTGATATGGCTAAACAAAATTTTGTTCAGAATTTTTCTAATCTAACGTTAACAGATCAACTCAAGGTAGTAAGGTTGGGCCTCAACTTTTCTCCTACATCCCAATTCAATTATGTCAGTGCACCTAGACATACATCTCAAGTGGGAATAATTGACATCATATTCCAGGATAAAGATGTAGTTGCAGATTGAATTATTTTAGGTGAGGCATATAATGTAGATGAGGTCATAGACATTATTAACTGGGAGGAGTATGACATCAATGTGGATTGGTATAAAACAATGAAACTCAAAGCTAAATCTAGGTTCAATCCCCTCTCCCAACCGGGAAGTAATATTGAAACTTTCAAGAGTTGGTTAGAAATGATCTGAAAAAGATGTGGAAGAATGAGATTTGAAGAAATGAAGGCAATCTTACCAAGAAGGATTGTAACATTCTTGAAATGCAGAGCATGAAAGAATATATTATTAAACCATCCAATAAAGGTCGGAAATATGGTCTTCATGAATAGGATGGATTATATTAAAGAAGCTTACAGACAGCTGAAGGACCCCATTTGCTATGAAAAACTGGAAAATAATCCTTTGGAAAATATGGACAGGGAGGTTCATTCATTTGTGGAAACATTTATGACTAAGGGTATTTTGAATGAGGATGACAAAAAATATCTGTCGTCCAAAAAACAATAATACCCACACATTTGTTTCTCCCTAGGGTAAATAGGAACCTAAAAAAAAAATTCCTGGAAGACCCATTGTGACATTACCAGGAGTGTCATGGAATTCCCCCCGTCTCACCTGGGACCGCTTCTTGCAGGACTCCGTGGGTGAAATCTTCTTGCGCACAGATCTGGTTTTATACAAGCCCACACAAGTCTTTTCTGACTCCAGCGTGCACATTGGATTCCTAGAATTCGACCGAGATGGTTCCAAAATTGAGAGATGTATTGAGGTCCTCTATCCGATATGATCTTGGAAGGGAGTCCATGAAGACAAAATACATGTTCGAGGAAAATGCCAGCGAGTTCTGAGGAGGATGGCAATTTGTGCAATGGTGTAAAATCGGTCAGGTGAGTAAACAAATCATTGGTAACCATGATCGTCGTATAGCCCCAAGATGGTGGTAATTCCACAATGAAGTCTGTGGCGATGTACTCCCATGGTCTAGAGGGTAGTGCAGGTTGCAGTAGGAGGCCTGCCGGTTTCTTATTATCATGTTTGTTTTGATTGCAGACTGCGCAGGCTTGAATGTACCGTTGAATGTCAGTTTTCATCTTGGGCCACCAAAATTGTCGTTGTATGGGATGAAGGGTGTTGGTGACACCACGATGTCCGGAATGAAGAGTGTCATGGCAGAGGTTAATAATCCTTAGTTGCAGTCTCGGTGTGGGAATGGCCAGGGCCTTGGACTTGAATAAATATCCATCTCTAGAATTAATTCTCCATCAATTCTTTCCTGTGAATTCTTTCCAGATTTCAGAAGACTGGGTTTGCACTCGAATCTCTTCCAGGAGACTGACTGCTTGGGCTACAAAAATTGTGTGGGGAAACATCCTTGGGTATACCCGATCTTCAAGAGTTTCATATCAGGATGTCGGGATAGGGCGTTAGCGAATAGATTCTGTGATCCGGGATCATGATGGATTTGGAACTGGTACTGGGCAAAGAAGAAGGCCCAACGGGCTTGACGGCTATTTCTACATTCCATAGATTGTAGCACTTGAAGATTTCGATGGTCCGTAGGGACCTGGACAGGATGTTTAGCTCCCAGAAGTAGATGCTGCCATTCAGTGAAGGCTTGGTGGATCGCCAACAGTTCCTTTTCCAAGACAGAGTAATGGATCTCACTGGAAGTCAGGGTTCGTGAAAGGTAAGCAACGGGATGTTCTAGTTTATCCTTGAATTCCTGCTTTAACAATGCTCCTATGATGTAGTTAGAGGCGTCCGTCTCCACTAGGAATGGTCGATTAATATTGGGTTGAGCAAGGATAGGAGCTTGAGTAAATTCCGTCTTCAATCGTTGAAATGCTTGGTCTTGGGCTGAGGTCCAGAGGAAGGGAGTATCTTTCTTCAATAAGGTAATGATCGGTTGAACTATCTCAGAGAAGGATGGTATGAATTTCTGATAGAAATTGGCAAGCCTCAGGAAGGATTGAATTTGTTTCACCGAAGTGGGGGCAGGCCAAGATAGTATGGCTTTTATCTTTGAATGGTCCATTCCTATCCCTTCTGGACTAAGGACGAATCCTAGATAATGAACAGAAGTGAGATGAAAAAGGCATTTCTCGGGTTTAGCCAGAAGTTTATGTTCATGTAGCATTGCAGAACTGCCTTCACATGCTCTTCGTGCTTTTGAGAATTCATGGAGTAAATCAAGATATCGTCTAGGTAAACGATGACGAAGAGGAACAACATGTCAGAAAACACCATATCCATGAAGCTTTGGAAAATTCCGGGAGCATTTGCAAGCCCGAAGGGCATGACCAAGTACTCAAAGTGACCAAAGGGTGTTCTAAAGGCTGTCTTCCATTCGTCTCCTTCCCTTATACGGATTAGATGGTAAGCACCCCTGAGATCTAATTTAGTGAAGATTACAGCTCCTCTCACCGCTTCCATGATATCCGAGATTAAGGGCAAAGGGTAGCGGTCCTTGAGGGTACATTGATTCAATCCACGATAATCAAGACAGGTCTAAGCTCTTGAGTGTCTTTTTTGGGTACAAAAAACAATGAGGCTCCAGCTGGAGATTTAGATGGTGTTAAGGTGCCATTTTCCAGATTGGTGTCCAAGTATTCTCTAAGGGCCTTCTTTTCCGGTTCAGAGAGAATGAACATCCTCCCAAAGGGAATTACTGCCGAAGGTTCTGTATCTATTGCGCAGTCTTCAGGCCGTTGAAAACACATCAGCGTATTCCTGGTAGGCTTCAGGAACCTGTATGACATTTGAAACCATGAGAGGGCCTTGTGGATGTGTTGGAGTGTTTTCAGAAGGTATCAAGGAGGGATCTGGGGATAGACAGTGTGTCAGGCAAAACTCTGAACAAAGAAACAAAGATCCTGCTGCCCAATTGATGTAAGGATTGTGCTTCTGCAACCAGGGAATGCCCAATACCATGGGGTAATGGGCTGACTTGATCATGTCAAATTTCATCAATTCCCGGTGATGGTTTATTGAAAGTTAGATATCCTTGGTCTGTAAGTATAGGGGTCCTGAAGTGAGAGTTCTTCTATCAATCACCTCCACAGGTTGCATAATAATCTGTGCTTCATATGGGACATGGTGCTTAAAGACCCAATCTTGATCAATGAATATTCCCATAGCTCCACAATCCACCAAGGCCAGGATGGGGTAGGTCTCCTTCTTCGATAACGATAAGAAGGCTTGCAGAACCACTAAGTTGTTCTGTCCAGGAGAGTTCAAGGATGGAATTGATGTGGAGCAAACATCTCTCTCCCGAAACCTCACTCCATCTAGGATCGGGAGCTGGCGTTTCCCGAACGCGGTGGAGGGGCTAGAGGACATTCTCTAACCAGGTGTTTATCTGAGGCACAATACATGCACAAGCCCGTGTGGATCCTCCTCATCCTTTCTTGTGGGGATATGGGTCCACGGAAAGCCCCTATTTGCATGGGTTCAGGGTTGCAATCAGAAACTAGAGTAGGATCAGATTTCGATGAAGTTTCAAGGGAACTCTTCTGGAAGGGCATCTTGGTCTTTTTTCTCTCTGCCTTCCTTTCCTGGATACGAAAGTCTATCTGCATGGCTAGATCCATAAGAGCCTGGAATGAGCTTGGACAAGCCACTCTGGCTAATTCGTCTTTTATATATTTGTTTAGCCCCCTTTGGAAAAGAGTAAAACTTGCTTCTGAAGACCAATCCGCTTCCTTGGCCAATTGTTTGAATCTTGTGACATACGTCAGCATGTCCTGGGATCCTTGCCGAAAATCAAGTAGGCGTTCCTGGGCACTATAGACCTGTTCTGGCCGGTCAAACATGGTCTTGAGGGCCTGTATGAACCCGTCATAATCATCCAGGAGGGCATCTCCAGAATTGACTAAAGGAGTAGCCCAAGTCAATGCATTCCCGGCGAGGTGCGAGATTATAAAGCCCACCTTTGCCCTGGGAGTTGAAAAATAATAGGGCTTAAAAGTAAAATGCACCAAGCAGGAGTCAAGGAATACACAAAGGGTTTTTGCAGACCCATCGTATTTGTCTACAATGCCACCCAGTAGAACACTCTATTTTGTGGCAGAATCACAGGACAGAACAAGTTGCTTCAATGCGGCATTCTCTGCCTTTAAATTCTGCACCTCGGTCATTCATTCTTGCATGCCACGCATGAGATCCTGAACAGCCTTTTCCATATTGGTTTCAGTGTCGGTCGTTTGGCGTCTCAAACTGTCATGGAATTCCCCCGTCTCACCTGGGACCGCTTCTTGCAGGACTCCGTGGGTGAAATCTTCTTGCACACGGTTCGGGTTTTGTACAAGCCTGCACAAGTCTCTTCTGACTACAGCCTTTGTTCAGCATTCCAGGATACTCAGATGTTCAGGACGTCCAGGAAAAGAGGAAGCATACACAAAGGGGGTACGTGGAATCCAGGAACAGGTTGGAGAGGAGAAGGAGGAAGGAATGGGGAATAAGGATCTGGGAACCCAGGACAGAGCAACAGTTCAACAAGCTACGAAGCACACATCTAGTCACTACCAGCGATAGCGTTGATACGCGCTGGGCCACGGGGGTGTGGTCTATTTGTAGAACGTTCTACGTCCACCGTGAAAGCTGGTGTGAGGCGTGTCACATTAGACGGCCATGTTGGGAGTATCAATGAATGCAAACCCCGCTGTGATAAGGACCAGGAAGTCCAGAAGGGGCGCATTCTGTGATTCATGACAAGGGGTACGTTTGGAGAATATGTCAAAATATATTGATGAAACTCTATGTCCATTTGTATCTAGCCTACCCTCCTTTCTGAAAAATACCAAGGACATTTGACAGAGAATCGATTAATTACCATGGGAACCTGAATATATGATGGCCACCCTAGATGTGGTCTCCCTTTACACATCAATTAGGCATGGTTTTGGAATTAATTCTTGCAATCACTTCCTAAATTCTCGCTCTTTGAACTACTTAAGCCATACAGAGATGATTTTGGGCATTATAGAACTGTACTTGACTAACAATGTGTTTCTATTTGATTAGATGTTTTTCAAACAGTTGCAAGACACGGCTATGGGCACCACCTTTGCTCCCTATATTAAAACCTCACCATGGGTTGGTGGGAGCAATCCATGGTTTGGTGAGAGGAAAATTACAAATATACAGAAAAAGTGGTGCTCTGGCTGAGATTCATCGATGACTTATTTGTAATCTTCGATTTACAGAATCTCATAGCAGAGAAAGCATGGTATTTTTGGCTGTCATTGTTAACTATAATAATTGGTGCCTGAGTACATCTCTGTACAGAAAAGTCACATTGTCAAATATTTTCTTACACACAAGCAGTTGCCATTGAAAAAGCCTCATTTGGAGCAAGCATCAGTTATCTCAGATTGATATCATTTAAAGATATGCTTGTGTCCAGCTATATGAGCTGTGAGACTGAAACAAAGGGTGGTAAATGTTTGGAAACATCAGGCATGGGCTTTCATAAGTGTATGAAATGCCAAATGTGTATATTTGCACAGGGTACCATTCAGTACACTCATCCCATTTTGGGACATAAAGTGATAATAGGTGCGAAAATAACATGCAACACCCTGTTCGTAGTGTATGCATTGATATGTCCATAGATGAAATGTTATATTGACAGCACGATTTATCAATTAAAGATTTTCATTCTCCAATACGTCAGAGCCATAATAAACAATGGCCAGGCATATCCCATGACAAAACATTATGAAGATAAACATACTGGCCTGGTAGAGGGCCTAACATTCTTTGGGTTGAAAAACATAGTGTTCTCCCCAAGAAGGGATGATAGGCAGTTATTGATAAAACAATGCAAAACCAAATGTATGATAGACTTTGAGACCCAGTACCCATGCGGACACAGTATTGAAAAAGAGCTGTATACCTTCCTATGAACATTATATTCTTTTCTGAGTCTGAATTTGATCACCCTGGGTCTTTTCAGATTGATATTATTTTTCAGATCTATGTTTTCCTTTGATTGATATTTTCTTTTGATTGATAATTTTCGTTAATGGCTGTCTAATAGTCCCAGGTGATTTATTTATTTTTTCATCTAATGTAGGTCTGCATCTCTCCCTTTTTCTTTCTTCTCTTCTGTAGATTGCTTTTTTACTACTTGTTTTTTTATTTCCTTTTATGAATGGACACATATTATGTTGTTTCTCTACGAACAACGTTCTCTCTTTCCTAATAGATCCTTGTTATAATAGAATGTCACAGTGCTGCTTTATTACATTGCAGAATTACATGCCCTAGGCCTGGGACTGTAAATGGTACAATTTCTGGGTCATTGTTTCGTGGTAAATTGTTAAATAACAGCGTTTCAAGATATTGGGCCTCATCACAAGTTGGGCAGTAACTCCAGCGCCGGTGCTAATAGCCCTACCGCCAAACCCCCCGGCGCTATTAGCGCCGGATCACAGGTTTTTTGCGGAAGGGTTATTGCCCATTCCCCAATGGGCCCATTCGGGAATTCCTCATTCCCCATTGGGCCCAATGGGGAAAATTCGTGCTATTACCACCAGCGGATTTCCCGCCGGCAGTAATCGTGCCAAAAATCGGCAATTTTGCTGCGGATTTCCCCCCAGTTCAGAGCTGGGGGAAATCCGCCAAAGCCATGATCTGGCAGTCCCTTAAATGCGGCTTTAATAGCACTACCGCCACATTTAAGGATTACAGCCAGACTCGTGATGAGGCCCATTGTTTCCATTTAGAGGTGGAGGTCCAGTGTTAAATGTTTACAGCATAGGTTACTATGGCATTTAAGCTAGGCTCTCAAAATGAACTACCTCATTTGCTTTTTTTGCACGCATTGTCACTCAACACTTTCCTGTTGAATTAATGTTTAGATTGCAATTGTGCACAGCATAGAGTCACTTTAATATAATGCGTAGGTGGAGAAGAATGCTGTACATTTGAATATTTATATTAAAGATATAGACAATGTAAATGGTGACATGTGTAAAACGTCTGTATCAGGAATATAAGCGATACATCCACTATGAAGGATCTTAAATTATATTTTAAATGAAGTGAGTTTTTTTCTTGCAGTGTTTATTGGTATTTAAACTAGGCACTGTGCATCTTGATCCACTGGCCTTCATGCTTTTTTTCACATACTATTATCTTGAATTCACAAGCTGGAATATGCATCTGGAATGAAACATGTTTATAACCAATGAAGGTTTGCCATTTAAGCCATGCACTGGCACTTTAAATGAACTATCTAATTTGCTTCTTTTGCACAAGTTATCCATGTCGAATTAATGTCTACATTGTCATTTTGCACAGCACTTAGTCACTTTGACATAACATGTTTGTGCAGCGTAATGTTGTACAATCTTTAATTCATTTTTACATTGTATGCAATTCAGATGGAGAAATGCGAGTCAGAATTATCAATTTTATTGTATAAAATCAGATGTTTTGATGCTGAAATTGGGCCTCAAATGATATGCTTGCATGGCACTGAGTCACTGCACTATATTATGAAACGTTAAAACATAGAAGCCATGTAAAACGCAGCAAACAGGAAAGGATGTGTGGCATAAACATTGCTAATCTATTTGGATCATAGAGTTCAAGAGTTCAAGAGTGCACATAGGTTGTGTCCAAATATTCAAGCTAATGTGTGATCAAGCCACCAGTAGTAGGCGAAACATATTATGTGCAGCCTCTGCTGCTGATTCTATTGTGTTTAATGAATACATTTACCTTTTACCTACCTGTGTCAGTTTGGGGTATTTTAAGTCGGAGCACGTGTGCGGTCCTGGACATTTCTTGTGTCTAGAACTTTGTCAATATATTACAAAGCCTGTGGTAGCGGTCCTGTAGTTATGGTTAAGTTGCTCAACCCATACAAAGAGCAATTATTTGGTGGATTGTAACTTTGTCCCCCCTTGACCAATCCTCAGAAACCTTTGAAGAAGAAAGGAATGGCCCCATTAGATCTATCCTGCAAAGTTTTGTGAGTTCTCATCGCGGGAGGGGTAGGGGGGTCAAATTTATAAATAAGTGGGGACCCAAATGTTTTTTCCCCATAGACGAATGGGAAAAAATATTTACTCACACCTACAGCCTTAACCGCTTGATGGATTTGCACCAAATTAACAGCAGAAGTGGCAGCAAGCCTTTGTAAATTTGGTGTAAATCCATCCAGTATTTTTTTTTTTAAATGACCACAAAGTAAGGCAACAAAAATTAGTGATATCTGGGTTCAGTCCACGGACTCACTTCCCTGTTCAATCCGCGGACGGGCCTCTGATTGGTCCAGTTGGCGATGTGATGTCCGCGGACATCAGACGCTCTCGCTGATTGCTTTGCGAAAAGCGCAAGGTGTGTCAGATTTTTGGAAGCACATGAAATGTTGGATTCATGGACATTTGCCGGTGTCCGTAACCATCAAAATAAATCATGTTAAAACACACAACATTGCACTTGTCAAACTAATGAAACAATCTCTGGGCAGGTGAGGGGTGATGGGGTGGGATATGGTCTTAAAAAGCCAACAAACTGGCATGTTTCTTTTCTGATGTCCGTGAACAGCCCAGAATAGTCCTTTGATGTCCGCAAACATATTAGATGTTCAGGCATCTACGCTTATTTGTGCATTACAGGGTTGGTGAAAAGCAGTTTTTGGATGGCTTATAACTTTGGCGCCACTGGAATTGCAGTCTAGACCTGATTCTGAATGGTTATGGAAAGTGTGGTGCTGTTTTATAAAAAGAGAATAATATTAGAGGGGGGTCCCAAAATATTGTAAAGGCTTATAAATGTGTGCCATTTGATGAATTGCGCAAAAGTTTGCAAAAAGATTGTTTTCATATGTGATGTCATCAGTACTGTCATCAATAACATTTGTGATGTCATCTTTGATGTCCTGGGTGTTAGTTTTACCAGTACATGTTGGTGGCACGAGTTATGATTGCTTAGCTTACCATAACTGGTGAATTTCTGAGGTTTTTCGGTTTTACTTGGAATCATAACATCCCTTTAACAACGTTTTTTCATTGAATTTCATAGGTTTTTATCAGTGCAACTTAACGATAATGTCCCTTTAACAAAGTTTTTTCAGTGAATTTCATGGGTTTTTTCCAGCCCATGCCAATTTCCTACAATCATACTTACCCTGATATAGCAACATTTTTGTCCAATTTACAAAGTTTTCCCTTAAATCTCCGTCATTTCCCACCTTCTAGCATAATTTTTTAACACTTCTATGCACTTTTTGCAACTTTTTCCACTGTGTTTTTGCATCTGTCAACGTCATCGCGGCCCTTCCAGACAGTGTCCCGTGAAGCACATCGGCAGGTGGCATAATCACGTGTTCGCGAACACGTCTGCCCTTCGCGTTTGGGACCATGCTTTGTGGACGGTTCTGAACTGCACTTTCTACTGATCTAGGAACTTTCAAGCTCAAAATTTACCCTTGCACAGCTCCTACACTTATTCTTACTCATTATCCATTAACAATCTAGTACACAGCACATACTTGGAAGATTATTAGAAAAACTGCTATTTATCTTAAAAATGGCATCAGCTTTTGCCATCCCTCCTCCCCAAGAGCCATCCCCACCACCAGCTGAAAAACCTAAACAACAGAAAAAGTGCAGTACTTCCAAAGACAATGCAAAGGACCGAGAAGATAAGGTAGAGGAAGTGCCTACCTCTACCACCAAGAGAGAACCATGGCTATGGCAGTTGTGTTGAAAATGTACCAAAGGCTAAAGGTACCAAAATGAAATGCATTGAGTGCAACGTTGTACTCAGTTGCGGACTCCTACGGAACCAACTCCATTCGCTGCCACACCCAATCCAACCACTGCAATGCTCTCACAAAGGCTGTTCCTTTCTTACTAAGTAGTAGGCTGTCTTCCTCCACCTCATCTTCATCAATCAGTACTATATCCACACAGCCTACTTCTGTGGGACACAAACTCCCCTTGGCTACTGTGCAAAGAGATAAAAAAGGCTGTTGATCCATAACTTTCGAAGACAACAGTACTCTGTATATACTGCAACACACCACTCTGCAGGGTGAGCAATTTTGAAGTGCTTTTGGAGCATGAGAATCACTGCCCTCTACCTTAGATTTAACACACCCGTAAAATCGTCCCCTGTCCACCTGATGCTCCACATTTGTGGTTGGTGCCTCTTCTCTCATTGTCCTCCCCACCTTACTTTCTAACTTCTTGTGCAAAAAAAAAATAACTATCACAAAACAACAAAAAAAGTTTCCTTTAGGAACCTCCTTCCATAGTTAAAAAATAGCACTAATAAAAAAGAATCTTATATGCTCCATCTACTGCACATTTCTCAATAAAGTAGATAAACACAATAAGATTATTTCACCCTAACTTCAAAAGCCCTTGCAGCACTGAATACGTTAACCCATCCATGACGCTAACATCACTATACATTCAAAATAAGCTCCACCTATTTCAATAACGTCAGTGGGCAATCTAGACAAATTTATCCTGTCATCACCAACGTCATAAGGTTATCTAACGCAAGATGAGGAACTTAAGCACAGCCATCTACAACAAATGCAAACATCTTTTTTTTTTTTTTACAAAAATGATAGAAGCATATTATTTTGAAGAAAACAACAGTACACTTCATAGCTCCATTACAGAGTAGGACTAAGTGCTTTAAAATTGAAATAAAAGCGACACTTTGACATTCGCACATTTCTAGAACCTATACGCTCCCATGTTGCTCCTTGTTACTGCAACTGGGAAAAGATTGTTGTCTTGAGTCCCCATAGGACTCAATAGGAATGGGGAAGCCAGATGCAAAGGCACCGTTATCAACATTGTCTGTGCATCTGAAATGTAGTGCTCGCGGGTGCCTTTCATTCCGCCAGGTCAGACCTGGTGGAATGAAAGGCACCCGCAAGCACAACTCAGAGTTTGCTGGTCCGGATACAACGGTACTGATAAGCTTACTGGTACCATTGTATCAGGACCAGCAAACTCGTAATGAGGCCCATTATGTTTTGCAAATTCATTCTTCCTATGTACCAGACTATCAACTGATTCAAAACAGTTTTCCGAAATAGAAACTTTACCCTCGAACATCTGCTTTTAATATAGTCAATCTTATCATTTCTTTGTGGATTTTTTTACACATTTACTCCTTTAAATTCTTAGTGCCCTGCATTCAAGGGCACATGACATTGAGACCGTTCATGTGCCGTTCACAGCGTGCCCAAGTCAGTTTCTTTTTTACAAACATATGCCACAAAAATGAACAATGTTACTGGCAGTCAGTGCACTGAAAAACAACAAAATATTTCAAGTAAACCACATATCACAATATTTACTTCCATTTAACCACTATCAATGCACCTGATTCCAATACATTTATATTTTCCTTAAAAAGCAACATCAGGCGCGGCCCACACGCATTTCCCTACACGTCAATAATAATCTGTTTTGCAGTGGCAACATCTAAGGTATCGTGAATAAAACTAGTTTCTCAAAAAGATCTGCAGACAATGTGTTCCCACACCTCAGACAGCCTTGTGCATAATGCAAGGGTCTTGAATTTCATCCTTAAAGCAACCACAAATGCATCACACTTTGTCCACCATAATTGCTGGAACCTGAATGAATAATAGTAATGTAAATACAAGTACTCTGACCACGCAAACGTGTACACACACGAACAGTGGAGTACAGGATTACCAGCTTCTGTGTAAATCTATTCCTCCAATCATATCCGTTCCTGCATTCATACACACAACCCTCGTTGCCCTCCAGAGTAAGATGTCAATGTGCAAAGGCCAAAGGCACATGTTCATAATGCACATTGGCAATACAAATTCCTTTGCCCGTTATTTCAATGTTGACTAACACTGTGGCACTTAAACCTTTGGTTAACTGCAATCTGCAGCCACTTATCATTGTACCTACTTTTCTGCATGTCAAACACATCCAGAACAATTATATCATTCCTTCATATGACTAATGCGTTATAGTCCCACTACATTACCTACAATTACTATACACATATTACTACTGTGGTGGTTGTACCCAGTGAACCTATTCTGGGGGCTGTGGTCTGCTGCCATGGCGCCCAGAATCTGGCCATTGATGTCCGCAGACACCAAAATAGACCTAAGACTTGTCAGCATTTCCAAACCATTTTTTCACCTATGAAAACACCTTCACATTGCCTTCATTCCACTTCCCTACCATTTGTATGCCTTCTTCCAGCCGTGAAATAACTGCATATGTCTTTTCCAAGCCACCTGTCCACAGCACTGTCCGCTGAACAGCTACGGCACCTGCCCGGCCTTTTTAAACCTACAAAAACAGCATCATGTCATCTTTTTTCCACTCACCCACTCTTCCCAACCCCTCTTTCCACCACCAAAGGACAAAAATGTGTTTCCCACACTTTTTCCCCACAGCGCTGTCCGTGAATCCAACATGGCAGACGCTTCCAAAAATATGACGCACCTCATGCTTTTCACCATCCAATTAGCAGGCAGGCCTGATGTCCGCGGACCCCACTTCACCTCCCTGGACTGAACAGGGAAGTGAGTCCACAGACCGAAAACAGATATCACACATTTTTTTGTGCCCTACTTTTTGATCATTTAAAAAAAAAACAAATCAACGAATTTACACCAAATTTACAAAAGCATGCTTTTGGTGAAAATCCGTCCAGCTGTTTGGGCTGTAGGCGTGAGCAACATTTTTTTTTCCATTGGATCTATGGGAAAAACCACAAATTGTGGGACCCCCCCCCCTATAACTTTGCCCCCTTTGACGAAACCTCACCACACTTTGCAGGATCGATCTGACAGGGTCATATAATGTCCCTTTAACAAAGTTTTTTCAGTGAATTTCATAGGTTTTTGCTAGTGCACCTTTCCTCTGCCACAAGTCCCTTATATTGTACTCCCCCCAGTGTGGCAGCTATAGAGGAAGTGAACAGCGATGTAATCCACGGACGGCAGAAGGCATTTGCAAGTCTTAAAATCATAGGGGAGACCCAAAAAAGATGTAAACATAACCAACAAACAGATGTACCTAAAATCGCAAATAGTGTTTACAAATAGTAAGTGCATTGCATTTATTTTTCTTTTATTAGCTTTCATTACATAAACGTGTTGTAAAACAGAAGCCCTTTTTTTCTCAAGCCCTTTTTTTCTCTCACAGAAATGGCAACCACACTAGAATGGTTGGATGAGAACTTCCCAAGAGATGAAATGAGTAACGATAATATCTCCAATGGTATGCAATACTTATTTTACTGTCAACAAATAATGTACCTTGTACACACCATACTAAAATATTATTTCTATTCCTCTTACAGTACATAGTGTTCATGACAAAAGCACACCCCAGTTTCATCATTTTCAGTCCCCACAATCAAAAACAGAATTTGCATCCGCAAATGTAAATAGTCAAATCAAGAACTTGTCAAAAAAATTGGATACACTAACTAATGATTTCAATGAACTTGTACAATACATGAAAAACCACCTGATTAAAAATGTTCCTTTTCACAGTCCCACTTGCACCTGTACACCTTGTCCCCAGCAGTCATCTGCAGCCAATTCTGAACATTTTCCTCAAAAACGATTTGATGAAACCTCAGTCCCTTCCTCCCCTCATGATTATTCTACACAAATGCCTAATTCTCCCATTCATGTTTCCCATTCCAATACCCGACCCCTTTCTTAAACAAATATATGCTTTGTACTACATGCGACTGTCAGGGGTACCCGCACTCGAAATGGAGGTGCATGCGGACAGAAACGATGTCTGGACATGTCCGTGTTCTCATGACACACTTTTAATTAGTCTGCAGACACTACGCCTGTTCTACGGACCCCTGGCGCATGCGTGCTAATATTCTTCACCTGCAGTGTGTCCGAGGATGGACGCCGCGGTTGTCTGGAAACGTCATCATGTGACCGTGCCCATGCAGTGTGGTAGCAGTGTTTGCAAGCTGTGTCCAAGGCCGTGGACAGTTTAAAAGTGTTTTTCTAGCCAATGTATGTTGTTTCAAAAAGAAACATTACCCTTGCACAGCTCCCACACCCAATCTACGTTGATCTGGCAGCTTTTTACAACAACCCAATGCTTATTTTGGACTGGGTAGCCCGCGAGAAGCACGACTGTCCGTGGATGGTTCCTCTTACGGGGCTCGCCAATGACTTTTCCTCATTTTCAATCTGGCTGTCCAGGAGAGAGCATCTCGAGAACACCAGCTTTACAAATCTTTGATGACCTGCTGCAAAGGCGTCTGCTATGGCCATCTTTGCTTCCCAACCACCACCACCACCTCAACAACCTTAAGGGCATCAAGAGGGGAATGGGCCTGGGGATACATAGGAGGATCAACAAGAAGAAGAGGATGAAGTGGAGGAAGTCCCTGTCACCAGTACTCAGAGTGAGTCCTGGGTGTGGCAATTTTTCAAAACCGTTGGAAATGTCCCAAAGCACATGCCAGAAAGGTTCGATGCACTGAGTGAAAAGTTGTACTGAGTCACGAGAAACCTGACTTGTATTTCTACGGGACTACTTCCATGAGGCACCACACCAAATCGGCCCACCAGAGTGCTCTGAGAAAGGCGATACCTTTCTCAGGTAAACGCAGGATGAATTCCTCCACCCCATCATCTTCATCTGCTTCTCTCTTCACAAAGGCAGAGGATCCTAGTGGCAGCTTAACAGGCCATACAGAACGCTGTTGACCCTTATCTTTCGACGGTCACAGTGCTATGCATGTACTGTGAAGCACTGATCTGTAGGGGGGAGCAGTTTTGGAGTGCTTTCGAGGCTGAGGTCAAGGAGAATGAGAAAAACTGCCACCTACCTGATTAAGGCCTGCCCAACATCTTCCTCTCTCCTCCTGCCACTTCGTCCCCGTGGTTGGTGCCCATTCGCCCCCTCCCCTACCTTACCTCTCCTGAGAAAAAATGGCAAAAAAATTAAAAATTGAAAAAAACAACAAAATGTTCATTTAGGAGTCACCTTTAAAAGTTAAAAATAGAAGTGAGAAAATAATGCACAGGTCTCTGCGCAACCTGCATTGTCCGCAGACAGTGCATTAGTCTGTGGACATGTAAAAAAATTCAGGTTGTGGGACAATTGCAGTCATTGCAATTGTTTTTGCGCAAAAAAATTGGCTCTTAAAAGAACCATTTTTAGGTGTTTTGGCTTTTATATTTTTTTTCAATTTTTGCTTTTACAAACTGAAGTAAGAAAACATTTAACTGATTTTCATTATTTCTTCTCACTTTCACAAAAACTGCATGAAAGCATTTTGAATGTTTTCCACAAAAATCTGATTCCCCACATCAGTTAGATGGACTCCACCTTGTAAAAAATGTTGGCCCTGTCAAATTTAATATTCTCGTTATGGAACAATGTCATGCCAACATCGCGAACAAAAGCACACACAGCTTTACTGACGTTGCACCTCGCTTTTTCCATTTGCAGGCCAAATGAACTGGAATGCATCCACATCTTTTTCTGGGCAATTCAAGAAAATGTTGGAATTAGGGAACATTTCCTTCAAATTTCCCAATGTCCCCTTCATTGCAAACTGCAATGAGATTCTAGTCACGTTCCACAAACTTTTCCCACTACAATGAATGATATTAATGTCCGGATGATTCAATTGAACCATATTTGCACAAAATGGGAGCAAGTCCTCCCACTTTTTGCACGCATTCTGTACCAGAACACTTCCAATTCAGGAAATCCAAGGTTTTTGGCTATTCCACAATGCTCAGCATACACCTTCACCCAGTGGACCCAGAAGTCCCCCAAAATCCAAACACTCTGCCTGCTGAAACACATTATCATGGCCATTTTCAATCCTCCCACAACTTCTACTAACAAAACTCGTGCTAGCCTCTCTTCCTGTACACCACACCGTGGAAGCCTGATTGGCTGATCCCCCAATGTCAGCAGACACCTTGACTGTCTGCGGACTCTGCAGTCCCCTGTCCATGCCAGGCAGCACCAAAAGACCTGGATACGGCATATGCTGTCTGCGGGAACACTGCAGTATCCACGGACATGTCATCCAATTGAACGGGGTGGCAGGGGAATTAAACACAATGTAAGTTATTTAATCTTTAGTGGTGGCTCTGAAAATTGCCTTCTTTTTTTGGGGGGGGTGGGGAGTTTGTAGACAAACACCTTTATTTTTTTACTTTTATGTTGTTTTTTTCTTTCCTTACAGGAACCTCTTCAATGCATTCCTTACATTATAAAGGAAAAATATATTTCCAATATCTGTGAAATGAATTCCATTTGGACAAAAATAAATTCACACCCTGTCTTGGTTGGTCAATTTGAGAATGGAAAAAGTTTGTTAACCATCTCCAGTGCATCTCTGATTTATTTCCAAACAAATAACCCGAGCAGGAGGAAACAGTTGCATTGGACTTTTTAAAAAAGCCTTCAGCGCAACTTGCAAAGCGATTGGAGTCACAAACCCCAAACAGGCCCTTCCACAATGGACAACCACAATATCTGGATATTTGAAGTGAGCCGCATTCGCACAAAATGAAAGCAAGCATGCCCAATTTGAGCCACAAACAGCATCCCAGGAAACTTCCACTTCTGCCAATCTAATATTTCCAAGGATGCCCTGATTATCAATGACTGAATTGAAGAGTCCCCCCAATCCACACACTCTTCCTTCACAAACACATCACCATAGCCTTTATCACTGCTCTCACAACCCGTGCAAACAAAACTCCTACTACCATTTCCTGGGTGTACACCACACCCAGGAAAACTGATTGGCTACTCCACACAGTCCCCTTTCCATGCAAATCATGCACAAAAGGCCCGGATGTGGCACGTGCCATCCACAGACTCCCACAGTGTCTGGGGACCCGCTTGCAGAGGGCAGCCCTTCTACCCTTTCTACTTCCATATTCTTAACACTCCCTCATTGGCTTCTTTCAAAGAGTCACACATCCATCCACCAATCACATCCAAAACCTCTACGCCTAACCCTGTCATCTCTCTTCAAGACTTCATATGTACACTTCAATTCTCACAGTACATATCTCCTGTCAAAAAAAGACATATGCATCAAAAACGAATTTGCAACTGTCCACGATTTCTATTTCCAGATTCAGCAAGATCTGCATCTAAGAAAATATAGTACAGGTATGCTTATATTTTAAAAACATGTTTTCTTGAGGTCTTTCACAAACATATATATATACAGGGTTTGTGCTACTTACCCTGTAATAAGCTTTGCAAAATGCATATTGCCTGTTTTAACAACTCTAACAAATGCCATGCAGTGCAGCATTCATCACCTGCTCAACCTGAAGCAGCAAACAATTACAATGCTCTGCATTTCAATATGTTTCTTTTTACAAGCATTTTGATGAAAGTTGAAAAATGCATATGTGCATCTACAGCAGCACTGTGCGACTTTTCCATAAAATAAGGGAACGCCCCATAAAATAGATTGGTACACCATTTTGAAATGGCACTTAGTGTCTCACAGTTTAATATCTTGGCAGCACATGCATACATCCCAGCATCACCCATTCCAATGTATAGGTATTTCTTAAGTCTTTCTTTTTTGCTTTGCATTCTGTCATTTCCAATTCACTTCACTCATTATCAAATTCAAACTACAAGTCCCAGAATAAAAAAGTAAAAAACACAACTAACTTCAAGATTAAAAACTGTGACATGTATTCCAAATAAACATATGTAACGCTGTGCTTTTCTAAATATTTTTTGGAAGCCTTTTTAAGAAAGTTAAAAAATGCATGCCTGCATTTCCAGCAGCAGTGTGTCACCTTTTCATAAAACAAAGGAAAAGCACAAAAAATTGATTTGTACACAATTTATAATTATCTCTCAGTGTGTGCCAGTTTAATATATTAACAGTAGATGCATACTTCCTAACATAACCCATTCCAATCTTCAGCAGCTAATGCAGTACTACTTTTTTTCTCTACATTCTGTGACTTGTACTCCAACGTTTATAATAGTAAAAATGAAACTACAGGTCGCATAATGCAAACAAAAACTCTCTGACTACATAAACACCTACATATTATAATGCATCATGTTGGCAAATATTCAGAAACTCCTAACACATTAAACTTATACACACCAACTGCCATTTAAAGTGTACTACAAATCCTTTCCATCAACTATTCTTTACGTTTACAAATTGATTGTTACAGAGCTTCTGCAAATGCACATACACATTTCTTAATTTAAAGAAAATGCTCCTAAAAGCAACCATTCTTAACCATTCACCAATTTCAGTAACTTTTCCCCACCTTCCATTACAAATTTAACCCGTCCTTCCTAACAGTACTTCACCATTTCCACATATGCCCACGAACTTTCTGTTACAATTACAATCCGAAAAGGTAACACCCACTCTGTTGCTCAAAACAACACAATCATCATACAGATTCCATAGCACTACCACTGCCTTTCTCACTAACTCAACACCATCACACCTCTGTACACTTGTATTCCCATAACCTTTCCAACCACACCTAATATGCCACCTCACAATGAAACAGTACTCTATTAATCTCTACAATCACACCCAAAAACCATGCACCATACATGCATATACATTGCACAACTTCCCAATACAACCTTTCTCTTTTCCTATTAATCAGCAACTCCATAGAAAAGAAAGAAACACTAGAGCAGATAAGACTAAAAGTACACCACATAGTCATCCACCTCTAAAACTATTTATAGGGAACCTTAAAACAAAAGAGCTAGTAACCTCACTTAACAAAACTAAAACAACCACGACTAAAGAAGGCAATGCCCCCTTTCAGAAACCAAAAGTAAAACATCCTGTACAAAGAAAAAAGCACCTACTAACGAACCCAACATCTGTCTACCAGTGTTAATGTAGTGACAGTAAAGCAATGCAAAAAAATGATGTTACAAAAAATGTTCTGCCGTAGAGTTCTTTACAATCTTATGAAAACATTTGAAAAGTCACGATCTTCCCTTAAAAACTACAGCAGGAGAATGATCCTGCAAGCTCTGATTGACAGCGCTTTTTTTCTAAAGAGAACATTGTTTATATTGATTTTAGACAGAATGAAACCACTAACTAAATTAATCAATAAATTACAACAAGTACTTCTAAACATGTGCAGTGTAATGTGGGTGGTTTCTTTTAAGTTTTACTCTATGTTTATATCTTTGTAGTATTCATTGTTTTCTTTTAGATATTGTAGGGCTTGCCCAACTTTGCTTAAGTCCACTAGTTGTTGCCACATTTTTGTGTCTTTTGTTAGCACACCATTAACTAGTATAATCAAAGATTTATCTATTGGCCATTGTAGTCCTAGAGTTTGAACATTTTCTTTTAGGTCCCATGGTAAATATACTACTTTTTCCTTTAGTAGTTCAGATGGAGGAAATTTGGCTGATTTTGGTTGAAGGCATATTATAGCTTGAAATGGGTGCACTGTTTGTATTATAATGCTCTCATACAAGTTAAGCTGTTGGAGAGCTTTTGGAAGTGGGAATTTTAGTGAAAGCACATGACGGCATTTGGTTATTGTCAAACTTTGTCTTGCAGTACGTGCACACTCTTGAGGGGTTAGTTATTTTGTGTTTACCTTCTGCTGTTAGATAGAAACCATTGGGATTCTTCATTATCTTCTATTTTGTGAGCTATATGTATTATTTTTATGCTCTTTTTATAACATATTCTGCAGCAACAGACACATATTTGGTCTGGTATTTCTGCAGATATGTTTTGAAACTTAGCAATTTCTTTTTTATATGTGTTTATTAGGATGTTGGTGTTTATTAGGTTTTCGGTTATTTTTTCCTGAAGGTACAGAATTCTCTAAGTCACCTTCAATTCCAAAGTATTTCTGTTGGGTGTGCTCTATTTCTTGAAGGAGTTATTTGCCTGTTCCATGTAGGAGAATGTTATTTAAATTGTACAGTTCAAGAGCAGGACTGCATAGTATAGTCGATGTACAACATTCTCATTAGTGTAATGGTGTGACGCTAACATTTTGGTATGGTGGAAAGTGGTTTTGCACGCAGTTCCTACAGTGCAGGCTAATGAATGTCCCCACAGACCAGTTTGGCTGTGCAACCGACAGGAGACTATGGTTTGTTAAGTTTTAATTTTACTTTTGTCTTTTAATTTTACATAGTGATTGAGGAGTTGCCATAAAGATTTAAAGGATTGTTGGCGTACATTACACATTGAGTTACATGTCCATTTGTACACTGGATGGGTTGTTTGGGTGAAAGGAGCATTTGGTTCAAAGTTTGTTGGGGATTTTTTGCCATAATGGTTTGATCCACCATTTCATACCCTCGACCACTATTGTCCATGGCAGTTGTTTTTCTTGTTCTTGTTTATAAGCTTCTTCATTGAAGTATGGTTCTGTGTTTCTTGTTTGCATCCATTCAACATCACATATGTTTGAAAAGCTTTCGATGAAGAAAACTTGTCATTTCTGGAATCTCAGTTAAAGAAGAACAACTCACCATTTATCATGAAGTCACTCAAGGAATTGAGCATGTTTTTAAACATAAAAGTAAAACCTGTACATGTAGAAATTATAAACCTCCGCTCCTGTATGTAAGTGGTGAAGCTGGTTCTGGCAAAACATTCATAATTAAAATAATAAGCAAATGTCTACAAAACTTAACAAACAACAACCTTTCAACTGTAGTAACAGCCGCACAGGTTTACTTAATTACAAGATAGGTGATGTCACGTTACACCAACTACTACTCCTCCCCGTAGAACACCAAAACAAATTAGACTACTGAAAATTGTCAGCAGATGCTGCAACTGAGGTAGGCAGAATTCTAAAATAAATGAAAATGCTCCTGATAGATGAAGTAAGTATGGTGTCCAACCTGATGTTGGCTTTAATTCATCTCAAAATGCAAGAAGAAATTCTAAAAAACCAACTACGATGAACTGCTTGGAGGAAAACATGTTATTGTTTTTGGAGACCTCCTACAGTTGACGTCAGTGAAAGGGCAACCTATTTTTAGAACATTAGGACACAAAGAATGCCTTAATGCTCTTGGCAGCATTGGAAATGTAAATCTCTGCCAACACTTTCACTACAAAGAACTAACTTAAAAAATGGGCCAGTCTGCAGACCTCACATATGCTAACACTTGGAAGCTGTAGTCAATTCAATGAAACAATGATGAAAAAAGAAATGCAACCTATAATGCATATCAGCTCCACAGACAAGCTAGAAGTGCACATAATGACACTTCCTATGTGTCAACAAGCAACATCACGACTAAATAGCTTAGAAAAATGTACCTCCAACACAGTCGGAATAGAGAAAATATTAACTTTGTGACTAAACTGCAGAGTAATTTGAAAACGTAACCTTGACGTAGAACAAGGCTTAATCAATGGAGCAATTGGTAGAGTTGTTGGCTTCTAGGCATATCGACAAACCTGAAGCGGTTAAATAAATTGGCCAAACAATCAGACGTTTCCTTCTTTTCAAAGACATGTAGGTACGCAGAGAGCAATTTTCTCTGTCACTTGCATATGCTGTCACTATTCGCAAATCACAAGGTCTAACCCTAGATCAAGCATTGATTGACATTGGCACCACAATCTTTAATGAAGGTATGAGTTACGTAGTACTTTCACATCTGCATACACTCCATGGTCTATTCCAAGTCAAATTTGATGCAAACTAAGTCAATGCTGACATTCCTTGCATCCTGGAATAAAACAGGCTATGGGCACTGTACACCCCATCTAAATATGTACCCCGTACTTCAAAAAAATAAACCTTTTAAAAGACAAATATTAGAAACAGAATCTATAGCAGATTTCCCAACAATACCACTAAAAAAAAAAAAACTCCTGCATCAAACAATATAACCACAAAACTATCTAGAACAAAGTCAAGGTCACATCCATCAGAAAAGAAAGATACAAATGTCTCTTCTCCACAAACATCTGCAGGACCATCTAACGATCCACAAACAGAACTCTCTGGTCCATTTAAAATCACAAACACAACTGCAGTAAATTGTTATGCAAATGTGACAATGAATCTTCTGTTTCAATTGCCACCAATTGTTCACAACATTTACTTAAACCGCTATGACGAGTTGTGTTTGCAAATTGACATCCTTCACAGCAATGCCACAAATAATCCTGACAACACTTACAGTGTCTCAGATATAAGGCAAGAATTGGACTACCGTGCAGGAATGGTAAACTTTACCATAAACTCACAAGAAGATCCACAAACATTCCTAATGTACTTACTACAAGTACTGGAAACCAAAGACATCCCTATAACTTAAATCTTCCAGATTGCATACACATAGAAACATACATGCACTCTCTGCAAACATGTTTCACAAGACCACATCCCTAATGAACGATGTATATACGTATTCATACCAAATTATGAATCTATTCCATTTCACCAGCTTCTTCAGAATGCTAATCATGGCATATTATGCACTTTTTGCAATTCAGACAATCATTCCACCCTACAAATAACCTCACATAGCCAACATGTCATACTAATGCTTCTAAGGTATACCACTAATGCTTATAAGGTATACCACAATACCACCTTACATAACATACCAGATACGACCACCACTCGCACTTCCACAAACTACACATACCTCACATCAAATGTGCCCTTCTCAATGTCCGATCTCTCCTAGCTCATGCATCTGATATTCATGACCTCATAACCAACAATAACATTGACCTATTAGCCATCACCGAAACATGGTTAAATGAAGCATCAGGCCCTGCCGTTGCACTTGCACTATCACCTGGCTTCACCATACTCAGACAAGACAGGCCTGATCAAATAGGAGGCGGAGTAGCCCTCAGCTACAAGGAGAACCTCCAGCTCCGACCTGTCAGTCTCCCCTCGACCAACAACTCTGATCTCTTATCGGCCAAACTCACACTGTCACCCAACAGCACCATCAACATTCACCTACTATACCGCCCCCCAAGCAACACCCCTGACTCCCAGGATAACATCATTCACATCAGCAATAATATCAAAAGCTCCACCAAAACCCTTCTACTAGGCGACCTCAATCTCGGATTCAACGATACTAAGGACAAATCGGCAGCCACCCTCTCCAAGGAACTTAATGACCTGGGCTTCACCCAAAAAGTAGAAAGTCCTACTCACGCCAAAGGCCGCATTCTGGACTGGATTGCAGACCATAACTGCCTCTCCACTATCTCCAAATCCTCACTGCCCTGGACTGACCACAACTGCATCGAGTCCTCTATTCCTATCACCAAAAACCACAGAACTCCAACCCCTGCTAGCACTGCACAAGTCAGAAGCTCAAAAAAACTAATAGAGGATAACTTGCGCCCCTACCTCAATACCCCTGAGTTAGCCCCCCCATTCGCTAATGACCCCAATATCCTAGCAGACATCTACAAAGATGTCATCACCAAAGCGATCAATGAAATAGTACCACTCGAATGGAAAAAAGAGAAGAAATCTCTACACACCAACTCATGGTTTACTGAAGAACTGCACTCAATGCGATCCCACAAAAGAGCAGCACTAAAAAACTGGCAATCTGACCCCTGCACCTGTACCAAAAACAAATTCAACTTAATCTCCCACCAAGATAAGACAGCTATCTCCGATGCCTAAGCCAACGCTTTCAACACACGAATCTCTAATGCCAAATCACACTCTACAGAGATCTTCGCCATTTTTAATGAGCTCATCTCCCCCCCTGATGCTCTGGACGAAATAATCAAAGATGAAGCCTGGTGTACCAGCATTCAAGCTGCCATGCTACACAAAATTGACCTTCTCCAAAAGAAAATTAAAGACCACTGCAAAGAACTCCCTCAACAGACAGGAACTAAACCTACCAATGCCAAACTCACCTCGTCCAAGCCCACCATGCCTGACTTCTCCTTCAGAGACGTCACTGAATCGGAAGTCATCAACCTACTAAAAAAATCTCAAACCCTCACCCTGTAAAGGCGACATTTGCCCACCAAAACTCATCAAAGACTGCGCAGACTGCTTTGCGCCGCTCTTTACAGTCTTCATCAATGCATCCTTTAAAACAGGCATCATCCCAGCTAACCTCAAAGAGGCCTGGGTCCGGCTTCTCCTAAAAAAACCTACTCTCGACCCCTTAAAACCTAACAACTACAGACCAATAACCACGGTGCCATTCCTCCTGAAATTACTGGACAAAGCTGCACACTGCCAAATCCAACACTTCCTGGAAACCCACTCCATCCTCGGGACGAGGCAATCAGGCTTCCGGAAAGGACATGGCACAGAAACAGCCCTTGTTGATCTGAAGAGTCAAATCACCCAAATCATGGACAAAGGCAAGCCGGCTCTCCTGCTCTTTCTAGATCTCTCAGCCGCTTTCGATCTGGTTGATCACAAGACTCTCACCTCACACCTCACACACTCAGCTAACTTCTCTAAAGAATCAGCTCTCTGGATCACCTCCTTCCTAGAGGGAAGAGCCATGAAAGTATTCTCGGACATCGCCAAAGCCACTCCCACAACAATCCACTGCGGGGTCCCTCAGGGATCATGCACTGCACCCACACTCTACAACCTGTTCACCAAGCCTCTCTTTGACAAACTTGACTCATACGGCATCACATACACAAACTACGCGGACGACACACAAGTACTCCTACCCCTTTCAGGATCATACGACGAAGACGCCATGGCACTCCACACAATCTACTCCATCATCAAGGCATGGATGGCAGTTAATGGCCTCTGCCTCAATGGAGACAAGACTGAAATCATGATATTAGGTACACAGAGCACCCTAGACAAATTTGGCAAACTGTACGCTAACTTCTCCATTGACAACTCCATCATCCCTGTATCCACAGCCGTAAAGACACTGGGAGTATACCTGACTCTTCACTATCTATGACTAGACAAGTTAGCACAATCACTGCTTCATCTGCGCACACCACCAAACTCATAAACGCCATCAAGCCCTACCTCTCTAAACCCAACTGCCTCACTATAGCTAGAGCAACCATTGGAGCCAAACTGGACTACTGCAATGCACTCCTAGCAGGCATATCAGCCAAAAACCTAAAGAGACTACAAGTCACGCAGAACAACACTCTCCGGGCTGCTCTTAGTATCCCAAGAAGAGAGCATATCACCCATGCTAGGCACTCTGCCCAATGGCTCCCGGTCAAAGAGCGGATCACTCTCAAAATCCTCACCCTCACTCACAAATGCCTCTCTCTCTCCGCCCCGTCCTATCTATCAGAAACCATCTTCAAACCATCCTCCTCCCGTCCCACCAGGACGCAATACTCCAACCTACTCTGCATCCCACGCATCAAAAAAGCCAAAGCTGGAGGTCTAAGTTTCCCCTACATTGCAGCCAAGACCTGGAACGCTCTTCCTGAAGACATCAGAGCGGAAAACTCACTCCCTATTTTTCGCAGGAAACTGAAAACCCTATTCCTTGCAAAATAATAGGAATCTCTCAGGAATCCATGTAAATATACTGCATTGCTAATGTGTACATGTCTACTGTAAATATTGTATTTTTATGTAAATATTGTATCCTATGTAACTAAGATATTGTCTGTAACAAGCGCCACAATGCCACCGGGCTGACGTGCGCTCTACAAATCTTAATAAAAAAAAAAAGGTACAATGCAGATGGTACCAAAAATAACTGTAAGCTGACAGGTTTAGCACACTGCCAAGTATCTCTTGGAAAGAAAACTTTCACAACAGTAGGTACAATATACCATGCTGGTGCCACAACTACTTCAGGGCACTACACTGCATATGTGAAAAAAAAGTTGATGGTTTGAATGTAACAATACCTTTGTTACCCAAAACATAGGCTATCAGCAAATGTGATAAATTGATTTTTAATATTCCTTCAAACCAAATGTAGTCACTAAACTATAGTACAATTAACAGTTAGAATACGCCAGCAGGTATCTAACTACTTCCACAATACTGCAAGAACACTTTTCAAAGTCAATCTAGTTATAATACACCAACAGGTATCTAGGTACTTCAAAAACACCCTTCTTTGCCAAGCACTTCAAATACTATATCTGAATCTTTATATGAAAAAACATCTTCTAACTTCTAATGTAGTTCGAATACGCCAACAGGTATCTAACTATTTCATGCATTCCCTCCATTCCAAGATACAGTATCATCCTTACACTCATGTGACTGTAATCATTTTTTTTTATCCAGTACAGATTTTTTTCCCAATGACCCAATGATTATTTAAAGTAAAAACAACAGCGGTGTGTCATACACTCATGTTGTAGCAAACACAGTACTTAAAATTGACTGTTTATGCGTTTCTAAAAAAGAAAATGGATATTGAAAACTGTGTGCCACTGCAGCTTTGAACTATCATGCTTAACCAATTGTACTTTTTTTCACATAAATAAAAACACAGAAGGCAGCTGCATGATGCTACAACACTGAGGGGGTAATTCATAGAATTCAGCGCACAAGTGGCGCACGCGGCTGGCGCACAGTGTGCGCGTGCGAATCCCTGCGCCAGCCGCGTGCGCCAAAACCCATTTCCGCGCACAGCGTATTCATGGATTCCAGCTACCAAAACCAGCCGTGGAGCAGCGACCCTGCAGCAGCGCCAGTTACGCCCCCAAGAACGCCTCTCGTGCAGGGAAAAGCCATCAAAATCCCCAATCCAGCGCAAAGGGCTGCGCTAACCCTGTACCAGCACGGCAAGCGGGCTACGTGTATCACTGGGGTGCGCAGGAAATACCTCACGTCATTTCAGCTGGGTACGTGCATTTCAGGGGTGCGCGGGAAGTTTCACACGCGATTCCATCAGGGTATGTGTATTTCAGGGATGCGCGGGAAGTTCCACACGTGATTTCAGCAGGGTACGTGTATTTCAGGGGGGCGCGGGAAGTTCCACACGCGATTTCAGCAGGGTACGTGTATTACAGGGGTGCGCTTGAAGTTCCACACGTGATTCCATCAGGGTACGTGTACATCAGGGGTGTGTGGGAATTTTCACACGTGAATTCAGCAGGGTACGTGTATATCAGGGGTGGGTGGGAAGTTCCACACGCGAATGTCCTGGCTACGTGTATTTCGGGGTGCGCGGGAAGTTTCACACGCGATATCAGCAGGGTACGTGTATTCCAGGGGTGCGCAGGAAGTTCCACACGCGAATGTCCAGGCTACGTGTATTTCGGGGTGCGCGGGAAGTTTCACACGCGATATCAGCAGGGTACGTGTATTCCAGGGGTGTGCAGGAAGTTCCACATGCGAATGTCCAAGCTACGTGTATTTCGGGGTGCGCGGGAAGTTTCACACGTGATATCAGCAGGGTACGTGTATTCCAGGGGTGCGCGGGAAGTTCCACAAGCGAATCTCCTGGCTACGTGTATTTCGGGGTGCGCGGGAAGTTACACACGCGAATCTCCTGGCTACGTGTATCTTGGGGTGCGCGGGAAGTTACACACGCGAATCTCCTGGCTACGTGTATCTTGGGGTGCGTGGGAAGTTTCACACGCAAAGTCAGCAGGGTACATGTATATCAGGGGTGTGCGGGAAGTTACACACGCGAATCTCCTGGCTACGTGTATCCTGGGGTGCGCGGAAAGTATCACACGCGATTCCATCAGGGTACGTGTATTACAGGGGTGCGCGGGGAGCACCACACGTGAATTGCACGTGTGGGTCCTCCCAGGTGTTCCCTCTACACCCTCCACGGCCCCTGTAGGTGGCTCACACCACAGGGGCCCACCCTGCACATGTCCTGCAGGCACCCCATCCACCATGGCCATGCCCCCCAGCCAACCCACATGTCAACTTGCACTACTGCCCACCAACGCATGTCCCCCTGCACCCCCAGCCACCAGGGGCAGCCTCCACCAGGCCCCCACCCATGTCTCCCACCACCCCCACCCACCAGCAGTGCAGGAGCAGCCTCCACCAGGCCCCCACCCATGTCTCCCATCACCCCCACCCCCCAGCAGTGCAGGGGCAGCCTCCACCAGGCCCCCACCCATGTCCAAATCATCTCCCCACCACCCCCACCCCCCAGCACTGTGGGGCACCTGCCAGCAGGCCCGCACCCATGTCCAATTCATGTTCCCCACCACCCCCACCCTCCAGCAGTGCAGGGGCAGCCTCCACCAGGCCCCCACCCATGTCCAACTCATGTTCCCCACCACCACCACCCCCACCCCCCAGCACTGTGGGGCACCTGCCAGCAGGCCCCCACCCATGTCCAACTCATGTTCCCTGCCACCTGCCACCCCCCACCCCCTAGCACTGTGGGGCACCTGCCAGCAGGCCCCCACCCATGTCCAACTCATGTTCCCTGCCACCCCCACCCCACAGCACTGTGGGGCACCTGCCAGCAGGCCCCCATCCATGTCCAACTCATGTTCCCCACCACCCCCCAGCACTGTGGGGCACCTGCCAGCAGGCCCCCACCCATTTCCAACTCATGTTCCCCACCACCCCCACCCCCCAGCACTGTGGGGCACCTGCCAGCAGGCCCCCACCCATGTCCAACTCATGTTCCCCACCACCCCCACCCCCCAGCAGTGCAGGGGCAGCCTCCACCAGGCCCCCACCCATGTCCAACTCATGTCCCCACCACCCCTACCCCCCAGCAGTGCAGGGGCAGCCTCCACCAGCCCCCACCCATGTCCAACTCATGTTCCCCACCACCCTCACCCCCCAGCACTGTGGGGCACCTGCCAGCAGGCTCCCACCCATGTCCAACTCATGTTCCCCACCACCCCCACCCCCCAGCACTGTGGGGCACCTGCCAGCAGGCCCCCACCCATGTCCAACTCATGTTCCCCACCACCCCCACCCCCCAGCAGTGCAGGGGCACCCTCCACCAGGCCCCCACCCATGTCTCCCACCACCCCCACCCCCCAGCAGTGCAGGAGCAGCCTCCACCAGGCCCCCACCCATGTCTCCCACCACCCCCACCCCCCAGCAGTGCAGGGGCAGCCTCCACCAGGCCCCCACCCATGTCCAACTCATGTCCCCACCCCCTCCACCCCCCAGCACTATGGGGCACCTGCCAGCAGGCCCCCACCCATGTCCAACTCATGTTCCCCACCACCCCCACCCCCCAGCAGTGCAGGAGCAGCCTCCACCAGGCCCCCACCCATGTCTCCCACCACCCCCACCCCCCAGCAGTGCAGGGGCAGCCTCCACCAGGCCCCCACCCATGTCCAGCTCATGTCCCCACCACCCCCACCCCCCAGCAATGTGGGGCACCTGCCAGCAGGCCCCCACCCATGTCCAACTCATGTTCCCCACCACCCCCACCCCCCAGCAGTGCAGGGGCAGCCTCCACCAGGCCCCCACCCATGTCCAACTCATGTCCCCACCACCCCCACCCCCCAGCACTGTGGGGCACCTGCCAGCAGGCCCCCACCCATGTCCAACTCATGTTCCCCACCACCCCACCACCTCCACCCTCCAGCACTGTGGGGCACCTGCCAGCAGGCCCCCACCCATGGCCAACTCATGTTCCCCACCACCCCCACCCCCCAGCAGTGCAGGGGCAGCCTCCACCAGGCCCCCACCCATGTCCAACTCATGTTCCCCACCACCCCCACCCCCCAGCAGTGCAGGGGCAGCCTCCACCAGGCCCCCACCCATGTCCAACTCATGTTCCCCACCACCCCCACCCCCCAGCACTGTGGGGCACCTGCCAGCAGGCCCCCACACATGTCCAACTCATGTTCCCCACCACCCCCACCCCCCAGCAGTGCAGGGGCAGCCTCCACCAGGCCCCTACCCATGTCCAACTCATGTTCCCCACCACCCCCACCCCCCAGCACTGTGGGGCACCTGCCAGCAGGCCCCCACCCATGTCCAACTCATGTTCCCCATGACCCCCACCCCCCAGCCACCAGGGGCAGCCTCCACCAGGCCCCCACCCATGTCTCCCAGCACCCCCACACCCCAGCCACTAGGGGCAGCCTCCACCAGGCCCCCACCCATGTCTCCTTACCCCCCCACCCCCCAGCAGTGCAGGGGCACCCACCACCAGGCCCCCACCCATGTCTCCCACCACCCCCACCCCCCAGCACTGTGGGGCACTTGCCAGCAGGCCCCCACCCATGTGCAACTCATGTTCCCCAGCCAACATGTCATCACAATCTAGATCTCTGGTCCCTATGGTCAGCCTCCAAATGCAAAACACCCACCCGAGTATTGTATCCACCCACTCATAATTTGCAATTACATCACAGAACACCAATTGCAAGTTCCGAAACAAACACATTTCCCTCACATACACCCAATGGGTGTCAGTGAATCTCAAAACACATATCATGAAATGCATGAAACCAATGAGATACCACACATTGAAGTTCACCAAAAAAAATATGTATTAAAGGAAACATAAATAGAATAAAAAATCAAGAAACAGAAATGTGAATGTACACAAATGAAAAGAAGCATGTCCGTTAAAAAAAGCAAAACCAAAAATAAAATTCCAAAGTAATGTTGTCCAAAGTCAATGTCCACAAAACAAAATCCAATGGGAAATAAAAAAGAAAGCCATTGCTCCATGGTTAAAAAGTGAAAAAAAAATACAATCCAACTGTGAACTATGTACATGGGAACAAGCCAGGGTCCATTATCCCAACAAAATAAAGGAAACCTATCTAACTACACTAACTAATAAAAAAAACTATATACAAAAATGTTGCCAATGTCCGAAAGGTCCAAATAAAATAAAAACAAAAATGAAACCTAACACTACCTACGTAACTATGTACAAGGGCAGCGGGCTAGTTTCACGGCTCACTTGTGGATGTCCCGGGCCAGGGCATCATCGAACTCCTCCTCAATGTCCCGGAGGCGGTCCTCCTCCATGGCCCCGAGGGTCCGCAGGGCCGTCGACGTCTCCACCTCCAAACCCCTGCGGATTGCCTCGAGGCACTCGGCCCACCTCAGGGCCCTCCGCATGGAGTTCTCCGCCCTGACCATTGTGAACCGTGCCTCTTCCGCCCGCTGCTGCTCCGCATCTATGGCGTGGCCCAACCGCTGCCACACGGAAGACACTCTCTGTCCTGGGTCCTCCTGCCCTCCGGCCGATGCCTGCCCCTCCGATGTTGAAGGCCCCGAGCCTTCATGGCTCCCACCACGTTGCTGCTGCTGCTGTGCCTCTGCCCGTGCACTGCCTCCTGCTGCCTGCACATCCTCCGCCGGCTGGGGTGCAGTCGTTGATGTGGCCACCCCTGCTGGACGTCCGACTCCCGACTGTGGCAGGGATGCCTCCTCCACCAGCCTGGCCGCACCGTCAGAGGCAGCTCCACAGGGCACCCAGGTGACTGATGGGTGGGAAGATGGCACGGAGAGCGACTGGCGCGTAGGGGGTTCATTTGAGGAGGGGGTCGTAGCAAGCCCCATCAAACGGAGGAATCCGGCCTGGGTGACCTGTCCCAGTAGGCTGATGTGGTCAACGAGCCATTCGAGATGATGTGCCATCTCCTCATGAAAAGACTGCAGGTCACCTCGCATGGCCCGTTGACGCAACGCCACACCAGTCAGGACATGCTCAACCCGGACCCGGATAGCCACGTCCACAGGCAGAGGAAGGCCAGTTGTCGTTCGCACATCCCCTGCCTGAAAACGGGTATGGACGTAGGCATCCCTGCTGGTGCAAGATGATGCAGGGACAGGATCAGGGACAGGATTGCACACAGGCACCTCCGCGGCGGCCTGTGGTGTCTCCTGTCCCTGGTCCTGCACTGCACCACTAGCACCAGTGGGATACCCACCTCCAGACCCCGTCTCTGTTGCTTGCACAGCCTCCTCCTCCACCAAACCCCCCACCAACCTGGATGACTCCGTGCCATCTTCCCCCGTTGGGCCCTGTGGGGTCCCAGCTGCCCCTTCTGCTGCCGAGGAGTCCAACTCCAACCTCCGCCTCTTGGACCTCCCCCCGGCAGCTGCGGCCTGGGACACAGCACCAGACTTCTCACTCTCCGACGAGATGACAACATGGGAGGGAAGTCGGGCCTTGCGTCTCCGGCTGGCGGTGGGATCCCCGCCGCTGTGCTCCACAGCACCTTCTCCACCCTCTTCATCAGTTGACGCTGCAGACAGGGAGAAATAAAACACAGGCATCAGGGCACTGTACAATGGACACATACACACATGACAGTTGTACATGAGTGGCATTGGCAAACCTCAGACATGCCATCACAATCCCCAACACACATGTCATTTCAACTCGCACACATGAGCCATACCGCAGCCATAACGCAACTGTCAGCACCATCCATACACATACAACAGCATGAGCAGGCAAAACTGAGCCAGACATCACATGCAACACAGGAAGTGCACCACACATGTACACACACCACCACACTTGCATGCATGTGTACACCTCTGCCAAGTGTCGCAGTGTTCAGATGGGCATCCATGTCACATCTGCCAATCAGGCTTCCACATCCCGCTGTCACATGCATCCATGTTGCATCACTGTTGCACCCTTGTCAAATACACACAAATGCACATGTACACAGTGCTGATACATGCAACTGAAAACAACATACATGCGTGACATCACGAACATGTCTACTTACGTACACATTCATCAAAACATGTGTGCCCACACAACTGCATTTGGCATGCAAGCCTACACACACAAGCACCATCCATGTCTCACACATTACAGCCCTCGCATGTGTTAGCCTCACGGCCCTGTACACCCCCACCCATACTCGACCCCATACAAACAGATGTGCAACCTGCACACTACTGAAACATCACCACACGCACAGCTCACCATCAGGATGCATGTACACTTACCGCTCGACTCCAGACGGGTCTGCCTCTCAAGGACCTGGACGTGGAGCGCTGGGGATATGTGTTCCAGGACCCTCATCTGATCTTCCGACAAGTGGCCCCGGTGCCCCTTGGCATCCGCTGCCTTCAAGAGGCGCCGGGCCTTGTTCAGGGTCCTGGACCTGAAGTCCTCCCAGCGCTTCTTGACATGTTGGAAGTCGCGGACTGCCACCCCCTCCGCGTTGATGGCAGTCACGATGTCAGTCCAGATTCGAGTCCGTCCTTCCTTGTCGGCGCGGGAACTTCCGAAGAGGGCATCATATTGCCCCAGGACTTGCTCCAGCAGGACACCAACTTTGGTGGCAGTGAAGCTGGTGCCCCTCTGCCTCTCTGGCCGGGGGTTGTCAGTGGTGCCAGATGTTGCAGTGCCCGACATGACAACCCCAGAGGCAGGAGTGGGTGGGCAACTGGGTCCTGGGGCTGGGCTGTGGAGCGATGGAATCCCAGTCGGGAGTCTTCGGTTCCAGCAGGGGTGGTCACAGCAACAGCACCCCTGCCTGATGTGCAGGCAGCAAATGGCAGGGCACGTGGGCAGCAGGCAGTCAGGCAGCAGCAGATGGCAGGTGGGAGCGTGCTCGGGGCTCTGGGGGGCAGTAGTTCGGCCTTCTGGGCAGGAGCGTGGTCTTCCGTGTGCTTACGCGTGGCCAGCTTGATCCAGAGTGATTTGGCATGTGAAAATTCGGCACGTCAGCGTGTAATTCGAAGAAAGGCCCTTAGCCCGTAAGCGCGTCTGCACGCATATGCAATTTCATTGGACAGAAGGCCCCTCAAGCGCAAGCGCCCCTGTGACGTGACGCGCACAGGCGTGCATGGGCATTTCAGCGCGTGTGAAAAACTGCACGTCCGCGTGTAATATGAGGAAAGGGCCCATGCGCGTAAGTGACGTGACGCGCGCGTTTCCCTCAGCACGGGTTAAAGGTGAGCGGGCCCAGCAGTTCGCTGTACGTACCTTTCGTGGAGACCGACGTGTGTTGCTGCTTCCTGTTGTTTCGTGTGCCATCACAACTTCACAGCTATCAAGGACGTATCTCTTCTTTTGGTGGGGGTATTGGCTACGCGTGTTTTTCTGCATCGCGCTAGTCAGACGGTGAGTCGCACACGCTCTTTTTCCCACTGCGGGTGCCCCGGTGTATCGCACCCATTTTCGATGTCATAGTAGCCTGCGTGTCCCACACGTATGCGTTATTCGTGTTACTGGGTGCCACCGCGTACTGCGGGAGGTTGAATCCACGCACGTAGGCTGCAGGGTTGCGTGCACGGTTTTACTGCAGTTTTGGGGTGCCTGAGCGTTGCGTGACCCGTCACTACATCACCGAGGTCACATACAGCCTTGCAGGTGCAGGGGGGCTGTTAACATCTTGCTTCCCACCCCCTTCACCCCAATTGCCCAGGTCAATTGTGGTGTACACCTCCCATTGGCACCACTCCATCTGTGCCGGCACTACTACATCTGTGCCATGGTTGGGAGGCCACCAAAGGTGAGGGGCGCCTCAGCTGGGCGTCCTCCTCGTGGCGGGCGTGGTCGGGGACGTGGCCGTGGAGACCAGGGAGTAGGGGGACTCCAGGGTGTCCAGGGTGGCCACAGAGGGGGAAGAGGCAGGGGTGCGCCACTTGAGCACAATGTTGTGCCATGTGTCGGTGCAGTCATGCCACCACCCCCTGTGGTTCCGGGGGATGCAGCTTCTGCATCTGGCACTGGTGCCCGTGTGACCCGGCAGTCCGTTCCATCGACTGCCACGGGCCGAAGGGTAGTGGTAGCTGCAGGTGCAGCTGTGAACACCACCACCCAGGCTCGGGGTCTGCCAGCGCAGGCTGCGTTGGCACTTGAAGAGCCCTTGGTAGATCTCCAACAGGCCAGGGGGAAAACCATAGGGGCAGGCTGGGCTGCTCAGACCAAGACACGTGTCCCTGGGGCAGTCATGTCATCTGCTGCCCTGAACAGCCGGGTGTTGGCAAGTGCAGGGGCAGATGCACCCAACAGCACCCCGGTTGTGAGTCTGCCAACCAGGACCGTTGAGGTCAATGACCCTGCCACAGCTGATGTTGCTGCGCAGGGTCCATTAGTGGGCACCCAGCTGCCACTGACACAAGTCAGGCCTTTGATCATCCCTCCACCTGCCACTCCCTTGGCTCAATCCATCGAACCCACTGGCCATACTGGTCAGGGCGGCATTAGCCAGCCAGGGTCTGTGCCACAGTCCAAGAGGAGGAAGGTTGCACCTGCAGCACAGGCTGGGTCCCCACACACAGCCACGACCTCCTGCACGTAGAGGAAGAAGCCTTTCTGTAAGTAGGAACTGGACTTGCTCGTGGACTACGTGCGGGGCCACAGCCGTGACATGCTAGTGGGTGCCAATAGTCAGACTACGGCTGCCCAACGTGACACCCACTGGAAGCATGTTGCGGAACATGTCAGTTCATTCGGCCATGAGGTGCGCACGGCGCAAGAGTGCAAAAAGCGTTGGAATGACATCAAGCGCAGCACTAAGGCTAAGCGTGCCTCTAATTACAACTTGACTCTGGTGACTGGCGGTGGGCCTGCACCAGAGGAGGAAGAGCTCACTCCGCATGAGGCACTCGTTGCGGAGTTCATACCACCTGAATTGGTCCAAGGAGTGGGAGAGATGCTGGACTTTGATGCCCAGTCCAGTGAGTGTTGATGCGTGTTTGTTGAGGACGTGTGTGTTTCACTTGTGGGATGTGTTGTGCATGGTTGCCGCTACATGTGACGTGTACATGGTTCTGATGTGTAAGTAATGCAATGCTTCTGTCATGCATGTCTCCTCTGCCTGCATGCGGGGACTCCATGTAGGGATGCTCCCTTGCCCCTCCTCCGCCACTCTGCACCCCAGTTCCACCTTTGCACTGGTGTTCTTCAATCTTGCCAATGTGTACTTTCTTGTTCATGCGTCCTGTGTAGATGCTAACTTCCAGCGTAGAATCTGCCAAACATATGCCGTGTGGTGCAGCCGTAGTACTTGATGCAGGGTATCTCACTTGTACTGTGCATAGGTCAGATGTCCCGCAGGGACATGAGTGCCCATTCATGCTCCATGTGCATTGCACGCATGCCCCTATGTGTCCTTGACTGGATGATCACTGTAATACAAGTCCTTGGTTACATACATTGCTTGCCATCTCATCAGCCTTCCCATGTCAACTGTGGCTCAGTCCTGCGTTGCACACATGTTTAGGGTCTGACAATCTGTGTGGCTCACAGGCCTCAGCCTGTTCAATGGCCAATGACTCAGTCCAACTGTTGTTGTGTCTTCTTCACACATGGGCGGAATCCAGAGTTGTCGTCATGTGTCCTGCTTACATCATTTGCAGTGTTGTCACTTGAATCACATTAAGCTGTTGATGCCAGTCAACACTGCTTGTCAATACACAGGTGTATGGGCAGCCTTTTGATACCATGCTAGGCATCCCTGCTTTGGTACTGGGGTGGAGGGGTGCTTGGCTTCTAGATATGGTACACATTGAATGCACAGTGCACGTGATGTCTGAATTTGACATTGCACTGCCTTCACATTTCCTGGCACACACCATGGAGTCCTTGTACATGTAGGTAGTGAGTGGCGTACACATTTTCTGCACTGCATAGACCCACTTCCATGGAAACTGCCACCTTCCAACAGGTCTGATCACAGAAGCAATTCAAAGTTGACCCAGCAGGCATGCCAGGTTATATGTTGTGTGTCACATGTCTGCCTGATGCGTTTGCTGTCGGTGTGTGTGGGTGTTGTGTGCTTCTGACATGTGTAGTGACCTTTTTTCTCTCTATTTTTCAGGTGATGACGCAATGGAGGCGGCGGATGGTGTTGTCATGCCAGACACAGGCTTGTTACCACTACATCAACCCGGCACTAGTGGGGGTCGTGGGGTGGTAGGCCACGAAAACCCCCAAGTGCTACAGTCCATCTTGCCTCTAGCTGCCTATGAGTCCAGCCTTGATGACGACTCTGACGTCCATGTTGAGTTGGATGAGCATCAAGTCCATGTGTCAGGGGTGAGTGATTCTGATGTGGACACTCCTCTGTCTGCGACACATGCACTGAGGGATCAGACAGTCTTGGTTCCTCTGCCCGTGGTGGATCGGGACGCAGGGTCACCCTCCACACCAGTCACTGATGTGCCTGGGACATCACGTCGACGGGGGCATGTAGTCGTGCAGCCGCGGGCGGTGCCAACACAGCGAGGACCCCCGGTCCTTGGGTCCCGCAGGGGTCAAGCCGGGCAACGCGGTCACCGAGTGCAACCGCAGTATACTGAGTGGGAGCAAGACATGACTGCGAATTCAGAACGGCAGGGGGCAGCAATGGAGAACATCGCTGAGAGCATGGAGCGTGTGGCCCGATCTGTGCTCCCCCCTGCTAGGCAGGTGCTTCTCCAGCAGCAGGCGGCACGGTCCACGGCCCGCTCGCTCAGGCTGGGCATGGCGGCCTCAGACAGGGCACGCCAGGCTGAAATGTCGTCTCTGCATCAAGCAATTGCTGCTCACGCAGAGGCGCACATGGATGCCCTGAGGAAGGAGTATGCTTCCCTCAGATCCACTCTGGGTGTCCTAATGATGTCCCAGAGGCAGCAGGCAGAGGAGAGGTTTGCACAGCTTTAGCGTACAATCTCGGCTGAGCTACAGGCTTGCCGGGAGGTGCAGCGGTTGTCCAGCCAGGCCTTGCAGGAGGAACTCCGTGTTACACGTGCTACCTTGCAAGAGGAAGCCCGTGTATCACGTGAGGTTCTGCATGCAGACCTACGTCACATCGCCACACAGAACCAGGCTCACCAGTCCGGCAGACTTACTGCCGACGAGGGGCAAAATGCGGCTAGGCGTGGCCAGGCTACTGTGCCACGTCCTCCTTTCCAGGATGAGCCAGACTCGGACGACCATCTATCTCCCACATAGGTCGGGCTGTGCAGGCGTTGAGCCCATGGAGGTTTTATTTTTGGCTCAGCATCATCGCATGTGGATGTTGAGCAGCACCCTGTACCTCCCCCTCCTGGGTGCCTCCCCTCCCCCCCGGGTCGTATGTGGCCATTTTTGATTTTTCTTTTAGTTTAGTTAGTTAAGTTTCTGTTTGATAGTTAGTTTAATTAGGTAATGTAGGTTTTCCATAGTTAGTGTAATTAGTTAATAGTTAATATAGTTTAAAATTGCTTGTCTATTGTGCTTTCATGTGACGGTGCGGTGCTTTGTGGCTTTTGAAGGCATCCACTGTCTGTTCCAGCTGGGCCCTTCAGGCTTGTCTTGTGTATGTGTTTGCTGCTTGGGTTCCTTGACTCACATATGCCACTCCTGCCTCCCTTATCCATGGGCTCGCAGGGATGGTTCGTTGTCACAAACTTTTATACAAGGGCTTTGGACTGTCATATCTGTGGCATGTCTGGTGCTGTGTGACTTGTGTTTACACCCCTAGTGGGGATGATTTTGGTGTTATTGTCCACTGTTCAGCTTTTGCTAGATGGGGTGTTTCATGATTAATGTGTACATTAATTGCTATGCATTGTGTAGTATGCTTCTTATCTTTACTGTACACGTGCTTGTTGCAATTCATGCTGTAGATAATGTTCCACACTTTGGATGTGAAAGACGGACTGATGGTGTGATTTATGATGTGACTCTCTGACATGGTCAAGTAATGAGATGCCTGAAGAGACACACACAGATGACTTTGAAGCATTAATCATGTGTTTCATGCCCTTTCTGCAGGGGGATGAGCTTCCAGAGCACCTTTGCCAGCAGACATGGCCCATTGGACGACAGAATTCTGGACACGTTTGTTGGTGCCCACATGCACATGTGTGCACAAGCAGAGGCACAGGGATTGCAGACCTACATCCTAGAACTGCTGACGTGTTCCAAGGAACTCCAGGCAAGGTGAGCAGCACAGGGGGGCCGCAACACAGCAAAGCTTGCACCAGGCGAGTTGCACATGCAGGCTTAGTCACAGCACTGAGGGTGAGCTTGGACAAATATTGGTGTTGAAGCACACAATGCAGCTCAGATGTGTTGGTGGACTGATGGCTGTTGATTGTAAGGTTGTCTGGGACACCTGCAGGGGCAGTGGCACATATCCTCCGGTACACCCAGGTCCATTGAGGCACTTGTATCAACCATGTAGCCTTCCGAGACATGGAAAGGGGCAGCTCACAGGGACATACAGCAAGGGACATACTCGGATGCAGTGCATTTCATTTCCATGTACTTTATGATAAATGCACTGCCAACTTTGTTTCGGTCATGGTGGTACGCAACTTGCTCTGAAGTCATGGCTTGCTATATGGGTCTGTCTGCTTACCCAGGGAACATTGCATGTTGTGTGAATAGTGACACATTGGTGTTCCATTTGCCACGCACCCTCCGGCGCTGACTTACTGCATTGACTGTGTATGACCCGTCACAGGGGTAATGTTATATATGGGTACGAAGCATCTACACCAGATTGTCTGTTTGTAGAGTAGTTTGTTGCTATGGGGCATGTTTGGTGGTGTGTTTTTGTGTAATTGGCACGTACAGGTTGTTGACTGTGGCTCTCTTTGCAGCATTGCAGGGCTCCTGTAACCGGACCTGAGAGTGCGCAGGCAGGAGGCCAGCACTCAAAACCAGAGCTAAGTGTCTTGTTGTTTTTCTTTCAAACTGCTCTGCATAGGCTTGCTGGGGGGTGCAGTAATGCATGGATGTATGTGTGATTCAATTTGGTATGTTTTTTTTCCCCCTAATCACCCGGAATCCTATGCAATTTTGAACCCTGTACCCTCTACCCGGTGTTCCTGCTTCCTGTACCTATCCAAGCAACGTTCCTTAACCCTCTTTCCCCGCTGGGGTTGCGGATGCCTGTGTAAGCCCCGAACTTGCAGGCGCCAAAACCCTAGAGGGGGTGGTTGGTTCGTACCACTCCTAAGCCTGGACTACAGAAGGCCATGACAATGATGTCCAAGTTTGTTTGGATTGTGTATGTGTTCATGCAGGTAATACATTTCCGTGCATTCCCTACTTTCATGTGTCATTCCTCCTCCCCTCTCCTGCCACTCATTCCAGTTATCCAGTGTGCCAACACCTGTCCCGACTGCATATCCCTGACCCTCCTTCCCCACCAGGGTCTCAGGGGCCTGTGTGAGTTTGACCTTGCAGGCACCCGGGACACGGTGGGGGTGGTTGTTTCGTGACACTCCCACGCCTGTACACGGGACCTGTGACAGTACATATCCGTTCATGGTGCATCATCCTATGCTATGTACCTCACATGGTTTTACTGTGCTACCTTGGTTGTTGCATCATTGTGGTACTACTTGGCCTTTGTGAGGTACTGCTACGTCAAGTCATCTACTGGAGGGTGTTCTGGTTCGTTTTTCTGGCTTGGATTTTGTGATTTTGAAAATGAGTGTGGATTCAGAGGGTGCAGGCACCTTTTTACACACAAGGTGGGAGATGGTGACGAAGGGTAAAGGTGATCCTGTGGCCAGGTGGAATTGAGGGTTGAAGGCACCATGACCCAGGTGCAGTTGTTCAGTGGGTCATGGTCATTTGTGAGGGAGGGGGGGTTGTTGTTGATAGTTGCCTTGCCCTGCAGTGTGATGGGAACTCTGACATTGTAATGGTGGTATCCTATGTACATGTTGTGTTCTGCTGATCAATGCCTGTTCATGTGTTGTGTTTACCTTTCAGGTGCGAGGGGATAGTTGTGGTTTGACATGCTGGGGTGTACACATGGTGAATGTTCACATGTGATGTGTAGAGAACACTGATGGTCACTTGAGTGCACATGCATATGTTGAGTGCATGTCCTTGCAGACCCACACACTTGCACTCTGATGCACTACATGTACTCCCACCCTTGCATATCCACGTGTACACTGTTTGCCTTCTGGTGGCCACTGTGTCCCTGCAGCACATGTTCTGTGACCAATTATGGATCCTGTACATGCCTAATTTGCTTTTTGATGTGGTCTGTCGCTTAGATGTGATGCTCAGGGTGTGCATCACACTCAATGGCTATTCACTGTGCTGTGCGCTGAGCAGTGTGTTGCAGGAGTAGGACACAGCACACAGAAGCTGCAGTGTTGATTTTGCAATGCACAATGTGCATCTAGACAGGCATTCATTTTTATGTTATGTCTACAACTCTTGTAATGCATTTGGAAATGACTTATTTTGGGTGGGAGGTTGTTGGTCTGTCATTTCATCTGATTCCAGGTCAGGCATCATTGTCTGATGCCACTGTACATTTTGGACATGGCAATGTGTACCTTATTGTTACTGTGTTGGTGTATGGGTATTGCTTGCCATGTCATGTTGTGGTTTGGGAGGGTTTGAGTGACATAACAGTGATGGCCATGGCCTGTTTTGCAGGTATGTGTGATGCACACCTTGCATGTCAGGGTCATCCGCTTCTCAGAGCAACTAGCTGGGGGTAGATCTCTCTCTGCGGCAGGGCCCTCCCTCTGGAACAGCCTTCCTGCCTCACTTGAACTTGAGGGGAACCATCTCCAGTTCGGGAAGCACCTCAAGACCTTCCTCTTTGCTTCTGCTTTCTCTCTGCCTCTCCCTTGCGGAATTCTTCACTGGAACTGCAACTGGGCCACTCTCACCGACCTCGGTCCTTGGCCCAGCCACTCTCCACTTGCACTGCCTCCCTGGCAACCCCTGCACTGCGGTACTGTCTCTCTATCCCTACAGCCCCCCCTTCCCAGCACTTGTCTGCACTTACCTTTGCAGTTGCCACCAGCTGACCTATGTATTTGTTTTTTGGTATACTTCCCCTGTACTGCACTCCCCCCCTCCCCTTCCCCTTGCACTTTTCCCTTCCCCCTACCCCTGCACTTGCACAATCTAAATGACACCTGGCCTAGTAGTACCGTTGTCTGTCTTCCCTTGTTATCCCCTCCCTGCCTCATCGCACCTTAAAATACTTGTGTATAGGCCATATCATGTCATATGTCATATGTGTGCCTTTTGGTCACACAGGATAGCTTGTGTTTCAGTAGCTAGGGATGCAGACGATGTGGCACTTCCATGGCAACTATCTCAGGGTGGTAGGGTTGTGACAGTTGACTGTCTCTTTGTCATCATCGATTGTCACCTGGTATTTGCCAGGCCTGTGTGCACTCCGCAGGCGTGGGAGTTTAGGTGAAAAATGTGGCCACAAGCTGGGTCCGGGCTTCCTCGCCACGTGCCCTGTCCCCTCCCATGGGCAGCGCCTGTGCCTGTGGTTGGGGATGTGGGGGCACCACCATGTCCACCGGGACGCCCTGCCGTGTTGCAGCATTGTGCAGGACACATGCTGCCACAATGATCCTGCACACTACTGGTGGTGCATAGAGTAGTTGCCTGCCATAGCGGTCAAGGGAGCGGAAACTTGACTTGAGCACTCCGAATGTGCGCTCCACTATGGCCCTGGTTGCAATATGGGCGGCGTTGTATCTTACCTGGGGTGGTGTGGTGGGGTTCCGGATTGGCGTCATCATGTGGTTGCTCAGAGGGTAGGCACTGTCCCCTGGGGAGGTGATAATAGTTGAGATTATTAGGGTTTGGGTATTTGTCTGTGTGTGACTTGCATGCATGTGCAAGGGCATTTGTACTCACCTAGGAGCCATGTGTCGCCATGCTGCCCAGCTTCCAGGGCCCGGCTCAGGGCGGACATTGTGTATATGAAACTGTCATGGGTGGAGCCAGGGTAGTTTGCATAGACAGAGGTGATGATTCCCTTTGCATCGCATACCACCTGTACATTGATGGAATGCCAGTGCTTGCGGTTTCGGTAGATGTGCTCAGTGGCCCTAGGTGGACGTAGGGCCACATGGGTGCAATCTATGGCA